>NC_057832.1:83291151-84541151 GCF_910594005.1 Cervus elaphus
TCTCTCCCCACTGTGCATTGTGCATGAACTTAACCTCCCCATCTATATGAATACCTGCTCAACCATAAATGGCAACATTCTCCTAGCATCAACAAGACAACTCCTTAAAAGGTAGCCTTCCTTCTTGATCTTGTAAGGGGTCATGATGTTCTTGAACCAAACCTGGGTCCATTCTCCAACACACAGTGAAGCCAATCTACTAAACACCCAGCTGTGGTTAAGGAAAGTGCAGCATTTGTCATAAGGCATCATAGGAAGAGAATGGGTGGCTCAAAAACCCCAAACTCCCAGAAGGGCTTCTGAAAGGCATTTTTAAAGGCCAAGTGGGGGTTGGGGGGGATTGGTAATCAGCCTATGTTCAATTCGCTGGTTGGCTGATGATGAAATAACAGGTTGATGTCACATGGGTCAACATTATTGATCCTTAGGCTCCAGTAAGCCTGGAGGGCCACATGCTCATGGTCAACAAGTGGTTAATTCTTCCATCTGGTGTAAGGTTTAGCATCTGTAAAACAACTCAGGAAAGGCGTATCATACGCTATTATCTAGGTACTTCAGAGAGGAGCTACAGCAGAGGATACAGGGAAGGATCTGTCCCAGAAAGGCCCCATAGTAAGCTCCCTTACAATGATGACCCACCACTTTGTACTTGCAGATCTGGATTTTGTAAACTGTCAATAATACCATACAGCTCTCTGTCTCAAAAAACTTATATAACCGTGCTTTGACTTCTAATGGGCTGAACAGTTCTTGGAGCTTTCTGAGATGCTCTTGCAGGGTTATAAGCCTCAATGTGGCTTGAATAAAGTTTTCCATTTCTTACTCAGATCAACTGATTAATTCTTCATCAACAATGCCCTTTCTCCATACCTAGCCATATGAATCTCTTCCATCTGGCTATTTCTGAGTTATATGCTTTTATAATAAACTGGAACGTCCCATCTATAACCAGTTGATCAGAAGCACAGGTGACAACATGGAACTTGTGACTGCCCTCTGAAGTTGCAAAGAGTCAGACATGACTTAATGACTAAACCACCACCACAGGGTCACCATAGCATCTTTCATGATAATGTAAGTTTGAATCCATGGGAATCCAAAGGTTTTGATAAGGGCTCTACCTGTCAGAACAGATCAGGAAACAGACAGACAGGTCTGTTCTAAGGATCAGTCTGTGAAACTAAATCTTCCCGTGAGGGCTGTATATGCCTGCATGCTCAGTCATACCCAAGAGACATCAGCAAGTCCCCCTGAGGCACACTCGGTCAGTTGATAAATTATGTCTGACTCTTTGTGACCTCATGGACTCTAGCCAGCCAGGCTCCTCTGTACATGGAATTTTCCAGGCAAGAATACTGGAGTGGGTTGCCATTTCCTACTCCAGGGGATCTTCCTAACCCAGGCATCAAACCCACATCTCTTGCATCTCCTGCATTGGCAGGCAAATTTTTTACCACTGTGCCACCTGGGAAGCCCCTAAGGGCTATACAGACCATGATAAGAAAGGGAGTCAGTCCTGGGACTTGCAGGGGAACAATCTCTCCAAAGTCCTAAAGACTGGTGCCACTTCATAGCTCCAGGGAAAAGTCTTCCTCAGGAAAGAAACCACATCAGATCTTTCAGTATGAAAATGTTGACTGAAAAAATGCACAGCCTCAAAGTTGAGAATTATATTTCATTCAAGGTCCTTGCTGAGGACTATAGTCCAGAAGAGAATCTCTCAGATAGCTCTGAGAAAACTATTCCAAAGAGGTAAGAGAGGAGCCAGGATATAAAGGAGTTTTTGCTGAAAAAAATACACTAGTAAAAAGGATCACCACTAAACATAAAAAACAGACAACTCAAGTTAATGACTTTAGTCATTAACCTTTAGTCATAAGCCTTTCTATGTATGGGGAACAGCAGGAGTCTGGACTCACTGAAGTTATTCCTTTGATATGCATCTTAACTATGGTATTCAGTTGCTCAGTCATGTCTGACTCTTTGGGACCCCATGGACTATAGCCCACCAGGCTCCTTTGTCCATCAGATTTCCCAGGCAGGAATACTGAAGTGGGTTGCCATTTCATTCTCCATCTTAACTATATCCAGGGCCAGTTTCCTATTTTTGTCATCCTGAATTCCCTCAGGGCACATCGTGGTTGGGAAGAGGGGTGGCTGCAGTGGCTGATGACCTGACAGCAGGCAACATTTGTTGTTCACCAAAATAAGCTTGCGGGTGGCGTGATCTCACTGTGATGAGTTCTGCATATTCATAACCCAGCCAAGTGGAGAAGGCTGTCATACCTGAGGCTCATGCAAAGGCTGTGTGAACTCAGCCACCCCAGAAATCAGATCCCATCAAACACTTTAAACAGGTCTGGACTCCTAATTACGCAACCTCCTCAAGGGGTTTTCCAAATAAGAATAACCCTCAGATAAGTGTGACAATGGGTTTCTCTGGTGACTCAGTGGTAAAGAATCTCCCTGCCCATGCAGGAGATGCAGGTAGGAGACACAAGTTTGATCCCTGGATTGGGAAAATCCCCTGGAGGAGAGCATGGCAACCCACTCCAGTATTCTTGCCTGGAGAATCCCCATGAACAGAGGAGCCTGGCGAGCTACAGTCCAAGGGACTACAAAGAGTTGGACATGACTTAGCAACTAAACAAACAAAAATGAAGTGTGATAAAGCATGAATATGGTGTGATCATTTGAATGGGGTCTCCATTTGCCGAGAGAGCTCTATAGGAGGCTTTGGGGGTTTCTTGGTGGGAGCAACGTGCCTTGCTCCTTGAGACTAGGTGGGTCCAGGGTCATAGGTTGGGGTTTCGTAGGCCAGTCTCATGAGGCCTTTGCGGCTGCCCTGCCTGTGCTGGGCCTGGACCCCAGAAGGAAAGCTCCATAAGGGGAAACCCTTCCCCAGGAGGGAGCCCACTGCTTTCTCCCAGAAGAGGCCACATTCTGGGTCTAGCATGGACATTCAACCATTCATCTGAGAGCACAACTTTGAGCTTCAGGACTGTAGGCATTTGGATTTGCCTCACTGCCTTTCCCTCATCACACAAAGTAGAACCCAATATGCTCTCAAGTTTGGGATTTAGGCAAGGTTTGGGGTCTTCTCCAAAGCCATGCCACTTCACTCTAGTCAAGCAACATTCTGTAAATTTCACATAGGATATAGACTACAGGACTGCAGCAGTGGCCACAAGACTGGAAAAGATCAGTTTTCATTCCAATCCCAAAGAAAGGCAATGCCAAAGAATGCTCAAACTACTGCATAATTGTACTCATCTCACACACTAGTAAAGTAATGCTCTAAATTCTCCAAGCCAGGCCTCAACAATACGTGAACCGTGAACTTCCAGATGTTCAAGCTGGTTTTAGAAAAGGCAGAGGAACCAGAGATCAAATTGCCAATATCTGCTGGTTCATTGAAAAAGCAAGAGAGTTCCAGAAAAACATCTATTTCTGCTTTATTGACTATCTCAAAGTCTTTGACTGTGTGGATCACAACAAACTATGGAAAATTCTGAAAGAGATGGGAATACCAGACCACCTGACCTGCCTCCTGAGAAATCTGTATGCAGGTCAGGAAGCAACAGTTAGAACTGGACATGGAACAACAGACTGGTTCCAAATAGGAAAACGAGTAAGTCAAGGCTGTATATTGTCATCCTGCTTATTTAACTTATATGCAGAGTACATCATGAGAAACACTGGGCTGGAAGAAGCACAAGCTGGAATCAAGATTGCCAGGAGAAATATCAATAACCTCAGATATGCAGGTGACACCACCCTTATGGCAGAAAGTGAAGAAGAGCTAAAGAGCCTCTTGATGAAAGTGAAAGAGGAGAGTGAAAAAGTTGGCTTAAAGCTCAACATTCAGAAAACTAAGATCATGGCATCCAATCCCATCACTTCATGGCAAATAGATGGGAAAACAGTGGAAACAGTGGCTGACTTCATTTTTGGGGGCTCCAAAATCACTGCAGATGGTAACTGCAGCCATGAAATTAAAAGACACTTATTCCTTGGAAGGAAAGTTATGACCAACCTAGACAGCATATTAAAGAGCAGAGACATTACTTTGTCAACAAAGGTCCATCTAGTCAAGACTATGATTTTTCCAGTAGTCATGTATGGATGTGAGAGTTGGATTATAAAGAAAGCTGAGCACAGAAGAATTGATGCTTTTGAACTGTGGTGTTGGAGAAGACTCTTGAGAGTCCCTTGGACTGCAAGGAGACCCAACCAGTTCATCCTAAAGAAGATCAGTCCTGAGTGTTCATTGGAAGGACTGATGTTGAAGCTGAAACTCTAATACTTTGGCCACCTGATGTGAAGAGCTGACTCATTTGAAAAGACCCTGATGCTGGGAAAGATTGAAGGCAGGAGGAGAAGGGGACAACAGAGGATGAGATAGTTGGATGGCATCACCAACTCAGTGGACAAGAGTTTGGGTAAACTCTGGGAGTTGGTGACAGATAGGGAGGCCTGGCGTGCTGCAGTCCATGGGGTCTCAAAGTGTTGGACACAACTGAACAGCTGAACCGAACTGATAGACCACTACCTGGGGTTCACTTCTATCTGGTCTGCCTCTGTTGGGCTGTGAATTTGCCTATTTGTTTGTAGCTTGTTAAAGAAGATACTCACTCTTATTCTTAATTTATTTCATATATTTCAATGTGTGTTTTTTGAGTGCTTACTCACTAATGAATTTTTGAAGCTTACAATGACCACATTTTAAATAATCCACATTATCCCAGGATTTTAGCAAAAGATGGGGGAGTAATCAGAAGACTTTACACGGGTTTTATTTTTTAACTCCCTCAACCTAAAATTAATGAAAATTACTCACTGCACTTCAACAAAATACAACCTATTTTGGCCATTAAAATTGTTTTCAACTTGATGCTTGCACTTTTGCCAATCTTGATAATTATTGCTTCATTATGGCTTTAGCTAATACTTTGTTAAACTAAAAACAAGTGATAAAATCAGAAAATGTGGATTTGTGTCTGCATTACACAGGCACACACACAAAAAAAACACACAGAAACTCCCAATCACACACACTTGCACACTCATGTGTCTATCCACACACTCAAATGTGTGTATGCACATACACACCCATACAAGTTCACACACACATATAAAATCCTCAAGAAGGCCGTCTTATATGGAATGAGGAAAACATCTGAGATCAAAAATCTTTTCCATTGCCTCACTGAGAAATGGAATCTTGTCCAACAATAAATATTCCACCAACTCTCTAAAGCAGCTGATGAACCCATGCCACAGGGGAAGTTTTTAATTTTTTTTTTAAGTCTCTAGGATAGTTAACCATCAAAGCCTCCTCTTATTCTCTTAGGCTTTCTCTAAACTCCAGGTTCTGGGTTCAGCCCGGGACTTCACATTTAGGAGACTGTCTTCCCAGAACCCAGAATGACTAGATCCTCCCAACCACACATGGCTGTAACCCCCAGTGCATTTGCTGTGGGGCATGGCACTCTAGAGAACCCTCTCATTGTCCTGCACGTGTACTTAGCTGAAAAACCTTCCAGATTAATACAAATTACTGAAATGATAATCAAGATAAAACAAATGAAAGACTTGCCACCATGCTGGGCACCCGTACATTTGCTCTCACTGTACTGTTGGTTCCAGGTACCCACAGAATCTAGGCCGATGGCTCTGAAGTCTGGAACTGCTGCATCCCAGCCACCCTGTGCCCGGGCTGCAAGCAGGGACCATAGGCAATTCCCACACAGGAAGTGCTGGCAGGAAGAAACCACAAGGGTGGCACACAGTGGGCTCAGGGGAGAACGCCTCCTCCACCCAGGGTCAGTCTGGCCACACGGGAGACCCTCCATCTGCCTTGTCAGGAGCAGGCTGTGCAATTAAGAGACATATCACGTTTTTTAAAATGGGGTGCAAAAGCAGGACATGTGCCTTCCTAAATAACCTATGAGGGGTAAAATCTCACCCATGGCATTGTATTGGCGGTGTCCCACTGCCTCAACCACTTGACTTCCAACACCTTCCCACCTTCCTGGGCTTCACTCTGTGGATAACCGCTTCTTTTTTATCCTATGTCCTGAAACTCAAAAAGTAAGAACAAAGTTCATCTATTTGGTGAATAACAATGGCCTCTGCATAGAGAAGTCCTACTAGAAACTGCACTGGAAGACAATCATAAATGAAGGCATGATTCTACGGCTGAGAATGGCATGTACGTCAAGGTGGGAAAAAAGGATGCACACTTAGGGTCACCACTACCCACATTAATAGCCTCTTCAGAGAGACTCTCTGAGTCTGATTCCTGGTCTGAAGAATTCTTACAAAACAATTGCTGCAAGGATTGAATATTATAAACTGAGGGGTCTAGCACAGAGAATGCCACAAATAGGTGTCCAAGGAATGACTAATCTTGCTTTTATGTTCCATATCTGCACCTTCCTTTCCACCATGATTCAGCTGCTAGATGACCACAGCAGCAGTCCATCATGATCCTGACCCCAAATCAAGGCTCCTGCCTTTCCTATAGTTACCTCTGACTTTTAAACACTCCTACCCCTGCTTCTAGTCACTGAGATACCTGATTCTACCATCATGGGTTAAAACTCCTGATATCCCAACTGCCCTGGAGACAGAGCCAAATGACAAGTCTTTTCTCCCTCTTTAAAACATCCCTCAAGCACCACAGTGCAGGACCTGGGATTTGATTCGAGATATGAGTAAGAACTTGTCCCTGCCCTGAAGAAGAGAAACAGACATGTAGTCAATACTTTGAAAGGCAGAATAAGCTCTATGATGGGAGCACAAGAAAATCACAAGGGCAGTAGTAAAAAATATCTAGAGGTGGTAACTACCCAGACTTGTTTTGAAGCTCTCAGAAGGAAGAGAAAGCATTGAGGGCTTACACAAAACGCAGAAAACAGCACAATGTGTTCAAGACATATTTAGTGTGGCCAAACAAATAAAGGGGATTATTGGAAGATAAAGATGTGCCAAAGAAAATCGTCTGGGATCCTGCATCAAGTCTGGAACTTACCTTATATATACCTTATAAGTAAAAAAAAAAAAAAACTGATAAGTACAATTGTGTCCAAAGTGACTATTCATGTCTTTAAGAATTAGATTCTAGATGGGTCTTCAAAAATCTACACAGAACAATAAAAGAATAGGAAAAAAAATTAAAAGGTAAAATATTTGCAACCTACATTACAAGTGATTTAAAAATACTAAGTTCCTTACTATAGAAAAGAGAGAAGAAAAAGAATAAGAAATCTATAGGAAAAAAGACTTAGAGATATGAACAGACAGTTCACAAAAAAT
Organism: Cervus elaphus; assembly: GCF_910594005.1. Taxonomy (NCBI): domain Eukaryota; kingdom Metazoa; phylum Chordata; class Mammalia; order Artiodactyla; family Cervidae; genus Cervus; species Cervus elaphus. Next base: position 83,298,472 of record NC_057832.1, read on the forward strand.
AATTGAAAATGACCTTTAAGTTTATGAAAACATGCTCAACTCACTCAGAATAAGAGGAAAGCAAATTCCAAATATGCTGAGTTAACTGTTTCTCACCTGTCAGGTTGGCAAAAATTCAAAAGACTGACCACCTATAATGAGGCAAGACTAAAGAAATACACTCATATACCCAGGGGGAATGCCAAGGGGCACATGCCCTATGGAAGGAAATTTAGCTAACTCATACATGTATGTACCCTTTAACCCATCAACGTCATTTCTAGGAAAGCACTGGCAAGAATTTTAAAAGATATACGCATAGGGTTACTCACTGTAGCACTATTTTACAAAAAGATAAAAAAGAAACGAAAAAGGTTGGAAACGATAGGTCTTTAAAGGCACTGTGGCTCCTACGCAGTTGCTCTCTGTCTCAGACGACTTGATCTGGGAAAGCCAACTGCATGTCATGAGCAGCTTGATGACCCAGGTGGATTGGAACTGAAGCCTCTGGCCAACAGCCATGTCACTAGCCATCTTGGAAGTGGATCGCCATCCCCAAGAGGCACATGATTGGGAAGGACCCAAAGCAGCATCACACATGTTCTCAGAACTGAACTGAGATTTAGACCAGAGCCCATAGGGTGCTTCCTTGGTGGCTCAGATGGTAAAGAATCTGCCTGCAATATAGGAGACCCAGGTTCAATCCCTGGGTTGGGAAGATCCCCTGGAGAAGGGAATGCCTACCCACTTCTGTATTCTTGCCTAGAGAATTCCATGGACAAAGGAGACTACCAGGCTACAGTCCATGGGGTCACAAAGAGTTGGACACAAAGAGACTAACACACACACATCACATCACAGAATAACCCCTATATGATTCAGGCCTGACGCAGATCCAAAATAGTATCAAAAATCTTTAAAGCAGAACTGAGATCAGACCCACTGGCCATAGACAGCGAAACAGAATTTATGGTTGGACCTAACCAAGGTGATAACCTGCTAAAACAAGAAATGGATAAACAAAGCATCAACATTTAAGAGGACCCTGCAACTAAAGAGTCTAGAGAATATACATTCCTCATGTAGAAGACACAGCTATAAAGCCAGGAGAGTATGAATAATTCTTAAGAGAAAAAACAGTCGATAAAGGCCAACCTTCAGGCAACTCAGATGTAGAAATGATCAAAGACATAAAGTAGCTACTAGGACCATGCTCCATGAGGTGAAAGAAAACAAAATCTAAGTGAAAGAAAAGTGCTCAACAGAGAAAGGAAATGTAAAAATAACCCAACAAAAATTTTAGAAGACAGAAATGTAGTATGCGAAATAAAAATTCACTGGATCAGCTCAATAACAAAATGAATATCAGGAAGTAAAGAGTAAATGGACTTGAAAATAGATTAATAGAAATCCAATCTAAAACAACAGAGAGAAAAAAGATCAAAAAAAAAAAAAAAGTGATGTGAACAGAGAACCAGAGATGTATATAACAATCTCAAGGTAACGCAAAAGAAAACAGGAAAAGATGGGCACAGAAAAAAGAATTTGAAAAAATAGCTGAAAACTACCCCCTCACAATGCAAATTTACAGATTCAAGAAGTGAGAAAAGGAGGAGGATAAACTCCAAGAAAACCATACCCAAATACTTCATAATCAAACTGTAGGGGAAAAAAGATAAAAACAAAAATCTAACGCCAGAGAATGTGATGTGTGTTTGTGCTCAGTTGTTGTGTCCAATTATTTGTGACCCAATGGAATATAGCCTACCAGGCTAATCTGTCCATGAAATCTCCAGGCAAGAAGACTGGAATGGCTTGCCATTTCCTCCTCCAAGGGATCTTCCCCACATCGAACCCACATCTCCTGCATCCCCTGCATTGGCAGGTTGAGTCTTTACCACTGAGCCACCTGGGAAGTCAAGAATCTGATGCATTACATAAAAGAGAACAGAGATGTCCTCTAAGGATTTTTCTTCAGAAGTAGGAAGCCAAAAACAGGTTAGGAAGATGGCCACGGATTAAAAAGTAAAGGGAGTTTTGTCAAGTAACCACTTGGTTGTCCAGATGTTCCCATGAAGACTTGGAGACCTGTGGTTGGCTACTAGTTGGGAAAAGTGGAATATTAAGGTTCATCCTGCCCTGAATGTGAGCACATGGACTTCTGATTGCCACCAAGGTCTCTATCAGAGCTGAGAAACCAGTGTTCAGACAATGTTTGGAGAAGCTGCCTCTCCATCTGCTGACTCTAGATTTCCAGGGTGGGGACCTGCAGCCTAACTACAGCTCAAGGCTAAAAGCCACAGATAAATGCTCCCAACCTTTTATTATGAGGCAGTCATCCCAGCAGATCTCCTACTTATGTCACTTTCTCCCTGCTTTCAAGAAAGCCTGGGGCATCCCTGGTCACTCAGTGGCAACTACCGAGTCCTCACAATGCAACTACTGAGGCCTGTGCACCCTAGAGCCGATGCTCAACAAGAGAAGCCACTGAAATGAGAAGCCCATGCACTGCAGCAAAGAGTAGCCCCTGCTCACCCCAACTAGAGAAAAGCCCTCGCAGCAATGAAGACCTGTCAAGCCAAAAAAATTTAATAAAATTATTTTTTTAAAAAAAGAAAACCTGTTGATTCTGTGGACAGCCCCAGTGGAAACAGGGAGCTCTGTCTATAGTATAAATGTTTATACTGTATTTCTAAGACATTTTTTGAGGCAAATTATCTGTGTATATGTAGGTTATCTTTTTAATAACTCTTCAGCACAAATTGCATCTTCTTATTAAATGGACACAAATATTCATGACAGTTTATGCTTCATACAGAATTGATCAATCTTTCAGTGAACACGAAGTCATGATTTTAAAAGTCTGGTTGCTGATGGTGGAAACTACTTGACTGAATTAAGTATCTGGGATTAATCCTTAAAAAACAGATATCCCCACACTTTTTAAAAAAGAATGACTTCATTTTCTAATTCTCAAATTCTTCTAAAAACAACTGTCTAATTCTTAAGTGGGTCAATTTGAAAAAGAAGAATGGGGAAAGATACAGCATGCAGGCAATAATCAGAAGAAACTGGAGTGTCTAGATTAGCAGCAAATAAGCAGACTTCAGAGCAAACAAAGTTAACAAGACAAGAAGGAACACTGCGTAATGGTGAAGCATCAATTCACAGAAATCCTAAATGTATATGCAAACTCAGAACCTCAAAATACTTGAAACAAAAGCTAATCAAACTGAAAGAACTGATTTTTGAGCTTAAATTCTGTAGCCACTCACTGCCTGCCTGTCTCAATTTCTGCTCTGCCTACCCTCAGCTCAACCTCTTGGGAAAACCCCTCCCAGTTAAGTGCAACTGTCTGACAGCTCTTTGCACCTGTTGCTGAATGGAGCTGGAGAACAGGACACAGTCATGCTAATTAGGCTTACTTTAAATTCATGACATTCCAGTGGGTCCTTAATGTTACCATTTTCCCCAGCCATTCCTCTACCCCGCTACCCCCTGCTTCGAGATCTCTATTTTCCCTCCTCTCCCACCTGTGTTGGTTTTTCTCTTTTCCCCACTGATAACTCAGCCTTTTTTTTTTTCTTTTTTAGTTTCTCATGACCTCACTCACCACTTTGGTAATTTCATCCAATCTCATTGTTTCAAACACAAAATATATTCCTTTCTTAAGGCTGTCTAACAAATTACCACAAATGAGGTGGCTTAAAATAACAGAAATTCATTATCTCTGAGTTCTGGGGGGCAAAAGTCTGAAAGAAGGGGTCAGCTGGGCCAGTTTCCTCCAAGACAGTAGGTAGACTCCTTCCCCATGCCCCCAGCACACGGTGATGCCAGCAATCTTTGGTGTTCCGTGGCTTTCAGCCACCTTTCTCCCATGTCTGCCTCTCTTGACGAGGCATTCTCGTCTCTGTGTCTCTCCCCTTCCATGGACACCCATCTCTGGATTTAAGACCTCCTCTCATCCTGTGTAAGCTCATCTTATCTAATTACATCTGCAAAGATATTTAAAAATAAGTTCACCTACATGTGTACCTGAATTTTGAGGTATCACTATTTAATTCCATATACTTCACTCTCTGTCCTCCAAAAGTTGACATCTGCCATCATACAAAACACATTCACCTCATCTTAAAATCCTCCATTCCAGAATTAACTCAAAATTTCATCTAAATATGATCAACTCAAAAAGTTCCCAGTCCCATCATAATATTTACCTAAATGGCCCAGATGGTTGATACTGAGGGTGTGACCCATCCTGGGGCAAAATCCCTCTTCATGTGTAGACCTTTTAAACTAGAAAGCATGTTATCTGCTTCTGAAATGTAATGGTGGGACAGGCATAGGACAGGCATTTCCATTTCAAAAGGGAGAAACTGGAAGGAATGAAAGGGTCATGGGTCCCAAGCAAGTCCAAAACACAGCAGGGAAAATTCCACTCAGTTTCAGGACCTGACGATAACCCACTGTTATTTGATTCTCTACCCTCTGGACCTGCAGAGAAGCAAATAAAAACAATTTAAAAACTTCCTATAAAGAGAACTTCAGGCCCAGATGGTTTCACTGATAAACACTACCAAATATATAAAGTAATATCAAGATTCTATACAAACTCTACCAGAAATAAGATATTACCTGGGGAAAAACTACAGATTAATAACCTTCATGAACACAGATGCAAAAATTCTGAAAAAATATTTTAGCGAGGTTCATAAATATATAAAAGAATAATACACCATGACCAAGGGGCTGGGGGAAGAGATGGGGGGCAGGGGTGGTTGCTATCTCAGGAATGCAAGGCTGGTTTAACATTTGAAAATAATTCTATGTAATTAACCAGACTAATAAATTAAGAAAGAAAAGCTACAGATCACTTTAATAGATTCAGTAAGGCATTGGACAAAGTCAATATATATTCCTAAAAAATGCTCTCTGTGCAAAATAGGAAGAGAGAAGAACTTTGTCATCCTGATAACCATCATCCATGCAAAAACTGTAGCTAGTATCATACTTGATTATAAAAGTCTGAATGCTTTTCCCCCAAGATCAGAAACAAAACAAGGAGTTCCTCTTTTACCACTCCAAATCAAGCATCATACTAGAAGTTCCAGCCAGAGTAACAAGGCAAGAGAAAGTAAAAGCATCCAGATTGGGAAAAAAAAAAAGAAGTAAAACTTCTTTATTCACAGATGATACAATATACAATAGAACTGCTAGAACTAATAAGTAAGTTTTGCATAGTTGCAGGATATAAAATCAATATACCCATACCAATTGTATACTAGCAATAAAAACTTAGAAATGTAAACTTTAAAAATATATCATTTACAACCGCATCCAAAAAAATGATATAGTTAGGAAATATGTCTGACAAAACATATGAAAGACTTAAACATTGAAAAATACAAAATATTACTAAGAGAAAATAAAGACTTCCTAAATAAGTCAATACATATATACTGTGTTTATGAGTCTGAAGACTCAGTATTGTTAAGAGGTCAATTCTTCCCAAATTGATCTCTAGAATCAGAGAAGTCCTAACCAAAATTCTGGTAATATTTATATCCTAACCAAAATTCTGGTGGTATTTATAAACAGAGACATTGAAAATTTGGCTCTAAAATTTACATGAAAATTATATGACTTGAAAAGCCAAAACAATTTTTTAATAAAAAAGACAAATTTGGAGGATTTGCACTATATGATTTTAAGATTATTATAGAGCTACAGTAATTAAAAACAGTATGATACTGACATAAAGATAGACATATACAGATGGCATAATGAATTGATAAATGGAACAGAACAAAGAATCCAAAAATACACTCACACATATAAAGACAACTAATTTTCAACAAAGGCATAAAAGCAAGTCAGTAGAGAAGAATAGTCTTCTTAGAAAATGATGCTGGAAATAAAGATATCCATATAACTTCAATTCGTACCTCACACTATATTTGAAGATTAACTCAAGCGGACCATAGGCCTAAATGTAAAAGCCAAGATTATAAAACTTTTAGAAGAATACAAGATAAACTCTTTGTGTGTGACCTTACATTGGCCAAAGATTTCTTAAATGCAACATTAAAAGCATAATTTATCAGAGAAAAAAGACAAACTGCACTTTATAAAATTAAAATCTTCACTCTCCGTAAGACCTTGTTAAAACCTTGAATGACCAGCCACAGACTGGGAGAAAACAGCTGTAAATCATATACTCAGTAGAGAAGGAATTATATCCAAAAATATATAAAGATCTCAAAATTCAGTAAGAAAACAATCAGCCCAATTTTTTTAAATGGGTAACAATTTGAACACACACTTCGCAAGAGAAAAGATACACAGACAACAGATTAGCACAAGGCAAATGCTCAACACCCTCAGTCATTAAGGCAACGCAAATTAAAACCAAAGCGAGATACTGTTACTTCACTAACAGAATGGCTAAAATTAAAAACACTGCCCATCCCAAATGTTGGCAAGTGGAACTCCCACACACTACCAGTGGGAATGAACATGATATAGTCATTCTGGAAAACAGTTTGACAGTTTGTCCACTTCATAAACATCAAATATATATATATATATGTACATTCTATATTTGAATATGAATATATATGAGTGGACATATATGACATTATATATATTACATATATATGATTATATACAATATAATCCAGGTATTTCATTACCAGTATTTACCTAGGAGAACTGAAAACTTGCATCCATACAAATATTTATATATGTATCTTCATAGCAGTTTCATGTTTAATAGCCAAAGAATGAAAACAACTCAAATATACACCAACAGGTTAACAGATTTAAAAAACCAGGATTGTAGCTATACAATGGGATTCAACTCAACAACAACAAAAATGAACTACTTATTCATCCCTGCCTCAACAGGGATAAATCTCAAAATATTAATAATTATGCTGAGTAAAAGAAGTCAGACTAAAAAGGGTCTATAATGTATAATTCCATTCACTGAAAATTCTAGAAAATGCCAACTAATCCAGAGTGACAGAAAGGAGATCACTGGCTGGGAGGTGACAGGATGTATGTTGGTGCCAACTGAATGAAAAATGCCCACCAAATCTCCCTTGCTCCCTATTTGCCAGGGAAAGACCCCGTTATGCCCATGGACAATTTGAAGACTGCATACTATCCCCAAAGAGAGCAGAAACTGGAAACATGCAAACGTTTGCACTAAGGAATCAGGCCTCTGAGGGAGCAGGTGTTCTGTGCTGGCATTCATTTGAGAATAAAACTTCTAATATAAGGTTTGTTCAGGTGGCTATGAGAATACAGGAATAAACTCAACTTCCCACAGAGTGGGCATTACTGTCTCCAAGAGTTAACCCTTCCATAGATGCCATGAGATCCACAGCAGCGCCCTTTCAGAACCTGCTCCAGGTCAGAAGCTAGTAAGGGGAGGAACGAGTCAGCAGGTGGGCAAACATTCAGATTTCCTGTGATCAAGGTCCCAATCTCCCTTTTTGTTCCCGAAGTTTCAGCCTTGAACAAAAGCTGGATTTGAAACAGACATAGGAATTGCCCTACTGTGAATAACCAGAACAGAGAAACAGGCCTTGCCCTGTAAATGACTGTGTGGACATGGGTACTGGGCCCATGGGGAGAGCAATGCTCCTGGGAGAGAAAAGGCGTGGCACAGAATCATTGTGCTGGACAGAAACCTGGCTTTCTACCCCTAACCCTTGGGGAGCTGGGGTTGGGGGCAGGGGGGCGGTCCCAGAAGGCTTGTCTTCTGCTCAGAACGTGGCCAAGCCCTTTCTCTGGAAGCCTTCCATTCATTTCCAAATTGTCAGCCAAGCAGGATGGGACTAACTCTGAAGGGCCCACTCTAATGCCACCAGGGCCACTTTCTCAATTCAGTTTATTGACGTTTTCTCTCTTCTCTTCCAGACCTCACAGGTCCACCTCCTCTGACAGACACATGCCAACCAGTGCTGTCCACTCCAAGGCCTCCCTCATCCCTCCAGTACACAGAGCTGAGGTCCTGGCATGCTCATACCCCTCTTTAAACTCAACTCCCATGCCACCATTTCTCTGAAGCTCCTTCCATAGGAAAGTCTGTACCCCTCATCCTAGGGGTCACAAACAGACTTAGTAAACTCTGCTGCATTCCCCAGGCCATACCGCCCACCACTGTCTGGTCCCCATCAGTCTTTCCAGACAGCCTGTGAGACCCTGTGGCCAGCACACGGAGGTGCTCAGTTTGAGGACAGATAAACTCTTAATGGTGTCATTTGTAGGTTATGGTCATTTCTAGTGTTCTTCCCAGTAGTAATGTCCTGCGCGCATGTGTGATCAGTCGCTTCAGTCGCGTCTGACTCTTTGCCACCCTACGGACTGAACTCGCCAGGCTCCTCTGTCCATGGGATTCTAAAGGCAAGAAGACTGGAGTGGGTTGCCATGCCCTCCTCCAGGGGAATCTTCCCGACCGAGGGATCAAACCCACATCTCCTGCATCTCCTGCATTGCAGGCAGATTCTGTACCTCAGAGCCACTGGGGAAGCCCAGTAATGCATCCATAAATTCAGGAGCCTTACCTAGCCTTACCATCTGATAGAGGAGAAATTAGGTTCCCTTTCTCTACCCCCACATCTCCTAGTGGGAAATGGCAAAGCTTTAGGCAGAATGGCACCCATCCCTGAAATTAGGTCTGTAACATCACTCCCCTCTAGGAGTTAGAACATTTCTATTCAGAGCCTACTCTGGCAGGTAAACCTGACAGCTACACCTCTGGAATGTGGAAGAGAGAGCCTGCTGCTAGAGGCAGGGAGAGAGATGGTAGGGTGGCAGGACAGAAGAGAAGCTAGGGAGGCAGATGTCATATGGAGACAAGGTGTTTGGGAGCTAAGCAGTGGGCTCCAAGAAATGAGTGTCTTCTGTCATGAGGTGAAGACAACCAGGCTGACCCCAGCAATCACCAATCATAACCAGGCCAGCTGAACTCTGTTAGTGAAAAGGAAATGTCCCATGCTGCCTCCGGTCCTTCATGCCAATGATTGTCTGCTACTTTACAATTATTCAGCAATTGTATGCCAAGTACCTTCCCCAGGGGGAAAGCCATCTTTCCTACTAACTGCTCTAGTTTATATTAAAACCATAAACTCCAGATTAATTAAAGTTGAACAAAATTAACTACTATGCCATAAAATTAAGTTTTATCCCATTCAAGACCCCAAGTTTTCCCTGCAACAATTACATTGGGGAGGAAGGGGGTCTGTGGGGAGGGGTGTGGTTCCCTGCAGTTTTGTCAAATAAAAATGACTAAAATTGAAATACAATTCTTACCACATCACTGCCACAGATTTACTTACTTCCTGTTGCAAGATTTCAGAAAAAAAGGCCATGACAGCCTATAAAAAGTGGTTGTGGAATGTTATTGGAAGTTACAATGTAACCTTTAGTTTTCTTGGTCTCTGGTTTATTGGAGAACATCCTGGCGCTTAGGCGCCCCCTAGGGACTCCCTCGCAGAACACTCACCTTTTCTCCAACTGCAAGGCCAGGGTGACTTAAACATTCTACCTGGGCTTCTCTTGTCCACTACTCAGATGATAATGCTGGTAAAAACTGTCATACTGACCAAAGACCAGCTCATCCCATGTATAACACGGTACTAAGCAGAGGTGGACTTGCCACTCCAAGAATCTTTTGATATAGAAGCAATCTAAAATACCAGTCAAAGTTATCCATGGTTAGTTATTGAGGAGCAAGTTTTGTTTCCTTTAACCTTCCAATGAAATTGGAGACTCTGTTCTTGTTCTTGGCTGTCAAAGCAGATGACATACGGATGCAGAAGCAGTACAGGAAAAAGGGAATAGAGAGTAATGGTTATGGCACAGTTCACAATAAACAGGGCAATCTAGTCTCAGTTCTGGGTGAGGTAGGGTGGGTGACAGAAATGAGGGGCTGTGGCTTTGTGCGCTGGGGGAGGCAAAATCCTCCTCTGTTTGCCTTTGATCTCTTCTCCTTTGTAGAGCCTCAATAATCGTGTGTGTGTATGTGTGCGTGTGTGTGTGTGTGTGTGCGCACGCGCGTGAGTCACTCAGGTGTCCGATTCTGTGCGGTCCCATGGACTTTAGCCAGCCAAGCTTCTCTGTCCATGGAATTCTCCAGATAAGAAAACAAGAGTGGGTTGCCAGCCCTTCTCCAGGGGATCTTCCTGACCCAGGGATCAAACCTGGGTCTGCTGTATTACTGGCAGATTCTTTAACATACGAGCCACCAAGAAAGACCCTCAATTATTACCATTATTATTTATTTATTTGCTATGAGTAAATTGGCCTTTCCAATTTCTAAAAGGAGGCTAGCTATGGTGATACACACACACACACACACACACACACACACACACACACACACAGGAGCGCTCTGGCCAGGGTGGAGGAAGGAGATGGGAGGTTTCTGTCTAGAGCTGAAGAAAACCAGGCTGACCCCAGCGATCACCAATCATAATCAGGCCAACTGAATTCTGTTAATGAAAAGGGATATGTCCCATCCTATCTCCTGTCCTTTGTGGACAAGAGGGAATGCAAGGAGGTCCTTATTTGATGTTTCTACTGCAAACTGCAAAAGGCTCCTCCTAGCCGCCTGTCCTCCTAGCCGGGGAGTATCCGTTTTCCGCAGCGTCCAGGAGAGTCCGCTCCCGTGGTGGTATTGCGAGTTGCCACTGCTGATCCACAGGCTCTTTTTAAGAACCTTGAAAGTGTATTGATAATTCCCAATTCAATCCTGGACCACTGGCGTCCTCTGTTGGTCACCTAAGGAAGGGGAAGGCAGACACCATTGAAAACACCCACACGGAGCTGGCCCATCGGATTCGCCGAGAGACTTCGGGGAGCAACTGTGCCCTCACACTCACCACCCCCATGCCGCCGCCCCTCCCCTCTCCCCCCAGCATAATGCGAAGTGTTCAGATTACACAGACGAGCGAGACTCCCAGAGTCTCCATTTCAACGCACCGCTGGGAACTTGGAAAAAACTAGCCTGAAAAAAAAGAGTGAAAATCACCAATTTTAAGGATTGTTCAGTTATTAATTACGCTTCAGCAATGCACTTTTTTTTTAATATATTTTTTGTTGTGAATATAAGCTTTATTTGAAAAGCTCATCAGGGAAGATACCTAAAACAAAGACAAGCGTGATGTCAAATCTCTGACAAACCCTCTAAGGACCCATTTGCCGCCGGTCCATTTTAGTAACCAGGGACTTGCAGACACCCGGAAAGTGCAAACCCTCATGGCATTGAGAAGTCTATCTGTAAAGAGCGAAGACCACGTGCGTACGTGCAGACGCGCATTTGTGGGGGGCGGGGTGCTTGTGGTAAAGCCCCAAGTCCTTGGCTCCCTGAGACCTAGATGCGAATCGGGCATCCTCATTCAGAAATTCATCCTCCACCCCCCGACCCGAGGAATTATGTTTCTCAAAGCTTTGCAAAGTACACACGGTGAGGAGCTGTGCTCACCGGTTTCCTTGACATCATTTCGACGCGACCTCAGCCTGGGGCACAGAGTGAAGGGCGTCTGCAAGGAGGTGGCCCAGGTCAGGGTCTCCGGCGTGGCCTGGGGCGCGGGAGATCCCGGGCTGACCAAGACGCCTGGGTGGCCGGAGGCACCTGGGACTGCAGATTGGTGGGGCTGTCAGGTTTCCGGGAATGGAGGCGGGGGGGGCGCCGGGCTGGCGGTAGCGAAACAGGTGCCTGCCGGGGCGACCGCGGGCTATGCGCCCCCTCACTCGACCCTGCAACACAGGGCTAGGCGCGGGTCGGCGGAGCCGGGTCTCTGCCGGCCCGCCCCCGCCCCCGCCCCCCTCCCCGCAGCCGGCGCGCCGTTCCGGGGCGTGTCCTCGGCCGCCCAGCTGCTATATAGCGGCCGGCGCTCCCCGGACAGCCCAGATGCGAGCGCAGCAGCTACTGCAAGCTGAGGGCCAACCATTGCCAGCCCCGATCCTACAGCCTCGCTCAGCTCGCTGCCTCCCAGTCCCCGCGCCCCTCGGCGGAACGAGCATCCGGCCCCCGCGGCGGGCGCCATGCTGCGGGCACGCCCCGCGCTCTGGGCTGCGGCTCTGACCGCGCTAGCGTTGCTCCGCGGACCGCCTGCGGCACGAGCCGGGGCGGGCACGATGGGCACGGGCCCGGTGGTGCGCTGCGAGCCGTGCGACGCGCATGCCTTGGCCCAGTGCGCGCCGCCGCCCCCCTCGCCCCCGTGCGCCGAGCTGGTGCGCGAGCCGGGCTGCGGTTGCTGTCTCACGTGCGCTCTGCGCGAGGGTCAGCCTTGCGGCGTCTACACCGAGCGCTGCGGCTCCGGCCTCCGCTGCCAGCCGCCGCCTGGTGATCCGCGCCCGCTACAGGCGCTGTTGGACGGCCGCGGGCTCTGCGCCAACGCCAGCGCCGTCGGCCGCCTGCGCCCCTACCTGCTGCCAGCGCCGCCCGCGCCAGGTGAGCTGCCCGCGCCAGATGCGCTGCCGAAGCGCAACCCTGGGCCAAGGTCAGAGGTGGTGCCCCTGTGGAGACTTCGTAGCTCTTCCCGCCCCAAGGGTTGTACATGGGAAAGCTGAAGCCTTACGACGCGAGGGCGCTTGCCCGAGGTACCCTCCACTACAGGCCTTCTACTCTTCGTTCTTTGAGTTGCGCGTTCTTGTAAATTGTAAAGCTCTTTCGGCGAAAACGGATTCTAGATTTCCTGGGGAGGGAGGGAGCAGATTTGGAGGTTAGCGGTCAATGGAGAGGTTCTGGACGGAGGGGATTCTCCGGCCATTCATGCAGGCGCCGCGCGGAAATGTGGGCGTGTACTGTGTGGCCCAATTCCGACTTGGGTTTCCCACGAACTAAGAACGAGTGTATCGGCGCGCGGACGATTCTTGCGGACCTAGAGGCGCAGGGAACGGGAACGGGTGCATTTGGACCGGGAATGTGGGCAGGCACGTTGTAGGAAATGGTACCTGGCTTTAAAAGTACTAAGGTATGCACAGACCACAGTTTGCAAAGCAATGTCCAGTCCAGGGGTGTCCCAAAACCAGGGAGGTGGGAACCGGGTATGGGTATCTTCTGCAGCCGGACAACCTGACGTTCAGAAAAAAAGTGACTCTGGCGGTGGCAGGTTCTCTAACTTTGAAGCAAGCTTAGCCAGCCTCAGTCCTGTGAGTGAAGAAGTTTCCACATCGCTGAAGGCTAGGAGAAAAAGCCCCCACCTCCAACCTCCAACTGGACAGAGCACAGTAGGCTAGCCACCGCCCCCCCCCCGCCCCCGCCCCAACATCCGTGGCTAGAAGGATGGAAGTCCCCTTCTAATTTCCCTCCGTGCAGGTTTCCTCTTCCAGGTGAGGCTATTTCCTTTACAAGACTAGTGGAAAGGTAAAATTACAACTGCCTAAAACATTTACTGGTTATAGTAGACTGTTAGAATTTCTGGATGTGTTTGACTCTCAGGGCAGTTGGGTCGTTTGCTGTGTGTACTTCACTATTACTGTGAATTTTTGGAAATTCAAAAAGTGATCTTATAAGTTGTTACAGGTATTACCGTTTGGGGCCAGACTTTAATAGGCATTATGATTACTGTCATAGGATCTCTATAGTATAGGTAAATTACAAAAAGATCTAAGTGACTTCTCAAACTCACTTGAGGGGGGAGAAGTAGTTTTACGTCACAGTCAAAAGTTTAAGACAATTATCTGTGGTTTAAATGGAAGGGGTTTCTCTTTGTGCTTGTCAGCAGGCATTAGAAAGAAGCCAAAAGAAATTACTTAAGAGTTCTTGAAAAAGAAATGCAAATACATTTATTTACATATTCTTAGCATTCCCCTTTGGCCCAGTACTTCCCTGAAAAGAGAAAACTAAGATGAAAGGAAATTGAAACCAAATTAAAAACTTACTGTATCGGATCTGAGCTGGATGAATTTGTGCTTTCCCAGACACCAGACCCTTTGGGAACTTTGCCACTTCTCTTCAAGGAACCATTTCTTTTCCTGGGTGAGGAAATCAAAACCAGAGGGAATGGGGATTTCTCCAAACACCCCGATGAGCACACCTGTCCAAAGAGCCTCCTGAAGAGAACAGGGTTTCTGCAACAGAGCAGAGTATCTTTCAACCCTACTCAACCCTCCAGAAGCATTCTCCAAGCTAGAGCGAGGCATTTGTTCCTCAGAGCATGGAGCCAGAAGCCTTGGCAGGCTTCCAGGAGGGTGGGCAGGCTGCCAGCTTGATGGGTGTGTTCTCAGGAGGGTAGAGAACAGGTCAGCTGCAGCAGTACGCTTGGCACCTCAGGTGTAGTAGACACGGGATCAGATAGTGAGCTGAGCCCCACCTGAGAGGATGGCCTCAGGGCACTGCTTGTCAGAGTGAAGTCATCCTGTGACAGTCTCGTGGCTACACAGAACCAGGCAAAAGGAAGGGGCCCTCTACTGGCCCTTCTCCATTAACATCCCAGGTTCATCCAGGAAAAGAAAGCGGCAGAGCATCCTGGCTCCACATCAGCTGTGCATTTAGTCAGAGTCCTTGAAATTCCAGTGACATTGTGGACATTCCAATGTCCGTAGCAAGTGTGTCTTCATTAGCTTGGTTACAGTCAGAGATCTGCAGGAAGTGGCTTCCTTTTCAGAGTGAAGCTCTTTGGCACAGAGGATTGTACGCCTTGAGAGGTGGAGATGTCCTTGTCCCCTCTGCTCCTGTGCAAAGGGGGTAGGAAGGACTCATCCAGGACAGTGCCCCAGGATGCACGGGGTCTGTGCAGCTCTCCTGAGTGTTCCAGACCCTGCCTGGACAGGGAGTGAGAAATGCGACAGTGAACACCATATAGAATACTCCCAGACAGGCCTCCTGAGTCCAGGTGCCTGAGGTAAAGCTGCTTTGCAGAGAATTCAGTTTCCCCATCAAGCCCTTTACCTGGTAGCACTTAGGACAGCCTGGAATCAGAATCCCTGGGGCTTGCTGACTCCCAGAGGCTGCCGTCACCCGAGTGCTTCTGATGCAGCAAGTCCAGGTGGGGCGAAGATATGCTTGTCCACAAGTCCCACACCCAGGAGGCCCGCTCTGAAGTAGCCCTACAGGGTGTCTGAATGGGCCTCTGAGCCTTCACTGACTCAGGTCTGCCCCCTCCTGGTGAAGGGTGAGAGATACGGGAAAGCTAAGAGCATGAAAAGCGTTTTCTTCAGCTGCACCTACGTTGTAGAAGCATGTTACATTTAATTTTTAAAAGATGACTTCTTGAGGCCAAGGGAGTACCATTCACCAGTAGTATTATGGAATAATACTTTACCGTGGTATTTTTCTAAACTTACTTGGAATTGTTGAATCACATTTCCGTATGGATCAGACTTGATCAAAATGGTAAGATTTTGAAAAGATGGTCATTTATCAATGACCATCAAGTCTGTGCCTCCTTCTGTCCTTCAAGGAAATGGCAGTGAGTCGGAAGAAGACCACAGCATGGGGAGCACGGAGAACCAGGCTCTCCCCAGCACGCATCGGGTGCCCGACTCCAAATTCCACCCCGTCCACACCAAGATGGATGTCATCAAGAAAGGTCATGCCAAGGACAGCCAGCGCTACAAGGTTGACTATGAGTCTCAGAGCACAGACACCCAGAACTTCTCCTCCGAGTCCAAGCGTGAGACAGAATACGTGAGAGCTTTTCCTCTTGCTGATGGGGGGCTGGGGCCACCTGGCCTGGGTATCCAGAGGTCACAGGGTCACCACTGACTCAAGAGCCCAGCAGTTACTCCAGTGGTCCTTCTGATGTGCCATGCAGCTGGGAGCCCCTCCTTACAGAAGGGATGCTGACCCTCCCCTGTGGCAGAGAGCCCATGAGAATCAGTGTACTGTCCTCCAGGCCTCTGCTGGCAGAGCGGTGTTCTCCCAAAGCTGGCCTGTTTTTGTTCACTTGGCCTCTGAGTGTCCTGGCGTGTGTGTCCCTGTCCCAGTCCTGTAGCTTGCCCTGGGGAATCATGAGAAAGACAGGGGGCTGTGGTTGGCATCTGCACAGGGACGGTGACAACTAAATCAGACAAAAGATGCTCGAGAAGCATGTGGTCGGTTCCCTGGGTGTTACGGGATTTTATCAGACACAGAGTTCCCAGGTAACCCATGCCTCCTCCCCAGGGGCCCTGCCGCCGGGAAATGGAGGACACGCTGAACCACCTCAAGTTCCTGAACATGCTCAGCCCCAGGGGCATCCACATCCCCAACTGCGACAAGAAGGGCTTCTACAAGAAAAAGCAGGTGAGCACCATCCAAGCAGCTTGCTCCTCTCCCTCCTCCGCTGATACGGATGAGGGAACAGGCTTCCACCCGAGTCCTCTGGCTGCAGCCCCTGCTCCCGCCCCTGTCCCCCCCACCACACCCAAGACCTCTGAGGGGCTTCACATGAATTCTCAACCCTGGTGTCTTCTCACCATCCGTGTCTCCTTCCCAACCTGCAGAGCAGTGTAAGGCCTCCCAGGACCCCTTTACTAGCCATGGAGGGACCAGGACATGTTAGCATTACACCATGGAGCGACATTTTTTATCAGCAATTGTAGAGAATTCCCAAGAAGCCTGATGTGATGTCCTATGGCAGGAAGCTTCTTCTGAGACCCCATGTCGGACCCTTGTACACCCATGCCTTCCTGATGGTGCCCGGCTGTACGGGATCAGGCACATGGGAGATGTGCTCATTTGAAGGCATAGGGAGTGTACCTGTGTAGATTTCAGATCATGTTCTAACAGCGTCTCAACTGACTTTTTAGTGGGACAGCTCTTAACCACAGTACCTACAGAATTAATCACAGAACAGCACGGCCGTGTTCAAAGTGCTGGTGGTAGTGGCCTCGATCAGAGGGCCCATCCTATTCAGTGATCACTGAACAGGCCTCTGTGGCCTTTTTGTATATTTCTATTAATCACTCATTCAGCAGACTTATCCTGAGAAGGTACCACATACACAGCTCAGGGCGTCCTCTGAAAGACCCACATGTGACAGGCACAGGGCAGATGGGGCATTGTCATGCCTCCCCCATTCAGCAGATAGACTTTGCAGGGCCAACAGGGTCTAGTGTCCACCCCTGCAAGACCCTGAGGGACACAAAACCACCAGGCCCCCTCATTTTGGGAGGCACTCATATCCACCCATCACGCCCCCAGACACACGCTGTGCACACAAGGCCTTGATCAGTTGTGCTTTCTGAGGGTAGCAGAGACCATGCTAGGAAACCATCCTGAGGGCTGAGCACCTGCCCCGTTGATAGGACCCCCCAAGGCGGGGCCTCCCCAGGTCTCACTTAATCTGTGCTCTGCCCACAGTGCCGCCCTTCCAAGGGCAGGAAGCGGGGTTTCTGCTGGTGTGTGGACAAGTACGGGCAGCCCCTCCCAGGCTTCGACGTGAAGGGGAAAGGGGACGTGCACTGCTACAGCATGGACAGCAAGTAGACTGTGGCCACGTGAGTCCTGGGGACTGGCAGGGACCCACAGGGGCACAGGTTGGGGGGGACACCTATAGATCCCAGGGATCCACAGGGGCACAGGTGGGAGGGGACACCTGTAGATCCCAGGGATCCACAGGGGCACAGGTGGGAGGGGACACCTGTAGATCCCAGGGATCCACAGGGGCACAGGTGGGAGGGGACACCTGTAGATCCCAGGGATCCACAGGGGCCCTGGTGGGAGGGGACACCTGTAGATCCCAGGGATCCACAGGGGCCCTGGTGGGAGGGGACACCTTTAGATCCCAGGGATCCACAGGGGCCCTGGTGGGAGGGGACACCTGTAGATCCCAGGGATCCACAGCGGCACAGGTGGGAGGGGACACCGTAGATCCCAGGGACCCACAGGGGCACAGGTGGGAGGGAACACCGTAGATCCCAGGGGCTGGTGACCCAGAAGCTGCACTGGCCTGGTGGACAGTCCCACACACAAGACAGAGCCCTCACTCTGCCCAGACAAGAGCAGGAAAGAGGGTCTGTGGCCAGGTTGTCTGAGAGACACCTCGCATGCATGCTGCCACTAGGCTCTTCTGTCCATGGAATTTTCCAGGCAAGAATACTGGAATGAGTTGCCATTTCCTTCTCCAGGGAATCTTCCTAACCCAGGGATCGAACCCACATCAGTTGCATTTCCTGCATTGCAGGTGGATTCTTTACCACTGCGCCACCTGGGAAGAGACACTTTGCTTCATTTTAAAGAACTTAAAACCCTTAAATCTTCTTACACATGCAGTGTAAGATTTCCAGAGTTAAGCTTTTCCCCCATGAGCCTCATGGTTCATTTAATTTCACATGTAAATTGTTTTCATCCAAAAGAACTTGTTGAAAGAATGAGTTTCTAAAGATGGTAGCATTTTTTTTTTCTGGTAAAATACATTACGGCTATCCCGAGTCAATGACTAGTATCATTTTAATATAAAGTTTACATAAATCTAATATGAATGGAGAAGGGAATGGCAACCCACTCCAGTATTCTTGCCTGAGAAACCCCATGGATGGAAGAGCCTGGAAGGCTATATTCCATGGAGTCGCAAGAGTTGGACATGACTTAGTGACCAAACCAGCAGCACCACCAAACATAAAATTGACCTTGTCCTCGTTATACTTTGTTTGGTGACACTCTTAAGAGCCACAGAAAAATCAGATCAATAAGATGAAAGTATATCTGATTGTAGTATAAAATACCAATTTTAATGAAAGATCTTATCAAAGATTAGATGGTATCACTTAAAGCCCATGAGTCATACTTAACACTGCACCATCATAGAACAAAGCAACAGGTACCAGCCCCAGGTCTTAGCAAGGATGGAAACAATGAACATGTTTTTGGTTTAACTTTCTGTTGAACTTTTGTTTTCAGGCTTTATGAAAGGTATTTCCTTTGTGAACTAGTGACTGGTTTTGACTTGTGATTTCCTGGATTTTTGAGCAAGCTCATTGATAAATGAATCATTTTCTAAAAACAAAAAATCTAATATGAAAATGAAATTTCAAACCATCGTGTGAAAGAATGAAATCATATTTCACTTTGTTTTCTTTTCATAACTGAGAGCTATTTGGAGAAAAATATTTCATGGTCTCAAGACAAATTTAAGTAAACAGAAGAAAATGTCATTTTTAGTGATCAGTTCTGTTTCCTTGCAAGTTAAAAAAAAAATAATTGTAATTTTAGGGCAACTATGTTAGTGGACACCGTGGGCGTCTCATGGAGTTCTCTGCTTCATTAAAAAGTGCAGGGTGAGCCCCTACCCTGCCAAATGTGTGGGTGTCATGCCTGATTATCCCAGGGTGGGCATTGAGCCCTTTTGATTTGGGGGAGATTTATTTCAACACATTCTTTTTTCTTTCTGTTTTAGTTAATGTGGAGCTCAAATATGCCTTATTTTGCACAAAAGACTGCCAAGGACATGATCAGCAGCTGGCTACAGCCTCGACTTCTATTTCTTTTTGTGGTGAATTGATTTTTTTTTTTTTTAAACCAAAGTTTAGAAAGAGATGTTTGAAATGCCTAGTTTTCTTCCACATGGTGAACCTGGCATCTTTCCAGTAGTCAGTGAAATGCAGTTTGATTTTTCTCGTTGCTTCCTATAAAAATACTTGTAAGCGCAAACTCGGTGCAGCCGTAGCTCACACTGCCCTGGGACCCTCCCCACCTCTCACCACAGCCAACCCTCCACTTCATGCCTTAGCAACAGCTGTTGCTCATGTAGACTCGCTTCATCCCCGCCTGTACGACGAGACAAGGCCTCATCAAGAAGAGGAACGCCCTGTCCTTAAATGCCTGCGCATCCCGACACACCCACCTGGGGCCAGGGTCCCTGGACCAAGAAGATACTTTGTATCTTCAAGGGACCTGCACTGCTTGGAAACAAGTGGAGAGAATCAAGTGGAATCTTGTTTGAAAAAAAAAAAATGACCAAGAATGTTCTAGGGCACTCTGGAAACCGACAAAGGCGGGGATTTCAGACCCTTGTCAGGCAGCTTTCTGAAGACACGGGCTTTGCTGAGGCCCCATGGGGCAAGGGGGCAGGGCGACAGCCAGAGGCATCACAAGTAATAGCCTGGCTCTCCAGATGACTGCGGAAAACAGTGTTTTCCCACTCAGCCATTCAAGGGCAAGTTTATTCTTGAGGATAAGCTCCTTGAAGGCAAAAAAGGTTTCTTTTCATCTCTCCCCTTTTGTCCTCCTTGGCACAGTATAAAAAATAATCATCCTATATAACCTGGAAGACGAGTGGCTTGCTGGGGAGCCGGTCAGGGACACTGGGAGCACAGAGAATCACCCTTGCTTGGTTCACTTGGACTTCCTCCTTTTCTTTCTAAGTCACAAGTACACGCAGAGTACCCTCTTCCTGACTGTTCACAGTGTATACGTCATCGTGCAAGTATGATAGCACCTATACTAGATAATCCTAGATGAGTTGTAAGCGTTGCTAGAGAATATAAACACAGCCATGACCGAGGGAGGGGGCTCGTGCATGGGGCTCGGCCACTCTCCCAGGGGCGCCCTCCCAAGTCTGCAGGAGAGCGGGGAGGGGTCCCCGGCCACCCCCCGCAGCCTCTGGTTGGATCCACGCTGCACACAGCCCTCCTGGAGAACACAAAGGGATCTCAAAGATGTTCCGCCTACCTATTAGCTTTCCTTTATTTTTTTAATTAAGTTTTTGAGGAAAAAAAAGTATTTTTGAAAAGTTTGTCTTGCAATGTATTTATAAATAGTAAATAAAATTTTTACCATAAAGAAATTCCCCTTTCTCCAGTTTTTGTGTTACTAACAAACCAGAGGGCAGTGGTGTTCCAGCTGTAGTTGTAACTTTCCAACTTTCCCTGCTTGCGTCTCTGGCAAGAGAATCCAAGGAGCCACCCCAGGGCTTTGCTTGTACCCACGGGGGTGTTGGGTCATGTCTGCAGTGAGCCTCTGGTTCTGAGGCCAGATTGTTGACCTGAGTGACCACCTGACCCTCGTTGCCTTTAGATTGTATCGCCTGTTGTCCTGTCTGTCACCACTCCGGGCAGCCTTCATGGCTGAGCAGGAGAAGGCATGGAACACTCCGGAGGATTCAGCCGCACATCCTTTCCTGTGATCTGGTCAGCCAACCCCTCTCTGGTCTGGAGAAGGGAGTGGATGAGGCCAGAAACGGATAGAAACCCCAGGAGACACTGGGTGGGGTTCCACGGTCTCCGTCCCCTCTCTGCAGCCTTGGAACAGTTGACCCTTGTCACAGAGCCACTTCAGGCAAAGTTCTGAGCCTGTGACTTCTGGGCATCGAAGGATGAATTGCACATCAAGGAATCTCCTGTTTAGAACCGTAACTGATCTGTTAGTAGAACATGTAAGGTGGGCCCTTTATCACAGAGCTGCGTGTGCTGAGCAGAGAGCCCTGTAGGTGCTCTGGGGACCAGGGGTGTGGGAGGTGATCTGGGGGACCTGGGCAGGAACCAGGCAGGCCCTTTGGAGCCACTATGAGCTGTGAGCCGCCCAGGATGCTGACTCTATAAGCCCTCTGGGCTTGTCTTCCTGGAAGCTCCCAAATCACGGGCCCTTTCTTATCCTCATTCTCCACCTCCTTCCACACCTGTGGTCACCTTTTCTTGCAAATGCTCTCGTGCCATGTCCAGTAAGCACATGGATTGCACCCACCTGGTTCTGCCCCATACCTTCCCTTCCTCAGTCACCTAGGCAGACCTTCCACCCTCAGGCTTCAGCTTTCACCAGCCCTGAGTGCAGGTCCCCAGCCACCACCCCCAAGGGCACAAGGAAGTGAGTGATGGGGCTCTCCACTCACAGAGGTCAAGGCCAAGTGGTTGCTATGACAACCCCTTACCAGGATTCAACCAGGACATCAACACACTAGGAAAATCTCACTCACTGATGCTGACATGGGTGTCATGAAACAAGGTTTCTCTGATGAGGCAACCTGTCCAGAGTCATTTTCTCATGTCCAAACTTGAACCAACCATACTTGTACAGAAACGTAGCAGAAAGGCCTAATTGGAATGTGCCCAGAGACCACTGCTGCTGCTGCTAAGTCTCTTCAGCCGTGTCCGACTCTGTGCGACCCCATAGACGGCAGCCCACTAGGCTCCCCCGTCTCTGGGATTCTCCAGGCAAGAACACTGCAGTGGGTTGCCATTTCCTTCTCCAATGAGTGAAAGGGAAAAGTTAAAGTGAAGTTGCTCAGTCGTGTCCGACTCTTAGCGACCCCATGGACTGCAGCCCACCAGGCTCCTCCCTCCACGGGATTTTCCAGGCAAGAGTACTAGAGTGGGGTGCCATTGCCTTCTCCCCAGAGACCACTAGGACATTTTAAACTGAAATAACCTCTGTAGAAAGGAATATTATGCCACTACTAAAATGTTTTTGATGTTAAGACAGAAAGATGCTCGTGGTGAGGTAAAGGAAAAGTAGAATGCAAGTATATTATGTACACGCACGTACACACACAGCTGAATGGAGATACACCCAGATGGTAACCTGGTTATACTTTCTGTAGATGACGTCCTTATTTTATTTCTATTTCATTACAATTTCAACAGCTTCCACAGTGAACATGAATGAATTCCTTTTATTTACCAAAGTATCCTGCTTGCGTCTGGGGAGGGGTGGCCCACTGCGCAGGAAGGCATCTGCTCCCAAAGTTGGGGGTGGGGTGTCTGCCCCCGTGGCCGTCTCAGGATCCCACTCCCACAACCCCAGCCTAGCCACACCCCCAGTCTTGAAAATGGCCTGGCCTCCTTTCCTGGCCCCACATTCCACCAGTAGTGTTGTCCACATTTTCTGTCCTAGAACCATCTGTATGCAGAGAACAAAACACAGGATCACTGCTCTTGTAGAGAAACATAGTAAACAAGACAACAT
Source organism: Cervus elaphus (assembly GCF_910594005.1). Taxonomy (NCBI): domain Eukaryota; kingdom Metazoa; phylum Chordata; class Mammalia; order Artiodactyla; family Cervidae; genus Cervus; species Cervus elaphus. The sequence continues at coordinate 83,321,291 of NC_057832.1, forward strand.
GAGTGGGCCATGCAGCTGGTGGGGTGTGAGTGCAGGGGAACACAGCAGGATGAATAAGGTCCAAGGCATCATTGCTGCTGTTTCCCCTTCCCTTTGTCACCAGCTTGGGTCCTTGGACTCCTTAATCAACAGAAATTGATAAGAGGCCTGATGAGAAATTCAGGTTGGGGCTCCTGCTGCAGCACCAGGGTATGAGAACAAGTAACAAGTGTCCTTGCTCCCTTCCTGAGATGGGTCAGAGTTGTGGGATGAGCCAGTTCCTTAAATGGAATAAGGTTAGGGGCCGATAGATGTGCTGGAGGGGTGGTTTAGGTAGTCCGGCCACCCCCTTGGTGTAAAGGGATCATGCGCAGTCCCCCACTTTTGCTCCCAGAACCTCAGAAATGGCAGCTGGGTTTTGGCCTTTTTGTATCTTGTTCAGTCACTCAGTCATTTCTGACTCTTTGCGACCCCATGGACTGCAGCACGCCAGGCTTACCTGTCCTTCACCATCTCCCAGAGCTTGCTCAAACTCATGTCCATTGAGTCGATGATGACATCCAACCATCTCATCCTCTGTCATCCCTTTCTCCTGCCTTCAATCTTTCCCAGCTTCAGGGTCTTTTCCAATGAGTCAGCTCTTCGAATCAGGTGGCCAAAGTATTGAAGCTTTGCTTCAGCATCAGTCCGTCCAATTCAGGACTGATTTCCTTTAGGATTGACTGGTTTGACCTCCTTCCAGTCCAAGGGACCCTCCAGTCTTCTCCAGCACCACAGTTCAAAGGCATCAATTCTTCAACGCTCAACCTTCTTTATGGTCCAACTCTCACACCCATACATGACTACTGGAAAAACCATATCTTTGACTAGACAGGCCTTTGTTTTCAAAGTGATGTCTCTGCTTTTTAATACGCTAAGTTTGTCATAGCTTTTCTTCCAAGGAGCAAGTGTCTTTTAATGTCATGGCTGCAGTCACCATACGCAGTGATTTGGAGCCCAGGAAAATAAAATCTGTCCCTGTTTCCATTTTTTCCCATCTATTTGCCATGGGGCGATGGAACTGGATGTCATGATCTTAGTTTTTTGAAATGTTGAAATTTAAGCCAGCTTTTTCACTCTCCTCTTTCACCTTCATCAAGAGACTCTTTAGTTCCTCTTTGCTTTCTGCCATTAGTGTGATATCATCTTCATATCTGAGGTTATTGATATTTCCCCCAGCAATCTTGGTTCCAGCTTGTGATTCATCTTTAATTTCTTTTAAAACTATTTTGCAGTTTTCAGAATACAAATTTTGTATTTCTTGTTAAATATACTACTAAGTATTTTATTCTTGTTGACACTGTTGTGAGTGAAATTTTCTTAATTTCATTTTTTGATTGTTACAACCAATTAATTTTTATATATTGATTCTATATCATTTATTAGTTCTAATAATCTTTTAATGGATTCCTTAGAATTTTTTATGTATAAGATCATGTCATCTTCAGCATACTAACACATATATATGGAATTTAGAAAGATGGTAATGATAACCCTATATGCAAAACAGAAAAAGAGACACAGAAGTACAGAACAGACTTTTGAACTCTGTGGGAGAAGGTGAGGGTGGGATGTTTCGAAAGACCAGCATGTATATTATCTATAGTGAATATATCTATATTCACTATAGTATAATATCTATAGTGAATAGATGGGATGCATGAGACAAGTGCTCCGGCCTGGTGCACTGGGAAGACCCAGAGGAATCGGGTGGAGAGGGAGGTGGGAGGGGGGATCGGGATGGGGACTACATGTAACTCCATGGCTGATTCATGTCAATGTATGACAAAACCCACTGAAATGTTGTGAAGTAATTAGCCTCCAACTAATAAAAAAAAAAAAAAAAAATCATGTCATCTTCAAACAGATATAGCTTTACTTCTTCCTATTTCTAGATGCCTTACATTTCTTTCTCTTGCCTAACTTACCTGACTAGCACCTCCAGCCCAATGTAAGCAAAGTCATGAGAGCAGACATGCTTGTCTTGTTTCTGATTTTAGGGGAAAAGCATATAGACTTTCACCATTAACTATGTCAGCTGTGGTGTTTTCCAAGTTGCCTTTTGTCCACTTGAAGAAGTTTCCTTCTGTTCCTAGTTTGTCGAGTGTTTTTATCATGAAAGGATGTTGGATATTATCAAATACTTTTTCTGAGCCTATTGAGATAATCTGTGGGTTTTTTTTATTTTATTTGTATGGTTTATTACATTAATTGATTTTAGGATGTTAAAACAACCATGTCTTCCTGAGGTAAATCCCACTTGATTATGGTGAATGATTATTCTAACATGTTGCTGGACTTAGTTTGCTAGTATTTTGCTGAGAATTTTTGTGCCCATAGTCACAGGAGATTTGGGGTGGTAGTTTTCTTTTCTCGTGATGTCTTTGGTGTGGAATCAAGGTAAAACTTCTGTGAATGTAGGCTCATAAAATGAATTGATACGTGTTCTCCCATCTTCTAAATTTTGGAAGAGTTTGTAAAGAATTTGTACTCTTTAAATGTTTGGTAGAATTCCTCAAAGAAGCCATCTGGGTCTGGGCTTTTATTAATGGGCAGTTTTTTCTTTTCCTAATTCAATCATTTCACTTGTTACAGGTCTAATCAGATAGTCTAATTCCTGTGTCAGTTTTGGTAGTTCCTGTGTTTCTAAAATGTTTCCATTTCATCTCAGTAATCCAATTTGTTAGTGCACAGTTGTTCATAGTATTCCTTTATAATCCTTTTTATTTTTGTAAAATCAGTGGTAAGGCCACCTCTTTCATTTCTGATTCTACTTATTGGAGTCTTTTTTCTTGGTCAGAAGAGCTAAAGATTTGTCAATCATGTAGATCTTTTCAAAGAACAAGTTTTTATCTCACTGATTTTTCTCAATTGATTTTCTATTCTCTATTTATTCATTTATTTCCCTCTAATCTTTATTATTTCCTTGCTTCTGCTTGATTTAGATTTGGTTTCACTTTCCTTTTCCAGTGTCCTAAAGTTTTTTGAGATTTTTTTCTCTTAATAGGGGTATATACAGCTGTAAATTTCCTTTTGAGCAATGTTCTAGCTGCCTCAGATTTGAGGGAGTCCCAAGCTCAGGAAGGAGGGAAGCGTTATCCCAATTCAGACCCATAGAGTCAAAAGTATGAAAACCAGGGAGAGGTTCCATGTGTACCTTCCACCTCTGCCGGCTGTGAGGACTAAGAGCAGCAGCACTCCAGAACTGATGGAACCACAGAAACCATCCTGTTAACAATGCTGATGGCCTGGGTCAGACATGGAAGAGTTTCCAAACGCATCTGGGGCAGAGGTCCTTCTGTCCCGCCAAGGAGCTGTCCCCAGAGCCAATGCCCCCAGACACCTGTGTGCATCCATGGGACTTGCTGTTGTGACCATGTTCTCCACACATGGGGGCACAGGGGAGCTGCCGAGAGGCTGCTGGAGAATCAGGTGGACACAACAACAAGAAAACATGCGGTAGGAGCACTGAAATCATGAAGGACCCTTTACTCACATTCCCTCACAAATGTCCATCAACTCCTGATTCGTTTGAGAGAAACTGGAGCTAGAGATATCAGACAGAGTGGCCAGTTATGCCTGATCCATGAGAGCATGTTCAAAAGCCTTGGGACTGGACAGGGCTGGGCCCCACATCTAAGACAATGTTGATACTTGTATAGTTTAACTGATACTTTCGATTAACCACCTAAACAAGGTGGATGAAAGCCCCCAATTTCGGTTGAGATGAGGACCTCTATAGGCACTGCTGTGATGGTACCTTCAAGTTTGGAGTTGAGTCCTTTTAGTTTTGCCCAGAAGATACCTCCCGCATGTCATGGGAAGGGAAGTCCACCTTCCCCCAGCTCTGCTCCTGAGTCAGGCCCTCAAGCTGGGTCCTACAGGGGTCTCAGGAGGGCTGAAGCACTGAGAATGCTCCCATTGCCATCGTGGGATTATGGTGACCACGATGCTGTCCACTTTTACCAGGGTGGGATGAGGCTATGGTTGACTCACATCAGACTGACTGGTACATTTTAAATGATGAGTCTGAGAGCTGAGTTCACAGGGAGCCCTGGGGCCCAGGCAGAGGGAGGGTGGCAGACATGGGGTCAGAGAGTGAAGGGGCAGACCCAAGATGGGGAGCCCAGACAAGGTAGGGACCTGGTGGGATCCAATAGGAGGGATGAGATGCCCATCCAGGGGAGACAAGGAAGGAGCAGTCAGCAGGGCAGGCAGGAATGAGGAAGGGGCAGTGTCAGGAAAAGCAAGCAGAGAATAGTTAAAGAAAGAAAGAAATCCACAGAACAGAGGACTCACGCTGTGAGCTCAGGGCTTAGTCAGGCGAACAGAGGACCAAACAGGGTACCATCATGGAGGACACCTCTGGAGCCTGCAGAGGACAGGGTCTGGGCAGAGTCGGAGAACAGACAGCTGAGGGAGAGGTTAAGGAAGTGAATCTACCTTACACTGAAGATGGGAGAAACCCTGGCCTGTTTTCAAGAGGAAGGGGAAGAGCTAGTGGAGAGGTTAGGGCTCGAAAAGGGAGGAGTACCATGGGCAGCAGGAGCCCTCAGTGGGCAAAGCAGACCTGCCCACTGTGGGAACAAGGAGCCTGCAGAGTCTAATCGCCAATGCTGCACAAGGAAGGGGCAGGATGGCAGACGGAAGGAATTCAGGAAGGAAGAAGACGTTATATTCAACCAATGTCCACGACGGTAGCAATGTTCCAGGGTGGGACATTTATTCCAATGTTTACACTGTGTTCCCATGTTTGACAATATATCCAATGCATATTTTAACATTAATGACATCATCACATGTAGCTTTGACTAAATAATCAACATTTAAGTTTCCCTGCCAATTTACACTAGACACGGTAAATAGAGTAAATCATTCTTACAGGCAGCTTAAACATCCTCCATTGAACCACCTGAAAAAAATCATTGCTACTTGCTAGGCAGTATTATCCTATGCTCTTTAAGACAGAAGCACAAACCCCTGAAGAGCTAAAATACAAGTATTTATATACAACATGATGGGAAGGGTTTCATGATACATAAATTAATATAACACAAGTTACTGTGTAGAAAAAATAAATTTATGGTGAATAAATAAACTACAAGTAATATGTGGAGTATAAAAAAGTAATTCCTACATATATATACATCTCTCTATATAAAAGTGTGTGTGTATTTCAGAGTATAAATATACTATGTTCTTAAATATTTCATGTGCAGGAATTCGATCATATTGCATCTGTTTTCAGTTCTGTAAGTTAAAATACTGTTGGCATTTGGGGTCCCCTCTGATGGCCACAGACCCCAAGATCCTCTTCCCACTCCAAGGGTAGACACACCAACAGAGCCCAGGCTCTCCCTCCAGCGACGTCTCACACTGCAAAGAGAAGGATCAAGGTCAAGAGCAGCCCCAGTGAAGCTGAGGGGGAGGGGGAGTTCCGTGCCGCCCAGCTGAGAACCAACCATGAGCCACACTCTGCCCCAAACTGGCCGTGACCATGACTGAGGGCAAATCCTACATCACAATGGAGACAAAGGTCAAGTGTCTGGAGCAACAAGGACATCAGGTGTGTGTTGAACGGTATAGCATATGCATAACTGTTTGCTTCACAGCCCATGCAACAGAGCTGCTGAGCCCAGAGAGAGCCTGTCTGTGCATGGCAGACCTTCTCTGACAAATTCCTCATCTGTTACAAAGCACTTCCTGGTCCTCAGTTTCCTCCAGAAATATTCACAGAATCTGGGTTTCACTGAGTCCAAAAGGGCTCTTCAAAATTAGGTTTTGGTGTGTTTAATCTCATTTATTATCCAAAAAACAATGCTATTGTATTGAATTATAAAGTTCATTTATTTTCCTTTGTAGGGAGAAAAATGTGAGAGACGAAACAGATAATCGTTTTCCTAAGTAGAGTTGTCCCCTTCCTCTCTATTATGGTGAGAAACTGAGATCCCGAGGGGCCTGTGAAGGCCCCCACCTGCTCAGACTTGCTGGATGATGGAGGATCCATCATCAGGGATGATGATCCCATCCTCAGGGATGATCCCATCCTCAGGGATCAGCCCAGGATCCCTGAGGCTAGTGGCCCCCACTGACTGGAAGCACTAAGCTGATCTTCAGCACTAGTGGCTCCTAGTCCCAGAGAAATGAGTCTTACATGATATGATCAGTTATGGGGCTTAACGGTGCTTACTTGGAGCTGGACACCCTGTTCACTGAAAGACTGGCCTAGCAGAGGTGTGAGTAGCAGGGCCATCCTGTGAGGATGCACATACCTGTTTGCTGTGATAGAATCCATTCTTGTTGCAGTTTGGCAGATAAAATTTGTAAAGTTTGTCTCCTGCCTTCTGCTGCTCCCTGGCTAATCTGTCCAGCACTTTGTAGAGTTCTCGCTGGCAGGGCTCCTAAAAGGATAAATTGAGATTGTGTACTGTCAGCCTAAAGTGGAGGTGGGGAGTGAATGCAGAAGGTTTTATGTGGGCTCTGAGCACAGGCCTGGACCCGCCTTCCCTGGGCCTCACTCTCTCACCTGTAGAAGGAGCATGGCTGATCTCTGTCCTGAATTGTTAACATAAAAGAGGGGAACCCATGCCCGCCCTCCTGAACATTCGCTAAGCACCTAAAGGAGTCAGGAGCATCACTAATGTCATGAGCTCTCCGACTCTCCTGCCCCCTCTCCCCATCATGGATAATTCTGCCACCAGTCATCTGGGCACAACTTTGTGAATGGAGGACTTAGTAGGAGAGACTTCTAAATTTTGTACAACTTATTGTTATGTATCATTTCCAGATGAAACTCTGAAGTGCCTAGAAAACAGTTCAATCCTCCACTTTTCTGATTACGCATGTTTGCAGAAGTGATTTTTGTTTTCACAAATGAACCCGCCACTCCAACTTTGATTCTTTGTCGCCCTCAAGTGGTAGAACTGAAAACAGACACCAATTAAGATGCTACGCGGGAGTTTGTGTTTAATGGGGACAGAGTTTTCATTTGGGAAGATGAAAAAGTTCTCAAGATAGACAGCGGTGACAGAATTATGGTGGCAGAATAATGTGAATGTGCTTAAAGCCACTAAACTTTATACTTTAAAATGGTTAAAGGGCTAACTTTTATGTTATGAATATTTTAACACAATTTTTTAAAAGTGGGGAGGAAGATGAGACAGGAGAGGAAGATAAGAACAGCTTAGTGCTCTTCAGACACTGCTAGTCTGACACCCTTATTTTAGAGATGAGCTCAGAGACATGAAGTAATGCATCTAAAGTTGCACAGCATGGACTGCATTTTCTTTCTATCCAGCAGGTTCCTTTGTTGAAAGCTTAGCAAATCTAAGCTGAGAAATGTCTGCTAGGCTTTGGGGAAGAATGTGCTATCGCTAGGACTCAGGACCAAACTGGCAGGCCCAGAAGGTTCAAGCTAGAGGTTCCACCTGCTTCAAGGGTCTCACCTTCCACTTCTTGACGTCACTGATCTCAAGAGCCCTCAAGCTCTCATAATTACTGATGGCATTCCAGAGGATGGGAAGGTCCTCACCGGACTCGGCCATCAAGTGGAAATTGTCCAGAAGCTGCTCCTGAGTTATCTCTGAGCTCTCCGGGGACACATTCTCTGGGTTGGTGGTGTCCTTTGTATCTGAAAATGAAAAAACAAAAACCCATGAGCCCCCCTCACTGAAGCATCTGCACTTGTGACCCCCTGAAGTTGTTTCCTTTCCCACAAAACCAAACAGGGACGGGATGGTCATACTGACCCAGAGTTTTGCCTACTTCCTCTTTAAAGGAACTTTTAGTGGTTTCTGGGTAGAGGAGTAACCCAACAGCAATTCCAAGGGCAAGAGTGCCCTGTGATTCTGCTTCTAATGTAGCCAAATGCACATTTGTCAAAGCCTGGGAAGAGCCCTGAGAAAGCCATGGATTACAGTTCAAATGGAGAAGGAAATGGCACCCCACTCCAATATTCTTGCCTGGAGAATCCCATGGACAGAGGAGCCTGGTGGGCTATAGCCCATGGGGTTGCAAGAGTCAGACATGACTTAGCGACTAAACCACAATTCAAATCCTCACCCCATCCTCTTCTTTCCCATCCATAAAATGGACATTTTAGTAATTCCCTATGAACAGGTGGTAGGGTTCATTCAGAGGTGTATCTAGACTGCAGTTCTACTCTCTTCTTTCCCAGGGACTCTGCCTTCCCACAGTCAAAGTGACTTCTTTGCAACCCTGGGAAGAGGAGAGAGGGTCACCAGATTAGATGCAGAGAGTCCTAAGGTTTGGGTTTGGTACATGGACAGAATGATGGAGAACTGGCTCTCTTCAGGAACTCCCCTGGAGTGGGGGTGCCCTATCCATTGAGGGCCACGGAGATGACTCCATTTCATTGACTCTGAAAGCGGAGAACCAGAAGAAAAACCGTCTCCCCTCCAGCAGATCCCCATCAGGACAAAGAGCCACAGAATGGCTCCAAAAATCACAGAACCACACTGGACACACAGCTGCAGGGACAGGGAAGTAGGGAGAGAGGGTAGAGAAGGGGATATTTCTTCTGCTTCCCACTACAAATAAATCACTGCTAAATTCGGGAAAGCTCTAATTGTCAAGTTCCAAGCAGGCGGCACACACATCAAACACCGTTTTTCTATGGCAATGAATGCAAGTGAAGTTTTTAACCTAAACTTTCACATTATGTTCTGTAAACATCTGGTAAGCACATAACGGTCTGCATAGGACATATATTACAAAGGACATTCCAAACACTTCCCAGGAGGCCAGCAGGACGGGCTCCCATTGCAGGCCTTCGGGAAAATGGCATAGAGGAGAGCCAGGGGCACCTAGAGTGGCACCCACTGCCTGGGCATCCCCATGCCTCCCTCCTTTCTCATGTCCAGGTTGCTATAGATCAGTGGGCTGCCAAGGGGGGTCTCGGCTCCCTCCGCAACTCTCCCACCAAGTTGTGTGTGTCCTCCCTAATCCTGAGCGCCCCTGCAGGACCACACAACAATAGGGTTCATCTGGGCGACTTAAAACCCTTTCCCCTTCCCGTTGGCTGCAAGCTCTGAGCCTGGCCGGGTTTGCTCTCTACTGGCTTCGGTGGAGCACCGTTCCTTGCCTTGCCCCAGCCTCCCACCCCATCTGTCCCAGGGGAGGAACCCAGGTGAGGAGACGGTGGTACCTGTGGCCTCATCGCTGGGCGTGGTCATGCAGGCACCCTGGCCGCGGGTGAGGGCGTGCAAGGGCCTCGGCTCCCCTGGGAGGGCGCGGCAGCTGAGCCCGCGAGCGCAGCGAGCAGTGGCCACGCCGCATGCGGCTCCGAGAGGCAGGGCGCACATCGGGCAGCAGCCGCAGCCCGCGGACCGGGTGAGTTCCGGGCACGAGGCGGGCACGGGCGGGCAGAGCGCCAGCCTCTCGGCGGAGCAGGGCGCACAGCGCCAGGGTTGGGGAGCGCCGACCGTCGCGCCGAGCTGAACGGCCAGCGATAGCAGAAGCGGCCAGGCTCGGATAGCAAGGACTTCGGGCATCGCCAGCGGTGGGTGGCAGACAGGAGCCGGCGCTCGCTAGCGGTAGGGGCGGCTTGGTTGGCGAATGCTGCCTGGCGGTGGCGCTGGAGCGGTGGCCGATGCTCGCTGAGCACCGCGTGCGCCTTTTGAAGGGCTCGGGCTGGGCCACCTCAACCAGCAGTTAATGATTGGCAGCGCCGCGTGCTCCAGGGCAGTGTTCAAAATAAGTTTGTTTTGTTTGTACGTGCACAGCCCTGCGCAAACCGTGGGTGGAAGGAGGGCAAACGGTCCACGTTTCAGACTGTGTTTGTCCTGTTGTTAAGGTTCAGACCTGGAGCCAAAGTGCAATTCCAGCCAGGAGCGCACGGTCACATGAAGGATGGTGCTTGCTTGTTTTGTTCAAGGGACATCTTCAGGTTGAGCCTGCCAATTCTCCCTAGACGACCTAGGGAAAGCAGGAGAGATGAACTGGGCAAGGCCAGCCCACTGGCCAATTTTCAAGTGGGGAAATCAAGGCCCGGGAAGAGGCAGGAGTGCTTTGAACCTAAGTCTTTGAAAGCCTTGTTTCTCAGAAGCAAAGCCGGAACTGTTTCTGCCTCTGCAGGAAAAAGACGAACAGGTCCCTTAATTGCTGTCTTGAGAGCCTTTCTCAGGAGGAAAGAAGGAAGGAAAGGGACAGTCCCTCCCAGGACTGATGCCAAGCTCCGCAGTCTCACCACAGCCCCCCAGAGCCCAGTTAACTGAGCTTCCAGAGAGTAGGGGGACTCAGAGCCATTAAGAGAAGGGCTGAGGACTTCCCTGGTGGTCCACTGGTTAAGACTCTGCACTTCCATTGCAGAGGGCACCTGTTCTATCCCTGTTTGGGAAACTAAATTCCCACATATGGCATGGTGTGGCCAAAAAAAAATTAAGTTAAAAAAAGAGAGAGAGATAGAGAGACAGGGCTGAGGCTAAGGAACTGAGCGCAGACCCCAGCTTCCTCTGCCTTTCAGCCTCAGATCAGATTTTTATCAGGAGTCAATGATTGCAGCTTTCTCTTTCGTTAAAATTCCTGTCTCTAGATATCCTCTTAGATGGAAAGAAAATTGTCACTAGCTTCAGAGACAGTGAAAAATGGGCCTGCTCACATCCAGACACCAGGCACTCTCTCTGGCACCCAGTCCTTGGAAACCAGGTAGCTATTGACAAGAAAAAGGCAGTTCTATATTTACTGAGAAAGAAAAATCTCCAAGGTCTGTAAGATTAGGCAAGTAAAATTTCCAAGTGAAGTAAAAACAGGAAGGCATAGAATATACTATTGTTTGTGCACAAACAAGTCATATGAATGTATGTGTCATTGTGATTTTAAATGTATGGACTATTTTGAGAAGTATGTATAAGAAACTCGCCCGCATTGCAGAGGAAGGTGTGAAATTAGGTGACTGAGAAAGAGACTGGTTTTCCCTTCACACTCTTTTTTTAGTCCTCTGGATTCACATTATCTAGTAAATACTACATTATTTGGTATAATCAGGTGTTTACATTTTCAGTTATATTATCTATCTCAGGAATCATGCTTGCTAAGTCACTTCAGTTGTGTTCAAATCTATACAACCCCATGGACTGTAGCCTGCCAGGCTCCTCTTTCCGTGGGATTCTCCTGGCAAGAATACTGGAGTGGGTTGCTGTTTTCTTCTCTAAGGCAATCTTCCCAACCCAGGGATCAAATCCATACCTCTTACATCTACCTGCATTGGCAAGCAGGTTCTTTACCACTAGCGCCACCTGGGAAGCCCCATCTCAAGATGAACCAAGTTAAAATTAATTTACTAGATCTTTTTCCAGCCACTTCACGGGCTCTGCGGCCCTCACCAAGTTACTTGCCTTGTGTTCTGCCACTATTATATCAATAAATTGTTACACACACACTTCTCCTTGCCCCCAGCATCTCCTCAACAACAGTACAATTAAGGTTGGTGGGAAAAAGTTGCAACTGGAAGTTCACGGTCATTTTGGTCATAATTTTACAGTTTCTGGTTCAGGAGCTGACAACAGTTCTGAGTTTTATAACATTATTTTTGAGGTGAGTTCCTAAAGGATTTTATTTTCCCTCAGAGAATCTGTGCTCTGAATTTTCTCTCTGACCTCCTCAATGTAGAATCAGAGTACCCACTTGAAACCTATTTCCAAAGCAGGATTAGAAACACAGACATTGAGAATAGACATGTGGACACAGTGGGGAAGGTGGGATGAATTGGGAGGCTGGGATAATAGCAGCCTGCTATAAAGCACAGGAAGCTCAGCCTGGTGCTCTGTGATGCCTAGAGGGGTAGGATGCCGGTAGGGTGGGAGGGAGGTCCACGAGTGAGGGGGTATATGTATGCATATGGCTGATTCACTTCATTGTACAGTGGAAACTAACATGACACTGTAAAGCAAGTATATTCCTTCTTTTTTTAAAGAAATGTTTTCCTAATGGCACACATGAAAGGGAGAATCATGCAGTAAATATCTGGGGCCCGCCTACTGTGTGCCTGGCAGTTTGCCAGCCCCGGACATTTCACCCAGTTGTGCGTTTGCCCAGTGAGATCCCTCCCTCCCTCTCTGAGGTCTCAGTCACCCTGCACGTAGTGGAAATTCCGTGGACATTCCTCTCCTGGCTGATCGATTTCCCAAACATTTCCCTGGCTTGCCTCATAGCAGCAGTAAACCAAACAGCCATCAGCCCAGAGAGAGAGCTCTCCCTGCTCCCGACCCCATCAACACGAATGGACTGGGCCCTTCCTCGAGGCCTGTGCAGGCCATTTGTCCCTCTGTCCTGTGAAGATGAGCTGCTCTCCCCTGGCAGATCGAGAGGTCGCTGCTCCTCTGCTCATCTCTGGGTGCATCCTGGATGCCAGGTCCCGCTGCCCACTGGCCGGCATCCACAGCCAGGACAGGCCTTCTATGTCCCCCGTGGTCTGACTCCCAGGGTCTGGCCTCTGTTAGCATGAGGAGGCACTCCTGCTAGTGGCCCTGAGGTGTAGAGTGGGCCAGAGAGAGAACCCCTCGTTAAGTGTTGTAGCCTTGGAACCTCAACCCGCCTCCCATCTTCTCAGCCCTGCAGACCCCTGCTCATTTTCCAGGCTGAAGGTCTCCCTTCCTCAGATCCATTTACTGTCATATCTTCATGACTTTCTTCTTACTGTTCTCCATGCTCAAATTTTCCTCACACTACCACCCACATCTCGCTATCACCCTCATCTTCATGACATTAGTCCTGCTATTCCTGACACCCAGAACTCCTTCCTGCCCCTTTTCCATCCTCCAGGGCCCACCTGAAGCTCCTCTCCCCTGAGAAGCTTTCTGGGCAGCTCCCAGGTAAAATGAAATGCCCCCCTCTGCACTTCCAAAGAGTGTGACAGTGAGTGACAGGGATACCAAAGAGCTACATAAACCTGCATTTACCTGTGTGCCTCCTGCCAGACTGGGCGGGCAGGGGACAGGCTCCCAGAGGCCCCTGCCCCATCCGTACCTGGGACACTAATCGGTGGCCCAGCCCATCCTCCCAAGGACTGTAGAATTCAATAGCCAGGCTCCACTGGAGGCAGGGCATGGAGAGCAGGGGGCAGTGGGGGAATGGGGAGCTGCGGCTTCCTATCCGTGCACTGTGTGTACCTGGCACCCAGCTGCGCTTGCCAGAGTTGTCAGGGGTCCTCCCCAGGAGCTCTAGAGGTACGGCTTATCGCACCAGCAGGAGGGAAGCCCCCTTTGCCCAAATCAAAGCTGGTACCCTTCATGCCAAACCACATAGAGACATTTGATGTAAGGAAGCGTCAATACTGTCTGTGCCTGCGAGGGCAACTGGGAGTGTATTTGGTGGGGACAGAGGTGAAAAGCAGCTTTAAGGGTACATGTGGGAAGTTTTCAGAGCTGGCTGTGGAATTTGTATTTTATCAATTAGGCAAAATGCTGAAGATGCCTTACAGTCCGCTTCCCCCTTGTAAATTTTCTGTCCGCAGAGGAAAGGAAACCACTGTTCCCATTGCAGAAAAGCAAAAGAGCTCACATAATCCGGGGAGTCTTTCCAAGTGGCCCCAGGAGATAGGACCTGAATGGGGCTGCACACAGCGTCTTTGCTGATCATTTCATAATGATTTACAGCACACCATCTCTGGTTGCAGCTCCAAGAACCCATCTCTGAGAGTTTCATCAGCCCCTAACAGGCAGGCATGGGAGCCCCTCAGCAAGCCCGCCTGTGCTGACACCTTGGATTTCATGTCCAGCATATTATGTAACTTCCCTAGGCCACAGTTTCCTTGTCTGGAAAATGGGGATAATGCAGAGGCTGGCAGAGTCAGTCTCGAACAAATGTAAGCTGTCACCACCATTCTCGGCCGCAGTGTGCATTCACAGAGCAGAGGCTGGGTACTCCCTGGGTGATGAAACTGTGCGGGGCCTTCCGTCACCCACTGTTTCCAATTCTGCCTTCACACCGCGTGCTGCTTACTCACCAGCAGCCGGAAAATTGGGCAATCTCTGCTTTGAAAAACAATGCAAAGATCAAGGGCAAAACTAGGCTTTCAAAGGGAGAGAACACTGCAGTCCAGGGGATCCTTGAAGGGAACTTGTTTTTAACCTGGGGGGAAAAAACAAAAAGATGTTCTGTTGTGTTCCCAATCGATTGACGCACCGAATGATGTAAACCTTGCACAGGCTTGCCCTGCTGGCCAGCTCCTAGGCGATGAAGGGCACCGCTCCGCAGACTAAGGACAAGTCTACTCCCCCAGCTAGTCAGAGTGGAAAAGTAAACCTTGCTCTTGTCACGTCCACACAGCCCAGATCCCAAACACAGGAGCTCAGAGTGCCCAGGCAGGGCCAGTGCCCAAGGGCCCCGTGGAAAGACCAGGGTTTACTCCGCTTTGGCAGGCCACCCACCCTGCATTCCCATTTGGGGTGCCGTTGGGGCTGCAATAGAAGTGCCAGGCACATGGGCGGTGTTCAAGGGTGATCATTCCCCACCTTCCTCCTGCACCAGGAGCCTCAGTCATGGTCTAGACCAGTCTCACATCACCTGAGTCTGGATAAAAATGCTTATTCTCAGGCCTCACCAGAGCCCCTGTGGTGGGGGCTGGTCCTCTGTTTTCACAAGCTCGCCAGAGGACCCTGAGGCTCACTCAAGTTTGATGGCGCAGGTTTAGAAGACTCCCCACATCCCACTCCCACTCAAAACTACCCCATGAGAAGCTGGGAATGGAAAGTTCTGGGGAAGAGGTAAAGGACAGAACGTTGCTGGATGAAGGTGGGGTGGGCTGCATGGGGCTACAGAGAGATCTTGGAAGGACCCAAGAGACCTGAGCCCTCTGGTCTCAGTTCTACTGCTCAGCACAGACAAACTGTGTGAGTCATTTCCAGCAAGACTTCGCTGCCCCAAGTACAAACGAAGAGTCTGCCCCAGGCCCCTGCGTGAGCTGTGGGAAATCAGTAACCTCTCTGCTACATTAGGCATCATATTATGTGGTTAAGCATTGATGGTCATTTCTTGGTGATGAGGCCTGTGGTTACATAGATGGATAAAGTGTCCATGACTTCTATGAGTAGGACAGACTGGCCCCATGACATCACTCAGTAGGTCTACCCTCCCCCGTTGTCCACACAAAGACCTTAATATGTCTATGGGCCCATCAATCAACCTCAAGCATTCAGGATCCCACTCACCAAACCCCATCCAACCAGCCCAAGGGCAGCAGGACCTCTCCCACACACACAATGTGGCAACAATGTAGTGTTTTACTCATGCCTACCAGGCATGAGGTTGCACAACTCTGCTAATTCTCTGACCTGGGCAAAGGGCAGGGACCCTGGGCAGAAAAGTAGGGGACGGCCTCCTACATTACAATCTCTAGCAGTTACCCACACCAAGTGTGTACATCACAGCGGGAAGGGTCTCAGCCACACTAGAGAGTGAATATCTGTGGGTGACCTTACCAGGAGTAAATAAGTGTTCTTTTGCTCCACACCATCTTCTTCATCAGTTGGTATTGTCAATATGTGGATTTGGGCCATTCTATTAGTTGTGTGGTTGTATCTCTGCCGTAATTTTCATTTCCCAGATGAAATATGAAGTGAAGCATTTTTTTCATGTGCTCAGTTACCATCTGTTTATCTTCTTTGTGGATGTGTCTTGTAAGGCCTTTGACCATTATTAATGAAGTTGTTTTCTTATCTTTAAGTTTTAAGGGTTCTTTTAGCATTTTATCTAACAGTCCTTTCTTAGATTTGTCTTTTGCAAATATTTTCTCCAAGTCTGTGGGTTTTCTCCTCATTCTCTTGACATTTACTTTCTCAGAACCAAAGCTTTTAGTTTTATTGAAGTACAGCTTATGAATTTTTGTTTTCATGGATCATGTGTTTAGTGTTGTATCTGAAAAAGCCATCACTATATCCAAGGTCATCCAGGTTTTCTCCCAGGTCATCTTCTAAGAATTTATAGTTTTGCATTTTACATTTAGTTCTGTGATCCAATTTGAGTTAATTTTTGCAAAGAATGCAAACCTATGTCTAGATCTTTTATTTTTCTTTTTTTGCTTATAGATGTGTAGTTGTTCTAGCACCATGTGTTGAAAAAATTATCCTACTATATTGTATTACCCTTGTTCCTTTGTACAAGACCAGTTGATGATATTAATGGGGCTCTATTTTGGACTCCCTAAACTTCTGCATTGCCTTGTCTTGTCTATTAATTCAATACCACACTCCATGCTATAGATCTATACATTTATATATTATAATCTATTTACTGTAGATTTATAATAAATCATGAAGTCATGTAATGTTGGTCTTCCAACTTTGTTCTTCATCAATATTGTGTTAGCTATTCTGAGTCTTTTTCCTGTCCATATAAAATTTAGAATCAGTTCGTCAACATCTACAAAGTAACTCAGTGATTTGATTGGGATTGTCTTGAGTCCATGGATGAAGTAGGGAAGGACTGACATCTTGACAATATTAAGTCTTCCTATCCATAATTAAATTCCATTATTAAATTTATTAAATTATTTATTAACTTTTTCTTTAATCTCTTTCATCAGAGTTTTATAGTTTTCCTCATACAGATCTTGTACATATCTTGTTACATTTATACACAAGTATTTCATTTTGGGGGATGCTAATGTAAATGGGTGTTATGTTTTTAATTTCAAATTCCATTAATTTATTGCTGTTATTTTCAAAAGGGACTGACTTTGGTATTTTAACCTGTATCCTGCAACCTTGCTAAAATGACTAATTAGTTGCAGGAATCTTTTTGCTGATTTTTCCAGATTTCTTTTTCCTAGACTGCCATGTCAGTCTGCAAATAAACCCAATTTGAATTCTTCCTTCCCAATCTGTGTACTTTTATTTCCTTTTTCTGTCTTACTGCATTACCTAGGACTTCAAGTACAGTGTTATAATGGTGAAGGAGGTCATCCTTTCCTTGTGCCTGCTCCTATTGGGAAAGCTTTGAGCTTCTCACTATTAAGTATGACTTAGCTGTAGTTTTCTTGTAGATAGTCATCAACAAGTTGAGAAAGTTCCCTTCTATTTGTAGTCTACTGAGTTTTTATCATAAATCGGTGTTGGATTTTGTCAAATACTTTTTCCATGTCTATTGGTATTATTGTGTGGTACTTCCTTAGCCTATTATGTGATAGCGTACATTAATTTTAGTGTTGATCCAGCCTGTATACCTGGCGTAAATCCTATTTGGTCAAGTCATATGATTCTTTTTAATACACTATTGGATTCAATTTTGTAATATTTTGTTGAGGATTTTTGTTTCTATGTTGAGAGACATTGGTCTGTAGTCTTCTTTTATTGTAATGTCTTCATCCATTTTTGGTGTTATGGTAATGCCAGTCTCATAGAATGGACTAGGAATTATTCCCTCTGCTTCAATATTCTGCAAGATTATTATAGAGAATTGGTATAACTTCTTCCTTAAATGTTCAGTAGGATTCTATGTGGGCCTGGTGCTTTCTGTTTTGAAGAGAATTCTGGCATTTTCTCTTTGCAAATTTGAATTATATTTAAGTAGTATTTGTACTTATTTATTAATGAATTTTATGGATTTTGTTCTCCTCCTATTATTGTAAAGTGGTGCTTTACAAATGGTACCAACTCTTAGCCTCTTATTTGTAACCTGGAGTCAAAGGCAACCCTGAGCATATTGGTTGTGTAGAAACTGTACTAAGAATTTATGTGTTGGATATGCAGTTTTAAAGTTGACGGACCACAGGAGTAGATCTGAATAAATAAAATATGTATTTTGCTCCCAGGTCCTGGACATAGGAGGCCCAGCATGCCATTTAGGGCCACAGGAGAAGCACCAGAGTGGCCAGGAGGTAGAGAACAGGAGCAAGGGGGAGATCAAGGCCATGGCCTTTACTGAGGTCTCCTTGGGAAAGGCAGGGCAAGGCAGGGTGAACAGCCTAGGATTGGCTAGTTTGAATAATGCTAGTGGCTTTAAGGTATAGGGGTGGCCTCTGGTTGCCTGGTATCTGGCCCTGGGGTGACTAAGGCAGAAGAATTTTGCTTCCAGGGAAGCACAGCCTAGATAGAATAGTCCTGGCTCTGGACTGATTGGTTCTTATATCAAAAACATGCTCCAGGATGAGCCCTTTTCTACCCAAGGAGGGCCAATAACTCCCCAGCCAGAAAGTTTCTAAGCCAAAACATCATCCTATGCAGAAAATAAAAATATATATTATACAATACAGAAACAAGAGGTAATTCATCATGCTGGAGTTCAGAAGAGGCAGCAATGTGAGGTGCAAATAGAAACCACCAATGGAGGATGACAACTGTAGCAGCATGGGCAATAGTTATGCTGACTCATGCCCGTTGCTGAGGATTTACCACGTGCCAAGCGCTGTACTGAGGATTTCCTACACATGACCAGCACACACTGTGGGGTGACTCTCATTCTGGGCCCACACTTTCAAAATAACCAGCCCCAAGCTCTGAACCAGCCCTTCTACACCACGAGCATTATTTGTACCTATAATGCCGGTTTCAGTGTGGCAGACTAGCAGGCATGTGCGTGCCTGCAACTTGTACTTGAATCACACTTGAGTTCAGCCCCTGCAGGTCGTTGCCTACACAGTGAGGGGAATCCAGGTTCTGGGCTACTGAACCTCTGAGGGTCAACACAAGGAATATACTGGGCTTTGGGCAAAGATGAGGAGCTTGGAGATTGTGGGTCAGCTGCTGCCATGGGCCAGGCTTGGAGCCCCTGTGGGGCCTTTGCACATGCCCAGAACCCCATGTTTCTCCCCAGAGGGCTGCCCAATGTCATAGTGAAAGGCACCGCTCACAGGTGACCCTGAGTGCTAGACTAATGCAACTGGACACACACTGCAGATTTCACAATGTTTTTATTCACAAACACAAACAAAAGAGGCTTACATTATGCTCAAAGCAGTGTGACTAAGTACCATGAGGTCAGGAGGACCCTAGGGGTGTACCGATGCAACAACAAAACATTGACCCAGACCTCAGGACACTGGGATGGTGTCCAGGCAGCCTCCACCTTATTCACTCCGGGACTTTGGGCAAACCCTTCCCCTCTGCAGCCCTCTGTTTCCCCATCTGGAAAATGACCCAATGTGCCAGGTGAACTTTTATCTTTTTAATTATTGTTTAGTAATTTACATGTTCTTTTTAGAAAAATATAAAGTGGATTTAAATGATATTAAAATTTACCTATGATACTGACACCTGGATATTACCAGTGTTCCCATTTCCACGAATCTCTTTTTGGATGTGTGTGTGTGTGTGTGTGTGTGTGTGTGTGTGTGTGTGTGTATGTGTGGCATGTATTGTGTAATTTTAAAATGGGATCATATTGTACTATCTGTTCTACAGCATTTTTTCATTTAATATATTATGAACATTTTGTCTACAGTGTGTATTTACATCCACAAGCATATGTGTGTGTACATATATGCACATGGACGCACATATGTTGAAACACAGATTACTGGCTGCAGAGCATTCCTTGTCCTTGGACGTGTGTGCACTGTTGAGGTTCTTTTTTTTTTTTTCATTTATTTTTATTAGTTGGAGGCTAATTACTTTACAATATTGTAGTGGTTTTTGTCATACATTGACATGAATCAGCCATGGATTTACATGTATCCTCCATCCCGATCCCCCCTCCCACCTCCCTCTCCACCCAATTCCTCTGGGTCTTCCCAGTGCACCAGGCCCTAGCACTTGTCTCATGCATCCAGCCTGGGCTCTGTTGGGGTTCTTAAAGACAACACTCCACAAATACAACAGAAAATGAGTGACCAATTGGTTTGATTGCTTCCTGGTGCTCCTATAAGGGCCTTCCCCTGTGGCTCAATGGTAAAGAATCCGCCTGCAATGCAGATGATGCAGGTTCAATCCCTGGGTCAGGAAGATCTCTTGGAGAAGGGCTTGGCAACCCACTCCAGTATTCTTGCCTGGAGAACCCCATAGACAGAGGAGCCTGGTGGGCTACAGTCTATAGTGTTGCAAAGAGTCGGACACAACTGAGCAACTGAGGATGCAGGCATGCGTGCTTTTGTAAATGGAACTGCTCCGTCAAAGGCTGAGCATGTTCTCAAGCCTTGCACCTAGCTGACCTGCCCTCCAGAAGGGCTGTGTCCACTGAGCCCCAGCCGCACGGTGAGGAGGGCTCCCTTCCACTGCCCGAAGCACTTGAATCTGAAGCGCTTCCTCAGCCGTGATGGTCTGTGCTAACAGGTGGGGAAGGGTTCCCTGGAGAATCCTTGTCTCTGACAATCGCCTTCAGCACTCTAGGGTGCCTCCAGGATTCAGAGATCTCAGAACATTCGGAAAATTATGACCTCAGACATTGCCTAAATTTATAAACAAAGGAAGAAACAGTGACAACATCCATCCACCCAAAATCACACAGTGACTTACTGGCAAAGCTCAGATGGATAGCACTTTTTAAAAATAGAAGATTAGTAGCAAGGGCAAGAGGGTTGCCATGTCTTTGGTCTCAATGCCTTAGGGGACTAAGTTGGAATGATGATCTCCACTCTTTTTTTTTTTTTTTTGATCTCCACTCTTTTGAGGATGTCAATAAACCATTTGGCACACAGTGAGAGCGCCATGCCTGGCCCATTGTTGGGGGCCGTCCCCAGGCACCCATGGGCCCTGACTTCCTGAATTAGGACACACAACCCAATGGACACAGAGGCAGTGGGCCAGGTGGAAACCCTCAAGGCTCGGGGCCCCGCCCCAGAGCTGGCCTGCACCTGCGCAGTCATCAACGGAAGACTGCGCACAGGTGGGCTCTTGCACACCTGCGTGGGCCTGCAGCACCGATGCCGCGGGTACTTCAGGGCGCAGGGGCTCTCCGAGAGCGCTGCGGGCGTCCGGCCCCCGCTGGGAAGCAGGATGGAGCCTGGGGCGAAGGTAAGCCAGGGCAGGATGGGGATCAGTTTAGGAGTGAGGACTGGAAAGGAGGGGAGGCGGGGCAGTGGGGAGGGAGGCTTCCGAATGTGTCCAGGGGCAGGTAGGCCAGGGCAGATTGGGGCTGGGGGTGGGGGAGTGGCGGGGCGCTTGAAGGAGGTAGGAGTGGAGGGGTGCTTCAGGGGGCCGAGATAGGAATCCCCGGCTCCTGCCGCTGCTGGAAGCAGCCGCGGAGCCCTGCCTGAGCTCCAGGTTGGTCAGACAGGCCCTGAGCTAATATCAGGGGGCCTCCTGGTCTTTGTCCAAGGCGCTACACGACTTCCCTGGTCCAGAGACACCTGTCCACTTTTCTTCCTCTGCTAGCGACCAGTGCTCAGAGCCCCGACTTACCTGAGTACCACACCCAGGGCCTCATCCCAGGGACATCAGAGGGGATTCCCCTGTTCTGCCACACAGCCCCTTCTGCTGCCCCCTCCCCACTCCTATGGGGGAGTCCAGGTGGCTCCATAGTGGTGAAGAATCTGCCTGCCAGTGAAGGAGAGGAAAAAGATGTGGGTTCCATCCCTGGGTTGGGAAGTTCCCCTGGAGAAGGAAATGACAACCCACTCCAGTATTCCTGCCTGGAAAATTTCATGGACAGAGGAGCCTGGCGGGCTACAGTCCACAGGGCTGCAAAGAGTCAGACATGACTGAGCGATACCCCCTCTGGGGAAAGCCTGGAGGCCAAGGCAATCAATGGGAGACAGAGGGGAACCCAGGCGTTGCCTTGTCCCAGATGAGAAATGCAAAGAGGGCTGCAGAATTAGGTAACAGGCCCCCCGGTGAAGTTCAAACCTGACCTTCATAACCCTGTATTTTGGCTCCAGTGGCAGCAGCTGACTAAGGAGCTCTCAATCACTGCCCCCCACCCCCAAAACCAGGGATTTTCTTGGGATTTCTGAGTTTCTGTATCTCTTCATCAGACAAGTAGGGGTTTCTTTTTCCTTTTTCCTTTGTAAATAGGTAACATATGCCCCTGGTTTCAAAATAAAAAAACATAAACAAGTACACAGTGACTCCCATCACCTTCTGTCCACCCTTATGTTTACACCATAAGTAAACATCATGTTTTTAGCCTCTTCTAGAACTTTCTTTAGATTCTTTTTTCCTCAGTTTGTACAAAAGAATTCTACCTAAAACAAAGAGATCTTTCCTTGTCAGTATATTTAAAACATTGTATATAAAACACGGTTAAAGGTCCTAGCACATTTATCCTTTCGTTTGTCAGTTTTTTCCTAGATATTAGAAAGATTAAGCCCTTATTTATCTCTTCTGAAGTTTGTGGTTTACCTATTCTACTTAGTATATCATCTTTTTAAAAATTATATTTTGTTTAACTTTTTCTTTTTTATGGCTTCTGTATTATGAGATAGTTAGAAAGCCTTACTTCTGACAAACTTACAGAGAAATTCACCACCATTTCCTTCCAAAACTTTTATAGCTTTGTTTTTTTATATTTAAATCTTATATCCATTTGGAATTTATCATGATGAATGATGTGAATAAGAATCCAACTTTGTTTTAGATTTTTTTTAATTATTGTTCTTTTTCTAATAATCTATGAATTTTTAAAGAGTATGATATTAAATCCCTTGTAATTTATTTTATGTAAGACATGAGTTAGGGGCATGATTTTACCATTCTTTTTTTTTTTTTTCCCAAATGGCCAACCAGGCAGAACAACATGTAATGAGAAAAAGATCTCTTCCCTACTCCTTTGAAATCCCATTTTTTTCCCATTTCTCATATGTATGACTAGGATATCACTTTTGTAAAACAATAATTTTTTTATCTGTAAGTTCTGTGTATAAATGTTTGTAAAACAATACTAAATCATTTTATCTGTAAACTTTCAATATGTTACAAGATAACTGTATTCAAATTTCCAAAATTGAATTATTGGTTCTTTTTTCACTTTCATAAATGGGTTAGTTAAAAGTAGCTCTTGTTAATAAAAAATATCTCTCCTTGAGGTTTCTCTTTTGTGAAAGTCCCAGTCTTCCCCCTCACCCCACATCTTCATTCTGAGCTCTTGGTCCCTGTTTGAAGTAGGAAGACTTAGTCTCCTTTCACAGGTGCTGGTAATCTTCCAAGGGGTTTAGATCATTTCTTTTTCTCCTTGATCTAGCAGGGGCTAAAAAAAGAAAAGTGAATTATCACCACTACTTCCTTTCTGTTTCTCCTTATTTCTCCTTGAATTTTGCTCTATGAATGTTGATGCTATACTATCTAGTGCAAAGATAATTATAATAGAAAATTTTTAACTTTTATTTTTTTATTACACTGTACTTTTGTGATCTTGATGTAGTAGTGTATTTTCCCATGAATTCGGCCTTTTCTGATATAAATAGTGAAGTCCCTCCATTGTTTCATCCTGTTTGAAACTTTCTTGAGCTTCTGATCTTAAGTGCATCCTACTGTATACAGTGTGGAGTTGGATTTGTGTTCTAATCCAATCTGAGAGTCATTGAATAGGTGAGTTTATTCTCGATGTGGCAGCTATTTGAACTTTACTCCACCAAACAAGATAGATGGTCAATAAATGAAAAGATGTTTCCTATCATTAGACATTACAGAAATTCAAATGAAAACTACTATGCAAATTAGATACCACTACTCATATATTAGAAATACTGAAATTAAAAAAAAAAAATTAAAAATGGACAGTACCAAAAGTTGGTGAGGATATGGAGGAACCAGAACCCTCCTGTGCTGCCAGTGGAGTAGAAGACTGGCACAGCTGCTTTGGAAGACAGTTTGGCAATTTCCGACGCCAACTCGATTCTCTGGAGTAAATCCTATCTTTCAGGTGAATAAGAGTTGCTGCTGCTCTTTAATGAGTTAAGTCATGACCAACTCTTTGTGACCCCATGGACTGAGCCTTCCAGGCTCCTCTGTCCATGGGATTTCCCAGACAAGAATAGTGGAGTGGGTTGCCATTTCCTTCTCCACGGGATCTTCCTGACCCAGGGATGGAACCCAGGTCTCCTGCTTAGCAGGCAGATTCTTTACCACAGATTCTTTACTGGGAAGCCCTAGTTAGAGTTACAATAATCCATTTCTAAGGGTTTTTGCTAAATGAAACAGTGTTCAAAAGGATCCCAAGGGCTGCACAGTAGACCCTGTGTTAGTGATTGTGATCAGCTCATCCTCCCAAGAGGAGGGAGCACTTCCTCCCTGCTTTTTGGCCCAGCTTGAGGCATCTTGATGGGTGAAACCAGGCATCCCCAAACGTGGACTTCACCAGCTCTGGTCCACAACTCAGCCCTGCTGCTTACCTGCTTCCAGTCACTCACCCCACCTGAACTTGACTTCCCCTCAGTTCCTGGGTGATTACACCCACCTTATAAGAATACTGTGAGAAATCCAGGAGAACAGATTTTGAAAGTTCCAACACACTCCATGGATTAAACGTTTCCATAGGAAACCCTCTCTAGACTGTATTTTCAGCACCTCTGATGGTTTAATCAAGGGTTTATTTTGGAAGAAGAAAAGTGGCCATGATGAAATCACTACCACCTATCAATGGGTTTGGGATTGGGATATTATCAAGATTTTGAGAAAACATCCTACCCCACTCTCAGCACCCATGCCCGCCCAATGTGATTGCATTTACATACAAAACAACTGCAATTTTGCTTTTTCATACTGAGTTTCAAGGTTAAGATGATTTCATTGACATTTCAAACTTTTTTTCTTAAAGAAACATTATCTAAAAGTCATCTGTTTTTCAGTCTTATCCTTAAAAAAAAAAAAAAGTCTTTTTGATGGATGCTTAACATTTTACCAAAAAAAGAGAAAACTAGTAAAAAGGCAGGCAGAGTACGAGGGTGGTCTTGTCCTCTGCCAGGTTTCAGCTTAGTGCTGGAGGCTCCCCTCACTGGGGAAGAACTGGAGGGCCTGCCTCATGGTGGTCACACCTCAGGCAAGTTCCCCGGGGGCTTGGTGCCCAGCCCAAGGCTCCCCCGGCTGTGACCGACCTTCTGGGACGCTGACCTCTGTGTGTTGTTTTGGCAGGCTTCTGGGTTGAGCTCCCCTGAGGATGAGAACCTTTCTTTCGTGACCAGACGGTCATCCTTGAGGTGGGCCCTGAAGCACAGCACCCCGGCAGGAGCTGCCCTCAGCTCGCACTCAGGGTTACAGGGCGATGTCCTCAGCCACCGGGAAAGGGGCCCTGCAGGCGGGTCCCCACGACCTGCACGCCCCTCCTGGGACCTCCTGTCATCCCCAGGAGGGGTCAGCCTCATGGCCTCCTTCAGAAAGAGGCGGCTTTCCACCATCGAGGCCTCTGAAGTGTCCAGTGAGCAGCTCGGATCCAACTCAGACCCCTTTGATTTTGAGGAAGACCCGCCCGTGCCAGCCTCAGTCACCCAGCAGCAGAAGCGGCAGGGCAAGTCCCCACCAGCAAAGAGATCACCACCAAACCTGGGATTGCCTGGGATCCCAGACACCGCCAGGAAGAGGCCTCGGGACCTGAAGAGGCTGGCAGCTGTGGTAGGACCTGACCCGACCCCAGCCCATCCCCCAGAACTTGGAGTCCCTGCCCACGGCCCCCCGGAAGGCAGCCTGGTGACACTTGAGAGAGTAAATGCTGCTCTTTCCTCACTGATGGGTCATGTCCTGGGTATCAGGAGGTCACCGGGACTGAAGGAGACCATCCAGCCTAGGGCCCTGCCTGTACCCACCCTTCCCCAACTCTGAGGGGTCCCTGTGACCCCACAAGAAGGACTTTCGCTAGTGGTGCCTCCCACAGTTCCCATGTACTCCTTGAACTCCGTAGCACACCTATCAGCCTTCCAGGGGCCCTGGGGATGGGGGACTGGGGGGGATGGAGCAGAGTCCCTGGAAAGCCGCTCTCTCTGTCCTCCTTTCAGCTGTGACTTGTCCTCGGAGATCCAGCCCTCACACCACACACCACCAGATCAGGCTAAGCCATCTGAACTTTGCCCACTGTGTTTCTACCTGCCTCTACCTTGTTCAGCAGCCTGAGTCATCCCACCCCCATCCCACTGTCCTAGGGGCCCTTCCTCCTCTGCCTGCCCTCAGCCGCCCTGAAAGAGCCCCTAGAAGACACAGCAGAAAGTGGCCTGTCTAGACAGCCTCATACACTCATCTGCAAGTGCCCACCCCACCCCTCACACACTCTGCCCAGGCCTGGCTGATCCCTCCTTGTTCCTGTCTCCTCCCCCTCAACCTCTCTCTGCCCTCGTCAGACCCAGATCCTGGGGTCCTAGCTCCCTCCATTCGCTCACGTACCTGCTTGTCCTCACACTGAGCTCAGTCCCCTGGGGTCTGACTGGCTCCGTCATGGGGTCATAGTGCCTGGCATGCAAAGGCTGGCCAGGCTAGCTTTACTCGTGAGTCCTGCATGGTGCCCAAGAGCAGACCCAGGTGAGGGCCGTGCCGTCCTGGATGGGCACCTGCTTTTCCTACCCAGCTTGTCTCTGGCAAAGATCAGTGTTCTTACAAGGTGGACCTCAGAGATGCCTTTCTGTTAACAGACAGAGCGAGTGAGGCAGTGGGAACTCCACCTGCTTCAGAGCATCGAAGAGGCCACCCAGCATGAACTCACCATCGAGGACGACTGAGTGCTCAGCCCTGGGCCCAGGACGCAGCTGTGCTCAGGAGCTCCTGCCATGGCCTGACTTACTCATCTGTCCGTCCAACCATCTGTATGTCTGTAGACCTTCCTCAGGACTTGCCCTGGGTCCGACCTTGCCCTCTATTGTGCCTCTGGGTGGGATGGGAGGAACTGGCTGATTGATGATCCTGTTACTCAGATTCCAAACATGGTTCTCAGAGTCCCCAACAGAGATGAAGGATGGAGGGGGCAGGTGTGGACAGGGGAGATGGATGCCCCAGGGCCACCCTGGAGTACCCGGAGACAAGATATGTCTTCTTCCCACCCACCCTGCCTCCTTCCCCAGCACAGCCAGGTGAGTCTGAGATACTAGGATGACACAGTGTAAGAACAGGACCAGGTTTAAGGTAAAGACCAGGTTGCTGGGCAGCCCACTCGGCTTAGGGGAAAAAGTCTTCACACCTAGCAGGTTTTGAACACCATTCCAGGAAAGACCAGAGCAGTGGCTCTCATTTGGAAGATATTCTGACAGTTTGTGGGCGTTGGTTCGTTTAGTGTTGTTGGGAGAGGAATTTAACCCCCTCTAGAAGCACAGGCCTTCTGTCCTTTTCTAGAGCTGAACTCACTGCCTCATTGCTTAGGATAAGGATCCCACCAAAGGGCTGGAGGTATATATGACCCTCATATTGTAAGGAAAATGAAGCAGGGTGCCCGGGGCACTTCGATCAACACAAACCCAGCATTAGCCTCCCAGGTCCAGATGTCTCTGAGACTTGTCTGTTAGTGGACACATTATGGTTACCAATATAGAGCTAGTTTTATTCCTGCAAATGCTTTCATCCCCTACTTTACCTTAAAAAAAATGTTTATTTTCTGCCTTCTGAAAACCAAAGATTGCTTATGTTTTCCGTGCCATCCTGCGCACCTCCACAGCCCCTCCTCCAGGCCAGTCCTAGGTGACCTGGCTCTTCTCAGGGACACAGATAAAGCCTATGGCTAGAGTAGACTCCAACAGGGCACCCTAAACAGTCTCTCAGGCTGGCCGGAAATGACAGGAGACAGGACATGGCAGGTTCCACAAGGCAAGGTCAAGGATGGCCTAAGAGAAAGAGGAAAGGCTTACTCTGAAGCTGATGGGTGGGTGGAGGGCATTCCAGCTCAGGACGGTGCTTCCTGGAGAAGCCTCCGTTTATGCAGCGGTTTTGAATAAAGAAGGAATGATGGAATTCCTCATGAAGTATTAGATGCAGGTTGGGCGCTGCAAGGATGAGATACTTCAAATGTCATTTGTGGGTGTTCACATTTATGTGGTAAGAACTTATTTACTGTGTAGTGCATTTAAACATTTAAGTTTTATGAGCTAATTCCTGCTTTATAGGCTGGCTATTCGATGTGTTCACTTTTTCCTTTTTTATAACAATTATCAGATTATAGAAATAAGTTTATACTTTTGTAAAAATGTAAGAAGCAGAAAAACTGACTTTAATCAAATAACATGGAGATAAACACTGCAATGTAATTCTGCCCACCTTTATTATTAAACATAAACTGTTTTCATGAGAACTGTTTCCAAAGCCTGTGTCTGATGCAAAGTGATTCTCATGTGTAACCTAATGACTTTTATCTCTCTTCATCCTCTGAAAAATTCCTATTGAGAATGAGTCCAGGAAGGAAGGAAAAATAATGCAGGGACTGTGGGAAAACTTGTTTTTGAAAGATTGGGAATTACAGGTACTCAGGAGAAAGTTTTACCCATGAGATAAATTCCTAGATAGTTTACATTGAGTTTTCTCTTGTTGACTGAAAAAAAAGCACAACCTACAAGTTGACAGTTGTTTTATTCTGCAGATTTACTGAGGACTTAAGCCCACTATACAGCCTCTCCAATCATTCTGAGAGGCTGTTTCGAGGAGGTAAAGGAGGAGCCAGAATATATTTGAGTCTGGGGGGGCGAAGGGGAAGGGTAGTCGAACATAAGATTACTGCTAATTAAAGAAACAGACATCTCAAGTTAAAGCTTTTAGTGCTCTTCTATGTATGAGAGATGCAAGAGTCTGTTGAAGTCATTCCATTGATCTGCACCTTAGCTAACAAAATCATTTGTTTACAGGCGACATTCTTAGTCCACACTCTCAAGTGTTAACAAAACAGATTCTTAACTTCCCTGGTGGTCCAGAGATTAAGACTCTGTGCTCCAAATGCAGGGGGAGTGAGTTTGATTCCTGGATCTCACATTTGATTCCTAAGATCTCACATGCCACACAGTGTGGCCAAAAAATAAATTTAAAAATTTTTTTTTAAAGCCAGGGACTTCCCTGGTGGTCCAGTGGTTAAGACTCTGAGCTCCCAGTGCAGGGTCACTGGTTCCATCTCTGGTTGGAGAACTAAGATCCCACATGCCATGCAGTTTGACAACAAAAAAAAATTCTTATACAATTGGAATATATGTAAGTATCTGTAGGCCCTCTCCTTAGTGTTTAAAGTGCAATTCTTGTGACTATTTCACGAATAAAACAGATTGTGAGCATGTTCCGTCCACGGGAGGGCGCTGATGCGAAGCGGACTGAAGAAGGAACAAGCCAGTGCTGGCCAGTCTGCTGCCCAAGGGCAGTAAGGTGTGGTCAGAGCGGAGTCCCTCTGACCTCCAGCAGTCAGCTGTGTCCTAGAGAAGGGCTGGCCCTGGAGATGCTGGGAATGAACTGGACGGGATATTCTCAGACCAAGACACTCAGGACAATGGGTGCTGCCACTCAGCTCGAACAGACAATGAGAAGCTGCAAGATCTCCAAATGAATGGTTGTGGGCAAAATGACAAACCGCTAATAATAGCCCCTGGGAATTACGCTAATCATAGTCATTTAGAGGCCAGCATGGGTGTGACTTGGACCAGCACTGGAAGAAAAAGGATTTCCTTAATTCTTGTTTTGTTTGCAAACCCATATGTTTTGCAGAAAATACAATTTTAAAATACATGAGCAAAGGAAATACATGCTGTTTCCTGGTGCAATTTCTGTTTAACGTAAAATGAGAAGTTATCTCAAATATTTATTTAAATAGTACATTTTCCCCTAAAATCCTATTTATACACAATGTGTGTATTTGATGTCCACACAGCCCAAGCATTCCCCCTTGTCATCAAGCATGGTTCAGAAAATTGCTCTGTGGAGATTGCATTTGTTGTATGAACATGCCCACCTCATGTGTTCCAATTTCCCTATTGCTGACTGTTTGGTTCGAATATTAGTTATCTTACTTTCTGTTGTGTTTTAGTTTTCTATGACTTCACAACAAATGACCACAAACTTAGCAGCTCCATCCACCTATTAGCTCAGTTCTGGTGGCTCATTTGGGCCTCTGCCTGGGATCACTCCAGGTGAGATCAAGGCAGACTCTCACCTGGAGTACCTGGGCGAGAACGGAACCCAGTTCCCTGTGGTCATGAGACTCAAGGTCCTCTTTCCCCGCTCGCTGTGGGCCAGGTGCTGCTCTTAGATCCCGAAGGCCACCTGCATTTACGTGGCCTCCTCACTCTTCAGCAATCAACGGTGCAACAGAACCTGTTCATGCTTCATCTCCATCTTTCTTTTCTGTCACCAACCAAAGAAAGTTCCCTGCTTTTAAGGGCTTTCGTGAGGTCTGGTGTGCCTGGTGATATAAGCAATCGCACAGCTGGAGGTGGGGGTTATATCTCATCCCAGTCACAGGTCTGGAGATTAGAAGGCATGGACTCTTTGGTGGGGGGCAGCTTTAGAATTCTGTCCACCAATGTGTTCCCAAGTTTTCATCATTACAAATAACACTGTGATGACAACTTTGATACAAAATGCTTTGTGCCCATGTCTGCTGATTTTGTTAGGTGGAATCCTAGAAGTTATTTTACTGGATTTAAAAATGTTAACACTTTGTGGTCTGTTTTGTGTTACCAAGTGAGTTACAAATTCCCAAGAGCAGTGCCCAAGCAGCAGTTCACTATGGTTTTGCTAGTGTTAAAAAATCTTCTAGGAACTTTCCTGATGGTTTAGTGCTTAAGGATCCACCTCGCAATGAGGGGACATGGGTCCAGTCCCTGACCAGGGAACTAAGATCCCACATGCCACAGAGCAAGGAAGCCTGCATACCCTGCAATGAAAGATCCCTCGTGTTACAATGGAGCCCCAACACAGCCAAATAAATAAATATTTTTTAATCTTTTAAGACATTTACCAAACTGAAAGGTGATAGGAAAATTGTTTTCTATTTTCATTTCTTTCACTGGTATAGTTCGGTTCAGCATATTTCCTTATGTTTTCTAGTCAGTTTTATTTTTTCTCTGCGAAGCCTGTAAATGTCCTTTTTTCTACTTTGGGGATATTGTGCTTCTCAGAATGATTTAAAAAATCTCTTTCCTATGAGTTGATTTTATTTGAAATTAAAGACACTATCAGAGAAAAACTATACATCATAAGTGATGGTTAATTTTATGTGTCAACTTTGCTGGGCTATGGTGCCCAGTTGTTTGGTCAAACATCAATCTAGATGTCACTGTGAAGGTTTTTTGTTTGTTTTTTTTTAGATGAAATTAACATTTATGTCAATTTTTGAGTAAAGCAGATGACCTTCCATATGTGAGTGGTCCTCATCCAATCAGTTGAAAGCCTCAAGAGAAAAGACTGGGGTCCCATGAAGAGGGGATTCTACCTCCATATGGCCTTCAGACTCAAGCTGCAGCCTCAACTCTTCCCTGGTTTTCCAGCCTGCTGACCTGTCCTACAGAATTTGGACTTGCCAGTCTCTGCATCCTTGTGAACCAATTCCTTAAAATTAGTTTCTTTCTTTCCCTCTTTCCTTCTCACCCTCCCTTTCTTCCTCTCCTTGCCCCCCACCAACCCCAACCCCTAGACCACACACACACACACACACACACACACACACTATTGGTTTAATTTCTCTGGGAACCCTAAGACAGCATAAAGGAAAAACAATTTGACTGATAGATTCCTCAGCAGCAGTCACAGAAGTCATCCCTCACTATAAATTTGAATGGGATAATATTTCAGAGAAAACAACTGTCAACCAATAGCTGTGTCTTCAGGTTTGTTGTGTTTTTTTTAACCTTTTGAGAAAGGAGATGAAGAGATTTACAGATAAACATAAGGTTAATTTATCACTGAGGCCTGAGCTAAATAATCTCCTAAAAGATGAAAGAAATACTATTCCATCAGGATAGTCTGAGATGCAAGAAGGACTGGTGATAAATGGGGAGTACAAATGAAATTTTCTAAATTATCAAAGTGAAATACAAGCATATGTCATTTTATTATGCTCCACGTTATTGCATTTTGCAGATCATGCCTTTCCTACAAATTGAAAATTTTTGGTAACCCTGCAATGAATAAGTCTATCAGAGGCATTTTTCTAACATTTACTGACTTCATTTTGGTAATTCTCATATTATATCAAATGTTTCATTATATTTGTTATGGTGATCTATGATCTTTATTACTACTATGACTTGCTGAATTCTCAAATAACAGCATTTTTTAGCAATAAAGTATGTTTTAATTTTTATTTCTTTTAATATATATTTATTTATTTGACTGTGCTCTTAGTTGCAGCACACCAGAATCTTTAGTTTTGACATACAAACTTAGCTGCAGAATGCAAACTCTTAGATCTCTAACTAGGGATAGAATCCAGGCCCCCTGCATTGGAGCATGAAGTCTTAGCCACTAGATCACCAGGAAAGTTCCAATAAGTATTTTTTAATTAATGTATGTGCATTTTTTAGACATAATGCTTTTGTACACTTACTAGACTATCAGTTCAGTTCAGTCACTCAGTCGTGTCTGACTTTGCGACCCCATGAATCGCAGCACGCCAGGCCTCCCTGTCCATCACCAACTCCCGGAGTTTACTCAAACCTGTGCCCATCGAGTTGGTGATGCCATCCAGCCATCTCATTCTCTGTCGTCCCCTTCTCCTCCTGCCCCCAACCCCTCCCAGCATCAGGGTCTTTTCCAATGAGTCAACTTTTCGCATGAGGTGGCCAAAGTACTGGAGTTTCAGCTTCAGCATCAGTACTTCCAATGAACACCCAGGACTGATCTCCTTTAGGATGGACTGGTTGGATCTCCTTGCAGTCCAAGGGACTCTCAAGAGTCTTCTCCAATACCACAGTATAGAATAGTGTAAATATAACTTTTTTGTGTGCCAAAAAACATAACTAGGAGGCCAAAAATATTGTGCAACTTTGTTGTAATACTCACTTTACTGTGGTAATCTGAAACAAAGCTTGTAATATCTCCAAAAGATGTCTTTTTGTGAAATTTTTAAAAGCACAGGACTAAAATAATAGTTAAGAATACCGCGTAATTAGGGTGGGGCAATGATGACAGTTCAAGCATCTATTTTTCAGTGAGAACATCATCTTGTTTTTACCTTTTAACCTTGAACTATTCAGAAGTGAATGCATTACTGCTAAATGAAAACACTTTTTCTTTTCCCATTTGCCATTTTTGTTACTTTGTTTTCATGTTTATCAGAGCACCCAAAACAGTCATTCTCTCTCTCATCAATAATTCAACTTTTTACAAATAATCCTTAAAGACAGGGAAGAATAAGGCAGACTGGCATCTATCACTTGGAAGAGCATGTAACAGGAAATAAGATTCCAGCCAAGCAAAAGGCTCTCAGTTGCTTTATTCTTTCATTTGACTGTTGGGTTAACTTTACCAATTATATTCTCCAGTGTTTAGAGGAGTTGGGAATGGAGGCCAAAACATCATTGCCATCTTGGCACTCAGCATTGTTTATTGAGTGGGGGATAATGTGGCAATTAATACTGTGAATAATGAAATTTTCTTTTCCCTCTAGCAGTCTTAATACTCCGGGCTTCCCAGGTGGCGCACTGGTAAAGAATTCACCTGCCAGTGCAGGAGACTCAAGAGATGTGGGTTTGATCCCTGGGTCGGGAAGATCCCCTGGACAAGGAAATGGCAACCCACTCCTGTATTCTTGCCTGCAGAATTCCATGGACAGGAGAGCCTGGCGGGCTACAGTCCATGGAGTCACAAAGAGTCAGACACGACTGAGCGACTGAGAACACACGCACATCTTAATACTTACAATAAAGTGAATCAATAAAAAGGGAAATGAAACAAGACAAGAAAATTGAGAAGCAAGATGCTTCAAGTTCAAATATAGCATAAACAAAATAAATGGGTTGAATTCCCTGGTTAGAAGACAGAGTTTCACACTGAATTTTTTTAATCAAGTCATGTGATACTTTGAAGATAGTGACGACCTTTGAGAAGGGTGGGAATACTCATGGGGAGACACGGAAGGAGCTTTGAGGACTAAGATGTTCTAACTGTTGATGTGCATGCTGGGTACGGGGTGGTTTACATACTGGACACTGAGACTCTAGCTGCCTCCCTAGAGTTCGTGGATGCAGCCAGGCCCAGAGCCCCGGGAGAAGATGGGGCATCACCTCAAACAGAAACATTGAGGCACACCATTAACACCTGTCCCACGGGAGATGAACCCCACTCATGCACGCAGAGCTTTTAAGATGATGGCAAATACTCACTTCAAAGGACAAAGAGAGACTGAAATACATAAAGAGCACAGGAAGGTTATGAAGGTAGAAGAAAACATCAGAGAACCTAAAGTTTGTCTTCAGGGAATAATGATGAAATAATAGGATGCCACACAAAGACATACCCAGCAGATAAAAGATGCCTCAGAAATTTAAACCTTAACAGAATTAATTACATAATAGCATTGGAAGATGAAACTGGGGAATTCTCCCATAAAGAGTCCAAAAGGCAAACTGAGAAAAAATAAGATTAGAGGAACAGCATCACCTATCCAATATCCAAATACTAGGAGATTAGGAAAGTGAAGACAGAGAAACGGAGAGTTACTTATCAACAGAATCATTCAAGAGTATTTCCCTAAAAGGGAGGATGTGATTTCCATATTAAAAGGCATGGGCATGCAGTGTACAGCGTAGTGGGTGAGCCTGATCCATTCACGCAGCACAGAAATTTTCAGCACACCAGACAGAGACCTGACCCAAGAAACCTCCTGAGAGAAAACCCTCCTACAAAGTTTCCCACTGAGGACGCCATGGGTCCCACTTCTCCAGGGCTTGCTGGGAACCAGGAGGTGGCAGTTAATGTCCTCAGAATTCTCAGGGAACTGACTTCCAGTCTAGAATTCCAGCCCCCACACCCAGAAGAAGGGCTGCCTTCTGCACAAACACCACCCAAATCTGTGATCTGGACCCACCGAATAAGTGAAAGGGGAACATGTGGTTTGCTTTTCTTGAGCTCGCAGTCATATTGGTTTGCTTGTTTTTCTCTTGGACTGTTTCTTTTCTGACCCATTTGTCTTTGCTTTTCCTATGCTAGTGTTAGGACATGACCCTCTGTGTCTGTTAAGGAAATAAATACTTTGGTTTTGTTAGTGGTGGTTTTCTAGTCCCCTTGGATCCTTTGCCCAGTCATCAGGTCCCCTCATTCCTGCCCCTTGGAAACCCTCAGTCATATCTCTTCCTCTGCCCTCCCACTTGCCCCTATCTATATTCCTTCCCATTCCTTCTAGCCCCTCCCCCACTCAGCGCTGCTTATCTGACAGCTCCACCAGCAGGGACTCCCCGCTGGGAGAGGTGCACTGCTGGAATCTGTGAGCATCTGCCTGGGGCATCCCTCCACTCCGGGCCCTGGGATGCTGGGCAGGCAATGTCAGCCCGGGGAAACAGCAGCTGCTCAGCAGAAAGCTACTCACCTGTGCTCCCCTAAAACGCACTGTCTCTTCAGAGGCATAAATGCAGATTCCAATGCGACCACACCAGAGCATGGATGTGAGAAGGGTAAAGGGGTTAATGCACATTGGTGCTCAGAGCTCTTCTGATGTTGCTGCTGGTGCTCCTCCTCCTTCTCCACCTCCTCCTCCTCCCCCACCATCATCATCACCACTGTCATCATCACCACCATCACCATCATCATTATCCATGGGTACTCAAGTTTTTCTGCTCTGATCCTCATTCAACCTTGATGACTTCCATAAAGACCTCATTTTCAAGCACAGCCACACTGGAAGATAGACTTCAAAATATGAATTTTGGGTGCACATAGTTCAGTCCATAGCAGATCTTATTTGGAATAAGGGTCTTTGCAGACATAATAAAGGTAAGGGTCTGGAGATGAGATTATCTGTACTAAGGTGGGCCCTTATTCCAGTGACAGCAAAGAAGACACAGACACCGAGGGAGAAGACCATGTGAAGACAGTGGCAGAGACTGGAGTGATGGGACCACAAGCCCAGGACACCTGAGGCCACCAGAAGATGGAAGAGGCATGGACAAAGTCTCCCTCAAGCCCCAGAAGGAATCAACCCTGTGACACCTTGATCTCAGACTTCTAGCCTCCAGATTGTAAGAGAATAAATTTCTATGGTTGTAAGTGCCCCCCAGTTTTTGGTAATTTGTTACAGGAGACTAATACAGCCGCCTAAATGGTAACCTTGTTTATTCAGTGATTCATTAGATAAATTTCTGTTGAGTAGGTGAGTACAAAGGACAGAATCCCTACTCTCAGGGGATTACCTTCCAGTGAGGAGTCAGGAAGTGGTACAGATAAAACCTATACATTGTACACATATTCAGAGGTGATGATGGGCAGGAGAGTAAAGTGAAGCAAGGGCTGAGGAGGCTAGTTTTAACCACAGAAGTGAAGGGGCCCTTTGGGGAAGCTGACATTTAAGCAAGGAGTCCAGTGGGAGCCCGGGAGGCGCATCCAGGCTCGTAGCCACACGACACAGAACCTGTCAGACATCTGGGCGCTCCCAGAGCCCATGAACCCCACTCTCCTCCTGCCCCTTCTCCTGAGTCTGCCCCTGCCACAGCTTTCTGGTGGTCCAGGCTCCCCACAGGTAGATCTCAGCTCTCCATGGTGACTGACGCCCAGCCACTCTTCACCCCACCCCACAGCCTCATCCAGCAGGAGGTTTTGCTCATCCAGGGCAGGGATACAATTTAACCTACTCTCAAGGAGGGCCATGGTGTCCACTGACATTCCCTGAGGATGCCCGAGTTTCAGAATCAGCCACAACTAGGGACCACACTCCACTCGGGGTTGGAATAGAATTTTTTTCATAAATCACAAGACAATCGTCATTCAATCCACTAAATGCTGTCCCCAGCAGCCCTGAGATATGCTGGTCACTGTGGCCTCTGCCTGGAGGTGGTCATTGCCGCCTGCTCAAATGGCCCAGGACCCCGGAGCCCCTCCACTCACTAGATCTGCAGGAGTGCACAGCAGATCAAGTGCAAGACTGAACCCCAACTTTCATGTTTCATTCAGACAGGCAAGATTTTCCCCTGTTCTTTTATAAAAGATTAAGCAAAAAATACACTCATTAGACAGAGAGAGACTAGTCAAGGGGAATTCCAAATAATACAAATTATCTTCCCAGGATTCTCATGTTCAGGTAAAGAAGTTAAAAAGAGCTTAAGTGTATCCATCCATTGCTCCCACTTGGGAGCAATTGCTTGTCACTTGAGGGGGCAGTTCATCAGAGGAGCAGAGCCCACACCAGGGGTCCAAGGAAGAAAGGGGTGACAGCATTTTAGAAAATTACACTCTCTCCCCACAGGATAAGTTAAACAGATAGGAGTGTCTTTAAAATATCCACACAACCAATTGTTTTTCTATTAAAATGGCCAAGGAGTTTAGTCAAGCAATTTTTTTCCTTTATTTTTGTTAAATAAGATTCCAGAAAGTATAGTGCAAACACTCAGTAGAAAAGTTGCAATTAAGAAATGTACATTCACATTTAACATTTCAGTCCATTCACTGTTTTTTTTTTAAATAAAAATAGGACAAATTATTCAATTACTTGTCTCAATTTAATAATCTTGGAAAAGACTGGAAGGTACTCTACAGTGTTCAGTGGACGTAAAAATAGACCCGTATTGATTATACAAATCTATCATGAGAAGTTACCCAGTGATATTGAGTTGTTGTCGTTCGGGTACAGACATTTTGTTTCCGCGTCTAAAGAAGCATTTTCCGTGAGCTCTACCAACGGGACAATGTGTCGCCCCAGCCCACTCTGCGCTCCCTGGGGGGACACAGGAGGGTGAGGAGTCCACACAACCCTTCTCAATGAGTAAAGAAAATCCAAGAGTGAGCTTTGGGTTTATCTTAAATGGGAGTGGAATCTGCTGCTAAGAGATGGTCAGAATTGGTACATTAGCTCTGCGTGTGCAAGGTGGGGTGCCATCGGTGTGAACGGTGTGCACGAGAGACAAGGGGAGTGCACTGAGGCTGAGAGGAGACAGTGCAGGAGGGGTGCAGTAGCTGCACAGGCTCAGGGTCCAGGATCCGCCGAGGGGGACGCGCTGCGGCCAGCCAGCAGACGACCCGTGGTGGCCTGGGCCATGCTGTGTGCTTTGGAATCCAAACGAAGTTTTGCACGGTTAGGGATTTCACAGCATGCGATGTTGAGTGCAAACGGCTCACGCGGCCACAGTTTCAAAAGAGATGAAGGCAAAACCACGTGCCTCTCTGGGGCTGATGCCCAGGGAGCATCGGTGACCCTGGCCCGTGGAAGAGGCCGCAGCAGCGGCTTCGTCAGGATTCCCGGAACGTGGGAATGGTGCCCTGAGACATGTGCTGCGTGCCTGGGCCAGGGGTTGAGTGGGGGTTGCTGGTGGGAGGCAAAAAACAAGTTCTGGCTACTGGTGGGCCCGCTGCCCATGGAGTGCCATCTGAAGCATGAGCCCGAGACATGGCTCTCTGGCTGGCTGGTCCCGCATGCTGCCCTGCACGCACTTATGAAGCCCAAGGGTGGGCAGATCTCTGGGGGTTAGTCTAGGAATTCTTCTCTGCTTAAACATCAGTTCTCAATAAGGGACTGCCAGCTGGTTTTGGAATCTAATACTGCTGAAGATGAGCAGCCAGCTCTAGGAGCCAGCCAGCCCTGGGGGAGTCAGGGACACCTGCGCTCTGGGGGCACCCAATCCTTCATCATCCACCACGTCTCTGCCTCACCTTCCACACATTCTCAGTGAAACCTGCACTTGGATGTTCTCTAATCCCCAAGAAGGAACACTGGCTGCCTCCTTCACGCCATTGCGTGACAAGGACATCAGAGGACTCTGACCTGGTAGAGCCCCCTGGCGGGGGCTGGGTTGGCTTCATGTAAGTGGAGAACTGTGTGGTTTGGGAGCGTCTGAGGGCCTGGTTCTCTCCCAGGCCGATGGCAGAGAGGCCTTTATAGAAAGTGAGAGGACAACAGTCCTCCTCACTGAGGGACAGTTTCTAAGACACGATGGCAGATGGTACTGCAGGATTCAGGTTTAGGACAGAAAGGATGACAAGACAGGGCAGGGATTGCAGGCCAATGTTGTCAGTCTTTGCCGGGGACCAGCTGCTGGAGCAGAGGCAGCACTCAGAGGAGAGAACACACACTGTCTTCATCTCACAACGTAAGGCCAGCTGAGGATGCCCCTGTGCCCGGGAACACCCAGGGGGTGGGCTGTGGGGCAAACGCACTGCCTGGGGACCCGCCTGGCCGCTCAGAACTAGCCTGGCCTGCACCCCCACCACCCGTGCGCACACAAGCTCAGGGCGCCATCAGAACCAGCACAGCTTCGCCAATTTCACCGTTAGTTAAGAGGCGCTGAATAGAACGGAAAACAGGCGCTCGGAACAGATGGGAACAGGATGAATCCTGGTCCTGCCACTCAGGGCTGTGTGACTTTGTCCACATCTGTAGCCTCTCTGAGCCTCAGATTTTCATCAAAAACGTGGGGAGCATAGCCACACCTCTCCCTGCCAACTGTTTGGAGGTGGGCGGGCTGAAGCACAGGGAAGGCGCCCCGTCAGCTGCCGAGCTAGACGTGGGTCTTAGTCATGATGGTTTCCTTAGTTTGTGGTCACATGAGAAGTCCACTGGAGATGTAGTTTAACTGCACAGAGGAGTGATCTGCCATTTCCCTGTGGTTATTAGTGTAGAACAAACTGAATCTAGGGAAGTACAGGAATTTCATAAAGGAATGAAGGATTATATTCATAACTACATGGACAGTCATTATTTGCGGCTAAAGAATAGGAGCCATCTGTAATCACAAGAGATCCAAGGTTTCTCTCCCCAGCCAATTGTGACCCACTCCCCAGAAGACCACCTGTCTATTGTTTTTTCCTTCAGCCCAGAGATTGAAGCCAGACCTCTAAGTGGCTCCCCGGGTGCAGAGAGGTGGGGGGTGCCCTGCCAGCTCCTTCCTTCAGAACTCCTGCACCAACAGCCACCCACCTGCAGCTCTCCCCACAGGCCTCCACATATACCAAAACCCAAACACAACAAAAATAAAACCACCACACAGAGAACAGGAAGTAGAATCAGGCTGGGGTCTTGATGCCCTGAACTTCGTACTGATACTGGAGAGAGATTCTTAAAAAAAAAAAAAAAAAAAAAAGAGGGAAAGAGAGGAAGGGAGGGAGGGAGAGAGATAGGAAGCTCTCTTACTCTCTAGTAGTTGCTGAAGATGGAGGCCTGGGTTCCACCTGGTTGCCAGCAGGGGTCAAGGCTGCCTTTCTGTCCACCCCTCCCTGCCCCCTGCTTCCAGGCTCGGGATCTCTAGGGGCACACAGGGATGACTTCACCTGATGCCCTGGGGGGCAATCATCTGTATGTATTCCTAGTTATTCCTGTATTCCTGTAATCTGTATTCCTCTATTCCTAGTATGTTTCTTATTTGAATCCATCCTGATTCCAGGAACAAATAACTGATTCTAATTTTGCTTATGCCATGCCATGCAAATACACATGCACGCGCACACACACACACACACACATACAGATTCAGATTAAGTTAGGCCTCTGGCAGAAAAGTTATCTTTTATCTTAGTGAACATATGTGTTATACTTTCAGTAAAATTAAGGAATATGAATGTCTGAGTTGTTACCATGAAGTCAAGTTGTTTAGGGAGGTCCAGCCCCAAATGGGGCACCTGAAATTGGGCTTGTTAATTTCATGAGATGGACAAAGGAGAAGACAGATTTCCTCTCACCATCACAGGACCTGCCTCCCACACACGTGAGCACAGAGGGAAGGACAGAGCACAGAGCAAAGGAAAATCTCCCTGAATCCTTTCCAAAGCTTCCTGGGGCTTCCTGGAAGTGAGAAGTCCCAAGGAGCTCCCATGAATGCCCACAGTCTGGGGTGTGCCCCTGACCTGAGAGGGAAATCTGGATCGGGTCCCAGCCTCTGGGGCTGAGCCCACAGTCCACAGCTGGTGTGACTGACCACCCTGCTGGCCATGCCTGCCCAGCCCCAGCCACTCAGCTGTCCGCTGCATCCCACTCACCCTCCCACACTGTCTCCCTGGCACCGGCCTCCCAGCCATCAGTTCGCAGAGAATCAAGGATGCCTTCCCTGCTTTTGAGGGTGGGAAACAACTGTCTGGTAGCACTCCCCAGGTGCCACCAATGCAGGCCTCGGGCACCAGCCCCAAGCTCCTGAAACCACCCTGGGAAAAGTCACAGCTCCACTGCCCCCATGGCACACAAGGCCACCCCCTGGGCACCTGGCCTGGTCTCTGCTCACAACAGACCGACAGACGTCACTGGACGCTGGGCACTGTGTCAGGGAACTTCCGAGGGTAAAACCCATCTCTGAGTTGTCTCCCAACTGAAGGCGGAGGCCTGAGCCATTACAGCTAGCCTCCCAACACCCAGGCCTAGGGCCCCCTGTCTGGCCTGCTGACCTCCAGACCTGGCAGCACAGCCCCCAGTGGACCTGGAATCTGACTTAGACCCACCCTCAGCCTAAGGTCCTGTGAAGGCAGATGCAAACCCAGGAGGCTGCAAGAAGTGACGTCACATCTTTCATCGTTCACAATGGAACTGGGAATGTTACATGATAATCTGGGAAGGCTAATGCACACTTGCAACTTTCAAAGCAAACTGCAGCTGGCGAGGGGGACGTCTGGGCCCTGGGACACGGTCGTGTCCTTCAACTGTCAGCCAGCCACAGCCCACCTCTCATTTAAATATTTCACCAAAGCAAATATTTTGAAACCAATTGCCTCTACAAAGTTTGGATTTTGGGGTTTTGTTTTGTTTTGTTAATTGAAGCCATTACAAAACCAGGGCAAGTCAATTTTCTGCAGGGGCTAGTTATACACAATCGACGGGCCTGCACACTTCAGAATGACAAGTGTGAGAGCAGGTCTGTGGTCCCCCTGTAAGGACTGCTTGACACAGGGCATATGCATGGGAACCCGCATTTCCTGTGTGCGTGGTGGATGTACACTTAGGCAGCGTTTGCCTTACGAGTCATGCTTTTTGTCCCCAGCAGGACCTGCCACATAGGGAGAAACCTCCAAGATCCCCAGACTCAAGGAATCACAGAACACGCCATGTGGAAGGGCGGACACACCCTGGAAATGAGACGGGTCCACCTGACAGGGAGAAAACCTAGACACAGCTGCCACACCAACCCAGCTCTTCCTTCCTGAGCGGTAGGTGAAAGCAAGGATTCAAATATTATATCCAGGTCGCTTCTGGGATAATGGTATCAGGTGGAGACAAAGCAAGGAAGGCTGGCTGGATCC
Source organism: Cervus elaphus (assembly GCF_910594005.1). Classification (NCBI taxonomy): domain Eukaryota; kingdom Metazoa; phylum Chordata; class Mammalia; order Artiodactyla; family Cervidae; genus Cervus; species Cervus elaphus. The sequence goes on from NC_057832.1 coordinate 83,363,434, forward strand.
TGTCCAAGCCTGCACATCAGCCAGGGATTGGGGGGTATCAGCGCCCCACAGTGCCCTTCAGTTTGGGGAAACATGTGCACATGGCTTGTCTCTGACTCACCAATCTGCTTTGGACCAGACCTGTCTCTACAGTTTGGAGTTAGAGTTATTGCTTCTAGTGACAGAAAGGATCGGAAGCCCTGGTGGCTCTGGAGTCTGATAAACACGGCAGGCTCACGGTGGCCGGGTCTGGGGGTAGGCGTCCACCCTGTAGGACACGGACCTCCGAATGGACTGGCCCAGGGTTGGGGGCCGTGGAAGCATCTGGAAGGTCAGGGCTGCGTTCTAATCTACTGAGGTCAGGCACAAGAGGCATGCAAGGGTCTTGAAAGGACACAAGGACGGGGTCATTCCAAAGGGTAGCAGCCTAGCCAAGCAGGGGGATGCATTAGGGACCTCACGTGTAGGCTAAAGTGTGCTGTTCACACCGGGTGTTAGGCTTGCCCTCATTTTGGTCAGAAGGGAGCAGGCAGCACCTAACCCAGTGCACTATTTACAGAGCATCTTAAAATAAATAATTTAGAGAGAACCCTACTCGGGAGGCTCTAACATTTGTACATGATTATTGTACAAGGCTAAAAATAAATAAGGCAATATCATACAGTCTTATCACAAATAAAAAGGAAATTGTTGACCAAACCCCAAGGAACGTTATGGCTGAACACGGCCCCTGTGCCCACAGGAAGCAGGTAGGGTTTGGAGCTGCTGATGATGAAGGTGGTTCTGCTCATCGAAGGGGAGACCTCGCAGTTTCAGAACAGCCGAGGCCCCGATGGCTTCCCGAGGCAGCGGTGACGGGGGTGCCACGCATTCCGTGGCTTTGCCAACCCACATGGGGATCCCACGGCTCTGTTGACCCTAGGTCCCAGCACAGCAAGGCTGGGATCTCACACCAGGCTCAGGGTCCATCTTGCTCAAGTCGATGTGAATTCAGAGCGAGCCCGTGGCTGTGGGAGCAACGACTGCTTCCTCGCTGGCGGATGGCTGGGGCATCCTCACCTTCGATCGACTGCAGCCCCTCCTCTTTAAACAGAAACCTCATGCTCAGAATATTCCTGACTGCCTACCTGCCTCATCCACTTCTAAGGGGCCATGTGGTCACACTGAGTTAACGCACATGGCCCAGGACCCTCTTTGCGGCTCACCGCCTGCACCCTGAGTGAGTGCCCCCTTTGCCAGGTGACAGTGTATTTGCAGGGTCATGATCCACTAAGCGGCCCGCCTCCTCCCACCATGCCCTGGGGTGGAAGCTCAGCCATGGTGAGCAGATGGGCAGCAGGACCCTGGACAGCATCTCAGCCCCACAGCTCGGCACAGACATGCACACGTGCAGGAACCATGTGCTCGGGAGACGCCTCGATTCTGCCCTGTCTGTAGGAGGTCGGGGACCACTCATCCAGGGTGCATCTGAGGAAAGACTGCCCACCTGCCCACCTCTGTCACTGGCCCATCCATACTGGCTAAGCAGCCGACTCTGCTGGCTACCCGCCCCCACAGTCACAAGACACAGGCCCACAATGGGGAGAGCCTGGAGGACACGGGGTTCAGTCCAAAGTGAACCCCTGTTCCAATACAGAAAAGTCAGGACCCCCAGGGAGGGGGTGGAGCCCTTGGAGACCAGCGAAGAGAGGGACACCCAGGCTTCCTGACTCTGCCAAGCAGGGCTCCCCTGCAACCCACAGGACCCCCCAGATGCTGTTGAAGCTCTGGGTCTCGGATGGACATTCCCCCCTACATTGACTTGCCTGCCCAGAACCTTTCCCTCCAGTTTCAAGTTGCCCTCCTCCCTGCGGTCGAAAGTCAAGGTCTCCACGTCCAGCTATTTCTAGACAGTTCCTTCCCACTGGCCCTCCTGCACCTCTGCCCCCTGCAACAGTGTATTCCAGCATGGTCACACTCCTCATCTCCATGGCAACCACAGAGATACACTGGTAGGAGATTCCCAGCCTTGCACAGAATTATTTGCAGTCGCCTTCCCCGCAAATTAGAGCAGGGGCATCTAAACTGACAACCATGAACGCCAAAACTCCACACCCAGGGGACTGGTTCTGCTGGAGAAGCGCCTTCCATCCAGGAAGAAGCTTTCTCACGCTCGTGAGGTTCACTTATCTTCAGAGTCAGCGAAGCCTTGCACCGCTGTTCAGCACACAGGAACTCAGGATGCCACGGTAGAGAGGTCAGAAATGATACCAACCACCTTCTCTCCTTTGAACGAACACAGTGGCGTGGGCAGAAAAGGGAATGTCCAGGTTTCACAGGAGCTGATGCACTCAGGCGGGGCAGGTGGAGAATGCAGAGGCAGAACATGAACTCTGCTGGTCACAGAAATGTGGCTGCAGGGCCCTCCAGAATTCCAGAAGACCCGCCTCTCTCAGCGAAAACTCAATCTGAAGAAAGCCAGTGGCCACCACCATGCCTGCAGTGGGACAGGTGCTTCTCAATTCTTCCCAAACCATCCCCTAAGGCCTGTCCTGCTCTGCACTGCTGAGAGAGTCCTGACTCCCACTCCAGGCTCTACAGGCCACTGCCCAGGGCTGGAGCTGCCCCCATGGGACCCACACTGCTGGGCTGATGCTGATCCATCTCAGGGCACGAGGTGGGCACCCCAGTCACTCTGCCAGCCAGACCTCTGAGGCTCTCACTGTAGCCTATGGCCCTGGTGAATGTCCTAAAGGTCCTGACACCTGGAGCTGACCCAGCCAACCTCCCTCTGCCACTGAGATGAGGACAAAACAAACACGGTCGCCACTAAAACCTCGGTGTCCGTGCGGTCAGGGTTCGCCCCTCACCCGACTTGCTGCTGGACTTACTGCCCAGCTGCTTCGGGTCATGCCTGGACTGTGCCCCTTCCCCAGCCCGGTCACTGGCTCCCGGCCCTGCTCTGCTGGATGGGCTGGTCCCTGCGGGAGCCCCAAAGACCCCCAACACCTTGAGCATTTGTGCCCTGTGCCCCGAGCGGCTGGCATGGGCTCCACTAAGCCTCCTTCCCAGAGGCTCCAGGAGGCAGGTGTTGGCCTGGGGGGCCTGGGGCAAGCCCCGAGCCCTGCAGAGTCCCTGGCCCAGGTCCAACTGGGAGGCCGGCCGCCGGGGGCACCAGGGGGTGGCCCGCGGCCAGTCTGGTCTGGAGGCCAGCTCTTCCATAAGGACACATTTTCCGCTCTGAGTTCAGGGACCTGGTTTGGGAGCCATTTCCATCGGTCCTGCCTTCCAGGAAGTACGTCAGCATCTCGCCCTTGCCCTTGACACTGACTTTGCCTCGGCACACGAAGCGGTAGGAACCCCGCCGCAGCAGCCGGTGAACTTCCTCTGTGACCTGCAGCGGGGAAAGGCCGTCAACAGGGAGCCCACGGGAGGGTCCCTCCTCCCCCCACACTGCCCACCCCAATGGCCCAGCCTCGGGCCTCCCCAGCTCTGCCTGGAGTCTGAGTCATGCTCCTCCCATGGTCACGCTGGTCTCTCTGTGAGAAGGACGTGATCATGCAAACAGCATGGGACTCGGAGGGGCCTTAACAGAGCCCTGGACAAACAGGAGAGGACAGCACTCACCAAAAGGGATACCGAGAGTGGAGGAGCAGACTGGACGGGGCCCCAAGGACCCAGCCTCAAGGACTGGCATGTGAGCTCTGTGGTCACCCCCAAGCCAGATGCCTGGACACCAGGCTCCAACTGAGGGCCGGAGCTACGTGGCCTCACTCGGCTCCCCAACAGGCTCAGTGCACCCCAAAGTCCTTCGTGGAACTGAGCCACAGACTAGCCGATTACACGGGGAAGACGCTATCCTCAGAAAGGTCACCTCTCAGATGTGGCCTCTGAGATGCAAGGTGGCAAAACGTATGGTGATAAAAATCTTTCGCATTGAACCCACAATTCATCCATTCAAAGAGATCTGTGCTCCCTAGAACCCTGACATCCAGCTTGAGCCCGAATATACACACTGACAAAACCCTCTGAGTCTTATCCTTATGGTGAGCTCCCTCCTTTCTTGCCTTATGAAGAATGGGAGGCAATAAAATTCCCAGATAATTGCACAAAGAACTGCTGGAGGTAAAGGTAATCTGCCACTACACACAGTAAAGCTGAAAATGAAGGTTTTAGGTTGGGATGGGCCTGGGTGTCCTTCCAGGTTGCCTGGGAGCTCCAGCTACCCCTGTGCTCTGCATGCCTCCACCCTGAGATTCGAGCCAGGAAATCCCAGGCTGTGAGTCGGGGCTGTGCATGATGTTGCTGTGGTGGGTCCCAGAGAGGGTCCAGGTCAGGGGCTCAGAGACACAAGGTCCCCAAGAGGCTGAGAGGGCATCCCCCAGGAAGTTTGATTTTTAACCATCTGCAGGAGAATCCCTGTATTTCCCAAGAGGCTGACTAGGAACTCTCCCTGGAGTTCTCTGGCCAGCATCAGGGGTGGGGGGACACCTGCTCTGCAGCCACGTCGACCTGACTCTAAGAGACAATGCTGAGCCCCCATAGAGGAATTTCCAGGGAAGCACCTGCTTGATCCCCAAGCAGGTGGCTGAGGTGGAACCTGGGAATCATCACAGGTACCTGCCTGAGAGTTAGTGCCCAATGGATGGGGGCGGGGCCCCAGGAACTGAAGGGGCACAACGCGGGAGAGCCCCAGGCCGGCAACCTTCTCACTGAACTGCAGCCTGCAGGATCGCACCCCAGTGTCTCTCTCAAACCCTGGGGTGAATGCACGGGTCTGTGGAGGACCGAGTGAGAAGTTGTGATAAAAAGGACCAGCGTGAACTGGCTGCAAGGTGGGGACTGCCGGCTGTGCAGTGCTCAGAGGCGGCCTCGGGGCCCGACCACAGCGGAGGGCCTGGCCCCAGCACTACATTCTCTGCCACCGTCTTTCACATCTTCAGTGCCAGCTGGCGTCATGCACCAAGTTCTCGTCCCCCATGAGCCACCCACAGGTTCCCAGGTCAGGTGGCCCACTGCACCCACCTTTCGAAAGGCAAGGAAGCCCCTTCTCTTCTAGGGAGCTGTCACCCCTCCCAACTAACTGTCCCCTGCCACTCACCACCCCAACTCTGCTCCTGACCACAGAGGGGTCACCCCCCCCCCCCGCCGCCGAAGCCGCAGACACACCGAGCCACCTGGCTTGGTGTCCCCACCCAGAAGAGGCAGACAGGGACAGGAGGACGCAGGCTGCTGGGCTGGGTGGCCACCCCCACACGACCCTTGCCCCTCCCACCTCAGTCTCCCGGCACCAGGATGGACACCTGGGCCCTGGGGACTTCTGAGTGAACTGACCTGGATCCGGCCCTGGACGCCGGTGCTGTCCATGCGACTGGCCACATTGACCGTGTTTCCCCAAATGTCATACTGCGGCCTGCGAGCCCCGATCACTCCAGCTACCACAGGGCCAACGTTGATGCCTGGAAAACAGCCACGGCGTGGTGTCCGTGCAGAGGCTTCCGAGGGGAGGAGCTGCCCCTCGTGAAGTCACGGCTTCCTGGGGTCGCTGAGCAACACTCCTCCTCAAAGCAGGGACCCTACAGCATTGCCGAGGGGCAGCTCCCGACCTCTACTTGCACACTACACCATTAGCCAGCGGTCCCCACCTCAAGAAGAAGTCCCGTTTCCTGGAAGGGTGACCCCATGCTGAGTCCTGCTGCTAAGAAAGCTAAGTTTTCAGTCTGTAGGTGTGTCCCCACACCCAGCTCCCTCTTCCAGAAAGGGCAGTAGCTCCTGTTTCCCCAGATGGGATCCCTCTGTTCTTTCCAGTGTGGGGCCCAGAACTAAGTATTTGGGGATGCTCTAAAGAGAGTGAGGCCCCCTTCTCTTTATGTGGTCGGGGTCTAACTGGCCTGGACAGTGACACAGGCCTGGGTGCCCCAAATCTCCCCTGCAGCCAGGTCTGGGCTGACGCCACATCACACCTTCTGACTCTGTACTCTGCATCAATTTTTCTGAGCTTACCCAAGCATATTAATAACATTTCAGACATTGACCCAGTCAGCCCCCTAAAGCCTGGGCACTTGGCATCTTCGGGAGCAGGTGGGGGCAGAATTGGCTACAGTGAGCTGGGAAGCTCAGGCTAGGTGAATGTGGGGACCCAGGGAGAAGCCCCAAAAGGGCCACTTTCAGATGGCTGGGGGAACCTGGGGAACCCCCTTTTACCACCCTGGAGGCCCCAATCCACGTGGACAAGACTGAGCCAGGATCCAGCCTCCTGTTTGACCAGCCGCCCAGGTACGGAGGTCCAATTGGCCTATGGGTCCTCAGTAGGAGAGTAAGAAGCAGAATCTCCCTGATGGACCCTTGGATCTCTTTCTTGTCACATCCGTTCATCTATGAATCTGAGCCCATGGCCCCGGAGGAGAACGGAACCCTGCGGGTGAGGCACAGAGGGTGCCCTGCTCCCACCTCCAGCACATCCCGCAGGCCAGGCACCAGGGCCAAGTCAGCCCTTGTGTTTAAGCTCATCAGAACTGCCCCCACTCTGGTGGACACCGGCTACCACACCTCAAACCCACTCAAACCCGGCTCTAAGTTCTGTTCTTAAGGTCACTGAACATTTGAATTGTAAAACAAAAATAAATGTCCAGTTTAACTGTATCATAGACTAGCAGGTAAGTGTGGGGAGAAAGGGGGTAGGGAGGGACAGAGGAAGGAAGGAAGGGAGGGAGGGAGGGAGAAAGAACTCTCTAATTTTACTATATCCTCAACTAATACAAAGTTTTCTGCTAAACCTATCTTACCAGGAAAGAAAAAAGTGAATTTAAGACTACAAGAAAAGAAACCCTATAGTCTGGTAAGAGCTGGAGAGGAGCTCAGATCCCAGCTGGTTCCCCTCCTCACTCACAGGCGCAGAACGGGAGCCCAGGAGGACCAAGGGCCCGGCCTGAGCCTACACCGCTGGGCTCCTGCACAGCCTATCAGATTCCCAGGCCCGCGGACAGGAAATGGGGCATCTTCCTCCAGGTAAGTGTGGGCTCAGAGCTGTATCTGAGAGTCTCTAGGACAATCGAGGTTTCTCCTGTGTTGTGTGAGCTGGACAATGATTCTTCCAGGCTCTTAAGTCACCAATACCATGATCCCTGCATCGCTTGCACTCCTCTGGGTGGCGCCATCCTCCTTCTTGTGAGACAAGCGAGTCTGGACCAGCGACCCCTGCTCGTGAGGAAAGGCCCAAGCCACAGGCTCCCAGGGCAGCAGAGGAAGGGTGAGCTGGCCCACATGATGGGATAACTTGCAGCCACGTACCAACACGGAGCACAAAGTCGTTGTAAGACTGGTAGTTGATCTCATCCAGGACATCAAACATCTCGATGGCAAAATCTGCCAATGTGCTGAGGTGGGAGGAGATGCACTTCTTAGCCTGGACATGAGCACACACAGGTTATTACATTTGAGGGGTGCAAGGCCAGAGAGGACAGGGACACTCAGCCAGTGACCTGCAGGGGTGAGGGGACTAGCCTGTACCCCTCATGGCATCAGGGACTTGATCCCCATGTCAATAGCTGGCTGGAGCTGGAGGCTGGCTGGGTGGTTCTCATCAGGGATTGAGTGGCACCCTATAGCTGCCCTAGGGTGTGTTTATCATCCCATTCTACAGGTAGGAGACTGAAATGGAGGTAGAATATTATTGCTCAAGGCTTACAGCTCCTGAGGCTGAGGCCATTGGAACCTAAGCAGAGCCCTTCTGCAGGAATGGGCTGGTGGGATTGGAGGGGACCCTGTTGTGGGAAACCAAATGTCCCACTGCTCAGACAATGCTGCCACTGGCCCACTGTAGACAAACAAAGCAAGGTGACCACGGTGGATGGTCAGCGTTCACAACAGCAGAGAGCAATTCCAACCCTCCTTCCTCACACACTGAGACTCTCTTTCACTGTGTTGTATCTCCTTGGATACCAATCAGGTGGTTTGCAAAGATTTTCTCCAAGTCTATGAATTGTCTTTTCATTATAGTATTTTCCACAAATATAATTTTAAAATTTTAATCAAGTCCAACCTAACAGTGTTTTCTTTCACAAGTCATGCTTTTTGTACCATGTCTAAAAACTCATGACCAAACCCAAAGCTACCTAGATTTTCTCCTATGTTATCTTCTAGATATCTTATAGTGTTTCATTTTACATACAGGCTTATGATTACATTTTGAATTAGTTTTTGTGAAGAATGTAAGGTCTGTGCCTGGATTCATTTTACAAATATAGATAGCTAAATATCCAATTTTTTCTAGCACCATTTGTTGAAGACTATCTTTGCTCCATTTGTCAAAGATCAGTTGATTATATTTATGCAGATTTATTTCTGGGCTCTCTATTCTATTCCACTGGTTTATTTCACTACTCTTTTGCCAAAACCATACTGTATTGATTATTGCAGCTCTATAGAAAGTTTTTTAATATTACTTATTTATTTGGCTGTGCTGGGTCTTAGTTGCAGGATGCAAGATCTTCGATCTTTGTTGAACCATGCAGGATCTTTATTTTAGTTGCAGTATGTGAAATCTTAGTTGCAGCATGTGAAATGTAGTTCCCTGATCAGGGATCAAACCCGGGTCCCCTGCATTGGAAGCCAGGAGTGTTAGCCACTGAACCACCAGGGAAATTCCATAAATCTTGGTGTCCGATAGTTTCAGTCCTCTAATTTTGTCCTGCTTCTGCTATGTTGTGTTGACTACCCTCAGTCTTTTGTCTTTCCATGCAAACTTAGGATCAGTTGGTCAAATAACAAAATAACCTGCTATACTTTTTATCAGGATTGCAATGTCTACAGATCAAGTGAGAATAACTGACATCTTAATGATATTTGAGTCTTTCTATGCAGAAACACTGAGGAGTTCTTGACTTATTTAGACCTTCAATCTCTTTAATCAGACTTTTATAGCTTTCCTCATAGAGATATTATATATTTTTTTAAAATTTCTACCTAATATTTAATTTTGGGGTGCTAATGTAAATGGCATTGTATTTGTTATTTTAAACTCCCCTTGTTCATTGTTGGTATATAAGAAAGCAATTGACTTTTGTACACTAACCTTGTATTCTTCAACTTTGCTATAATTGCTTACTGTTGTTGTTTTGTTGATTCCTTTTTATTTTTTATATAAACAATCATGTTATCTATGAACAAAGATACTTTTACTTCTTCCTTCTCTGTCTATATACTTTTTATTTCCTTTTCTTGTCTTATTGCATTAGCTAGGACATCCAGTATGAATGTCAACTATGAGTGGTGAAGGGGGCCATGTTCCTCATCTTAGTGGAAGATATTTATTTCTTACCATTAAGTATGATGTCAAAGCTACAGGGCTTTTGCAGATATTCTTAAAGTTGAGGAAGCTCTGTCTCTTCCTAGTTTGCTGGGAGGTTTTCTTTTTTTTAATCAGGAATGAGTTTTAGATGCTGTCAAATAATTTTTCTGCATTTATTGATATGTTCATATGATTTCTCTTCTTTATCCTGTTGATATGGTACATTTTACTAATTCATTTTGTGTTTTTTTTCTTTATCAATTACCTTATTTTTTATGGAAATTTTTTTCATTTATTTTTATTAGTTAGAGGTACTAATTCATTTTGAAATGTTGAACCATTTATCTAGAATAAACCATTTATCTAGAATAAATCCAACAACCTGCTTGTGGTATATAATTCTTTTCATACATTGTTGGTTCAACTGGTAAATATTTGCTAAGGACTTATGTATCTAAATTCATGAGAAATACAGTTCTATAATATTCCTTTCTTGTAATTCTTTATCTGGTGTTGATATTATGGTAAAATAAAATGAGTTAGGAAGTATATGCTCTACTTCTACATTATGAAAGAGATTTTAGGAAACTGGTATGATTTTAGGAAACTGATGTGAGCCAACTTTCCTCAAATGCCTGCTGGAATTCAACAATAAACCCATCTGGGCCTAGTGCTTTCTGCTTTGGGGAGTTATTAACTACTGATAAATTTTCTAAAATAGATACAGACCTGTCTAGATTATCTGTTTTTCTTATGTGAGTTTTAACAGATTATGTCTTTCAAATAATTGGTCCATTTCACCTAAATTACCAAATTTTGTGGTCATATAGTTACATTTTTATACTAGTTGGAAATAGGAACTTTTAAAATATTTGATTTTCTAATTGTCTGTAGTTAAGAAACAGAGGTAAAATAAAAATTTCTATGTTGTTTTACATCCAGCAAGTTTCGCAGTTATGTAAAAATTCTTTCAGTTTATATACAAACATTTCAGCCTTGTATATTTTAAATATGCAAGCAATTTGAGAATGAAGGTTTGTTATTACTTTGCAATTCATAAACCATCTATTCACTTTTCTTTCCTTATTGGACTGGCCAGGACCTCCACTGTAGTATCAGAGAGTTGTCCATAATACACTTTAATATCTTTTAAATGTCCATTGGTTCAGTGGAATTGGCCACTCTTTCATTTCTAATATTAGTAATTTGTGTCTCCTCCCTTTTTCTTGATTAGCATGACTAGAGATTATCAAATTTATTGACCTTTTCAAAAAGCCAACTTTTGGTTTCATTTATTTTTCTTCACTTTATGTCTTTGATTTCATTCATATGTGCTCTGATTTTTATTATTTCTTTCCTTCTGTTGCTTTAGGTTTATATTGCCCTTCTTTACTTTTCTAAGATGGAAGCTTTCTGATTTTCAATTGATCTTCTTTTCTAATGTATAAATTCAATGACATAATTTCTCTCTAAGCACTGCTTTTTCTGCATCCCACAAATTTTGATGTTATATTTTCTCTTTGGTGGGGGGGTGTTAGTTCTAAAAGGTCTTGTAGGTCTTCATAGAACCGCTCAACTTCAGCTTCTTCAGCATTACTGGTCAGGGCATAGACTTGGATTACCATGATACTGAATGATTTGCCTTGGAAAAGAACAGAGATCATTCTGTCATGTTTGAGATTGCATCCAAGTACTGCATTTCGGACTCTTTTGTTGACTATGATGGCTACTCCATTTCTTCTAAGGGATTCCTGCCTTCCTGCCCACAGTAGTAGATATAATGGTCATCTGAGTTAAATTCACCCATTGCACTCCATTTTAGCTTGCTGATTCCTAGAATGTCAACATTCACTCTTGCCATCTCCTGTTTGACCACTTCCAATTTGCCTTTATTCATGAACCTAATATTCCAGGTTCCTATGCAACATTGCTCTTTACAGCATCAGACCTTGCTTCTATCACCAGTCACATCCACAAATGGGTGTTGTTTTTGCTTGACTCCATGCCTTCATTATAACACCCAAAAAAGATGTCCTTTTCATTATAGGGGACTGGAATGCAAAAGTACAAAGTCAAGAAACACCTGGAGTAACAGGCAAATTTGGCCTTAGAGTACAAAATGAAGCAGGGCAAAGGCTAATAGAGTTTTGCCAAGAGAATGCATTGGTCATAGCAAACACCCTCTTCCAACAACACAAGAGAAGACTATACACATGGACATCACCAGATGACCAACACCAAAATCAGATTGATTATATTCTTTGCAGCCAAAGATGGAGAAGCTCTGTACAGTCAGCAAAAACAAGACCTGGAGCTGACTGTGGCTCAGATCATGAACTCCTTATTGCCAAATTCAGACTTAAATTGAAGAAAGTAAGGAAAATCACTAGACCATTCAGGTATAGCCTAAATCAAATCCTTTATGATTATACAGTGGAAATGACAAATAGATTTAAGGGACTAGATCTGATAGACAGAGTCCCTGATGAACTATGGATGGAGGTTCATGACACTGTACAGGAGACTGGGATCAAGATAATCCCCAAGAAAAAGAAATGCAAACAAGCAAAATGGCTGTCTGAGGAGGCCTTACAAATAGCTATGAAAAGAAGAGAAGCCAAAAGCAAAAGAGAAAAGGAAAGATACACCCATTTGAATGCAGAGTTCCAAAGAATATCAAGGAGAGATAAGAAAGACTTCCTCAGTGATCACTGCAAAGAAATAGAGGAAAATAATAGAATGGGGAAGACTAGAGATCTCTTCTAGAAAAGCAGAAATACCAAGGGAACATTTCATGCTAAGATGGGCTCAATAAAGGACAGAAATGGTATGGACCTAACAGAAGCAGAAGATATTAAGAAGAGATGGCAAGAATACACAGAAGAACTGTACAAAAAAGATCTTCATAACCCAGATAACCATGATGGTGTGATCACTCACCTAGATCCAGACATCCTAGAACGTGAAGTCAAGAGGGCCTTAGGAAGCATCACTACGAACAAAGCTAGTGGAGGTGATGGAATTCCTGTTGAGCTATTTCAATCCTAAAAGATGATGCTGTGAAAGTGCGACACTCAATATGCCAGCAAATTTGGAAAACTCAGCAATGACCACAGAACTGGAAAAGGTCAGCTTTCATTCCAATCTCAAAGGCAATGCCAAAGAATGCTCAAACTACTGCACAATTGCACTCATCTCAAACGCTAGTAAAGTAATGCTCTAAATTCTCCAAGCCAGGCTTCAGCAACATGTGAACCATGAGCTTCCAGATGTTCAAGCTGGTTTTAGAAAAGGCAGAGGAACCAGAGATCAAATTGCCAACATCCACTGGATCATCGAAAAAGCAAGAGAGTTCCAGAAAAACATCTACTTCTGCTTTACTGACTATGTCAAAGCCTTTGACTGTGTGGATCACAATAAACTGTGGAAAATTCTGAAAGATATGGGAATACCAGACCACCTGATCTGCCTCTTGAGAAACTTGTATGCAGATCAGGAAGCAACAGTTTGAACTGGACATGGAACAACAGACTAGTTCCAAATAGGAATAGGAGTACATCAAAGCTGTATATTGTCACCCTGCTTATTTAACTTATATGCAGAGTACAACATGAGAAACTCTGGGCTGGATGAAGCACAAGCTGGAATCAAGATTGCCGGGAGAAATATCAATAACCTCAGATATGCAGGTGACACCACCCTTATGGCAGAAAGTGAAGAGGACCTAAAAAGCCTCTTGATGAAAGTGAAAGAGGAGAGTGAAAAAGTTGGCTTAAAGCTCAACATTCAGAAAACTAAGATCATGGCATCTGGTCCCATCACCTCATGGGAAATAGATGGGAGACAGTGGACACAGTGTCAGACTTTATTTTCCTGGGCTCCAAAATCACTGCAGATGGTGACTGCAGCCATGAAATTAAAAGACGCTTACTCCTTGGAAGGAAAGTTATGACCAACCTAGACAGCATATTAAAAAGTAGAGACATTACTTTGCCAACAAAGGTCCATCTAGTCAAGGCTATGGTTTTTCCAGTGGTCATGTATGGATGTGAGAGTTGGACTATAAGAAAGCTGAACACCGAAGAACTGATGATGCTTTTGAACTGTGGTGTTGGAGAAGACTCTTGAGAGTCCCTTGGACTGCAAGGAGATCCAACCAGTCCATCCTGAAGGAGATCAGTCCTGGGTGTTCATTGGAAGGACTGATGTTGAAACTGAAACTCCAATACTTTGGCCACCTGATGCAAAGAGCTGACTCATTTGAAAAGACCCTGATGCTGGGAAAGATTGAAGGCAGAAGGAGAAGGGACTGACAGAGGCTGAGATGGTTAGATGGCATCACCGACTCAATGGACATGAGTTTGAGTAAACTCTGGGAGTCAGTGATGGACAGGGAGGCCTGGAGTGCTACAGTTCATAGGGTTGCAAAGAGTCAGACATGACTGAGCGACTGAACTGAACTGATTTTCATTTTTATTAAGTTCAAAATGTTTTTCAACTTCCTTTGAGATTTCTTATTTGTCCTCTGTATCATTCACAAGTATACTGTTTCATCTCCCAATATTTTGGAATTTTCCAATTATTTCCTGGCAATTGATTCTCCTAGCAAAGGTTTCCTTGGTAGCTCAGTGGTAAAGAATCCGCCTTCCAATGCAGTAGACACAAGAGATGTGGGTTCAACCCACAGGTTGGGAAGATGCCCTGAAGAAGGAAATGGCAACCCACTCTAGTATTCTTGCCTGGGAAATCCCATGGAGAGGCGAGCCTGGCAGGCTACAGTCCATGGGGTCGCAAAAGAGTCGGACAAGACTTAGCAACTAAACAACAACAGTAGATTTCTACTTTAATCACAATCTAGTCTGAGAATATAGTTTACATTATTTCAATTCTTTTAAATTTTTTTAAGCTGTGTTTTATGGCCTAGAATGTGATCTATCTTGGTAAATGTCCCAAGTGAGCTTTAAACGAAGTATATTCTGCTGTTTTTCAATAAAGTAGTCTATAGACGTCAATTACATCCAGGTGATTGATGATGCTGTTCAGTTCAGTTCTCTTTACAGATTTCCAGCCAACTGGATCTACCAACTACCATTAGCAGGGTACTGAAGTCTCAAACTATAATAAAGAATTCATCTACTTCTCCTTGCAGTTCTATCAGTTTTTGTCTCCTGTTGTTAAGTACATAAATATCAAAGATTTCTATGTATGCTTGGAGAATTAACTTCTTTATCATTCTGTAATGTACCTCTTCATCCTTGATAATTTTCCTTGATCTGAAATTTGCTTTGTCTAAAATTAAGATAGTTACTTGAAATTTTAACAGGGCTAGCATGGTATCTCTTTCTACATCCTTTTATTTTCAATGTATCTGTGGCTTTATATTTAAAGTGTATTTCTTGCAGAAAACCTAGTTGGGTCTTGAATTTTAGCGACTCTGTCAGTTTCTGCTGTTTAATTGATGTATTTAGACCTCTCACATTTAAGGTGACTGCTGATTCGATTAGCATCTACCATATGTATAACTGCTTTCTATTCATTGCTTTTTCTTTTTTTTATATCTTCCTCTATTTTTTCTGCCTTTTTATAGGGGCAGTCTGGGGATTTTATTCAGAATCCTGAACTGAAAAAGAGGAATACTCAGTAGTGCCAGTTCCCAGGATAGGAGTGGGGGGATGGGGGTTGAGGAGGCAGGGCTGGAGGAAGTTCTGTGTTCAGCCTTCTGCATTGATTTTCCATAGAAGGCTGTGACTACAGAGAACTGGCCACTGACAAGACAGCCTTCAGGCTGCTCCCTAATCCAACACAGAGGAAAAACTGAGGCCCACAGCAGGGAGCCTGCCCATGGTCCCTGGGCAGCTGGGGACAGAGCCAGGACCCAGTCCCCGAACAGGGCACACCTGTCAGTCCACACTCACCTTGGTCCCAGCAGTAGGCGCCAGTCCCACAGCGGCCATGTATGTGCTCCCGATGGTCTTGATCTTCTCTAGGTCCTTGTAAAAGTCTTTGTCCATGAGCTTTGTTTGAAACACAAAACTGTTAAATGTTACATAACATTTTAGACAAGTCACAGCAGTGTACAGCCGCCGGAAGCAAGCACAGAGCAGACAGGTGCATTCTGGAAAGCAATGTGTCTTCTTCATGTGGGCACAAGACACGATCTGGGATCGAACTGAGAAATGCAGGCCTCAGGGGCTCTAACAAAGGCATTTAAAAAAGGCACCAAGGAAGAACCATGCAGAACACACCCCCATCCTCCAGCAGCTGACCTCACGATCACCCAGGAGGAGGACAGGCCCCAGGGAGGGAAGCAGGCACAGACCGGAGGCCCGCTGTGGACAGTGCAGAGACACCTGCCCGCCCATCCTGCAGGTGAGGCTGCCCACCTGAGCTTGGCATTCACAAGGAAGAGCACAGGTACCACCACTCACCCTCCCCATCTTAAGGCAAAGTTTCTTCCTCAAATGTCACGATCGGCTGGGATTCCCAACGAGACAAAATACACGTGATCCCCCTGGCCCCATGTCATCCACAGAACACACACTACATCAGTAGACACAATTCAGGACTCTGTTGGAGGGGGCACACAAGGACACCCAGGCCCCAGGGTGTCAGGACTGCAGGGCAGCCCTTACCTCGTCAAAGTCGGCGATGATCTCGTTCAGAAGGCGCAGACACTCCACGCCCATGTTGTTGCCATCCAACTCGATGTAGAAGTCATTGAAGTTGGGGATGGATGCAAACATGACCCCCACTTGCGAGTACGACTGGTAGTACAGGTCCTGGGGCGGGGGTGGGGGAGTCAAAGGTCGGGTCAGGCAGCGAATGGGCAGCCAGAGCAGCATTCAGGGCTGGTACTGGGGGCTTGTGCCTTTAGGACCTAAAAACCTAGCCTGAGCCTCTTTATTTTTGAGTCAGCATTTGTAATCCCTGCTCTGTGCTGTCCAGGTGGTCCCAGAATTTTACTGTAGCAGGTTGTGGCCATTTGGATGTTCAGACCAACCCAGATGCGCTGAGCACAGAGAAGGGAGTGATAGCCAGGCAGGTGGGGTGTGGTTTCGAAGGCACCTGCTGCCCAAACTCAGCCAGGAGGGGGCCACCCAGGCCTCAAGGCAGCGTTTTGCAACCTCATGTGTGACTTACTGCAGCATCCTGCCTTCCTTGTGGGGACAGTGGATGCGATGCTCTCTCCCAGGATCAAAGGGGAGGACATGCTAATTCTGAGCACCTGTCAACCCCACACCCCAGGAGTCTTGGATCTGGCCCCGCCCTTGAGGGTGGGCAGAGGGGCCACTGCCCCAGGCTCACCATGTTGCGAGGGTTGGACATCAGGAAGTGCTGGGCAACGTGGGCTGGCAGGAGGTTGAAGAGAATCCTCTTGTTGTCCAGCTTCACTCTCTCCATGTCGTCCCGCTCCTCCTCTGCCTGCGAAGGGGGTCCTCTACTAAGTCACCCAGCCACCCGCTCATGCCTCCTTCCCTCACTTGACAGCCCACCGTACGACACTCCCTTACTTGTCACCCTGCCGTGTGACAAGCTCTCACCTGGGTCAGACTCTGAACCCTCTTCCAACAGGGTCCTGACTTTGGGGTGTTCATGTGTCTAGTTTTAGCAAGAACCCTGCTAAGACAGTTTAACCAGATACCCCATCCTTGACATCTGATCACCCCAGATATCTGACCAGATTCCTCATCCCAACCCTCCCCAGGTGATGTTAGATCACCTTGACCTACCCTCAGCATGAATCCTGTTAGGTCAGTTCAGCCAGAACATCCCTCACCCCAGATGTCTCCTCTTAATAATTTTCCATCCACCACCCCCCACCCTGCTCCTTGACTATAAACCCCCACTTGCCCACGCTATATTTAGGATGGAGCTTCATCTCTCTCCCCCATTGCAGTGGTTCCTTCACCTAACTCAATGCTCCTGAATAACATCTGCCTTACCATCTTTAACAAGAGTTCTGAATCTATGCCTTTAACACATTCTTCTCTGTAATCATCCAAATTGAACACCAAGGGCACTGATGGTCTATACCAGGTTCATCTCCACGACCCCACCAAGCAAAGGAACTAAATCAACATTAGGGGCCCAGAGGATCCATGAAATTCTGGACGAGTCATCACCCAGATCAGCTGGAGCTTTCAAAGGCCAATAAAGGGCTCAGCCCCCATTTCCAGGCTGAGAAGCCCCACCTTCTGCCATCTGCAAACTGGAGGCCCAGGAGATCTGGTGCTGTAACTCCTGGAGGTCTGAGACCCAGGAGGGCTGAGAATGGAGATGTCCCAAATGGTGCAGTCAGGAAAGAGGGGCCCCATTTCTCTCTCCCTCCACCTTTCTGTTCTATTCAGGCCTCCTTCAATGGATGGATGAAGCTCACCCACATTAGGAAGGAGAATCTGTTCTACTGAGTCCAGATTCAAATGCTAATCTCATCTAGAAATACCCTCCCAGACCAACCCAGAATAATGTATGGGCAAATAACTGGACACCTCATGATCCAGCCAAGCTGACACATAAACCAACCATCATGATCTCCTCTTCCAAAACCCTCCTGTGCCGTCTCACTTGCCTTCCGGGGTGTACAGGCCCCTCTTTGGGGCACCCAGGCTCTGAGAACTACCCCCTCCTGGAGAAGTACCGAGAGGGAAAGGGCCTTTCCAAAGCACAAAGTGAGAAGACCTTAATCTCTAACTCTGGGACTGGTCTCACTGGAGGAAAAGGCCCTTTGTGAGACGTCTGCACAGACAATCATCAGCTAGGCAGGGGATAATGCTGGTGCTTGTCCCCACAGAGAGCAGCTACACTGCAGAGGGGAAGAGTGTGGAGATTCAGAGTGGGCCAGGCTCGTCAGACCACATGGGGCACAGAGGAGCCCCCACCCCACTGTCAAGATGGTGAAACACGAGAGGAGATGGGGTCAGAGGAACATCAATAAAGATGATAGCAATATCATAAAAAAGCAATGCCAGACAAAAGACAGTGGAACAGTATCTTTAACATATGGAAAATTTAAAAAATCAAAAACTCATAATCCTAAACCCAGCAAAAGTATCTTTCAATCATGAAGGCAAAATGAAGAGTTTTTCAAACATACAAAAACTGAAAGAATTCATCACCCACAGACTTGCGAGAACCATCTGCCCTTCAGGCAGAAGAAAGATAACACCGGATAGAAACCCGGAAGTGCACAAAGAATGAAAAGTACCAGAAATCATAATGAAGTGGGTAAACAAAAAATATTTTTTTTCATTATAATCTATCTTTAAAATAGACTTTAATGTTTATGATGGAAATAGTAATATATTTGGGGGTTTATAATATATGTACAAATAAAGTCTATGATGATGTCAATGCAAAATCCCTAGGATGGAAAAAATTGATGTATATATTGTTATTAATATTAAGGTTCTTATATGTAAGGTAGTATAATACCACTTGAAGACAATGCTAAGTATCCATTAAAATAACACAACAAAGAGTTAGAGCTAATAAAAATACAGATCAAGAAGAATAATAAAAATATTTAATTAACCCAAATAGGTAGAAAAAGAGGAAAAAGAAAACAAATAGATGGGCAGGTGGGACAAATAGGAAACAACAACATGGAAGATTAAAATACAATCACATCAATAATCACACTAATTGTAAATTAAATGAAGACCTCAATTAGAAGGCAGAGATTTATAGGAATTAGATTAAAAGGCAAGATCCAATTGTATGTTGCTTACAAGAAATCCACCTTAAATAAAAAGATACAATAAGGGGGCACTCTCCGTCCACTTTCTGCTTTACTTTACTAAATCTACGGTGTGCTTGTGTGAATGAATGACACTTCCTGCACGAAGCAAGTGATGAGCCCTCCTCTGCAGTTTCATGGTGCCTTGTAATGACTAAAGGCAGCCCCAAAAAGGGGAGCCTTGTGTCCGGGATTTATACTGACCTGCCAATGGCAAGAGTCACCCAAGGTCCCTGCTAGGGGAGCGGCCAGAGCTCCCCACATGGGCAAAGCATGTAGACTGAACTTTCCTTTCTCAGTCACCTTTTCCTGCTTTCTTTGACCATTTCATAATCTCGTGGGGAATCAGAACTACTAACATAATCTGTTGGATCATAGATTATGTTACTACGTACTTTTACTCAGACCCCAAACTTGGTAGTCATGGAAGCGCCTAGCCTTGCTAGGAGCCAAAAGTTACAAGAGCATGTTTGGGAGCGAGGCAGAGCTCTAGCTCCAGCAATGTCTCTCAGGCTAGAGGTCACTCTCTTCTCTGCCTGCCTCAGGGGTAAGCGATCTGGCAAAGAGTCTTTGTCACAACTGTGTCTCCTATCTATGTGGACAGAAGCACTGCTGGTGACCATGAGGTTTTTAAGGACACAGATCGGGAGCTGCAGGATCTGGTCAGATTGGAAGTGAAATGGGCTTCTTCCTTTGGTAGCACTAGCTCTTCTTAGTGGACCAGAGGAGGCTTCCTGGTGGCTTTTGTCTCAACTCCTTAGATATTCCTTTTGTGGAATCTGTGGAAATGAACTGGAAGGCTTGGCCCTAACAGCTCAGGAACAAAAATCACTTTTTCCTCACTAGCCAATCCTCCACCACCTCTCTTTCTATCACGTATACTGGTGTGGTGACACTCAGAAAGGACATCATGGTTGTTGTTCATCCCTTTATGACTTACCGCTTCTACTGCGGTCAGGACTGTACTCAGGAATGTGCATAGACACATGAAAGACAGATGCTTCCCCTAGGAGTCCTAGCTTGGGAAACGTTCTGGGAAAACTACTCTGCTCCACCTCAGGTAGCATCAGAGAAAAGGGCAAATCAAACAAAGGTCTTGGTGGTATGAAACTAAATCAGCTTGGGATGCTATCTGGAATGCACCCCTGGTGCATCTCTACCCCGTGTTGGTGGTAGAACCAGGAGCAAAGAGTAAAACGCCTGCGTCGGTAAGGGACAGACTAAGTCCAACCAGGGAAGGAAAGCTTTGGTGGATAGTCTGTCTACACCCCCATCTAGAGCAGGGAAGGATGCTTCCAGTTGAAAAAAGCCGCAGCTGTGGATGCCGCTTTTTTCTTTCTTACAGATGGGAGCTAGCAGTTCCAGAACCACTCCTTTAAAATGTATTTTTAAAAAGCTAAGACAAGTTTGATCTTCAGAGCTTAAAAAGACATGCCTAATCTTCTGTGATACTGAATGGCCACAGTACCCTTTAGAAGACAGAGAATGCCGGCCTGTTGAAAGGTCTCTTAATTATGATACTATTTTACAATTAGACCGGTTCTGTAGAAAACAAGAGAAATGGGTAGAAGTGCCACATGTGTTGCTCTTTATCTCTCTGCAAGACATGCCAGACATATGTCCTAAGGGTAGAGATTTGGGTGTGAAACCTTCAGCTCCCTCCTGTCCACTTACTTTGCCCCTGTATCTGGGGCTCCCAACTGAATAGGCTGAGAGTCAAGGGCACCGTTTCAGGAGGGGTTCCCTCAGCCTCAGTAGAAATTCAAACCATACCAATTGTGGTCCAGACTATCCAGAGGATCCATAAAAGTTCACAGAAGGCTTTATAGGGCTAACTTTGTGACCTTACTTGGAGACATGTAATGTATGTCTTGGGACAGACAGGCTAACTCCTGACTCAAGAAATAGAGTTTTGGGGGAAGCTACTACTTTTGGAGATGAATGGCTTGAACGTGAGACAAGGGAAAATAAGGAACATGAAATAGCCCTCCTTCCTACTGGGAGCCAAGCAGTTCCCATAACAGAGCTGCTTTGCCGGATGTATTCTTGAAGGACTCAAGCGAGCGTAAGCTAAGACTTTAGACTATGCTAAGCTGACTGACATAGAACAGGGAGAGAAGGAAACTCCTGATAAACTCCTATTAAATTCCTAGACAGATTACGGGAGGCTCTTGGCAAGTCTACTGACGTTGACCCTGAAAGTACAGAGGGAGAAAGGGTCTTAGGAGATAAATTTCTCACTCAGTCAGCTCCAAATACCTGCTGTAAGTTACAAAAACAGGTGTTCGGACCAAATCAGTCTTTAGAAAAACTGTTGTAGCTGGCTCAGACAGTATATTATGGTAGAGAATATGAGGAGGAAAATAGCAGGCAAAAAAGAACCAGGCAATAGACTGAAGCCCCAACAGTGGCTGTTAGACTTGCTCTGAAACAGCCTGAGGAAAAATGCCCAGATGGACCCAGGTGAAAAGGGAGGGGCATCTCAAGTGGGATTGCCATCAGGCATCTAAGCCACCCGCAGCTCCACGTCCAGTCTGCAAAGGACCATACTGGAGAAGAGACTGCGCTCCGAGGTGTAGGCCCCAGAGGTCAGGCTCTCAGGACAACAGGATCAAAGGTGCCCAGGGGTCCCCACACAAGCTCCCATCCTAATAATACCTGAGGAACCCCGGGTTTTAGTAATTGTGGAGGGTCAATCAGTAAATTTTCTTTTGGACACTGGGGCAACTTTCTCTGTGCTCACTGAAGCTCCTGGCCCACTTTCCTCCTGATCCACTACCATAATGGGACTGTCTAGACAAGTCAACTGTTATTATTTCAGTCATCCTTTAAGCTGCAACTGGGACTCTGTATTGTTTTTCTAGTTTCTCCCTCACTCCTTCTGGGGAGGGATATATTGAACAAGGTCGAGGCCTCCGTTTTCATAAATATGGAGCCTGCTCTTTCTCTCCCATTAATTGAACAAAATGCAAATCCTAGAGTGTGGGCTGATAGAAAAACTATGGGTTGAACACAAAATGCTGTTCCTATCACTGTCAAGCTCAATGACCCTCACATATTTTCACATCAAAAGCAGTATTCACTAAAGCCTGAGGTTAAGGAATGGGCAAAGTCTTACTGTACTGACTTCTCATGATGTACGTGGGATCTTAAACTCTAAAGTTCAGAGTGACAATGGCTTTGTCTTTAAAGCTGCTGTAATTCAAGGGGTGTCAAAAGCTCTAGGAATAGAATATCACTTACACTGTTTCTGGAGACCCCAACCTTCAGAAAAAGTTGAAAAGGCTAATGACATTATTAAAAGACACCCATGTAAGCTAATTCAAGAAACACAAGACAGTTGGTTTAAAGTTCTACCTGTAGCTTTAATGAGGGCTCAAACTGCCCCTAAGAAGAAGGGACTGACTCTATGACAGAATGTTTTTGCACACAGATATTGTCATAGATCCTAAAGCCTTAGAACTAACTGTTTGACTCAGCTTTCAGCTTTTCAACCTCATCATCAATTGAAGGCTTCCCATGGTGGGTTACTCCACTTCAAGGAAAGGACTTTCTTCAACTCTGCAAATACCTTCACCAACAACAACCATATGTGATGCCTCTTCTTGATCTGATGACATCTAACAATCCTAAGATCGACTGGTATAACATATTGTACCTTAACTATGGACACAATGTGACTTTTAATTTTGATTAGGTTTTAACTTGGTTTAATGACTATTTTGCCTTACATCTGTAACTGTAAACTGGGATTTGTTTCTAACCATCTAAAAGGTTTTAAGTTACAATAGGTTGTCCAGGTTCCTATGAGTGCCACAGCCTCCTCCAACTATTACTTGGGGTCCCTGGATGAGAGACTACATATGAGGGTTAGGAGAATATGTTGCCTCAACAATTTAGGGACCATACCCCTCAACAGCAGGAAGTAGTTATGGAATGAACACGATGCCCCTTTCCCTAGGCAACATAATTCTCCTAAAAGAAAAGGGGAGAATGAGAGGGTAACAGGCAGGAAAGCCAGGGGTCTCCAAACGGAGGAAATAGGCTACCAGTGTCAGACATTTTTTATCTCTCCCTTAAGCAGCAGGAAGAAACAAACCTCAAGTGTCAGACTTTTTTCTCTTAAAATTCTGTGTTGCCATGACAACACCCGGTTCCACCTGAACTTAACTTTTCTCGAACCTTGAGCTAATCAATGTGTTTTTCTTATGGAAATGTTTTTCTTAATCTACGTTAATAGATTTGTGTATTTGCTTTGTATTTGCAAAATCTATGTATTTGCTCTGGAATTTGCCTTTCTTCAAAATGGTTCCACCTAAGACTAACTTTTGGCTGATAATAGCTCAACAAACAAGTATTCATATCAATTGTTTTATAGCTGGGGAATGATACACCTCATGCCATCCTATCTCAAAAATGCATATTGTGGGAGCGGGGCCTGGTGAAACTCCGTCAGCCTTGAGGTGTCCCTCTTATCTGATTAATAGCTTTCTAACAGACTGAAAACATCCGGCTAAAGACTAGCAGGGGGGCACTCTGTGACGCCCTTCTGATGTCTATGTCAGAAGCTTTCTCTGTCCCTCTTTATACTTTAATAAAACTCTGCCATATCAAAAAGAAAAAAAAAATACAATAAGGTTACAAGTAAAATGAGGGGAAACACATAACAAGAGAGCTGGATTACCTATACTAATATCATACAAAACAGACTACTGAGCAAAGCGCATTACTTAGGAAAAGGTCTTTTTTTTTTTTTAAGAGGTTCAATATTTATTTAGAGTTTTTGTTTTAGCCTGGAGATATTTTGAACTGTAGTGTTGGAGAAGACTCCTGAGAGTCCCTTGGACTGCAAGGAGATCAAATCAGTCAATCCTAAAGGAAATCAGTCCTGAATATTCATTGGAAGGACTGATGCTGAAGCTAAAGCACCAAGAGTTTGGCCACCTGATGCAAAGAACTGACTCTTTATAAAGAAAAGACCCTGAAGATGGGAAAGACTGAAGGCAGGAGAAGGGGACAACAGAGGATGAGATGGTTGGGTGGCATCACCAACTCAATGGACATGAATTTGAGCAAGTTCTGGGAACTGGTGATGGACAGGGAATACTGGCGTGCTGCAGTCCACGAAGTCACAGAGTTGGACATGACTGAGCGACTGAACTGAACTGAAGATATATGAAAGGGTCTTTTTTGATAAGAGGGACAAAGGTTTCAATTTATCAAGAGGACATAATCTTAAACATTTATGCATGTAATAACAGATCATCAAACTACACAAAACAAAAACAGATAGAACTTTAAGAAGTTAGAGAGAATGGTGTTGGAATCTCTATCTATAGGTATAGCTGGAGATTTCCAAGACCACTGTCTAAACTTGACAGAATGACTAGAGAGAAAATCAGTAAGGGTATAGAAGACCTGAAGGACACTGTCAGCAACCTGATTAAACTGACATTTATAAAACACCATCTAACAGCCACAGAACCTCTCCCTGGCTAATTCCTCCAAAATCTCCAGGTATTCCCTCTAGAGGCTAATGTCACTGACTTGAGGGCTGAGTCAGGCTATGGGCTGTTTTATCAATGCAATGGCACTTCTATCACTGTTCTGAAATCATCTGTGACTGACACATTTATCCCTTTATCAGCCTCTGGGCACTCAGGGCAGGGTTATGCTCCACTACATGAGTGTCCCCAAACAAGGCCTGGTGTAGACCAGGTGCTCAATCAGCAGCTACTGGATGGAGCCAGGCAGGACACCAGCCACAGAGAGAGGACCGCCCCAGGCTGTCTGTGCACTTCCCAACATGGCGACAGGTCTGACTTCCCTTGAGTGGGGAACATTGCTGGACTCAGAGCCCAAGATTCAGCACCAGTGTTTGATTCTGTGGGCATTTCCTTGGCACTGTGTTTCAGAACACAGCCATGATAAACCCAGAAGCACTGGCTTCACTGAGGGATGTTCTCAACCCAAGTCCCAGAGGTGACACCAGGGGCCAAGAAAACAGGATGAACAACACACATGGCATTTCAGATGTGAAATAAGGGTCATGAACTGTGTCGCATGCACTTCCTATAACCCCAAGGACCAGGTTACTGTCCCACATGTGGAGAAAGGAGGCCTGGGAAGGGAAGTGACAGAGGAAGTGCACCTGGCCTCAGCTCGGCCCAGCGGCCAAAAGCCTCATGTCTGAGCCAGCCCCAGCTCTGAGTGCCGAGAACAGCAGCTGCACAAACGGAAATTACCCTCAGAACAGGTATTCATTGTAGAGAAATTGTTTTATTATCATTGTCATCATGATTATCCACCGAGTTAAAAAGAAAAAAATCACTGGAGCAAAAGCATTCTGATAGTTACAGATTAAGAGGTTGAGAAGTCATCAGAAAGGAAAAGCCCATCTGTTTATTTAGGTTTATAGAACCAACTGGGTCTCAATAAATAATTAACCAATGAGTCTTTGGTCTGGCAGTTTTGCAATAGTTTGAGGCACTCTGATACCTGCATGACAGGCTTAAATATCCACAGGGCAAACGGGCAAAGTCTAAAAATTTTCTTGTTTTGTTGTGTTTACAGGAAAGTGAGGCATTTCATGTTACACGTCCTTAGAAAAATATGTCAGTGTGTTCCGTACAGGCAAGCCTTCCCTCCATGACACAGAGGTTCTCTCTTGCACCAAACTGCCTGGAAAGTTCATTTCACGGTGAGGCGGGGTGTACAAGGGGTATCACTGAAGGAGAATCCCAGGACAGGGTCAACCACCAGACTTAATAACATTTAAAGGGACACCAGAGATTTCCTTGGAAGTTCAGTGGTAGACCTCCTCTTCTAACACAGGGTGTGCACATTGAATCCCTGGTCCAGGAACTAAGATCCCACATGCTATGAAGTCAAAATACTAAAACATAAAACAGAAACAATACTGTAACAAATTCAGTGAAGACTTTAAAAATGGTTCACATCAAAAAAAAAATCTTAAAAAATAAAGGGACACCAATGCCTAGAATGGCCCTTGCCCACCCATTTGAGAGAAACTGCTTGCCCTGGAGGAGGGAGTCCCCAGTTGGGAGAGCCAACAGCAAGGGCCTCAATCCCACTGAGAGTGAGATCCAGAACAAGCATCTAGTCAATGAGTGGGAACCATCTCACACACCCCCAGGCCGATCTAGCTCTTCCTGGCTCATCCTAAGTCCGTTCTTCTTTAGCTCTGAGTGTCTATTCCTAAATGAAAGACCTTAAACCAGAGGGGCCAGCTGATGGCAGGGCAGACACATCTCAGAGACCAGCCAGTCTGGTCAGCCTGGAGAGCCAGCCAGGGCTGGACAAGACCAAGTTCAGCAGCACAGTCTACCACAGAGAGGCCGTCCTCCACTACCTGGCAAGGCTTTGGCAAGCTGCAGTGGCCAGATGGCCTTTCCAGGAATGGTGTGCACCGCTCTCTTCCCCTGACATCTGCGCTGACCCAGGGCCAGCCCAGAGGACCTACCTCCCGGCCCCCTCACAGTTTCTGGTTAGGCTCTGCCACTGGAAGCACCAGGCAGGAGCTGGGAGGGAGGGAGCAGAGCGTGATGAGGTCCCTCCCAGCATGGTCACTGCAGGCTGGCCGTGTCCCTTGGACAAAGGTGGTGAGTCCTGTCTGGTGGCTCACCTTGTCCTGGTTCCGGGGACCACTCCTGCACCCCCAAGGTCTGGGGTGGGGACCCTCCACTCTGCGGCCCTGGTCACTGCACCCCTCTAGGGTTGCCCTCCCCTGACCCACCTTTCAGATGGTCCAGTGCCATCAGCTCTCTTGACCTTGTCAGTCAGAAATGTGCCCTCTGCCCAGACTGAGTGATATGTGCCTGAGACCACGCCCACCTCCATCTTAGCCCCTTTTCCAATGGCCAACCCTGCCCAGGCTCCACCCAGCCACTTCAGAAGTGCCCCTCTGGTGGCCCCCGTGATGGTGGTATCTCCCCTCAGGGTGCCTCCCCAGGCCCCCCGCTCCATCACACTCCACCACCAGGCCGCCTTCCAGAGTCGGGGATGGGACCCTGCCACCCCAGCTGCCCCCACAGGAGGCAGAGTTCTGGATGGCCTCCCCACCCCGCCCCCATGAGGTCTCTATGAAGGTCCCCCTCCTGTCACACTCCTTGTTTCCTTTCCTCAACACCGGCCCCTCCCACCCTCCCATGACCAACTCTCAAGCATCCAAGAGGCCCAGGGAAGGCCGGGCACTTCCGGAAGCCTGGCTGGGTATCACGTGGGCATGCCTGGGAGCAGCGGCCTGGCTTTGGCACTCATGAAGGCAGTAGCCGGAGCCCCTCGAAGAGGAGGACGAGCCAGAATCGGGTGCACCACTTGCATGTCCTCATGACCACCACCCCTGCCACGCTGCCTAGGAACTGGGACCAATTCTGTACAGACAGCCCACCTGGGAATCTCTGCCCGTGGAGAGGGAATGTGGGGTTCAGATCTCAGCAGCTCCCTGCCCACCTGGAATCCAGAAGCCAGGTATGGAGTGAAGACAGGGCTGGGCCACAGCCCCTTAGAATCAGAATCAGGGGTCTCTCCCTCCAAGGCCTGATTCAGGGCCCCCGCTGTCCGTACACAGGGAGTTAGTCTGTCCAGAACAGGCACTGACTTAAAAGTACACACAGGCTGCAGAGTGGAAGAATCCACGGGGACAGAAAGCAGACGGTGGCTCAGGGCTGGGAGTGGTTAGAAATGGAGAGTGACTGCTGATGGTTACAGGGGTCCCTTGGGGGACACAAAAAAACTGTACTAAAATTGACTGTGGTGACGGCTGCACAATTGTGTGAATATATTGAAAACTACTGAATTGTACACTTTGTATAGTGGGTGAATCTTGTGAGAAGTGAATTACATCTCAGTAAAGCTGCTACATAAAAAGGAATAGATAAGCCAAGTTTTTCACTAAGTTACGTATGTGTGCACAGATATACATACATACAGAATATACGTGCACACACACACACTTTCTTTCGTTTGTATGCCCCAAGTAATGGATTAATTCCTCATGATCTTGAACATACAACCTGCCCTGATGTGCAGACAGAAACCTGCTTAACTAGCATCTTATCTTTTCCAGGTTAACTAAAGGGTAAACAATAGTTTTCATCAGAGAGATCACCACCTTCTGCCCCCATCACAGGCAGCCTACCCCTCCGTCCCCAACCCCTCCTTCCCATAGTGAGAACACTCAGCAGCGGCTGTCCTAAGGAAGTCCACTGAAACTTACAGCCTGTCAGATGTCGGGAGCAGGGTGTCTGCACCTATTATGTGCCAGGGCCCCAGCCAAGCCCACTGGGAAGGAAGCTGTAATTATTCCTCAGTGCAATGGCTAATTGTATGTGTCAACTTGATGGGCCACAGAGCACCCAGATGGCTGGTGAGCATCATTTCTGGGTGTGTCTGTGTAAGGACACATAGGAGAGATTAGCTCTGAGAGGCTGGACTGTGGGAAGATGTCCTCCACTCCAGCCAAGGGGGTGGGCATCATCCAGTCCTTCTGAATAGAAGGAAAAGGCAGAGAAGGGGCAACTCCACTCTTGGCCTGAGCTGGGCGTCTATCTTCACCACCCTCAGACACCAGCGCTCCTATTCTCTCACAGCAAGTGTTGATGGACGGGGAGGCCTTGCGTGCTGTAGTTCATGGGGCTGCAAAGAGTCGGACACGACTGAGTGACTGAACTAAACTGAACCGAAGTGGCACGTGGTATCCAGGACTTCTCAGCCTCCATAACTCACAGGCTAGTCCCTGGAATAAAACTCCTCTCTGCAGAACCCGACCAACACACTCCCACACAGGATTAAAGTCATCACCCGACTGGACTGAGGACCAGGGAAGAGAGTCACATAGACACCAAGGCAGGTTGTGGGGGTTGCAATGAAGACCACCTAACTCCAGGCCCATCCGACACAGCTGACCAGGGCCTCAGTCACTGACCACCCACCTCCTGCCTATTCTACCAGAGGACGTGGACAGGAGTCATAACATCTCCTGAAGAAAGGATGTGGGCAGGCAGCAGAGGAGGAGCCTGGGCCCCCAGAAGGCATGTCTGAGCCTGTCCCACTACACGGAACATGGGGCGACAGCAGGGTGCACCCAGCCACCTGGGCGCCCACAGCCTCCTGTCTGTGGCCCTCCAGGCTGCACCTGTCTGGGGTCCAGTGACGGACGCCTCTGTGCTGCAGCTCTGGGCTGGACCCCTGGCTACACTCTGGTTCCTGGTATGCAGACGCTCCCACCCACCTCAGATCTGATGGGACCCCTGGATATGCCAGCTCTGGCCCTGGGCATGTTAATCCATATCTGATCCCCATCTGTGATCCCGCCTCCTGGGCAGGGCTGCTGTGGGGACTGAACAGAGCAAATTCCCTCAGACAGCCAAGGGCTGCTTCTTCATGTGTCAGAAGGACAAGGCCCTCCTGCAGCCTCTGTTCTACCGCACACCTGCCTCCCCACTTTCAGTCAAGGAAACAAAGGAAGCAATCTGCCCAGGGCCACCGATGGAGTCTGAACTCTGGACCCGAAAGTCAGAAGGCCCCGGTTCCCAGGGCCAGGGACACAGAGAGGCGGGTGACAAGGACACATGGAGAGGGTGACAGAGGACACAAGCAGGCAATGAGGGGGACGCAGAGACACCACACCACACGTGACCTGGGCTGAGCTGTGCACCCAGCACTGGCTCCCGGCAGGCGAGCAGGGAGAACTCTGGTGGTCACCACCTGCCACCAGGCCTCAGGGCCTAGGACAGCCCCCAGGTCTGCCACCCCTCCATCTCCCCCAGGCCTCTCGTGTCAGAATTCCCCTGTGTGCACTGTGAAAATATGGGTTCCTGGCCCCCAGAGCAGATCTACTCAATCTGGAATAGGCCATGTGAGATGTGACAACCTCAGGGGTTTCCCAGGACCCTGATGAGACCTGCTGTCATGTCTAGCCTACAGAGGCTGAGTCCCTCTGCCAGAATGCCTGTGGGAACAGGAAGCTCACGGCCAGCAAAGCAGCCAACCTCTGACCATCAGACAGGGTTCATCAGACTGTCCCCCTCCTGCCTTCCTGCCATCTTGCTCCTTGGCCCCACCACAGCCTCCTCCACCCAACAGTGATGCCCACATGGCCACTGGCATCCAGCCAGGAGCCCCCACCTGAAACTCCTCCCAAGGGATCCCCTGATCACCACTCCCCCCAAAAGGAAGCAGAGGGTCTCCTCTTGCCTGGGCCGCCCAGAGGTAGTCCAGCCGCAGCTTGACATCCACCTGCCGGGCGTGCAGGGCCAGCGTGCACGAGAATAGCAGGATGGCCACGATCGGCTCGAAGCTGCGCCCTGAGACGGCACCGGCCCTGGGGGAAGAGAAGGAAGGAAGCCAATGTTACTGCCAAGTACACAAGGCCCATCCCCAGGAGGCCCTCAGACGCGACACCCCCAGGGGTGCCCGGGACTGACCCGGGCTGAGAACCTCGTCCACGGAGAAACCCAGGAGCTCACTAGCGTGTGGGCCCAGGTGAAGACCGGGAGCAGCCCCAGCTCAAAGAGCTTCTAGTCAGCAGATTGGAACCACAGAGCCCCAGGCAGACAGACACTGGCAATGCCCGGCCGGCGGCTCTGGCGGGAGCAGCGTACCTACCCCATGGCCTTCGTGTACCCGCTGAGCTCCAGGACGAGGATGTAGGAGGTGGTGAGCACGGCGAGCAGGATCATTTTTGGCAAGGAGGAGACCCGCAGGAATATGGCCAGAGGGAGGGTGCCCACGAGGCCGCACAGCAGGGCATGGGGCGCAGACTCGCAGGGCGGGGCAGGCAGCACTGGGTCCCCGCCCCCGGAAGACAGGACCACCAGGGACCCGTTGGGACTGGAGCTCCAGGCCCAAGGCAGGCAGCCCACCTGGAGGAGGAGGGAGGGAGCAGGAGCGTGGGAGGGACCCCACTCAGGACCCAGGGTGCACCCTCCTCCCAGCCCGCCATGGCCTCTGGTTCCAACCCACTCCCCTGGTGCCAACAGCCAGGTTTCGGACACTCCTGCCTGCTCACGGCCCCTCTGGGCTCCTCACTACTAGAGGGGGAGCCCCAGGATCTGGGCCGGGGGGACACAAGGCCCCTACCATCCTCCCAAACCACTCAACTCCACTCTGTTCCTCCCCACACAACCTCCTTCCTGTTTCTCTGCCTCAGCTTCGTCCTCTGCACACAACGAAGGGCAGAGTCCCCAGTTACCAGGAGGACATCACATTTCCTCCAATGGGAGATGTCCCCTTTCCCCCACCTCCTTGGGCACCCCCAGGCTGATCTCTGACCCCCCTTGTTTCCCTCTACAGCCCAGGGATAGGATCTCCAGGGTGGTCCCTTGCAGGGGCGCCCCCACCCCTGCACCCAGCAGAGACGCTCACCACACAGCCTTGGGCCACAGAGTAGATTAAGACCACGATGAAGATGCATAAGACGGTGCGGATCTGGATGGTCAGGCACCCTGGAAAACACTGAACAACGAAATACTATTTTAAAAACTGCTTCTTATCACAAAGCCAATCAGGTCCACAGTAAATAAATCATGATACAGAATGTCCGCAGCCATCTGTATGTGGCTAGATTCTCACCCACCGTTCATCTTCCACACACATTTCTTGACTGTTTTCATATTATTAATCTCCCAGGTGAAAACGCTGCCCAAACTGAAAAATGAAAACTGACATCTTTAAGTTTAAAAGGGCCACACCTCCCACCACTCTGTGACACTGACTGGCACTGAAATTCATCAAAGAGATTACGTTGACATTTTCATGATATTGCATCCTTCTATCTCAGAAATGGTAAAGACTTCCCATTTATTTGTGGCTTCCTTTATAGACTTTAACTTTTATCATTTTCTTCACACAGGCTTTATCTTGTCCAGTTATTATGTTTTAAGTCTATTTAAACATTGTGCAATATTCAACAAATGATTTCACAGATAAAAGTTCTTTTTAGACTCACACTTCTGAAATTAGAAATGAAAACAAAAACTGAGACCACAGCGACCTTACAGAAAACACTGACCAGTCAGGGAGCCTGGGGCCATCTAGAGAGTTATCCCCCTAACTCTCCCTGCTCTGAAGTCAGGGGCATTACCATCCCTGCCCTACAGGTGGGAAAAAATGCAGCCCAGACACCATCAGCCAACTTCACTCATTCTACAGCCCAGCACAGAGAGTGGGCGCTCCAGCTCACACAATGGTGGGTATGGATCTGGGTCCCAGTTCTAGGCTCCTACATGGTTGTATTTTCCTTGAAACACGGGTCTCCTCTGAGCTTCTCAGAAAGACAAGCTGTTCTGTGGTGGCACCAGCCCTGACTTGCATCACACCCTCCCTGTCTGCTCTCCCACAGAGCCCTGGGCATGACCACAGATGCGCCAGGGGATTCAAGCCCTCAGCCCCGTGAAGCACGGGCTGCTCACGCTTTCACTCAGAGATGCTCCTTCTGGTCCAGTGGACTTCAGAGGCCCCCGGGGCACCACCCGGAGTGAGACCTGGCCCCAGCGCTACAAGAGGCAGGGACAGGACCAGAGTCTCTCAGGAGGCGAGGAGAAGAGGGCCACTGGCCACAGATGGGCAAGCCCTGCCCGGGGTGTGTCCCCCTCTGAGCATGCTGGGTGGACGTGGACACACAGCAGGATTACCAGGCCTCTAGGCCACCCTAAGGAAGGGCAGCTTTGGGGAAGTGAGAAGACCCAGAGAAAATTCGTCTCCAGTAGCAGAACGGGGTTACTGGATAAAACCAGCCTTGGGCCCACCCTCCTCCCCTCTCTCTCTCCCTCTGGTTTTCCCTGAATATGTGGGCCAATAAATTCCCTTTATCATTTAAGGCCATTTGAGCCCCTGGATCACACAACGGTGAACAGCTGTGACTGCCAGCCTCAGGGTACCAAGACTCTTCATTCGATACTAAATGCCTGATCCTATGACTGTGTTTGATTAAACACACGAGAGTTAAAATACCTCTCTAGTAATGACAATCACAGGGACCCAAGTAGAGCTGGGACTTGTTTGCTGGGAGCAACGAGAGGAGTAGGAGCACATACACACAGGATAAGAAGGGCTGTCTGTTCATCTTGATACTAATAGCCTCCTTCTTCACAGTTAATTTGGTCAACTTATCAGTTCTTTTTCATGTGCAAATATATATACACATACAGACCAATACAATTTATATATATATATATATATATATGTGTGTGTGTATATATATATATAGATATATAGATACACATATAAATATATACACACAGACCTAACAACAGCATGAAAAATAGTCTGTCATGATACAGAAAGAAGGTAGCTGAACTGACATGAACAATGAAAAATTCCCCCCAGAACACGATCCACAGTTAGTCCCTAGTGACGGGGGCACCAACTGTGTGGGTGAAGGTCCCAGATGGCCTCAGCTGCCCTCGGCCAGAAGCCCTGGCTGTCACCACTTCTATGTCACAGTTGACTCGAGGCTTTTTTGGTGATATTTGGCTACAATGGACCATCCCACCTGCGTCTCCCCATCTCCGCACGTGCTGGCCTCTGCAGGAAGGCTTGTTCCCACCCCCACCGCCCACCAGTCAGAGCCTGCGGTCCGGCCCCTCCCTGTCACCCAGAGCCCCAGAGTCCTCTGCACAAGCCTGGCAGTGAACTTAGAGCCCAGCGCAGGGCCTGCAGAGCAGATGTGGGATCGGTGGCACTCACTGGCTGGGTGACCTGCAGCCACCAGCTGTTAGGACCATGGGCTGCAGCACTGAGTCAAAAATCACACACTTAGGAAAAATGCTCTTACCCACAGGCGAGGGCAAGGATGGGCAGGGAGGATGGAAAGAGAGGGGCTGGTGGAGTCAGGGCCACCTCTGCCAGGAGAACTGTTGGTCCACCAGGAACAGATTTCAAATACTGGGGACAAATGGAACAGGCCATAGAAATTAACATCCACTTGCTTTCACTTGAAATTAGGTGAATAAAGCAATCTTATTTGACGTGGGAAATTTCAGTTTACTGAACCAGACACCTCCATCTATGAAATCAAGGAGCTGGGAATGTGGTTTGAGTAAGTAGAATTTTTTTCCTAACCCAAGAAGTTACCTATGAATAATAAAGAATTTAAATAAAACTGATTCAATCTTCTCCCAAAGTAGCTGTTTTCGACAACTGTGGGAAAATAACCCTGGGTCTGGCAGAGGTGACAAGTGGGAGTCTGGTGGGGACATGGGATGTTTGATAATGAAGGCTGAGGACAGGAGAAAGGTGTGTGGGACAAGACAGAGTCCTCTCCCAGCAGCCTCACGTGACAGGACCACAGGCTCAATCCGTAGATGAAGCATCTTCGAGAGAATGGATGCCCCAGTCACGGACATGAGCACACAACAAGCCACGGGACTCTCCACCCACACAGAACAGTGTCACACCACGTGTTCATTTATTCCGTCACTGTCAACCACCACCCTTGTCCACGGGGCACGCTGCTGAAACTCCACAGACAGCACCTGGCACGTGACAGGCTTAATATGTTCCTGCCACACAGACAACTCTTCTCACCTGCCAGGGAGGCGAGGGGACAAACTGCCTCCACTGCTCCTACCTGTCCTGCCAAGAGGGCAGCCAGAGGCCATCACTTACCTGTCTGGGTGATGTGTAGGTACAAGACATACACAGACTTATACCTGGACCAGGTAACATGCAGGTACAGAACACACATACACATGTAACTGGACCAGGCAATGTGAAGGTACAGAACACACACACACGTACCTGGACCCGGGTGATGTGTAGGTACAGGACACAGGCCACCAGGAAGCAGATGCAGAACACCAGCAGGAGCAGGACGGCCACACTCCTATGACAGAATACATACGGCCACCGCAGTTGGGCCAGGTGACATGTGCCTGAGAGATGCCATCTTTCCTCCCCTCCCCTAGCAGGTCCCAGCCCCCAAGAAGACACACTGGTCTCTGGGGACTTGCCCATGCCGGTCCTCTTCTAGGAGACAGGCTCTTCCTGTGTCCACCCCAAGTTCTAAATGCCCCCCTCCAGGGTCTCTCTAGTCCTAGGAATGCTCGAGAGATGCCCTCCGCATGCAGGAAGGGCTAGGGTTGCACAGACTTGGCTGCTGGGCACTGCCGTCTTCCTGGGCTTC
This sequence comes from Cervus elaphus, assembly GCF_910594005.1. Classification (NCBI taxonomy): domain Eukaryota; kingdom Metazoa; phylum Chordata; class Mammalia; order Artiodactyla; family Cervidae; genus Cervus; species Cervus elaphus. The sequence goes on from NC_057832.1 coordinate 83,398,564, forward strand.
ATCTGGGAAGGGTTCTTAAGAAAGCTGAATCCCCTAATAGGCCATCCAGGTGGCCACTGTGTGTCCACAGGGTCTTGGGGTGGGAGCTGGCTTCCAGTGTCTTCTGGGAACTCATAGGAGAACTGCTCCACTCGGGAGGTTTATTAAGAAAGTGGTACATCTAGAAGAAGAGCAGGTTCTTTCCTGCCAAGAAACCAAAACTGTCACTCACTTTGATTTAGGATGATTCAATGTTATTAAAATCTTATGTTTTTTTTCCTTTCCAGGGGCTACTTGTCCTCATTTAAATGTTTCTGAAAATGACAAGCACCCAGAAGCCAGGGTGCCCTATTGGCGGTCCTGTGTGTGATCTCCCGCAGTCGGGGCCATGAAGTCAAGAGTGCGTGTGCTGTGGACAGAGTACTCTGAAAATATGTGGTGTCTGAGGACTGAGCACATTCAAAATAACAACTGAGAGGGAGCGGTCCCACGCATTTGCCATCAGGCATGCTTAGCTAGGTCCTCCAGGTAATGGAGAACTGGCGTGTGGCTCAGGCGGTCTCCAAAAGCCGGGACTCCGTGGGAGAGTGACCGCAGGAGTTGAACCTGAACTTGAAAACAAAGGGATTCCTGGTAACCTCCTCTGACTGATGGACCCAGAATGGCACTTACTGCGGGATTATTAGAAGGTAGACAAGGCCGAATAAGGCGGCCAGAATGAGAGCCAGGACCACGGCGCTGGTGAAATACTCGTCCTGAAGCTGGTGGTACTAGAAGACACAGAAATAGACCATCAGCTGCCAGCTTCCAGGAGACGCCAAGGGCTTCCCAAGGGCGCCAAGGATGACTAGGACCACCACAGCAAGAGGAGCTGCACCCACATCCCCAGGACGTCCCGGGGCCTCTGACTCCCAGCCACCCTGAGCCCCCCGGCACTCACCTTTCGCTCTCTCTCAGCCTGCTTGTACTTCAGGGTGAAGAAGTTCAGGTCTGCCATCTCCAGCTCCATCTGGCGGGCTTCCAAGAGGCGGCCGATGTACCTGTTGACACGTGTCCCGGGGGTGGCTTGGACAACGTTTGTAGAGAAAGACGAGCGGTTTCTGAGTTTTTCCGAGGCTGTTCTCAATGCCCTCCGCTGACCATTATAGAAAGAAAGGCAGGGATATGGTCAGATTCTCCACTTAGCAAAGAAAAGAGCTCTTACGCTCCATCCTCCCAGGTCCTCATTGAGGACCTGGCAGAGTCTGGGGCGGGGGCCGGTTTGGGGATCTGAGATGCATTCCTGGCTCCTCCACCTGCTAGTGAGGAGATCCCAGGTGAGTTATCACATCCTTGGTGTTGGGGTTTCTGTGTTTGTAAGTGGGGTCACATGGCGGTTGTGTAGTGGCACCATGTGGAGGGTTATGGGACCCCCACGTGTGCAGTGGACAGTGTCCAACAGAGAGCAATGAAACTTGTTCTTTGAAAATATCAATAAAATCAACAGATCGTGAGCAAGCATGACAAAGAAAAAGAGAGAAATATATAAACAAATTCAGGAAAGCGGTAAATTTACTACAGACACTGCAGACATCAAGAGGATAATGAGGAAATATTATGAACAATAGTTCACATAAAAATTTGACAACTCAGTGACTTTTCTGATGGTCCAGTGGTGAAGACTCTGTGCTTCCCCTTCAGGGGGCACAAGCTCAACCCCAGGCTGGGAAACTAAGATCTAACCACGTACAGCCAAAAAAATTTAAGAAAAAAAATAATTTTTAATTATAAATAAATTTGACAACTTAGATCAATCACTTACTCCTTGAAACATACAAACTACCACAACAAACCCAACAGGAAAGATAATAATAGAAAAGCTCTATAATAGCTACATAAATTTAATTCATAATTTAAAAATTCATGAAAAAGTAATCTTCAGGCTGAGATGGTTTCATTGTGAATTCTATCAAATATTTGAATAAGAATTAACATCAATTTTATAGTCTCTTCCAGAAAATAAAAGTCAACACTTCCCAACTCACTTTGTAAAGTATTATCCTGATACCAAAACCAGACTAAGAGAGTATTAAAGAAAACTACTTTTGAGGGCACATTCCTCATGAATATTGATGCAAAAATCCTTAGCAAAACATTAACAAATAGGATTCAGCAATATATAAATAGAAGTCTATACCATGAACTTTTCTAGATACATAAGGTTTAAATATTTGAACACTCCACGCAAGCTATCATATTAACACCATATTAACCACCACATGAAAAAACCCACGGTAACATCAACTAAAAAATCTTTTGACAAAATTCAATACCCACTCATGATAAAAATCATCAGAAAACAAGGAATGGTGGGGAACTTCCCCAACTTGATGAAGAACATCTACAGGATACCTACAACAAAGTGGATAAATCTAGAGCCTGTTACATAGAGTGAAGTAAGTCAGAAAGAGAAAAACAAATATCATGTATTAACACATATGTATGGGATCTAGAAAGATGGTACAGATGAGCCTGTTTTCAAGGCAGGAAGAGAGATGCAGACATAGAGAACGGACATGTGGACATGGGAGGGAAGGAGAGGGTGAGACAAATAAAAAGAATAGCACTGACATAAATACACTACCACGTGGGAAGTAGACAGCTAGTAGGAAGCTGCTGTAAAACACGGGAAGCTCAGGTCAGCGCTGTGATGACCTAGACAGGTGGTAGGGAGGTCTCAGGAGGGAGGGGATGTATGTATACATGTATCTGATTCACCTCGTCATACAGTTGAAACTAACACAACGCCGTATAGCAACTATACTCCAATAAAATAAATAAATTAAATTAAAATTAAAAGGGGGAGAGAAATTGGGAGGCTCCTGGTGTACATTCCAGAAGGGACAAATCTACTGGCAGTTTTAGGGCGAGCATCCCCCCACACTGGCCGGGGCTGGGGAGACACATCTCCCCCCTGCTGCTATGGGGGACATGGGCACTACCACCTCTAACCAGCTACACACCCACTCCCAAACAGACACGTGAGGCAGAGAAATTCATTTTACAAAATGATCAGAGACGTACATGCACAATCATGAGCAAAAGGCTGTGAATTAGTTACTTTGATTAAAAGAAAAAAACAAAAAAAAAAGCAGAAATGACCTAAATATCAGTAGAAGTGGAGTAAGTAAATGGTCTCTCCTTAGGCTGGAGATTTACTCAATGACTGAGGAATCCTATTTTTGAGGAACAGTCAACAATATAAGGAAATGCTTATGATACACTGGCAAGTGAAGAAAGCAGCAAACGTTGTATATCATCCCATCAATTTTATTTTTTAAAATGTGTAAATATACACACATCTAAGAAGCTAGAAGGACAAAAATATTAATAATAGGTTGGCTGTGGATTGTCAGATTGTAGATGAATGCTTTTCATTCTCTTCTTTGTGAATTTTTGTATATTTCTATATTTTCCACAATGAAGTTCTTTTATAATCAGGAATATTGAAGGAAGAAATAGAACAAGTGTAAGCACATGGGGGTCGGGTTTTACTGCAGGTGCTTGTCCCTGCGTATTAAGAAGAGCAGCCCCTTGGGCGCCGTCTGAAATGGGGGTGCAACTGGCCTGTGCGGGTGCCCTAAAACCAAACCTGGAAGCCCAGGCCGCCCTGCAGGCACCTGCATGGTATCGCCACCTAGCGGCCGACCCACCCTGGGCTCCCACACTTCTGATCCAGGGGAGGCCAGGAACAGGGGAACCCGAGACGGGCTGTGGTCTGAGGCTGACCACAGACACCTGAGTCAACACTCCCCAGAACTTGGGACACAATTTCTCACAAATGAAGCACAAAGGCACAGATAGTGGTGGACTCCACTGTGGGGATCCTGCCAGCCTTCCCGGCTCCATCTGCAAGAACACCTCCATCAGGCTGTCATGCCTGGAGGTGCGGATAAAGTAAACAGAAGACAGCAACAGAAAAGATGAGACAAACTCGTCCTAAAGCAGATGCAGGACTTGGGACCCGCTGGGGAGAATGGCCCCAGAGAAGGGGCTGCTCTGCTCGAGCTCATCGGACGGGTCACTCATGTCATCCTTCCCAAATGCCCCCGCTGGTGGCCAGCCCTGCCCACGCACGGCCTCTCCACTCCAACCTTTCAAGACCACCATGGACTCCCCCACTGAGGCCACCTGCCTGTCACTGCCCTGCCTTCACCACTGACGCCCTCCCACAGTGCCGACACTGCTCCCTCCACATCCTGGACTCGTTTCCCCTGATCACAGGGCAAAAGTGAAGAAGGGGCACAGAGCGGAGCAGAAGTCCGGGCTCCCAGCTGGGCCCCCAGCCCCTGGCACCTGCCCACGGGGGCTGCGCTGTCTCTCTGCCTCCCCAGCAGGGGAGCTGCCTGGGCCCACAGAGGTTGTGGGCAAAGAGGTCAGAATTGGGTGCGCTGGGGGTGAGAGATCAGAGTCTGGAGGAGGCAGCGAGATGGAGGGAGAAGAAGGATGGATGCAGGAGGGCGTCTGAGAGCAGAGTACAGACTGGGCTGTGGGATCCTCAGTCTGGGGCCAGCCAGGCAGCGGCGGAGGTGTCCCAAGCACCAGAGATGTCGGGAATGCTGGAGTGTGGGTCAAAGGACCCTGAACACCCAGGGGAGACCCGTGGGAGACTGTGGGGACGGAGGGGCTGAGGATGAAACCCGGGATACCACCCCTCATGCTCCCAGAGGAGAGAGAAGGACCACAAAGCCAGGGAGGTGACAGGCTTGGGGAAGAATTCAGGAATCTGAACTCTGGTGTGGACGGAGGGGGGAAAGGGGCCCTGAGCACAGCAGGTCTCCCCAGCAGGGATGGGAAGGGTGGAGCTGCAGGGCTCCCTGGGTTCCTGGGCCACGGTGCCAGGAGGATGGGCTGCGGACACCAGCCAGAAAAGGTGGCCAGTGAGCCCAGCGTGGGATTCCTCCTCAGCTAAGGAGCCGTGGGCGGGGTAGGGTCTGCTGCTGGCACTCGTAGGTCTGAGCCGGGACACCGAGGGGGCTGCTCGGTCCCTGAGGAGAGACTGATGCTAACCGTGTGGGCTCATCAGACACAGTCTGAATCCAAAGGCCACAGGCTCCTTTCACAGGTCAGCAGGCTCTGCCCAGGAAAAGCCTGGGCTCCTCGATCTTATGAACCCCACCCCCCCGGGCAACCCAACAGGAATGATTCGCTCTCTCCCCTCTCCCCACCCCAACTTCTCTGAGGAGTCCTGGGGACACCAGCCCTTGCCTCACGCTCCAGGTCGATGACTCTGCACTGCCCTGGCTTCATCTAAAATTTGGTTTTTTTGTTCATTGTGGGTTCTTTTGGATTACACTTGATTTTTTTAAAATACTGCACTATTATTTATCCTGATGCTTCCCAGATGGCTCAGCAGTAAAGAGTCCACCTGCAGTGCAGGAGATATGGGAGACCCAAGTTCAATCCCTGGGTCGGGAAGATCCCCTGGAGGAGGAAATGGCAACCCGCTCCTGGAGATGTCAGGAGCCCCCCTTCCTTGGTTAAGTCCCTCTAGTTGATGGTACACGGCCTCCAGACTTGAAAGAGGTTCCTTTTGGAGGTGTTCCTGCAAGGCAATCTGGGTGCAGGACTTTCCATTTTTCTTCTTGGGTTGGTCAGAGTCACCTTCCAATCATCTTTAGTCTTCTGCCAGAGTTGGGTGGAGCCTGGGGTGAAAGCATGGAGCTGAGTGGGGAATCAATGTCTATTCTTGCTTGGAGAATCCCATGGACAGAGGAGCCTGGCAGGCTACAGTTCATGGGATTGCAAAGAGTTGGACACAACTGAGCACGCATGTAAGAAATTTATCCTGATACTGAGTTTTGGACATGTATTTAAATTGTACACCTCACTCCCCTCCCCCAGTCCCATCTCTGGAGGGTTAAGTTGAGTCAAGGTGGCTGGGGCGGGGGGGGGTTGGCGCTGCAGGAAGAAGACAGCGATTAAGTCAGTATTTCTACTCTGGCAAGCTGGCAAACAGGAAAGCCTGAGAGTGCTGCTGTTACACGTTCTGGGTAAATACATCAAACCACTCATTCTGTGAAATGAGCAACTGAACTGACAAAATAGTGAGGGAAATGACCAAAGGCCAGAAACAATAGGACAATAGGAATTCAGGCCAGGGAATGGTGCCATCATGCTCTCATGGGGCTCACAGGAAATCCAGGGCCCAAGCAAGATGGGCAATGAGGTCACAGACATCTGGCTGAACCCCAGACCCTGAGAGGCTCCATCAGAAAGAACGACCAGGAGAGACTGAGCAGTGGGGCTGGTGAAGAAGCTGGCCTGTCTTAGACCGGACTCTATACCAAAGGCGTGTGCCTGCCTGTGCCTGCCTCCTGGGACATCTAGAAACCACAGGTTGGGCATTTAGGTTAAAGACTCCCTCATGGCCGGCAGAGGAAAGACTAATCTCCTTGAGAGAATTCTCCATCAACAGAGCTCTTACTGCGTTTCCAGACAAAGTCTTCCCAAATAGAAGCCCGTAATCAAACCACAAAAACTCCCTTTAGAATAAGGCACCACAAGTGAGAGTCAGCAGGATTTTGCTTCTTCCTAAAAAGTCACTGAAACTGTGATGAGGGAATTCCTTTTAAAGGCATAAAACCCACAAGGCAGAGAAAACCAGAATGCAGAAGGCAGCAATGCAATCTCAGGAAGCAGGCAATCAGTCACTGACAGATCCAAGAACACAGACGACCATGAAAGTGAGAATATTCAGAAGGTGCAGCTGTTGGTGCAAGGACAAGGGCTGGAAGGCCAATGACAAGAGGACTCGGGAAGAGGATGCTCAGAGCCACTGATGAAGTGATGGAGCAGGCTTCACCCCAGGCTCCCAAAGGACCGGGGTCTTCCCTGGAGGGGAAGGGATCAGGGGGGTTACAGACACAAGGCCCGCGTGGTTGAGGCAGACACTGAGGACCACCCCTAGCCACAGTGCTGCCTCCCTACTCAGCTCCATGCTTTCACCCCAAGCCCCACTCAACTCCGGCAGAAGACTTAAGACAATCGGAAGGTGACTCTGACCAACCCAAAAAGAAAAGTGGAAAGTCCTGCACCCAGGCTGCCCTGCAGAAACACTTCCAAAAGGAACCTCTGTCAAGTCTGGAGGCCATGTACCATCAACTAGAGGGACTTAACCAAGGAAGGGGGGGCCTCTGATATGAGAGCCAGAGAGGGAGGGAGCGGATGGCCAGAGATGCTCCCCACGGAGGTGAAGGACCATGCTGTGGTGACACCATATTGAGGCTCTTGGGATGCAGACGGAAGGGAAGGAGCCTCCAGAAGCAGCAATACAACATCTGACATGTGCGAATATCCTGAGGACAGATTTAAACAACACTGGGGGATCTGAGCTCAAATTCACTGATAAATCCATGGAATGTCAACTTGTTGGGAAAAAAAATACAAGATAATAAAAAGGTTTCTGCAGGAAAGCAAAGCAGCCCAGCTCCAAAGAGCATTTACAAGACTATGAAACATGAGGGGCGGGGCTGATGGAGCTGACCACAGCAGGACCACACTAGGAGGACAGAGGGGTGGGGACTCGGCAGGGCCGGCACGGGGGCAGGGCCGGCATGGGATCAGGGCCAGCCTACCTTGTCGTCGTCCTCGCAGGTCATGACATTAGAGAAAGGGATCTCCGCCTTGAACATCTTCCGGCAGTGCATGAGCTGCACCAGCAGGTAGCACACGGTCTTGAACTTCATCCTCTTGGCCGGTTTTATGTCTGAGAGAATCAGCCCTGGAAATATCTGTGCAGACGTGCAGCAAAGAGATACGCCGTGAGTAACAGGCACGTCCTGCCTCTCGCGGGGAGCACAAATGTGACAGGGCAGAGGGGTCACGGGCAGCTAGCTCAAGGCCTGCTGCTCGCCAGGGAACAGAACCACAACCCAACCCCCAAACATGCAGCTCTCAACTCCACCCAACATGTCTGAAACCAGAGCGATGCCTGAATCCCGGGGCGGATGTGTGGACATCACCCAGCTAGGTCTGCACCACGCTGGTGAGTGTCACCCACCGGCCCCCCGGGGTCACTCCTGCAGACCTCCCCTTCTGCCTTTTGCCTTTTTCTCTCCCTTTTTCACCCCAAATTTCTCCAAAGGGGCTGCTCATTGTACAAACCACATCATCCTGCTCATCCGCAAACCACAGCCCTGCCTGACGCTGTCGTTTAATTCTGCATGACGGGAGGGCGGCATCCACACAGGGCCCCAAGGCTCCCTCCACCAACTCAGAACCTCCTACACCCCGGCAGCAGCTCCCAGGCCTCCCTCCTTGGGCTCCACCCTCTGCTCCCCTATTCCCAGGTTCACCCAAGCTGGTCAGCCAAACTTCTCACCCGGCCCTCCCCCAGAGCACCTCACACCTGCCCTTCTCCTGCACACTCACTCCCCTTCTCCAGGAACCAGCTCTCCTCACCCTACCTGTCCTTCCCGGAGCCCCACTTCTCTCACCTTGCCAGCGCTACACCATCCAAGGTCCCCATGTCACATGGTGCACCGCATCCCAGGCTGGGGAGGGCTAGACCAGGGATGCACCAGGACCATGAAACCCGAAGCTCTCCCTCATATCTGACCTGCTTGTGGCCAGGAGTACCACAGCCTCTTGTGTCCTGTGCCCCTCCCCGGAGCCCCGCACCCCTCACCTGAGCCCTGGAAGTGGCTCAGTCACCCTTGATCATGTCCAGATCACTTCCCCAGGGCCGAGTGACCTTCAGTGCCCACACGGGATGGTCACAGGCCTTCCTTTGTGCACAGCACCCCTCAATCCACAGTGCCATCCATCACTGACTTCTTATAGAAGGCTCTCAAACCTAATTTGCAGGAGAGGCAGCAAAGGCCCAGGTAGGTGCAGGAGGACTCAGATGGCCCAGCCCCTAAGGACCCTGGGGCCCCGACTCCAAGTTCCCTCCCCGCCCCTCCCCACTCGTGCAGCAGGCCAGGCCCAGCACACAAGGTCAGCGGGAACACCCTCAAGCCGGCAGAGCTCAGGGCCTGAGAAGCAGCGATCCAAGGAGAGTGAAGGCTCCGCGCAGGAGGTGCTCTCAAGCCTACCTTTCGCCGATGCGAGGGCACAATGAAAAAGGTCTCGATGTTATGAGTTTTCAGAAAACTGTTCCTCTCGTGTCCGTGCCCCGGCTCCACCTCATAGTCACCGTTCAGGCACGCCAGGGTGGTCTTTGTGATGTGAACCTTCCTGTGGAAAAGGGCGTGGAGATCCCTGCTCAGGGCCAAGGCGGGGCCTCCCCCACAGGGCCGACACTGTCCTGACAGGGGCGTCTGACTGGTGAAAAAGGGCCCCCCCAGCCCTGTGTCATGCTCCCCTCTTGTGCACTCCCCAAAGTGCTCCCTGCGGCCCCAAGCATGTGAACCCCACCAGGGCCAGGGGCTCTGTCTTTGCTGCCAACGCCCCCTCCAGGGGCTTCCCTCATAGCTCAGTTGGTAAATCATCTGCCTGCAATGCAAGAGGCCCAGGCTTGATTCCTGGGTCAGGAAGACCCCCTGGAGAAGGAAATGGCAACCCAGTCCAGTATTCTTGCCTGGAGAATCCCATGGACAGAAGAGCCTGGCGGCTACAGTCCACGGAATCACAAGAGTCAGACACGACTTAGCTACTAAACCACCACCACCACCACCCCACTCCAAGAATAGCGCTGCACCCTTCACGTTCTCTGTAATCATTATGCTCCTGGCTGGTGGTCTTCTTTGGTGGGGTTCGGGGAGAGGAGTGTCTCAGAAAGGTGGAGTGGAGGAGAAGAGGGAAGAAGGAAGCCAAGTAGAGAGCGGGCATGGGGGATGAGGCCCCTCCTGGGAGTCTGGTAGGTGGAATCAAGGTAGGTGTCTGGAGTCAAGGAGTCTGGTAGATGGAGAGCTACAGGTCAGCCCCAACTGGAAAAAGGCCCTGGCCAGGTGAGAGGACCTGTGGAGAGCCCCCTAACAGTGGGGAGTCCCTGGGCTTGTCCTAAACATGAAGCTGCAGAGCAGGTAGGACCTGTAGGACCTCAGCAGGCAGGGGAGGATGGAGGTGGGCGGCTCCTGTCACCTCCTTGCTGGCTGAGGGTCTAGGCTCTGTGCCAGACAGGGGGCTGTGAGCATGGCTGTCAGAGGGGCAGACACAGTGAGAAGGTGTTTACAGTGATCCCCTGAGACCCTGCTCCGAAGGGCAGAGAACAGGATGGGGGTGTGGGAGGGAGGGGCCAGTGCCTGTGAGGGTCCCCCCAGGGGATGTGCAAAGGCAGCCTGGTTGCAAACAACAATGCCAGGGTTTCTGAGCTCACTTAGAAATGCCCTAGGCTTCCCAGATGGCACTAGTGGTACAGAACCCACCGGCCAAGGCAGGAGACATAAGAGACGTGGGTTTGATCCCTGGGTTGGAAAGATCCCCTGGAGGAGGGCGTGGCAACCCACTCCAGTATTCCTGCCTGGAGAATCCCATGGACAGAGGAGCCTGGAGGGTTACAGTCCATGGAATCGAAAAAAGTCAGACACAACTGAAGCGACTGAGCATGCAGAAATGCCGTGGCCATTCCTGGGGCAGGTACAGTGAGGCTTTGAGGAAGATTTTGAGCCCCCACCTCCCTTTTTCTGCTGTTGGATTCTAATCTCCAGGCTCGCTAATTCCTCAAGTCCCATCAGCCTCCCTTTCCTGATTTCAAAGCCACTCTCCAGAGCACGCCAAGCAACCTCGGATGCCACCTGGCCCTCAGCCAAGCTCAGGGCCTCAGCACAGAAAGGGGATCCCTGTTTCCACACTCCCCACTGAGGCCAGGCCAGGAGGGAGGAGGAGAGACATGGTCCAGAGGACGTCAGCCTCCAGGGTGAGAACAGTAAGCCTGGGGGCAGGCAGAGGACAGGAAGCCAGGGTCAAAGGGGCCACAGAAGAGGGCACAGAGCTTTGCCCTGAAGTTCAGAGGAAGTGTGCAAAAGCAGACACATATGTGCAAGCGTCTAACGCTCCGCTCGAGCCCCTGGGAACCACAGCTGGGCCCGGCAGCAGCTGTGAGCACAGCCCACGAACCCCTTAAGGAGAGGAAAGCAGGAGGGTGTGATTGAGAGATGAGTGTGCCTCAGAGCCCCCTTCCTGCAATCACATCATCCTCCTGCTGCCCACCGTTCATGGAAGGAGGGGAGCACCCACTCAGCTCTCAGATTAATGTTTTCACAGCAATACAATGCCTTGGCTCTGTGGAATGGTTTGAATAAAATGAGATCAAGGGAGGCAACTGTAATTAGAAGGCATTAGAAGTGCAGGGACCAATGAGAAACACATCCTCATTCTAGAAGAAAATCTGTTAACTTCCCTAGTGGGGCGCTAAACCACAACACTTTCCACTGTCCAAGTCTGAGAAAGTGAAATGAGAAGCGGCAGTCAGCACTCTGGACAGCTCCCAGCCAGGCAGACATGGGGCTTTCAGTCTCCGCCTCCTCCGGTCAGCTTGCCTGCTCTCCGTGGGGGCCAGAAGTCTGAGTCAGCCCAGCGCAAGCCCCTCCAATTGTCAATGGGGGCTAGGATGGCCGGGCTTCTCGGCCCTCCAAGCAGAAGGGCCAAGTACTACCCCCTGCCCCTGCCCTCAGGGTCCCGGACTTACCCAGGCAGGCCGGCAGCCTCCATGACGTTGGCCAGGGTCACGTCGTTGGACCACACGTCATACTGCCACTTACGCAGGCCCAGGACCCCGCAGAGGACCCTGCCGGTGTGCAAGCCCACACGCATGTTCAGGTCCACCTCAGTGGCCTCGGCCACAGACCTGCAGCAAACACAGACACAGGGTGGAAGCTGGGACCCTGCAGTCTGCTCCCATAGCGCCATGAGCACAGGGGAGCAGGAGCGTGGATGGGAGGGTGGTCTCCTGACCTAATCAGCCTGACCCCTGAGCTGTGGCCTCTGGTGGGCAGGGGTCCCTCCAGGCTGGCTCCCCCAAACTCCAGAGCCACTGCTCAGCTCACAAGGCATCACACCTCCCTTCACCGCTCCTTACCCAGGGCAGCCTCAGAAGGGAAATGAGCCCAAGGTCCCGGTCCCAGGACCCCGATCCTGCTCTGTGTCCCACTGACCTGATCAGGGGTGCTCATGCCTGCTGCCTACCCAGGGGCCAGCGTAAGAGCCACGGGGAACATCTGACGGGGTCCTGGGAGCCCCAGGAATGGTCAAGGTTTGACCCCAAGCTCCCTGACTGAGAGGGCAGGCTAATCCTGTGGGGAGATCCAGAACTCTGCAAACCAGCCCGAACAGGAGGACTCTGTGGGACGTAAACTGTGCCATGGTCAACTCGTGGAAGGAAACAAGATGAAATGTGTGGATGCTGAAATCAGACTGCAGGGCCAGTATGCACTCCACCTGCCCAGCCGCTCACATCCATGGGCTCTAGCTTCCAGCAGAGGGTGGCTTGAAGCTCTGAGGCCCCCAGCAGAGACTACCCTTGGAAGTGAGGGTGTTTGGGTGAGGAAATGGGAGGTGGTTTTAAAGCTCCTGGAAAGAGACTCAAGGCAACCTGTAGGTGGGCAGGGCTCAGAAATCCCCTCTGGGACCATGAAGATGCCTGCAGTGGAGTGAGATGCAGGAAGCACATGATGGGCTGTGATCACAAGTCAGAGCACAGAAGACGCAGCGCTGCCATGGGGAGACCCGCTGATGCCATGTTTCTCTTTTTCCCACTTTCCCCAAAAGGCAGAACAGTCTGAAAGCATATTGCTGAGGAAGCAGTATCAGGCCTGCTTGGTGTGCTCCAAGTAACAGAACTGCAAGGAAGCGTGAGGGTGGGCAGGGGGTCAGTCACGGCGACCCTGGCCCCTCCACCCTGGCTGGGTCCAAAGGTGGCCCTGCACAGCAGGTGTGTTAGAAGTTCCAGAGCAAGAAGGGAGGGAGGCTGAGTCAAACTGGGGGACACAGCGGGCCCATGATGAGGACAGTTCAGTTCCCCTCACCCATCCACAGCTCCTGAGAACCGCCAGCTCACTGTTCTCCCAAGAAAAACCCTAAAGGACAAAAAAAAAAAAATTAAAGGATGAGGGGCTTTGAGTGATGTTGGAATAAAGAGACTGGGAATCTTCATCTGGAACCAAATGAACGTGACCAGGACACAACTTAAGTCCACAACATCGCAAGGAGAGTGAAAGAGAAGGAAGGTCCCAAAGCTTTGGCTCACCAGGCCTCTGACAGCGAAAGGAGCCAGTTCCGTGCAGAAGGGAGGACTGAGACGGCCATCCACAGGAATGCCAGATGGAAATGGCCAAAAATCCCCAAAGACTCTGAAACCCATCATCTCTCCAGAGCAGGTTATTGATAAATGATGCCCCTGCTAATGATTCACAATTTACTGACCATCATAACAGGAGTAGCAGTGTTAAAGAAGGGAAACTTATCCCCCCAGGGTGCCCCACTGGCCGAGTGCTCAGAACTCCACCTCCCCAGCCCAGCTCTTGCACACTCAGTTGCTTCAATGCCTGTGTCCTGTCTTCAGACCAAGGACTAGAGGCTGCAACCAGGAAGGGACAGGATGAGGGGGCATGGTCGAGGAGCAGGGGAGGAAGGACAGCGTGGGGAGGAACATGGGGCGGGGGAGGTGGTTTAAGAGAAATGAAGGCCTCTGGGGAAACCCCATCTGACCCGGCAGCTGACCACCCAGACCTCTGCCCTCTCCTGGCCTCGGTTTCACTGTGTGCAATCCAGCGTGGGGCTGAATGAGCCCTCACAGGCTCTGAAAGCATTCAAACTCAATCCCAGTGCCCCTCAGCACCCACATCCTGCTGCTCCTCTTGCATGGGCTGTGGAGATACTAACAGAGGCTCCACGGGGCACTCCAACAAGAGGGGACGATGATGGCAAACCTGCTCGGCCTGAGCTGCCGCCCCTCTGCTCCACTGAGGCCAGGATTTGTCAGCATTACTGACAAGGTCCCATTTGTCAGTAATAACACAAGAAGAACGAGGCTCGCTGGACACAGCCCACTTGCCAGGTCAGCATCCCCCCAACCTGCCCTCGCCCTAACTTCCACTTACACACTGCTCATTTACCCACTGCCTGGCCACAGGGGCTACCACTGGTCACAGCCCCCTGCCCCAAGCAGCCTCCACTCAAACCTTCCCCCCAGTCTGGCCTCTAACCAGGAGCAGCTCTGCCCATAACTGGTCACTTCATCCACCAAGGGCCTGTCCCCCAAAACCACGGCACCAGGGGCTCCAAAGGTGAGCTAAGACACCACCTCCCTAGCTGGCCCTCCAGCCTAGCTCACCATCCTCTGCATTCAGGAGGCCAGACCACAGAATCATGCAGCGTCCAGGGCAGCTTGGTGTTCAGCTTTGAGAATCTCAGAAGTATGCATGTCACCAACTTATAATAAAGGTTTTTTGGAAGTCTGGCTGTCCACATATCTTTAATACCTAATTAGCTGAATATATTTTGAATGTGTATTTTTTTTCAGTTTTAACTTTTTTTCATTCACTTGCCAATCTCCAGTTAAAGGTACTGAAATAAGAAAACTAAGATTTTTTTTTAAATTTTTTTAATTCACAAAAAGAAATCAATTTGGGAAATGTAAGTAAGTAAACCTGCAAAAGGTGTTTTTGTGCATTTTAGGCATTTCTATTGTTGCAGCAATCGAAGAAAGGCAGGGGGACTTCTGGCACCCACGTCCACCTCCCTCAAGCAGGCCTTCAGGAGTCCCTGGTGTGTAAGGACCGATTCTCCAGCTTCCAACCAACCAGGCAGCCCAGGACACTCTACCAATTCACTCCATCTGTCATCGCTTCCAGCAGGTTCTCAGTTGCAGTAACAGATGTGCAGTTAACTGGACAATCACTTAAGATAAATCTTTCCTCAAGAACTGTCTCACTCTAGATCACCAACAAGGACCTACTGTGTAATACAGGGAACCATACTCCATACCTTGTAATAACCTATAAGGGAAAAGAACCTGGAAAAGAATATACACATATGTATAACTGAATAACTTCACTGTACATCTGAAACTAACACAATATTGTAAACAACTATACTGTAGTTTTTTAATAAAAATTTTTTTAAAAAGAAAAACCATTTAAAAAAAAAAAACTGTCTCATTGAGGAACATTTACCAAGAACTGAGAAAATTGAGGAGGGGAAGAATGGGGCCTCCAGAACCATCAGAAATGACTTTTGCCACTTGAGCATCTCTTCTCATTAGACCTCCACTCCAGCTGGGTACATCGGGTCTACCCATAACCTGAGCACAGGCAAGCTGGCCCTTACCAGTTCAAAGATGGGTCAGAGAAAGAAAAGCACATGCCATTTACTTCTACTTATTACAGTGAACTAAAAATACGCAGACTGCAAGCAAAGCCATGTTTGGATTAAGAATTTAGCAAAATGGTACTTGTGTGTTTGGAGGTCTGACTTGCGATTGGCTAACTCCTGTGATGGTCGAGGAAGTCCCAGTGGAGTGGACAAACCCCCTTCCGGTAAGCGCACAGAATCAAGACGCTCCGGAGCCCCAGGGACAGAAGCCACCCAGCTGGCTCACCCTTGAGCCACTCCCTTTTGGGAAGGGGAGACTTGACGACTTGACATCTGCAGTGCCTGGGGATCCAGCATCTTCCCTGCCAGCCCATTTAACCTGGGATCCCATTTAATTCTCACAACAGCTCATTTCGCAGCAGAGAAAATCAGGGATGCGAGGAAACTGAAGCACCACCTTAGGGATGGGACAGGGGGCCCATCTGCTTCCTTGGGCAGGAAGCCCCAACCTGCTCAGGAACACCTGAATCTGGGGACTGATGGCTTGAACCCTAGGAAGTGTTCATGTACCAGACCTGGCTGCAGAGGAGCAGTTCCTCAGGACTGACCTAATAATATTCAAGGCCTGATGAAGGAACGCTGTATGCTGGGGTGCGGGAAAGAGTGGAGGCACAGATCTCACATGGGCAGCACACCCTCTGGTGGGAGGTGGGGGGACAGGCTCAGGCCTGGGTACCCTGGGGAGGGGCCACAGGACTTAGGGTCAAGGACATAGGTCCAAGCAGCATGACACCACCAGGAGTCCTACAGAGAGAAATAAAAAAAGGAGTCCTGGGGAAATCTCCCCGGAATCCTCAAGGTCTAGACCCTAACCATCAGGGCGCAGGGCCCAGATGTTGAGGCCAAGAGTGGGTTCCACTGCCCTGGGTTTCTGCCAGCCCAGCCTCACTCAGAGCCCTGGATGTCATGAAGCCGACACTCCCATTTTACAGATGGGGAATCTGATGGCCGGGGTCACAGCTCTGCAGGGGCAAGCCCAAGCCAGTCATCACACTCACTGGGCATGTAAGGCACTTCCCACTCTATCTCCATTCCTCCCACAGGCACGAGCCATCTGGCCAAAACCAGGAATACATATAACTTTAAATTATTATTAAAAATCACACCAACAAAATTAATCTGTGGTGTTTCTTTTAAGAGTGTATTGCACACCTTAATTAGGTCCACAAGTCTGAGAGAAGGATCTGATTTGAGTATTGAGGGCAGACAGGGTCCAGATGCCCCAGAGCAGGAGCCCAGGGGGCCTCGGGGCACCAGCCTTGGGCACTGCCACTCTCCTGGGAGGGTAAGAGTCCTCTGCGCTCAGCTGCTCAGTCGTGTCCAACTCTTTGTGAACCCATGGACTGCAGCCCATCAGGCTCCTCTGTCCCTGGGAGCCCTGGGACTCCACATTCAAGGCAGTACTTTTTGCTTTGTCTTTTACACGGAACATGAAAAATCTTTTCCTCTGTTTTCCCCATAGAAATGAACTTTCTACCAAGTGGAAAACAGTATCGTTCCCCACTTGCCAGCCAAGGAGACCCTCAACTCCTCCGTTCTCACACAAGTCAGAGCTGGTCAGGCTGCTCACCTGCCCTGGCAGAGATTTCTTCCTCGGTTTTTATGAATTTCAGTAAATTACTACACTCCTCTCTATCCTGCGATATCGAATGCTTGACCCACACAAGTTGGTCCTGTGCTCACAAGGGTCAGAATGGATTGCCCTGTTTCGAGAATGATCCTGGTAGATGCACTGCCAGCAGAGCATCAGCCTGAAAAGGGAGGTGACGACGGTGGTCCAACATACCACAGTAGGACAAGAACATTCCCGATCGTGAGCATCCATATCACCATGCATGGGATCTGTAGGAGATGCTTTGGGAATCATAACCGTGAAAACCATCCCTCCTGCTTTTGGACTTCCTCTGTCCACTCAGAGGCCCCCAGGCCTGCAGCAGACCTCTCCGTGGCCTCGGCCAGGAACGTTTCAGCACTCTGCTGCTTCCTGGTCACTCACGGCGCCATGCCCACCACCCAGGGGCACCTGTGGCCTCCCCAAAGAAAACAGTGGTCAACAACCAGCCTGTCCCCCAGTTCAGCCTCTTTTTCCAGAGCAGGGGCTACATACTGAAATCACCTGGGGGTGATTATCCACTCTAGACCACAGCCCAGATCAGCTGCCATGGGCTCTCTGGGCAGAGCAGCCCTCGGGGGTTCAATTCACCCAGGCAATGCTGATGCGCAGGTCCTATCTCCTGAGACCAAGCATGTGGTCTGAGAGCGCTGAGTGCCCTGTCTTTACACGCAGTGTGCGGGTGTGTGGACCCTGAAATCTGCCTCATGGGGACGGTACAGCAAGCCTGCTGTCCACCCTGTCTCATTCCACTCTTGTGCTACTAAGTCTCTTCTCCCAAGTGTGAGACCACACCAGGCCCTGGTAACCCCACGCACTGAGCCGAAGCCATCTCTCCACGCTGCTGAGAAGCTGAAATGTGGATCGATGCGCCATCCACCATCTCACCCTCCCGGCTCCACACTTTTCTTAACCAAACAGAAGGCCCCCTACCGCCTCATCCCAGGCCCTGGGGATGAGGACTGTGAGGAGACAGGGTGGCTAAGAAACTGGCGGGCAGGCCTCCCGGTGTTCCAGAAATACCAGCTCCATCTAACCCTCTTCCCACAGAGAACACCTGCCGCCTGGTTATCTGCCCTCATGGGCGAGCACACGTGATTCCTTTTCAACTGGAATTCAGCCAGATTTGAGCCAAAGCTTTCCCACAACCAGGGCTTCCCTGGTGGCTCAGACGGTAAAGAATTCGCCTGCAATGCAGGAGACTTGGGTTCAATCCCTGGGTGGGGAAGATGCCCTGGAGAAGGGAATGGGTACCCACTCCAGCATTCTTGCCTAGAGAATTCCGTGGTCAGAGAAGCCTGGTGGGCTACAGTCCATAGGGTCACAAAGAGTTGGACACGACTGAGGGACTAACACTTTCCCACAATCAACTCCCTGAGCATCTCATCTAACTAAGCTAGAAAGGTTCTTTCTTTTGGCTGGACTAATGCACAGTTCCTTGGAAGAAAAATTATGACAAACCAAGACAGCATATTAAAAAGCAGAGACATCATTTTGCCAACAAAGGGCCATATAGTCAAAGCTATAGTTTTTCCAGTAGTCATATACAGATGTGAGAGTTGGACCATAAAGAAGGCTGAATGCCAAAGAATTGATGCTTTTGAACTGTGGTTTTGGAGAAGACTCTTGAGAGTCCCTTGGACTGCAAGGAGATCAAACCAGTCCATCCTAAAGGAAATCAACCCTGAATATTCACTGGATGGACTGATGCTGAAGTTGAAGCTCCAATACTTTGGCCACCTGTGGGAAGAGCCAATTCATTGGAAAAGACCCGGATGCTGGAAAAGATTGCGGGCAGGAGAAGGGGACGACAGAGAATGAGATGGTTGGACAGCATCATCGACTCAATGGACGTGAGTTTGAGCAAACTCAGGGAGATAGTAAAGGACAGGGAAGCCTGGTGTGCTGCAGTCCATGAGGTCACAACGAGTTGGACATGACTGGGCGACAACAGCAACAACACACAGCTGACAATACCCGGGATCACCACGGACAAAAAAGCTCAGCCCCAACAAAATGCACAGGAGGGACCCCCAGAGGCGGAGCCCCGCACTGCAGGCAGAGCACCCTCACCCTGCACCTCACCGAGAGGCACCGGCTCTCTGCAGCCGCGACACAGGCGACCCACCTCGGACACTGGCCAGGACAAGGCGGGCTGCACGGGGGGCGGGCTCCCCGCAGGGCACTCACGTGATGGTGTCGATCATGTCCAGGCCCATCTCCACGCAGCAGTGGGCGTGGTCGGTCTTGGGCTGCGTGAGGCCGGACACGCAGTAGTAGCAGTCTCCCAGGATCTTGATGCGGCGGCAGTGGTTCTCCTTCAGACGAGAGGGCAAAGGGCAATTAGCAATGTGCCCAGGGCCACCGGGGAGCCTGCTCTTCTGCCACCAGAGGCTGAGCTGGAGGCACAACCTAGACCAGGGTCCAGACTGTGCCCCCCACAGTCAGGGCACCTCCAGAGCACAGGTGTTCCCCACAGCTGGGACTAGGGTCGCTTTGGGGCACCCCACACTGCCCCACACCCTCCACCGTTCTCGCCCTTCCATTCACCAGGGCCAAACCCACAGACCCTTCAAGGTCGGGAGGCCACCCCACACCCGGGAGCCAGCTCCTCTCCCCAGGGAGGGGTCCTCTCTCCCAAGAGGGGCTAGGACAGTCTGACCACCAACTCAAATCATCATGTGACGGCTCTTCTGGAACATGCTAGTCCCCTCCCCACCCTAGGAAGGGCCAGGCCACATGCCTCTGAGCACCCCGTAGCTTAAGCCAGAGTCAAGGTCCACAGGCCATGTGAGCAGCTCTCCCCAAAGGATCACCAGCCGGGGTCTGAGCCCCGACCTCACCACCCACAGGAACACCTCAGAAAGGCATGCTATACCTCACAAGGTCTCCTCTGACATTTACACAACGGGAAGAATACTGGCTCCACCTCGCCCTCAAGTTGAGGACAGAGAGACACAGGAGACGCTTGCTACCATCCACCCTGCACTCACCCATTGGGGCCGGCTGTGATGACGATGGTGACTGTCAACTTTATGCAAGGAGAGCCTTAAAACAGCATTTCTGGAACATTTTGTTTTCAACGCCCCTTTATACCCCCTAAATAACTGAGGACCTCAAAAAGTTTTCGTGTAAGTAGGTTAGAGCTATGGATATTACCACATAAGAAGCTACAACTGAGAAGCTTTTTTAAAAATGTATTAATGCATCTAAAGTAATACACAACCCTCTTCCCTTCCTCCTCCCTCCATGGAACATGTTGCTGTTCACCAGGACCCCAAAGCAGAGAGAGTTAAAAGAAAAGAGGAAGTGAAACTCAAGATTAGGGCTGCTTCAGATGATAGAAAGGATTCTGAAGACAGCGTCATCCATAGGGAGGGTAAAACTGTTGATTCAAGTTAGAGTTTTGGATTATTTATGGGTTTTATTTATGTGTTTTTCCACTAACCTTGAAGAACTTTAATAAAGGAAACAAAAACCATTAAAAATAAAGTAACAGTAGCCAATGCATTACATATTAACAAGAATATGTAACACATTTTATGAAAAATTATGACACTTTCCAAAACAACCACTGTGAGAAGCAAGGCTTTGTTCTCCCTTCTGCCAGTCTCGGTATCTGTCTTCACAGAAGACAGCTGTTTTCTGTGTTCCACATTCTGGTTCTAGTCTATCTGTTCCAGCTGATTCTATGTTCCACCATTCACTCCATGGTCTCTCCTGGAGGATGTCTGTGAAGGAGACGGGCCTCACACAACCTGTCCTTGGATTAGACGGATCTCACAGCCCCCAGGCGGTCTGGACGCCCAGAGCTACACTGACCCCACTCTGAGAACACATTCTATAAATTATACTTAGTTCTGCTCTTCATTTCCTTACAAACGAATCGCCTCCTGCAGGTTTTGTAGAATGCTATGAATTCTCAGCGTCCTAGGATGAGAATTCGCAGCCTTCACCACCCATGCACTGCTGCAGGACACGCTCCACCAGGCAGAGGGGTGGGGGACAGGCCAGGGCCAGCATCCCGATGCTCTCCGGAGTGGTGGTCCAGGCATCAGCAGAGGGGCGTCCTCTGTGCAGATGACTCAGTGCCCGGCTCCTCCCAGCCCTGGGCCTCCCTCACCACAGGCACACTCGGTCAAAGAGAAGGAGGAGAGTGGATGTTCCCCCTGTTGGGAGGGCTCTGGGAAAGCCCAGTGATTGGGTCTGCCTTAACCCGAGCCCTGAAGGCACCTGCTGTGGTCAGAGAGCTGACCTCAGGGAGGCCCGGGATCTGGCCACTCAGCCTTCAAGTGACCGGGGCAGTCACTCAACCATCAGACATCCGCCTCCTGGTCTGCAGAGGGGGTTTCCCCGTGTCCCACGGCAGACAATGCTGCGGCTGACAGTCTGGGAGCCCAGGGCCAGCCGGGTGCAGATGTCCACATCATGGAGCCAAGGGCCAGGCTTCTGGCAGGCAGCCTTCTCCAGGCCAGCAGGCAGCACGGGGCTCTCTCCCGGAATCTCTAGCATGTCTGCCCCCACCTGTGCCTTCACTGCCAGAACACACGGTGTAGGTCATTGCGGGACAGCTCCCTCCTCCACCCCCTCCCCATCTTCACACTCAGGCTACCTTCACCGGACCCAAGGGCCCACTGCCAGGTTCCACCATTCCCTGGGCACAGAGACCCTCAGTGGAAAGCTCGTGAACCCCCAACTTGTCCAGCGTTCCTCCCAGCTGTCCACCTGGGGAGCTAGACCCCTCCCCCTGAGGAGCCCACAGAAGTGACAGGACCTACTCCACTTGGGCACTGCTCCTGCAGAAGATTCCTCAAGGTCACCAAGCCCCGATTCTGGGGACCTCAGGGATGACAGGTGTCCCTACCCATCAGCATCCCCCCGGGACATGAGTGTGGGTGACTGTGGACGTCCCTGCATCCCCCAGCTTGTGTTCCTGGCCATCTCCAGGCCCCATGATCCCAGCCTCCTGTTTGTCTCTGTGTGTCCCAACAGGACTGTCCCTAGACTGGAAGGTGTGGGCAGGTGTGTGTGTGTAAGTGAACGGACCGTAAATTTGATAGGCTGGTCATAAGTGGCAGCTGTACCATCAGATTCGAAGGAAAATCAGAGGCCATGGACGGGGCTGCCCCAAACGGCCACTGCCTGAGCCTGACTGTCCCCTGTGACACTGACATTCAGAGTGGCCGCCAGAAAAAGGGGAGTGTCTGTGGGGCTGGGGAGGCTCTCTGATGGCCAGACCCTCAGGACAGGAGTGGTTGGAAGAACAAAGTGTAAATGAAGATGAAGGCAAGTGGTACCCCAGCAAGCCTCAGGAGTCAGCCTCCCCGCCCGCATGGCTTCTCTGCAAGGGAGGACGAGAGCATCTAGCAGGTGACATCCAGGCCATAGGCTCACAGGTCCACCGCGTTCTGGGGAGAGCTTCCTAGAGAAGAGCCATCCTCTGCTGGACCGGTCGACACAGTCAGGACTGGGAGGATAATTACAGCCAGTCAGTGACACATGTGTTCTTGGCGACCATCCTGAGCTGGTCCCTCCCGGGCCGGCTCCACCGCAGGGCAGCCGACACAGCCCAGAACAGACTAGGGAAGTGAAATGCTAACCTGTCGCCTTGTTTTTTTAATCTCAACTGCACCAGCTTTGGTTAACAAGCTTAAGACACCAAAAAAGGTTTCTTCCGTTGCTTTGGGTGTTTTAGATTACAACACCTTCGCTGTAACTAATGAAAGCCAGGGCCTGGAGTTCCCCAGCAGGAGCGCGTGTGACAGCTGAACAGCTGTTTCCCAGCCAAAGCAAGAAAGAAAATGGAGGGGGAGGGCAGGAGGAGCTGGCTCAGAAGGGACAGGAGTGACGGGGACATGACAGACAGAGCCCCCTCACAGCAGCAGAGGAGCTGCAGGAGGTGATCCAGGGAGGAGGCGCTCACGCTTTGGCTTCCAGATGTGTTCTGCAGGCTTGCAGGTCAACTCTGGACCTGGCTGGCCCTGCCGGAGAAGACGGCAGAGATCCTCACGCTCAAAGGCTCTGTCAGCCTGCCCCACTGGCCCCAGGCCTGGGAAGAAGCAGAAAATTCAGTGGGATCAGGAAGACCCACTGCAATTTCAGAACCCAAAGATGCCCAAACCTCTCTGGGACTGAGGCTGACTCTGAAACAGGAGTTCAGAGAGGCCAGAGGCCATGAGGTGGACCCCATGCTGCACCTGGATTCTGGGAAGGCAAGGAAGCTCCCAGGACCTGGTGGCACTCCCCAGGGGAAATGGAGGTGCAGACGGAGAGCTGGAAATAACCCAGTGACTGCACCTGATCCCCAGATGATTGCATCCAAAACCCAACTGGCTAAGTCATATTAACTTTGCATGGTGTCTGGCCATCAGTGGGAAAACAACGGGTCCCAGGGAGGCTGGCTCAGTCAGTCAGTCGATAAGTTGTGCCCAACTCTTTGTGTTCCCATGGACTGTAGCCTCCCAGACACCTCTGTCCATGGGATTTCCCAGGCAAGAGTACTGGGAAATGACAGTTTGTCATTTCCTTTTCCAAGGGATCTTCCTGACCCAGGGACTGAACCTGGTATCTCCTGCCTGCATCTCCTACAATGGCAGGCGTATCTTTTACCACTTGAGCCACATGGGAAGCCCCCACCGAGGCACACTCTTCAGTAATAAACAGTCACATGTATATATCTGCTCCTGGTCTTCAAAAGGAGCAATGGAGGGGCAACTCCAGACACAGCACAGATGCCTAAATGCCTGGGGTGGGAGAGATGGTGGGGCAGGGCAGTATCTTGGCCCTGCAGATACTTGGCAGTATCCGAGTATCTTGTCTCGGAGTCTCCATTGTGGGATGAAGCTACGCCAATATTTTATGTACTTAAAAAGAAAAATTAAATTTAAAACAGCAATGCCTAAAAATCAAAACCAAAATAAAATAAACCTAACTGTAACCTCGCTGGCAGCGAGCACACAGCAGAGAACTATTCCAGGTGAGGAGAAAACACATATTTGATTATATATCAGTGCTACTGCTATGCTTAGTCACTCAGTTGTGCCTGACTCTTTGCGACCCAATGGACTGTACCCACTAGGCTCCTCTGCCCATGAGATTCTCCAGGCAAGAATACTGGAGTGGGTTGCCATGCCCTCCTCCAAGGGATCTTCCCAACCCGGGGATGGAACTCAGGTTTCCCGCATGGCAGGTGGATTCTTTATCCTCTGAGCCACCAGGATATAAGGCTTCTCTGGTAGTTCAGAGTATCTGCCTGCAATGCAGGAGACAGCAGGAGACACAAGTTCAATCCCTGGGTCAGGAAGAGGGCATTGCAACCCACTCCAGCATTCTTGCCTGGAGAATCCCATGGACAGAGGATCCTGGCAGGCTACAGTCCATACAGTCGCAAAGAGTTGAACACAACTGAAGTGCCTGAGTATGCACACACACACACACTAGTGGGATATAATGCAAGCACAAGATAACCACAGAAACCACTAAAGAAATCTTAGATTGTATTCAACGGTCTTATTGTGGGTAATAATATTGTTGATGCTCTTTTGAATCAACTGTACATAAAAGAATGAAACAAAAAATTATAATACTGTCATTAGGGTTTCCAACATCAAAGGAAAAGAGACACAAATGTAAAAATCAAAGGACTGAGTGAATTGGAAATATCCATATGAACTCAGAATTTGTTTCCCTTTTTCTAAAAAATATTTTCCACCTCTGTCTTCTGGAAAGTCACAGGGCCAGAGACAACCCGGATTACAGGCTGGAAAACCCATTTCCTGCTGAGAGAAACTAGAGCTTCTGAAAAGTGCCGCATCTGTGTGTGAGGCAGGAACATGCTGGGAGGGTGTGGGCCGAGTCACTAGGAAGCAGGAGGTAGCCTCAGGCTCACTCCCTTGGAGGATCTAGTCCTGAACCTTGATAAAGAAATGAAAAGAATCAAGCATTCACTGAGGATAACCAAACAGCTCATGAGTAAATGTTCTTCATTTTTAAAGAATCACAAGCTAATAAATGCAGAAGAAACAACAGGATCAGAAAACTGACGCTGAGTGTGTAAACCCAAGTGAACACAGATCAGCCAAGCTTTTCAGGCAACTGCTGTGACCCTCGGGCACATCGTCTTGGGAAGCCCGTAACAACACAGGAACCTCAGATTCACACGCCCCGGTGAGAAGAGGCCAGCAGGGGAGCCAGCACAGGGGAGAAGCAAAGTGATCGGGGAAGGGGCGTTAACACAGATGCGAGCTCAGGGCCTAAGGCAGGTACAGAGGGTCAGCTCGTTCAGGTGCCTGGACAGGCCGGGAGAAGTACAGAGCACACCCACCCCTGGGGCCGAGCTGCCACCAAGGGCGGGCGCATCAGCAAGGAAAGACCGAAACCAAGACACACTTGGCACATCCACTGAATACAATGTGTGCATCCATCTGGTTTTCTGGGTTTTGTACGCCATGAAGGTCTGACATCTCAGGGGCCTTGCTGGTAGGAAAGGATACTCCCAGCTTACCGCCGCTAAGTCACTCCAGTCGAGTCCGACTCTGTGTGACCCCATAGACGGCAGTCCACCAGGCTCCCCCATCCCTGGGATTCTCCAGGCAAGAACACTGGAGTGGGTTGCCATTTCCTTCTCCACCCCCGCCCGGGGCTGGCTAATTCCTGGAGACAGTAGACAGCTTGTTCCTATCACACTGCAGATCAGACTCTCATACTCCTGCCACTCCTAATCATCAGGGTGGGGACCAGGGAGCAGGAGACACCGACAGCCCAGAGCCCTCACCATCCACACTGTCCAGCCCTATGTCTGCTCGTCACCATGGAAACACCTATAAAGCCCTGTCCCCCTCTCCCAGCCTCTCTGCCCCTTGGGCACCCAGTGGTCCCTCCTCTGTTATTAATAGAGCATCCTTCCCTGGCCTGAGCCTCCATGCCATCACTGTCACCTCTGAAAAATGGAGTATTTCCTGCCGTATCAGTAAACAAGGATGTCACAGCCATCAGAGATTGCAGCCCTCCATGTGTGAGCCGGTGAGCCCTGAGGGAACTCAGGAAGGAAAAGAATACCTGCCATCTAGCAGCCATCAGACCGAAGCCACTCACTACCTCTAAGCCTAGAGGAAACTCAGGATATGAAAACCACAGGATACGGCCTCAGATAGCTGAGGGCTTATCAAAGGAATGATTTCACTGAGCCCAGACTTGCATCTTCCCCTACACAGAAAAGCACTAAATTCTTTAACTTGGGTTATCTGTTTTTCTTTAATTAAAAATAATCTTTTGATGATCAGACTACCTGCCCTTTGTTGCAAAACTTCTATATAACCTGGCTCTCTCCTTGCCTCCTTGGAGCATTTCTCTCAGGGTCACTTGAGATACTGTCTCCTAAGCTTAAAGTCCTAAAAATTCCCACCAAATTAAACCTAACTCTCAGCTTCCAGGTTGTGAATATTTTTTAAGTCGACACCTCCATAAATTAAAATCCACAGGCACAACCCAGACATACATCCACTTCATGTGAATCCTGACTGAAATAAATGAGCTCTGAAGAAGAGACGCATTTGAGACAAGCAGGGTGACCAAGCCCAGATCAGGACTCAGTTACCTGTAACTGTGGGCAGCGTGGGCAGCGGTCATAGGGGTGTCAAACTGCCACTGGTCACAACGTGCTGAACAGAGGAGCCACTCTCCAAGGCTGCCAGGATGTGGCGTGCTGACGGGTGGGATCTGGGGGGAGGGTGCAGGCCCACAAGACTGGCCGGAGGTTAGTTCCTGTTGAAGAGGATTGTGAGTGCCTGGGGGCAGTTGTTATGTTACTGTCTCTAACTTTGTGTATGTGTGAATTTCCTAACACCGTCAAGGGCAGGGTTTACATCTGACTTGTTCCTGCTGCATCCCCATCACCCAGGACAATTCGGGCACACGGTAGAGACCCGGCAGTTGTTTTCTGAACGCAACTAAGGACACGTGCCTTCTCGGTGACACAGAGAGGCACCACATCCCCTTCTGCATACACAGTGTGAAAACTGGGATTCTATTCTATATGCAACTTTACATTCTACTTTGGTCACTTAAAGTCGTACCCTTAGGTCAGTTTTCCAAGCTGAGCTCAGGGGATGGTCCCATGGCCACCCCTTCCAGGCTGTGCTCATGATCTCTCTTTACATCCTGACCACATCTCTTTCAGCAAAATCCTGGTTTCACAAAGTTGGCTCAAGGTCTCCCTGCCTGGATTGTAATTTTCCTGGCCAAGGGTTTCTGACTCCGTCTGGGGCTCCAGTCCACCCCTCACCCCCACCAACAGCAGGTACACAGGCAGCCTTGCTGAAGGAACACTGCCGAGCAGAGTCACAACCAGACTCTGAGCACGTGTCAGGCCTGGATGTGGCCAGCTCCACACGGCCATGGGACCAGCTGTCAGAACAGGAAGGTATGACCCTCTGAAATGACCCAAGGGCAGTTTCCTGAGGAGGAGGAAGAAAGATAAGGATAGGAAGGATGGACATGAACATACAGCCAAGCAGCTGAGAACTGGGTGGGGAGCTCCACCCTCCGACAGGCTTCCATGGGTCCGTTTCAGAATCATCCAAAGTAACACAAGTAACTGGGAAATAATGCCCTCACTAACACAGGCCAGCACAGTCATCCATCAGGCACTGGACCCCTCACATTCCTGTCCAAGTGCTCCTCGGTGTCGGGTCCTCATGGCCTGGAAAGGCTCGCAAAGCATCTGAGTTCAGGGACAACAAGGACTGGCCAAGCCCAAGGGCTGGCGTCCCCAGGGAGAGCCCCTGGCAGACCCCGCATACCCCAGGAATGCTTGGACCTAAAGGGGGAAGCCTCTGCACTTGTCCAAGTTCTCTAACCACCCATGATGTGTGCGGGTCAGCTGCCTGGCCCTGGGCACCGGCCTGAATCCAAGGCATCCCCTTCTTGTGCCTGGCAATGGCCACGCCGGGGCCAAGAACAAGCTCTTGCTGGAAACAGTCCCTGAAGGATTCCTGGTGTCATGACCAGAGCTGAAGACCATCTTCTCACCTGCCCGTCACCCCCGAGGACCAGACCGCCAGCCGACAAGAGGCCAATATGGACCCAGGCTCATCTCCGTGGCTGGCACACCAGGAACCCTCCCCACTACCCCACGCCTCCTGGAAGCTGCCAGAGGGGCATCTGCTTTGTTTGGGCAGGTCATTTTCCCATGGGAAAAACTGACATCCAGAGATGGGTCCACCCCCAACAGGTGGTGGTGGAACAAGGCTAAACCCAGGACAGGTGTTTCTCCGTAAATTCAAAGGGTGTGGCCAGTTTCCGAGAGACACACAGACATCAGAGCAAACACAAATCTAAAATAGATCCAATAAATGGAGGAAAGGTCAAAAACATAGTCCACATCTGCGGTCGTCAGCCGTGGATCAGGGTAAACAAACCGTCAGCTCCTACGGAGATGAAGACAAACACACTGTGAGACTATCTAACCACCCGCCAGGGACCTTCATAAAGGAGGATGTGTTTGCATCCCCGGGGTCGCCACGCCTTCCACACAGGGCACTCAGATGTAAAACAAGCACATACACAAGGAAAACACGTCCAGGTGCTCCTCAGAACAGGACACAAGCAGATAAGAGTGAAAATATACTGAAGACACAAAATGCCAATGCACGGAAGAACAGAGAAAGAAAGCAATAAATAAGAAGCAAAGGAGGCCATTTTAATTTTGAACTTCCTCACAGTCAGTCACCTCAACAAGGACAAAAGATTCAAATTGCTTCTAGAGAAGAAACAATTTCTAGAGAAGACAGATGCTGCACTGGATGGTACATGGCAGATTAGACGCTGTAGATGCAAAAATTAGTGAACCTAAAGGTGCAGCAATATAAACTGTCCAAAATGAAATAGAAAAAAAAAGCAAAATTTTTTATAAAGATCATCATCCTGGACTTCCCTGATGGTCCAGTAGATAGGAAGCCACATGTCAATGCAGGGGAGATGGTTCAATCTCTGGTCCAGGAAGATTCCATATGCCGCAGAGCAACCAAGCCCATGTACTGCAGCGACTGAACCTGTGCTCTAGAGCCCAGGAGCCGCAATGACTGAGCCCACAGACCTTAGATGTGACCTGTCCCAGGGAAATCTCAAAACCCCAGTGCTCAACCCACAGCACAAAAAGGGGGCAGGCATCCTCAGATGTCACCAACTGACCCCCAGCAGGCAAGTTTCAAGTCCAGGTAGTCGTCCCAGAAAAGGGCAGTGCGGGCGACATCTGCCAGGGGACAGAGACGGTGGAGGGTGGCCCGCAGGCAGTCCACACTCACGCAGGGCCCCACAACCCACCAGTGCCTCCTCCTGCCCAGGGCCCTCCACTGGAGGTGCTGACTGGGTTCATGCAGCCTCTTGCCATCTGCAAAGGCAGCAAGCACTCTGGTCCCAGGGGAGGAACCAGTGAGGCTGAAACAACAGCCAAGACCACATCTCCACCAGAGGATCCACCAGGCATGTCCTGGCCCCAGGAGCAACCTCATCAGATGAAGGAGGTAGCTGCACTTACCGTGGCCAGCTCATCAAACTTCCCGAAGAGCTCGTTGAGGAGTTTCACCAGCTCCTGGGCCGTACACTGTGACGCCAAGCCCGTGAAGCCCACGATGTCTGCAAAGAGGATGCTGCAAGACAGAAAGGTACCAGCTGCCCTCTTCCATGAGCTCAGACAGACGTCACCTGAAACCACAGCCCCCTGTGTATCCCTGCTGGATCCGGGACAAGACTGAGGTTGGGAGAAGCCGGGGGACTCCTCAGTCACAGAGGGAGGAAATACTGGAGCCACTCAGAGTTCCTGCTGACTCCTCCCAGGACACTGGAGGGTCAGTGGTGACCCCCACATGCTGTCTATATACTCGGTGTCCCCCAGACCCAGGGAGAAGCTCAATGTCCACTAGGCCCACTCCGCTTCCCGGGGGGGCCTGGTGATGGGGTCATGGCTGGTGGCAGGTGAGCAAGAGTGACATGTTGTCAAGGAATGAGCAGCCCTCACACCATCTCCCCACCCCCTCCCCCCACAACTGATGCCAGTGACTGAGCCCAGGCCCTGTCAAAGCCACCCAGGGGTGCTGTGCTGTGGGCAGGGCGCCCTTCAGTCAAGGGCGACAAGGGTGAGGGCAACATCTCTCTTAGATGCTGGGCACCCATGTCAGGGTAAACAACACCGTGTCCACCCACAGTACACAGCCAGCAACCTGGATGCTGCAAAGACTTTAAAAGTCTTAAGTAATGAATCAACACAGAGGACCAAGGCAGGACAGAGAACTTGTAAAGCAACAGAGAGCTTCCCCTAGCCGTACATTTGGAAGAGGGTGGGGTTCCTGCTGAGTCTTCCAAGCACCTCGATCCCCCACAGGTGTAAGGGATGATGGAGAGGTGACCAGGGGCCTAGCTCAGAACAAGCTGCTCCACGGGAACCACGAGGCCTGATCACGGAGTTCCTGGATCAGTACCAGGTGTCACCTCCAAACCACTCACCCCAGGGGAATACCCCTCAGTCTTGAAGACACTGTATGACCAACTTTTGTCACCTTCAGCCAAAAGCACCCTCAGCTATGAGACTTGGGAGATCGCTCACGTGGGTACTGGAGAGGTTGACGAGACATAAACATGCATCTCCAGTTTAAATGAAGAAAGTGATGTGTACAATAATTTGTTCTTTTGACACGATTGCATTCACATCTTAATTCCTGATACCAGATCTTAACTCAGGGTTGAATTTTCAATAATACCTCATGCCAGAAAGTGGGGACCCACATCTCAGAAAGGCTTCTCTCTGATGAGGTCCTTACCCCACCACATCAACCACGCCCTGCCCAAGTGCAGACAGTGGCTGTGTTCACCCCAGGACAAGTCTCACATGCCATCATAATCCTCTAACTGCAGAAGAGCATCGCCCACTGAGACTGTGAGGAGCTTAAGGATGCAGACCTGACTTGCACATCCCACTGTACCAAATACAGAGCAATAGGAGATGCACATCTGTGTTAGGATGAATGAATGGGTAAAAACTGTGTCTAGGCTATAGGTGTGTCACTGATACTCAGAAGCTGAGCAAAGGGACTGCGAGAGTGGGTGGAGACAAACAATAGTTTTCTCCCCTCTGTTTAGTATAAAATTCAGGCTTCTTTACATCTCTGAGGTGTTTTCTTCCTTCTCTGTAACTACATGCATTCACACGCCCTCCTCTAGCCTCTGGTTTCTCAGCCTCTGCTCATTCATTTAGTTCCATGAACACTGACTAAGCACTGCCCACCTCCACAACTGGGAAGCCTTCAGTGTTTCCCTGCCTGTCCACCTCCACAACCCATGGGAAACCTCACCCCTAAAGCACCCAGGTCTCTTACACCCCAGGTCCCTGTCCTCAGGAGCTCAACATCGGGAAAGAAGGCTCAGAGCAGAGAGGGACAGAACACAGTGAAGCAATGATATGGTAAGGCTGGAATTCAGCAGGAAGGCACAACACCCACTTCAAGGATGCAGCCAGGCTGGAGCAGAGTTTGGAGCCTGTCCAGGGATTTCCCAGACAAACAAAAAAGGAAGAAAGGAGGAAAGGAGAAAGAAAGGAAGAGGGGATTGATTCAGAAGTGCAAATAGTATGTGGAAACTAAGATGGCTGAGAAACCATATAATAACTTATCAAAAGCTGAGAGAGACAGACTGGTTGGGACATGGATACAAGCAGTAAGCTGTGGAACACAAGTATCTGAGATGAGAGGTTCCTGACTGTCAGCCCAGGAAAGGCAGGAGGGGGAGAAGTGGTTAGAACTTGGATTCTAGAAGGACTGTCCAGCTCTGCTAGTTATGACAATGTGCTGGGACCTCAGGCAACCTTGCCAACACTTTCACATGTCAGTCTTTCCATCTTTAAAATGGGAATAAGACCAGAGTCCAGAAGATAGGTTGTGAGGGTTAAATGGATTAACAAAGCACTTAGAATAACACCTTGCACCTAATAAGAGCTCACCAATTGCTTAGTTACGATAATTTGTTAGTGTTACAATGCAATAAATACTTATTGAAGAATCTACATGTTAGGCAGTGTTCTAGATGCTTGGGACTTAGCAGTGAACAAAAAGATTCACACATCACTGCCCTCCAGAAGCTTCCATTCTAGTCGGAGGAGGTGGATGCTCACAGTATGACAAAGGTGACAAGTGTAACCATGGAGGAACATGAAGGAGGGAATTCGGGTGTGGAGCTTGGAGTAAGTCAGGTGACATTTGAGTCCTGAAGGGAGGAGAAGGGGGGCCATGAAGACACCAGAGAAGGTTCCCCAGGCAGAGAGAACAGCAGCTGGTACTGCTGTGACTTTTGCTGGGGACAGAATTCTTATCTTTCTAGTTCAGCTTTTGAATAAGCCATGTCACTGCCTTGTGGCCCCCATGGATTCTGATGAGAAACCTGCTAGAAATTTTACCAAAGTGCCTCTCTCTTCCTGCTTTCAAGATTCTCTCCACGTCTTTGGCTTTTGACAGCTGGATTATGATGTGTGCAGGTGTGGTTCTCTTTGAGTTTATCTTAATTGAGCTTCTCTGATGTGTAGTTGAAACTCCAATACTTTGGCCACCTCATGCGAAGAGTTGACTCATTGGAAAAGACCCTGATGCTGGGAGGGATTGGGGGCAGGCGGAGAAGGGGACGACAGAGGATGAGATGGCTGGATGGCATCACTGACTCGATGGACATGGGTTTGAGTAAACTCTGGGAGCTGGTGATGGACAGGGAGGCCTGACGTGCTGTGATTCATGGGGTCGCAAAGAGTCGGACACGACTGAGCGACTGAACTGAACTGAACTGATGTGTAGTTCAGTGTTCTTCATCAAATTTGGGACATTTTGGACCACTGTTTTTTTCCATTTTTTTCCCCCTTTTTCTCTTTGCTCACTCTCATTATGAGTGTGTTGCTACATTTGATGGTGTCCCTCAGTTCTCTGGTCATTTTTCTTCATCCTTTTCTTCATTCTGTTCTTCAGACTGGATAATTTCAACTGACTTTTCTTGAAATTCACTGATTCTTTCTTCAGTCTGCTCAAATCTGCTGTTAAGCCCCAGATGAATTTTTCATTTTATTTTTCACATTTGAAATTTCTATTCAGTTGTTCATTTATATAATTTTTATCTTTTTATTGGTATTCTTTATTTGATGAGAAATCACTCTCATATTTTCTTTTAGTTTCTTAGACATAAGAATTTGTTCTTTGAACATATCTAAAATAGCTGATTTTAAAGGTACTATCAAGTTCAATGTCTGGGTTTCCTCTGGGATAGTTTCTATTGACTGCTTTTTAAATATATTCTTATGTAAGCCATGCATTCTTTCTTTTTGCATGTTTCATATATTTTTATTGAAAACTGGGTAATATAACACGGCAACTCTGAAAAATATATCCCCCTCAGGGTTTGTTGCTGTTATTGTTTGTTTATACTATTGCTTCTTTAGTGACTTTTCTGAACTAATTCTATAAAGTCTGTATTCTTCGTTACGTGACACTACTAAAGTCTTTGCTTCATTAACTTGGTATAGTGTTCAGCTAATGACTAGACAGAAATTTCCATAGATGCTTGGAGCAGATAAGTCTCTCAGTCTTTGACAAGGGTGTGTATGTGAATGTTGGGACATGCTTTCAACACTCAGCCAGGTCATACTGGGCTTGGACGTAAAAGGACTGTGGAGAGCCCAATGAGATGTCCATATTTGGGCTGTAGAAAGATGTCTCTGAATCCTGATGGAGGGCAGCCAGAAGGGCTATGGTGTAGCTGGCACTACCTGTGACTGGGAGCCTCAGCTTCCTCTCCTGTCTCAGGGCTGTCCTGCCTGCAGCAAGCACACTGGCCCACAGGACACGCGCTTAGTCGCTCAGTCGTGTCCACCCCTGTGCGACCCCATGGGCTGGAGCCCACCAGGCTCCTCTGTCCATGGGGATTCTCCAGGCAGGAATACTGGAGTGGGTTGCCATGCCCTCCTCCAGGGGATCTTCCCAACCCAGGGATCAAACTCAGGTCTCCTGCGTTGCAGGCAGATTCTTTACCAGCTGAGTCATAAGAGAAGCCCAAAATACAGGAGTGGGTAGCTTATCCCTTCTCCAGCAGATCTTCCCGACCCAGGAATCAAACTGGGGTCTCCTGCGTCGCAGGTGGATTCTTTACCAGCTGAGCTATCAGGGAAGCCCACCATAGGACATGGACAGAGACTTTTCAGCAGCAAAGGGGAGTAGTAACTTGTCACATTTGTATTTACCGTTATAGGAGAGGAGAGGAAGAGAAAGGCACTCAGGTGCACGTGCCCACCTCTACCTGCAGGCCCAGAAGACGCTGATATCTGATGCTTTCCTTGCTGTATGCAGATGCTCTGCCCTGGCAAGGTGTGCCCTGGACTGTTCTGGTAGTCTGGCCTTCTCAGCAGAGCATTTGGTCACTAAATCGAGTCCTTACCCAGTAACAAAAGGTAGTGTGCAAAATGGGAAGGTCTAGGCAGGCATCAGCATCAGCCAATCCTAGACTAGCTTCAACCCTCTCACTCACTGGCCAGAGAGTCCTGCACACTCACCTCACTTTGCTGAAGCTCAAGTTCCTCATCTATAAAGTAGAGGTGACAGTGCTCATAGATACCAAGGGTGTGATGATATTAAACAGAACCAAGTGACCTTTCCTGACTGGGCTTGAACGTTGGCCTCACATATCAGGCCTTAATCCCATTTGGCTTCTTCTGTAGGAAGATAAAACTGGTCCTTATCAAGAGACACAATAGTGGGAGTGAGTGCACTCACCAGACAGCTGTTAGCCACACCAGCCCACACACAGCGGCGCTCGGACCCTGACAAGGATGGGCAGTGGGCCTTGGCTCATTTCAGATGAACAAGCACCAGCTCATGGGGACCCAGTCTGCAGCACTCGACACAGACAGAACAAGGATTTTCTTATCCTTTTGTGTCCACAGGGGCTGAGTGGGCAGGGAGGCCTGACACCAACACCCAAGAAAGCCAGCAAAGACCAGAAGGAGAGGGAGTGTATGGGTCCTTCAAACCATCATTTCCTACCTGACACTTCTGTCAAGTATTACTCCCAGACAGGAAACACTGCTATTCTAAGGACCTTTAAAGGCAATGCATGACTTAATATAATAAACTACAATTTAACAGAATCTTTAAAAACAAATTAGCAAACTTCAGAGTGTCCATGGAAAGTTGGTTCATTCCAAGGGTTCAGTCTCCTCACCTATAAAATAGGAATAACCATCTACACCTCCTGGGGCTGCCATGAGATGAACAAAGTAAAAGGAACACCTACCCCAGAGCCCAGCACTAACTAAAACAATGCTCAGTTATTAACCTGATACAGGCAAATTCCAAGCCCAATGGCCACTGTCCAAGTCTGGCTAAGGGACAGAGTTCCCATGCTCTCCAGCCAATACAGGAAACAGAAGGTGAAGAAATGAGAAATAGCAACTGTGAAATGCATCACCAAAGAAGCCTACCCACACCCCTTGTGGGAACTGCTTCCCTGCTGGGTAAGTGCTCACCTGTGCTCCTGACCCACACCTGCTCCCTCCTTCCCTCAAATTAGGGGCCTCTGCTCACCTCTGCCATCACCTCTTCCTCCTCCATCACCTCCACCTTCACCATTACCTCCCACCTCTACCACTACCTCCACCATCACTTCCACCTCCACCATCATCACACACCTCTGCCATCACCTCCTCTTCCTCCACCACCTCTACCTCCAATACTTCCCACCTACATCACCTCCACCTCCACTATCTCCCACCTTCTCCATCACTTCCCACCTCCTTGATCACACCCCCACACTTCCATCACCTCCCACCTACAACATCATTTCCACCTCCATCATCTCCCACCTCCTCCATCACTTCCCACCTCCTCGATCACCCCTCCCACACCTCCATCACCTCCCACCTCAGCTCCCCAGCCCATCACAGGGCCAAACCAGTGCCAGCTCTACCTCACGTTGTCGTGCCGCTGGATGTAAATCTTGTGGAAAATCCTCTCAGGGGGCTTCAGGAAGTCCTCCTTCATCTCCATGGCAACATTCCGAGGCAGGAGGCTCATGAGCAGCCGCTCCTGGACAGAAGAGACAGGCCTGTGTGACAAGCAGCTCCTCCCTGTGATCCCTGGACATGCCCAATCCAGTGACTGTGGCGCCAAGGAGCTGCCCTCCACGAGGGGCCCCAGAGCCTCCTCACACACGGCCGGCACGTGGTCCAGTCCCACGGACCCTGCCCAGCCCCAGAGCCTCCTCACACACGGCCGGCACGTGGTCCAGTCCCACGGACCCTGCCCAGCCCCAGGGCCTCCTCACACACGGCCGGCACGTGGTCCAGTCCCACAGACCCTGCCCAGCCCCAGGGCCTCCTCACACACGGCCGGCACGTGGTCCAGTCCCACGGACCCTGCCCAGCCCCAGGGCCTCCTCACACACGGCCGGCACGTGGTCCAGTCCCACGGACCCTGCCCAGCCCCAGGGCCTCCTCACACACGGCCGGCACGTGGTCCAGTCCCACGGACCCTGCCCAGCCCCAGGGCCGTGGTGGGCTGTGCCCAGGCCTGGACTGTCACTGCACAGGTAACTCGTTCCCAGAGCACTGGGCAAGCTTGCTGGGGCAAGCTCTCCCGTGTGCCCCAGCTCCAATGAGTGGGGGTCACAGGGAGGAGACACCGCTGCCTCCAGCCAGTCCAGCCTCACTCCCCACACCACCGCCCAACACAGCCTCAGGAGGGACCTCAAGGTGGGCTGCCCATGCCCAACGACAGACAGGAGCCCATGTTCCATAGAGATAAGTGACTTTGGACACAATGTGGCATTTTCTCCTGGTCTTGTCTTCTGATTTCTCCCAGACCTGCAGGAGTCAAAGGTTCTCCACCCCTAAGAGTATGGACCAAATGCCTGGGCTTATCCACAGGAACCATGCTGCCCCCGGGGGCTCTGTCACCCTTTCTGGACCTTGGTTTCCTCCTCCGGTCTCCACCTCTCCTCATGGTGGAGCCTTCCCTG
Source organism: Cervus elaphus (assembly GCF_910594005.1). Taxonomy (NCBI): domain Eukaryota; kingdom Metazoa; phylum Chordata; class Mammalia; order Artiodactyla; family Cervidae; genus Cervus; species Cervus elaphus. Next base: position 83,435,483 of record NC_057832.1, read on the forward strand.
GCCTCAATCCCACTGGCCACACCGTGTCTGAGAAACCATGTTCCAGAAACCTGGGGTGAGACCCCCGACTCCTCCCTTAGTCCCTTTCACAGCCCCTCCCCAACCACACATACTCTGCTTTGGAAAGAAAATAAATTGCAGAATTTAGATCCCACCTGCAATCAAGTAAGACGTCCTACTTACAAGGGTGAACGTGGGGCAGGGAGGGGGCAGTAGTCCCTCCCTCGCTCTCTCTCCAGTAGCACCCCCCAACCCAGCTGGGCCCACAGCCCCTGGGCCTCAGTCTGTCAATGGAGGAGGCTCGGAAGGGGCCACGTGGGTTTCTGGCATCTCCCACTTAGACCAGGTGGCCGGCTGCAGTCCCCAGGTCCTGAGGTCCTCACAGACCCCAGTCTACCCTGCAGCATAAGACCCCATCCCTGACTGGGGGCAGCTGCTCCCCTGCGTGACATCCTCTGCAGGGAGATCACAGCAGCAGCAATGACAACAGTCCCCGACCCTAAAAGCCCTCCCACCTCCAGGAAATGGCCTCAGGGGCCTAGGGTAGGGGTGTGAGGGCTTCACCCCCTTGGCTCCAGATCATAAAGTTATTTTAAGATGGGAGAATGTGTCTGATGCACAGGAAGAGTCTCCCCAGGTGACGTATCCCCACATACACTTCTGAGGATGGAGGCCAGGCCCAGCCCCGCCCAGCACCAGGTGGAGCTGAGTGTGTGCACCCAGGTGAACCAGGCCTGGTCTATGCAGGGTGGGGGGATCCACGGTGGCCCCCACATGGCTCCAGGCTGGACAGATCCCCACACTCAGGAGGAACATCGCAACAGCATAGCAGTCCATGACACTCCATGACCAGCATGGGGAGAGGACCCTCTGAGACAGAAGTGCCAGTCTACGTGAGCATGTGAGGACAGCCTTGGGGACAGAAAGTCCCAGTGCCCTGGGCGTGGGAGCTGGTGTGTGACTTGAGTGTAGACAGGACCAGATCAGCCCTTCCTTAGCAGCGGGGCCTCTGGGGACGAACCTGAGCACCACCCATGGGCAGGAGCCTCTGCAGGCGAGCCCACTGTCCCAGAGAGTACTTGGCAGGGGGCTCACTCGGGCCACCATCAAAGGACCACCTGGAAGCTTCCAGAGATTGTCACTGCCCTGAGGTTCACGGCGGGGAAACAGAAGCAACTGGATGACAAGGCAGGCCACCCCGGAAGGGCCCTGGGAACACGCAGAGCCCTCTCTGCAGCCCCAGCATCAGAGGCGTCTACAAGCCCAGGCCACCTGCCAGTCTAGGGGCTCAGGGTGCACCCCAGAGCCCCATGCAGGGGGTCTCAGGGAGGAGAGTCCTAGGGCCCGCAGGACAGCTGCCTGGCCTCCCATCCCGACTCTGCCCTCTCCAGGGCCATTAGTTAAGCTCTGTCTCAATCCCATCCTGTCTATCAGGGTGATAACCACACCAACCTCCTCAGCAGGGTGTTCTGAGAAGGTCCTCACTGACCCTCAGGGGTCCCTATCTTGTATCACACCTCCCAGCACCTCCCATGACAGCTCTTTATGGCTTCTCTTTTTTGTCTCCTGCATCTTTTTTTGCCCCCAATTATTTTTATTAGTTGGAGGCTAATTACTTTACAATATTGTAGTGGTTTTTGCCATACATTGACATGAATCAGCCATGGATTTACATGTGTTCCCCATCCTGAACCCCCCTCCCACGTCCCTCCCCATCCCTTCCCTCTGGGTCATCCCAGTGCACCAGCCCCGAGCACTTGTCTCATGCATCCAACCTGGACTGGTGATCTGTTTCACACTTGATGATATACATGTTTCGATGCTGTACCCAGCAGGTAAAGGAACATGAAAAATGTCCTGCATCTTTTAAATCTGTCACCTGCTCTTGGAAAAGCACTCGGGTGTCGCCCAAGTCAAATTAAGCTAGGGAAACTGTCCTCCCCGGCGCCCGTCTCACAGCTTCCTTCTCCGTCTCACAGCCCCAGAACTGACCGCTCTCCCTGAGTGAGCTGCCGCCTCCCCCTCGGGGGTCCTGCTGAGGACAGCCCTCCCCTCTCTCAGTCTCTCCATCCCCTCAGCTGTCCTGCACGACTTGGAGTTAGAACAAGGAAACCGAGGCAGCCACCAGGAGGGAAGGGCTGAAAAGGCAGAGGGACACTGACCAGCCTGGGACTTCAAGAGGAAATCGGGGGGCAGGTATAGAGGGTTAGGCCAGGAGCTGCTGCAGCCCAGGGGTGCACAACCAGCGCAGCATGGGGTGCTGAGACAGACGGCTGAGTTAGCCCTGCCCCAGGGTCCCTTCTCCACCACTAGCACCACAATCTAGCCACTGGTCCTCATCAGGGGACTTGAAAACCTGGAATGAAAACTATATTGTCCAGCCTCCTGTTCAACGAGATGTGGCCAAGGAGGTAGGAGCTGAAGGATCAAGTGGAAATTTCTGGAATATTCCCTAAAGACAGCTTGTTCTTCTTCCTTCCTCCTGTTGCTGGGGATACAGTCATGATGGCTGGATCTGTACTGACCATCTTGGTTCAGGAGGATGAAAGCTACACGCTAGCAATGGCAGACCATTTAACTAGATGGAGACTGCATTGTGAGGATTGCAAGGGTCAGATCTGCATCACTGGTCATAAAGTGCCAGCCCTGGAATATGTATGTAAGAGAAAAAGAGTTATCTCACTTGCATAAGCCACTGTCATATGAAGTTCCTAACAGGAGGCTATATTTCTGACCAAGGGCTCAGCATTAACTCCATCCACAAGATTAGTGATAGTGCCTGAAGCCAACACACATTAATAATCAAGACTTGAAAGTACACAACCTCGCCCACAGGGAGCAAAGCAGCCAGCCATCTGAAAAGATCAAGCGCCCATCCCTGATTAAAAACAAAAAGCAGCAAACAACTTAGCTGGCTGACATCATAAAGATAATACCTGAAATCCACATCCAATTCCAAACCCAGCCCTAAAGCCTCCGGCAGCAATAAACATTACATTAGAAGCAGACAGCTACATGATGAGTTCTAACTAGTGAAATAAGATACAAAGCCAGAAATCAAAGGGACAAATTTATAAATATGAATCATACAAAATATCCCAGCATCCTATGAAGGCTATATAAAAACCTCAATGTTTATCTTGATTATCAAAATGTGACTTAATATATTAACCTTAATGAACATTAGATATTTAAACAACAATTATGAAGACTCTGTTTCTGAAAAGATGGAAAAGCATTTTTCCCTATTCCCCCACTAAGTACACCAAAAGTCCTGGACATTACATATAAAATAGTCATCTGAAGGCTCTGAAGGCAGAGGGAAGGAGGCAGAAATCTCTGTACGAGCGATGGCCTGGAGGTGAGGGCCTGGACTTTCTTTTTGCCTTACATATCCCAGACTGGGTGCTGGAATGTGGGTGGCCCAGAAATGTCAACAGGCACAGCAGTAAGCTCCAATAAATTCGACCCTCTCTGACTAAAAGATCAGGACAGGGGTAGCCTCATGAGATGGAAACTGCTATACAATAATGGTCCCACTCCAGGCAAACCATTCCAAAAAACCAGTAAAGCTCCATCCTCGCCAGGCTGGGGAGTCAGAGAAGCCAGGCAGAGAACTCTGCCTTCACTCTCCACCAGCAGGTAACACCCAGTGCACCCCACCAACCCCGCTCCACTGCATCAGCAGAGACCAAGGGCTTTCCTGCTCCTCCCTCCAAGTCAGAAGCCAGAACTCTCCTGCACCACAGTAAGGAGGCACCCCCACCACCATAAGGCCCAACAGAGGCTCCGTGTGGAACCTCGACTTGGACCTCAACAAGGAAGTATTGAGGTTGTGGTCTCCCCTTTCCCCTACCAAGTGAAGTCATAGAGAGATAGCCAAAAGAAAAGGTTCAAACAAGACACAGAGTCTCACACACAATACCCCAGTTGTCCAGGTTCCAGTCAGAAATCACTCATCATACAAAGAACCAAAATAACCTCAACAAATGAACAAAGGTTATCAACAGACTCCAACACCAAAACAATAATCAGAATAACTAGCAAGATGTTAAAGCCATTATCCTAAGAATGATTCAATGAACAACTACAAATATGCTTGCAAAAGTGAAAAAACAGAAACTCTCAGCAAAGAAATAAAAGATACAAAAAAGAATCAAATGGAAATTTTAAAACTAAAAAAAAAAAAACTGAAATAAGAGGCTCAACAGATGGAAACATCAGAATGGAGGGGACCAAGGAAAGTTTAGTGAACTTGAAGACAAAACAGTAGAATTTGACCAAACTGAAAAACAGAGAAAATAGACTAGAAAAATAACAGAAGAGTAGAAACAACCCAGACATCCATCAATAGATGAATGGATAAACAGTGTAGTCCAATGGAAGCAACCTAGATGCCCATCAGCAGACGAATGGATAAGGAAGCTGTGGTACATATACACTATGGAATGTTACTCAGCCATTAAAAAGAATTCATTTGAATCAGTTCTAATGAGATGGATGAAACTGGAGCCCATTATACAGAGTGAAGTAAGCCAGAAAGATAAAGACCATTACAGTATACTAACACATATATATGGAATTTAGAAAGATGGTAACGATAACCCTATATGCAAAACAGAAAAAGAGACACAGATGTACAGAACAGACTTTTGGACTCTGCGGGAGAAGGCGAGGGTGGGATGTGAGAGAACAGCATTGAAACATGTATGTTATCTATGGTGAAACAGATCACCAGCTCAGGTTGGATGCATGAGACAAGTGCTCGGGCCTGGTGCACTGGGAAGACCCAGGGGGAGAGGGTAGAGAGGGAGGTGGGAGGGGGGATCAGGACGGGGAATACATGTAAATGCATGGCTGATTCATGTCAATGTATGACAAAAACCACTACAATATTGTAAACTAATTAGCCTCCAACTAATAAAAATAAATGGAAAAAAAAAACAGTGTGGTCCATCCACACAGTAGAATCCTATTCAGCCATAATAAGGAATGAAGCACTGACCAATGGTACAACATAGATACACCTTGAGAACAATATGCAAAGTGAAAGAAGCAGACACAAAAGGCCACATACTGTATGATTCCACTTAAAAGAAACTTCCTGAGCAGGCAAACCCATAGAGACAGAACACAGATTAACAGTGTCTAGAATAAGGAGGTACCACTAATGGGTACAGCTTTCTTTTTGGGGTGATTGAAAATTTTCAAAAAATAGATTATTATAATGGCTACACACTCAAAATATCAGAAGTCATTTAGTTGTTTTGAACTTTAAATTGAACTTAATAGTATGTAAATAGATCAATAGGTTTTTTTTTTAATTAAAAATAAATAACAACTATGGTGGTTTCTAAAGGTGCTGTGAATGAGCCAGATCTGTTTAAAAATCACTTATATCACTTATCACTTACCACCCTATATCACTTAAAAAGAAATATTCTCTCTCTTGATAAATTTCGTCACACAATGGGAAACCAAAATTGTCAACATTTTATTTACCTTGTTAGAATGACAAACTGAGCATACACTTTGTAAACAATTGCATGCAACTTTGGAATTGTGACCTAATAATGGCATTTGAGGCATGTCAGGGACTTTGGAGTGGTGGCCTCTGCAGTCAGGGCAAGGACACTGATCTCGGGCTTCTTGGCCGGGTTGCAGGGAGCAGTAGGGGGGAGGCCCCAGGGAGCTAAGGGGTGACCTTCAGAGGCCTCTCACTCCCTTCCCTATGCTCCCCAGCTCTGACAGGCTCAGACCTCAGGGTTAGACCCCAGGGGAACTGTGATCACCTGAGGCCCCCAAGTGGTCTCAGTGGAGCAGGTTGTCCAACTCTGCCGCAACTCCCCCCAAGCTGAAGGAAGACAGAGCTGCAGCTTACCAACCTGCCTGCCCTGACTGGAATACCTGTGTGCCCCACCACCCCACCCTCATTTGCTGAGTGAAAGCCACCTACTGCTCCCCGTCTCCCAGCCTCCTCTACCTGGCAAACTCCTACATAACCTTCAAAGGCCCAACAAAATATTTCCATATTTCTTCCAATGCACATCACCCCCCCCCAACCATGTAGCATGCTCCTCAGACCCCCCATCCTCCAGTTGGGCCTCCCCATAGGAGCCAACTGCTGCTGTGCCCCATGCAGTCCCACATTTGGCTGAGACCAGGTTCCCTCCATTCCAGGGTCTCTGGAGCCATAAGCCAAGCATTCAGATGTGCCGGGTCAAGGATGACCACCCTCCGCAGGAATTCCAGCTGGGCCTCTCCCAACCCACTTGGCACCAAGAGGCAAAGGGCCTCAGGGCAGATACCACTCATGAATGCAGGACTAGGGGGCAGAAGCTGCTCCCCTGTGAGTCTGTCTGACCTGCATTTCTGAGAGTCTGGAATTCTGGCTCCATCCTCCAAAATCATGAGCAAGGTTACCCTGCACTGTCACAAGGAGTTTCTGTCCTATGGATGACCAGCTTGGAACAACGTTTTCCTCAGAAGTTTCTGTGACTCAGCTGTAGAACCACTGGGGTCTGGTGATGACTCTGGGGCAAGCTTTTCATTACTGAGTCAATCGTTTTAATGATCATAGGATGTTTCAGGCTTTCTTTTTCTTCTAGAATCAATTTTAGTAACTTAACACCTTTCTGGGAATTTATCCATTTTGCCTAAGTTTTCAAATATCCTGGCAAAAAAAAAAACAAAAAACTAAAAACCTCTAAGTACTTCCCTCTTATCTATTTTTAACCCAGCTTTATCTCTGTGGTGGGTACATTCCCGTCCCTAATCATCTTGTGCCTGCTCTTTCTTCTTGGTCAGTCTCTCCAAGGCTTTTCTGTTTCAAAGAACCAACTTTTGTCTGAAACTGAAAGAGACCTATTAAAAAGACCCTTTCACAGCCCTTTGGAATATTTTAACCCAAAACCTCTGTGTGAGCCTTTTCAGTGGCTGAGGAGACGTGGGCTATAAAGGGAGAAAGTGGGCCATGGCTGGTTTGGGGGGATTCTGGGCTGTGGCCTCTGCTGTCCTCACTGTATCACCAGCTACTTTGTCACCCGCCTTATCATCCTTCCCACATCATTTAAATTCTTCACCCCAGCCCTAGTTCTCAGGTTTATAAAACAGAACGAAGTTCTTACATGCTGCACTATGGACACAGAGGCCTAAAATTAAAGATCTAAGAACCTAGAGGAAAGAACCCTTTCAGATCAAGCTCATTCATCTGTTTTGCCAAGACCCTGGGGGACAGGACAGAGTTGGGCTGCTCTGTGTAGGGGCTACGGTCTGTTCTGATTGACTGTGGGGGGCGCGGGGGGTTACTTCAGCATATACAAGTCTCTCTTATAGGAGTCAGCCTCGGGGACACTGACAACTCAGGTAGCTATTTCAAAGTATAGCTGGGAAACTTCCAGAACCAGAGTGTGACCCATGAAGCAGACGGGCCCCCTGCCCATCCTCTCCAGCCCCTCTGCTCCTGCGGGCTGCACTGAGGAGGACAGACCACTTCAAACATTCCCACTGTTGACAAGGTCAGAGGAGGCCTTGCTCTGGGAGACATGTCTGGGGAGACCATGCCTGCCCACATGTGCAGGGAGAAGGGCAGGAGATAAATACAAACTCAGATTTTGTAGACAAAGCAGGTGGATTTTCTTTTAAAACAGCAACTGCAGGGCTAATTAGCTCTAAACAATGTAGGAGGGGAGGGGATGTTCCTGATTACTGGAGCAATTATCACCTTCTTCTCAGGGTTGCCTTAAAAATCCATGATTACAGGCATGGAATGCCCACGGCTGAGAGGGGGTGAGTGGTGAGAACTCACAGTGGCATCCTTTCCTACGACAGTCAGAGGCTCTCCCCAAGGTTTGTGATGAAGCGCACCCTGAAACCTGCACAACTAAATCACTTTGCTATACACCTGAAACTATTAATAACACAGTATTATAAACCACAACCGACTCCAGTACTCTTGCCTGGAAAATTCCATGGATGGAGGAGCCTGGTAGGCTACAGTCCACGGGGTCGTAAAGAGTCGGACACGACTGAGCGACTTCCCTTTCTTTCTTTCTATAGTTCCTTTTGGAGAAGGAACTGGCAACCCACTCCAGCGTTCTTGCCTGGAGAATCCCATGGACGGAGGGACCTGGTGGGCTACAGTCTATGGAGTTGCAAAGAGTCAGACACCGCTAAGCAACTAACACACACACACACACGCATTGTAAACCAACTGTGTGCGCTTAAGTCACTAAGTCGTATCTGACTCTTTGTGACCCTATGGACTGTAGCCTGCCAGCTTCCTGTGTCCACAGAATTCGCCAGGCAAGAATACTACAGTGGGTTGCCATTTCCTTCTCCAGCGGATCTTCCTGGACCAGGGATCGAACCCATGTCTCCTGAATTAGCAGGCAATTCTTTATCACTAAGCCACCAGGGAAGCCCCTATAAACTAACTATACTTCAATAAAAAATAAGTAACCGATCAACATGGGCAAGAACAATGTTGGCAGCAGATTTGTGCAGAGTAGGCACGTCCCAGGGAGAACACATCTCCTGCGGCTCAGGAGAAACATCTGCTTCAAGCCACGAAGCACAACCTTCTCCTGCCTGCCTCTCAAAGCCTCCAAACTCGATACCTCCAGGAGGATACTCACCCTGGAAGAGAGGAAAGAACAACCCACCAACTTCTAGAGTATCTGCCCTCCACCTGCCTCCAAGTCCTGCCTCCACACCGACCCCCCAAACCTGCATCTGACCAACTGTCTGACCTGCTCGAACACATCAGAGGCCCCACATCACAGGCACATGGTCACATGCTCATGCACGTCCTTCCACAGAGTGCAAAGCCCAGCCTCCCTCTCCAGCTCGGCCTCTGCGCTCAAGCTCCTCCCCGACTCGGCCTCGTTCAAGGACCCCACTCCCACCCCTCCAGCCCCAGCACAGTGTCACCCCACCTCCTGCAGAGGCTGATAAGGGCATACCTGCCATCACACAGGGGTCTCTCTGCAGCCAGATACCCCAGTGCCCCCTCCAGAACTGGGGTGCACCCCCAGCATCGCCTCCACAAAACTGGGCTGCACCCACCAACATCACCCTGGCTGCCGCCTGATGGGGTTAGGGCCTGGAGAAGACTCTAGAAGCAGCTATGGAACTGGACTGCTCTGCGACTTGAGCTGAGACATGAAAACACAAACAGATGACAAACCTATATGGCCGGGGCACCCCTCACCTGCAACTCAGGAGGCTGTGCTTTCCACACTGACACAGAAGCATGAGTTGGGCAGAGGTAGCTAGCCACCTGCAGGCTCCCCTGGCCCAGCCAGGCTGTCCCCGGGCAGGCTGTGATGCATCGAGTGCCTACGGGTGCTTGAGAGCCCCGGAGGGGTGCTAGAGCCCCATGTGAGCTCGAGGGTTTCCCTTCTGCCACCCAAAGAGACAAGGCTCCCTGAGCTAAAAACAGTCAGGCAAACCAGAGGCAGGGAGCAACCTGAGTGCCGGGTACAAGGCCGCTCAGGGAGACAGCTGTCCTGTGATACCACCCGCCGGTTCCAATCGGAAACACAGAACAAGTCAGGATGCTGCCTCGCCCCCTCGCAAGATCAGCCAGGGGAACTCATGGGGATGACCCATCCTCACTCACCTCCACATTCCACGCGCTCAGCTCTGCAGCAATAGATGAAACCACCAAGGAAGATGACTGATAGATTGGAAAACATGAAAGATTGAGTTTTTACACAAAGAAAAGCAGAGCTAGAGGAACAGGCTTGGGCAACACGGGGACCCCTTCAGATGAAGCACCAGCCTTTCTCTAGTGAGAGGCTCGTTCAAACTCACAGGAAAGTCAGAGCATGAACGGGCAAAGGATTAGAGCACGCACTCCACAGAAATACAAATGGTAAGCATGCACGGAGAAGTGGCCACGGCATTAGTAACCAGCATCTGAATAAACGGGAGGAACCGAGTTCTGACAGGAAGCGGGGAGAAGGGGGAGGGAGGGAAACAGTGGGTCACAAGCGACAGTGGGAATACACACCAGAACCCCGAACGCTGGGCCCACCCCAGCTTTCCCACCCATGGGACTGGGCAGGCCTGAGAATCTGTATTTCTGACAGGCTCCCTGTGAGGCTGGCTCTGTTGGCTCCAAGACCCCACTCGACCACTGCTCCCCAGAGCCCAGTGTAACTAATTATTACTTATAAAGATAAAAGGAAGCACAACATGTTTTGGGAAATGCCCAGGACCCAGGGAGAGAAATAACATCCTATTTGCACTACTGAGGATGTAACCAAAGCTATTTCAAATCTATATGAATAAAGATACTTATGAAAAAGAAACATTTTTTAAAAACAGTATCTAAATGTCAGATGCCAGACGTGCATGCAGGAAGCAGCAGCTGTTTTCCTTTACCTTTAGAGCACCGGGTGGATACACCTATGAGAAATAAGTCAAAATGCAGAAATAAAATCCTATATACAGCACAATGACAATGATGTGGGGAGAGAATGTGCATAAGGACAAAAACTTGAAGATACGGAGCATTCAGCTGGGTTGATGGATTGGGTGACATTTACCATTTTGTAGATTGCCTGCTTAAGAACATCAGGCCTGCTATCAGAACTCAGACATGTCTCTGAGCATCCATGAGTCTGGGTTTCCTCAGCTGTGGGGCTGAGAAAATAAACTCTTGCTCTCGGAGCTGCAGAGAAGCAACACATGAACAGCAGCAGAGGCTGGGATGCAACTGCTCCATGAGATGAGAGCAGGAAAGCTTGCTCAGCCACTGTGTTCCCAGGGTGGGAATATGGGCACAGGGGGAGAAACACATGTGCAGAGCCCGCACGTGCGGCCAGCATCCTCACCACTGACAGGCAGGACCCACCTGAGGGACAGAGGGAGCATCAAGCATTTGAACATGTTTTAAGGGTGGAAGCTAGGTAGTCTATAGGAAAAGTGGCAGGAGTAAGAAAAGAAATGAAAGACAAAATCAGAGAAAGTAAGTCCAGAGAAAACCATAATTCTAAAAAATACATGCACCCCAACATTCACTGCAACACTGTTCCCAACAGCCGAGACATGGAAGCAACCTAAGTGTCCACAGACAAATGAATGGCTAAAGAGGATGTGCTATGCTCTTATACAATGGAGTATTACTCAGCAACACAAAAGAACGAAATAATACCATATGTAGCAACATGGATGGACCTAGAGATTATCATACTAAGCAAAGTAAGTCAGACAGAGAAAGGCAAATATCAAATGACATAGCTTATACATGGAATCTTTAAAAAAAAAATGATACAAATGAACTTAAAAACAGACTCACAGACATAGAAAACAAGCTTATGGTCACCAAAGCGGAAAGGGGGGATGCATAAATTAGGAGTCTGGGATTAACATAAACACACTACTATATATAAAATAGATAACCAACAAGGACCTACTATATAGCACAGGGAACTCTATTCTGTAATAATCTCTAAGTGAAAAGAATTTTTTGGAAAAAAAAATGTATAACTGAATCACTCTGCTATATACCTGAAACTAACAGAACATTATAAATCAATTGCACTGCAATAAAGACAAATAATTTTTTTTAATTAGAAAATGTGGGAAAGGAAAACATTTGAAAGGAGATGGAGAAGAGGGAAAACAGAGGGAATGCAAAGGAAGATTCAGATTCATCCACACAAGAATGGCCCCCACATCAATCTTGCCAGCACTTCAGCCGATGTATTTAAGGGGAGAGAACTCTGAAGACTCACTTTGGGGATCTCTTGGACGTGATGAAGATAAGGACACCAAGTTCAAGGCCCTCTAAGCAACAAAGACTCCACATTGGTGCTAATGATGCTGGTCTGGAAAAATGTTCAGGACACAGCCCCAGAAGATACATTCCTTATACCTGAGCATGCACAAGTATACACATGTGTGTGCACACATATACACACATCCACATGCGCACATCCACACAAATGCACACATATCCACAACCATACACACATGGACATGTGTACCCAGACACACAGGCATGCACACAAGATCCACATGAATGCAAATCCACATACGTGGATATACCCACACACTAACATGAGCACATATACACATGTATACATTTTCACACATGCCCCACATACTCAATACACACGTGTACAGAAATACAAATCCACACATACATGTGCACACAAAACACACATGTGCGCACCTGCACATCACACATGTGCACATTTCCTCACAGACAAGCAGTTCCCACACCCATACACCACTCACAGACAAAGCCACCCACAGATGTACGCATGATCTAAATATACATAAGCCACCTACTTCTAAATGATATCCAACTTTTACTGTAAATACTAGGCATCATTACAATACCTATAAATGGAAATGTGTACATTTTTAAATATACAGTCAGTACTTCATGCCTTATATTTACCATAATAGCATCTCATTTATAAACCCATCCCATCCATCCCACCCCAGGAAAACAAGCCTCTGCACCTCCATAAAGCCCAGGAGTCTGGGGGCTCCTAGCTGAAGGCCTCGCCCAGAGCGCTCAGAGTGGCCCGGTGGTCCCAGGACAGCAGCAGAGGAAACATCACTGCAGGAGTGAGCCCGGGACACACAGCTGACAGTGGCTGGGGCGGTGGGAACCCAGCCCAGCTCCCTCCAAGCCTTTAGGTCACAGGGTACAGTGCTGCTGCCCCCAGGGCTGGCAGGAGCCAGGCAGGGTGCTCTGCGGCCTCAGCCACACTCAGCTGTGGGACTGCCGTGGTGACCACCACTTCCTAACAACTCAGCCCGTCCAGAGACACAAAGCCCGGCTCTCCTCTGCCTCCACTTAAGGCCTGCAAAGGCCCCCGGGCATCTCCTCCACACTCCGGTACCACATATCACCAGCAGGCAAACTGAGGCCACAGGTGGCAGTCCTTCTGTCTTCCCTCCCACAGTGCCCCCGACAACTGTCCTCTCTTCCCCGCCAGGCCGAGGGAGCGGGCCCACAGAGGCGCAGGGGCCAGTGGGGGCCTGAGACCCCTATCTGACTCTCAGGTGAGTCAGGCTGGCCCCACTCCCAAAGCCCTCGGTGTAGAAGACTGTGAGGCTCCATCCCCCGACCCCGGGCCCCCCACGCCCCTCTAGGTGAGACCCTGGGCACTGACCTGCTTCTCATTCTCGTCCTCCAGCCTCAGCCGGTCCTCAATGCAGTTCCGGGCCTGCAGGAAGGCCTTCCTCTGGGCGCGCTCAGCCAGGATCCTCACGAAGACCCCATACATGTTCACACCAAGGAAGAGCAGAGCATTGGCACCCAGCTGGAGGGAAGAGAACAACGCAGAGGGCTGCACCAGGGGCCTGGCTCTGCAGAGGCTCCTCCACGTCCTCCAACCACCAGCCCACGAAATGACCATGCCAGTTAGACCCACGTGCCAAGCCAGCCTCATGTGGCCACAAGCCAGGCCTCATCCTGCACCCTTTGAGGGGTCATCTGTGCTATAGGCTTGTCATGTAATGGAATAGTGGGCAAGGATGCAAGGTGTGTCCCCCAAAATTCACATGGAAGTCCTGACCCCCAATCCCCCAGGAGGGGCTATACTTGGAGACAGGGTCTTTCAAGAGGTAATCAAGAGAAAGTGAGGCCGTCAGGGCGGCCCTAATCCAACATGAGGGGCCTCCCTGGTGGCTCAGTGCTAAAGAATCCACCTTCAATGCAGGAGACATGCGTTCGATCCCTGGGTCAGGAAGATCCCCTGGAGAAGGGAATGGCAACCCACTCCAGTATTCTTGTCTGAGAATCCCATGGGCAGAGGAGCCTGGTGGGCTACAGTACACAGGGTCACAAAACAGTCGGACACAACTTAGTGACTAAACAACATCAACAACAATCCAACATGACTGGTGTCCCTATAAGAGGAGATGGGGACACAGACACACACGGAGGGACGGCCTTGTGAGGACACAGGGAGAAGGTGGCCATCGACAAGCCGAGGAGAGGCCTCGGGAAAGACCAGTCTCCAGAGCTCTGAGAAGTAACATTTGTGGTCTAAGCCACCCAGCCTAGGCACTTCATTACAACAGCCCAAGGAAACACTACACCTAGAAGCTTTGAAGGTGAAGACAGAGTGGTTATTCCCATAAAGGCAACATGGAAAGCTCTGCAGAAAAAGAGTGAAGGCGAGTTGATTAAAAACAAAAAAGGAAGAATGGCATTTGGGTACAAAGTGAACTCTTGTATGTATGAAGATGAAGAAAATGCAGTGTCCAGAGCCTCTGATGGCTCCAGTTCTCACTCCACGTCAACAGACAAGAAGGCAGAAAGGGACCCGGCCAGGAAGGACCCCTTCAGGACAGCTTCTGCCCGGGCTGGGAGTTAAGGCAGGAAGTCTGAGGACCACAGTGTCTGACCGCTTCCTGCTTTCACCTGCCTAAATGCAAGTCCAGTCCAGACTACTCAGGACTGAGCTCGGGGGACTTCACAGGAACCCACGACACATGAAGGTCACATCACACGGAGTGGCAGGGCTGGGGAGGGATCAAATCCTATGTCCCCTGCTCAGGCTCCTCAGCTGACCTGTACCTACCCCTCGTGGCCACAGGGCTCAGGGCCAGACAGAGGTGCCCTCCACTGACCAGCAGGACCCCAGCACATCCCCCTGGAGCCCCCAGGCCACTGAGACAGAAAGGACCCCCACCCACCTCCCTGTGAGGCTGCGGTGTTTATAAAACCGCTGCACCCACCCACCCCCATCACAGTCACTGTAAAAATGGATGATTTTATGTTTGATTAAACTCCAGCATTTCCTGCAGGTTCTGACTGTCACTGCTCCTCATGGATTAACCCAAAATACTCCCCACCCAGGACTGATGTCACACACAACTACACAGGACAAACAAACACAGTGGCAGATGGGACAGCAGTCCACGATCAGAGGACACCTTCCAGAGTCCAGGCAGTGATGGGCAAGGTGGCCCAAACAGGGAGAGTTGAGGGACAAGGACAGGGAGACCAGGGAGGTCGCAGTTGGCAGTAACATCCATCTAGAGACCTGGAAACTGTTCACAGGAGGACACGGAGACAGGCCAAGCAACTGGAATCCACAGGACCCCAGCACCCAATGGTCATCTCCCTAAACCTCCAGCAGGGGAGTGAGCTCCCAGCAAACTCAACAGGGACAACTCGTCCACTTACACTTGGCAGAGGATGGACACACGCTTACCTAACACAGACTGTGTACACAACACTCTCCTGCAAATCACCTCTTGGATCCTACCTCTGCCCCCCAGAGACAGGGACGGCCACCCTGAGAGGGGTCTAGGAGAACAGCCAAACGTCCAATAAAAATGGTGCCGCCATTACCTGGAACATTGCATTGTGACCTGACCATCTCCATGTGACCCTGGACAGCTCTATATGACCTGACCAATTCCATGTGACCCTGATCATCTCCCTGTGACCCTGATTATCTCCACACGATCTCATCATCTCCACGTGACCCTGAGTATTTCCATGTGACCTGACCATCTCCAAGTCAGGTCCTGACACCTCCATGACCTCATCATCTCCCTGTGACCCTGCATGTGACCCTGATCGCCCTCACTGTGACCCTGAACACCTCCAAATCTGAGTGCCCCCCTAGCTGGAGCATCCATGCTTTAACCAGATGCAAGACTGGAACACAAATGCTTCTCTGAGGCCAGTGCCAGTCAGTCTCAGGCCCGGGGGCCAGCACTGGTGCTCCCAGGGCAGCTGCACTGGGCCCCGGTACCAGACAGTATTTTCTGTGTCTAAAGGACCATCTGCTGTGTTCTGGGATCAGTTCATGCCAGTCTGTTGATGAAGGCACTTTTCTGGTGGCACCAGGAAGACCAGCGTATATGAAACAATACGTTGCACATTGGTAGAATCAATACTTGGTCTTCCCAGGTGGCACTAGTGGTAAAGAATCCGCCTGCCAATGCAGGAGACATAAGAGACATGGGTTCGATCCCTGGGTCCGGAAGATCCCCTGAAGGGGACATCCTCACAGTTGTGCATGGCACAAGTGCATGGCAACCCACTCCACTATTCTTGCCTGGAGAATCCAATGGACAGAGAAGCCTGGTGGGCTACAGTCCATAGGGTCACAAAGAGTCAGACACGACTAAAGTGACTTAGCAGACAGGCAGGCAGAATCAATATTTAAACACATACTAAGTGTGTTTAAAACACCCACAGGTACAGTGCTGGACAGGTTTCTAAAAATTTAAACAACAGTGAGTCTTTGCACAAAACACTCATCTCCCAGTAGACCCTTAATCATTTATGGCTTCTGCACGCTGTCCTAGCCTCGATTTAAGGTTCTGAACATGGAGACGAGATAACACACAGGACGCCTCTTCTGAGATGCTGTCCAGCCCAGCACCCCTGCAGTGAAGCCCTCAGCTGTCACCGTCAGGTGGAGGACAAAGTCCACCTGAGGGGCCAGGCACCCAAGGTCAGCTGAGCACAAGGTGCACGAAGCCACAGGTCACACTTGAGCCTGGAAGACAGGGCTTTTCAGGTGGCCTGTGGCAGAAACGGGAAAGTGGAGGGCCCCAGTGAGGTCTGGGTGGAGAGGTGAGGGCCAGCGGGCAGAAGGGCTGGCAGAGGCTGGGCAGTTTGGTCAAGGGAAAAATCAGTAGCAGAGAGGGGGTGAGCTGGATCACCTTGCCACCCCCTCTACACCCGTCTTCCTCACACCTTCCCTTTACTCTGGCCACAGTGATCCCCAGGGACACCGAGGCCCAGCTGGATGCATACCTGGCTGCCCTGTCAACACCATCTGAGCCACTCACACGAAGAAAAGCCCCATGGCCTGCCCCACAGCTGGAGTCTAGCAGGCAGAGTGGAGCAGAGATAGGGGGTCTCCCCTGCCCTATGCTCTGCATTCGCATTCACAAACCTGTCGATCCTCCCCCAGGAAATCAAAGGAGGAGGCCGTCCACATGACGCTAAAGCCCCCAGCACATCTGGCTCCCTGCCCCCACTCAACTCCCACACACTCCACGATCAGGAACCAAGGTGACAGGCACAGCAGTGACAAGAGGCCCAGGTCCTGCCCCACAAGACACAGAGAAGTTTCAAGACTGGCTACCTAATCAGTGACCAGGGAGGAGGGTGACAAGGCAGAGAAAAGCCCAGGGGTAAAAAAATAAAAATAAAAAAGAAAAGCCCAGGGGTAAAAAAATAAAAATAAAAAAGAAAAGCCCAGGGGTCACGCCTGACAGGCGTGGCCTGGACAGGGCGCTGGTTCACACTGGCAGCAGTAGAAGTGGTGATTGGGGAGACAGGCTGAGGGTTATGAGCTTGAGGAAGGGTCCTTGCTGGGATGGAGGCTGAGTACCACACAGCCCGGAACACCCTTCCTGAGACTGAGAGGTCCTTGCCACCCCCACCAGCATCCTCACTCCACAGACACAGGGGCCCTGAGGAAGGGCAGGGCCCCCAGCTGCAGAGGGCAGGGCACACCCAGCAGCCCCACCACCTGGCCTCCCTGTAACCACCCTCACTCCTGCCTCAGGGCACCTCCCTCATATACCTGGCCTCAGCATCCAGGCCCCCCAGGACCCCCTGCAGCCCATGTGGCCCTGGATGCCTAAGCCCTGCCAGGAACCCCATCTGCACCTTTCTTGCCCCTGGAAGGCTTGCCCTTAGAGCTCTCTTCTTCTCCAGCTGAAACTCCATGGCCCAGCAGGACACTGTCCTGCCCCTCAAACTCTGGAAATGCAGGACTGGTCAAATCCAGCTCCACAGACACTGCTAGAGGAAACGCCAGGGCCCGTCTGCCTGGCCATCTTCTAGGAGTGAGTGCACAACTCCACACCAGCAGCCCAGAGTGCTTCTCCATCCCAATCCTCACCTGTCCCTCCTCCCCCGGGGCCCTCTCTCTGCCCAGCCCAGCCACTCCCACTGCCCATGCCCCCAGGGTCCCCTCTACCTTCCAGCTGGGACCTACTGCTCTCAAACTCATGACTATTTCTTTCTTCTGAAAATGAGACTTCTCTTTCTCTCCTGGGCCTGCCCAGTTTTCTCCCCTTTCAGCAAAACTCTTGGAAAGGCCCCGCGGAGTGCCAGCCTTCATCCCTTCTGCAGCTGTCCTGGGTGGTCTGTGACCAGGTCAGGACCACCTTCACATCCTGAACCCAGGCTCAGGTCCCAATGTCCAGCCCACCCTGCTCAGGCCGTGACCTCCCCTCCATGGGCGCCCTGCCCAGCATCCTCTGGTCCAAGCCTCACATCTGGACCCCTCTCTACCCCAAACTCCACCCCTTGTGGCATCTCAGCCACACTCCACTTGGGAGCCCATCCCTGTGCCAAAGACCCCCAAATCGACACCTTCAGCTTGGCCCAGCCAGCCGTCCCCCTCCCCTGTCCATGCATGTCTCCTGCTGGGTCAAGCCTGCATGGGACAGGCCCTGGCAGGACCCCTGGTGGCAGCCAGCACTCACCCAGCAGCCTCTCCCACCTCAGTTGATCCAGGCCCCTGGAAACCTCTCAGGCCACAGCCCTTTTCCACCACCAGCAAATCCTACCAGCTCTGTCTCCAACACAGTGGGCCCTGACCGCCCTTCCTGCCATCCGCTGCTTGGTTGCCAAGCTGCCTCCTAACCCAAGCCTGTGCCCCTCCTGGCCCTCGAGGCTCCTGGACGGTCCTCTGCTCTAAACCCCTAGTCCTGAGTCTCCCTGGGCCCAAAGCTCTCTGTGGCTCATGCCCTACAGCCTGTCCTCTTCGTGTGCCCCGGCCTGGCCTGCTCTGCTTTGGGCCTCTGTCCTGCATCCCTGGGCAGGAAGCCCCTTCCCACACAATGCCTGGTGCACTCTGACCTGCAGGGGCTCCACTCAAATGGCACCTTCTCAAAACCACTTACCTGACCCCTGGCTAAAAGTGCACACACTTCCACCTTGGCTTCTGGTTTCTCCTGCTGGCCCTTTCTATTTCTTTCCTTCTGCTGCTTTCAGCAGTTACTATCTTCCAGTACATTATATCATTAACTCATTTGTCACCCCCCCCCACCTGCTGCTGCCTCTCAAGGGGCCTCAGTCTGTCAGGTCCGCGACGGATCCGGGAACCTCTCATAATACAGCAGGTGCCCTGGTGTTGGTTGAATGAGTAACGGAGGGCACGTGGGTGGGGAGGCGGCCTGGCCCTGGCACACCCCTGGAAAGGGGCGGAGGGAGGTGCAGGGAGACACCTGCACTGCCACATGCACAGCCCGACCTCTCTCCAGGTTGTCTCAGACAAGGCCTGATAAGACTGCAGCCCAGCTCTCGCATCTGTCATCAGTCGGGCAGTGGGGCGGGATCCAGCTTTTCCACGACGGACAGAGGCACATAAGAGGCAAGGCATCAGTATGTCCCAGTGTCTGGAGTGACAGGGCTTCTGGGGCATGCTGAGCTGGCGGAGCCGGGCATGGCAGGGCGGGGTGGGAGGGGAGGGACACAGTGCAGACGTGTGCACACATGGACTGGGTCACACACCGACTCTAGCCCCAAAGAGGCTCTCACCTCACTGCTTATTTCTGACCCTTGAACAAACTGGACTTCAGGAATGGATCCCACTGCACAGGGTCCTCCAGGGACATGGAACCACTTGTGATTCCTGCAGATAAAACCTGCTTCACAATAAAGTAGCAGAGATATTTCCAGATCCTTCGACTACACCAGTGACTCCCCAAATGTTCTCACTGAGCTTTTCATCCATAGAGCAGGGCAAGTGTGTATGGAAAAGCAGCCATCTTGCAAAACAAGTTCAAAGAGCACACATTTCAGATCCCTTTGGCCACGGATGATTCAGAAGGCAACACACTCCTTTAACATGAGAGCATTTCTCACATAAGGAAACTAGGCAAAGGCACCAAGAAAAACATATTCTTTCAGAGAAGGTCATCACTCAGCACATCACTCCAGCATGAGGCTCTCAGTGGGCACCCTCCATCCTGACCACCAGTGCTCATAACCCAGTTCTCCCAGCAGCAGTGGACAAAGTCCCAGAGCAGACACCTCGCTCAGATGCTCAGATGCGGCATGAAGCTGCCAGTGCAGATGAGGGAGGCACCCAGGGTGCAGTCTCCCAGGAGCTCGTCGGGCAGCTGCCGAGAAGGGCAGTAGGGGGACGGTGCGTGGGATGACAGGTCACACAGGAGGGCTGACCATGGGGCCAGGGTCCCAGGCCCAGCCCAGGTTTCAGCACCCAGGCCCTTCTGTAGCTGGCCATTCTCCTTGTCCAGAGTGTGGCATCTGACGTCCAGCCTGGGCACGTGGTGCCTTGGGCCCCAGACAAGCTGCTGCGTGAGCAACAAGGCCCATCCATCCCCTGGAGGAGGCTGTGTTCCCGGAAGCCAGGGTCTACTTCAGCACAGGGAAAGCTGAGCTCTGGTAGAGCTACTCTGTCCTTCAGAGTCAAAACACATAGCCGCTCTCAGATTGGGAATGTGGCCCTGGGGAGGACTTCCTCTCTGACAGCGTGGACGGCAAGAGGGAGCACCCAGCTGTCCGGAGCTCCTGAGGCATTATAGGTGGGAGTCCCATCCCCAGGGTCACTAATCAGGCATCCTATTCCCTTGCACCCAGGTTACTCACCGGGGCAGGCGACCTGGACCCCTCACCTGGACATCTCACCTGGGCACTCCTCACCTGGGCACCCCCTCACCTGGGCACCCCTCAGGCGCATAGCAGGACACCCTGGTTCTGGGCCTGCGGCAGCCCCACAGCCCACAGGATCACTATGGACCATGACCCCTGGCCTGCCCCCTCTTAGCTGCCCTGCCCATTTCAGCAAGTGCCCCTGACTCCAGACCTACACACACAATGGCCCTGCTCTCCATCCCTGTGGCAAACTGTGGGCCCTCAGACCACACACCCTACACCAAGCCTGGCACAAGGCGGGTGCTTGATTCTGGAAGAACAGTGGGTGGCCTCAAACCCAGGGACCCAGACTCTGTAGGTCTGGGGTGGGACTTGGGCCTCTGGATGCTACCAATACATGCACACGGACACATGAACACACTCACATTCCTGTACAGAAGGACGTATGCACAGGTGTACGCATAGCCAACTACATGCCCACACAGATGCACACACATTACACATGTGCACTCACTTGTGCCCACATTCATGCACACACGTACACACACAAGCCCCACCCCCAGAGCTGTGTCCATGCTCTGCACAGCCCCACCCAGAGAACCGGGAGTCAGGAAGCTCTCCCTCAGCTGGAGGCAGAGTGAACACCAGCAGCTCGGGTATCAGAGCAGATCCTGCCACCCTCCAATCCAGGAAGGCAGGGTCGGGAGCTGCAGGGGAAAGAGCAGGATCTAGGGAGGATGAGGACAGGAGGGACACAGACGCAGCAGTGAGGGGCAGCCTGCACTGGGGCGGAGAAGGCAGTGAGTGTCATTCTCACGCCACGCCCCACACATGGACGTGTGCACAAGGGAGCCCAACCTGCCCTGCAGAGACTCACACACAGCAGACAGAGGGGACGGCCCCAGACGGTTGGGGATCCTGGGCCTTGTCACCCCATGGCTCTCAGGCCTACATGCATGGCCCCCCTCACCCAGCCTCCCCATCTGGGTGCAGCCTGGGGCCTGGTCTCATTCCAAGGGCTGGCCTCTGAGGTCGTGGGGCTGGAGGGCCCCAGACCCCACTTTCCTTGGGGAAAACACATCTACCCAGGAAATCGGAAAAATAATCAGTGCAGCATGTGAGCGTCTGCCCGTATATGAGTCGGCATGTGGGTGCATGCGTTCCTGTGTCAGTGTGCAAGGGTGTGTGTCTGTGTGTGTGTGAGCATGTGAGTATATGACAGGAGACGGCTTCCACCTCACTGAGCGCCGGCCCCGAGCTGTGGGGATGGCACAGTCCCCGGGGGCCACCTGTGCCTACACAACCACAGGCATGACCTCGGAGGAGAGGGAGGCACAGGGTAAGGGCCCTGCCCTCAGCTGCATAGCTTAGAGCGGAGCCCTGCGTGCAGGGAGTCCCCACCCCACCCCCTCTGCAAGCCCACCCACCACCATCTGAGTCAGGAAATGGCCCAAGGACACTTCTGGGCTCCAAGTTTGCAACACAGAGCAGTTGGCCCATCAACCAGGCCCTCCGGACATCAGAGACGTGACGGGAGAAGGGCAGCACCCCAGAACCACTGGGAGGGAGCCCGTGGAAAGGGCAGTGGGTGGGGACGTTTCCCCACAGGACCCGCTTGAGGAAGGCCTCAAAACATTCTGCCTGGCCCAAACCCCAGGGCCTCCCCTGCACCTGCTCTTTCCTCCACACCCGCCTCTCCAGCCCCACGGTGACCAGTTCGTTCCCTCAGCCAGCTGCCTGCAGCCCCAGAATCCAGCAGCCTCTTGGCCTCATCTGTCCGGGACCTTGGAGTGTACTGTCCCCAGGAGGCATCCCCGAGCCCTCCCTCTGCCTTGTCGCCTTTATTCTTCTCTGAAGGTCACACACTCCCCCCAGCACAGACTGCAGTTCCAGTAGTTGAGCGGGGTCCCCGAAGACTAACTCCCTGGAGGGCAGGCGGTCCTGTCCCCTGACTCGGCATCTGCCACCCAAATGTGGACCCAGAACCATCCGGAGAAGGCGCCACAGCCCGAGCAGCCGCAGAGGCTTCATAACTGTGTCTGCTCCAGTGGTCCCCGGCCCCTCCGCTAAGTCCCCCCAGGGGACCAGACTCCAGCATATGGACAGTCTGGGGATCCATGGCAGCAGAGGAAAGCCTGGGACCCTCAGGACTCCCCGGAAGGGGAGCAGGTGGGAACCCTCACTCTGATGCAGGATGGTCCCCCCAGCCGGGCCCTACCTCCCTAGTTCCTGCTGCCCTGGTGTCGGCAACTCTAGGTGCTTCTTACTGTGGGAGCTGGATGACACAGCTGTGATGCAAACAGACCAGGTTTAGGGAGGGAACCGCCCATCAGACAAGAGGGCTGGGAGCCCAGGTTCCAAGGACTCAGGAGTTTCCGATTGGATGCCCACGGACATGAACCTGCAGGCCTGGAAGAGGCACTGGAAACTGCCTAAGCTGTAAGGTGCAGGGGATGGGGAGCCAGTATGTGCCCTGCCCAGCACCCGGAGGCTTGTCCAGCCCAGGACAAGCCTGTGCCAGGAGAGCCGCCTCCTCCCTCCCGCTCAGCTCAGCCAAGGCAGGTGAACAAACAGGTGACAGAATCCAGTCAGGGTGGGGGTGGGGGGAGAGGGAGGTACTGGTGGGGATGGTCAGGAGGCTGGTTACAGGAGCAGGAAGAGGGGCCCCAGCTGGGAAACAGTCCAGCCAGAGGAGAAGGGGCACTGCTGGGGTGAGGGGCCAGCTGTGGGGTGGGGTTGCACAGGCGGTCAGGAGAGGGTCTGGTGGAGGGAGTGGGGAGAGCCTGCAGAGGACCAGAGGGGAAGAGGGATTCCCTGGTGGCTCAGTGGTAAAGAATCCGCCTGCCAATGCAGGAGACATGAGTTCGATCCTTGGACTGGGAAGATCCCCTGGAGAAGAAAATGGCAACCCACTCCAGTATCCTTGCCTGGGAAATCCCATGGACAGAGGAGCCTGGTGGGCTACAGTCCATGGGGCCGCAGAGTCAGACACAACGCCGTAACTAAACAAAGAGGGGAAGAGGCCAGCCAGTGCGGCAGGGGAGAATTGGGGTGGGGGGCGCCTGAGGAGGGGCTAGGCTGAGGGGGGGACACAGGTCCTGACGGATGCCCCAGAGGCCTGCCTGGAAGGAGGAGTAGGAGACGTAGGGGCAAGAGGCACGGGTTGCCAAGGCCCATGTGGCAGCCAGCACTGCCAGCACACACAGGGGTTCTGAGAGCGGTCACGTGGCTCCACCTGCCAGCACTCCGAGCTCCTCAAGAGCTCCGACCACACTACAAGGGTGGGGGGTTGGGGACAGAAATCTGGCCAGCTCCCACTTCCCCAGGAAACCCATGATTTCTGCTACCGTTCCATGGTTGAGGCACTAAACATATTTCCTTTACACTGACAGGAGGCCACACTGCAGTGGACCCTCGCTGTCCCCCCTTCTGAAAAATACAGCGGCCCTGCCCGCCCTGGCTGAGAAGCGGGCCTCTGGGAGCTGTGAGCAGAGGGGCAGCACAAGGAGGAAGCTGGGGCTCTACCTCCTGCACCTGCCACAGGCAAGGCACCTGGGGGCCGGGCAGGCACCATGAGCCAGCGACCCTGCTCCAGAGACACCCACCCTCCCCCACCATCACTCCCTGGCAATGACCTTCGGCAGTGACCTTCACAAGCACTCCCCTGACTCTACTTCCCCGCCCTGTACCTGAGAACAGCCATCTCCAGTATGTAAGTCAGCAAGGGACAAGACTGACATTGCCAGCTTCCCTCCTTCCCCCACCCTCGAAAGCCCAGGACTCTGCAGCCTGCTCACCGCTGCTGGCTCTGAGCAGGCCTCTGGTGTTCTTGCATGGGATGCCTTCAGTTCTGACATGTCACCCAGTTAAATAAAAGTAACTGTGCTGAGGTACAACCATTGGGCCTTGAAAGCGAGGCAGACAGAAGGGAGCCCGTTCGGTCCATATTTATGGGACCCGGCCTTGGTCCTGGACCAGCGGGGAATAATGCCATTTCCCTTGAACTCTTTCTGCCCCAGTGGAAAGCAGTAGCAGGCACACCTTCCCGGGAAAGGGAGGAGCACAGCCCCCCATATTTCAGCTGTGCAGTCACATGTCTGGCTTTCTTTGTGTTCTCCTCTACCTCCCAGCATCTGGGCTGGCCTGGGCCCTACAGAGCCCCAAAGCACACCAGGGCAGCACAGGACGGCTGCAGGAAACCCCTGGAGCCCCTCTGTGGAGGGCCAGAGGAGCCCACACTTTAACCCAGGTCTCAGGCCCCAGCACAGGCTTTCTCCAGCAAGCACACGACACGCTGCGTATCTGTAGCAAAGACGGCACCCCGGCACTGACTGGCTCATCCATCCAGCCCTTCTGCCTCCTTTTGGCCTCTACCCTGGGTCCCGCGGGGCTTCTGCCTGTCCTGGGTCCATCCTGCGGGCGTGGTACCATCAGCTGGTGAGTGCACTGCAGGAGGGCAGGGAAGCGCAAGCATGACTAGCAACCAACACGCTTCGGAAATGTGGCTGCCATCTTCTCCACCGGTCTCCAGTACCAACTTGCAGAGCTCACTAAGGACAGATTTCACAGACTCCCAGAATTTTCTCATTGGAAGGGAGAATCCCGGGGGCACCATGCGGTCCGATCAGTGCATGGTTCTCTGCATCCATCTCCATCTGTCCGTCAATATCACCACCACCTGTACAGACCGATGGACTTGAATACCAACATTCTAAAGAAGCCACAACAATTCGGAAGTGACACAAGATTCTGAATGTGTGTTTTTCCAGTGTGCACTTTCCTGTGCAGCCCTGAAGGTGAGACAGGACAGGAACCTGAGGCTCAGTGAGGGAAGGGTCTGCCTAGCCCAGGGAGTCACAGCCATTAGCCAACTGAAACCCAGCTGTCTGCTCCCTAAGAATTCATCTAAGTCCAGGGTGGGCTCCCTTCCTCCCTAGAATACAGGAGCTCATCTTATCCTGGGGGAGGGGTGGAATTCTGAATGCCTGGGGCACCTTTACAGACTCTTCCTGCCCCCCCCCCATCCCTTAATCTTTTAATTCTCTAAAAGGAATGTCTACAGGCTACCTAGAACACTGGTTATTATAAAAGGAGACAATAGTACAGCCTTTCACTGAAGCAGTTGTCTGAACCCCTGGGGGCACCAGAACTCAGCTGGGGCCTGTCCAGGTAGCTTAGGCCCCCTCTCCCCTGAAGCTGACCTGGCCACTGAGACACCCTCCCTGTCCGGATAGAGAGGAGGTCCTTGCTGGGGGGAAGCTGGCTGGGAGGAGGGGGGAGTAAACACAACACATAGTAGGGTTGTGGGGGGAAAGATACAGGAGTGCCCCTGAGAAGGTCAAACAAGCGCCACTCAAAGCCTAAGGATGCAAGGTGGGAGGCAGGCTGGAGAATGGAGCCCTCCCCTCTCCACTCCCTCCTTCCTCTCCCTGGGGACAATCAGCCCCCTGGCCCTTTTCCCTTTTTTTCTTTATCTCTGCCTCCTCACAGTCTCTGGCCTTCACCTCTATTTCTCCTCCTCCATTCCCCCCACCCCACCAGCCCCTCTCAGCCCGCTCCCTTCCACATACTCCCTCCTCCTCCCCTCCCAGCCCCCACCACACACTGGTCTCTCTGGGCCCTGAAATATGTGTCACTCCTGGGTGTCCCATGGCCCCTCTGACCCTGTGCATTCCGGGCATCACCGTCTGGGGGCCCCTCCCTTGGTCCTTGGGCAGAGGGGCCTTGGTGGGGCCCTGGCACCAGCTGTCTGACTCTCATCACTCCCCCCAACCCTCCCCAGTTGTTCTTCCCAAAGCCAGCTCCATCCAGCTGCCCTTCCTCACCCCTGTCTCCTCACCTCCCCTCTTTTTCTCTTTAGATGGGCTCCCCCCCAACCCATCAGATTCCCACCACCCTCCTGCCAAAATGCAACCAGAGGGAGAAGCAAAACCCTCCCTCTGCGCCCTCCAAGATTAGGTGGGATGGGCTGGGCTGCACAGAAAAGCACCAGGCTGGAAGACACCTGCCTCAGACCTCTGGGATCCTTGGGCTGGGGAGGAGCCCCTAAGAAGCAGTCAGCATGGGGTCCTCACCACAATCTTGCCCCTGGGGAAAGACAGTGACAAAGTTCAGGCGCTGCGAGCCTGGATCCCGGCAGAGGCGGAGCAGGTCGAGAGGGACCAGAGAGAGCCCTGTGCGACCTTGGCAAACCCTGTCCTTCAAGACCCCAACCACAAATGGGAGCCAGGGCGGCTGGAAGGGGCCAAAGTCCTTACCCGCTTCCCACATCC
The DNA here is from genome assembly GCF_910594005.1 of Cervus elaphus. Taxonomy (NCBI): domain Eukaryota; kingdom Metazoa; phylum Chordata; class Mammalia; order Artiodactyla; family Cervidae; genus Cervus; species Cervus elaphus. Next base: position 83,462,333 of record NC_057832.1, read on the forward strand.
CCCCGTGACGGCAGGGTTGGGAGGGGGACTCTGCGAGCCCAGCACGCGCTCCGCGCTCCAGGCGCAAGCGAGAGGAGCCCGGGGCTGAGCGCACAGCCCGCAGCAATCCTGCTTGCCCAGGCCCGCTCCTCGTGCCTACTTTTTGTCCATCCTGTGGGGATGGGTGCATCCAGACAGCGTCGGACCAGAGCTCTGGCCTCACCGCCCGCCCACCAGCTGTGTGACCTTGGGCCAATCCTTGCCCTCTCCACGCCCGCTAGTTTCGGGTCTCCACACTCCACACCTAGGAGTGCTTGTGGACTGTAACTCGGGAAAGAGTTCGGCCCCAGGGTGCCAGCCCTCAATGTGTCCCCAATTCCCTGAGTGACCTTGAACGTCCCCCTTCCAATTCTGGGCCTCAGTTTCTCCACCTGCCCAGTCGGTAGATGCACACCCTTCTCCCCGCGTTCCCAGTCCCTCCCGAGAGCAGGTGTATCCCAGACCGGATCGAGGGCGCGCGGCGACACTTACCGTTCTCCAGAGACGTGGGCGCTTGGCGGGGACCAAGGTAGCCGTGACCAGCAAGTGCGAGGCGGCCACCACGAGCCCGAAGCCGATGGCCAGCAGGCTGCGCACGGGCAGCAGGGCATAGGACACGAAGGTGACCAAAAGGAGCTGCCAGACTCCCTGATCGGCTGTCGCCGGCACCGCTGCCGCCCCGGCGTGGGCACCGGCGGGGCCGCCGAGCGCGAAGGGACAGCATAGCAGCGCGAAGGTGAGGCTGAAGAGCAGCGCGAGCTGGCCGACCTGCTGCAGCTGGGGCACCTGCAGCGAGCGGACGTTGGTGACCACGAGCAGCGCCAGGAAGAGCACGCAGTGCACGGGGTGCGAGCCCTTGGCCAGGCCGGGCGCGGGCCCCGGCGCGCCCAGCAGCTCGGCCAGGGCCAGCGCGCCCGCCAGCAGGCTGAGCATGGCCAGCGCCTTCAGCGTCGCCGCCTGCTCCAGCCGCAGCGTGTAGCCGCGGAACAGCGCCTCCAGCTCGGGGCACGCGAACTCCTCATCGCACGCCCGCAGCCCGCGCCGGCCGCCCGGCCCCGCCGCCCGCTCGGCGCCCCCAGACTCGCCCGCGCCGCCTCCGCCTCCGCCGCCGCCTCGGCCGCGCGGCGCCCCCGCCATCCCAGCGCCATGCAGCGGGCGCGCCCCTCGCCGGCCGGGGCGCCGGGCGGGCGGGCGGGCGGCGAGGCGCCGGGGCGCGGCGGGCCGAGTTGGGGCGCCGGCTGCCCCGCGCGCGCGCCCCGAGCGCGTCCCCTCCCGCCCGCCGCGCCTGCGCACTGGCGCCGCCCGCGCCCGGGCCGCGGTCCTCCCGCGACCGCGCTGCGACAGCCGAGCTCGGAGCCGCGGGCCTGGGCGCGCGAGGCCCACGCGCGTGCGCGAGGCCCGCACCCCAACTCCACAATCTGTACGCCCCGCTGCCCGAGGAGTCGCGTGACCTTGGGCGCCCACCCTGCCCCTCCTGTCCTCAGTTTCCCCACTGGTGCGCAGTGCCACGCACTATGCTGTCTCTTGGGGCGTTAAAAGTGCTGGAATTCTGCACCGTTCCCCCGGAGGGGGGCAGCTTACCTTGTCAAATGTAACCCCCCAATAAAAGCGGGTCACTCTATTCTAGAGGAACCCAAAATGAGGCCCACGCTTGACCACAGACCCATACCCAGAGCCCTGCAAGGTGAAGGGATGCCCTAGAACCCCGGGAGCAGAGAGGAAGGTGGTGACCCGTGACATCTCCCTCCCCCCAGCCTCTCTGCACCCAGAACCCGCCACACATCAGGCTGTGGGCAAGTCCTGTCCTGGCTCCTACAACCCACCACCCCCACTCCCTCGTCAGCGGGTGCAGGGGTGGAAGCAATGACCAGATGGTGAGATCGGAGCAGCAGAAACCCCAGCCGAAGTTCGGCCCGCAGGTAGCCTGGCCAGTGCCACCTGAGTGCTAGAGGAGCCAGGTTAGAGTCACAACAATAGAGTCTGTGGAAGCTGGTGTGAGGCTGCTGGTGCAGGGGTGGAGTGGGAGAGGGAAAGGAAAAGGGAAGCTGCAGTTTGCCCTAAGTGGATGAGATGCCCGAGTGATGAGATGTTTTCTTCAGCAGGACAAATGGAGGGACTGTTGCTGTGGCACGTGTGTGGGACTCACTGCTTACACTCACTCTAAAGGAAAAGGCTTTGTGCCCGCCTTAACCTGCATTATGCTCACAGTGGCCCCTGGGGGTCGTGCTTATGTCCCCCTTAACACAACAAGGATCTCAGAGTAAGCAGCTGACTCCAGGAGATGTGGAGAGGTGTCAGGACTCCCAGCAGAACCAGTGTCTGCTCCATCATCCCCTGCTGCTTCTCATATGAGTGGACCACCACGTGGGTGGACTGGGAATCGGAGATCCCATGAGTCCCAGAGACCAGGAGGCTGGTTCCCTGCAAGGAGTCCTACCTGAGCCCAGTTCCAGACAAACAGGTTAAACTACTGTGGCTCAGGCGTGGGTCTGTTTCAGAGGGGCTCTAGGGCTGAGAACCCCTGCACCATATACTGTTATATGGACACAAGAATTAAATTTGAGGTGTATGTCACACCTTTCTGGAATCAGTATTAGTTGAGCCGGGTGAAGTTGCCATTTTTATAAAAGGTCCAAAGTAATCTGGTATCAGCTGTGATAGTTGTAAAGATAGCACCTCACAATCTCTGCCTAGGCCAGGAACACCTCCACGCCTTGTTTCCCAGCTGTCCGTATCAGCAAATTTTGGTGGCTATCTGGTCCCTTCTCCTGAAATGGCCTCCCCACACAGGACACCTCCTCTGTGAAGCCTTCCTGACTCCCCCTGCCCCAGCCAATTGCTTCCTCAGTCAATTGCTTCCTCATCCCGGTTTCTACTCTCCCTGGTACCCACCACTCTGGTCATCAGTTCATTTGTCTCCAACCCTAATGGATCTGGCAGCTCTGGGAGGGCAGCAACTGAGCCAGAAAGATCTCCTGCCTCCCCCTCACTTGGCAAAGTGCCCATCTTCTGTCGTCTGGTTTTCTGCCCCTCCCCAGAAGGTAGCAAAGTCTGCAGGATTTTTCTTTTTAAGTACTGAGTGTCAAGAGTAGATTCTCTTGTTAAATGATGCCGTATATCTCTATATCTTAATGACTTTGTGGAAGGAAAGCTGAATAATATCTGAAAATGGATCAAACTATGTAAGAATGCAAGAAGTATGATAAAGTGATCTGGGTACAAAGTTCACAAATCAGTAACACACTCTTCCTTCACCCAACAACTTTAACGGGCAAGATCAACTCTTTTTCTACAGAACTTGTGTTTATCAGGGTTGATGGAAAGAGATTCAGCCACAGGCACCATGCCTTTTGTTTGCTGCTACACACAAAGCATCTCCTGACAAAGCACACTGCTCCTCCTGACAAAGCATCCAGGGCCACGGGGGCATGGTTCACAGGTCATTGCCACGTCCATCATGTCTTTTGTGCCTCATGGCATCCTGGTGAAAAGGTTTATCACCCTTGTCTTGTTGACCAGGAAGCAGAGGCCTGGAGTTGTTCCTGCAGGGCCAGAGATGGGGGTGCACCAGAGCTTCGTGGGAGCTGTGGAGGCTATGGCTCCCTAACTCCAGATGGTGGGAGAGATTGTTACCATCACAGTGCAGACGTGCACGGCTCATAGGTTCCTCTTGTCTCATCCCATTGGCTGGAAGGAAAGGAGAAGACCACACATGGGCAATTTGCAGCCAGGGAAAATTATCTGAGAGTCAAGTGCACACATCCAGTACTCTCGCTGGGTGTCATGGCTTGAATTGTGTCCGCCTCAAATTTATACTTGGAAGCCCTAACCTGCAGTACCTCTGAACATGACCTTATTTGGAAATGAGGTTATTACAGATGCAATTAAGTTGAGGCCATTCTGGAGTAGGGTGAGTCCTAACCCAATATGACCGGTGTCCTTATACAAGGGGGCATTTGGAGACAGATTCACACACAGAGAACACCGCCTGAAGACTGGAGTGATGCTGCCACAAGCCAAGGCAGCACCTGAAGTCAGGAGAGAGGCCTGGGAATGGATCCTCCTCCAGTGTCTTCAGAGGGAGCATGGCCCTCCCCACTGACCTTGATCTTGGACTTCAGGCCTCCCACTTCTGTGAGAGAATTGTTTGCAAATCTCTTTTCTGTTGTTTAAGCCCCTAGGGTGCAATACTTTATTACAGGGGCCCTAGCAGACTAATATCTCTAGCATATGGTTGATCTTGGGTAATGTTCCATGTTACAGAGTGCAAATATTGACAGATAGTAAAGGGGTTGCAAAGATCACCAGGGGAAATTCTGTTCTGGGGAGCATGTCCTCCCCAGCAGAGGTGAGCAGATAGAGGGCACCATCGTGGGCCACATTGAGTCTTGCTGGCCTGGGACGACAGACATTCGGTTACCTCCTTGTCACCAAAAAAAGTTTTCCTCTCCCCTGTGAAGGGGGCTGCTCACAGTCCTCTCCCCACTTTCCTAAGGAGAGCTGGCACATCTCTTGGGACAGGCAGGCAGTGTTTCTTGCACCAGTAACGCCACCAGGCCTCCCTCTGACCTTTGATTATTTACAAATCTCATGTGTATGTTAGCGTTCGAGCATCACAACTGCCAACAGCCCTGAACTTCGCAGAAACTAATCCAGTTTCAGATCATGAGTGAGTATGGTTCAGGGTGGACCCAGCCTGGAGCCAGATTCAGCAACCCAGACACCACAGGGATGGTGGACCATTAGTCACATAGCCGGGCAGGTGTCCCAGCACCACCCTTCCCAGCTGTGTGGCTTTGGGCAGCTTACTCAGCCTCTCTGTGCCTCATGTCCTCCTTAGATTGAGTAGGTAACAACCCCTGGCTCACAGGGTTATGGTAGGCAGAGAGGCACATATGCCCACAGAACCTGCACATCATAAGCACAAAATAAATGGGTTTTGCCTCTCATGGGTCAGTGTTCCCTGCATACAGGAATGGGGCAAAGGCCATTCAAACGCTTTGAGATAAACGTATAAGTTTCAGGCATTCTGAACAGAGACCATGATACCAGGGTAATTGCTCTAAGCCAGCCCATTGAGTTCCTCAGACTTTGGCCAGAGACTTAGCTTGCAGACAAGTGTTTCTTATTCCACATGCCACCGATCTGTATTTGGAACAAAGTTCTGCCTGTGGGTCTGTGGGGAAGAGACCTACCTCTAGTGGACTGATTCTGAGCCACTGTGGAAATGCAATTTGATGGGGACAGAGGTAGGAAAGTTCAACAGGAAACTACATTCCAGAGAGTTAATTTTGTCAGAGCCATTGCTTCTTAATCAAATGACCCACATGACAGGTTCAAAGGAGAGCCATGAAAGTGGAGTAGCCCTGCAGCCAGGTGACTTGGGTGCTCAGCCTCCAGGGACACTGGGATGCGCGTTCCTGACACCCGGGCAGGCGCACTTCCCAGGCCTTCCTCAGATCGCTTCTGGTGGACTTGTCTGGGGCTTGAGAGGCCCACGAATGATTTGTGGGACAGTGATTAGAAAAGTTCAGGGGCTCTGCTCAGGAACCCTCCAGTCAAAAGGGGGCAGGAGAACTCCAACCCCAGCTATCTTAATCTGAACACTTGAGTCAGTTCTAGTGAGAGGAATGAACCTAAAGCCTATTATACGGAGTGAAGTAAGTCAGAAAGAGAAAAACAAATATCGTATATTAACGCATATATTTGAAATCTAGAAAGATGGTACTGATGAACCTATTGCCAGGGCAGCAGTGGAGATGCAGGCATAGAAAATAGTCTTGTGGACAAGGGCACGGGGAAAAGGAGAGGGTGAGATGAATGGAGAGAGTAGCATGGAAGCGTATACACTACCATAGGCAAAATAGATAGCCAGTGGGAATTTGCACTATGACTGGGAACTCAAACTGGGGCTCCGTAACAACCTAGAGGGGTGGGAATGGCTGGGAGGTACAAAAGGGAGGGGACATACGTACACCTATGGCTAATTCATGTTGATTCATGGCACAAATCAAACCAATATTATAAAGCAATTATCCCTCAATTTAAAATTTTTTTTTTTTTTAAATCTGAAAACTAAGAGGCCCTTTCACTCTCCCGACTGAAAGCCTGAATGGCTGACCCAGGACCACAACTTGGAGGCCCAGGGAGGCCACTGGGGGAGGAGCTCCCCTCCTGAAGTCCTCGAGCCCAAGCAGGGGCTGCCCCTGGACAAGTGGATAGATGACAGTAGGCAGACGACCAGCCTCCCCTTCACATGTCACTGTCCCCTGCAGTGCCAGCAGGAAGAGAGCTAACTGCAGCAGCTTCAGAGTGGCTCTACCACTCGGCTCCCCGGGGTGGTGGGCTCGCAGATCCTGGGCGACTCAGCATCCTCACTTCTGCGCTGGCGTCTCTGGCCAGCCTAGGGGCGAAGGCATCAGATAACATCTGAGTGTCCACCGCTTCTACAGGGAGACCCGGCTGGCGGGAGGAGGTTGGTGTGACAGGCACTTTCGCCGATTGCCCTTGTCACTTAGGATGTGGCATCAAGCAGAGCAGGACTCTGGGCGGGGGGGAGAGGCAGGTGCCAGCCGAGCAATCACACAGATAGATACGTGATCGCACCTGTGGCAAGCATCTCCCGGGAAAGCAGGATGTGTCCTCGGAAGAGCCCTGTGGTGGGAGAGAGGGGTCAGGCTGCACTGGGCTCTGTGCACCCGCGGGTGCACCCGCGCACCCAGAAGGGTGGGCTACTGTTCTTGATGCCCGGAGCACACTGTGGGGCCTAGATGATTAATCCAGACTTGGTGGTGTTGGGCGGTGGTGGGCGTGGGGGCTGCTGACCTCCTCTACTGCCCGGAGCCGAGTTCCTGTGAGGTTTCTGTGTCATCTGGGTGAGACAACACGTGGCCTCTTGAGTGAACATCAGCCATGAGCAGGGTGGAAGGGCCCGGATGACTCTGGGAGGGTTGGCATCAGCACGGGTAGGATGAAAGGGTCCATTGACCGACCCTGGGACGGAGGCCATGGTGGCCACTCTCAGGTGCAGACAGCAATTCATTCAAGCCCCATCCATGCCCACTCAGGTGCTCCAGGGAAAAACCGTCTGCCCTAATGTAACACACCTCCCTGCATGAGCCAAAGCAAGTGCATCCCCTTCCTGTGTTCTCTATATTGCATTTTTTTTTCCCCCAAAAGAAATTAGATTCTGTGCAGGTATGCAGTGGTGTTTTCTGAGAAGGAGGGGAGCTCTCCATCTAGGTGGTGACTGTCTGGGGGCCAAGTGTTCTCATGGGAGTGTGGTTCTGTCTAGCAGGAGGAAGGAGGGGACACAGTGTCCTGATGGTCACCTCTGCTGTTAGTGAGGACAGGGTGGTCAGTGCAGACAAGGACCACCCACCCCAGAGGCAGTGCATGGCATGCACCCTGGCACCAAGCGGCGTGCCTTGGGAGATGAGGACAAAGCTGGGAATCCCTATAGATTCCCTGGTGACATCTGGGGTCCTGACAGCTCCTGAAACAATGCTCTTAGTACCAGCTCTCCTGGCAGACCATCCACCATAGGGACAGAAGGCGACAGGAGAGGTGCCCGCTCAGCGCTGCCCCAAAGCCGCCTGCCGACAGTTATTTGTAGTGACCCAGGGGACCTAAGCTGACCGGCACTAAATGGATTTGTATAAACCCTCCCCAGGGGGTCAGGCTGAAGACAGCGGGAGGTAGGGGACGGGAGCTAAAGGCTCACCCTGAAACGTGCCGGGTGGGGTGGGGGGGGTGGGTGGGAAATAAGCTGTGCGCGGCGGAGAGTCGTGTCTGACAGCTGCACCCGAAAGGCAGGGAAGCTTCAGCCTGAGGATTTGCACTAAAAATAGAATCGCTGGCTTGTGGGTAGAGAATTTGACCCAATTAGAGATTACCAGTTTCAGGAATTACTGGAAAAGAAATCTCATTAAATAGGTTAAATATAGGCGCCAGAGGCTGAAAAGGCCATCTGGGACTAAAAGGAAAACCAAAACTCCAGAAGGATTTTTAAATGCATTTTGCATCTCCTGTAAAGGGAAGGGACTTAGAGTGCTGTAAATACAGCCCAAGGCACCTGGACGATGAGCTCCCAGCCCTGCATTTTGCATTTTGCAGAGGGTGGAGGCTGGTGCAGAGCCACGGGGCCCACTGGCCCCATGCTCGCCACTGTGGGGTCTGGCTAAGCGGACCCTTCCCTGTGTTAAAGAGCTGCAGCTCTGAGTCACACTCAAGTGTTGGTGACAGCACTCAGGTCAGCCCATGGGAAATATGAGTGGGACCCCACCCCAACCCACTCTGGATTCCTTGAGTCTCCAGGCACCGCCTTATCCCCATCAGGAGCCCAGCAGCCTCTCCCTCCAAGCCTGCCTTCCTCGCCTCATGTCCAATCTGCCTCCAAGTCCTATGAATCCGGCTCCTGAAATAGCTTCCTCCCGTGCATCTCCTCTCTCGCCCGCTGCAGCTTGCCTTCATCCGGGTCTTCACCGCTTCTTGCCAAGACCACTGGAACCACCCTCCCTCCCATCACTCAGACGCTGGCACATTTTCCCTAAAATGTAGAAAGCATCTTATCCACTCCATGCTCTAAAAAAAGATGCTTCCTACTGCCTCAGAGCATCCCCCAAGCGTGTTTTTTACAGCACACGCGTCCTGAGGAAAACCCTAAGAAAAGAAATGCTGTGTCTGAAAGCTCTCAAGAGATGCTGCAGACAGGAGCCCCGCTTACCTTGGCTGAACGCTGCCTTTCAACTAACTTGACCACGGAACACCTAGGGGCACCATGTAGCATGAGTGCTGCCCCGGGCAAGGCTGGGCAGGCCGGCACCCAGCCCATCCCCTCTCCTACACAACTGTACGCTGGTTGCCCCCAGTTCAGGCTGGTAATTCTTTAACTGTTCCCTGCCATCCTCTGTGTGGCCAGGTCCTCTCTGAACCTCTCCTCTGCCTTGCAGAGTCTCACCCACTATATCAGCCAGAAAACTTCGAGGTCAATCAAGAGGAATGGAAACCACAGTGGCAGATCGGTTCACACACATCTCTGATGGGTCCTGAAGCCCAAATCATGTTTTCCTGATACCAAGGGGAGCAACACAATGAAGGGCAGGTGCCTCCTGTGCCTTGGGTCATTCCAAGTCAGCACTGTCCTCCACGTGCCAGCAGAGGCAGCCCAGTGGCCCCCACATGCTCACCGCTGGGACCATCACTGGGCTAGGAGCCCAGGGTCTCCGACAGCCGGCCTGAGTCTGGGTCCTGTTCCTCCCTAGGCAAGAGGGCATCAGGGGAACACACAGTTTGGCAGCCCATTGGAACCATGTCAACTGGGGAAGGTTGGGATGCTAGTAGGATAAAACACCATCAGCACACCCCCATTTATGGGCCAACTCAGTTCCCTCTTCATCAAAGGAGCCCCCCACCGATTCCCTCCACACTCCCCTGCCTTCCCACACTCATCAACTTCTATCTCTGTAGCAGGTTGAATGGGGTCCCCCCAGAGCTCATGTCCACCTGGATCCTCAGAATGGGACTTTAGAAACACTTATTTTCTTGGACTCTAAATCACTGCAGATGGTGACTGCAGCCACCAAATTAAAAGATACTTGCTCCTTAGAAGGAAAGCTATGACAAACCTAAACAGCATATTAAAAAGCAGAGGCATCACTTTGCTGATAAAAGTCCATATAGTAAAAGCTATGGTTTTTCCAGTAGTCATGTATGGATGTGAGAGCTGGGCTATGAAGAAAGCTGAGTACCAAAGAATTGATGCTTTTGAACTGTGGTGTTGGAGAAGACTCTTGAGAGTCCCTTGGACTGCAAGGAGATACAACCAGTCCATCCTAAAGGAAGTCAGTCCTGAATATTCATTGGAAGGAGTGATGCTGAAGCTGAAACTCCAATACTTTGGCCACCTGATACGAAGAACCTACTCATTGGAAAAGACCCTGATGCTGGGAATGATTGAAGGTGGGAGGGGAAGGGGATGACAGAGGATAAGAAGGTTGGATGGCATCACTGACTCAATGGACATGAGTTTGAGCAAACTCTGGGAGATAGTGAAGGACAGGGAAGACTGGTGTGCTGCAGTCCATGGGGGTCTCAAAGAGTCAGACACAACTTGGTGACTGAATAACAACAAATGAGAAGAGAAGATGGCTGTGTGAAGATGGAGGCAGAGCTTGGAGTGATGCTGCCATAAGCCAAGGATGCCAAGGCTGGCCAGCCACCACCTCAGCTGGAAGCTGAAAGGCAGGATTCCTCTACAGGTTTCAGAGAAAGCACAGCCCTGCCAATACCTTGATTTTGAACTCCTGGCATCCACATCGGGAAAGAATAAATTTCTACTATAAAACAACCACCCAGTTTGTGGATTTTTTTTTTTTTTTTTTACAGCAGCCCTAGGAAACATTTACAGTCTTGAAAGACAATTATTTAGCTTCCTCCATCTCCCTCCCTTGTGAGCTCCGGGAGCACACAGTCACCTCTTTCTCATTGTCATGTCCCTCTCCTTCACCCCCAGGGCTTAGCTCCCCTCCACAGGTTCCCAGAGAATATGGATGTTTGTTTTTTCTCCTATGTATGTCTGTTTCGATGGCTATAAAATTTTTATGAGAAATTTTTATAATCATAAAAATGTAATTTAATATCATGAGGTTGGAAATCTAACACATTACAGGTTTGCTATGAGGACTAATGAATACGTCAGGATAGATAAATTACAATTCAGCCACTGTAAAGCATAAGCAAAATACACATTATTATTGTAATAATATGTCTTTTTCAGGTCAAGACAAATTGTTATCAGTGAGAGGAAAGCAGGCCAGTTTATATGTGCTTTGAGTTCATAGTTATCAAGCCCTGTTCTTGGCCTGCAAGGAGAAGATGAACCTGCCTCCACGAGCTGGCCACAAGTGATGGCAAACCAGGCCTTGGGCTGCCCTGAAGTCTGGTCAATGCACTTTTTCTTTGGTCACATGCTGTTTTAAAAGAGAGCTGGAACACTACAGGTGGGCCTCCTTCTCCCCACAGACAGTTACAAGCGGGGAGTAAATGCTTAGTTATCACGTATTAATTAAAGTTCCCAGGAAGAAACAGTTAGGATGCTAAGAAGTCCTGCAAGAATCCAAACTCCAAGGAGATGCCAATACACCTGGGGGGATGGGCAGTCCTGGATGCTGGTGAGGATGTCACAGTGTAAGAGCCCACTGTGCAAGGCTCGTGGGGCCCAAGGTGGTGTAGCCCAGGCCCCCCTGTTCGGCAGAGTGCAGCCTCAGCCCTGAGCACACTGGTGTGCACACCTGCACCCCTGAGCAGAGCAGGTAGGCTGGGCGCTCCCAGGCACTGCACCTGGAGTTTGGTGGAAGTTACAGGAGTGGGGGGCAAGGTTCATTTTGCAAAAACACTCAGAGCTCAGCCTTGCTCAGCCACGGGTTTGCTGCTACCACTAACCTTCTTCCAGAGCCAACCTCCATCAGCCTTGCTTCTCTCAACTTTGACATTTTCATCTGTTAGAAGCAGAGTAACGGATGATCTCTCCTTGCTGTGAACAAGGTGATCTGCCCACTCTGGTGGTGTGGGGGAAAGCCTCCAACAAATCCCCTGAAAGAGACTGTAGGGAGGGGGAGCCAGTCACCTCATCTACGGAGGAGAGGGTCAGCCCCCCGGTGAGGGTGATTGAAGAGTGTGGGAATGAGGAAAGGGGTGGCTCAGGGGCTGGGGGCAGGCTCTTCCACTCCTTCCTTCCTCATGGCAAGGAGAAAGGGGCAACCTGGAGCAGTCACCTTGGGCATCCGCTGAAGTTCATTGGCGTAGGTTCAGCCAGTCCCAGACTCCTCTTTGAGAAATTACATGTTAGGTGAAAACCATTCTTATATTAAAAAAGGTGGGGGGGGAGACTGTTCTAGAATAAAATAGACATAATAACCAATAATAATACATGAACCTTGATTGAATCCTAGCTGTTGATTATTTTTTAATTGAACTACCATTGATTTAGAATATTGTGTTTGTTTTAGGTGTACGAAGTGATTCAGTTACACATATATAGGTTTATCTATCTATTCTTTTTCATATTTACTTCTATTATAGGCTATTCCATGATATTGAATATAGCTCCCTATACTATACAATAAATCTGTATTTATGTCTTTTATATACAGTGGTATATGTTAAACCCATACCCCTAATTTATCCCCTCACCTTTCCATTTTAGTAACCATAAATTCATTTTCTATGTCTATGAATCTGTTTCTGTTTTGTAAAGAAGTTCATTTGTAATATTTTTTAGATTCCATGTACAAGCGACATTGTATAATATTTGTCGTTCTCTGATTTACTTCCCTTAATATGGTAATCTCTGGAATCCTAGTTTTTAACCGTAAACTAGCCTTTGGGGACAGTGAGGGAAATGTGAAAATGCCCTGGGCCTGAGATGATATCAGGGAATTAGTAAGCGGCCAGCTGACTTTGTTTTCTTAAGTGTGATAATGATGTTGCAGTTACAAACTAGAGGGTCTTGTTTCTTAGGACATGGATGCTGAGATAATCAGGGATGAAATTTTACAGTGTCTATCAGATCAGTTCAGTTAAGTTGCTCAGTCATGTCCAACTCTTTGCGACCCCACGGACTGCAGCACGCCAGGCTTCTCTGTCCATTACCAACTCCCAGAGCCTACCCAAGCTCATGTCCATCGAGTCGGCGATGCCATCCGACCATCTCATCCTCTGTCATCCCCTTATCCTCCCGGCTTCAATCTTTCCCAGCATCAGGGTCTTTTCAAATGAGTCAGCTCTTCACATCAGGTGGCCAAAGTATTGGAGTTTCAGCTTCAGCATCAGTCCTTCCAATGAACACCCAGGACTTATCTCCTTCAGGATGGACTGGTTGGATCTCCTTGCAGTCCAAGGGACTCTCAAGAGTCTTCTCCAATACCACAGTTCAAAAGCATCAATTCTTCAGATTTCTTCATAGCCCAGCTCTCACATCCATACATGACTACTGGAAAAACCATAGCCTTGACCAGACGGACCTTTGTTGGCAAAGTAATGTCTCGGCTTTGTAATATGCTGTCTAGGTTGATTATTGGAGAAGGCAATGGCACCCTACTCCAGTACTCTTGCCTGGAGAATCCCATGGACAGAAGAGCCTGGTTGGCTGCAGTCCATGGGGTCGCTAAGAGTCGGACACGACTGAGTGACTTCACTTTCACTTTTCACTTTCATGTATTGGAGAAGGAAATGGCAACCCACTCCAGTGTTCTTGCCTGGAGAATCCCAGGGACAGTGGAGCCTGGTGGTCTGCTGTCTATGGGGTCACACAGAGTCGGACACGACTGAAGTGACTTAGCAGCAGCAGCAGCAGCAGGTTGGTTATAACTTTCCTTCCAAGGAGTAAGCATCTTTTAATTTCATGGCTGCAGTCGCCATCTGCAGTGATTTTGGAACCCAAGAAAATCAAGTCTCTCACTGTTTCCATTGTTTTCCCATCTATTTGCCATGAAGTGATGGGACCACATGCCATGATCTTAGCTTTCTGAATGTTGAGCTTTAAGCCAACTTTTTCACTCTCCTCTTTCACTTTCACCAAGAGGCTGTTTAGTCCTTCTTCACTTGCTGCCATAAGGGTGGTGTCATCTGCATATCTGAGGTTGTTTATATTTCTCCCAGCAATCTTGATTCCAGCTTGTGCTTCTTCCAGCCCAGCGTTTCTCATGATGTACTTTGCATATAAGTTAAATAAGCAGGGTGACAATATACAGCCTTTTCCTATTTGGAACCAGTCTGTTGTTCCATGTCCAGTTCTAACTGTTGCTTCCTGACCTGCATACAGGTTTCTCAAGAGGCAGGTCAGGTGGTCTGGTATTACCTTCTCTTGAAGAATTTTCCACAGTTTATTGTGATCCACACAGTCAAAGACTTTGGCGTAGTCAATAACGCAGAAATAGATGTTTTTCTGGAACTCTTGCTTTTTCGATGATTCAGCGGATGTTGGCAATTTGATCTCTGGTTCCTTTGCCTTTGAACATCTGGAAGTTCAGGGTTCACATATTGCTGAAGCCTGGCTTGGAGAATTTTGAGCATTACTTTACTAGCATGTGAAATGAGTGCAATTGTGCAGTAGTTTGAGCATTCTTTGGGATTGCCTTTCTTTGGGATTGGAATGAAAACTGACCATTTCCAGTCCTGTGGCCACCACTGAGTTTTCCAAATTTGCTGGCATATTGAGTGCAGCACCTTCACAGCATCATCTTTCAGGATTTGAAATAGCTCAACTGAAATTCCATCACCTCCACTAGCTTTGTTAGTAGCGATGCTTTCTAAGGCCCACTTGACTTCACATTCCACGATGTCTGGCTCTAGGTGAGTGATCACATCATCGTGATTATCTGGGTCATGAAGATCTTTTTTGTACAGTTCTTCTGTGTATTCTTACCACTTCTTCTTAATATCTTCTGCTTCTGTTAGGTCCATACCATTTCTGTCCTTTATCGAGCCCATCTTTGCATGAAGTGTTCCCTTGGTATCTCTAATTTTCTTGAAGAGATCTCTAGTCTTTCCAATTCTGTTGTTTTCCTCTATTTCTTTCCATTGATCACTGAGGAAGGCTTTCTTATCTCTCCTTGCTATTCTTTGGAATTCTGTATTCAAATGGAAATATCTTTCCTTTTCTCCTTTGCTTTTCACTTCTCTTTTCACAGCTATTTGTAGGGCCTCCTCAGACACCCATTTTGCTTTTTTGCATTTCTTTTCCATGGGAATGGTCTTGATCCCTGTCTCCTGTACAATGTCACGAACCTCTGTCCATAGTTCACCAGGCACTCTGTCTATCAGATCTAGCCCCTTAAATCTATTTCTCACTTCCACTGTATAATCATAAGGGATTTGATTTAGGTCATACCTGAGAAACTCTTCTTAGAAGGGCACTAATCCCATTCATGGGGGCTCAACCCTCATGACCTAATTACCTCCCAAATGACCTACCTTCTAATGCCATTGCATTAGAGATTGGATTTCAGCATATGAATTTGGGGGAGGGAGATAAATATTCAATCCATACATTATAATAATTCTGAATTTGCATGAAAAAGTCAACTCCAAATATATAAATTAAGAATTGCTTGGGACTTCCCCAGTGGTCCAATGCAGGAAGCATGGGTTCAGTCCCTGGTCAGAGAACTAAAATCCTACATGCCTCAAGGTATGGCCAAAAAGAAAGGTAATTGGTAGAACTATGAGAAATTGACAAGTATGTTATCAGAGTAGTTGATAATCAATCCACCTTTTTCAATTATCAATAATTTAAGCTGACCAAAAAATGACTAAAGGTAAACTAGGTTTGAACACTATTAAACTTGATTTATTCAATAATACACTCTTCTGGGTATATATGCAACATTTACAAAAGTTAAACACTAGGTCACAAAGTAAATCTCAAAAATCTGAGTCAGACTCAGATATTTACAAATCAGTCATCCAGTCACAATGAAAGTAAAATATGTGTAAACATAAAATGATTGCTAAATGTTCCTGTATGTAAAAATAACTCATGACTCAAAGTGAAATAGTACCAGAAAAATTCAAAGTACTTAAAACTGAGCAATAAAAGATACTGCATACCAAACCTTGAGATACAATGGACACAGTATTTAATGGGAAGTTTATAGCCTCAAAGACTTCAATAAGAAAGAAGAGAGGCTAAAAATAAAAAACTAAGAACTCAACCTAAGAGGCTATATAAAGAACTATAGAATATCATGTAGAAATATGTTAAAGTCTAAAATTAAATAGAAAACAAGTATTCAGTCTCCAAAATCAACAAAGCCAAATAAGTTCTTTAAAATGACTAAGAAAAAAAAAAAAAAGAAAAAAAATAAATAAATAAAATGACTAAGAAAATTGACAGTTCTTTGTAGAAGTTGATTGTTTCTTGGAGTTGATTGGAGGGAAAGTATAAGAAAATATTAGGGGGCCTTCCATGGTGGTCCAATGGTTAGAGGTAGGCCTTGCATTTCAGGGGATACCAGCTCAATCCTTGGTCCAGGAAGGTCCTACATGCAGCAGAGTAACTAATGCCATGTGCCATGATTCCTGAGGCCCTTGTGCCTAGAGCCCATGCTTCACAACAAGAGAAGTCCTCACACTACAACTGGAGAGTAGCCCCTGCTTGCTGCAACTAGAGAAAACCCAAGGGCAGCAACAAAGACCCAGGGCAGCCAAAAACAACTAAAATAAATAAACAAATATCATAAGGAAAAAATATTAGGAATATGAAAGAGGACTTAATTACCAAAACTACAGTTTAAAGAAATTAAGATGATGCCATTTACAAATTTGTGGCAACATATTTGAGAGTGTATATAATCTGATCCTGGAAAAAAATAACTTATGAATAACATCTTGAGGAAATGAAACATTTCAGTAATGGTATAATCATTAAAAGAACTGGGTCAGTAGTTAACAGCAAGCCTGGGAGATTTTAGTGATCATTTTGAGGAATCCATCTCTCCAGAATCAGAGACAATTCCCAAGAATAGAAAAAGAGGGTACACGCCATTTTGTTTTATGAACTACTAGGCTTTGCTAGCATTTGAAAAAAAATCTAGAAATATCATTCTCCAAATTAATAGATTAATAAGGGAGAAACCATAGCATCATCTCGATTGATGCCATAAAAGCATTTGATAATATTCTTCACACATTCTTCATCAGTCTAATTGAATAAAAATGGAAGCAAGCTTCTTAACTTAATAAAAATCTTCAAAAACATTATCCTTTGTGATGATATCTTAGAATCATTTTCTTTAAAAGTCAAGAATAAGACAAAGACTTCCAATCTCATAATTTATATCCACTATTTATTTGAGATCCTGGCAAAGTATAATAAATAGTATTAAATCAATGTAAATGGTATTAAAGAGTTTCTAAAGATCTAAAAGCTTTAAGCACTGGAAAATCATAAAGAACCAAGCTATTATTATTTAAATATTATGTGATATTCTTTTGGGTTGGCCAAAAAGTTTGTTCAAGTTTTTCTGTAAGATGCAATGGAACAACATGAATGAGCTCTTTGGTCAAACCAATACATCAAAAATTCAGGAAAATCCATACCTAAATTATCAGAAGTGATATGTATTTAACAATATGATTGGCTAGAAGATCAGCAGCAGAAATTAAGAATGTATTTATATCTCTAAAACAGGAACAGAGTTTTCCAAATGATCCCATTTATAATGATAGTCAAAACTGTAAGGTACCTAAAGTGAAAGTGAAATCGCTCAGTCGTGTCCGACTCTTTGCGACCCCGTAGACTGTAGTCTACCAGGCTCCTCCGTCCATGGGATTTTCCAGGCAATAGTACTGGAGTGGGTTGCCATTTCCTTCTCCAGGGGATCTTCCCCTGGGTCTCCCGCATTGTAGACAGATGCTTTACCATCTGAGCCACTAGGGAAGAATCCAAGGTACCTAAAAATACATGTAACAAAAGAGGTGCAAGTCCTATAGAGATAAAATTATGAAACTTTAGGGAAGCACACACATTTTTTAAAAGCCTATTTCACAAGATCAGGAAAGAGCTGAACTACAGAGACCTTCAAGTTATCTGTCATTCAGACAGAACCCCCTTAACTTAGCTCACTGTTTTTTCCTATGAAAGTAAGAGAGAAACTTAAACTGTTTTTGTACGTGTGTATGTGTGTCTGTGTATGTATGTGTGTGTATTTTGCTGAATTATGTAGTTGAGAATATTATCCCAAATCCCATGCTGTGAATTGTGCTCTCACAGTCTTTGCAACTCCAAAGACTGGAGTAGACTGAAGCTTGGGCTTCCCAGGTGGTGCTAGTGGTAAAGAACCTGCCTGCCAATGCAGGAGCTGGTAAGAGATGTGGGTTCAACTCCTGGCTTCAGAAGATTCCCTGGTGGAGGGCATGGCAACCCACTCCAGTATTCTTGCCTGGAAAACCCCATGGACAGAGGAGCCTGGAAGGCTGCAGTCCATAGGGACACACAAAGTCAGACACGGTTGAAGCAACTTAGCATGAAGCACGCACGGACTGCAGTCCACCAGGCTCCTCTGTCCATGGAATTCTCCAGGCAAGAGTGGGTTGCATTTCCTCCTCCAGGGGATCATCCCCCTCCAGGTATTGAACCCACGTCTCCTGCATTGTCAAGTGGACTCTACCACCGAGCCACCAGTGGTTCTCAAATTTGAGTCTGCATCAGCAGCCCCTGGAGGATTGCCCTCCCCTCTCCCAGCTTCCAGTTTAGTAGGTTTTGGCTGGGGCCAAAGGATGTGCATTTTAAACAATTTCCCAGGTGATATGAGGCCACTGGTCCAGGGACCGTACTGTATTTATTATGAAGTACTACCAATAAATATTTCTTTCTACCTAAAGAACCTGTGTTGCTCTAGTTTCTCAATAAGTTTATAAGATAAAAGCACCAAAATCTGATTGAAAACTTGGGGAAATGCTTTTACATTATTAAAATTTGCATTTCCCATTATCTGAACAGGAATAGAAATTAACAATTTTATTTGACAGACATAATGTGCTCTATATATAACTACATAATTATAGAAGCAGTGACTCTTCCCATTAAATTGTCAAGGTGGTCGCTGTGTTGTCTCTCACTCTGAGTGGGTCAGGCAGGCAAAGCAAACAGGGAAGGCTCCACCACTCCCACCCACCAAGGGGAGGAAACCACCATGGGACCAGAACTGTAATTTACATCACTAAACCCAGCACAGCAGGATTTGAAAGCTAAAGGAAGAGTTTTCACATTTACCTAAATGTTTTCCCATCACTTTAAAGATTCATGTTGATGACTTCAGTAAGTTTTATTTTGACTAGATCCAGACTGAGTAGTTTCAGTGGGAAACCACTGGATCTCCCCACAGTTTCTAGTTCATATATTCTCACAAACAAAAATGGAAAGCTCTCAGTGCATCTAGAGACCTGAAATTATTAATGACACAATGGGCTTGCATGAACTCACGCCAAATGGAAAAAGTAAAAGTCAACATTATGCATTCATAAGATTCCAAGCAGGTTAAAACGTTCAATGTACAGAAGACACAGCTTCCTAAATATATTTTCCTGTTTTCTACAATGATTATAAATAATCAGTTCAGTTCAGTCACTCAGTTGTGTCCAACACTTTGCGACCCCATGGACTGCAGCACACCAGGCTTCCCTGTCCATCATCAACTCCTGGAGCTTGCTCAAATTCATGTTCATTGTGTCAGTGATGCGGTCCAACCATTTCATCCTCTGTTGTCCCCTTCTCCCCCTGCCTTCAATCTTTCCCAGCATCAGGGTCTTTTCAAATGAGTCAGTTCTTCCCATTAGGTGGTCAAAGTATTAGAGTTTCAGCTTCAGCATCAGTCCTTCCAATGAATATTCAGGACTGATTTCCTTTAGGATGGACTGGTTGGATCTCCTTGCTGTCCAAGGGACTCAAGAGTTTTCTCCAGCACCACAGTTCAAAAGCATCAATTCTCCAGTGCTCAGCTTTCTTTATAGTCCAACTATCACATCCATACATGACTATTAGAAAAACCATAGCTTTGACTAGATGGACCTTTGTTGGCAAAGTAATGTCTCTGCTTTCTAATAAGCTGTCTGAAAGTGAAAGTGAAGTAGCTCAGTCGTGTCCAACTCTCTGCAACCCCATAGACTGTGGCCTACCATAGACTGTAGCCTACAGGCTTCTCCGTCCATGGGATTTTCCAGGCAAGAGTACTGGAGTGGGTTGCCATTTCCTTCTCCTACCATAGACTGTAGCCTACAGGCTTCTCCGTCCATGGGATTTTCCAGGCAAGAGTACTGGAGTGGGTTGCCATTTCCTTCTCCAGGAGAACTTCCCGACCCAGGGATCGAACCCAAGTCTCCCACATTGCAAGCAGACACCTTACCCTCTGAGCCACCAGGGAAGTCAATAAACTGTCTAGGTTGGTTGTAAGTTTTCTTCCAAGGAGCAAGGGTCTTTTAATTTCAGGGCTGCAGTCACCATCTGCAGTGACTTTGGAACCCAAAAAATACAAAGTCTGTCACTGTTTCCACTGTCTCCCCATCTATTTCCCATGAGGTGATGGGACCACATTATGCCATGATCTTAGTTTTCTGAATGTTGAGTTTTAAGCCAGCTTTTTCACTCTCCTCTTTCACTTTCATCGAGAGACTTTTTAGTTCTTCTTCGCTTTCTGCCATAAGGGTGGTATTATCTGCATATCTGAGGTTATTGATCTTTCTACCAGCACTCTTGATTCCAGCTTGTGCTTCCTCCAGTCCAGCATTTCTCATGTATTCTGCATATAAGTTAAACAAACAGGGTGACAATGTACAGCCTTGACGTACTCCTTTCCGGATTTGGAACTGGTCTCTTTTTCCATGTCCAGTTCTAACTGTTGCTTTTGACCTGCATACAGATTTCTCAGGATGCAGGTCAGGTGGTATGGTATGCCCATCTGTTTAAGAATTTTCCACAGTTTGTTGTGATCCACACAGTCAAAGACTTTGAGACAGTCAATAGAGCAGAAGTAGATGTTTTTCTGGAACTCTCTTGCTTTTTCGATGATCCAACAGATGTTGGCAATTTGATCTCTGGTCCCTATAAACAATGTTGTTCTTGTTGCTTAGTTGCTAAGTCATGTCTGACTCTTTATGACCCCCATGGGCTGTAGCCTGCCAGGCTCCTTCTGTCCATGTGATTTCCCAGGCAAGAATACTGGAGGGGGTTGCCATTTCCTTCTACAGGGGATCTTCCCAACCCAGGAAACGAACCCGGGTCTCCTGCACTGCAGGCAGATTCTTTACCGACTGAGCTATGAAGGAAGCCTCTATAAATAATAGGGATTGGTATTTAGAGCCCTCACTGTGTGCCAGGCTCTGCTGTAAAGACACACTTTATGTATCTTGATTCCCGCAGTCCTAGCAAGGATCCTGGACATGGGGACAAGCGGGGACACTGAGGAGTAGAGCTGCAGGTGGCTTGCCCATGCAATCCCACAGCATGGGGATTCATCTGGGGCTCCGTCGGGCAGCTTAGCCCCAGGGTCCTCACTCTCACTCCTGTCCTGAGTTATTGCTGTTATTACTTTATTTCTGCAGTAGGTTTCTTTTAATTGAAACATAAGCTCTCCAACTTTGAAAGTTTATTCTTCTTTTTCAAGATTATTTAAATATTTGGGACCTTTGCATTTCCATGTAGGTTTTCGAATAAGTTTGTTGCTTTGGTGGGGGATGGGGAAGGCCTTTGAAAGTTTATGAGGGATAGCATTGAATCTGCAGATATTAATAATCTAAGGAGTATTGCTATCTAAATATTATGACTTCAAATCCATGAATGTGGGATATCTCTTCATTTATCCATTTACTTGAACTGGTTTGTACACTGATCTTGTATCCTACAAACTGGTTCAATTCATTAGCTCTGTTGGCTTATTTTGTAAATTTCTTCCTTGTGATTGTCTTTTATAAGATCATGTCATCTTCAAATACAGTTTACTTCAAATACAGTTTAAAAAGAATTTTACTTCTCCCTTTCCAATCTGAGTGCCTTTTATTTTTCTTTTCTTTCTCTCTCTCTCTTTTTTTTTTTTTTCCTTGCCTAATTGTTCTGGCTAGAACCTGAAGTACAGCGTTGAATAGAGGGTGTGAGAGCAGACATCCTTGCTTTATTCCTGATATTAAAGGAAAACATTCAGCTTTTCACCATTAAATATAACACTAGCTGTGAGTTTTATACAGATACCTTTAACATATTGAGGAAGTTTCCTTCTAGTTTTAATTTGTTGAGTGTTTTTATTGTGAAAGGGTGTTGGATTTTGTCAAGTGCTTTTCCTGTGTCCTTTGAAATGATCATTTTCTTCTTTTTCCTATTAATGATGTGTCGGTTTTTGGTTTTTTTGTTTTTTTTTTTTACTATTTATTTGGCTGCACCGGGTATAGTTGCAGCACGTGGAATTTTTAATCTTCATTATGGTATGCAGCATTTTTAGTTGCAGCCTGGGAATTCTTAGTTGCAGTATGTGGGATCTATTTCCCTAACCAGAGATTGAACCCATGTTCCCTGTATTGGGATCATGGAGTCTTAGCCACTAGTAGTGTTATGTATTCTTTATTAGTGTCCTTGAGCTGCCATAACAAAGTACACAGGCCAGGCAGCATAAACAGCAGACATCCATTCTCTCACAGTTATGGAAGCTGTCAGTCCAAAGATTAAGGTGTCAGGAGGGTCTTTTCCAGGCCTCTCTCCAGTTGCTGGTGGTTCCTTGGCTTGTGGCCGCATAATTCAGTCTTCACTTGGCACTCTGATGTGTGTGTGTGGGTGTCCATGTCAAAATTTTCCCTTTTAATTTGGAGACCAGTCATATTGGATTAAGTGTCTACCCTATTCCAGGATGACATCATCTTAACTAGCTACATCTTCAATGATGTAGCTGTTTCCAAATAAGGTCACATTATGAGGTTCTAAGGATTAAGACTTCAGTGTGTAAATTTTGGGGAGACATAATTCAGCTGAAATACAATAAAATGTATAGATGTTAAGAATACAGATCAAATTTTACTTATTCCTAAACCTGAAGATGTACCACCCAAATCAAGATATTAAATATTTCCAGCACCCCAACAGGGTCCCTTCACCCCCACTCAGGTAATAATTTCCCTAAAAGCAATGACTATTTTAGCAAGACTCTATTTTGAAACCAAAGATCTGTTTTTATTTTCCAACATCCATTTGAAACTACATTATCTCAGCGGAATGCTGATATCTTCCCCTCTCTGGGTTCTGACCTTTTCTAAGGAAAAGGTCCCCTCCAAGCCTGTTGGTTCTGTGGCGAAAACCAGAGGAGACACCTGCTCACAGCTTCAGATCAATCGGGGTCAATCCTGTCTGGATTCACTCCTGGCGCTAATGCACAGTTCAGTCATCACAATTCATCTGCTGAGTGTCTGGGTTAATAAAGGAGCCAGGTTAACTCATTCTGTCTTCCAGGACTAATGTCTCTGTTAGATTCCCCTGCACATCCCGGACCAGCTCCTTGCTGTAAAATGACAGACGGTGGCAGTTACTTCCCGTACCACCCACGGCCAGCTTCTGAGTGGCCAGATGATGATGTGAGAGAATTTACTCCCATTTGTCCTGAAGGCTTACATATTGCACTTGCACTGTCGCTTCTGTCACTTTTTTCCCGGTGGTCTGTTCATTCTTATGTTTGTCTTACAGATCCTCAGAGCCGAATCACCGGAAACACAGAACAAAATTCAGCAACTGCAGGGCTGGTTTATTCTCGGCCTCCTCTCGTAGAAGCCTCTGGCCTACAATATGCCCACCAAGGCCTCCCTAAAGACCCTTTCTCTACTTACTGAACAAACACTGCAAGCTCAGTCTGTGAAAAACTGCAATCCCCTCCCCCTGGTTTCTCCTTAAAATCAAACTGTTTTGCCCTTGTTAGTTTTTTCTCTTGTCATTATTTCTCTTGTTTTGTTTTGGTCTTTGGTTTATTTTTGTTTAATAAATCACTCTTCCATCTACTCATCATCCAAGAAAAACTCCTGGGGATTATGCTAAATGCTTCTATTTTCCTGTATCCAATCACATACCTATCTCTCGAACATGTGGGTACCTCTGCATCTCTTTCTCCCCATCCCTACTGTTTGAGAGGCACCAGCCTTTCAGCTGTTTTCCACCACGGTGGTTTCTCCCCTCCCTTACCCACCCCCACCTGCCCACTGTCATTAAGCTGAATTCTCTAAAGGGAAATCCGGGTGTGTCTCTTTGTGCCTAATACTGTCCGGAGCCTCCTAATCACCTCTGGTTCAGACTGCAAAGGTCACACGTGCTCTGGGCTCCCCCTGCCTTTCTGTCTGACCTCCCAGCTGTCCCCACACCCCAGGCCCCAACCAATTCGAGGGGCTTGTAGTTTCTGGAAATCACCTGGCTCACCATGGCCCTCCAAGCCCTGCCTCACTGCCCTTGCCCATCTTCTCCACCTGGGAACCCTTGCTCGGCCTTCCTGCTTCAGCTCTCAACTTCCACCTTTGGAGTCCTACCCCCACGACTCTCCTCCCCCTGGTAGAGTGAGCCCTATCCTCTGCACCCCAACTTCAGCCCACAAAACTCTGCCCCCAGATTAGTTCTAAGTTCAGCAGTCAAGAGTACCACTTGAGTTCAAGACCCTCTTCCAACATTTCTAGCTGAATAACCTTGAACAATTTGCTTGACCTCTCTGGGACTTGACTTTTACCTGTTTAATGGGAGTCATAATAGCGTAACTCCAAGGCCATTGCAAGGAAGGATATTTTAATATTGCTACCCAGGAAATGGTCAGTGCTCAATAAATATTACTTGTTAATATTCCCTTCTCCTTTTTTTCCACTAAACTGTTCCCAGAGTAGAATAATATCTGAATTCATGCAAGGTTGCGAGCTCCCTGAGAGGGAGAACCGCTGTTGACCATCCCCCTCCAGGCTCAGGTGAGGCTCAATGTCCCCGGACAGGACAGAAGAAATCATGGCAAAGATCTTCACTGTGTTTATTCCATCACTCCCCTGGTGGCTCCGACAGTAAAGAATCTGCCTGCAACCAGGAGACCTGGTTTGATCCCTTGGTTGGGAAGATCCCCTGGAGGAGGCATGGCAACCCACTACAGTATTCTTATCCGAGAATCTCCAAGGACAGAGGAGCCTGGTGGGCTACAGTCCATAGGGTTGCAAAGAGTCGGACAGGACTGAGCAACTAACACTTTCACTTTCCCCTAGGATGGTAGAGAGGGCGCCCCCTAGTTTGCATCATGTGTGTTGCAGATTCTAATGAAATACAGCACTTCATTCAACTCTCCTCAGGACATTGCCTCAGAGATGACCATCCAGTCACCCTTGTGTACTGAATGACTTGGTTGATTTCATGGCCTCTCAGGCCCATGGTTGCATCAGGGAATCAGGTAGAATCATCTGAAGTTCAGGAATTGATGCTTTGAGCTGAAACTATGTGAATTCCAGTGGTGACAATTGACTGAACCTCTTGGTTAGAACCTAGATGCCAATTCTGTTCATGGCCTAGGAAGCCAGGGTGACATGCTGAGCCCCAGACACTGTCTGGATTTGATTGGGACCCTTCACAGCTCTTATCCCTCACCTGGAAAATGGGGAAATAGTTAAACCAGCCTCACCAAGGTTTTGTAAATATCACATAAAGAATGAAATTAAATGAAATATAAAGAATGAAATGTAAATATCACATAAATATCACATAAATATAGAGAATGAAATTCTTACTCATAACAAAGGGAAAATGGCACAAAATGTGGTCCTGAGCAAGTCTGCTCATGAAATGTTCTCTAAAGGTTACAGTGAAGAGGGGTTTGTCCTGACAGCTGGCCCCAAATATCCTGGGGAGAGCTGTTGAGGTTTCCAAGAAGAATCCAAGAAGAGCAGCCTCATGGAGCCCAGCTTCCTCATGAGTAGAGTCCCGGCAAGCCCCCGCAGTCTGCCTTCTCTGGACGGCAGTAGCTCAGTCAAGCAATTTTTGAGAAAGATGCAAAAGCAATCCAATGGAGGAAAGAGAGTGCTTTCAACAAACACTACTGGAGTGTTTGTACATCCATAGACAGGAAAATGAACCGTAGCTTCAGTTTCACACCTCACACCTTATAAAAATTATTTCAACAAAGATCACAAACCTGCATGTAAAAGGTAAAACTATAGCACTTCTAGAAGAAAGCAGAGTGGAAAATTCTCAGGATCTAGAGTGTGTTGCAAAGCTCTTAGAGTTGACATCAAAACAGAATTCATAACAGAAAAGAAGTGATAAATTTAACTTAAAATTTAAAATCTTAGCTCTCTCTGCAAAAGATGCCATCAAAAGGATTTAAAAAACAAGCTACAAACTGGGGATGGGGGGAGGGGGAATGGAGTTTTTGCAACTGCATAGCTGACAAACACTAATATCTGGAATATATAAAGAACTCCCAAAACTCAACAGTGAAAAAACAACTATTTCAATCTGAAAATGGGCAAAGATTAAGATACACAAAATCATGGAAGGGGATATTCAAAGGACAAATAAGCACATGGGAAGATGTTTAGTATCTGTGGCCATTAGAAGAAAGGCAAATAAAAACCACGATACCACTGCTCATCTATTAAATATTAGTATAGCTAAAATAGACATAAAATTTGGTGCTAATACTGGCAAGCATGCAGGAAAGTTGGCTTTATAATGGTGCTGATGCAAATGTAAAATGTATAGCCACTCTGAAAAATAGTATAATAATTTCTCAAAGAACCAAACATACAGTGATAATACACAGCCCAACAATCTCACTCCTGGCTGTTTATCCCAGAGAAATGAATGCTGACATCTGCACAAAAACCTGTACACAAATATCAGCTTTGTTTGTAATAATAACTCAAAACTGAAACAACCAAAATGTCCTTTAATGATGAATGGTGAATCAAACTAGTCTTCTCCCACTGAGGCTCAGAGCTGGCCATCCCAACATATGCCACAGTGGCATATTTGATAATTTTTAATTAAGTTTAGAAATAGCCTGTGAAAGAAAAAGATATAAAAACACTCTGACTTCCTTCCACTCTTTCCCTCTGAAAGCAGGAAATACATCTCCCACATCTTCCCATACCAGGAGAACAGAAAGCATCTTTATCACCAAAGTTGGGGGATTCAGGCTAAGAAAGCTGTATAAACAAATCTTAATTCTTTGCTATCTCAAGCATAAGCCCCTTTGTTTTGTTAAATCTTCACAAATCATTGTTTCTTTTTCTAAAAAATGATGCATAAATAGTCTGCTTTGGTCACTTCAGAGGTCCCACCTCAATGAAACCTCTATGAACACAAATTAATTCTTTTTCTTCTTGTTAACCTGTTCTGTGTCCATTTAATTATTAGACTAGCCAAAAGAACTCAAGAGGGGTTAGGGTGGAACCTCTCCCTTTCCAACCATCCAACCTGTGGAATATTACTCAGCAGAGAAAAGTAAAGAGGTGTTGAGACACACAGTGATTTTCAAGATTTCAAGGACATTGTGCCAAGTGAAAAAAGGTGGTTCCACACTGCATTGTTCAGTTATGTAATCTATAGTTATAGCATATAGTTAAAACTATTGAAATGACAAAATCATAGGGGTGGGGAAGAGACAGGTGGTTACCACACATCAGGGATGGTTGTGGGAGAATGAAGGCAGGGTACCTGAGCAGATAGACCAGGGGGTGCCCAGAGAAAGAACCAGGCCCTTGGACAGGCCTCAGTAATTAATAATCTTAAGGGAACAAAAGAAGGCAGGAACAAACAACTGTTAGGAGGAAGAAAAGTAATAATAGCAAAGATAACATATCAGTTGTAAAGACCTCCAGTTCTCTTCCAGTGGTAAAGATTAGCCTGAAGCTCAACCACCAAGTCAACTAGAGCCTAAGGGACGATAACGTTGGCCTTTTCTGACCCTGGTGACTTCGGTCAACTAAGGCTGGGTCTCTGTCCCCCACCCAAGCCCCATCATGAATATGCATGTACCCTTAGCTTAAAACTTACCCAATTTTGCTGTTGGGAGAGACACTGTTTTGGGAAACATCTCTGATATTCTTTTTACTAGCTACAAGTAATAAATCCTTCCTTTTCCTGATCTTTGGCTTGGTTGTGTCTTTTGACTTCATACCCACCAAGAGGCGAACAGGCCTACAAAAGGGTATCACAGGGAGGTCTTTGCTATAGTTCAGTAGTTTGATTGCAGTGGTGTTTACAGGCACAACACATGTAACAAATGACGTAGGACTATAAGCACACACACTGTGCGCCTGTGTCAGCTTTCCAGTGTGGATAGTCTCCCACAGTTAGGCTACAGCCAGGGAAACCGGCTGCAGGGAACAGGAGACCACTCTATTTTACAACTTATCAGACTGCAATTATTTCAAAGGCCAAGCCTGCACACCTTTAAAGAAAACTGAACTACTGTTATAGGCAACACCTGGATGAATCTCAGAGGATTATGAAGTCAGACTGAGAGGGCCTGCTGTCTGCTTTCATTCCTGTGACGTTCAGGAATGACCACACTAATGATGCTGCTTTCAATCAGCCAGCAGTTAGCTCGGTTATGGAGAGATCGACTGGGGAAGAATGAGACGGACAGGACATATGAGGCCCTGAGGATGTTCTATGGCTCTTCGTTCGGGGGGTATCAGGGGATTCACAGGTTTAAAACAAATCAGCAAGCTGCACATTTGAGAAAAGTGTGTATGTTTATTATATTTAAACAAAAAAGGGAAAGCCTTGTCTAATCTTGTTTTATGAACTTGTAACTGCCAGAAATGTCACTGGCAGAATGGCAATTTCCTCCATTCTTGCCCTTCTCAGGGGAAAGAATTCAGTGGAGGAGCATAAAGCAGTTTAAATTAGCAAGACTTTTATTAAGCAGAAAGAAAGTCACTCCCGAGAAAGGATGACAGCGGGCTGTTTGGGGTTGGTTGTTTCAGAGAGGTGGCAAGTCCCTCCTTGTGTCCTGTGTCACTTGACTGACAAGTTGATTGACAGCTTCAGGTCACATAACTTTTCTCCTAGTGCACAGGCACATATAAGCACCCAAGCAAAAGGGGGTGAGGACAAAAACCACAATGCTTATTTAGTACAAATACAGTGCAATGAACCCTGGGTTACCTTGAGTCACTTTTTAGGTCTTGATGCACCTGTGCCAAACCTAGGGCTGGAAATCTAGCAGTGGTCCTTGAACCCGAGAGCGAGGATCTCAGGTGATGCTCCAACCACCACTGTTCAGGTGGGAGAGGGAAAGATGAACCATCTTGGACGTGGGGGCAAGGTGCAGGGCAGCTATGTCTGGCTAACTTCCTAACAGAAGCAGCCTACCTGAGGGCAGGTTTCCCAGGTGGAACTAGTAGAAAATGAATCCGCCTGCCAATCCAGGAGACATAAAAGATGTGGGTTTGATCCCTGGGTTGGAAGAACCCCTGGAAGAGGGCATGGCAACCCACTCCAGTACTCTTGCCTGGAGAATCCCATGGACCAAGGAGCCTGGTGGGCTACAGTCCATGGGGTCGCAGAGTCAGACACAACTAAGCGTGCACGCACACACCCTGCCTGAGGGGAGCTCATTCTGACACCCACTCTGGGGTCTCCTCTACTTTAAGTTCTTTACCTCAGGCTGGGTACAGGGTAGAGGAATGACTTTCTTCCCTATTCTCCCTTAGAATGTCCTATGCTCCAGCCGGTATTTCTGTGTCAATCTCATTTCAACTATACAGCAGACCCTGAACAACCCATATTTGAACTGCACAGGTCCACTTAGAGTAAATATTGCAGTTTAACACGATCCAATCAGCAGTTGGTTGAATCCAAAGATGCAGAACCACGAATAGGGAGGAAACCTGGACACAGAGGAGCCATGACTAAGGAGGGTTCACTGTAAGTTACACTCAGCTTTTTATTGTGCAGACGGTGGGTGACCCTAACCCCCAAGTTGTTCTAGGGTCAACTGTATTTGCATGGGAAGCGTCATCATATTTGTCTAGAGCAGTGGATCTCAAATGTGGTCCCCAGGCCAGGAGCATCAGCATCATATGGGAACTTCCTAGACATGCAGATTCTGGGGCCCCACTTGCCCTGCTGAATCAGAAGCTGTTGCTGGGGCCCAGCAACATGCTCTCTGGGTCATTCTGCGTTGCATCTTGCTATTTAGTCGCTAAGTCATGTCCGACTCTTTGTGACCTCACAGACTGTAGCCTGCCAGGCTCCTCTGTCCATGGGATTTCCCAGGCAGGAACACTGGACTGGGTTGCCATTCCCTTCTCCAGGGGATCTTCCCAGCTCAGAGATTGAACCCGGGTCTCCTGAACTGCAGGTGGATTTTTTACCGCTGAGCCACCAGGGTAGCCCATGATGCATCTGAGGAGCCCTAACCCAGAATGGCTGTTTCTTGGGATGCCTGGGGGTGCTGGGGAGGACCACTTAGCCCAGAATAAACATATCCTTTATCCAAGATCACTGTCTGGCTGATGTGGTCTCTTCCTTCCTCCTCTCTCTACACCTAGCAGAGAAAGCCAGATTTCACTTCTGTCAGCTGATGCTCTGTAGTCCAATCAATTGCACCCAGTCTGGGGACCAGGAAGAAAGTCTCGGAGGACAACTTTGGAGAAAAAGAAGGCAATTCTTAGATAAGAAGCTGGGTTAGGCCTCCCCACATTTACTGCAATATGCTGTAAAAAATGTTTGTAAACGTGTCTTGAAAACTCTATGACTCTCAAGTGCAATGTTTTCTCCTCATTAGAAATGATAGAATCAATTTTATTCACTGACTTTCTATGATGCCTAATCTATTTTGAAAGGAGAAAGAAAATGATTTAATTTTCAGGGGTTTCAGTGTGAAGGGTAAATTAAATAATGACATGGAGCATGTCAGCTGCAGTTTTTCCTTCACCCCACGCCCAGAAACCACATTTTCTTTCTCAGTCATTACAGATTACTTTAAATTACTTTGAAAAGAAAAATGCCGCTCTAACAACTATGAATGGCTTATATTGTAGCTCTCAACCTTTTAAAAGATGTTCTATTTTGCAAAAATTAAGTGGCATCAAACTCAGAATCTCGGGAAAAGGAGCAGGCAGACTCCTCCAATTAAACCTCCCTCCAGCATCTGCTGCAATATTTTGCCAATAAGCCCTTCCAGTCCAAATATAGTTCTGATGCTCGCAGCACTTTCTGGAGCAATTAAGTGGGTAGTTTTTAACGTCTCCACGTTGCCTTCGGCGCTCGCTTTCCCAAGGCCTCCAGATCCGTGACCACCTGCAATCTAATTCTGGTCTCTCCTGCAGACTCAGCCTGTCCTGCCTCCGTGTTGCAAGAGTCCATGGTGAACAAAAGAATACGGCAGCCATTTTCTTTGCAACCTGGGCGGTGAAGCCGGCTGATCCACAGCACTCCCCGCTCAGCTAATGAGGAGAGCATCTTTCCCTCACTCTGAGCCCCCGCCCTAACTATCCACTGTCTCCCCTGGAGCACTGTCTGGAAGGTGACATACCCTGGTTAGCTCCCACCTGCCAAGGGCCCCTCATATCCCACCAAGGGCATCTCTTTAGTCTGCAGGACCTCCCAGGAGGTGTGATCATCGCCAGGCCCTGCTGCAGACGGGGTGGTCCTGAAGGCTGTCTCTGAGATGGGGGCTGGTGCAGGAAGTTTGCTGGGTGTGCCCTCGGGATGAGCATCTGTGGGTGGGAGAGGCAGGCTGAGCAGCCGACACAGCAGAGCTCAGCCCCACCAGGGGGACCTCCGACCTGAGCCCTGCAGGGGTCTCTGCTAGGAAAGGCCGCGGGTCCTCATACCCGCTCCCCGGTCAGCACGGGGGGCACCACTATCACCCACAAGCGCTGAGGAGATGGATCAATGCCGTGAGTTACCTGTCTGAGTGAGCATGTGGGAGTGAAGAAGCAAGCGGGACTCACACCCAGCACAGACTCCCAGTACCGCCTCTCACACAGTTAGAGTGAAGCTAGAGTTATTTACAGTTTCAGGTGCAAAGCAGAGTGATTCAGTTATATCTATATTTTTAAGATTCTCTTCCATTATAGGTTATTACACGATATTGAATAAAGTTTCCTGGGCCATACAGCAAGTCCCTGTTATTTATATAGTAGTATGTATCTGATAATCCCATACTCCTAATTTATCCCCCTTCTTTCCCCTTTAGTAACCATAAATTTGCTTTCTATGTCTTGTGAGTCTGTCTTAAAAGTAAATTCATTTGTGTTATTTTTTAGATTCCACATATAAATGAAAACATATAGTCTTTGTCTTTTTCTGACTTATTTCACTAAGCTTAATATTCTTTAGGCCCAACCGTGTTACTGCAAATGGCAATGTTTCCTTCTTTTTGTGGTTGAGTAATATTCCACTGTACTCATCTGTTGATGGACACTTAGGCTGCTTCTAAGTACTGGTTATTGTAAATAGTCTGTCACCCTCATTTCTTGTCTTACTGTCTGCCTTATTCTGCATGCTCCCTGGCTATTGTCCAGACTGAGAAAACCCCGTCTGGATGCTGGCACTGCTTCCGGGCCCTCTTGTCCCCTCTTGCTATTAACATACCAGTGACCATGGACCACAACTCCATTAGACTTCTTTCTCAGAAAGATCCAGTCATTTCCCACACCGGGTGAGTGAGTCCAACCCTACCTACTAGTCTTCATGAAGGCTGTCAGTGCTCCAGCTTACCCTCCACCAACACATCCCTGAGCCCTGGGTGGTGGCCACATGGCCACATGGACTCCTCTTAAAAGTGGTTTACCCACCCCATGTTGAACTCTGCAGACCATCCCTCCCTCCTGGTGCCTAAGATTGACTCCCCTTGCCTCGTCCCAAGAAAATCACTCAGAGGCAACAAAAGCAGGGTAAGAAGCCCATGGCAGTAGTGGCTCAGGCCTTGGAAAATACTGCAAAACTTCCTGACATAGCTTGAGTAGGAAAAAAGAAAGGCTACTGAGGAAAACTAAGTAGAGAATTATTCAGAAATGAGAAGAGAGAAAGACTCTAGCATTGATACATGATTTTAAGAACTTACCTTTTATTACCTTGCAACGCTTATTCTACTTGTATGTTAGGGAGTCTAAGAACAAATGCACGATATTCCTCACTCTGGAGCAGGTTGGAGAGTGTTCCCCAGATTCACATCCACCCAGAACCTCAGAATAAGACTGTATTTGGAAACAGGGTCTTTGCTGATATAATTCAGTTTAGGATCTCAAGATGAGATCATCCTGGATTTAGGGTGATGATCCGAGGATGAGTGTCCTGATGAGAAGAAGAGAGGACACACAGGAACACATAGAGCAAAGGCCATGTGAAGATGAAGGCAGAGACTGGAATGATGTGGCCACAAGCCCAGGAACACCAGGAGCCCTCAGTAGCTAGAAGAGTCAGGAAGAATCCTTTCCTGAAGCCTCTGGAGGGCACACAGGCCTGCCCATGCCTTGACTTCTCCAGGAAGCTTTTATCGTTTTAAGTTGCAAAATCTGTGGTCTTTTTCTCTAGCACCCCAAGAAACGAATAGCTCCATATACTAAGAATTTTCTTAAAACAAGTTACTCATGTCCATATAGCATGATCACTGACTTGAAATCAGCTGACGCCAGGCCTCAACTTGACAAAATGCCTCACAAGACACAGTGCAGCCTCCCTGCTGGACATCGTAGGTGTAAAGGAGGCCCGGCAGGTATATAGAGGCCAGCACTCAAACAAGCGAGTGGTGAAGGACTAGAGCATGAAGCCTCGAGGGCAGACGTCCAGGCTCCTCCAGTGCTCAGGGCTCAGCCAGTGTAAGACATGTAGAAGTGGGTGTCAGTCACACTCTGAGTTCCTGGTGGACCTTGAATCTGACTGGCACCATGTTATGGACAAAATTCATGTGTTAAACCCTAACACCTCATGTGATGCTTTAGGAAGCCAGAACTTTGGGAGGTGATTAGGGTTAGAAGTGGGCATGAGGGTGGGCCCTGTGATGGGATTAGTGTTCTTATAAGAAGAGGAAGAGACACCAGAATTCACCTCTCTCTCTCTTTCTGTTCTGTGAGGACACAGTGAGCTTGCTGCAATATGCAAACCCTGGAATCCGGTTGGCCGGCACCTCAGTCTTGGGTTTCCGGTGTCCAGAGATAAATGTCTGTGGTTTAAATCCCCAGTCTGTAGCGTTTTGTTATGGCCACCAGAACTGACTAAGACACACCACATCCTCTTTGAGGTCACAGCCAAGTGGCTGCAACCCATGGGTCAGGCTGTCCCAAGGAGCCATGTGGCAGATAAGCCTTGTCCATGTGAGTCAGCTCTCTGCCACATTTATCTTACCTTCTACATTATGGACACAGAGTGACGGGCAGGGAAATGGAAGCACCCCTGGCCTGGAGCAGTCGGCCTTTCCTTATTTCCTTATTCCATATACCTAACTCCCTGAAGTAATTTTTTTCTTTTGGGATTATTTTTAAAACTTGCCTAACTTGTTGTATCTGCTGTAAAAATATTTAACAGAGAAATAACGTAAGATGATGGCTAGGATAGTTTATTACCCTTTGAAATATTAAGACTACACAGACTATAATATGTAGATTATGCAATTGTAATAGTTTTGTGAACGGATTTTCAATTACTTATATAAATTGTTCTTTTGGTTTAAAAA
Source organism: Cervus elaphus (assembly GCF_910594005.1). Taxonomy (NCBI): domain Eukaryota; kingdom Metazoa; phylum Chordata; class Mammalia; order Artiodactyla; family Cervidae; genus Cervus; species Cervus elaphus. The sequence goes on from NC_057832.1 coordinate 83,496,526, forward strand.
TGTCTTTAAAGGAAATGGTACACTTCTTATATTTTTATATATTCTTTCAGCAACAAATGGACTTTACCAAACATGCCTGCAAATTTTATCATAATGATCTTTTAAAAAATAACTACTGAAAATATGATCATCCCTTCTCTATTCCTATCTACTTTTTCTTTCTTATTTCCTCCCCCTTCCCCTAAGGTAAAAAAAAAAAAAAATCACTCTATCTTTTGAAGATGAAGGCCATTGGAGTTGTGTTCCCTTTACTTGTGTCCATTCAAAATAAATAATACACAAGTAAAATTAAATTCAATACCCATTTTTAATTTTAAAACATTTTATTGAACTATTAATAGAAGAAACACACTGCTTGACATAATAAAGAATAATCTACTTCGAATGCTCATCTATCATTTTAATACTTCATGGTGACACAATGGAGACAGTCCTATTAGTATCTGGAATAAGATGAGAATGTTTTGCTATCACCAATAAATTTTGCATTTTTTCCTGGGCATTCTAACCAATGCAATATGAAAAGAGTTGGGGAGAAAGTACACAAGTACAAACATTGTAAAGGAAACACCGAAGTTTTTGCCAATGACATAAATATCTATTTAGAACATGTTTTCTTTAGTTTTATTTTGCTGTTTCCTAATGTGAAAACTCAGATTACTGATTCAAGACCTTTTTCTCTCTTTTTTTAAAATACGAGCATTTAATGGTATAAATTTCCTTCCAAATTCTAGTTTAGCTGCATCTTAGAAATTCTGGTACAATTTCAGTTTTGTTCAGTGTAAAACATTTTCCTATTTCCTTTGAGAATTTCCCTTTGACTCATGGGTGATTTTTAAATATGCTGCTTTATTTCCTAGTGTTTAGAGATGTTCCTCTTTTCTGTTTTCTGATTTCTAGTTTAATTCTGTTATAAAGGGAAAATCTGTTTCATATTATTTCAATTCTTTTTTATTTGTTAAGGTTTAATTGTGACACAGGAGACAGTTGATTGTGATGGATGGTCCATGCTCACTTGAAAAATTGTGTTAATATATTCTGTTGTGGTAGAGTGTTCTATACAAGTCAATTAGATCCAGTTGGTTGATTGCATTGTTCAGTTCTTCTACATTCTTGCCGATTTTCTGTCTACTTGCTTTATAAATTACAGAGATAGGAGTATTGAAATCTCTAATTGTAATCCTGGATCTATTCCTCCTCTCAGTTCTGTTGGCTTTTGATTTCTTCTCTCTATACTGAACAGGGAAAGTTTAATATTAATATTAGAAATTATTAGCTACAACAAGGTGTAGGAGTTTCATTCCATGTATTTTTAATCTTTGTTTTAGGTACACAGATATTTAGGATTTCTATGACTTCTTGGTAAACTGAATTTTTTATCATTAGGAAAACCACTCTTTTCCTGGGTAAGGTTTTTTGCTCTGAAGTCTACTTTGAAAATAATGTAGCTATTTCATCTTTTCTACTCAGAGCCTGTAAGCTATATCCTTTTCCAGCCCTTCACATTTAACCTAACTATATCATGATATTTGAAATAAGTTTCTTCCAGGTAGCACAGAGTTGGGTCACATTTTTCATCCATTCTCTTGTAACTGGTTTGCTTAGACCACTTACATGTATTATAATTGTTGCTACTTTTGGATTTAGTCTACCATTTGATTACTTGTTTCCTGTTTATTTCCTCTACTTTTTATCCTTCTGCTCCCCCTATCCTCCTTATGTTGATTATTTGAACATTTTTAGTAATCCATTTTAACATTTTTGTTGGGATTTTGACCATGTATATCTTTTTACCTACTTGTTGTATTGATTGCTGTCTGGGTTACAGTACACACACTTTTAACTTTTCCCAGTCCACTTAGAATCGGTATTTTATCACTTCCAGTGCAATAGAGAATTTTTACCACCATAGAAAATCCTCTATCCTTCCCCTCTATACCACTTTCTATGAAGCATCTATATAAATTGACAACCCTTTCAACCAATGTTATATATTTTGCTTTCAGTTGTCACAGAATTTAATGAATTCAAGAGAATTGTAGGTTACTACATTTGCCGAGATACTTCCCATTTCTGTTCCTCCTTGTCATTCCTGATGTTCCATATCCCTCTAGTAAACACTTCCCTCCTGTCTGAGTAACTTTCTTTAGCAATTCTTTTGGGAGAAGTTGGCTGGCATTCAGGACTGTTAGTTTTCCATCACTTGAAAATGTCTTTATTTTACTTTCCTTCCTAAAGGATATTCTCTGCATGAACTTAGAACTATGCATTGACATTTCTTTTCTTTCAAAACTGTTTTTCCACTTTTTGGTATCTACCACGATCATTTCAATCATTTTTCTCTTATCGATAAGCACTACATCATTTTTCAGTGACTGCTTTCAAGATTTTTTCTTTGGTTTAGTGTCTTTATAATATGTTTTCATTGTATTTCTGTGAGTTTACCCTTCTTGAAGTTTGCTTTGCTTCTTAAATTTGTAGGTCCAGGCCAAATTTGGGGAGTTTTCAGCCCTTATGTCTTCAGATATATTTTCTGCACCATTCTCTTTCTCCTTCTCTCTGAAAATCTCAGAACACGAATGTTAGCTCTTCCAGCTTGCTCACCACAGTCACTAAGGCTTGGGCACTGCTTTCCTTTTTCAGCCATTTTCTTCTGCAGTGTTAAAATCTAACTTCTCTCTCATCTCCATTATGCATTTTTTAAAATTTTGGCTATTGTATTCTTGAAGTTTATACTTTCCATTTAGTTCTCCTTCCATTTTTCCATTGCTTTTCTGAGACTGTCTATCCTTCCATTTATTTCAAGATTATTTGCTGTTACTTCTTAAAGTAACTTCATAGTAACAGGTTTAAAGTCTTTGATAATTTAGTCATCTCTGTCATCTTGGGTCTTCCCCAAGTGGCTCAGATGGTAAAGAATCCACCTACAATGCAGGAGACCTGGATTCAACCCCTGAATTAGGAAGATCCGCTGAAGAAGGGAATGGCTGCCCATTCCAGTATTTTTGCCTGGAGAATTCCATGGACATCTTGGGTTGGCAATCAACTTGGCATTGACTTCTGTTGATAGTTTTTTCCTGTGCAAACTGACATTTTTCTGGTTCTTTGTATGCTAAGAAATTTGGGAGTGTATCCTGAACTCATGGCATTAGGTCAGGTTCAGACCACAAGTTCAAGCCCTACCTTCTGCGGGCTGTGAGCTCAGTGCCTATTCTTTTGTCAAAAGCTCTACACCACTATCCAGATCTGCCCTCCCGTACACTACCTTTCAGCCAGCCTGGGGCCTTGAGATGGTGTTTGCCCTGGCCCAGGTCTCAAAGTCATTGGTGTGTTGTTTGGAGTCAGGAGTTTATAAGCTCACCAGCAACCATATGGCTTCCGCCCTCTTCCCTGAGATCTCCTTGGTATTTTCTGATCCTTGGTACTTTCTGATCTGCATGTTGGTCCTGGTGCCATAGATACCCTTCTCCACCTATACTTCCCATGTCAGCACCTGCCTACTGGGCCAAATGATTGGAGACCAAGGAGAAATCATCAGCAGGAGGAGCTCGTCCTGCCTTCCTGGAACAACAATTCCCCCGACTGGGGAGAAGGTTCCTTTCTCTAGCACTTTGAGACCCTGGGGACCCTCCTGCTGCTGCTGCTGCTGCCCCCGCCACCACCTCCGCTGGTAGGGTCTGCCTGGGGGCTGGAGGGTGGACAAACCAAAAACAAGGGGAAAGGAGGACTATTTCACCCCTCTCTGTCTTTCCCTGCTCTCAGAGCCCTTGCTGGAGGGTTCTTCCCGAGGTTCTGGTCACATCAGTGCTCACGCCTGCTTGGGCAGTTTGAGTTCAGCCCAGTGGACACTGAAGAAGAAAAGAGACCAGGAAGTGAGCACTGGTTTAATGGTCCCTCAAAATCTTGTCCATTTCTCCAATCCATCCATCATTATTTACTTGCCAGGGTCTCACGCCCCTGCTCCAGGCCCTGTGTCCATGATCCATAACCTCATTCCATGGGAGAGACACACAGAGTGTCCTAGCTCCACATTACCCAGAACCAGAACACCACCTAGTTTTTACATTTGAATCCTTATCCTTTACAAAATGTGTTTTGATGTCATGAAAAGACATAGACTCCAGTTTTATGATCTGGTTAGTTAGTTGTCCCCACATAGCTGAATGTGCAATCCATCTTTCCCACAGGCTGTGCTATGGATGTGTTTCATTTGAAAGTCTAACGAATTTGCAAATAAAATTGTGATGAGATCATTTTTCTTAAGTTGTTGGCAACTTCCTTTTAATGTTTATTTGGAAATATAAGTCATTGAGGTACCCAAAGAAATTTCTTAGAAAGAGGAGTGGAATATGTGAACTAGACTAATTTTCAGGATTATATAATCATTTCATCAATAAATTGATGATTTTCTGGTTTAATAATTGATCAGCAAATGGGGTAGAGAAAATAGAAAAGAGAAGATGTAAATATATACTCACCTTCCTAAATATACAAGGAAAGGTAGTGCGTGTGGAGTGGAGAAGGTTGGTGGTACTAGAAAGATTTTGTTGATGTTTTTGGCAAGGAAAGTCTGAGAATAACAAGAGAAATTACCTAGTAGCCAAATATGCCAGTATACACTCAGGATTAAAACTCATTGATATGGAGACACACAGTTAATAATCAGCAACACATAATTGGGCTGGCTGCCCAGGGGGCTCAGATGGTAAAGAATCTGCCTGCAATGTAGGAGACTCAGGTTTGATTCCTGGGTTGGGAAGATCCCCTGGAGAAGGGAAAGGCCACCCACTCCAGTATTCTTGCCTGGAAAACCCCAAGGACAGAAGAGCCTGGAGGGCTAGGGTCCACAGGGTCGCATAGAGTCTGACGCAACTGAGTGACTCACACTTCCACTAATTAGGCTAGGAAAGAAAGAGATGGGGCAGGGCAGAGCTAGTCTGGTCACTTACTGCTAAAGCCAGCAAGTCATCCTACAGACCCAAATCATCTGCCAGAGATTGAGGGTAGATTGAGAGTGGCCTTGCTCAGATGAGAAGAAATTTAAGGTAAAATTTATAACCAGGGACAGGAATCTAATTTCCCATCAAGCTGTTAAGAGTGGGGTGGGCATGTTTAGTAGTAACATGTAAAGGCACGGAAAATGAAAAAACCAGTTAATCACTAATCAAGAATCAAAACACAAAATCCTCGCTGGTATCAACTTGTCATGGAGACGTCCATTTAGACTTGACTTCAGTGATAATTACCTCCAAAAAACCACCAGCTGCCTTCTTGTGCTTTAATCACATTAAAATGTAATCTCATATATTCTTCCTTAGGGATTGTGAAAAAAAAAAAAAAAAGAGGAAGAGGCCAGAGAACAAAGGAAATCTTTGAACATGGAGAATTGAGGATAAGTTCTTCAGTGTTAATGGAATTCAGGTGGTTTGTTGGATGTCAGGAAAACTTTAAAGTTAAAAGTGTGTATAATATGGAATCTTAAGAAACTCAAAGATAAAATGAGATAACAAAAGTGAGTTGAAAGCATACAGAAATACAACAGATCCTCAACATTATACAACCTTTGGATGACGTGAGCTGATGTGAACTGCATCTCCAAGTCCACTCAGAGCAAAGGGATGTCTGCGAACATCACGTCATGGGAGCTCAAATGAGGATGACCACACTGAATGCACAGCCCCTCCCTACAGCCTGCTGGCCAGATGGTCACCGAAATTCCCTGAGTTCTCTGTCCTGGGGAAACACCTCATTACCAGGGGCCATTCTGCCACAGAGCAGCTCTATTAGAAAGCATTAGTGTTCCTGCAGTTGGACCAAAGCCTGCCTCCCTGTGGCTTCCACCCTCTGATCCTCCTTGAGGCTGCTGAAATGTCTCTATTCCCATTTCTGGTATAGAACCTGATGTCTAAGGATCTCCAGGGGCAGTGTTCCCAGCTCCTCCAAGCTGTCCTAAGGTGGCAAGACTTATCAAGCAGTCAGGAGCTCAGTGGTGCTGCGGGGGCCTCTGTCTGCTAAGAAGGGCACACGGCATTGTCAGCAGTAGTGTGGCCATACTCAGCGTGTAGTGAGAGCAAACTCCGCACCACACAATTCACATGGCTGCACACAGGTCACACGAGTTTATGAGCAGGTGGGACTGCTTGTGCGGTGAACAGCAAACCCCCCTGGGCTGGGGTTGAGCACACCGACGTGCCAGGAGGGCAGTGCACCCTCGTCTCACGTGACAGAGGATCCGTGACTCGGGAACCCTCCCACATTGCTCTGTGGCGCTCTTCCTCTGGCCATTCCTCCATATCCCTCCGGATAAATCAGTGACCGCCAAGTGCAGCGCCTTCCTGAGTTCCGTGTGTTGTGTCAGCAAATCCTCCAACCTGAGGGGCTTTTGACCCCTGAATCAGTAGTCAGCGGGCAGAAGTGGGAGCCCCACTGGTGGCTGGTGTCTGAGGTGGGGCAGTCTCTTTGGGAAACTTGCCCCTAATCTAAGGGTCTGCTCTGACTCCAGGGAGTTGCTCTCAGATTTGAACTGAAGCACGGGACACCCTGCACCAGCCTTCCCTGGTAGCTTAGATGGTAAAGAATCTGCCTGCAATGCAGGAGACCTGGGTTCCATCCCTGAGTTGGGCAGATCCCCTGAAGGAGGGCATGGCAACCCACTCCAGCATTCTTGTCTGGAGAATGCCTTGGACAGAGGAGTCTGATGGGCTATAGTCCACAGAGTCTCAAAGAGTTAGATACGACTGAGCTACTTTCACTTTCACTTTTTTATGGGACACCCAGCTGGGGTCAGAGAATTGTGTCAGAACTCTCAAGCTTCCTATCCTTGTTAGCAAAGAGGCATCTTTGCATTTGCTCAGAGGATAAAGCTTCTCTTCCACTGACTGTTAGGAAGAACCAAAACCGGATAGTAGTAAAAGAAGTAAAAATGGATTTTACCCAGGAACTGTTGCATTAGGGAAAGGAGACCTCAGTACAGAACTGGGCTCAACCCCCAATATAGCACAGGAAAATGTGAATTTACAGCCAAGGAGCAGGTTGGGCAGTGGATAGAAAATCACTATGAGGAGATGTTGGGGGTTGGGGGGATGATTCAGGCTAAACCAACTTCCCAGGCTTCTTGCTGACGGCAGGCCAGGATGATCAGACATCACACAGGGAGGGTGAGAGATAAGGAATTTGATCAGATGTAAAGGGGTCTCTCTCTACACAGGGTTAGCAGAGTTCCTGCTATGAACAGCTCTACCAGGAAGAACAGAAAGCCCAAGGTTGAGACCTGGTGGAGAAGTGGCTCAGAGGAGCCTGGTCAGGCTCAATCAGGGAGAAGAACTGTCCCAGCAGGCGTTTCTCAGATGAACCATAGTGTCGGGAACGTTAAATGATGCAGGACAGCATACTGCAAACGCCTCTCTTTGTGGGTCTACAGATAATCTCTGTGTAACTCAGTAGACCATACACTTGTGAAAATGTGTAAAATCTGTGGCCTGAGTGAGTGGACGTCTGGAGGCCCCTCAGGGCCAGGACTCTCTGAAGGGTTTATCTAAAGGATGGACAAGCATAAGGCAGGACTGTGGTGCTAAGCAGGTGGTGCCTTCAAAAGGGGAGACCCAGCCCCTGGCCAAGGCTTCCTGCCACATGTCTGCTTTCTCCAGGGGGTGGGGGGAGTGGGTTGAGCAGAAGGAGCTGGCAGGCATCCTCCCCAAATAGACGGGGTGAGTTACACAGACTAGAAGGAGCACTTCCAAGTATATCTTGACTAGACAGACTCCCACTTGGCTTTCACATTTATTCATCTTAGGAAACAAAAGACTCACTAAAAACAGTTCCCTCCCAGGACCCCAGAGGCAGAGGAGATTTGGAGACAGGGTTTCTGGGGGATTCAGTGACATTGCTGTGGGGCTCAGCCCAACTTGGTGAAACCTTGCTGTGTTCCTCACTTTGAGCAAGGTACTCTGCGAGGCCATGGGAGGTAGGAGGGGACCCTGTGAAGGCCTCTCTGGAAGCAGGTCCCAGGTAATGGGAGGGGAAGCAGACACATGGAACAGGGGCTTCCTGAAGGAGGAGAATGGCCTAGCACAGACCTCTGCCCAGGGAAGGTGGGCAGCCATCACCAACAGGGCAGTCCTTCCCCACACCCATCAGACGCTGAACTACTGTTGCCTCTTGCCTGACATACAGGGGTTTTCCACTTTGCTTAATTAGGGTGCATCATCCTCCAGGCCTCTCTGGACACAGATGGGTATGCCTGTCTCACTTTTGTGTTAAGAACTGTGGGGAAGCCCAGGGCAGTGAGTTCTTGAGTCAAAGTTCAGTGTTCCCACGGCAAACTCATTTCATCAACCCTTGAAGGGCATCACAAGACCTGGTTTTCACATTGGAGCACCCACTCACCACATCCAACAATGCTTGCTCCCCTCCTGCATCCCCACCATGCCTGTGCCCAGCCAGGTTTCCAATGCCAGCTTATCCAGAGGATCTTCCTTAAAAAATAAGAAGTGATGATTCTTCCTGCTTCACAGCTGCTGGTGGCTTCCCATCCCCCTTCAATGACACATCTCAGTCTGGAACTGAAGCCATCTCATGTTGGCCACCCCCCTCCCCAAACTGGTACATGGTCCGATGAGTTCCCTCTCTTGGGTTCTGGGGTGCTGGTCCCATCAGAAATCCTAGGTTCCCTGGAGACACCCTCTCCCTCTTGGAGGGGAGCCCCATGAGAGCTGGAATGACCAGCCAAATTCAGAGCTGCAGGCCCAGTGCTGAGAACACAGCTTGTGGCCAGGCAGGCTGGGTCATCCTGCTTTCTGTTCTACTGAAGTTTGGCAAATGCAGTTCAGAATGTTCTCATACAACCCAATAGCAGAATGCTGCAGTGAAGGGCGGGGGGCGCAGGTTGCCTTTACTGTCACAGGAGAACCCAGATTCTGGTGCACCTGCAGGTCCTGACAATGGGAGTCTAAGCTCTGGTGGCAGTGACCATCTTCAGCCAGATGGACTCCCGGAGGGCCCTGCTGCCTGGCCAACTTCTCTCTCTGTGGTCCCAGCCCCACCCCGAGAGCATCAAAGGTGCAGCTCCTGGGAAAGGGCCAGCCATGGAGATGACATCTTACCCTCAGGACATATACATTCCGGTGTTTTCACGGGAGGGCTTGTGCCGAGAGAGTATGGAACATAGTTATTACACAGCATGTGAGTTTGATGGACACACTGGGACAGCTAGACACAGGCAAGCACTTCTTGATTGTGCACTTGGTGGGGGCTGCAGTATTGGGTGGGCTTGCAGCAGGGGCCTGGGCTCTGGCCCTTGTCCCATTGGCCTGATTGCACATCCTGCTGGGGCCAAAGCCATGAGACCCCCAGGAGCTCAGAGTAAATGCCATTTTTGGGTGCTTATCCCTAGGAACTCACTAGCATGTCATATACACCAACAAAAGGCTGGAGTCAGCCTCTGTGGTCCACATGAAGGTAGAGTGGGGCTAACAACTTAGCGTGCTATTCATTCATTCATTCAAATATCCCCTCCTTCCTTGTCCTCACTGGCACAGATAAGCACTGTCTTCACAGAGTTTAGTTTTCTGGGGGAAGAGATAAGTTAATATGGGCTCAGCGTATGGGACTCATGGCTGCATCCTGAGGGGCTACCCTGCCTGTGCACAAGGGCACGCACTTTCTGCTTCTTCAAATGACTTCTTTAAATCAATAATATGTATTTGCAGCTAAGGGAGCTGGGGGAAGGAAAGAGTGAGAAAATATTGAGAAGGATGAGAATGAGAGCAATGGACAGAGCAGCATCTGCACAGTTGATGCCTGCTAGCGAGACGAGCCCCAAGAACCCTCATCTTCTACTCCATCTGGATTATATCCCCTCCAGAGGTGAAGCTGCTCCCCACTTACCAGAGGAGTCGGCAGAAATCCAGGAAGCTGGGAAAGGGGAACAGCAGCCCCTTCCCCAGGAAAGAGGAGCTGGGTGGCTCCTGATGAGACAGAAAGAAGTATGAGCAAGTAAATGTGCTGGTCCTGGTCTTGTCCCAGGTTTGCAGAATCTGCACATGTCCACATTCTGGGCCCCGCTGAGCCTGCCCCAGCATCGTTGTATTTTTAGGGATCACTCACCAATCAGGAAAGGCCTGGTTGCCTTACCCTGGGAAAAGTATGGGTGCTCCCGAGCACTACCTGTTACAGGTGTGCCTGGCTGTGGGTGCAGGTGGGGCCAGGTGAGGCCCTGGAGCAGCAAGGAGACCTGGACAAACAAATGTTAATTATCTCATAGTCCTTCTTTTACCTTTTGTCCCTGTTGTCATCTCAAAAGTCTTTATTGTCCCGTTTTTATCCCCTTGCCCCTAATTTCCCTAAAAGCACTGAGCACAGACTGCTGTTTCTTTCTCACAAAGATGCTGCATTTTTATCTCTTATAAGCTATGATTGCTGCAGCCTTTTATTTGAAAAGCCTCCTTCAGTAGACTCCATATTATTTTTTCAGCAGTCTGGGCAGATGCACCCTCTACCAAATGCTGTTTGGCAGCACAGCCCTCTTCCCATGGCCCAGCCAGGCCCCCAGCCCTCCACCCTGACCCCCCATGACAGGCTGCCATCAGGCCTCCCATCACTCACTTCCCAGGACACAGGCCCCAGCCCTTGGTCTGGTCCCACACATCTAGCAGAAATCCTGTGCCACACGTGACTCATAACACTTTTCTCTAATTTGGGAGCAGCAAAGGTTTCCCGGCTTTGGTTTCACTTGGGTCATTTGTGAAGCTTCAGGAATGAAAATCCAGGAGCTGGTTTGAAGTCCCCCCTTGGATGTCGTCACAGAGGGAGGAATTGCTTTCAGGCACTGAACCCTTCACGTTTTCGATGTTGATGGATTGGTGAGAAATAGTTCAGATGACAGAAGGCTGAGTTCTGGGTCATAACCAGATATCACCTGGGCTCTGAAAATCTGGTCCCAGCAGCCTCCCTCACATTTCATGAGGCCTAGAAGTTTGTGAGTCAATGAGCCCAGAAGTTTGAACTTAGGTTTCAATGCTTCTGAACTAAGTTTTCTAAATGTGCAAAATTAGCATTCAATGTTCAAAGAGCATTATTGTCTTTGGACAATAAAATGCTGGCCAATTAGGCCGAGCTGGGGTGCTGAGGGATGCTCTAGTTCTTCGATCCTCCTTGAAGGCTGAGGTCAGCAGTCAGAACCTCTTGTCACTGCAGTATTCAGCCAGGCGCCTCTTCTGCTTGTTTCCTATTTCTTTACTTCTACACCAGAGTGGAAGGGATGGGAACACCAGAGCCCTGAGCATAGACTGAGCCTCTGGATTTTATATATAGTATTTAATTCTCACAATAACACCTAGAGCTCCTCACTTTACTGACTAGGCACCAGGGGGATTTGGTTACCAATGAGGTCGTCCACCTGTGCTCAGCATTTTGCAGCCATGGTTCCCCCCAACACCAGAGCAAGCTGTTGGGAATATGTGATTGCAAATGAAAAGCTTCTCCCAATCCAGGAAACCTCTTCAGCAAGGGAGCAGAGAAAACAGTAGTGTTACTGAGGAAGCAATAAAACAGAAGGTGACATGTATCCCAGGCAACCTGCTAAAAGACTGGAGAGAGAGGAAGATGCTTCTTATTTCGGACGCTAAGCAGACACAACCCGCTCCCCACTGTTTCCAAGATAAACAGAACTAGTTCTCGGGTAAGAGACTTGACAGCCCCATTTGTCACACAGAGTTCATCCTACATTCTCCCGGTAATTGGGGTGACCACCTGGGCTTGTTGATCGCTTTTAGACAAAACAAAAACAAACATCTCCTCTCTTTATGACAGGAGTGGTTTTTCAACCTGGACCAGGCACTCACCAAGGTTATTGGAACACTAACACCTGCTCGTACACTGGGAGATGGGGTGCCATCTCTCCTGGAGCTTGTCTTTCCAAAGAGATGGCTCCAGATCCTTGAGAAAGACCCTCCTGGGTATGAAACTGGAGACCTACTTATTTTGCTTGTAAACAGATATCCATACATTTTCAAAGGGCAGAGAGGAGCTTAGAATTGCAAGTTTCCTGAAGTAGGTGCCCTAAGGAAAGAGAGGGGGTATTTCCCCCTTATTTTTACCAAATAGATTAAGCCTCCTTGTTAACATGGTATTTGCCTTTGCCATCCTCACCAGGCAGCAAGCCCTGCAGGGTCAGGACAACACATCCTTGTGCCCAAAGCATGACCCTATCCTTGGGGATTTCTGGGCACTGCATGCAGCTGTGGATGCTTTGTCCTTTCTGGTGATGGTTCACATGAAAGGATGATGGAATGGCCATTTCGATGTCTTCTATGTAAACACTGTGTATTTACCTGTTTGATCCTCTATACTTCTTTAAAATTTTTGAATTGTGTTAAAGGAATCAAAGATGCTTTAATTTGGACATTCAGAAATCCTAAAGGAGTTGACTGATTTATCTGATGATTGTCCACTATTTGTATTTTTCTTTTTTAAATAGATGAAGGAGTAAGAATTTAAATAGAGGGATAAATAGGGAAAGGATGATTTTGTCTCTTCAAATTCTTTCTCTAGCTATCTGTGGGGTTATCGTTTCTTTTGCAAAAGTGTCAGTGGAGGCTTTATGTATCAGACACTCTGTGTCTATGTGGTAATAGTGAGAGTTATCACTTTCAGCATCCCTATGCCAGATGCTCTACATCTTTTATCAGTGATCATTTCTTCTATGATTCTAAGAAAGCAGGATTATTATTCCTCTGAAAGTGGTGGAGAAACTCAGCCACAAGAAACTCCCTGGGGAGAGATTCCAAACCAACCCTACCTGACCTGAGCTCCCAAGCTCCTAGCTTCATTGCTGCAGGAAATCTGTAGGCTGTGCATATTTTCAACAATCAGCTTCTGTCCCTTTGACTTTGGGTATTTTTCTTCAATGACATCATAGTTTAACATTTTTATATTAAGAATCTGATTTTTCCTCTGATTTCTCCTACTGCTTTAAAACTGAAAAAAGATCATCTTCCTTGATAATATAATTTTATGTTTCCTGCTAGTTTTACAAATCTGATTTTTTCCATGAAATACTTTAATTTAGTTTTTAATTTTAGCACACAATGGAAGGTATGGATTCAATATGTTCCGCCTGAAGATTGCTATCCACTTGGTTTAAGGGTGTGCATTCATGCTCAGTCGGTAAGTCATGTCCGACTCTTTGTCAACCCATAGACTATAGCCCTCTAGGTTCCTTTTGGACATTTATTAACAAATCCTTCCATCTATCCCTTCCTTAGAGACATCTCCTATCTTTTGAGTTTCAAGCATTGGTGTGTTTTCATTCTCCTTTGATATGCGTGTCTATACTTTTGCTTATATATTGTTTTATGGATTTTAGCTTAGCAGAGCTGTCTTAAACAGCTTGAATTCTGTTTTGTTTCAGAAACTTTGATAATCTTGCACATATGTTTTCCCTTTATCTTTAGGATTTTTTCTCGAATGTTTCATTCATTCCCAAATCCTTTAAGATGTTTAAAGGGTTGGATTTGCATTAAATCCACAGATTAATTTGGAGAGAACAATCACATTTTGCAATATTCTGCCTGCTTGCCCTCGAACATGTGACACATCCCTTCCACGTGGCTTTCTTCCCTTCTGACACCTTGCGGGAGGTCCCTCATAGCTGGTGCAGCTCTAATTAATCTCATTCTTCCATGCATTGTGTGCTTTTTGTTTCTATTCCCAAGTGAATGCCTTTCTCGTCACATTCTGACAGATCTTCCTGGAGAAGTGAATGCTTTTTATTTAGCATATTTGCTATGAAGCCACTCTTGTCACCAAACTCTTTTACAAAGTCTGATGGTTTTTATAGAAACTCTGGGAAACATCTGCCCATCACCACCTGCCACAAAGCATCTTCTGGCTGAGACTTCCAGGGCACAGATGAGAGTCAAGAGGGGTGCTGGTGACCCTGGCCACATCCACAGGGACCTGGGGCTGGGGCTGAGACCTGGTGGCCTGTTGCTGGCGAAAGGAACCGTCAAGCCAGGCTTTTTAGCCTCATTCCTTTTCCCCTACTGCAACTGTTTCAACAAAGTCCCCACCGTGCCGTCAGTGACACGGAGCCCTCCCATCAGGTCTGACAAGGGTCAGGATCTGAAGCAGAGCCTGTCTCACTGTCAAACCTCACATTTATCTTAAAATAGTGAGGGAGGGGAAAAAAGCTATGACCCACTTTCTCTCCAGAGAATCTTAAATTAGGGTAGCCAGACATTCTGCATCTACAAGATATGACCTGTATTTCATGGTTTTCCCTGCTTCCTGTTCTACCTTTGTCAGGATGCCCTAAATGGTTCATATTCAGTTTTTAATCAATAAATTACCCCCCAAAATTGGCAGTTAGAGCTAATTTTCCATCACAGTAATTGAGGCCAGAATCACATATGGGCTCAGAAAGCAGAAAGCCAGACCTCTACAGATGAAGGTCTGTGGATCCCCGAGGGCCTCTCCCATGGATGGGATGGAGTTGGGGGGAGGGGCAGTGCTGAAAATGGAAAGCATTTTTTTTTCACACAAGTCAGTGATGTTGGAGCCTCTGAGATGCACCCAGGACAAAGCCCTGCCCTGACAGTCAGCCCGCCCATCAGCACCAGCCCCCAGCCAAGGACCAGTCCTGAGCACTGGGGCTTCTCAAGACCACCAATCCTGAGTGCCAGGCCCCTGAAACTTTCAGTCAGGTGAGCTGAGCTTTGATGGGGGGAACCTGAGCCCTGTAAACCCAGCTCTCCTGGCAGGCAAATCAAAAGTTCCATTTTTTTGCAATAGGTTTCATTTTTTTCCAATTCACAAGTTCGGAATCAATTTCATTGGTTCTATCCTCGCTTATGGTCAGTTATGGGTTTGGACTTGGTAAGGGCAGGTGTGTCCTGGCAGCTGTGAAATTGTCTAATTCAGTCTTTTTCTTACTTAATTTAAGCTATATTTTGAGAAAGATCTTTATTTGCTTTACACAGCAGTAAAAGTTATATATTATACATTGTGTGTGTGCATGCTTAGCTGTGTCCGACTCTGTGACCCCATGAACTGTAGCCCAGCAGGCTCCTCCATCCATGTAATTTTCCAGGCAAGAATATTGAAGTGGGTTGCCATTTCCTGCTTCCTAACTCAGTCTTTTTTATTCTTGCCATGGTTCCCGTTATTTATACTTTATATTTGTGTAGTTGAACCCCAAATGTCAAAATGCAAGTGCAAATTTCCTGATCAGCTTTTTGAACATTGGCCATTTACTAAGTAGAGGTAAAACTTCTCTTGAAGCTCTTTGTTCAGGACACGAGTCAGACATAAACCCAGCAGGGGCTAGCAGTTAAGTATAGAGATGTACCGTTTCCTCAACGAGCACCAAAGAATATAATAACATAACTTTTTTTTTTGCTTAACAGAATTTCATATGAAGAAGCTCAGATGATGGCAGCAGAAGCTGTGAAGACTCCCACTCTGCACACAGCCGTCAGTCCTTCAGCTTAGATGACTGTCTCACCATGCTGCTGCCAGAAGTATTTTCTGATTTCAACATTGAAGCAAATTCTCAAGGGCCAGCACACAATCTCCTGCGCTGACAAAAATGTAACCACTCCATTGACATTACACAGATGATCAAAGATCTCAGTGCATCAGCTTTTTACAGCACGGCTACAGACACAAGTCATCGCGATGAAGAAAAAATTTCCTTTGGCTTGTGCAATATTTTTCTCCTGAAAAATCTTGCTTCTAAGTCTATTGCGTATAAAAGCTCTTCCAGTGGAGTCTTGAATAATGATAGTGAACTTATGCAGAGTTTCTCTTATTGAGTTAGGAGTTAATGAATAAAACTGCACTGCTTTTAGATCATACACAAATATATTTGGGGAATATTTGCATAAAGATGCAACATTTATTCAAAGTTGAAGAAGGGCATGAAGGATTCCATGGAAGGTGTGGGCTCTCCTTCCCAGATCCTGCATTATGCTGCTCAGACAGCATCTGAGGTCCTTTCTATGGACATCAAAGCCACTGGCATGAAATGGTTCTCTAATTTCAGCATTTGTACGGTTCAAACTGAGCAATTGAAGGACTTGGGTGATTTTCTGGCCACTAAGTTGTGTTCCACTCTCTCACATTCTTTAGCAGATGCAGTAGAGAGAATCTTCAGTTTAATTGAAGCATTAAAATCGTACTTCTAGCTTTTGCACAGTGAAAGAAACTATGAACAAGAGGAAAAGACAACCCTCAGAATGGGAGAAAATAATAGCAAATGAAAGAACTGACAAAGGATTAATCTCCAAAATATACAAGCATCTCATTCAGCTCAATACCAGAAAAATAAACAACCCAATCAAAAAGTAAGCAGAAGACCTAAACAGATATTTCTCCAAAGGAGACATACACATGGCTAATAAATCATGAAAAGATGTTCAACATCACTCATTATTAGAGAAAAGCAAATCCAAATTACAATGAGGTATCACCTCACACCAACCAGAATGACCGTCATCAAGAAGTCTACAAACAATAAATGCTGGAGAGAGCATGGAGAAAAGGAAACCCACTTGCACTGTTGGTAGGAACACAAATCGATACAGCTACTATGAAGAACAGTATGGAGATTCCTTAAAAAAAAAATAATTAGGAATAAAACTACCATGTGACCCAACAATCCCATGCATGGAAGCAAACTAGGTATCCATCAACAAATGAATGGATAAAAAGACTGTGGTACATATATACAATGGAATATTGCTCAGCCATAAAGCGGAACACATTTGACTCAGTTCTAATGAGGTAGATGAACCTAGAGCCTATTATACAGTGAACTAAGTCAGAAAAACAAATATCGCATATTAAGGCATATATGTGAAATCTAGAAAGCTGGTACTGATGAACCTACTTGAAGGGCAGCAATGGGGATGCAGACTTAGAGAACAGACAGGTGGACACAGCAGAGGATGGAGAGGGTGGGACGAATTGAGAAAGAAGCATTGAAACAGATACATTACTGTATGTAAAATTAGACAGCCAGTGGGAATTTACTGTATGATGTGGGAGCTCAAATCCAGGGCTCTGTGACAACCTAGAGGGGTGGGACAGGGTGGGACGTGGAAGGGAGATTCAAAAGGGAAGGGACAGACATACATATACCTACAGCTGCTTCATGTTGATACATGGCAGAAACCAACACAATATTGTAAAGCAATTATCCTCCAATTAAAAATAAATAATTTTTTTAAAGAAATCATACTTCAATTCTGAAGAAAGACCCCAAAGTTCATGTTGGTTTTGTAAATAATTTACTGAATGAAGTCTACTTATTTGCTCTTCAGAGTTTTGAACATCCCTTTAGCAACAGGGTTATGCAAACTGACAGAGAAGCCAGCAATGCTGCAGAAGCACTCCTTTAATAAGAAACTTGTTGAATTTGTTTAAACAAATCGAAGAACTATTTATTCCTTCAAGTGTCAATGCCCTTCTTCAAAGGGATGCTAATTATGAACAAAAAAAAAAAGGAAATTCTGACTTAAAATAGATCATTACTACGGCACTTGCCGTGACCATGTTTGAAATGGATTTCAGCCCTTTGAGCATTCTTCTCTTTTATGTGGATGTTGGCAAACACCCTTCCCCATGTAGGGAGAAGTAGAACATCACTCTAGTGTCAGAGAGGAAGGGAACAAAAATGGACTGTAGTGCTTCTGTGGCGTGGGTGGGTGTGTGTGTGTGTGTGTGAACAACATTTTAAAAAGTTGAATGAGAGAGGCAGTGGAATCCGAAGGATGGAAAAGTCAATTCTAACAGCGAAGGTGGTATGATGCATTTACAGAATTCAAATTCGCTGCACAGTTCTCAGAGCTGCTGACTTCCTGACGGTACATGCTTGGCAGAGCCGCTCGCAGGGCTGACACTGAGCACGTCTTCTCACTAATAAATAGTCAAGGGAAGTGCGGCTGCTGTAGAAGGAGCATCGCAATGGAAGTGGAAAACAGCGATAACTGCTGTTAAATGGATTTTTTAGTAAATTCTGCAAAACAATTAGCTGATAAGGGAAGTCAAATCATGAGGGAAATAAAATTTAAAGAGGCATGTAACGTAGAGACATAATTTATTTCAGATAAACAATGAATAATTTTATTTTCTAAGTTTCTTTTTCAAGGTAGACCATTTTTAAAGTCTTTGTTGAATTTGTTACAATATTGTTTCTGTTTTTTGTTTTGGTGTTTTTGCCAGAAGACATTTGGAACCATAGCTCCCTGACCATGGATCGAAACACACCCCTGCATTGGAAGGTGAAGTCTTAACCACCAGACCACAAGGGAAGTCCCAACAATGAACAATTTTAGTATGAGATGTCCCACATGACAGTCTTCTTTGATCTCAATGACCCCACGCAGGAGTAATTAGAAATGACTTAAATACACATCAGGGCTTCCCCAGTGGCTCAGTCAGTAAAGAATTCGCCTGCAATGCAGGAGACCCAAGTTGGATCCCTGGGTGGGGAAGATCTCCTGAGAAGGGAATAGCTACCCACTCAAGTATTCTTGCCTGGAGAATCCCATGGACAAAGTAGCCTGACAGGTTACAGTCCATGGGGTTGCAAAGAGTCGGACACAACTGATCGACCTAAGCTCGCACATTAATGGACATCAGCATTCTCTGTGCGCCTCTGTTGCCCCATCTCCCTCCCCTCAGCCATGGACTGTACCGTTTCCAGGGCAACCTTGGCCTCAGCCTCAAGTCTGGGGAAAGACAGAGCTGCAGGCAGCCTCTTGTGAAAAGGGCCTGAGAGTCCTGTCTGCAGTCCTCCCAGAATGCTGCATGAGGGCTCACCACCCAGGCTAGGCGAGTTCCAGCAGCAGGCACGGTGGCCAAGAAAGAGGGTAGAATTGAAGTTTCCCCTCTTTAAACTTGCAGAGAGAGCCCTGCTCCCTGCACCGGCACCCAGGGGTGCTGGAGGATGCCTGTGGGAGACAGGGCAAAGCAGAACACCAAGCGCCTCAGAATCAGGCCTGGCTATGTTTCTTACTCCTCCTTTTTTAGATTTACTTTTATTGTGGCAAGGGCACTTAGAATGAGTTCTCCCCTCTGAACAAATGTTTATGTATACAATCAGTATCATGGACTGTAGGCAACAATGGTGTCCAGCAGATCTCAGGAGTTCATTCATTTTGTTCAACTGAAACTTTATGTTCCCGTGATGAGTAACTCCCCATCCTCCTGCCATCTCTAATCTACTTTCTGTCTCCATGAGTTTGACTCTGTGCTATTTTTGGTCGTTCAGTCATGTTCGACTCTGTGTAACACCATGGACTGTAGCCTGCCAGGCTCCTCTGTCCATGGGGATTCTAAAGGCAAGAATACTGGAGAGGGTTGCTATGCCCTTCCCCAGGGGAACTTCCCAACCCAGAGTCAAACTCAGGTCTCCACATTGCAGGTGGATTCTTTACTGTCTGAGCCACCAGGGAAACCCCTCATATAAGTAGAATCATGCAGTACTATCTTTCTGAGTCTGGGTTATTTCACTTAGTGTAATGTCCTCAAGGTTCATGCTGGTGTTAGAACTGCCTTCCTTTTTAAAGTTTGAATAATGTTCCATTGTATGGATGGACCACATTGTCTAGTCTGTAGACATGGCCTTGGGCACCTACCTGGCCTGTGTGAGCAGAGATTCTTGTCCTTACAGTGATGCCCTGACCCTGATCTAAAGGTGGAGCTGCCACCTGACATATACAAAGCAGTTATTTAGTGAAATCATGGTCTATTATTTCCAAGATTAGACTCAAAAAAATAATCTCTTTCCTGTGATTTATGTATTATTCAAGAACCCTGACTTCACTGAAACCTTAAGGATGTGTGCAAGGAAGAGCAGAGCCTCCAGGCCTTTGCTCTAGGGTTAGTGATGTTTGTTAGAGGTCCTTTACCTGGAGGGCTCTGAGTATAGGCTTCTCCATGATGCTTTCACCTCTCTCCCAGTGCTACATTTTCTAGAGAATGTATCCATATTGAGAATGTATCCATGGCCTTGATAGCAAAAAAAAAAAAAATAGTAGCCCAAATCTGTTCATAAGCATAACTGATAATCAAATGTTTTTACCAACTTCCAAAGGTGTGAGCAGAAAGTATTCCAAAAGTCAGAAAAAATTAATAAAAAAACTTGACAGTCTGTTTCCCAAGATTCATATGCAAAGGATTTTCCTTCTCCACTTAAGAGATTTGAAAATATTTTATGTATTTTTTTTCAAATATATATATATATTTTTAAAACAGTTGAAAAGTTGAAGGACTCAACTGCCCTTTCCTAATGGCTTCCTTTTGTAAAGATCACTTGACAGAGTCTGGAGAACTCTGAAAAGTGAGCAAATTTATCTGTGTTCCTGCCTGAAAGGTGATGTGATGGCTAGAGCCACAGCAGCCACGCTGCTGTATGAGGAATAGGCAAGGATGATTATTAAAATGACTGCCCTGATACTTTTGAACTGCTGAGCCAAGGTCTGATTTTTGCTGTTTTATTTGAGCCACTAAGCTCCTCTTCTATTACTTACAGATGAAAATACTCCAGAGCCTAACAACAGGTCACAGACATTGCTGGTACAGACAACAACAGTGCCTAACAAGTGTTGTACCCTGTGTAGGGACATAGACTAGGGTGTGACATAGTGGCCAGACAGTGAAAATCCTAATAAACTCAGGCTAAATTCTGCAGGGTGCTAGAATCCTGGAAAGCACACACCCTTTTTATTTTAAAAAGCATGTGTGAAAATATTGGTCACTCAGTCATGTCTGACTCTTTGCAACCCCATGGACTGTAGCCCATCAGGCTCCTCTGTCCGTGGAATTCTCCAGGCAAGAATATTGGAGTGGGTAGCCATTCCCATCTCCAAGGGAACTTCCCAACCCAGGGATCAAACCCAGGTCTCCTGCATTGCAGGAAGATTCTTTACTGTCTGAGCCACCAAGGAAGCCCATGTTCAATCTTAAAAGGAAACTAACCCTATATTTTAAAATATACTTAAAAGCATGATATGCTCAATTTTCAAAATCTTAGACTAATCTGGAAAGGCAAATACAGAGAATGTATTCAAGGCTACACTTCAGAACGGAAACATTTTAATGCTCATAAATGCAGCCCAGAGGTCAGTGTTTGTTTTCCCCTCTCAATTTGCTAAAATTAATGGGCATATTTTGGCACATGAAGGAAAATAACAAACTTCCTAATTCTCTTTGTGAGAGCCATTCAGACTGTTAACAGGGAAAATGCTATTTTACAACCTGTAATTAGAGGAACTTCTCCCAGTCTGCACCAGCAGTACGGGGACCAATCACTATTGTTCCTTTGTAATAAGAAGAAAGAATCTTCTGAACCCCCCAAACATACTCCAAATAAACACTGAGTCATCAGCAGAAGTCGTGCTTCAGAATTCCTGCAGGTGGGTGGCAGGCAGTTGGTTGATGTCATTTTCTTGTGAAATAATTGGGCATGTGAGCTAATAGGTGGCAGTGTAAGCTGATAGACCTTGATGCATTATGGTGTAACAGGCAGAAATCCTGTTTTCCTTTGGTGACAGTCCTGAGAAGTAAGTGACTGCAGAGTCATCCTGAGTGCTGTCTTCCCACTGCCTGCTCGTCCTGTCTATTATAGAGCTGGCTCCAGCTGGATGGGGGCCCCCTTGGACTGTGGGAGCCACAGAGCAGGTCTGTGTGGTTCATGCCTCAGTTTCCTCCCTTGTAAGTCACAAGGTAGCCCCTGGAGCGAACTCAGTGCCTCCTGCCACAGGCCAAGTGTCAGCTTCTCAACAGCCCAATAGCTGTGCTCTGTATCCTCCCAATCCACTGGCTTCCTTGTTATTTCTGCTTCTGGGCCCATCCTCGTCTCATGGAATCAGATCTACTCCAGCACATCTCACTACAGGGAGGTTCTCAGATGTGAGGGGTCATCCAAGCTGTGCCCCCGATTTCACTGATCATAGGCAGGCCCTTCTGCCAGTCAGTCTCTTGGGAGTTAACAGGCCACACATCCAACCTGTCATTCCTCAGAGGACACTAGAGTGACTCTCATGTGACAATCAGGCTGTGTAATTTCACTGGTTAGGACCCACCCTTAATCCACTCACAGTAGCTTGTCCTCTCAGTCAGTCAGTTCAGTTCAGTCGCTCAGTCGTGTCTGACTCTTCGCGACCCCATGAATCGCAGCACGCCAGGCCTCCCTGTCCATCACCAACTCCCAGAGTTTACTCAAACTCATGCCCATCGAGTTGGTGATGCCATCCAGCCATCTCATCCTCTGTCGTTCTCTTCTCCTTCCGCCCCCAATCCCTCACAGCATCAGGGTCTTTTCCAATGAGTCAACTCTTTGCATGAGGTGGCCAAAGTATTGGAGTTTCAGCTTCAGCATCAGTCCTTCCAATGAACACCCAGGACTTATCTCCTTTAGGATGGACCGGTTGGATCTCCTTGCAGTCCAAGGGACTCTCAAGAGTCTTCAACACCACAGTTCAAAAGCATCAATTCTTCGGCACTCAGCTTTCTTCACAGTCCAACTCTCACATCCATACATGACCACTGGAAAAACCATAGCCTTGACCAGATGGACCTTTGTTGGCAAAGTAATGTCTCTGCTTTTTAATATGCTATCTATGTTGGTCATAACTTTCCTTCCAAGGAGTAAGCATCTTTTAATTTCATGGTTGCAGTCACCATCTGCAGTGATTTTGGAGCCCGAGAAAATAAAGTCTGACACTGTTTCCACTGTCTCCCCATCTATTTCCCATGAATTGATGGGACCGGATGCCATGATCTTAGTTTTCTGAACGTTGAGCTTTAAGCCAACTTTTTCACTCTCCTCTTTCACTTTCATCAAGAGGCTTTTTAGTTCCTCTTCACTTTCTGCCATAGGGGTGGTATCATCTGCATATCTGAGGTTATTGATATTTCTCCCGGCAATCTTGATTCCGAAAGCTTGTGCTTCTTCCAGCCCAGCGTTTCTCATGATGTACTCTGCATATAAGTTAAATAAGCAGGGTGACAATATACAGCCTTGATGTACTCCTTTTCCTATTTGGAACCAGTCTGTTGTTCCATGTCCAGTTCTAACCATTGCTTCCTGACCTGCATACAGGTTTCTCAAGAGGCAGGTCAGGTGGTCTGGTATTCCCTTCTCTTGAAGAATTTTCCACAATTTATTGTGATCCACACAGTCAAAGGCTTTGGCGTAGTCAATGATGCAGAAATAGATGTTTTTCTGGAACTCTCTTGCTTTTTCAATGATCCAGCAGATGTTGGCAATTTGATCTCTGGCTCCTCTGCCTTTTCTAAAATCAGCTTGAACATCTGGAAGTTCTCAGTTCACATATTGCTGAAGCCTGGCTTAGAGAATTTTGAGCATTACTTTACTAGCGTGTGAGATGAGTGCAATTGTGCAGTAGTTTAAGCATTCTTTGGGATTGCCTTTCTTTGGGATTGGAATGAAAATGGACCTTTTCCAGTCCTGTGGCCACTGCTGAGTTTTCCAAATTTGCTGGCATATTGAGTGCAGCACCTTCACAGCATCATCTTTCAGGATTTGAAATAGCTCAACTGGAATTCCATCACATCCACTAGCTTTGTTTGTAGTGATGCTTTCTTTTTTGTGTGTGTGTGTGTGTAATAAAGTTTTATTAAAGTATAAAGAAGATAGAGAAAGCTTCTGACATAGTGTTCTGCCCATAGTCCGAGTCCCCGGTCGGGAAAGAAGACTCCTCGAAACAATGCAACTCGCAATAGGGGAATTTATTACTGACTCGAGCCAGGGCCTCCCGCCCTCACCAGGTGTGTGAGGACGAAAGGCCCTGAGCCCCAGTTCTCTCGGGTATTTATTAGGTCAAAACAAGCAGCAGGTAGTTGGCGCAATCGGATTGGTTACACAGTGGGTAGTTGGCATAAGTGGATTGGTTACACAGTTGCAAGGTAATTTTTGTTGGCCCAACGTGGGGCTTTCAGCTTTCCCCGATAGGTTCCCTTTTCTCTGGCTAGGCATATGTTGATTGGCTGGCTCTAGGAGGCCTGATTATTATGTTACCCTGGGAAACCAGGCCTACTCCTAATCTAGGCTGCCTGCCATGGCGTTAGCCGTGACAGCCTCACAATAGGCATCAGAAGGGGGCAAAAGAGTACCCCTTTGCTAGTATTAGCAATGGAGTTATATACACTCCAATGAATCCAAAGAACATCTGGAGGCTGCAAAGACCTCACCAGACCCACTCCCATAATTTACATTTTAAGATAACAGAGTTGGCCAGAAGGTTTAATCCAAAGATTGTCCTCAGGCAGGATACATCCTTGTAAAGACCAGACCTACTTCCATAATTTATGTTTTAAGATAACAGAATTAGCCAGAGGGTTTAATCCAAAGACTGTCCTCAGGCAGGATACATTATTGTTATATAATCCTAAGGAATGTAAAGGAAAAAAAGTAAAAAAGTTTGTCCTTTCTTCCTCCTTGAATATCCCAGACCTCTCTCTCCTTGGGGACCCCTAGACTTCTTATCAACCTGCCTAGGAAATGACTCTCTCATTCCCCCCTTTTCTTTTAGGAGAATTATGTTGCCTAGGGAAAAGGGGTGTCGTTCTCATTCCATAACTGCTTCCGAGCTGACAAGGGGCGTTGTCCCTAAATTGGTGAGGCAGCATATTCTCCTAATCCTCATAGTGAGGATGTCTGATCCAGGGGCTCCAACTAATAGTTGGAGGAGGCTGTGGCACTCATAGGAGCTCAGACAACTGTTTGTAAATTAAAAGCTTTTAGACGGTTGGAAAACCCCATTATACAGTTACAGATGTAAGGCAAAATAGTCATTAAACCAAGTTAAAATCAAAATGAAAAGTCACATTATGTCCATAGTTACATCAGTCCATCTTAAGGTTGTTAGATGTCATCAGTTTAAGAAGAGGCATCACATGTGATTGTTGTCGAAGGTATTCGCAGACTTGGAGAAAGTCTTTTCCTTGAAGTGGAGATGTCCACCACGGGAAGCCTTCCACTGATGAAGAGGGGAGTGCTCCGCAGACCCAGCAGTTAGACCGATTGTGGAACGCAGCATAGGAGTGAGCCCAGGACAGGAAGGCATTGTCTTGAGGATCAAACGCCAGACTCAGGATTTCTGGAGTCAGAAGTAGGCTCACATAGATTGTCAGGCCCATCTTGTCCTGAAGGATCCCGGATGAGCCCCCAAGATGAAAGGTAGTTGCTGAATGATAAGACACAGGATTCTTGGCCTCCGGAGGAGACAAAGTCAGTCCGGGGCCAGAGACAAGGCTGGATCGCTCAGAGCTTTTGTGTAATAAAGTTTTATTAAAGTATAAAGGAGATAGAGAAAGCTTCTGACATAGGCATCAGAAGGGGGCAAAAAAGTACCCCATGTAGTGATGCTTTCTAAGGCCCACTTGACTTCACATTCCAGGATGTCTGGCTCTAGGTGAGTGATCACACCATCATGATTATCTGGGTTGTGAAGATCTTTTTTGCACAGTTCTTCTGTGTATTCTTGCCACCTCTTTTTAATATCTTCTGCTTCTGTTAGGTCCATACCATTTCTGTCCTTTATTGTGCCCATCTTTGCCTGAAATGTTCCCTTGATATGTCTAATTTTCTTGAAGAGATCTCTAGTCTTTCCCATTCTGTTGTTTTCCTCTATTTCTTTGCATTGATCGCTGAGGAAGGCTTTCTTATCTCTCCTGGCTATTCTTTGGAACTCTGCATTCAAATGGGAATATCTTTCCTTTTCTCCTTTGCTTTTTGCTTCTCTTCTTTTCACAGCTATTTGTAAAGTCTCCTCAAACAACCATTTTGCCTGTTTGCATTTCTTTTCCATGGGGATGGTCTTGATCCCTGTCTCCTGTACAATGTCACAAACCTCCATCCATAGTTCATCAGGCTCTCTGTCTATCAGATCTAGTCCCTGAAATCTATTTCTCACTTCCACTGTATATTCATAAGGGATTTGATTTAGGTAATACCTGAATGGTCTAGTGGTTTTCCCTACTTTCTTCAGTTTCAGGAGGTAAATCCTCCAGGCCTTCAGGGAAATCTCACAGTTCTCATGAGGCTGAAGGCAAAGTGTGACGCAAAATTTGGGCAAACCTGCATGTATTTTCTTGTACTCATGGAATTATCTTCAAATAGCTTGTCATGTTTGCAGATGAAATCAGCTGCATTGGTACAGGAGAGAGGTCCAGATGGCCAGGGAGGACAGATGCCAGCCCATGACCTAAAAAATGACACCTCACCTGTCTTGAACAAGGTATCATGTCTGACTGGGATGAAGGCAAACGCCTGAGATTTGTTCCCTGGAAAGTGCCCAGTATGACAAATCCTAAAAGAGGAGAAGGGATGCTAGAGCAGCGTAACACGACTCTCCCTGACCAAAGTGGAGACAAGCAAGGCATCGGAAAGGATAACCACCATGGTTGACTGAAGCACAGTCAATCTATAAAAAATCCATGAGCTCATAATAATTCTCAAAGAGAGTGAAGAAGCAAACAAAAACCCTGCCCTAAATCACTTCCCTTGGAACCAAGAGTTATAGCAAGCGTTTCCTCTGAAAATTCAGTTAGGTGGGGTGGGGGGAGGGGAATGAAGTCCTCATGCACCTTTCCTGTAGAATCCATATTTTGGGTTACTAAATATCTCCAGCTGATAAGAAAAAATTCTTCTTTACAGAATAAGGCCAGTCAATAAACCAGAGGTGACAGGAAGAGAAAATCCCCTTTCACAGCCCCTGATGGATTAATTCCGGGTGCTTAGGTAGACCAGGCTGGATACTCTCAGGGTTCCAGATATGCACCCCAATAGTTTTCAGCTCCTGAACCAGAGAGTTATGTGAGTATCAGGAATGGCCAGGCAGCCTGAGGAACCCCAATGTGTCTCTGGGCTTAAATTACTCATCCAGAACCACCTCAGGGCTTTGGAACCTCGTTTCCAGGAGACAGGAGATACAGCGCCATTAAGTATTGCAGGACAGTTAGTCCCAAGAGAGGACAGGCGCTCTACAAAACCACTGACCTGGTCTCTTCAACAATATAATGAGAAAGGGAGGTATGGGAAAGGTCAAGTTATCTTAAAAGCAATAAAAGAAATCAAAAAGCAAAAATTCTGACTTTGATCTGCATGAACCATATTTTTAAAACATCTTGGACACAATTGGAGACACTTAACTTTCCAATAGGTACGAGATAATGACAAAGAATGCCTGTTAATTTCCTTACATGTGGAAAAATATAATTGGTCTTATATAGGAAAAAGCCCTTAATTTTTAGAGGAGAACATTAATTAGAGTTAAATGTCACAATATGTGTTATTTATTCTAAAATACTTCAGCTAAAAACAGCAGTTGTGGCAATATAACAAAATGTTAATTATGAAAGCTAGGCAATGCGTATATGAATATCCATTTTAATATCCACTGCATGTTTGAAACATTTCAAAATGAAAAGTGAAAAAAAATAGAAAAAGATACATAACTCCTTAAGCCAGAGATTAGAGCTGGTGTATCACCAGCAAGACAACAACACCTGGGCACATCCCTGGAAATGGGGTGTGCAGACCTAGGACAGTGGTCATCCTGCAGGTAGAGAACTGGAGAGGTCATTTGAGGAAGGTACCCGGAAACATGCCCTAGAGTAGAAGTGACAGATAGATCTTGGCTGGTGGCTGCCATGCTGAGCCACTTCCAGACCATTCTCCAGGGCAATGGGAAGAGTACTCTGAGCAATGGGTGATGGACGATCCTTTTGCCTTTCTGAAACCCTGAAATTTATGGACCCACATATTTGGGGAAATAAGTTAGAGAGGCAAGAATCTATACCAAGAGAGTTTAAAAAGAAAGAAGGTTTGGGTTTGATATGCAGAACAGTGTCGGTGACATGCAAATAGCCCAAGAGGAGGTACCCAGGTTGTTCAGGAACTTTCTGCACAACAATCCCCCAGCCTGGAAGACACAGCCCCACTCAGTTCCTGGAGGAACTGGAAGAACCTCATCCAAGCAGAACCTCACCATGGTGGGAAGGGGAGATGCTGGAGGAAATGGAGAAACTCAGCTCGTTCTTGAAGAAAAGGTGCGAGGAGGATATTCAGGCATGTGTGTCTACGGGCATTTGTGTCTGGGTGTGTGTGTGTGTCTTCTTATTGCTTTTGTGTTTTTAATCCCTTGAGTTCTACTCTTATCTTTTTTATCTTCTTACTTCTGCTTGCTCCATGTTTATTCTGCATTTTTCAAGGTTCTTGAGTTGGTAGCTCAAAATAATGATCTGAGACTTCTAATGAGAAATTTCCCTCCATGTGCTTTTTTAGCTGCCTCTAACAGCTAAATATCAAAATGAAAATTTTGATAATTTTAATTTTTATTTGGTCCAAAATATTCTGAAGTTTCTCTGGAGCAAAGTCCAATCAAAATTCAGGGATTATTTAGAAGTGTGTCATTTATTCTCCATCTATTTGAGGATTTTTCATCCCTCTTTCTGCTATTCACTTCTGGTTTACTTCCTTTGCTGTGCGAGAACATACTTTGTATGATTATATTCTTTTAAATTCTTTTAAATTTAAGGCTGAGAATGTGCTCTATCTTTATGAGTGCTTCATGTGAGCTTGAGAGGAGTATATATTATACTGTTGAGTGGGGAATGCCTTAAATTTCAATTAGAGCAAGTTGGTTGATAGTGTTTTACAGATATCACATTACAGAGCATAGGTTACCCTACTCCACAACTGAGCAGAGTCTGAGTAACTGATTTAAATTTTAATCACATCTGATATGTATCTTCACAGCAATGTTTAGACTAGGGTTTGGTCAATAAACTGGGCACCATAGCCTAGACAGGTTGACATAAACGAACCATCACAATCTACCTCTTGTCAATTTGTTACCCTTACATGTCTCCTTAAACCATACTTACTGCTATAGCCAAATACCACAGACTAGGTGACTTATAAACAACAGAAATACATTTCTCACAATTATGGGGGCTGGAAGTCCAAGATCAAAGCAGTAGCACAGTCATGTTCTTGTGAAGGCCCTCTCCTGGTCCATAGCCAGCACCTCCTCACCATGTCCTGTTGTGGTGGAAAAGACAAGGACCCCCCTGGGGTCTCTTTTACACGGGCACTCATCCCATTCATGAGAACTCCAACCTCATGACCTAATCACCTTCCAAAGGCCCCACCTCCAAGTGTCCTCACCTTGGGGATTAACATTTCAGTATATGAATTTTGGGGGGTCACAAACGTTCAGTTCATAGCAGGTAAATACCCATAAGTGTGGTTTCTAGCTTGTATGGTCCTTGTATATTTCATTTTAAAACAAGCAAAAAACCCTGCCAAAGGAATTTCCAGGGTGGCCATACAATTTACATTCCCGCCAATGATGTGTGAGAGATCCACAGTAAAGTATTCCTTTCCTACTAAATAACATCGGGAAAGCAGTCAAATAATTTATTCAAAAGGCATTTTCCCAGTGATTTCAATGCTTTGACCCCTTAGTTGCCTGTCAACTTTCTAATAGGAAGGAAACATAGGTGAACTCCCTGTTGTGAAGCCAGGGCATCACCTCTTTGCCCCACTTATACCTGATGGGCTGTGACATGGATGCAGGTGGGATTGACAGATGAGCAAAATTGCCATCACGCAAGACACTCAGCAACTGGTTCTTTCTCCTCACAGAGGAAGTTCAAGAGCCCTTAGGAGCCAAATACGTGCATGTGCATTTACATGGCACTCCATCAAGTGGCTTCTTCCCCACTTTTCAGATGGGAAAAGTGGGGAAGAAGGGGATGGTAAGGGGATGTCAACCACAAATTGACATTGCCATGGTTGCTTGCCATCTACCTCTACAAGGATTAAATCATGTGCTGTTGAAGCTGCTGACTTTCAACACCCCCTGAAGGAGTTCAGAGTGGAGAGCAGAAGTAAGGCATTCTGTGTTCACAGAAAACTGGCAGGACATGTCTTCAGATAGATATTCTTAGGAGCTGATTTTATGAGCCCAGTTCTTATATCTTCTCATATCTGGAGAAGCATTAAAATCCTTCACATGACAACTATTCCTTGTCACTAGCAGAAACTTCATGAGACCAACAGAAACTTTCTAAAAAATAAATGTGCTTGATTTCATGTACTCCCCCTTTACCAAAATCACATATATACTATCCTCCCCACATTATCTCTTGAAACAGTTTCTCAGAGCTATCTGAGGAGCTATCTCGCAGGCTACTGTCTTCATATTGGCCCAAATAAAACTTAACTTGCAACTCTTATGTCGTGCAATTTTTTTTAAGTCAACAGAGACTTCCATAAGGTCACACAGCAAGTTAGTGGAAGAATCAAGACCAAAATTCCTTCTTGAGCACTACCACGTATGGATGGCAATTTTAGCCAATTCAGCAAGAACTTCTGGTGATGAAGACAAACTAAATGTGCAAGACTGGGGAAATGGAGACAATGAGTCAGGTAAGTCAAGGTGCCACACTTCCGTCTACATTTTCTGGATGTGTTTATTCAATCAACATGTGTGGATTCTCTTCTATCTTAAGCATAATCCTACCACTGAAGAACATTCTGTCCTGCAAATTTTAAGGACCTCAAATTTCACAAGTCAATAATATCTTCTGCTGTGGTCACCAGCCTGCTGCTGTTTTAGGGAAGGTTGGAGGTTTCTGCTCTAAAGACACCATAGCTGCCATGATGATTAATCATTAGCAAATATTTATGCCAAGCATTATAAGGGGGAAGTCATGCCCCAAACATCACAGGTGTAGGTCCTCTGCAGTGAGTGAACCAAGACAGCAACCATTGCTCTGCAGGATGCAATCAGCTAGTTCTTGAGAGGGGGACCCATTGAATAATCTGTGTCCCTCACATCATTCCTTCTAGGGAGACTGTCTAAACATTTGCAGACATTTAGGATACACATATGGCACACCAATCTCATTAGGCATTTACACAGGTGTTATGAGCTAAAATGTGTCTTTAAAATTCATATGTTGGAGTCTCAACTCCCAGGACCTCAGAATGTGATCATATTGGGAGACTTTAAAGAAGTAATTAAGGTAAAATGAGATCATATAGCCCTAGTCCATTATGACTGGTGTTCTTATCAAAAGAAGTGATTAGGACACAGACACACACAGAGGGAAGACCATCTGGGGACACAGGGAAAAGACAGCCATCTACACACCAAAGAGAGATACCTCCTCGAAAGGATCATCTGTGCCAACACCTTGATCTGAGACTTCCAGCCTGCAGGATTGTGAGAAGATAAATCTCTGTTTTTAAGCCACTTTTTTACAGTGGCCTAAGCAGACTAAGGGCTTCCCAGGTGTTTCAATGGGTAAAGAATCTGCCTGCAATGCAGGAGACGCAGGAGACATTGGTTTGATCCCTGGATCGGGAAGATCCTCTGGAGGAGGAAATGGCAACCCACTCCAATATTCTTGTCTGGAGAATCCATGGACAGAGGAGCTTGGCAGGCTACAGTCCATGGGGTCGCAAAGAGTCAGACACGACTGAAGGGACTGAGCAGGCACTCACGCAAGCAGATTAATGCAGAGACTCCCTCGTTCAATCCACGTTGGTGCTCAGGGGTGGACCCTTAGGGCAGAAAGCCAGGTTGTCATGATATGGTGACCTCTTGAATATTCTAAGCAGTTTGGCCTTTGGGGCATAATTCTATTTGCTTGTGGGGAACAACTGAAAGAGTTAGAACAGCTTTCAAAGCTCAATTTGAAACACAAATAGCTGATTTATATAATTAGCCCATGTTCAATTACATGGCACACCATGCAGTGGCTTCTTCATTAGCCAGATTGGTGCCACCTGATTCTTATAAACATAAATAGATCAAGTTGTTAAATAACAAGTAATTGCAGAGAGCACATAATATTCTCTCTGGGCAATTCAGACTACCCACATTTAATCTGGCTTCTGTACTGCTTGGCAGAATCAGAAAAAGGTGTGGTGAGGCTATCAAAATGATGTGCTGAGTAGCTTGGGTTAAATTCAAGGGGATATACAAATGGCTTTGTGGTCACGTTAAAATGCAGATGCAGCAGTGAATGATAAGAATGCATTCTCACCATGGTTTTACTCTCCTTCAGAGGAATCCATTATTCTTAAATTACACACTGGAAACTATTTGCAGCAGATATTATAACAACTGTGAACAACTTATTATATAAAGAGCTCATGCAAAATTAAGAAAAATATGAAGACTCAAATATTGAAGTTGTCAAAGAATATGAAAAGTCATGTCCCAAGGGAAATACAAATGACTGATGCCTATGTGACAAAAATCAAATTTCACTAGTAAGCAAAGAAATGGAAAATAAAGCCAGAAAGAGATGCCTTTTTGTCACCCATGTGTTTGCTCTTACCCCTCTGGAAACCCCACTGAATGGCCTCCTAGAAGCCTAGAAAATACACCCATGGGAGTAAAAGAAAGAGGAAAGCTGTCCCATCTACGGATGACTGAGACAGGCTGAGGATGGAGATGGGTATGTATGGATGGGTGAACAGAGCAAGGGTGGTCACAGTCCAGAACATCCCAGAAGTCTGCACTGATGCCCAGAGCTCAAGGTTACCGGGAGTAGTAGACACTGGGAGTGGGAGTGACACGGTCACCCAGCACTGAAGCTGTGCCTGGAGCAGCTGCAACTCTGGCCCCTGGACATTTCCCTCACCCTGTCCAGACAGCAGGCCCTTTTCAGGCTGCTCACCTAAAAGGCAAAACCAAAGAGTTCTTCCCCGGAGAAACAGAGATTTCTGGGGTGTCCCAGGATTTCCAGAGTGATGCTGGTACCCAGAATCGGCCCCATCCCTCCTGGAATGTGGGCCCATGACGTGACCTGCCTGCTGACCTGAGCCCACATCATCACAGTGTGTTCAGGGAGAGGGCACTGCCAAAGGGACCAAGTGAGGCCACTCCAGGCTCAATGGAGGGAGAAGAGCTGGAATGTTCACAGCAGGGAGAATGAAAAGAAGGGAGAATCCACAGAAAAGCTGACCCAGTAGAGTGGATCATTCTGCAACAGAAGAGCTCCTTTATATAGGTTTTGAGTTTGTGTTTTCAGAGTTATTTGGAAAGAGGTAACAAACATATAGAAAGAGAATACTGCAACAAAGGAAACTTTTAGAAATGTAATCAATTGTTTCAATAAAATACGAACCTAAAAGACCAAACAGAAAATGTGAATGAAAGGTTAAAAAAAGACAGACAATCAATGTAGGATGGCCATAATTTGACTAAAAGGGAGGGTCTGGTTGATCAATGAAACAACACAAAGTCTTCAGTTTCAGAAGCCACCAAGAGTTCACAGTGATTGAAACAGATCACATATCCAGCCTCTTTAAAAAAAAAAAATAGACTGTGAGAATGTCAAGGATAAAGAAAAGATTCTAGAAGCTTCCATAGGAAAAAGCAGCTCACCTATAAAGGAACCAGAACCCAAGGCCATCAGAGTGTTCACAAGTTATTCCAGATTCCAAGTAAGTTTCAACCTGGAACTTTGTAGCCACACCACTCATCAAGTCTGAGGACGCGCTGCAGGGTTTCAAGACATGTAGAAGCTTCAGAAATGCACTTGTTTTTATCCTTTATGGGAAGTTGTTTGAAAAATGTGCTGTAGCAATAGAAGAAAAGCTCAGGGATCTCAGATGCTCCTGGCTATGTCCCTAAGTCTGTAAGAGGAGCGGGGTTCAGGGAGGGCTGGTGCTGATTCTTGGGGAGGGGTTGTGTGGGGAAAGCTAGCTGAGGGTGACATGTGTGTGACCTGCTTTGGGAAAGCATACTACTCCTTATCCAGTAGGAAAAAGGAAATTCTCCAGGGGTGTGGAACAGCCAGACTGCCTTAGTTTGTTAGGGCTCCTGTAACGAAGAAGCTGCTGGGCTTCTTAAACAGCAGTTATTTCTCTCCGGTGCTGGAAGCTGGAAGTCTGAGCTCAAGGTGTCAGCAGGGCTGCTTTCTCCCGAGGCCTCTCTCCTTGGCGTGCAAATGGCTGTCTTCTCTCTGTGTCCTCACTTGGTAGCTTATCTGTGTGTTTCTGGGTCCTAATCTCCTCTTCTCATAAGGACAACAGTCATACGGGATTAGGGCCCAGCCATATGACTTCATTTTATCCCAGTCACCTCCTTAAAGACCCTCTCTCCAAATGTAATCACATTCTGAGGTTCCAGGGGTCAGGACTTCAACATATGGATTTGGGGAAACACAGTGCAACCCATAACGTGCACCAAAATGTTATCCCAGGGAAGAACAGAACGTACAAAGCACATGGAAACATGGCCTGACTTCACAGGGCAGATGGAGTGAGAGAAATGAGAGCATGTTTGGCCACTGAATACCCGAATGTCTGTATTTTAGAGCACGTGCCCACCATGTTTGTGAGCTTCACGGGGTTTGGAATTTGGGTTTGCAGCTCAGTCGGTGAAGGCAGGGTCTTGTCTCTCCTTCCATGAACACCTGCCCCTGGCTGCCTCCGCCAGCTCCCACAGGGATCTAGCAGATCTGGCCACCATCTGCTCTCCCCACAGCCCACAGTTTCTGATAACAGCGTGGCTTCCTAACCGGCAGGCAGCACACGCTGCCCCCCCTCACCCGACACACACACACACACACACACACACACACACACACACACACAGCCCCTGGGAGCTTGGTGCAGCCCCTCTCATCTAGAGCATGACCAGAGGGTAGCCAACCAGGCCTGCGCTGCTCCTGACCTGGCTGGAACCCAGTGACTTGCAGATTCAGCAGCCACTAGAAATCACTCTGTGTTCATGTCTCCCAGGGCCTGGGAGTCTGCATGGCTACCCACCAAGTCCCACAGTGGCCAAAGGGGAGATTGTGACACTTGGCATTCTTCCCGCAGCTGGCGGATGAGGAATTTAATGAGGGACCACCTCAGGCTCTCACTGCCTCGAGCAGCCAGGTTTTCCCACTGCAACGTGGCAAGAGGATTCTAGAACATAAGCTCTGTGAGGGCAGAGATTTTTGTTTGATTCACCAATATACAACCATAGAATGGGCCAGTGCCTGGCACACAGTAGGTGCCCAATAAATGTTTTGAGGAATAAGTTGATAAATCGACCTTCGGAATTAGGTTCCACTGTCAGCAGGTTCCTTTTGGTAACATGTAAAAGAGTCTTGGAAGGAGTGAGTCTTGGAACAGGCTGGGAGTAAGTCTACATTTGGAAGGAATTATCCACACCTGGCCCATACATTTTGGCCCATCTGCTGTCTTCTCAGTAAAATTCGATTTCCCATGATTTTGTGAACTTCCACCTGAGATGTGGATGGCTTGGTGGTCTAAAAAGAAGCTTATTTGTAGCACAGGAGGGGAAATGACTCTCTCTTCCTCTCACCAGCGCCCCACCCCCAAGCTGTCTCTGAGTTTGGATGTTTGACCTGAGAAATACCGCCACACCGCCACACCGCCACACCCCTCTGAGAACCAAGGTTTTCTGCCTCCTTTTCCTCTTGGGATGGATGGAGGGCCACAGCATGAGGAAGAAAAGAAAGGGAGGTTCTGGAGGGAGAGGCCTGCTGGAGGCCCCAACCTCTGGTCACCACAGAGAAGGCCTTTGTCTCACCATGCCTCAGCCAGCTCCCCATGAAAGTTTATTTTGTGTTTTCAGCACGATGGCTTGTTTGAATCAACTCATTGGCTTGGAAGGTCAAAGACGTGGTGAGTTTTATGTCCTGGTCGATATGACTAGCACAAGGGTGCCCAGGACAGGACCCCAGGAGAAGCAGGAGACCAGGACCAGGCCCTTCCGGGGCCCCGTCCACTCCCTCTCATGTCCTCCGTGCTCCCCTAGGAGCCCAAGAGCTGAGCGACCTGTTTGCCTGAAGCCACCAGGTGCCCCCTACCAGAGCAGGCAGGCAGAGCTGGTCACTTGACACAAACTATTTCATTTTAAGTCTTGCCCGACGCCCATGTGGGAAGCCCAGGCCTGACCTGGAGAGGAACCTTGGGGCTCCCACAGGCCGTGGAATCAGTGGGTTTGTCAAATGAAAAACAAAACTCAACTGAATAAGGGGAGACCTCATTCCACGGTTATCGCAATAGGAGAGATGCTCTGATCACAAGGTCTGCAACAACACAGAGGGGCGAGCAGCAAGGGTTTCTTGCCCAGAAAGAGGGAAACAGGCTGGAAGAATGGGGGCGTGATGGGAGGGGCAGGTCAGAGGATGTTTTCCTGAGGCCATCCCATGTGCCATGGGAGCCCCCCTGGCTTCTGGGTTACACATGAACATATATATTTTTTGTCATTTATTAACTTGTTATTCTGAATTTAAGAAATACTTAGCTGGATCATTTTTCTTTTAATTAAGAAAATCAAGGTAATTTCTCTTAAAAGGAGTCCAACCTCATAGGTGAATGTGTGGCAAGCTTCCTGCAGCCTCCACTGTACTGGAAAGGATTAAGCGACGTGACAAGCTCAGTGCTAGTTTCAGTTCATTAGCCATTTCTGCACATTCTTTTCATGTGAGCAAAATTCCAGATAAAAGTAACGCAGTGGTAGCTCTGGAGCCTGCTGTTGCTGGGGGCACAACAGCACCATGGGCTCCTGCCAGCACTCCCTGATGGTTGCATGTGTTATGGGGAGCCCTATCTCCAGCCCCCCTGGAAAGAATGCCACCTGGAGCCAGAGTTAGCCCTGCTTCTCCCTCCACCTCTGAGTGAGTGCAGAAGGGAGGGTTCTGCAGGCTCCTGTCAGCTCACGCTTCACAGACAGTGGACTGTATGCCATCATTCCCAAAAGTTCACTCCAATATGTTTCCTTTTCGATCACAAAGCAAATTAGTAATCTCATTCATATCCTCTTGGAAGATACAAGATTTCATTTGTTCGCTTCCACCTCTCCTATTCCCTCTCCAGGCCACTATTGTCAGAAATAGGACTCCTCATCACACCTCCTCATGAGAACATCCGTCCCCCTGATGCATCTCAGAGCCAGCGGCCCCATACATGATGCCATAACATGGTCCAGAAGACATTGCATCTGTGACGAGGTCCCTGTTAGCATCCTCACCTTCACCCTACTCGGGCCGTTAGGAGCTGGTAGAGAGGCCTCAGGAGTAAATGGAGGATCCTCAAAACTAAGAAATAGTCACTGACCAGTCTAGACCAGCATCCGTAACTGGGCAGTCAGGAGGCCCTGGGTTAAGTCTCACTTGAGGGGAGCTCTGGGTCCCATCCGTCAAGTGCATGACTAGTTGATGTCTGGATATCTCATAAGAGATTTATGACAGTCCTGTGCCTGTTAATGCTGCAGTTCAAGTGCCAAGACTTGAGTTTTGTATGATTGAATTTCTTCATTCAGTTTCTCTTACAGCAATGAAGATGATAATTAATGAATCTGAACTTTTGAAATCTGGTTTTTATATTATTACCTCTTTCCTATGAAGATACAAGACAGAATATTTATTGCCAATGATACGGTAAAACCTTAACTATGTGCACTATATTGATTGTCTAATTCTATTATATTGTGATGCTTATCACCTCTTATGTTTTATCAACTAGATGACTGAGACAATTTTCTTCTCATTTCTGTGATGAGATTTTTATTATTCAGAATTACAACAGAAATTGGAATGTTTATTTTGAATGAGATGCAATTTCTTCTTCCAGAATTTATTTAGAATGTTTCATAACACATTTTAAACTCTAATTTGAAAAGAAATTTCCATGTCGGCAACTACCCTGTAGAGACAGACACCCAAATTGGTATTGACAGAAAAAGAAAAAACAGATATAACTTTATCAGTTAGAAAAAATGTGAATGATAAAATTGTCATTCTTTTCCAGAAAGCAACACATGTAAATTTTTTTAAAAATAAAAGTAGTCATACTTATGTAATGAATCTTGAAATATATGGGGAAAAGATGAAGGAAAATAAATTATCTCAAATTCTACCAGCCAGAGAGAATCAGTCTTAACATATTGGTGTATTTCCTTCCAGTCTTTCTTCTAGGAAATAAACGTATAATATTAGCTGTGCAATATACTACACAAGATTATGTCAAAGTTCAGCAACTTTCAGGTGAAAATTTAGGTTGTTTCAAATATTTTGCTATTAAAAGATGACACAGCTTCTGGTGGGTATGCTGTGGTATACCCACCAGTAATTATAACTGCTGCTGCTGCTAAGTCGCTTCAGTCGTGTCCGACTCTGTGTGACCCCATAGACAGCAGCCCAACAGGCTCCTCTGTCCCTGGGATTCTCCAGGCAAGAGCACTGGAGTGGGTTGACATTTCCTTCTCCAAGTGGGTATAACACTGTGATTTTAATTTGCTTTTCCCAGATGTCTAGGGAAACAGATATATGTCACACATCTATTGGATATTTTGATGGCCTCCTTTGTAAAGTATCTGCTCAAATAACTTGCTATTTTTCTGTTACGCTGTTTGTTTTATTAATTTATAGTATTTCTAGGTACATTATTTTGTGTCTGTTTCACAGTAGTTTCTCTGGACATTACATTGTGCATATATTACTTATCACAGCATACTGTCATTGATATCATTTCTTTGTGCCAGATCTTTGTTGCTGCATGAGAGATACTTAGTTGCAACACTTGGAAACTAGTTTCCTGAACAGGGATCAAACCCAAGCCTCCTGCATTGCAGGTGCAGAGTCTTAGTCCACTGGAGCACCAGGGAAGTCCCCATATTTTTTTAAATTGCTATAAAAGATGCATAACATAAAATTTACTATCATCATGACTTTCCAGTGTACAATAGTGTTAACTATATATATAAAATCATTGTTGTGCAATAGATTGCTAGAACATTTTCATCTTGTAAAGCCAAATCTATACCCACCTAACAACTCTCTTTCCCCTCAACTTCACCAGCCCTTGGCAATCGCCATTCTACTCTCTGTTTCTATGAGTTTGACTGTTTTAGATTCTACATGTGAGATCATGTAGTATTTATCTTCCTGTGTCTGGCTTATTTCAGTCAACATAATGTCTTCAAGATTCATTCATGGTGCAGCTTGTGTCAAATTTTCCTTCTTTTTAAAGGCTGAATAATAGTCCATCAAAAAAAAAAATATATATATATATATATACATATATATATATATATATATTCCTAATCAATTTATTGATCAATAGATATTTAGGTTGCTTCTACTTTTTGGCTATTGTGAACAATGCCAGAAAGACATGGGTGTACAAACATCTCTTCCAGTTGTCATTGTTCAGTTGCTTAGTCGTGTCCAATTCTTTGCAACCCCATGGACTGCAGCAGCACGTCAGGCTTCCCTATCCTCTACTATCTCCCAGAGTTTGCTCAAGTTCATGTCCATTGAGTCAATGATGCTATCTAACCATCTCACCCTCAGCCACCCTTGTCTACTTTTGCCTTCAATCTTTCCCTGCATCAGGATCTTTTCAAATGAGTCAACTCTTTGCATCAGGTTCCAAAGGATTAGAGCTTCAGTGTTAGTGCTTCCAATGAATATCCAGGGTTGGTTTCCTTTAAGATTGACTGATTTGATCTCCTTGCTGTCCAAGGGACTTTCAAGAGACTTCTCCAGCACCACAATTCAAAAGCATCAATTCTTCAGCACTCAGCCTCATTTATTGTACAATTCTCACATCCATATGTGACTACTGGAAAAACCATAGCTTTTACCATGAATCTTTGTTAGCAAAATGATGTCTTTGCTTTTTAATAGGCCGTCTAGGTTTGTCACTTTTCCTTCCAAGAAGCAAGCATCTTCTAATTTCATGGCTGCAGTCATGATCCACAGTGATATTGGAGCCCAAGAAAATAAAGTCTGTCACTGTTTCTGTTTTCTCCTTTTGCCACAAAGTAATGGGACAAGACACCATGATCTTCATTTTTTGAATATTGAGTTTTTAGCCTGTTTTCACCTCTCCTCTTTCACCCTCATCAAGAGGTTCTTTTTCCCTCTTCACTTTCTGCCATTAGAGTGGTATCATCTGCGTAACTGAGGTTGTTGATATTTCTCCTGGCAATCTTGATTCCAGCTTATGACTCATCCAGCCCAGCATTTCTCATGATGTACTCTGAATATAAGTTAAATAAACAGAGTGACAATATACAGCCTTGTCATACTCCTTTCCCAATTTTGAACCAGTCAGTTGTTCAATGTAAGGTTCTAATTGTTGCTTCTTAACCTGCATACACTTCTTCCAGATCCTACTTTAAACTCTTTTGAATATATACTACAAATTTGAATTATTGTGTCATATGGTAATTCTATTTTAATTTTTGTGAGGCATCTTCATATTCTTTTCTATAGATGTTGTGTCATTTTACATTTCCACTATGTTGTGGTCTAAGTTTAATTCAAATCCAATATGTCCTTATTGATTTTCTGTCTGGATGATCTATAAATTGTTGAAAGTGGGAGATTGAAGTCCTCCACTATTATTGTGTTGCTGTTTATTTCTGCCTTCAGATCTGCTAATATTTGCTTAATAAATTTAGGTGCTCTGATATTATATGTGCATATATTTATAATCAATATGAACATTGCAATTTACAATTAGAATGAACACTTTACAGTGTTTTATTTTCTTGATGAATTTATCTCT
The DNA here is from genome assembly GCF_910594005.1 of Cervus elaphus. Lineage (NCBI taxonomy): Eukaryota > Metazoa > Chordata > Mammalia > Artiodactyla > Cervidae > Cervus > Cervus elaphus. The sequence continues at coordinate 83,537,120 of NC_057832.1, forward strand.
TTATTATAATATAGTGAGCTTCTCTGTTTCTTTTTAAGCACTTAAAGTCTATTTTGTCTGATATAAGTATAGCTACCCTGCTCTCTTTTAGTTTACATTTGCATGAAAATCTTTCTCCATCCGTTCACTTTGAATCTATGTGTCCTTGAAACTGGAATGAATCCCTTGTAGGCAGCATAGATTTAGGTCTTGCTAGTTAGTCCATTCAACCACCTTCTGTCTTTTGATTGGAGAATTTAATCTATTAATACATTTAAATTAATTATTGTTAGGGAAGGACTTACTATTCCCATCTTTTTGTTGCTTTCTGGCTTATCTGCAGTTACTTTGTTCCTTTCTTCCTCTCTTGCTGTTCTTTGTGAATTGATACTTTTTATGGTGGAATGATCTGCTTTTTTCCTCTAGATCTTTTGTGCATCTACTACACATCTGCACCTGCTTTGCGGTTACCACAAGGCTTACTTAAATATTTTATAGTTTTCACAATCAGTTTTAAACGGGTAGCAACTTAGACTCCATTGCATACAAAATCTCTACACTTTCATTTCTCCTATTCACATTTTACATTTTTAATGGAAAAATTTACATCTTTTTATATTGTGTATCCGTTAAGGAATTATTGCAGCTATAGCTATTTTTAATACTTATGTTCCTTTCTCTTGTGGACTGCAAACTTTAAAATTTTGCTGATAGACTTACAGGGGTTTCCCCATATGAGTCTTTTTTGCTTTTTTGCTTTTTCTCTTGCTGCTTTCAAAATTCTTTCTGCCTGACTTTTAGCAATTTTATTATAATGTGTCTAAGTTAAGTTTGAGTTAAGTTTGCATGGGGCCTATGAACTTCATGAACCTGGATATCTATACCTCTCCCAGATTTGGAATTCTTGGATATTATTTCTTTAAGTAAGTTTCATGCCTCTTTCTCTCTTCTTCCTCTCCTGGAATTCCCATAATGTGAATATTTTTTCACTTGATGGTATTTCATAATTCACATAGGCTTTCTTCACTCTTCTTCAATTTTTTTTCTTTTCCTTTTCCCTCTGACTGAATAATTTCAAATGACTTTATCTTCAAGTTCACAGATTTTTCTTCTATTTCGTCAACTCTAATGTTGATGCTCTATATGGCATTTTATTTCATTCATTGTATTCTTTAGCTTCAGAATTTCTGTTCAGTTCTTTTCTTATTATTTCTATCTTTCTTTAAACTTCTCATTTTGTTTATATATTGCTTTCTTGATTTCATTACATTGCTTATCTGTGTTCTCTTCTAGCTTACTGAGCATCCCTAAAACACTTGACTCATAGATTTCTTTGGGATCAAGACTGGAAAAATATTGTATTCCTTCATTAATGTCAAGCTTCATTGATTTTTTTCATGTTTCTTGTGTTCTTGTATTGATGTCTGAGGATGGATGGCACAGTTAGCTCTTCTAGGTTTTATGGACTGGTTTGGGGGGAAGGCTCCTTACCTGTGGGTAGGTGTGAGGTCACTGGCTGGGTAGGCTGTGGTGATTCCAGCTCTAGGGAGGACCTGGCAGTGTCGCCTCTGCAACTGTCAGCTGAGGTCAGCGTCAGTGAGGACAGCAGCGATCCTCAGTAGTCAGGATTGCAGGCGTCTGCAGTAGCAGGAAGGCTGTTGGGGTCTTCAGTAGCAATGGCTAATCTCTTTTTCTCCCATAGGGCATGTTGTTACTAGCCTACAGTGGCAATGGTGTGTGAGGCATGGAAGCCCATGAAGCAGCCATAGAGCTGGGGACTGGAGTGAAAGTGCTCACAGAGTGGCTCTGGGGTCCAGGATATTTACAGCCTTGGAGGGTGGCAGCCCAAACCCATGATGGCACAAGAGTAGCTGCCTCTGGGCAGGAGGATGCAGCAGCATACATGTGGCTGATGCTGCTCTTCGATGATTCCTAGCCTTCTCCAGGCATCTTAGCTAAGTCCATCTTCCCAGTGATCCCCTCTGTGCAGTCACTCTCCTTTTTTTGTTCCACTGTTTTATGTTAGGTTCTTAATGAGACTCTTGAGCCCCACCCTCAAGTCTCTTTTCACTTGTGGTTATCTGTTTAATTATTGTGTTTGGGGGAAGGGGACAAAGGCTGGTATCTCCTACTTTGCTATCACGCTCCTCTGTAATTGCTTCTTGAAGCATATTTGTTGGCAGCTTTAAATCATTGTCAGTTAATTTTAATAACTCATTCATCTTTGTGTTGCCATCAGTTGGTATCTTTTCTCACTCAAGTTGTGATTTTTCTGGCTCTTGTTCTGATGAGTGATTTTTTTTTTTTTTTTTGTATCCTGGACATTTTGGAGATTATATGGTCCTACATAAATCTTCTATTTTTGCAGGCAGTCATCCTATCCAGGTTTAGTATGTAGGCTCTGACCTACTTGTGTGGGCTTTAGTTTCAGAGCCCTTGCCAGGCTATTAAGAACTCCTTTGTTCTTCTGATTCTTCTTGAGCTTCTGCTGGCTCCCTGATAATGCTGCTGACTGGGGTGGAGGGGAGTTCCTCCTTGGACCACTCATGTCCTTGGGTATAGGTAGGATAAAGAGTTTCTATTGGCCTGTTCTCTGGTTATCCAGTTTTAGTGGGCCCTTAACTCCATCTCTCCCAATAGCACTAGGTGAAGGAAGCATTTCCTTGGACCACTTTCTTTACCTAGGATAAGGTTCAGGAGACCCTGGGCATGGCCCAACATCTGCCACCACTGGACAGAGGACCTAGAGAAGCCTGGATCTTCTGTTGCCAGGCAGAGGGCCAGGAGCCACTGGATCTAGGCAGATAATAGAGAGACACCAGGCCTTCTGGCATCACAATACCAGCAGAGAAGACTGCTATAGTCAAACCCACCCAGATTCTGGAGCTGCCGCTGCTATAAACAAACCAGGCCACAGCTTTCAGCCAGTGTGGGGTGGGGATGGGCTGCACCCTCCATCTCCCCAGTTCTGGTGAACCTGGTAAGACATAAAGAAGCAACCACTTTAAGAACTTTTAATTTTCCTCGGTACATTGAAGGGCTTTGCAAACCCCATGGATTGTAGCCTACCAGGCTTCTCTGTCCATGGGATTCTCCAGGCAAGGATACTGGAGTGGATTGCCAGTCCCTTCTCCAGAGGACCTTCCTGACCCAGGGATCGAACCCTGGTCTCCTGCATTGCAGGCAGATTCTTTACCGTTTGAGCTACAGGGAAGTCCCCTTTAGACAGAAGAATAGCATAGTTGGACTTCTATTTATAAGGAACTTGTGGTAGTAAAAATCTTTTGAAAAATAGAAATGCAAGAATCCCTCCATAAAACAATGAAATACAAACTTCAATTCTAAAGCTATTATTTTACTTGCAGATATATTAGACATCCCCACTAAGGTCAGGATCAGTGCAAGTGTGATCAATTTCCCCACATTTTTTAACATTGTTCTGGAGGTATTGGTCAATACAATTGGACAAGAAAATACAACTAGAGGCATAAGAATTGGAAATGAAGAAATAAACTTTATTTGCAAGTGTTATATTAGTTTAAATGGGAATATCCTACATAATCAATGATAATAAAAGAATTCAGCAAGGTAGCAGGATATTAAGTGAAATTGAAAAATATTATCTAAACCTTTTAAAAATTAATTCAAATAAATTAACCCAAAATAGACTCTAGAATTAAATGCCCTATAACACCATAAAATTTATACAGGAGAAACATGGTGATCTAGGATCAGGAGAAGATGAAGGTTTTTTATATGCCATCAAAAGCAGAATCCATGAAAGAAAGCAAAACAATCACTAAACTTCATCAAAATTAAAAAATACTTGCTCTGCAATTTACCCTGTTAAGAGGATATGGATAGGCTACAAATTTGGAGAAAATAGCTACAAACTGTATATCTGAAAATGGACTCATATCTAGAACATATAAAGAACTTTTCAAAATGAAACAGTAAAAGAAATGGGCAAACATCACCAAAGAAGGTATCAGATAACAAAACTGCACATGAAAATATACTCAATATTTTTAGCCAATAGGGTAGGGAAAATTAAAACCATGATGAGATGGTTCACCACACACCTCTTAGAACAGCTAAAAATAATCATAACAATATCAAATGCTGGTGAGGATTCAGAGTAACTGGATTTCTCACACACCTCTGGTAGGATGATAAATAGTATATCCACTCTGGAAATTCATTTGGCAGGGTTTATTGCTCATTTCAAAATTAAACGTACACTAACCATGTAAGCCAGTACTCACACTTTAGGGTATTTATCTGCTAGTACTGAATGTTTGTGCTCCCCCAGAATTCATATGCTGAAATCCTAATCCGCAAGGAGATGATGCTGGGAGGAGGGCCTTTGGGAGCCTTTGGGAGCCTTAGGTCAGGAGGCTGAAGTCCTCGTGGATGGGATGAGTGCCCTTATTAAAGAGAACCCAGAGGGGCCTTTGCCCCTTCCACCCCATCAGGACACAGTGAGAAGATGCTGGCTATGGACCAGGAGAGGGCCTTCACGAGAACATGATTGTGCTGGCACCTTGATCTTGCACTTCCAGCCTCCATAACTGTGAGAAATATGTTTCTGTTGTTTATAAGCCATCCAGTCTGTGGCATTTGGTTATAGCAGCCTGAACAGACTAAGACATTATCCCAAAGAAATGAAAACATGTCCACACAAAATTCTGTACACAGATGTTCATAGCAGCTCTTTTTGTCATACCCCAAATGGGAAACAACATGACTGTTTTTCAAAGGATGAATGGTTAAACAAACTATGATACATCTATGCCACAGAATGTTCCTTCACAGTGTAGCCAGTGAAGTATTGTTAAGCCCAGCAGCTTGTATGGATCTCAAGGGAATATGCTGAGTGAGAAAAGCCAATCTCAAAAAGTCACATATGGTATGATTCCATTTATGGAACAGTCTCTAAAGGACAAAAGCATGGAGATTAGTGGTTTCCAAGGAAGCAGGGTGGTGATTAGGAGATGAGTGTTACTATAAAAGGTATCACAGGAATCTTTGTGTTGATGAATCTTTGCATCTTGATTGTCATGGTGGTTTCACAAATCTGCACATGACAAAATTGCATACAACTATACATGCACGCATACGCATACACATACAATGAGTGCACATAAAACTAAAATCTAAATCAGGTCTATGGATTGTAATAATGTCAGTCACCCAGTTTTGATAGTGTGTTATACTTAGGTAAGATGTGACCACTGGCCAAAAAATTCAAAATCTTTACATGTCCATATTCTTCAACTCAGAATTTCCTTGGAGCATATTCCAAGAAAATTACGAGAAAGGTAAGCAAATCTTTGAACTTACCAAGTTGCTCAGTGGTAAAGAATCTGCCTGCTAATGCAGGAGATAAAAGAGACATGGGTTCAATCCCTGGGTCAGAAAGATCCACTGGACAGAGAAGGAAATGGCAACCCACTCCAGTATTCTTGCCTGGGAAATTCCATGGACAACAGAGCTTAGAGGGTTACATCCCATGGGGAGGCAAAGAGTTGGACACAACCCAGCTACTGAGCAAGCACACAAGCAAATCTTTACACACATGAATACTCATTACTGCTTTCTTTTCATATATATGTATCATACACCAATATAATTTATATGTCAATCCAGGAAACCCTTAAGAATGACAGGAAGATGCTAACCTAATTGAAATTATATAATTTCTTGAAATAATTCTTTTTTGATTGACTCATTGGTTTAATGTGGATTCATAAAAGAACTCTAACCATGAAGCACTGTAAAAGAACAAAATTAGATAGACATTCTAGCTATATCTTTTTACTATGGTTTAGGGGTTACTCTACAGAATACAATATACATCCACAACTTATCACAATATACCTTGAATTACTAAGTAGACCATGCATAATGTAACAACCTTACAACAGCAAAATCTTACTTAAAACCCCTCTGTCCTTTCTGCTACTATGGGCGTACATTTTACTTTAAAACACTATAATCCCTAAACATGTTATTATTTGTTTTTCCTTAAATAGTAAATTGACTTTAAACTTTTTAAAAGAAAGAAAACAGTCTTTTATATTTATCAACCTAATTACCATTTACAGCTATATTCCTTCCTGTTGATCTGAATTTCCATCCTGTATTTATTGCTTTCAGCCTGAAAATCTTTTATCATTTCTTATAGTGCAGATCTGATGATGGAAAATTCTCTCAACTTTGATATACTGAAAGTGACTATTTTGTTTTCATTTCTGAAAATCTCTGCATATAGAATTCTGAGTTGTCATTTTTTCTTTCAGCCCTTTAAAGATGTTCCACTTTTTTCTTGCCACTGTATTTCTGATGAGAAGTGAGTTGTTCTTATCATTACTCCCCTCCCAGTAGATAAAGTGTCTTTTTCCTCTGGCTGTTTTTAAGACTTTTATCTTTAGTTTCAGGAGTTTGTATTTGGTGTGTTTTGGTGTGAATTTGGCAAAGAGGAAGAGGGAAGTTCTTATACTACTTGAGGGTTGTAGTGATTCTTGAATGAGTAGGCTGATGAACTTATTAGATTTGCTAAATTTTGTCAAATATATGCATATTTTTTGCATGTATAGACTCCATTTCCTCCCTCTTCTTCTACCTCTGAGACGTCACTTCTACGCATGTTAGACCCCTCGGCACAGTTCAGCAAGTCACTGAAACTCCATTCATTTTGCAGTCTTCTTCATCTATGTGCTTCAGCTTTCTTCAAGATCACTGATCCTTTCTTCTATTAAGCCTATCTAGTAAATTTTTTACTTGAGATATGATATTTTCCAATTCTAGGATTTCTGATGGATTCTTTTCTAGTTTTCAAATCTATCCTGAAATCCCACTCTCTTCACTTATTACACTCATATTGTCCATGGACTTTGTAAGCAAAGTTGCTGTAGGCATTTTGAATCCTTGATACTGATCCCAGCATCAGCATCCCTTGTAGGTCTACATCTAATGACTTAGTTTTCTTGACTGTCCATCACCTTTTCTTGTTTCTTCACATATCTAGTATGTATCTCCTGTGTCACGGTCTCTTAATTTAGTGAGAACACTGGTTTCCTCTGACTGGTACTCCACGAAAATGAGTTCATACTAGTATTACAAAAAATTTATCTTCAATACCAACTTTTAAACTAAATTTACAATAGCATGCACAATTATGTCATATATTATATTTTCTATGAAATAAACTTTTTAAATCTTTGTGTTGATTCCATGAAGTCCATGAAAAAAAGACACAGTTCATATTAACTAATTTTCTATTTAAAGAATCTAACGCCTACAAGAAAAACTGACATTATTTAACTGATTATAAAGTTCTTTTTCTGCAAATGGAGGCTACATATAACAGATATAGCTTTGCTTTTGATATATGCAAAAAAATCCAGAAATAGAAGTGAAAAAATAATTTAGAATGACAGCCATTTGATCTAAAAAGGCATGCTTCTCAAAGTGATTTCTAAGTGCAGCTTCTGTCATTGTACATCTTAATTGTTCACCTTTGAGCACCATGTTCCTAAAATAACTACTAACTTTTGAAGCAAAAGCTAATATTTTCTCAGCAGATTTTCTTCTCTTGGAGATTGGTGGTCTGGTGCCTCTGTGCATGTCAGAAGCCAGGCCAAGCTATTCACCTTTCAGATTTAATCAGGAGTTTAAGTCAGAACTTTTCTTACCATACATTCATCTTACAATGGCAGCCATTGGGGGTACACAGTGGTGGTCTACCAGGGTCATCTATTTTAATGGGTGACATACAGTCACTGGGTTTATTGAGTTGTTTTAGAGGGAGAGAAAACCAAATTTATTGTTGAATAAGCATTAGAGGATAACAATGCATCACACGCAATCCACTAGGAAATTACAAAGACAGGAAAAAACCTCACTCCCCTATCTATGTGTCCAACCAGACACACCCATTGCATATGCATATTCAAGATCAACAATAACTAGTCCTCAAGTAAGAAGAGTTGACAGTACATTTCATACAGAGTCCTAATTTTACCCGGTAGTTGGAGTGACTATCTGTGTTAGCTTATTGGTTTTATTCAGAGGAAACACAAACTTCTCATCTTTGTAACAAGAAGTGATTTTTTAAGTGGAGCACAGTGTCCACCGAGATGAGATTCCTATCCTCCCACAAGAATTGATAGGTGAGCCATCTCCCTGATGTCTGCAGTTTGAGGAGATTGGTCCTAGGTTCTTGAGAAAGACATCTCTGAGTCCTAAAACTGGAAGGAAAAAAAAAACAGCAGCTGAAAAAAGGCCTCTCTAGTCTTCAAAAACAGGCATTTTAAAGAGATGAGACAGTTCCTACAAGTTTTCTAGGGTAAATGTTCTGAGAGAAAAGAAGGAAATCTCTTTCCCTATTTTCAACAGGGAGAAGTAAGTCTCTTGTTTTCTAAGTGTGTATCTGTCGAATGGAATAATTTGTAGGAGACACAGCTAGAAACACAAATCGTGTGACTGTTTTTTGCTACCACACGCTGACACCACCTGGAAACAAACATGTCAGGAATTGGATAAGACCTGCCTACACATATCTAGGGTAGGGACACAGTACAACAAACGTGGGACATGGTCATCCTATTATATGTGAAAGGTGCAAGATTTACGAGATGGGCCAGACCTCATCTAGCCCATTCAGGGAATGGTGGTCAGGTTCAGTTCCTTAGAAGTTTGGTGGTCAAGTTTAGTTCCCCCACCCTCCTTTAGGAGGAGATAGGAATGTCCTTAAGGATTAACAGTCACTGTCGGTCATTGTTTTACTTTTAACCTAGAGGGGTTGTTGTTGAGTCTCTAAGTTGTGTCTGACTCTTTTGTGACCCCACGGACTGTATCCTGCCAGGCTCCTCTGTCCTTGGGATTTCCCAGGCAAGAATATTGGAGTGGGCTGCCATTTCCTTTTCCAGAGGTTTTTGGTTTTTTTCGGCCGCCTCTGCTTGGTAGGGCATGTGGGATCTTCGTTCCCGACCAGGGATTGATCTCCCGCCCCCTGCACTGGAAGCACAAGTCTTAACCACTGGACACCAGGGAAGTCGCAGTCACTGGGTTTATACATACACTTTGCAGTTACTCTGGAGATGACCTGGTACTTTTGCTCATCACAGTTCCATCCCTGTACCATTTGCTGGGGTCTGCAGTTCCATCACCATTTAAGGTTCAAGGCTTGAGTAACAACTCACCTAGTGCCCACAGTCAGGGATCCAGCCATTCTTTTCTGGGGCACTAACTAGATTGAGAGGACAGGCCCACATAGGTTTCCCCGGGTTTGTGGGGTTGCCTCAGCATTAACAAGCGAGTTTATAAAGGCCCATTCTGTGATTCTCGGATGCGCTTCCATTTGCTCCCATCTCTCTCTTCTGTCACAACGGATCACGCCCACAGAACTCGAGTTGTTCCATAATTGATTGTGTTCACTGCTGTTCATCACAGGCCACAAGCCTGTCATCTGGCATTAGTGCCGGCAGGGCCGGGGCGGCTCCCACATGTGAATCAGGCACCACCCGCGCATGCGCAGGCCCAACAGACCTCACCCCCATGGCGGCCCATGTCACCTTGCTCAGCAGGAACCTCCATCTCCAAGAGGTTGTTAAAAGTAGGTATACATCTTTAACGGGATCATTAATACTTCATGAGCTTGTAACGTTGCTGGAGAGCAGGATTTTAGTCACTTTCCAAGACCAATTAAAATTCATGTGCTATTTATTGGGGGGAGTTTTTCTGGCTCATCATCCGTTAATAACTAGTGAGACAGCTGTTTCACATGTGTGTGGTGGAGGGAACGTGCTGTATAATCAATCAATCAGACCTAATGTTTATCACACTGTTTGGTTTTCAGGTTTGGGAGTAGTTGTTAATTATCACAAATTTGGTAAAATTTGAAATGAGCATATTGGTTGTACAGGAAGTACAAATATAACCAATAAGTGGTACTCTGTTTTAGGATGCTTTTGAGACCATTTTTGACAGCTGAGCATTACCAGAAGAGGCTGCTATTGACACCTGCATCAGGAATTCACATCCTCTTAAATGGACTGCATGAACTCCAACCCTGCCTAAAGGTGCTCCTTGGAATAGAAATGTCAGAATTATCTATGCATGTCATAGGAGCAACAACTCAAATTCATGTAAACTAAACAAACATTATTGAGCATTTACTGTGACAGACCCAGTGCTGGCCCTGGGGATTTATGGAGATCAGGTATGATCCCGGACTTGGCTCACAATCTTGTTGGATCCAAGGAATCACAAGGCTACACCATAGTCATGTGTGTGAGGAGGGGGTGGAGAAGGCATGAGTAAGGGAAGCTTCTAGAAAATGGGAGGGGACACCACAAATGGAAGAATGAGGAGGAGACCTGCAGGCACACAGCTGGGTGGACAGTCCACACAGTGAGAGAAGTATTTGCAAACCTAGCTATCTTAAAGCTGTCTGAAATGGGTAGGTCCTGTTACCCAACAAAGCTGGGCTCTCCTCTTGGTGGGTGTTGAAGCAAAAGACACAACCAAGCCAAAGATGGGGAGAAGGAAGGATAGATTACTTGCAGCAAGTAAGGGATCTTTCACAAAGTAGCATCTCCCAAATAGCAAAATTGAGGAAGTTGTAAGTTCATGCATATTCTTGAAAGGGCTTGAGAAGAAAATTCAGCATAGCATTGGGGCAAAGGGCAACAGGGTGCAAGCTTCAGTTGACTGAAGTCGCAAGGGTCAGAAAAGGTCAACATCATCATTCCCCACCAGTATGGGGTCTCGGCATGAAGTTATCACCCTCCACCTGAGTAGGGTCCTAAGTTCCTGCAGAACTCAAAGATACCTATCAGATTGTCAGGTGTATCCTTGAGGAGAACCTGGGACTCTGTTTTATCACTGAACTATTGTTTCTTGACTGCTTTTCTTTTGTTCCTGCGTTCCCTCACTTCCCTTAAGATCATTAATTACTGAGCCCTGTCAAGATCACCCACTTGGTCAGGCTTAGATCACAGAATGGCTTAGGTCAAAATGACTTTTTTTAAGTTAAAAAAGCCATGATGGGTTCTCTTTCCCTGGGGACACACCCTACCTGCTTACAGCCCCAGATGGGGGTAGGAAGGAATGGGGAGGGCAGGAACACAGCATGACCTGATCCAGGAAAGAGAGGTTAGAGGGAAACAAATGGAGGGCCATCCTCAGGTCGTTCAGGCATTTGGGCTTCAGCCTGAGAGAAGGTCAGCTGAAATGACATTTGCAGTGAAGCCTCTTCTTACAGATAAGCAAGCAGGGCCATATTAGAGGGCCATAAGCAGGATCCCTGGAGGAGGAAATGGCAACCCACTCCAATACTCTTGCCTGGAAAATCCCATGGACAGCGGAGCCTCGCGGGCTACAGTCCATGGGGTCGAAAAGTAGGACACAACTGAGCAACTGAGCGTACACACACAGGAAGGACTTAGTGGGAGGAAAGAGCCTCTTGCCTCGCGCTGCTCTTCTGGCCCCTCCATCCAGGTTGGACTGCAATTTGGTCAGCAGCCCACCCATCCCTCCCCACCTGGCCCTCCAGATGACAATAAACTTTCTTTTCCTGGTATTTAGAAAAATGATCCAAAACTTAAAACTAGGCAAGAGCTGTAATGGGTGTCTTTTCAGCATCGTTTTGGGCATTGTCTATCAAGCCTGCCAGTGCTGGGGATTTTCTGATTCTTCTAGGTGTGTGACCCTCTGTCTGACTGCCTCTTCTCTTTCATTTAGGGCAGTCTATGACTCTTTTAAGGGTAGAGTCACATTACAGAGAACTGATGGAATGCAAATGACCCGTGTCCAATAGCAGAGTGAGCCACTTTCCCTGGAAAGAAAAGTAATTCCTAGCGCCATTTATTACCTTATAGCATATTAAGCAGTTGTATCTCTTGGGAAATCCATTTCAGCATTTGTTTGGCTGAAAAACTCTCTGTCTTCTTCAAATTCTCTTTTGAGTCAGTATTAACATCTCATTAGTTCTTTCATCATTCAATGACTTAAAATTGTTGACTCAAGTTCATTTTGTATCTGTATGAGAACTATAGGTTTGGGTTTCTTTAATTAAGCTTGTACACTATCTGCTTGAAGCCAAAGAAGAGAAACATTAAATTCCTTTATTTATTATTAAATTCCTGTTGTCATTACACACCTGCTGTGTTTAGCAATAGCCACCTCTGTTCAGTGACATTCGTTAGCCGGATAGACTCAGCTGTGACTCGGCTGGGAACCAGCTCCTAAGTCAGCTGGAGGAGTTAAAACACCCCCCATGATCTGACTTTGCCAGGACCCTGTGAGTCCTGCCCTCAAGAGTGGCAGTAAAATGTAGTCTTTTCCTTGAACACACTTGATCCAGGCTTGGCTAGTATCTCTCTCTCACTTTAAATGATGCTGCAGGAGACTCTCTCATTTTTTTCCCTGTACACATGTATGAGAGTTTCTCTAACAAAGTAATTAGGTTTGAAAGTATTAGGTATGTAGACACCATCAGTGTTATTTTATATCGCCAACTTTGCTATGCAAAGTAGCAAGCTCCTTGTGTTAAATCATTAGAAGTGACTTAAAGTACCACAGATCTCCCCCAGGGTCACTCCCTTTAGTTTTCTCCCCAAATTTAACTATTATCCTAACTTCTAATACAGTAGATCAGTTGTGCCTTTTTGTGAACTTTATATGAATATCACTGTGCATATGTATGTACTCTTTTGTGTTAACGCCTTTCAACATTATGTTTATATGACACATTGCTGTGGATTGCAGCAGTAGTTTATTCATGTTTTATCGCTGTATGCTACTGCACTGTGAGCATACACTGCAGTTCATTTATTCACCCCACTATTGATGGATATTTGGGTTGTTCCCAACTGGGGACTACAAATATGCTTCCATGACGTTCTTGTTCATGTCTTTGGTATAGAATTGCTTGGTTGTAGAGTATGAAGCGAAGAAGGAAATGGCAACCCACTCCAGTATTCTTGCCTGGAGAATCCCGTGGATAGAGAAGCCTGGAGGGCTGCTGTCCTTGGGGTCGCACAGAGTCGGACATGACTGAAGCCACTTAGCATGCATGCATGATTGGAGAAGGAAATGGCAACCCACTCCAGTACTCTTGCCTGGAGAATCCCAAGGACAGAGGAGCCTGGTGGGCTGCCGTCTATGGGGTCACACAGAGTCGGACATGACTGAAGCGACTTAGCAGCAGCAGCAGCAGCAGAGTATGAAGAAGCTGGTTTAGTAGAACTTTTCTGAACTGGTAGTATTGATTTACATGTCCATTAGCAATCTATGAGAGTTCAAGTTGTTCCACACTCTCATAAGATGCTTAGTATTGTTAACCTTTTTTTCATTTTTTCTGTTGAAGTATAGTTGATTTACAATGTTGTGTTAATTTCTACTGTACAGCAAAGTGTTTCAGTTATACATATATATCCTTTTTTAATATTCTTTTCCATTTATCATAGGATATTACATATAGTTCTCTGTGCTATACAATAAGACATTTTTATTTATCCACTCCATATGTAATAACTTACATCTGCTAACCCTAACTCCCTACTCCTTCCTTTCTCCAACCCCCTCCCCTCCCTCTTGGTAACCACTAGTCTGTTCTCTATATCCATGAGTCTGTTTCTGTTTCATAGATAGGTTCATTTGTGTCATATTTTAGATTTCACATATAAGTGATATCATATGATATTTGTCTCTCTCTGACTTCACTTAGTATGATAATCTCTAAATCCAATCATGTTGCTGCAAATGGCATTATTTCATTCTTTTCATGGCTAAGTAACATGCCAATGTATACACACATACCACATCTCTATCCGTTCATCTGTTGATGGACATTTAGGTCGCTTCCATGTCATGCCTATTGTGAATACTGTCAGCTTTTTAAATGAGAGTCATTCAGGAAGGGGTATGGGAACATCACATTAATTTTATGAGGTTTTCAAGTTCTGTAATGGAGGCAACCATGGGTCCAGCCCTGTGTAAGTGGTGAACATGGTCACCTCTAATCCTTTTGGGTCTTTCCCAGCTTCAGGTGTTTTCTCATACACAAGTGCTGATCAGCAGTCTGCTGTTTACTTAAAGGGTATCCTCTGCAGATTTCTCTGTGCTAATAGCTTCTGTCTGGCAGTCTATCCTGAAACTCCTGTTGCCTTGATCTCCCCAGGCTTTCAGCTCCACTTCTTCAACCTGGGCATCTACCAGGTTTCTCCTGGCACTCCCTCCCTATGATGTCACCTGGAAACTATCCCAGGGTAGTAAGTTGGGGGCAATCCTAGTACTTATCTCACTTGTTTCCTGCCTCTCAGATTGTTCCCCTACAGTGATAAATCTCCAGTGTCTTGGAAACCAGTGTTTTATGTATTTTGCCCATTTTTTTATTGTCTCTGATAAGAGAGTCATCTGGTTCCCATTACTACATTTTTACCAGATGTGGAAGACTTTTTCATACATTTTCAAATGGATAATTAGTAGATGTCTAAGTGCTATTGTATTTAGAATTCATCAGATACATTTAAAAGAGTGGTGCCACAGATTTATTTTAAAACATCAATATTTACATTACTCTAGGGGTCACATCCATGGAGAATTCAATCTTTCAATGAATATTTTTACATGTCAACTTGAAAAGCATTTTAAATTAACATTTAACTTAAACAGTTAAGTTAATATTTTTTTACCAATATTACTTTGAGATTACAGAAGCAAAACAGTCTGAAGATCATTGTTTTAATTACCCATGTGGTGTCTCTGCAGTCTAGTGACATTTGCCAACACAGTGGTCTTATAGGGGCTCCTTGGGCCCTAAGACCTGCCAGACCTGAGGTCCCATCCAAGTCCAGGCCATGTGTTACCCTTGTCCCAATTCCTTCCCAAAAGCAGACTTTGTCTTGAACTTCATGAAAGGGGAGACTGCAGCTAGTTTGCCAACTATGGTACAATAAACCTCCATCTCCCCAGTTGCTTTTCCTATATCTCATTGGTTCAAGTACACATGTCTTGGTCTTGGGATAATACACACTCGTGACAGATGAGCACAAGCTCAGATCTTGTTTGGAGGGGTTGCCATCCCAACAAGACGCAGTAAGACGGCTCGTCCACTGTCACACTGTTAATCATGTGTGGATCCAGAACTGAAACCCAAGCAACAAGATACAGCCTCTCCTGTCCTTCCTCCCACCAGAGTCTCTAATATAAGTGGGACAAACAACCTTAATGGCCATCTACCATATCTGTTCCCACTTTCACAAAGAAAGAACTTGAGTAGAACTTGTCACCACACAAATGAAAATTTGAGAGGGACTTACTACCTATGTTTTATCAATAAGAGCATAGATGTTTCATAGTTGTCTGTGTATAAGTCAAGTCTACTTCTTGGAAAATTACAACCCAAAATAAATTTGATATATACTGGAAAAGTAACCAAGCAAATTTAAAGAAATTACGTTCATAATCATGTAACAATATCTTCAGGAATTTAACTGTAAAAAATAAGAACATCAGTGAGTGAAATTTGTTCAACTTAAAATGACAGGTACCATAAAACATTCTTTCTTCAACTTTAAGTAATTTCAACTTTGTGTATACACAGGAGATTTTTTGCATCTATTCAGGAGATTTCTAGTAAATGGCTACTAAGAGAAATACAAATATGGAGAGCTTCATGTGATTTCCACATAAAAACCAGAGAAAGGGCTTTAATGTTGAGATTAAAAAGGAATTTGAACCTTGGTTCTTGTGGTATGGTGGATTAACTACCCCAGTGGACCTCCTTAACTGAATCAACTAAAACGCTGGTTAAAATATAAAGATGAAAAATAAAAATTACAAACAACGATAGCTTGTGAATAAGCAGTAAGGAATTCTGAAGTCCTTGAATTATTGAGGTGAAGATACAGATATTGACTAATGTTCTGTAAAATTAAGTACTCATTTTTAAAAATTTTATATTGGAGCATAGTTGATTTACGATGTTGTGTTAATTTCAGATGTACAGCAAAGTGATTCAGCTATACATATACATGTATCTATTCTTTTTCAAATTCTTTTCCCATTTAGGCTAGTACAGAATATCTGGCAGAGCTCCCTGGGCTATACAGTAGGTCCCTGTTGGTTACTAGTACACTAGAAAAAGAGGCACAGAGCATTTTACCTGAAAACAAGTTTAAAAAATGGAATCTGAAAAAGACAAAAGAAATTCAATGAAAAACGTGGCAGGAGAGAAGGAAATAGAAAACAGAACAAACAAAGCAGACCATAAATCATACCTAATATGATAATAAAATTATATACAAATATAGTCTTAATCAGAATAAATGCAACTGGATATGCTATGCAGTTATAAGACAGAAATATCAGACTGTGTCTTTTAAAATTCAGCCTACCAGTTCTCGACTTTATAGAGACACAACAAAAACTTCCAGACACATAGACAGTCCTTAAGTTGATGGATGGAAAAAATGTGCACCAGACAAATATTAACCAGAAGCTAATGTATCCATTTAAATACCAGGCAAATTAGTTTTTGATAAAAGGTTCGTGTTAGCAAAAAGATATAACCTCTCTAAGCTTGTAAGTGCCTGACAAATAGCCTCAAATTGTACAAGGCAAAAATTGTCAGAAAACTAGGAACATTTGACAAATGCACTATCATAATGGAGAATTTAAACCACTTCTTTCAACAATAATTTTCAACAACAGGTAGATCAAGCAGGCCAAAATGTTAGTAAGAACATTTGAACAACAAAATGAATAACTGAATCTAATGAACATTGATAAAGCACTGCAACCAACAATTAGACAACACATTCTTGTTAAACACTTGGTAACGTCAATGAATTTCAAATGATCAACACCACTCTCTGACTACAGTTCAATTCAGTTAAAAACCAACATCAAAGGGAAAATGAAAACACCACACATTTGGAAATAAAAACCTCACACACAGTTAAAGGTTTTGTGGATAAATGCAGAAATCATCATGGAAATGAGATAATACCTAGAACTGAAGGCCAGTGAGATTACCACCTATGATAATCTGTGGGCTGCAGTGAAAATATTACTGAAGTGGATATTTATAACCCTAAGTGCTGACTTGGTATAGTTGGAAATGCACACATCCCAAAACAGTCACACACATACTGCACCAGAAATCATGTGTAAAAAGGTTAAGGAGGCCAGGTTTCTTTCAGAAACTCATGGTAGGTAAATGTGGTACATGCACGATGACAGGCAAAATGCTTACCAATTTGCATGGTATATTTTGTTCATACAAAAATTTAAAAATTCCCTTATGTTCTTTAGATAAAACAATATTCTTTTATGTAAGTCCCTATCAAGCTATGTAAATTAGAGTGCAAATTTTTTATCAACTCACTTTAATAATTTCTCATCTTTAAAATTCTTAATTGAGATAAAATACATATAAAATTTAGCATCTTAACCATTTTGAAACATACAGTTTGGTGGTGTTAAATTCATTCACATTGTTGTATAGCCATCACCATCACCCATCTCCAGAACAATTTTCATCTTCCCAAACTGAAACCCTGTCCCCACTGAACATTAACTCTCCATCCCACTTCCCCCAGCCCCTGGCATCTGCCTTTCTTCTGCTGTCTCTATGAATTTGACTAAACTAAAGATCTCATACAAAAAAGATCTTAAGAACATGGATAACCTGATTACGTGATCACTCACCTAGAGCCAGACATCCTGAAGTGCGAAGTCAAGTGGGCCTTAAGAAGCATCACTACAAACAAAGCTAGTGGAAGTGATGGAATTCAAGCTGAGCTACTTCAAATCCTAAAACATGATGCTGTTAAAGTGCTGCATGCAATATGGCAGAAAATTTGGAAAACTCAGCAGTGGCCACAGGACTGGAAAAGGTCAGTTTTCATTCCAATCCCAAAGAAGGGCAATGCCAAAGAATGTTCAAACTACCAAACAGTTGCACTCATTTCACATGCTAGCAAGGTCATGCTCAAAATCCTCCACGCTAGGTTTCAACAGTACATGAACTAAAACCTGAGATGCACAAGCTGGATTTAGAAAAAGCAGAGAAACCAGAGATCATATTGCAACATCCCCTGAATCTTAGAAAAAGCAAGAGAGCTTCAGAAAAACATCAACTTCTGCTTCATTGACTACACTAAAGCCCTTGACTGTGATCACAACAAACTGGAAAATTCTTAAAGAGATGGGAATACCAGACAACATTACCTGCCTCCTGAGAAACCTGTATGCAAGTCAAGAAGCAACAGTTAGAACTGGACATCAAACAATGGACTGGTTCCAAGTTGGGAAAGGAGTATATCAAGGCTGTATATTGTCATTCTGCTTATATAACTTATATGCAGAGTATATCATGTAAAATGCCAGGCTGGATAAAGCGCAAGCTAGAATCAAGATTGCAGGAAGAAATATTAATAACCTCAGATATGCAGATGGCACCATCCTTATAGCAGAAAGTTAAGAGGAACTGAATAGCCTCTTGATAAAAGTGAAAGAGGAGAGTGAAAAAGCTGGCTTAAAACTCAACATTCAAAAAATTAATATCATGACATCCAGTCTCATCACTTCATGGCAAATAGATGGGGAAACAATGGAAACAGTGATAGACCTTATTTTCTTGGGCTCCAAAATCACTGCAAATGGTGACTGCATTCATGAAATTTAAAAATGCTTGCTCCTTGGAATAAAAGCTATGACAAACCTAGACAGTGTATTAAAAAACAGAGACATTTCTTTGCCAACAAAGTCCGTCTAGTCAAAGCTATGATTTTTCCAGTAGCCATGTGTATGAATGTGAGAGTTGGATCATAAAGAAGGTTGAGTGCCAAAGAATTTATGCTTTTGAACTGTGGTGTTGGAGAAGACTCTTGAAAGCCCCTTGGACTGCAAGGAGATCAAACCAAACTAAAGGAAATCAACCCTGAATATTCATTGGAAGGACTGATGCTGAAGTTGACACTCTAATACTTTGGCCATCTGATGAGAAGAGCCAACTCATTGGAAAAGACCCTGATGCTGGGAAAGACAAAAGCAGGAGGAGAAGGAAAAAACACAGAACAAGATGATTGGATGGCTTAACTGGCTTGATGGACATGAGTTTGAGCAAGTTCCGGTAGATGATGAAGAACAGGGAAGCCTGGCATGCTGCAGTCCGTGGGGTCACAAAGAGTTGGACATGACTGAGCAACTGAACTGAACTGAACTAAAGGACTTCATGTGAGTTAAATCATACACTATTTGTCCTTTGGTGACTGGCTTTGCTTTCCTGGTGGCTCAGATGATAAAGAATCCACCTGCACTGCAGGAGACCTGGATTTGATCCCTGGGTCAGAAAGATCCCCTGGAGAAGGGAATGGATACCCACTCTGGCATTCTTGCCTGGGAAATCCCATAGACAGAGGAGCCTGGCAGGCTACAGTCCATGGGGTCACAGTCAGACACAACTGAGCAACTAACATTTCACTTTCACTTCACTTTTTTCACTTAGTATAATGGCATCCATGTTGTAGCATATGTCAAAATTTCCTTCCTTCTTATGGTTGAATAATACTGCACTGTATGGACAGACCACATTTTATTTATCCATTTATCCTTTGATGGACACTTGGATTGCTACATCTTTTGACTATTAAAAATATTCTTCAAGACTATGCTTCCATTTCTTTTGGTTGTTGTTGCTATTTTTTAGTTGCTCAGTCGTGTCCAACTCTTTGTGACCCCATGGACTGCAGCACACCAGGCTTCCCTGTCCTTCACCATCTCCAGGAGCTTGCTTAAGCTCATGTCCATTGAGTCAGTGATGCCATCTGATCATCTCATCCTCTGTTGTCCCCTTCACCTCCTGTCTTCAATCTTTCCCAGCATCAGGGTTTTTTCTAATGAGTCGACTCTTCTCATCAGGTAGCCAAAGTATCGGAGCTTCAGCTTCAGCATCAGCCCTTGATTCCAGTTTGTGTTTCATCCAGCCCAGCATTTCTCATGCTGTACTCTGCATATAAGTTACACAAGCAGGGTGTAGACCCAGAGTGAGATGATTGGATCATATTATGATTCTATTTTTTTTTTTTTTCGGCTATGCCCTACAGCATGTGGGAATCTTAGTTCCCTGGTCATGGATCAAACCTGCACCTCCTGCAGTAGAAACACAGAGTCTTAGCCACCAGACCACCATGGAAGTCCTAGGTGACTCTATTTTTAATTTTTTGAGGAACCACTACAGTGTTTTCCAAAGTGACTGCTCCATTTCACATTTCTACCAATGGTGCACAATTTTTGATAATAGCTATTCTAACAGTATGAGGTGGTATCTAATGGCACAATTTGACATGGGAACCTTTATCAAGTGTTCGCTAATTTCCCCATTAATTTGATGCTTGTTGACTTGTACTCACAAGCAGAAGAAAATATGTCATAATGAAATTGTTCATGATGCTGCATCTTTTCTCTATTTCTGTTGCAAAATAACTGTTTTTTTAAATGTTCTAGTCCTTATAAAGTTGTGTGTGATTTTTGTATATCAATATATATTTTAAAGATAAGTCTTGAATATCATTATTGAAGCATATTTAATTAGCTTACTTTTGTTAGTTTTTATTAACTTCCAAACTCCAGACTTTGACAAATATCACATAGACAAATCTTTGAATTCATTAAATGTAAATAACTTAAATATTTATTGTATTTTTTTCTTTTTTTTCATTAAACAGAGAAGTCTTTTCCTATAACTTATAAGATACTCATAAGTTGTTCTTTTGAATTTAACTGTTTGTTTTCAACTGTTTTTTGATATGTAATCAAGTTGGTTTAAGCCAGTTATGATACACGGCAGTTAAAGAAAATCTCCCTGGCCTTGGACAAGGTTGCTTCTCACACATTTGGTCCTCTGTGGGTTGAGGGCGGCTGGCTTCAGGTCTTAGTCTGGGACCAAGGGCCCATCTTCGTGCTGGATAACTGTCCTACAGGGAACCGAGTCAACAGCTGCTACCACATCAGCTTGGAGGGTCCAAGAAGCAGGAAGTGTGTGAAAGAAGCAAGTCTCTTGGTAAGTACAGCAGGAGACCATCCATGCCAGGTTATAAACAGACACAACTGCACAACTTGCTGCCCAGAGAAACAAATACAAGCAATAAACAATATAACACAGAAAAGACTAAGACAAAATCCAGGATACTGGTGAGCTTGGTGTGGGCAGGGAGTGACAGAACAGGAGAGCCAGGAGAGGCATAGGGCAGCTCACACACCGCAAAATGAAAGAAGGCCACAAGAGCCACACCGAGGCCCCCACTCCGGTGTTCCCCACCCTCCTGTTTCAGAGTTAGCCCCGAAGGAGACTCATTTTATTACTAGGAAATCTGGGCTTCTCCTGACCACATCCAGCCAAAGGAGAGGTTAATTAGATTCCTGGGGATTCTCTGGATTCTCTTAGCTGTTGTCAGCAGCCCAGGGTAACCAAGGACCTACAGGAATAAGAAACAAAAAGAAACTAAAAATTTCCTGAAGCCGTGGCTTCACCAGTTAGGTTGGATTATGTTTAAATTTTTGGAGCTGTCTCTGTTGCTATAGAAATAAACAAGGAAGTCGAGACACATGACAGTGGCCTTTTGAAGCAGTCCAGCCCCTAGCCCACTCTGCAGCCGTCGTCTCTGTGGGGTCTCCGGGGCACTGGTGCCCAGAACCACCCGTGGGACTGAAAGGGGCGTGGGCCCTGTGGTCTGTCTCCACGCTACAGGGCAGCGCCAGCGGCACACGTGGTGGTCAGGGGCACCAGCCTGCACCCACTCTAGGATGGTGACCAGGACTTAGCCCACCTCTCTCTCTCCCTGTGTGGCCTGGGCAGGACCTCAGCTTTCTATTTCTGCAATGCGGCTGTGATGTCATCCTTGCCTGGAGTGAGGCCTGGATGAAGGGTGAACAGGAAGCCCGGCTGAAGTCTTTGTGGCCCTCCTCCCATAGCTCATGACACCCCATGTCCCCATGCTCAGTGAGGACATCCCGCACATTCCTGGCATCCACACCCCAGCCAAGTGCACCATGCCCTGTCCCGGGCCCTGGATGGACCTCACACCCACACACCTGCCTGGAATGCGTGTGCCCAAGCCCATACCATCAGTACCCGCCTCTGTCCCATCACACAGTAACAGCCAGTATCTGCTGGGGAGGGGTTGGAAGTGGTTTGCAATGTTATGTCAAGAGATATAAAGGAGGGTATGTGGGCAAAGCAGAGTCAGCTGAACTCAACCCCCAGGGCCAGGCCCCTCCACCTGGTCTCCCAGGACAGCACCATCTCAGCCATCACTGGCCTTCCCTGTGGAGACACTTGGACCACATGGATAGTGAGCTGCCCCATCCTGAGACACAGTGATGTGTACAGGGTCTGTGGGATGGCAGGAGTGGCAGGCAAAGGGGCGCACACCTGTTTGCAAAGGAGTGCAGGGAGGAGTCTTCAAGGTGGTGAGGGTGGAGGAGCTTGTGTGCACAGGGCTGAGTGGGCAGAGCTAAAGGCCCCATGGAGTCCCAGCCCACAGAGGCAGAAACTGTAGCCCCTGAGGTCGGGCCTCATGCAACCTCTGAGGAAATGAGAGCCCTCTGCATCCAGAGTCTCCTGTAAAGGTCAAGACCCTGTCCATTTTGAAATCTCAAAATGTGCTTAAAATGAGATGTCAAACAAGTCAGCATGAGGAAATGTGAGGAGGGTGCTTTAGGAAACCACCTCTTCCCCAAAGGTCATAGGTGCAGCCCCTCAGCAGAAGGTCCCCACCTGTGGGCCATTGGGGAATCTGAAGTGTATGGGCACGCGGTGTGTTCACATATGTATATGTGTGTCATGGGTGCATGTGTCTACACCTGCATGTGCACACGGTGACAGGATGCCCCGTTCCAACTCACCACCTCATCAGCACCCACAGACACATCTGCTAGGACCAGCGTCAGCTCCCCAGTGTCCCTACTCTGACACCCAAAGCCGCCCTCTGCTTTCTCGACGGCTTCCGTGACCAGAAATGAAAGGACCCCTTGCTTCTCGGCTGGAAGTCCGCTGAGGAGAGAAAGACTGAGCCAAAAGATATTTTAAACATCAGAGACACACGCTGAGACGCCCCCGTGCTCCTCCCGTGCCTAGAAATGCATGAGGTGCGTGGTGGGAATTCATCCATTACCAAACCTACACAAAATACACATTCCAAACGTTGTGAATTTCTCCAAGATCTGAAAAGGAGGGAATGACTCAATGGCTTGATTTCTTTTCTTTTCTCTGGTGCATCAGTACAGTGTCTGCTTCCAGGCCTGGCAAGTGCCGGCCAGACTCCACTCTGTGAAATGAGTGTGAGTGGCTATGTCGCTTGGCTGGGGGAGGGGAGGGGAAGAGCAGGCCCTGCTGGTACCCCTGGGCCACAGCTCCCACATGTGCTATTCTCCAGGATGCCTTGCATCTGACCCGGCTTTCCCTGTCCCCACAACTGGTCCCCCCGCTGTGTCCCTCTACCCCCAGGGCTCTCAGACCCCCGCCAAGCTCCCAAGCCCTGGAGGCCACCTCTGCCTGCCCCCCACTCCCCCCAGCCCTCTCTGTACCCCCACCGTCAGGCTCCACTCCTGGCCATGGCCTCCCTGCCTCCCTGTCCCCATTCCTGCCCCCAAGGAGACCAGAGCGGTGGTCTCAATCTCCTGCATCTTGTCTGTGTGGGAGAGCTGCCAGGACTATTGCAGCTGCAAACTACACAACCCACCCCAACAGGCTGAAACCCTGAGGACCAGGTTGGGCCCCAGGCTAGAACTCATAACCCGAGGGTGGGATCCACGGAGACCAGTTCACAGCAAGGCTGCCAGCAACACAACAGGGCCCCTACCCTTGTCCTGCAGAGGACACACAGGCTATTTCGGCTGTCCCTTCAGAACAGGGAAATGCCCTCACACTCTTTGGCCCCAGTCAGGTCATGAGGCCATTGCTGACCCATCAATGTCCCTGGAAGGCTGAGCGTTGACAGTCTGGGGCCTGGGCTCCTGAGTGCCGCCCCGGGGGGTGTGGGTGTGGGCTGATGTGAGAGGTGAACAATCATGACTCAGCCCTGAGGGGTGAGCCCCAGGAGTGGAGCAGTGGGGGTGGCGGGCAGAATGGGCAGGAGGGGGCCCTGTGGCCACAGGATGGCTCAGCATAGCCTCCTCCTACTCGGTTCTGCCTAAAAGCCTGAGGACCGTACTCGGGTGTCATGTGCCCAAGGAGGCAGGGCTGCTATCAAGGTGGCCCCAAGGGGTCACAGCTCCGGGCTGTGCCTGTGTGAGCCCCTCCAGTGGTGACTCTGGGCAGGGCTGGGTGCCTTCGCTCCACCTTCATAAACAAGACACCCCCAGCTGGGACACTAAACCCTTATTCTCTCACAGTCCCAGAGGCTGGACATCCTGGTCTCAGCATGGTCAGGGTCTGGTGGCAGCTCTCTTCCTGAGTGCAGACAGCCGCCTTCTCCCTGTGTCTTCACATGGCAGAGAGCGAGCTCTGGTCTCTACCTCTTCTTCTTTTTTTTAATAATTTTAGTTACTTATTTACTGATTTTTGGCTGTGCTGGGTCTTCACTGCTGCACAGCCTTTCTCTAGTTGCCGTGAGCGGGGTCTACTCTTCGTTGTGGTTCTCAGGCTTCTCACTACAGTGGCTTCTCCTGTTGCAGAGCATGGGCTCTAGGTATGTGGGCTCAGTAGCTGGGACATGTGGGCTCAGTAGTGGGGGCATGTGGGCTCAGTAGTGGGGTATATGGGCTCAGTAGCTGGAGTATGTGGGCTCAGTAGTTGGGGTATGTGGGCTTCAGTAGCTGGGATATGTGGGCTCAGTAGCTGGAGTATGTGGGCTCAGTAGCTGGGGAATGTGGTCTCAGTAGCTGGGGTATGTGGGCTCAGTAGTTGGGGTATGTGGGCTCAGTTGTTGGGGCATGGTGCTCAGTAGCTGGGGTATGTGGGCTCAGTAGTTGGGGTATGTGGGCTCAGTAGTTGGGGTATGTGGGCTCAGTAGCTGGGGTATGTGGGCCCAGTAGCTGGGGCATGTGGGCTCAGTAGTTGGGGTATGTGGGCTCAGTAGTTGGGGTATGTGGGCTCAGTAGTTGGGGCATGTGAGCTCAGTAGTTACAGTTCCCAGGCTCTAGAGCAACAGGCTCAATAGTTGTGGCTCACAGGCTTAGTTGCTCCGAGGCATGTGGGATCTTCACAGGTCAGGGATCAAATCCTGCATTGGCAGGAGGATTCTTTACCACTGAGCCACCAGGGGAGTCCTCTTCCTCTTCTTATAAGGACTAATCCTATCTTGGGGGCCCCACACTCATGACCTCACCTAGCCTGACCTGCCGTCCCAAAGACCCCACCTCCAAACATCATCACAATGTGGGGGTTTCAGGTGTCAACATTTGAATTTTGGAGGGACACAAGCATTCAGTCCATGACACCGTGTGACTCACTTTGGCCAGTGGGACATTGTGGGTGTGAGGCAGGCAAGTCTTTGATAAGCACCTGCTTACCTGGAATCCGAATTTCCCTGTGCTATGAAGAAGCCCAGTGTACCAGTCAGCTAGGGCTGCCATAACAAACCACACCCTAGGCCACTTAGACAACAGAGATTTGTCCTCACAGTCCTGGAGGCTGGAAGTCCAAGACCAAGGTGTAGACAGGACCAGTTTCTCCTGAGGCCTCTCTCCTGGGCTTGGCCATCTTCCCTCTGTGTTCTCCGTGGTCAACCCTCTGTGCATTTCTATGTCGTAATCTCTTCTTATAAAGAAACCAGTCCTATTGGATTAGGGTCCACTCAAGTGATCACATTTTACCTAAATTGTAGTTTGAAAGACCCTATCTCGATATACAGTCACTTTCTGAGGTCCTGTGGGTTGAGGCTTCAACACATGTGTTTGAGAGATTTAATTCAGCTGCAACACCCAGTCTAAGCCATATCTCCTGTAATACCATGTGGAGAGAAAGGCTCAGCCCTCCCAACTGCTCTTGGCCCCCGACTGACCTGTAGTTACAGGAATGCCTTCCTATTGTTGTTCGGTCACTCAGTCATGTCCAACTCTTTGCAACCCCATGGACTGCAGCACACCAGGCTACTCTGTTAATGAGATTCTCTAAGCAAGAATACCAGAGTGGGTTGCAAGGCCTCCTCCAGGGTATCACCATGCTGGGGGTGGGGCTGCCCAGAGTCTCTGTGCATAGCATCTGGAATTGTACGTGGGCCATCTTGGCCACTGGCGTGGTGGACAGTCAAAGTGCAGCCTGAGTGTTTACCTACCTGGCTAGGTGTGGTAGAGGAGTCCTTGTGGCCCTCTGTCCACCTTGGCGTGGCTTTGGGTCTTGGCTAGGAGCCTTGCTTGCTTGGTCAATCTGCTAATGGACCACAGTTCAAGCAGTATAAACAACAGATGTTTACCATCTCACAGTTCTGTACACTGCAAACCCAGGGTAAAGGCATTGGCAGGGTTGGTTTCTCCTGAGGCCTCTCTCCTTGGTGTGTAGATGACCATCCTCCCCTTGTGTCTTCACAGCAGTGTCCCTCTGTGCATGTCTGTGTCCTGATCTCTTCTTATGAGGACACCAGTCATATTCAATTAGGGCCCACCCTAACAACTTCCTTTTAACTTAATTATCTTTTTAATGACCTGATCTTTGAAGAATCCCATTCTGAGGTCGGGGGTGGGGGTGGGTTAGACTCCAACATGTGAACCTGGGGGGCACAGTTTGACCCACAACATTTCCATGAGTCTCTTTGACCCTCACAAGAAGTCAGGGCACGTGTGGAATGGGCACTCTTCCCCATCTTATAGATGAAGTGACTAGGATGCGAGACAGTGAAGTCTGCCTACCAGCACAGAGGCGGGAGGATCAGGGAGGGGTCACCCAGCCCTCCATCTCCTTTCTTGCTTGTTGCCCGAAAATCAGCGCTGAGAAGAGCACAGATGAAACACCTTGACAACACACACAATCCACAGCTGTCTATGACCCTCCCTCAAAGGGCTGGTCGGGCAGGAAGCAGGGTGGGAGGACATGGAGAGGCAGGGGAAGAGTGTGGCTGGACAGCCCCGGAGAGATGAAGCCTTACTTAGTGACCACAGCTCTGCACACCCCCATTTCTGCACATCTAAAATCACAATGATCTGAATGTCAACATTCCACTTCTCTCACTATTTACGTTTTCAAAAATTAAGCCAAATCACAACTGGCAGGCATTCTCTGAGGATATCTACCCACCCACACAGGTCCTGTGAGCCTTGACGAACTTGCAAGCTTCAGCCTGAGTTTGTAAGCAACTGAACAAAGTCACTTACAAATAAAAATATGGACCTTCTTGGATTTAAGCGGCCATATTAGGGAAAGTGTAGGAGGTAACTGAGTATGCTATTAACAGAAAATCACTCTCGGACAGCACCAGACAGGTGATGTTCCAGCCTTGGCCCACATGGCTTGGCAGGTGCCTGGGCAATCACCAGCACCTACCTGGTCCTCCAGGCTGCCCCTTCCTCTGCCCACTGCCCCAGGTCCTGCCAGACTACCACACTTCTGTGAGAGGTCTGCCCTCAATCACAGGCATCTGTCTGGACTTACCCTGTTTTCTAACCCTCCTGACAATTTTACCCGACGAAGATGACAGCAAAAGAGATGACAATCAATGAGACAGGGTGGCCAAGTAGGATCCCACATCCGAGGTACTAAATCAAAAGCAAATTGAGACATATCTTTGCATTTAGTGAGTCTTAAAAATTTTGTGTGCCAAGTTGAAGGCGCAATCTCTGATGCTAACATCTCACAAGAATCCATCTGTGTGCCCAACTGATCTTGGAGGAGCAAGCTGGTCTTTTTCTGGGGTTGCTTTATATGGACCATGCTGTTCCTTGGCGAGGCAGCACCCACCTCTGCAGGCTCATGCTGAGTAATGTGTGGTTGTGATCCTTCTAGAACCTCTTACCTAAGAGCAAAATGGCCTTGCCTGTTTGTTGTCTTTTCAAGTTATTTCTGTCTCTTCCCTGTATGGGCTTCCCCAGTGGCTCAGCAGGAAAGAATCCACCTGCAATGCAAGAGACACAGGAGACATGAGTTTGATCCCTGGGTCAGGAAGATCCCCTGGAGAAGGGAATGGCAACCCACACCAGTGTTCTTGCCTGGAAAAAATCCCATGGACAGAGAAGCCTGGCAGGCTGCAGTCCATGGGGTTGCCGAATTGGACATAACTGAGTGACTAAGCACATCTAAGCCACATCCGTCCCTGTATGGTTTCTTTTGTTCCAGAAATGGGTCTGCACACAGACCAGAAAAGTGCAAACCCTGGCAATGAGTTCAAGTTCCAGGGCAGTGTTCAGATTCTCTGAGCTTCAGTTATTTTATCTCTGAAAAGCGACGGGGATAATGGTGCCTATTTTGATAAGTTGCAGAAACATAGCCCAGCACACCCATGCCTGAAGACTTCCCACCCCATTCTTCTTGCCTTATCATTTACCATTTTTTAAAGAGGTGGTGGCTACCCTCATCACCTCTCACCCCACAGTGAGCAAAACAGTGATGGGGGCCCAATAAGGAGCAAAGAGCAAACAAAACAATGAGGACTGGCGGGGGCACCATCAGCGCTGAGCTCCAGGAAGCCCCTCTGACTGCAGCACA
Organism: Cervus elaphus; assembly: GCF_910594005.1. Taxonomy (NCBI): domain Eukaryota; kingdom Metazoa; phylum Chordata; class Mammalia; order Artiodactyla; family Cervidae; genus Cervus; species Cervus elaphus. Next base: position 83,565,750 of record NC_057832.1, read on the forward strand.
AAGGGCTGGGAGACAGAGATGCTGAGACACGTTGGTTTTGCTGAAGGCAGAGCCAAGGGTGGGACGGGAGTGCTGGGAAGGCATGATGGCTCCCAGCCTGCTGGCTGCCTGTATGAGACTGCATCTCCGTGAACTGGGAAGGAAGGAAGGTTTGGAGGAGAGGATGGAGGGATGCCGAGCCAAATGCACCCACCATCTGGAGCCGCAGCTATTCTGGGCCCTGAGCTTCAGAGTGGAGCAGGGTGTTCCCAGACCCAGGGGAGAGAAGGTGATGGAGGAGGGGAAGGGAGGGGTGGAGGGCAGGGGCTTCCCAGGGCTGGAAGCAGATTCAGGTGATGGAAAGGTAAGCAGCATTTGTCCCCTTCTGCCAGGTGTCCTGGTATAACCACCAGCCAAGCCACCCAGAGCTGAGTGGCATCCACAGCCACTGAACCCAGAGTCCCAGAGTCCCCACCGGGTCAGAGAGCAGAGTGTGGCTTCTTCACGTGTCCCTATGGGAGGGGATGCCCACTCCATCTCCTCCTTTGGTGGGTGGAGTTTTGCTCTTTAGATGGAAACTGGCGATGCTGCTCTGCCTTTTCAGTCTGTGGAAGTCGCATCACATGGCCCTCGCCAGGGCCACCCCTTGAAGACAGAGAGGATGCCATCTCCTCAACCACACCCCTCTGCCCCAGCCTCCCAGGTGCCCCTGCCACACACACAGTCCAGGTGCTGAGTGCTGACCCCCAGACTCACTACCATGTCCCAGGTCCTGGGGCTGCGGCTATGTCTCCACCCCCAGACCCGCCCTTGTGCGTTTGGGGAGCTTTAACCCAAAAGTGAAAGTGAAGTGAAAGTGAAAGTCGCTCAGTCGTGTCCGACTCTTTGTGACCTCATGGACTATATAGTCCATGGAGTTCTCCAGGCCAGAATACTAGAGTAGGTAGCTGCTCCCTTCTCCAGGGGATCTTCCCAACCCAGGGATCGAACCCAGGTCTCCTGCATTGCAGGCAGATTCTTTAACAGCTGAGCCATCAAGAAGCCCAAAAACAGAGCCTAATAGGTGTCCTCCTTGTCCCATCTCACTGCCTGCCTTCTAATCACCATAAATCATAAAAGCAACTAAAATGGAGCTGACACCTTCTGAGAAATGGCAGATTCAAAAGAGCTTTTTTCAAAAAGTTTTAAATAAATGACAAAAGCAAGAACAACCTAAAAACTCATCATGAATGATGTAAGAAGTTTAAATTCCATAGCGATTGAGAATAAAATACAGAAAAATATTGCTTTCAGTAATGAAACATTGGTCTCTCACTTTCAAATCTTCATTAAAGTCTCAAAAATCCCCCAAATACTTTATTTCAGCACTGTGTCAAGGGTTTTCTCTGGATAAGAAAACTTCCAGAAAGATACTCATTCTGTCTAAACCAATGTAGAGTTTTAGTGCAATGCCATCCCAATGGCATTTATTTCTACTAAACAATAGATTCTAAAATTTATCTGAAAAAATAATGACATGGTAAGAAACTTTTTAACATGAAAATTGATGAGGGAGCTTCTCTTTTGAGATAACTAAATGATTCAGAGGGAGGGGGAGGGAAAGAACATTATTTTAAAAAGAAAAAGCACATGAAGATTCTCAGTGATCTCAAGAGGCATGTCCAGCCCCCGACAGCCGGTCAGTGACATGGGTGTGCAGTCCATCCACCGGCCTTGCCATTGACTGTGTCTGTCATGGGAAGTGTCCTTCAAGGAGGACTTCCTCTGAGTGACACAGATGTTGAAGGTGCAGATGTGGCTGACAAGCAAGATGCAGCTGCTGTTTCCCAGATTTAATGCAAATATACCCATACAGCAACCACCCCCCCACCCCACCCATCGCCATACACACAGGGCCTGTTTTCAGGTGGGAGGTCCTGTCCTATGGACACAACAGAGAGGCAGCAGCCTAACTCCCTAGATGGTAACTTCCAGCTCATCTGAGTACTTGTGCTTTAAGAACAAGGCCCGTCCCACCCCTCATCCACTGCCCAGTAGGGTGATCTCTCCACCAGGTGAGCGAGGCTTAGGGAGAAGCCTTCCTGAGTCATATTCCCACCTCCATTCTGAGGTGGGAGGACATTGGTCATTGGTGCCCTGGTTGCACCAATCACTCTGTCATTTCAATGGTATTCAAGTGAGTTTCCACAGGCTCTCAGACCACGTCGGACGTCGGACACCAGGCAGCAGGCCTCACGGGACTGGACTGCAGGAGAGCATGGGAAGGAGTGGAGTCCAGATTCCGACAAGCCCTGTGTTTGGGCCCTGCTTCCACCACAGCCTTATGTTAACTACAAATTGGCACTCACCATGGGTGCTTGCCATCTACCTCTACAAGGATCAAATCATGTGCTGCTGCAGCTGCTGACTTTCAATACCCGCTGAAAGAAGCTCAGGGTGAAGAACAGAAGGAGGCACTCTGGGCTCCGGGAAAACTGGCAGAACAGGTTCTTCAGATAGTTAGATATTTCAGGAACTGATTTTATGAGCCCAATTCTTGTATCTCCTCATATCTTAGAAAAGCACCAAAATCCTTCGTGGTGACAACTGCTCCTTGTGACAAGCAGAAACCTTCTAGAAAAATATGTGCTTGATTGCATGTACTTCCCCTTCACAAAAATCACATACATACTGACCTCCCCACTACCTTCTGGAGCAGTTTCTCAGAGCTATCTGAGATGCTGTCTCCCAAGCTGTAGTCCTCATCTTGCTCCAAGTAAAACTTGGCACAACTCTCACATTGCCCTTTTTTCTTTCAAGTTGACACCTACCTGAAACTGGGTTTACTCCGCTCTACAGTGGAGACCATAACAGCACCTACCTCAGGCTGAGGGAATTAAAGCTCACAAGAATCTTATAGGTGAGGCTGGTGTGTAGCCTGTTGGGGGGTGCAGGTAAAGTCCCAGATCTGTCACTTTGGCTAGGGCGCCTCAATATGAAAGAAGCAAACTATGTCTCTACCACCAGCAGCATTTTTCATTAAGCACACCTTATCATATGTGGGTCTGTTTTCTGTATTAAAGGAAATAACACCCACGTACACGTAGAACACTCTGAGCCCATTAGAGGACTGAGGTTCACCAGGCACCTGTGACCAAGTGACCTGAGCACCAAGTGACCTGAGCACCACAGGGTTTCACCAAGCTATTTCACCTTTGTCAGCATCGCTCAGTCGTGTCCAACTCTTTGCAATCCCATGGGCAGTAGCCCACCAGGCTCCTCTGTCCATGGGGTTCTTCAGGTAAGAATACCAGAAAGGGTTGCCATTTCCTTCTCCAGGGCATCTTCCTGACGCAGGGATTGAACCCAGGTCTCCTGAATTGCAGGCAGGTTCTTTACCAGCTGAGCCACCAGAGAAGCCCAGGGTGGCTGCCAAAACACAGATAAGAAGAACACAGCTGAAATTTTAATGAGTCCTTCAGGCTGAGTGTGGGAAGGTGGGTCAGAATCCCTAGAGGCCCAGACACATGGGCCTCCACACCCACATGGCATCCAATTCAAGGGCCCCCATTGGGTGATCCTGAGAAAAGCAGAGGGCAGGCTATGCACCCAAGGGAGCCCCTGCTGGGGCACAGGTGTGGGGAGCAGGCTGGACTTAGAGGTACTATGGGAGCCTGAGGAGACCGTCTAGGACTCCAGGCCCTGCAGGAAGTCCAGGTGGTGGTTAACTACCAGTGGAGACAGACACGAAATCTGATCCCTTCTCTGATGCCAGAAAAGGTTTCGCTGTCACTGAGGGAGAGGAAAGAAACCCACCTGTGCCCCTGCAGCTGCAGTGAGGCCAGGCTAAACCACCTGCCCGTGGCATGCCAGGGTCCTGCGTTGGTACAAGACAGCATCCAGACACAGGGGAGGAGGCAGGAGTCGTGCCTGCCCTCCAGACCCTCTCATGGGGGAGACAACCCCTGCCACAAGGGGTGCTGGCCGGGCCCACCCAGAGGCTCAGGGTGCCAGAAACCCTCACATCGCAACCCCTCGGCACCGGCAACAGCAATTGTGCTCTGAGTAAAATCGTCAGTGCCTGCTTGCACAGCTGGGCTGGACGGAGCAGAGAGGTCCCTCCCACGATGCTAGCCAAGCAGGTTTCCCACAGGGCAGACGGGAGACATCGGGCACAGGGAACTGCAGGCTTGCCTGAGGCCACCATTTCCTGGCATTCAGGGGACAATGTGGCTCATTGGCTGGAGGGAAAGTGGAATGAGGAGAGGGTCACAGAGGTGGGCAAAGCAGAGCAAGCATTTCATGGCACCCGGGACACATGGGTAGTTCACCTGCTGTCACTTCGCGCCTGGATGATTTCCTGGGCAGCTCCTGCCCGGTGTAGCTGGTGAGCAGAAGGGAATGGAGGGTCATCAGGCACCGAGTGCTCCCCGCCCACCTCGTGAGGACCAGCCGGCCAGGCCCAGCCCACCGCCTTCACCAGGGTATCAGCAGGACCACGTCTTTGTGTCCTGCCTCCTCACCGAATGCCACCTCCTTTCATATTGGTTCTTTTGCAGCTCAGCTCCAAGGCTCCTCCCCTTTCCCACCCTTAAAACAAAACTCCTCCACATCTCTGAGCTGCTCGCCCTGCCCAGCAGGTTTGAGCATCCCTCCATTACCACTATGTGTGCATACATTCAACCTCCTACATTAAATATGATGCCTCTGGTAAACTCAAGTGAGGGCAGCACCAGGCAGAGAGCCAGCCCCTCTGACCCAGATGCTGCTGGGTTGAGAGGTGGCCGAGGTGAACGGCATGGCTAAGGCCTATGCAGGGCCAAGCCACGAGTCATGAGGATCACGGAGTGTTATGTTTGCTGCAATGAAAATGGTTTAAAGGGACATTCCCCACCTATGCAGCAGAAGTGCAGGGTCTTCCCTGTTGCCTGGGTTTTTAAATGAAGATGGAAGCCAGTTTGGGGCTCCAGGAAAACCCAAGAGACCGCTCAGGGCATTCTCACAGCTGGAAAGTAATTGAAACACTTTTCAATTAGGCCAGAATGTCCGGTCTGGAAATAGTCTGTGCTTTCAAAAGTAAAACATATCTGCTGCAGATCTCATTTGTGAGGAAGTCTTCTCAGCATCCCTGCTCTGGGCTGCGGATAGGACTTCATGGAAGACTGACTGGAGTCTCTCACAGCTTTGCATTTCAGCCCCTCGAACCCACACCAGAGGGTCTGCAGGGATGCCTCAGAGTATCTTTCAAAGCAACCATAACAGTGATGGCAGTAACAGAGCTGCCGGTTACAAACATCACCCCGGCCAGACATGGACTGCTGGCTCCACCCATGTGCTGGCTCCACCCACGTGTCCACGGAGGGCCCAGAGAGGCTGTGTGGCTCCACCTGCTTCTTCTCTCCTCATCTCCAGGGGCCCCTGAGGTGGGAAAGAAAGCCTGGAGCCCACATAAGCCTCACTTGATCCATCTGCAAAATAATGCTGGAAATAATGGAAATAATGCACTGGAAATAATGCTGCCTGGCCCGCTCCCTACCACCCAAGGGTCTTCCTGGCCTTGGATGTGGCTGGAGCAGTGGGGCTGTGCTCCAAGAGTCCTTCAGAGTCCCAGAGGAGGCAGGACTCACCGCAGCAGGTTGGGGGTGACGGGGCTAGGACAGCTCTGGAGGCCCCGCATTGCCCAAACCAAGCCAGTCCTGAGGGTCTCTCCTGTGTCATGGTTGGAGACTTCCAACCAGCCCCCTCCCTCAGTCCCAAAAGAAGAAGAAATTGGCACTCTCCTTTTCCCTCTCGAGCCCACGCCGGGGGGTCAGGGGGCCACAGACAGAGGAGAAGGAACACAGCCTCCATGTGTCTGCACTGACCCCAGTGCAGCCCCAGTGACCTCCCACCCTGGACAGCTTCAGGGGGCCAGCCACACCCCCACCCACTCTGGGCCAGCTAAATGTGGACCCTGACTGCTCCTGAGGGCATTCCAGGGCCCCTGTCCTGAGGGTGCAGGAGCCAGCAGGAGCCCCTCCCCACCCAGACCCCACTTGTATTCCAGCACCCCTCCCACCAGTCAGGACAGCTGGTGTCCCTAATGGACTGTGTCCCCCTTTACACCTGCAAGGAGACGAACACACCTACCTTCCCTTCCATCTAATCGTAGGGAGCAAGGGGTGGGCTTTCCACAGGGTCTCAAGGGACCTGGGCTCTCTTATCACCCTGGTGACCCCAGCTGGCTGCTAGGCTCCATGTATATCCGTGGGGGCTGCAAGCATTGCACAACAGAGAACTGACTCCAGGAGCCTCAGGCATGGTTAGATGTTCAGGGCTCCAGATTAGTTACCCCCAAAGCACCTGTTCTCTCTGAAATGATATTGAAGTGAAGAAACAACCACAATAAAAAGTTAAAGGGCTGACTGACCCAGCCTCATCTATAGCCATTTGGGGGAAGCCCCCATGGGCCTCCTGGTGCCCCCAGGGGCCCCCAGGGCCCCCAGAACTCCTGGTGACATGCAAACTTCTCCTGTCTCCTCTCCCTCATTGGCTCCCAGTTCCAAAGAGTAATATCATGAAGGCTCCTCTGGTTATGTGGACAAGTCCTCCAGTCACAAAAGAGTCATCTGTCTCCTTTCCCCATTCTTCCAACATGCCAGAAAGAAAAGGCTCCCCAGAGCCCTGCAGGAAGCCAGCCAGAGGAAACCGTGCCCCCTTCCCCAAAGCAGGTGCCACAGGACAGCTCAGGGCAGTGTGGAGGCAGGGAGACTATAGACTGGATATCAGGTTGAAGTTTCAATGTAGACTCAATCAGATTTTCAATATCAGGAAATGAATCCTAATTACTAGTGGAGATTCTAAAGGGCCACGAGATCTTTCTGAGTGTGTGGCATAAACTGGGAGACATGAAGGCAGCGTTTGGAGGCAAACAGATGTTTAAGAAGCCTCACTGTGCAGTACCTTGGTGACACAAGGATTTTTTTTTTAACTACTTTATTACATCATAATTTACAAACCATAAAATCCACCTGTTCTGGAAATTTCCCTTTTGGCCACAACATGCCGACTGTGGGATCTTAGTCCCCTGACCAGGAAATTAATATTAAATTTAATATTTAAAAACATCAATAATTTGTAATACATAGTGGAACTGTATGTAACTTTGTTCTCTATTTTCCAAGTCTCCTGTAAATGTGTTATCATACTTTCATAATTTAAAAACTAAAAAAGAAAGAGGAAAAAATAGTTGTGACACACAGGCTTAGTTGCTCCAAGACAAGTGAGATCTTACAGAACCTGTGTCTCCTGCGTCGGCAGGTGGATTCTTTACCAGGGAAAACCAACACCATGCTGCAGTCCACGGGGTCACAAACATTTGGACACAACCAAGTGACTGAATAGCAACAACCAGGGAAGCTCAACCAAACATCTTTGAGGCTCACCCATGTTGTAGCCTGTATACTTCATCCCTTTTCAAAAGAATTCCATTGTAGGAATAGACATTTTGTTTCTACATTCTCTAGTTGGGCGACATTTCAATGGTTCCCACTTTTTGACTATTAAGACTGATGCTGGTATGATCCTGTTTTTGTTTCTCTACGGGATTTTTAGGAGTGAAATTTCTGTATCATATGGTAAATTTATGTTTAGCATTTTAAGGAACTGCCAAACTGTTTTCCAACATGGCTGTACCATTTTACATTCCTACCAGAAATGCATGAGGCTTTCAGTTTCCCCACATCCTTGACAACCTTTATCATTATTTGTCTTGGTTTTTGTCAGCCATACTAGTGGTTGTACAATTGGATCTCGTGGTTTATATTTTCATTTCCCTAATGATGTTGAGCATCTTTTCATTGACTATTTATATATCTTCTTTGGTGAAACATCTGTCCAAATTTTTGCCCATTTGTTAATTGAATTATTTAACTTTTACTAAGTTGTGAGTTGTTACATTGCTAAGCCAACAAAGATCCACCTAGTCAAAGCTATGGTTTTTCCAGTAGTCATGTACGGATGAGAGAGTTGGACTATAAAGAAAGCTGAGCACCGAAGAATTGATGCTTTTGAACTGTGGTGTTGGAGAAGACTCTTGAGAGTCCCTTGGACTGCAAGGCGATCCAACCAGTCCATCCTAAAGGAGATCAGTCCTGGGTGTTCATTGGAAAGACTGATGCTGAAGCTGAAACTCCAGTACTTTGGCCACCTCATGCGAAGAACTGACTCATTTGAAAAGACCCTGATGCTAGGAAAGAGGGAAGGCCGCAATAGAAGGGGACAACGGAGGATGAGATGGTTGGATGGTATCACCAACTCAATGGATGTGAGTTTGAGTAAACTCCAGGAGTTGGCGATGGACAGGGAGGCCTGGTGTGCTGCAGTCCATGGGGTCACAAAGAGTCAGACACGACTGAGTGACTAAACTGATAATTTACTTAGTGGTGCATTTTCAAATAAAAAGCTTTTTAATTTTGATTAAGTCCAGTTTATCAGTTATTTTCTTTTATAAATCATGCTTTTGGGGGAACACCTAAGTTCTCTTCACCCAAGATTATGAGAATGTTTTCCTACATTCTGTTCCCAAAATTTTATGGGCTAAGTGCCTGCGTTTAAGTGTGATTCATTTTGAGTTAATTTCAGTATGTGACATGAAATAAGAGCTTAAATTTAATAAATTAAGTTTAATTTACTTTGCATGAAGACATCAATTGTTCCAACATCATTTGTTGAAAGCTCCTTTCTCCACCAGATTGTTTTGGCATATCTGTTGAAAATCAGCCATAAATACAATGGTTTACCATTTTATTCACTTCCATTGATTATCTGGATTACTTTATACTTTTATACTGCTTGATATATCTAAACACACCAGTATCATGGTCTTGATTACTTAGATTTATAGTAGGTTTTGAAATCCAAAAATACAGGTTCTTCAACTTTGTCTCTCTTTTTTAAGGCTGTTTGGCTATTCTGAGCATTTGCTTGTTCACTTCTGAAAGAAAACTACTGGGCTACAACAGAATTTGTGTAGAAACTATAGGTCAATTCTGGAAGAATTATAATCTTAACAATATTGTGTATAATATCTTAACACTATTTTAATTATAATTCATAAACATATGCATTTCCCCATTTATTGTGATCTTACATTTCTCTCAACAATGGGTATAGTGTTCAGTGTATGTTCTATACTTTCTTTTAAAATTACCTATTTATTTACTCAGGTTGCAGCACATGGACTCTGTAGTTGTAGCTCAAGGGCACCAGGCACTTGGACTTAGTAGATGCAGCGTGCTGCCTTTGCTGGGCCACAGCACGGGGAATCTTTAGTTCCCCGACCAGGGAATCAAACCCACATCCCCTGCACTGCAGGGTAGATTGTTAACCTCTGGACCACCAGGGAAGTCCCTCTTTTTAAATTTTACTCCTAAGTCTTTATTATAAGTGGAATTGTCTTCTTAATTTCATTTAATATTGCTTATTGCTAGTATGCAGAAATATAATTAAATGTTTTATATTATTCTTGTATCCTGCATCTTGCTAAAGCTGTTTATTAGTCCCTGTTGGGATGTGTGTGTGTGTGTGTGAATTACTTAGGATTTACACATCTTGGATCATGTTATCTGTGAATACATACAGTTTTGCCTCTTCCTTTTCAATTGTAGTGCCTTATACTTCTTTTTTGCCTTAAAACACTAGCTAGGACTTCTAACATTGGATAAAAGTGGTATGATTGGAAGTCCTTGCCTTTTCCTGATCTTAGAAAGAAAATATGTAGTCTTTCAACTTTAAATATGAAAGACTTTAAACTCACCAAATAGGAGTTTTTCATAAATGCCCTTTATCAAGTTGAGAAAGTTTTTCTATTCCTAGGTAATCCAAAGTTTGTATCATAAGGGAGTATTATGTTTTGTCAGATGCTTTTTCTGTCTATATCATGGTTTTTGTCCTGTTGATATCCCATATTAATTAATTTTCAGCTCTTAAATCAACCTTGAACTCCTGGAATGAACTCCACTTGATCTTGTATCTAATCCTTTTTATAATTTCTTGATTTGGTTTGCCATTGTTTTTTGAGATTTTTGTATCTATATTCATAAAGACTGTTGGTCTGAGTTTTTTCTCTTGTGATGTTTGTGTGGCTTTGGTATCAGAGTAGTATTGGCTTCATAGAACGAGCTAGGAAGCATTCCCTCCTCTTCTATTTCCTGGAAGAATTTGTAAAGATTTAGTATTATTTATAGTGTAAATGTATGGTAGAATTCAACAATGAAACCACAGGTGTCTGAGCTTTTCTTTGTGGGAAGATTTTTAATTACTAATTGAGAGCCTTTACTGTCTAGACTGCATTCCCTAGAATGCCCTGTCCAGTACCTTTCTGGTTAAGGAAAACTATAAGGGATAGTGATTGGAGGACACAAGAAGGAAAATGTCATTTTGTAGCATACACACACCTTCTGTCTGTCATTCAATCAAACTTATTCTCATTGCTGCTGTGAAGGGATTTTGCAGGAGTAATTAGAGTCCCTAGTCAATTGACATTTAGTTAATCAAAAAGAAGATTATTATGGGTGGATCTGATTTAGGAAGTTGGAGGCCCTATCAAGGAAGGTCTGGTCTTCCCTGAGCTCAGGGATTCCAAGGAGTAGTGTAGAAGGAAAATTGCAGAATCTTTACATGTTTTGGGAACTCCACCCTCACTTTGCTGTGTTTAGCTGCTGATTAACCTTACTGGCATGAAGCAATAGCTGGTTCTGCAGCTGCTTCCCAATTGTTTTATGGCCTAGACATGATCTTTCCTCTAGAAAAGTCCATGTGTGCTTGAGAGGAAAGTGTATTCTTCTATTGTTAGGTGAAGTGTTCTGCAGATGTCAATTAGGTCAAGTTTGTTGATAGTGTTGTACAAATCTTCTACATCCTTTTTGATTTTCTGTCTAGTTCTATCCATTACTGAAGTCTCCTAATATTATTGTTGAATACTATCTTGTTTTCCCTTAAGCTCTGTAGGTGGCATTAGTGGTAAAGAACCCATCTGCCAAGGCAGGAGACATAAGAGATGCAGGTTCGATTCCTAAGTCAGGAAGATCCCCTGGAGGAGGGCATGGCAATCTACTCCAGTATTCTTGCCTGAAGAATCCCACAGACAGAGGAGCCTGGTGGGCTAGAGTCAGACATGCATACAGTCAGACGTGACAGAAGTGACTTAGCATGCACACATGCATAGTGTGTCCATATGTGTTACAAACTTAAAACTACAGTGTTTTACATGTAAATCCATGGCTGATTCATATCAATGTATGGCAAAAACCCCTACAATATTGTAAAGTAATTAGCCTTCAACTAATAAAAATAAATGAAAAAAAAATACAGTGTTTTATAATCATTTTATTATTATTATTACTATAATAATCCTATATTTTTTATTTTTAAGGAAGAAAGAGAAAATGTACTTTAAATTCTCTTAGATTAACTTATATATTTATCTTCTCCACTATTCTTAATTTCTTCCCGTGGATCTATGCTACCCTTCAGTTTAATTTCTTGTTCCAACTTATTCCCATTCCTTGTCTTCTCTTTTGTGCTATTATTGTCACAAATTCACATTTTTTTCTAAGGCCAACAGCACATCTTCATTATTATTTTATGTAGTTGTCTTTTAAATCAGTTAAGAGTTTTTAAAAATCAAATATTTTTATTTTCACTGATTTTTATAATTACTTATTTAATCACCATTATTGGTACATCTATTTTTCCATGTGGATAGTTACTATTAGGTATTGCTTCCTTCCAGCCAAAACTTTTTTTAGTATTTTTTAACGGTATGTACCAGATGGCCAACACCGAAATCAGATTGATTATATTCTTTGCAGCCAAAGATGGAGAAGCTCTATACAGTCAGCAAAAACAAGACCTGGAGCTGACTGTGGCTCAGATCATGAACTCCTTATTGCCAAATTCAGACTTAAACTGAAGAGAGTAGGGATAACCACTAGACCATACAGGTATGACCTAAATCAAATCCCTTATGAATATACAGTGGAAGTGAGAAATAGATTTAAGGGAGTAGATCTGATAGACAGAGAGCCTGATGAACTATGGATGGAGGTTCGTGACATTGTACAGGAGACAGGGATCAAGACCATCCCCATGGAAAAGAAATGCAAAAAGGCAAAATGGTTGTTTGAGGAGGCCTTACAAATAGCTGTGAAAAGAAGAGAAGCAAAAAGCAAAGGAGAAAAGGAAAGATATTCCCATTTGAATGCAGAGTTCCAAAGAATATCAAGGAGAGGTAAGAAAGCCTTCCTCAGCAATCAACGCAAAGAAATAGAGGAAAACAACAGAATTGGAAAGACTAGAGATCTCTTCAAGAAAATTAGAGATACCAAGGGAACATTTCATGCAAAGATGGGCTCAATAAAGGACAGAAATGGTATGGACCTAACAGAAGCAGAAGATATTAAGAAGAGGTGGCAAGAATACACAGAAGAACTGTACAAAAAAGGTCTTCACGACCCAGATAATCACAATGGTGTGATCACTCACCTAGAGCCAGACATCCTGGAATGTGAAGTCAAGTGGGCCTTAGAAAGCATCACTACGGGAGCCCAAGGCAATTCTAGAGGTTGTCCAGAATTAACGCTTCTTGTCCTAGTGTAATTATTGAATGAGCCCCCTTTCAAGGTCAGAAGTGTTCCTGGTGGGGAACAAATCATACATTCTCTCCCTAGTTCTTCTCGTTTGGGTTACAGATAGGGATGGGGGAAGGGAGGACGCGAACAGGCAAGGGGCGTTCTCTCTAATGGGTCTCTTGCTCGACTTCCGGTGGCATTTCGAATCTACAGACCCGTGGGGGCACCTACGATTGCATCTTTGCTGTTTTAGCAACAACTGTGCTAATCGAAGTGGTTAAAGGCTCGTTTTTGAACTTCTCTCAAAAAACTCTGAGAAAGTAACAGTGCTCCCTGAAACCATCAAGAAAGAAAATGTCGGTGACATTGCATACAGATGTAGGTGATATTAAAATAGAAGTCTTCTGTGAAAGGACACCCAAAACATGTGAAAATTTCTTGGCTCTTTGTGCCAGTAATTACTACAATGGCTGTATATTTCATAGAAATATCAAGGGTTTCATGGTTCAAACGGGAGATCCAACAGGTACTGGAAGGGGAGGTAACAGTATCTGGGGCAAGAAGTTTGAAGACGAATATAGTGAATATCTTAAGCACAATGTTAGAGGTGTTGTATCTATGGCTAATAATGGCCCAAATACTAATGGGTCTCAGTTTTTCATCACCTATGGGAAGCAGCCACATCTGGACATGAAATACACAGTATTTGGCAAGGTGATAGATGGTCTGGAGACTCTAGATGAACTGGAGAAGTTACCCGTAAATGAGAAGACATATCGACCTCTTAATGATGTACACATTAAGGACATAACTATTCATGCCAACCCATTTGCTCAGTAACTATAATAGACCTGGACAGATACTTGGCAAGCTATTCAGGGAACACACCTATTATGGTTCACTCAGTTTTAATTATGTCAAAGATTGCAGCTTTGTTTACAACTAAGATCTTCTGTGAGGTGCTGGTACCAAGAGGGGACAAACAGTGTTTAGTCCTATTTTTAGGGCATATTCTATGACTATTATCTAATGCATTTCTTTAATTAAAAAAAAAAAAAAAACCTGAAAAAAAAAAGAAAGCATCACTACGAACAAAGCTAGTGGAGGTGATGGGATTCCAGTTGAGCTATTTCAAATCCTGAAAGATGATGCTGTGAAGGTGCTGCACTCAATATGCCAGCAGATTTGGAAAACTCAGCAGTGGCCACAGGACTGGAAAAGGTCCATTTTCATTCCAATCCCAAAGAAAGGCAATCTCAAAGAATGCTCAAACTACTGCACAATTGCACTCATCTCACATGCTAGTAAAGTAATGCTCAAAATTCTCTAAGCCAGGCTTCAGCAATATGTGAACTGAGAACTTCCAGATGTTCAAGCTGGTTTTAGAAAAGGCAGAGGAACCAGAGATCAAATTGCCAACATCTGCTGGATCATTGAAAAAGCAAGAGTTCCAGAAAAATATCTATTTCTGCTTTATTGACTATGCCAAAGCCTTCGACTGTGTGGATCACAATAAACTGTGGAAAATTCTTCAAGAGAAGGGAATACCAGACCACCTGACCTGCCTCTTGAGAAACCTGTATGCAGGTCAGGAAACAACAGTTAGAACTGGACATGGAACAACAGACTGATTCCAAATAGGAAAAAGAGTACATCAAGGCTGTATATTGTCACCCTGCTTATTTAACTTCTATGCAGAGTACATCATGAGAAACACTGGGCTGGAAGAAGCACAAGCTGGAATCAAGATTGCCGGGAGAAATATCCATAACCTCAGATATGCAGATGATACCACCCCTATGGCAGAAAGTGAAGAGGAACTAAAAAGCCTCTTGATGAAAGTGAAAGAGGAGAGTGAAAAAGTTGGCTTAAAGCTCAACATTCAGAAAACTACGATCATGGCATCCGGTCCCATCAATTCATGGGAAATAGATGGGGAGACAGTGGAAATAGTGTCAGACTTCATTTTTGAGGGGTTCCAAAAATCACTGCAGATGGTGACTGCAGCCATGAAATAAAAAGGTGCTTACTCCTTGGAAGGAAAGTTATGACCAACATAGATAGCATATTAAAAAGCAGAGACATTACTTTGCCAACAAAGGTCCGTCTGGTCAAGGCTATGGTTTTTCCAGTGGTCATGTATGGATGTGAGAGTTGGACTGTGAAGAAAGCTGAGCGCCGAAAAATTGATGCTTTTAAACTGTGGTGTTGGAGAAGACTCTTGAGAGTCCCTTGGACTGCAAGGAGATCCAACCAGTCCATCCTGAAGGAGATAAGTCCTGGGTGTTCATTGGAAGGACTGACGCTGAAGCTGAAACTCCAATACTTTGGCCACCTCATGCGAAGAGTTGACTCACTGGAAAAGACCCTGATACTGGGAGGGATTGGGGGCAGGAGGAGATGGAGACGACAGAGGATGAGATGGCTGGATGGCATTATCGACTCGATGGGCGTGAGTTTGCGTAAACTCCGGGAGTTGGTGATGGACAGGGAGGCCTGGCATGCTGCGATTCATGGGGTCGCAAAGAGTCAGACACGACTGAGCGACTGAACTGAACCGAACTGATGCTAGTAAAAACTTTTTTCAGTCTTCATTTACCTAAGAATGTTTTTATTTAGCCCTTATTTTGAAAGATTTTTTTTTGCAGGACATAGAGTTCTTAATAGACAGTTTTTTCCATTTAGTATTTTGAATATGTTACCCACCACCTTCTGTTCTCCATTGCTTTTGATGAGAAGTCAGTTTTTTATCTTATTCCCTCTGTAAGATAATTTATTCTCTCTTGCTGTCAGGAAAGGGACTGAGTCCCTTTGAGTCCTCAAGGGACTCTGAGCAGGCAGAGGGAAGAGGCTAGTCCATGGTCACCCAGCAGGTTTTGCTGGAACAGACATCCAGACTCCTGAGGAAGGGAGAAATCCATCCATTACTTGGCATTTCCTTATTTGAGGCTTCAGAGTCTCCATTGATCAAATGAGGATGCTGAGCTGGCTAGCATGGTGTAGCTGTCTCGCAATTCCTATGTCCAATACTGGCCATGCCGTCCAACCCACCCACCTCTCGCCCACAAGACAGATTCCTCCCTGACTCCCCAAGAAGAGTCTTAAGAGTAAAACTGTTTGCAGGAAATCAGAAGAAATTGTCTGGCATGGCTCAAAAGCAGCCATGAGCAATGTTCTGTTCTCTTCCTGCTGAAAATAGCCTTCAAATGAGCACATCCAGGGGGCCCTTTGACTTCAGTTCTCCAGCAACTCAAAAGATTCTTTGATTTCTGCCGCTAAAATAGAGCCCTCTGTTGTGGGCTCAGGAGCACGTCTCTGAGGACTGTTATGGGCGGCAATCTTCCCCGGTGCTTTGAGGCTACATGTGACCCTGATGCTCACAGTCCCACGTAAATCTGGTT
The DNA here is from genome assembly GCF_910594005.1 of Cervus elaphus. Taxonomy (NCBI): domain Eukaryota; kingdom Metazoa; phylum Chordata; class Mammalia; order Artiodactyla; family Cervidae; genus Cervus; species Cervus elaphus. Next base: position 83,581,720 of record NC_057832.1, read on the forward strand.
AGGCCTCTGCCTTCCTCTGCTGTTCCTTCTGAGGCTGGAGGAGGTTGCCAAGAACCATGTATTGTGCATGCATCACCACTCATCTCTAACGCATGGGGGAGGCAGGGCTGTCCTCCTTATTTGATACACATGGAGACCAGAGTCATGGGTATGACCGAGCAGGATTTATGGACTCTGATGCCTTCACAGGGTTAAGGCTTCCCTGGACAAGATAGGTAGTACCATCTCAATCAGTATTTCTTTTTCACTCATTCCTCCTTTATTTACGTGTTCAAGAACATGGACCTCGCACCGAGTCTTGTGCTGGAAGCAGGGAGGTAAAAAAGACAGAAAACTGGTCCCCGTGTGGTTCAGTGTAGACAGGCAATAGTCCCACCAATGAACACCTCCCCACACAATGCAGTCCAGGGAGGGATGAGGCACGACTGTCCCAGGCGGGCACCAGATTCTACAGAAGAGTAAAGTTTCACTAGGAGCAAGATAATTGAAACAGCAAACCCCTGGCTGCAAGAACAGCAGAGGCCAAGGCCAGGAGGAGTAATAGGACAAGACAGCACATGTTTCCATGTGGTCATCAGGTGGAGCTTAGTTTAGGGGAGTGGAGGAGAGGTGGCCAGCTCACCCAACCACCCCAAGCAAAACCCAGGCACTGAATTTTACTTCTGGAATCCTTCTAAGGTGTATTCCACACCAATCTTTGAATTACAGAGGCTACGACGGGTGTTGTTAGAAACAGCTTCCAGCTGGACAGAGCATTACAGAAAATGTGGACAGTGTTTTCTCTACTGCTTCACTGGACTGCAGAACTGGGCAGTCATTACCATAGGTGTCAAATCAGGAAAAACCAAGCACTGCATTCAAAAAGAGCAAACCATGCTTGGCAGGGTGTTTATTTTCATCAGGATGACTCCTCATCATTCCAGCCAACTGTGATAGATACCATCTCAGCTTTAACAGATGTCATTTCAAGAAGTAGCAGTATGCGGTGGGGTGGAAGGAAAGGTATCTGGTGTCTGGAGACAAATGTAAGCTAATGTTCCACCTTAAGATTCAACATTGTTATTGTTCTCTAGTCACTGAGTCATGTCTTATTCTTTTGCGACCCCATAGACTGTAGTCCTCCAGGCTCCTCTGTCCATGGGATTTCCCAGGCAAGAATACTGGAGTGGGTTGCCATTTCCTTCTCCAGGGGATCTTCCTGACCCAGGGATAGAAACTGCCTCTCCTGCATTAGTAGGCAGATTCTTTACCACCAAGCCACCAAAGAAGCCGAAAGAGTCTACATTAGCAGGCTCAAAAACATAATGCTCATCTCCCAGTGTCTGGTAGCAAGCCGCTGCATCTTACTACATGTATTTTAAAATTCATTCAAGTATGAAATATTTGATGATCAGAGAGCTGGGAGAAAGACTAGTGTATAACTCAATTTGAGGGACTCGTCATAGGCTGTGGGATGTAATGAGAGAATAATAAAGCAGCTACCAGATGATGAATCTAGAATTCTAGAGTCCATCCCAGGCCAAGAACAGTGGCATCTAGGAACACTGTGACCATTGCCTAGAGGAACACCGTCACCCACAGCACCATGGTCACGGCTCCCTTGGCACGAACCCAAGATGACCATGACCATGTTAGCATCAGTGCCACCCAAACCACCACGATCACCCTCTGCACCATCTTCATTCACGTCTCACTTTCTTCCTAACCTACCAACCTCTGAAATCGAGCGCCCTGGGGCTGTCCTCAGTCCTCCTGCTTTCTGGGTCCACCCTCCTGCAGTTGGGTGGCTTTGAACCCCAGCAGTTTCAAAGGCGATGCCATGTGCACGCCACTCACCTAAACTTTCCCAACATCAGACTTGACACTTGGAAGTCAAGTGTGGGTGTTCACCGGTCTGGGACTTCAAGCCTCCAACACCTTCTACCTACAGCCATTGTCATCTCAATAGCTCCTCAGCACTGACCTCTGTGACCAGCTGTGGAAACCTGGCACCACCTTTGTTTACACCCAATGCAATGAGCCCGCTAAGTTTGGCAGCCTACCATTGCCAGCACCCCTGGCCTTAGCAACCTGATGACCATTGAAAGAATCCCCCCCTGAACCCAGACTAGGCTGCTATACCTATCCAAGGGAGAGGAGGGGTCTCGCTTGCTGCAGCGGGGGAGAAGGGAGGCGTGATGAGGGGGAGACTAGGAGAAGGGCAAGCTCTGCCCCTGCAGGCACTTGGAAGGCAGACACAGGAACTTTCTATTCAGAACTATCACTTCTTTATTCTAAGATCTCTAAAGGCAGTATGTCCACTCTGAGAACAGAAGTTTCCTTCAAAGACCAGCATGTGATCCACGTGAGTCTCAGATCCCTCCTCTTCCAAAGCATCGACCTCTGTGCCCACAGCAGACTGACCACACAGCCACCCTTCCTCACACCCCAGCACACCACAAAGCTTTTCCAACCATTCTCTGATGGGATGGGCGGCAAGCCCCCGGACACTTTCACCTCTGGCAAGAGTGGACAGGCCTGAGGAGTAAGACTGAAACACAGTTCACAGGATAGGGCACAGACAAAGGCAGGGTCAGGCCTGGAGCCCACGGGCTGGCCCCAGTTCAGAGCCCTCCCCTCCTCTGCCAAGCCCAGGGCAGAAATGAGGGAACCGTGTACCAGGCAGAGCAGCGGTGCTTTAATGGAAAGCCTCTCCGGTTTGAGTCATTGATTCCTTTCTTAGCTTGCTCAACCTGGGCAAAAAGCCAGAAAGTGACCTAGCAGAGGGCAGGACCTCGGCATCCAGGTGCCTTGAGAGTAGGGTGATGCTCAGGGAACCCAGGAGAGGCTGGAGCACAGGCTAAATGGGTCCTCAGCCCCTTTTTCACCCCACATGCTGGTTGTTCATTCCTCCACCTCTCATCAGGAGACAGAGGGTTTCCTCTCGAAATGAAGGCAAAGAGGATCCAGGTCTGGTGCACAAGAGCCAGGGGTGAGACAGCAGAGAGGTGAGGAGTAAGACCAAAGGCTGAGCATTGTCTGAAAACCTTCCAAGGGGACAGAGGTACACAACCCTGGCCAGCTCTCCAAATTTCAGCAAGGCAGGGTGTCCTTGGAATACAGCCTTTCTGAAACTGGTATCCTCAAAGATAAAGATTCAGGTGGGGACAGGGGGAAAAATCTGCCATTGGCCAATCTCCAAGTAAGTGAATCCAACATGTCCCACCAGCTTTACAGCACCCACCCTTAAATGGGAACATAGCCTCCACAGCAAGCAAAACAGAAACCTAGAGGAAATTGAGGCAGTGCAGGGGGATAGAAAAGAACCTAGAAAACAAAGCTTCTTTATCTTAGATAACTTTACTCTCCCTAGAAGTGAATGGGCAGGGCATTTGTAGACAAGGGGATAAGCAGAACCAGAATATGACAGCAAGAAACACAAAGCCTGAAATGCTAATTCCCCTTTGCTTTGATGTTCCAACTGCTGGGAATTCATTCTAAGAAAATTAGACCAAACTATGAAAAGCCCCCATGCTCCATGGCTAATAATCATCAGCACTAGGAATCAATTCAAGTGACAATAATAGAAGAGAAGTGAAGAAAATCACAGCCCACCCACGTGATGAATTATCACGCAGCAAGCCAGCATAATAACTAAAAGACCAAGTAAGGATAACAAAGATATTTGTGATGCAGTTACAGGAAATTGTATCCAGTCAGCCCTTCCTGACAGCAGGTCCTGCATCCACATATTCAATCAAACGAGGATCAAAAATATTCAGGAAAAAAAAATCTGGAACGTTCCAAAAAGCAAAACTTGAATTTGCCAAGCCTTGGCAACTATTTACATAGCATTAGCATTGTATCAGAGAAAGCAATGGCAACCCACTCCAGTACTCTTGCCTGGAAAATCCCATGGACGGAGGAGCCTGGTAGGCTGCAGTCCATGGGGTCACGAAGAGTCAGACACAACTGAGTGACTTCACTTTCACTTTTCACTTTCATGCATTGGAGAAGGAAATGGCAACCCACTTCAGTGTTCTTGCCTGAAGAATCCCAGGGATGGTGGAGCCTGGTGGGCTGCTGTCTATGGGGTCGCACAGAGTCAGACAGGACTGAAGTGACTTAGCAGCAGCAGCAGCAGCAACATTGTATCAGTTGTTGCAAGTAATCCCAGAAATGATTTTAAGTATATGGGAGGATGTGTGTAGGTTATATGCCAGTACTGCCCCATTTTATACAAGGGATTTGAGCATTCATGGACTTTGGTATCTGTGGGAGTCCTGGAACCAATCCTTCATGGATATAGAGGGACAGATACATGTACTATATGCACATATTTAAGACATGTGCATGCTCAAGTGTAAAGGCTGGAAGAACACGGCAAAACGGACATGTGGCAAAATTGTACATGAAGTTTATTAAATGAGGTGTTTGCCACATTGCTGATTACTCAGTAAAATAACCTTTTGAAAGATGAAGTAATCTTGCTGACTTTTTTTTTGGTAGTTTAGTGACAGGGCCCCCTGATGAAAGTAGCTGCATGACAAGTTGCAATAACCTCTTGTTTCCTGGAGGACATGTCCCCAGGCTGCTCAAGATGATGGCTCTCAGCAAACTGACCCTCCAGCAGATGGTTTCCCACACTGTGTTATATTTATTAACATTTAGCCCAGACTTAATTGACAATACTAAATGTTGGTTCTTTAAACATTCAGTCTCATTATTTGCAATGGTAATTTCGGTAAACAGTTGCTATTCCAAAGCTCTGTAGTGTGAAATTAAATTTGCTGGTTAATTAATTGGAAGAATGTACCAACTTCATTCTGCTTCAAGATTGTGGCATTTGAAATTAGTGATCTGTAAAATTACTCACAGTACAGCAAAGTCAAAACAATAGAATAAATACACTTATCAACTTTTAGAAACCAGCAAGCACTGGGTTGCGTGCAGCAATGTTATTGGAGAATTAAAACACTGCCATGTTCATTAGAGGATATTCTTATTTTAATAACAAATTCCTCACTTGCTTATCACTTTGGGGTCACTATAGCACCCGAATTATCATCTTGGACAATTTTTCTTATAAACGTTGCACTTGACAGAATGGAGGTTGGAGAGCCCTACCCTAATGGCAGTTGAAAGGAAAAGGTCTTGCTCAGAGGTGGCCTTCTAGCTAAAACTGGTTACATTACATCAATATTTTTTATTAGCTCATTTTAAATCTTTCACTTACAAATAATAACATGAACCACTTAGACCAAGGACATTTTAAATGGTTGACTTTAGAAGATAATCACCACCATATGTCTGACCTCCATTAGCAGGCCCAGAACATTACCAATTATAATAATGAGATGACTTTTCTCCTCAGCTATTCAATTGGCAAGGATTAAAAGCATGGATAATCCCAGTGTTAACACAGTGGGTGAGAAAGCATCTGACAAAGTCTTTGAGGAGTAGAAACTGATATAATATTTATGAAAGCAATTTGGTATCAAAATGACATCAAACAAGTATCACAAGCCTCTATACAGTACTTCCTAAGAGATTCCATGTCTACAATGTGTCCTGCAGGCATGATTATGGATGTATTGAAAAGTGCACATGTGAGGATTTGACTCGCAAGGCTCTTATGATAATGAAATGGTCCAGGTTATTAATTTTTCATTGATTCTGGCTGATATTATGGTATTGGTTAAATGCATTTACAATGTTCATTCAATGGTATGATTATGCAGAAAGCTGGAAATAACGTACCAGAAGACAATATAGTGATATGAAAATGCATTCATCACGTAGAGTCGAGTTGTAAAAACTGCCTGTGTATTTTGCAAGGTGGCCCCCTTTTCTGAAAACTGCATTTGTGGCTGTCGAACGTGATTTAGAAGTTTGCAAGTGGGGCTTCAGGGTGGGGCCAACAGGGGGCTTTCTTATTTCTGTTCGTATTTCTTCATTTAAAAGGGTTGGTGTTGGAATTAGAAAAAAAGGAGCACAAAATTGGTTAAGACACAGTAATCACCAGCTGTCCCAAGGAGTGTGGAAATGGTTCTGCCAAGGGCAGGAGCACATCTCACCTCACAGGCCGGCAATCCAGCTGACATGCAGAAGAATCATCAGTGAGCAAGTGAGGCCAAACTGCCTGCCCAGAAAGCTGTACTAGGTTTTCCCTGAATGACCTGTGGCTGTGTCATGTTTGGAAGCCAAAAGGAAATTAGAGGAAAGAGGGTGGGGTCAGTTTGCACAGGGCCCATAGCTGTCATCAGCAGCTGCTATTGCCCCAAGGTGGATGGAAATATCCCAGTTTATCACAATCCTTTCAAGGCTTTCTTCTAAACTTCAGTTAGTATAATCTGCAAAAATACTGAATCACTATGTTGTACACCTAAAACTGTAATCAAGCTGGACCCTGCTGGATCCTATGAGCCTTCCCAGGATAGAACCCTCACCATGTCTTTCACTTGCCTCTTGTTTGTGGAAAAACTTTAGACTCCTAGGCCTTCTCCGAGTTCCAAGGAATAAATTTAATCAGAGAAATAAGAAAAATGCAGAGACAAAGGAAAACAGTCAAGCAAGACAGAATAATAATAGTTTAACCAATAAAGTCAAGGACTTTTGTTCCTCTTTCAGGGCTATAAATAATATTCTGAGCCATGTTCTTTGAACTATTTTGCAGATACTGAAACCCCCACCAGGTGGAAGAAGTTAACTGTGTGCAGCGAATAAGCAAATAGACCCCAGGCCAGTTGCAACCAGAAGGTTGATGACATTGACTCCCAATTACCTCACCACCAACCAATCAGAAGAATGTCCAGGAGCTGATCACACACCCCACAACCCCTTCCTTAATCCAGCCTTTAAAAGCCTTTCCCTGAAAGCTATTGAGGAGTTTGGGTCTTTTAAGCACCAGCTGTCTGAACTCCTTGCTTGGTGCCTGCAATAAACATTGCACTTTCCTTCACCACAATCCTGTGTCAGTAAATGGACTTTACTGCATGCGAAAGTGGACTCAAGTTTGGTTTGGTAACAAAACAACCATCATATTTAAATCAACTATACTTCAATACAAAAAGAAAGAAATGACCTCTGTGGCAACAGGCAAATATTTTCTTGTCTCTTCTTCTGGTCCGGGCACTTGTTCTGTGTTCTTTTATGAGATGGTCACTCAGTTGCCGCCACAAGAGGAGGCAGAGGAGAGACTCAAATTAAAAGAAAAAGGAAACAAATTTCTTATACTCAGGAGACATGATGCACCACAGAGGGCCACAGAGGAGCACTGTGTGATCAGGAGCCAGAGGACAGGAGCAAGGGGAAGGCCAATGCCAAGGCCTTTGTTAAGGTTTGGGCTTCCCTGCTGGCTCAGACAGTAACGCGTCTGCTTACAGCGTGGGAGACCCGGGTTCCATCCCTGGGTTGGGAAGATACCCTAGAGAAGTAAATGGCAACCCTCTCCAGTAGTCTTGCCTGGAAAATCCCGTGGACAGAGGAGCCTGGTAGGCTGCATTCCATGGGGTCCCAAAAGAGTAGGACACAACTTAGTGACTGAGCGCACAGCACTCACAGAAGGACCAAGCAGGGCAGGGTGCACGCTTAGGACTGGCTGGTTTCTGCAGTTCTGCTGACTCTAAGGGATAGACGTGGTCCCTAGTTGTCTGGTACTTGGTCCTGGGGTGGTTGAAGTGGAAGAATATTGTCTCCTGAGAAATATTGCTTCAGACTGAGGAGGTGTGGATCTGGATTGCTTAGTTTCCATCTCACAGACCTGTTCCTAGATGGGCCCTTTTCTGTCTCTAAGGGTTTGCTATCTCAGAAGAGTCAGTTTCTCCCCAGCCACAAAGAGTTTGTAAGATGCCACAACATCATAAAATACAGTAAAAATTTTTAATGTAAACAATACAAAAAGTGTCAGATACAACAGAAGTTGCTAAGCATTGCATAATCCCAATATGTATTAACATGAGAAGGCTCCTGACCCCCAAACAAACAAACCCTCACACACCCTCAGTGTGGACCTGGAATCTTCTTCAGTTCAGTTCAGTTCAGTCGCTCAGTCGTGTCTTACTCTTTGCGACCCCATGGACTGCAGCACACCAGGCCTCCCTGTCCATCACCAATTCCTGGAGCTTACTCAAACTCATTTCCATCGAGTTGGTGGTGCCATCCAACCATCTCATCCTCTGTCGTCCCCTTCTCCTCCTGCCTTCAATCTTTCCCAGCATCAGGGTCTTTTCAAATGAGTCAGTTCTTTGCATGAGGTGGCCAAAGTATTGGAGTTTCAGCTTCAGCATCAGTCCTTCCAATGAATATTCAGGACTGATTTCCTTTAGGATGGACTGGTTGGATCACCTTGCTGTCCAAGGGACTCTCAAGAGTCTTCTCCAACACCACAGTTCAAAAGCATCAATTCTTTGGCACTCAGCTTTCTTTATAGTCCAACTCTCACATCCGTACATGACTACTGGAAAAACCATAGCCTTAAATAGAAGGACCTTTGTTGACAAAGTAATGTCTCTGCTTTTCAATATGCTGTCTAGGTTGGTCATAACTTTTCTTCCAAGGAGTAAGCACCTTTTTATTTCATGGCTGCAATCACCATCTGCAGTGATTTTGGAACCCCAAAATATAAATTCTGTCACTGTTTCCCCATCTATTTCCCATGAAGTGATGGGACTGGATGCCATGATTGTAGTTTCCTGAATGTTGAGCTTTAAGCCAACTTTTTCACTCTCCTCTTTCACTTTCATCAAGAGGCTCTTTAGTTCTTCACTTTCTGCCATAAGGGTGGTGTCATCTGCATATCTGAGGTTACTGATATTTCTCCCAGCAATCTTGATTCCAGCTTGTGCTTCTTCCAGCCCAGTGTTTCTCATGATGTACTCTGCATAGAAGTTAAATAAGCAGGGTGACAATATACAGCCTTGATGTACTCTTTTTCCTATTTGGAATCAGTCTGTTGTTCCATGTCCAGTTCTAACTGTTGCTTCCTGACCTGCATACAGATTTCTCAAGAGGCAGATCAGATGGTCTGGTATTCCCATCTCCTTCAGAATTTTCCACAGTTTATTGTGATCCACACAGTCGAAGGCTTTGGCATAGTCAATAAAGCAGAAATAGATGTTTTTCTGGAACTCTTGCTTTTTTCGATGATCCAGAGGATATTGGCAATTTGATCTTTGGTTCCTCTGCCTTTTCTAAAACCAGCTTGAACATCTGGAAGTTCACGGTTCACATATTGCTGAAGCCTGGCTTGGAAAATTTTAAGCATTACTCTACTAGCATGTGAGATGAGTGCAATTGTGCAGTAGTTTGAGCATTCCTTGGGATTGCCTTTCTTAGGGATTGTAATGAAAATGGACCTTTTCCAGTCCTGTGGCCACTGCTGAGTTTTCCAAATTTGCTGGCATATTGAGTGCAGCACCTTCACAGCATCATCTTTCAGGATTTGAAATAGCTCAACTGGAATTCCATCACCTCCACTAGCTTTGTTCGTAGTGATGCTTTCTAAGGACCACTTGACTTCACATTCCAGGATGTCTGGCTCTAGGTGAGTGATCACACCATTGTGATTATCTGGGTCATGAAGACCTTTTTTGTACAGTTCTTCTGTGTATTCTTGCCACCTCTTCTTAATATCTTCTGCTTCTGTTAGGTCCATACCATTTCTGTCCTTTATTGTGCCCTTCTTTGCATGAAATGTTCCCTTGGTATCTCTAATTTACTTGAAGAGATCTCTAGTCTTTCCCATTCTATAGTGTTCCTCTAATTCTTTGCATTGATCGCTGAGGAAGGCTTTCTTATCTCTCCTGGCTATTCTTTGGAACTCTGCATTCAAATGGGTATATAGACTGAAGCTATTCCACAAATTGCCTCAGTTTAACTTCTGGATGCTGACGGCACCTTGGGTTTATGTAAGATGAGAGCTGGGAAGCGCCCAGTGGGAGAGCTTAAGGCAGGAGTGCTGTGTCTCCCCTTCCTGGTGCCTTGTCACATGCCTGGCCATGGGTTCCTGTGTTCCCATTCCCAGGGTTTGCTGATGGTGGCCTGGGGTTGACTGGCCCTAGGCCAGGCAGAAATTCAGCAGGTCAGTCACCCTGTACTAGAGGCTCTTGCCTGCCACCCCCATTCCAGCTACACTCAGAAAATGTGTCCTCAGCCCCAGACACAGGTCCTCTGAAGTCCCTCGCAGCCATATGGGAGCTGTGCCAAAGACCAGACTGCCCAGAAACTGCCAAAGGCCAAATGTGATTCCTCTACATCCAGATGGATGAGATGAGAATGATAGATGTTATAGGAAAGCTCTCCAAAGCTGTGGATCCCAAGCCTCCAGGGTAGACACCGTGAGGCAGAGCAGGTGACCAGGTCCTGACCACACGGGAAGTCGCAGGACAGCTGCAACGAAAGCCCAGATGTCCCTTCCTCTCACAGGCTGACCCTGCCCCTCTGCCTGGGGTGCAGGTCCCTGCGTGGAGGCTGCAGGGAGCATGACCAGGAGAAGGGACTTGCCCCAGTGCCTCTGGGGGACTCTCGTCCATGCAAGTGGAAAGGGGAAGGGTGCTCCTGCGGGCTCCTGGGAAAGGTCAGTGAGATGTGCTGGGGGTGGGGGGCAGGGGAGTTCTGACAGTATTAGAGGGACTTAAAGCAGGAAACCAGAAGGCTGGGCTCCACTGCCCCAGTCCCTCCTCCAAACCTGATCCCAGGCAGAAACACAGCCCAACTGAGAGCACAGATCAGACCAGCAATCCAGGGAGGCCTCACTGGGGAAGCTGGACGGGGACACGGGGAGCTTTACTCAGGACACAAACCAGTTTAAGAAAACACAAACTAGAACAAAAAAGCGGGGGTGGAATATATTGGCTTTACCATCTCTTCCTCTCCCCGTCTCTCCCCCCATCCTCATCCCTTGTCTCCCTCTCTCTTTTCCACCCCCTTCCTCCCTTCCCTGCTTGGACCCTCATCCTCAGGATGCTCCCTCCAGCTGCTGACAAAGAGGGCTCCCAGCAACCTCTGACTTCCTTGGTCCTCAGCTCCAGCCATCTCTGAAAGAGAGAGGAGCACTTCCTCCGATACTTTTGGCAGCACTCTTGTGTTGGCTCTGATGGTCCTGATTTGGGTCCTGTTTCACCCCTGAGCCAATCGCTGTGGCTGAGGAATGCAGCACTCTCACTGGCCATGCCCAAGCACGCGCCCAACCTGGTCCTGAGATGGGTACATGAACCACATACTAGGGATGAATGTACAGTCCCCCAAAGAGGTGATGGATAGACGAAAATAAAAGTGAACAGGAGAGTGACTTAAATCACCCAGGGCACAGGGTCTGCTCTCTCCCTCCAGAATCCAAGATTGAGAAGAGATGGAGAGAGAGAAAGAGAGCATTCACAAACGCACATCAGCTTTTATGCTTTGATGACAGAAGAATCAACCCTGGCTTTATCAGGGGCTCCAATCTGGCCAGCTGGACAGGAACTCCTGCCTTTTAGGGGAGGGTAGGTGGAACCAAGGGTAATAGGATGAATCAGATGGACAAGGGGGTAGACTGAGAGGGCTCTTCTCCAACCCGATTTCATCTCCCAGATCCTGAGGTTTCCAGGGACAGTGAGTGAGGCATTAGGAGCAGCAAATTCCCCCACAGCCCATGAAAACAACCTTCTGTCATCCCAGACAGCCCTTTTCACCTTCACCACAAGCCAAACATTCCCCTACATGAGGGGACTACCTACAAGAGTCTCATTTCAGCATCAAGGGCACCTGGGCTCAAAGAAAAGGGATAGAAAATATATTCCACCTAAATGAAAACCAAAAGACATCAGGGGTGGCTCTGCTAGTATCAGACAAAATAAATGTTTAGCCAAAAAAGGAAAATGGTAACTACAGCAAAGTCATTACATAATAAGGGAATTAATTTGTCAAGGGGATATAACAATTGTAACTATAGATACACCTGATGAAAAAGCACCTAAATCAATTAAGCAGGTATAAAGAATCTCCAGGGAGAAAAATAAAATCCATAATAGCGGAAGACTTCAATACCCACTTGCAAAAGTGGGTGGATCATCCAGACAGAAAACCTAACAGATATTCCATCCAACAGCGACAGAGTACACATTCTTCTCAAGCGCAGATGGGACACTCTCCAGAATAGATCGTATATTAGGTCACAAAACAACAATAAAAGACAATTAAAATCATACCAAGTGTCTTTTACAATCACAATGGTATGAAACTAGAAATAAAGAAAAGGAGAAAAATTGGAATATGTGGAAATTAAACAATGATAGCTTATGGTGAACGATGTCGGATTCGTGATCTCCGAAGAAGATTTCGGGACCAGGGACCAGGCTTGATCACTCAAGAGCTTTTGTGTAGCAGAGTTTTATTAAAGTGAGAAGGGACAGAGAAAGCTTCTAACATAGACGTCAGAAGGGGGAAGGAGAGTGCCCCCCTTGCTAGTGTTAGCAAGGGAGCTATATACTTTTTAATTAATTATTACAATAAATCAAAGGAATGTCTCAGGTTGTAAAGATCTTACTAGACCCACTCCCATAATTTACATTTTAAGATAACAGGATTAGCCAGAAGTTTTTCAGGAAGGAAAAACTGTCCTCAAGCAGGATACATTGCTGTTATATAATCCTTAGTACAGAGTTTAAACTGAGTTGTTTGTTGTGTAATCATCAGTTCTGAGTTTAAGGAAAAAAACGTTTTATGTGGCTAAGACTAAGGAATGTAGAGAGGGAAAAAAAAATGTCCTTTCCTCCTTGAGAATTCCAGACCCTTATCTCCTCCTCGAGAACCCCAGACCTCTCTCTCCTCGGGGACCCCCGGACTTCTTATCAACCTGCCTAGGAATTGACTCTCTCAACAACACACTCCTAAACAACCAATGGGTCAAAAATGTGTGTGTGTGTTTGTGTGTGTGTACACATCCTATAGGTGTGTATGTCATGTATACATATGGGGGAATATTTGTTTTAAGAAATTGGCTCATGCTATTGCTCCAGGAGATACTGAAGGACAGGGAATGATGGTATGCTGCAGTTCACGGGGTCACAAAGAGTCAGAGACGACTGAGTTTTTGAACAACAAAATTGTCGGAACTGGCCAGGCTAAACTCTGCAGACCAGGCAGTAGGCTAGAGACACAGGGGAGAGCTAATGCTGCAGCCCAGGTCTGGAGTAGAATTTTCTCTTCTTCAAGGGGCCCTGGTCTTTTCTCTCAAGGACATCAACTGATCGGACGAAACCTACCCATATTTTATAGTCATCTACTTTATTCAGAGTCAAATGTTAATTTCATCTAAAAAATATCTTCACAGCATCATCTAGGCTGGTGTTTGACCACATATCTGGGCAACATGGCCTAACCAAGTTGACACGTAAACTTATGAATCACACCATCCTTCAGGAGAGAAAAAACAGGGTCTGAGTTGATGCAGGTATGGCAAAGGTACCTGTGAGTGGAGGCAGGAACTGAGGCAGCAGATACAGAGCGAGGCCCAGGAAGCTCCTTGGCAAGACATAAGTGCCCAAGACTGTCTCAGCCGCTGGGGCTACAGGGTGATAACTAGCTGCCACTCAAAAATTTTCCCCTGACGGAAGAGCTATTTGTTTTCTCAGACTAATTAGAAGCATTGCGATCAGGAAGAGTCCCGTGCCAGCGTTTGAAAATAGAATCACTTTTCCAAGAAAGTGCTGTGCTGAGAGCTCCCCGTGGCCACAGGGGCAGCTGCCCCCGCCCACAGGGTCAGGCTCCATCACCAGGTGGGGACGCAGCCAGCAGGGTCCTGCAGCCAGGAGCATGACACGCAGATGACAAACTCATCTCTAGTCATTCATGCCCTGGGTTTTCATCATCTACAGAGACATGGGGCTGAGTGGGTCAAAGCAAATGAATTGGCAGCTAAGGTGGTCCCACCAGGCCACTTGACCCTGCAGATACACGAAAGAAGCACAGTCTGTACCATATCCTTGCCTCTCCCATGCTGGGAGACCATGGAAAAAACAAGCTGAGGCCCAATTCCAAAGTGAGAGCTTGATTAGATGCTCCAAATTTGAAAGTCATGGTTTGTAAATGTGTTTGGTGTATCAGCTCCATTTTAAATCATCTATGAAGTCACCCTGCTCAGTTCCATCCACATTTTTATGTAACAAACCCTTGCTTCTTCGGAGCTCTAGGAAGCACAAGCCATCATCCATTCATTTGTTTATCCAGCTTTATTGGGATGTAATTGATAAACAATGTTGTGTAAGTTTCAGGTGTACCACCTAATGATTCAATACACGTATGTATTGTGAAATGTAAGATTAGTTAACACCTCCATCACTTCACATAGGTCAAACTTTTCTACTAGTGATGAGAAATTTAAGATCTACTCTCTTAGCAACTTTTACATATGCCATACAGTATCCTTAGCAATATGCACCATGCTGTACATTAGCTCCCCAGAACTTATTCATCTCACTGGCCTTATACCCTTTGACCAACATCTCCCCATTTCCACCACTTCCAAGCCCCAGGTAACCACCAATCTACTCTCTGTTTCTATGAATTCAATGTTTGTGGATTCCATGTATGAACAGGATCATGCAGTACTTGGTTTCTCTGTCTTTTTTCATCACACGTGTCTCCCACATCAAGCCCAACTACTAAGCCAGTGCCATACATTATAGACTTTATTAAAGCCAGCTCAATTTCAGGCACAAATTCTGCACTTGCTTCTTTGAGACCATTGTGACAGAAGCTTCAGCATTACGATTGTCTGTACCTCTCACTTCCCCCACAAGCCCAGGATGAAGGCCGTCATGAGTTCAGGCCTCTCCTGGTGGGTCCTCTGCCCCCCCTCACCCCACATCTGAATGGTTGAAATGACTCCCCACCAGCCCACAGGAAGGGGTCAGAAGCAATGAGGACAGAATGAAGGTGCCCTCATCCTCTCGGATATGGCATAAAGGAAAACTCTAAGGAATATAGCTCTAATTCTATTCATTGTTTGGAAAATCAAGCTTTATTCTTGATCTAAAACACCTTTCAATTTCTAGACGTGACTTAGAGTCCAGGATACAGTGGTCAGAAT
The DNA here is from genome assembly GCF_910594005.1 of Cervus elaphus. NCBI lineage: Eukaryota > Metazoa > Chordata > Mammalia > Artiodactyla > Cervidae > Cervus > Cervus elaphus. The sequence goes on from NC_057832.1 coordinate 83,596,769, forward strand.
ACCTGTGTGTGCACCACTGTGTGTGTGTGTGCACTTTGCACACGTGTACCCAAATGTGTGCTAATGACGTGCGCCACCCCCACTTCCCCAGGAAAGAGAGGCCACAGACAGGCAGACAGGACGCAGAACTTGTGTATTAGCTTCTGAGTGTTCAGACAACGAAGTCTTGCAGACAGCATGGTTATGGGGTACACTTGCCCTTACTGCATGCCTTTCTCAGGGCAGGTGTGGGCACCCAGGCACACCTACCCCTGAACAAACTTCTCTGGGGTGGGAAGAGAGGTGGTCCAGGGAGAAGCAGAGAGTTGGATGCTCCTGTGAGCCCCTGAGAGTGTCTCAGCCACATGCATTCAGGTCTGGTCCCAAGAGCACTGGGATTCTGAGATAAGGTTAGGGCTTGGGCTTCAGAAAACAGACAGGTGGCAGAATCCTCCCCAAAGAGACACAGAGACCCCAAGGTAGGCCAGGGAGCAGGAGCGTCAATGTGGCCACAAGGGCACATCTACTCAGAGCAGCCCATGGGCTGTCTACGGATCTGAATCCATGTGGGAGAAGTGTGTTCTCCTGCGCCCTCCACAGATTGTGGGGATGCTGACTGAGGGAGGCAGAGCACTGGTCTGTCTGAAGGTGGAGATGATGAGACCCAGAGTCAGAACCACACCTATGCTAAACTGGGGTCGGAAGGCCAGTTGAGTGGTGGCAGCTGCCTGTCAAGGTCAGATGCTCCCCTGCCACACTCTGGATGTACACGGTGTGTGTGCACCCCAGAACTTAGATGGACACAGGAGGACAACAACATGATAGTAGAAGACAAACTCAGGGACTGATGGAACTTAAACCTTCTCTGTTACCACTCATGAGATGGGCTGGGGAGAGAAAGTCAGTTGAGATACAGAAAAACAGACTTCTGGCCAATGCAAAGAACTAAGTTGATGCAGAAAATCTTTCCTCCTGTCTCAAACACATAGAAATGAGAGATAAAATACAAGCACACAACATTAGCAATGAATCTGGGTGACTGACACTAGAGAAAAAAAGATGGAGAATTCTTTTTACTTCATGCTTTATATTCCTAATGCTAAGAACTCATGAGGATCACAGAAGGAACAGAATTAAAAAGCAAATTTCCAAACCAGTGAAGGGGAAAATGGGTGAAATAAATGTGATCAATGTGAGTGTCAGGAGGGAAAGTTAGAGATAAGCAAAGAGCATGGCAAATAGACTATCAAAAAGTACGTAGTAAACCAAGTCCAAAAACATGAGTAATCAAAACCATGTAAATGCATTAAAGTGTTAAATCTCTCAGTCGTGTTCAACTCTTTTTGACACCATGAACTATAGCCTGCCAGGCTCTTCTGTCCATGGAATTCTCCAGGCGTAAATATTGGAGAGAGTAGACTTTCCCTTCTCCAAGGGATCTTCCTGACCTAGGGATCGAACCTGGGTCTCCTGCATTACAGGCAGATTCTTTACTGTCTGAGCCACCAGGGAAACCCAAATGCATTAAACTCACCTCCTAAAAAGCATAGTTCATCAAATGGAATTAAACAAAATTCAGTGCTTTGCAACTTACAGAAGACAAATATAAAGCAAAGCAAATACTAAGAAAAAAATACAAGGCAAGCACTAACCAGAATAAAGCTGTTGCAAAGTTTTACATCATTCATGCGTGTAACAAAAAACATTGTTAGGATTTGGATTAACTTCCCACCAGAAAGAACCAGAACAGCTGAGAATCACTCTCAGTGGAACCATGAGCCCCAACATCACTCCAGCTTTCCATCAAGATGCATCACCCACATGAAATGCTCCCAAAGCATGGTCAAATGTGTGGCTATGAAGGGGCCCTGCTGAATGGAAGTTGGCACTTGCCAGCTGCCTCTACAAAGATTAAGTCATGACCACGGCAAACTGCTGACCTTCGACATCCCTTGAAAGGAGCTCAGGGTGGAGATCAGATATAAGACACTCTGTTCTCTGGGAAAAACCTAGAAGAACTGGCCTTCAGACAGTCGGATGTTTTCAGGTAAAGATTTTTATGAGCCCAAGTTCTTACATCTTCTCTTACCTAGAGAAGCTCTAATACCACGAACCAACGTCTGGTCCTGGTTCTCCTGGCTAGCCCCTCAGCAGCTTTTCTACTTCTCTTCATCTTTGGGCCATTACCTTTAACTTTCTTGTGAAGTTTATTTCTTCTAGAATATAACAAATCTCCAAGTGGTAGTATGATAAGAATATTCCCTGGCCAACACCCAGACAATGCTAAAACCTGCCACCTTATCATTCTGCAGACTCTCATCTCCCTCCGTAAATGCACCCTGACAGAGAGCAGGCAAAGGGAACCCAGAGCCCCATGATGCCCCTGTACAGCCTGAAGAAGCCAGAGCAGTCATCACCCCTTTTCTCTTGAGACTGGATTCCCAAGTGCCTCAGAAAGGAAATAGGTAGGTAGGTAGACATGAGCAGAGTATCAAAAAGTGAAAGTGAAGTCACTCAGTCGTGTCTGACTCTTTGCGACCCCGTGGACTGTAGCCCACCAGGCTCCTCCATCCAAGGGATTCTCCAGGCAAGAATAGTGGAGTGGGTTGCCATTTCCTTCTCCAGGGGATCTTCCCCACCCAGAGATCAAACCCAGGTCTCCCGCATTGCAGGCAGATGCTTTCACCTCTGAGCCACCAGGGAAGCCCATAGAGTATCAAAAGGGGCCAAAGAATTGGCCTTAAACATAAAGAGAGTGAGGAATGTGCTGTCCTAAGGACAGAAGAACAGAAAAAAACCAAGAAGTGTCTTGGAATCAGGAATGGAAAAAAACCAGACCCTTATCATCCTTCCCTCTGCCATGTTGTAACTATTAACGGATTTCAGGTCCTCCTGAGCAGTATAAACTGTCTCCCCCCCCTACCCCACAGGGAGAAGGTATTTGCCTTACTCTTACCCCACCCAGTATACCTGCCTCACCCAATCAGCAAACAACCTGCAAGACCCCGCCCCGCCTCTTGTACCCTGGCTATAAAAATGGACTAAGGGTGCTCGCTTCGGCAGCACGTATACTAAAATTGGAACGATGCAGAGAAGATTAGCATGGCCCCTGCGCAAGGATGACACGCAAATTCGTGAAGCATTCAATATTTTTAAGGAAGCTATGGTACATATACACCATGGAATATTACTCAGCCATTAAAAAGAATTCATTTGAATCAGTTCTAATGAGATGGATGAAACTGGAGCCCATTATACAGAGTGAAGTAAGCCAGAAAGATAAAGAACATTACAGTATACTAACACATATATATGGAATTTAGAAAGATGGTAACGATAACCCTATATGCAAAACAGAAAAAGTGACACAGATGTACAGAACAGACTTTTGGACTCTGCGGGAGAAGGCGAGGGTGGGATGTTTAGAGAGAACAGCATCGAAACATGTATATTATCTAGGGTGAAACAGATCACCAGCCCATGTTGGGTGCATGAGACAAGTGCTCGGGCCTGGTGCACTGGGAAGACCCAGAGGGAGCGGGTAGAGAGGGAGGTGGGAGGGGGGATCGGGATGTGGAATACATGTAAATGCATGGCTGATTCATGTCAATGTATGACAAAAACCACTACAATATTGTAAAGTAATTAGCCTCCAACTAATACAAATAAATGGAAAAAAAAATGGACTAACGATCCATGTTCAGTGTTGGGTTCTCCCTTGAGCTGGCCCACTGTTCTAATAGCGTTTCCCACTCTAATAAACTTTATTTATTTTTCAAAAAAAAAAAAGATGCAGCACCTGGCTGTGGGCCCTAGGGAAAGAGGACCTGGGCAGAGTATGGCAGCCTTGCTGGGGCTAGAAGATGAGAGAAAGTTTCAGGAAGAAAGGCAGAATACAGGAAAAGAACCCCCAAACCACAGCGAACCCCTTGAGCTTTTGCCAGGTACTAAGTTAGGCTGTCATTCAGCAAGTGCTAAGCAAAACTCCACAAGACTGGGAGAAGAATGGCCAGGTTGGTTTAAACAGAATGGTGCCCAGACCTCACACAGATCAGGCAATGTTTATGCTATGACCAGTCAGAACATTGGGTCCTTGGAGATTATAGGGGCTCTCAGACCCTTTCACCACATGGGGAAAGAGTGAGAGGTACTCTGAGCCAGGGGCCAGCAAACTGACCTGTGAGACAAATCTTGTCCACCACTGTTTTTGTTTCCCAGGGAGCCTGGAGTGGTTTGTAAATGTTAGAATAGCTGGAAAAAGTCAAAGAGGTAATAGTATTTCATGACAAGTAAAAATCAGATTAAATTCAAAATTTCAGTGTCTGTGCGATGAAGCTTTATTGGAAAACAGCCACGCTCAGTAGTTTACATATTGTCCAGGACTGTTTTGTGCTGTAATAGAGACATTGAAAGTTGTGACAGAGGCCTTATGGCTCATAAAGTCTAAAATGCTTACTATCTGGCCTGTTAGAGAAATGTTTTCTCATTAGAGAAATTCCTTGTTCTATGCTCCTAGTAGCAAAGCTAACAGCAGGATGTTTAAGAAAACATGAGCATAATGAGGAAGGGGGAAGATTTTAAAGAACCAGATGGAGTTTCTAAAGATGCAAAATAACAGTATCACAGATAAACTTATTGGGTGGGCTTTCATCAGACTGGTCAATTTCTATGAATGTTACATGAGTATTTGAGCAAAAGACATATTTTCTAGGAGACAGTATAATCTTTGGTTTTGATTTATACAAAGCAAATCTGAGTTATACAATCTGAATGTGACTTAACCGATAATATCTTCTCACACTGATTGCATCTTCTATATGACATTTTTTTTGTCCATCTAAACCATCATAGACAGACAGCGACATTAAACTCTTCTTGTTCCATTCTTTTAATTTTAATTTGTCTATGTCATTATGTTTAAAGTGAGATTCTGTGGGCAGCACGTAGTTGGGTTCCATTTTTTATCCATACAGACACTTTCATTCTTTTAATTGGTTTGTTTAAATCATTTACATTTAATGCAATTCACTTAGGTAGGTCTATCATTCTATTATTTGTTTTCTGTTTGTTCCTTCTGACTTTTGTTTCTCGGTTTCCCCTTCCTGTCTAGTTTTGAGTTGCTAAACATTGGGTATATCAATTTTAATTTGCCTACTGTGATTTTTCACCATATCTGCTTGTATAATATTTTCAGTGATTGTTCTGTTTGATATCAACTTTTATCCTCTAATTAGAGTATAAACTTACCGTGAGATGGTTCCCTTTACCCTCCACCTTTTATGATTTATTTATCTTTTAATTATATCTACATAAGTTGAAAACACTATCAGACAATGGGTGTTGTTTTTTTTTTTTTTTTTTTTTTTGCTCTCAGCATTCAGTTATATTCTTTAAAACTCCAAAAGTGAAAAATAATCTATTACACTTACTTAGATATTTAACATTTCTGTCACACTCCTTCATTCCTGATGTACTAGCCTTTCCAGAACCATTTCCCATCCATCTGAGAATTTCTTCTGATAATTCTCTTGAAGCAGATCTTCTGGCAATGAATTCTCTGAGATTTCCTTCTTCTGTGAAAAATTTTATTTCATCTTCATTCCTAGAGAATTTGATGGCTGGAGAATTCTGTGTTGACAATTCCTTCCTTAGTGCTTTAAAAGCGTGGACTATTCTTCTGGCCTTGATGATTTCTGATGATAAAGTTACTGTTATTTGAATAGTTGTTCTGCTGTAAATAATGCATGGTTTTCCTCAAGTTGCTTTCAAGATCCCTTGATATTTAATTTTCAGTGTTTGATTGGGAGAGAAACAATATCTAACTCAGGGTTCCTGTGAGGATGAAATGAGTTAATTCAGAAGAGCATCTTGAACAGGGCAACCATATGTCAAGGACTCAGTGAGCTTTATTATGTATCTCAATATATGTAAAGAAAATCAAAGTCAACTCATTTTCATTTTGGAATACGTCATCTTATGAAACTGGAGTGGCTACATAACCTGTTCCTGAAGATGCTCTTCTTAAACACAGAGAAGACCCCAACAAACAATCTTTCATGAGTCATCAGCAACTGGACAGCTTGTGATGAAAATTTCCTCACCCTGAAGTTGAAGGAAAAGAAAATTCAGAAAGGAGCTGGGGATTTAAAAAAGACAGAAAACCTAGAAAAGACAAAAATAGATAACAGAATACAGTGGTTTCTTAAAGAGACAGTACAACAGTGCCTCTTTCCATGAATTCGAGAACCTCAGTGCATTTTAGGAAACCTTACTAGAGTGAGAAATAACTGGGAGAAAGACAACAGCTGTTTTTAAAAAGAGATTATTAATATCTTGTCACAGTGGAGCTCAGCAAGCATTTATTTCAAAGTGCTAAGCTTTTGAGTTTCAATTTTCTAATTAAGAAGCAAAAAAAATTGCAACTGAGCTTGCTATTTAAATTGGAAATAAATGTGCATAAAACTAATATTTTAAAGAATCAATTTGCTTCTCTGTTCTGACTTTTCTATCTTTTCTACTCAAATCTTTAATTCATTCATAAAATAATAGAAAGCCCTTTAGTTTCAAATACTTCCGTTGATTTATCAAATAGAACAGAGTAAATCTAGAATTACTTAATAACTTATGAAACTGAAAGAACTAAAAACCAGTTGGCTAAATCACTATTTGTGTTTTTTCCAATTGTGGACACAAAATACCTTAAAGAGATGATACCTAAAGTTATTAAGTAGTATAATATTAACATTTCCCAAGTGATCATGATAAATATGCCTTTATCCAGATGTTAAATTGTACCAAAATGCCCTAGCTAAGTTTTTAACTGGGAGAAGATACATATATAATACAAATAGCAGGCTATAAACAGTCAAGAGAAATCTCTCATTAATTTGAGTCCCTTTTAAACCTTTTAAATTGCTACTACCTTAATTCCTAACAATAAAAATAATCCAGAAGGACACATCATTTTCATTTATAAAACATTTATAAGATAAATTCCTCAATAATCAGGCAATCACTATGTCTTCTGGAGTTTGCAAAAAGCAATTTGATTTCAATTTACTAAGCAAAAATAGCAAGCTAAAAGAACAAATCTATAATAGGATTTTTATTTCATATGCAAGTATAAAAAATTCTCTCTGTTAAGTGAAACATGGAATATTAACATTACATAACAAGCATGAATGATCTGATTAATTTAATGATCTTTATGCTTTATATTTTTTGAGACATTACTAAAGGAAATAATTTTAAAATAAACTTCTAATCTAGATAAGTGTTAAATGTACAAAAAGTTGTGAAAATGGTACAGAGAATTCTCATATAACTTACACCCATTTCCACTATTTATATTATTATATTCTGCATTATCTTAAATAAAATATGTATTGTTATAGTCCACATCTTAGTGAGCGTGCTCAATTGCTCAGTCGTGTCCGACTCTTGACGACCCTAGGGACTGTAGCCCACCAGGCTCCTCTGTCCATGGGATTTCCCAGGCAAGAATACTGGGGTGGGTTGCCATTTCCTCCTCCAAGGGATCTTCCCAACCCAGCGATCAAACCCACATCTCCTGCACCTCCTGCATTGGCAGGTGAGTTCTCTATAAATCTGCCACCCGGGAAGCCCACATCTTAGTGTGTTTAAGCTAATGAATCAATATTGACACATTATTATTTACTGATGTCTGCATTTTAGTTGGATTTCCTTAGTTTTCATCCATTGTCCTTTTCCTGTCCCAGGTCCCACCTGGAATACCATATGATATTAGTTGTCATGTGTCCTTAGGCTCTTCTTAACTATAACAATTTCTTGAACTTTTTCTTGTTTTGGATGACTTTTACGGTTTAGAGACTTATTGGTCAGGTATTTTGTACCTAGACTGAGGTTTATCTGATGTTTTGCCATGATTACACTGGGGCTATATGTTTTTAGGAGGAAGATCACAAAGATAGAGTTCTCTTCCCATCACAGCATATCAAGGATGCGTACTACCAACATAACTTATGATTCTTACCTTGGTCACCTGGCTGAAGTCATGTCTTCAGGTTTCTCCATTGTGAAGTTACTCTCTTCCCCATTCCATACTGTGCTCTCTGGAAGGAAGTCACCACTATGCACAGCCCACACTTAAGGACTGGGGAGCTATGTTCCACTTCCCAGAGAGCAAAGCATCTCCATTGCTTGAATTTTCCAGCACAAGAGATTTGTAGCTTCTCCCCATTTATTATTTATTTATTTATGCAGTCATTTATTTATGTCACACTAGTGGATTCATTTTATTCTTTGGGCTGTAATCCAATATCACTATACTAATTTTGTTCCTATCACAGCCCCTGCTTTGGCCATCACGAGCTCCTTCAACTGGCTCCCAGGTCCCTATGACAACATCTTGCTTCTTCAGTCATTTCCTCTTCTGGCGCTAACAGGGGTCTCAGGCTCACCCTGTGCATTCGCTGTCCAGACACAGAGTCAGCTTGGCATCTCGTTCCTTTCACCACTGAACAATATCCCACCATACAAACAGACACAGTTTGTTTGCCCATTCGCCTATTGAAGGACATCTTGATTGCTTCCAGTTTTTGGTGATTATGAATAAAGTTGTTCTAGATACTAGTGTGTGACTTTTTGTGGATGTAATTTTTCAAATTAGTTGAAAAATACTCAGAAGTATTATAGATTTAAACAAAATTATTTTGGGTCAATTAAGAATAGAAAACTAAGATATTTTATCTTCATTTATTTCTTCTCTGTGGCTCCACATTTCTGATATTATATCATTCTGTTTAGCCTGAAAGACTTCTTTAACACTGATGGCAGGGCACATCTCCAGGATCAGGAAGATCTTTCCTGGATCTTCTCAGTGAGAACGTGGTAATGTTGCTGGACTAAAAGCCCACGTGAGTGTGGACTCTGACTAAGACCCATAGGATTTCTCATCTCACACAATTCTGCACTCAACCTCCATAATTCATCAAAATAACCACTTAAGTGCTAGCAGATTATGCATTTCAGGGACTTCTGTTTCAAGCAAGCAGTCTCTGACCTTTTCTTTCTCTGCCTACACCTACCTGTCCAGATTTTGAGATGGTGGTTTGTACAGTGACCAGCTACTTGGTAGATCCAAGAAAATCCATTGATTTCCAGACTGTCTACCTTTTCCTTGTTGAATTATGAGAATGATTACTTTGAAGCACTTTATATGTCATGGCTGAAATTAGAAGTCAAGATTTTTTTTTTCATTGCTGTGAACTTCAATATTCTGTTTTAGTCTCAGAATTTCAGGTGCTTATCGATGTTTAGCTTTTTAAGAAACTGTAAAACTGTTTTCCAGAATAGCTCTTCCACTCTGCGCTCTGACCAGTCCTGAATGTAAGTTCCAGTTGTTTTACAACCTCATCAACAATGATATTGTCAACATTCTTATTTTTGCCATTTCCATTAAGTGTGTAATGATACCTCATTGAGCTTTTAAATTGTACTTCCCTAATGGCTAATGATGTTGAGCATTTTGTTGTGCTTTTTGGCCATTTGTATATCTTCTATAATTTCTATTTTCCTGCCTTACCGTCCCAGAGAAACAGAAGAAAGTCCAGAAGTATACTCACATGTAATTTGTCACATGATTTTCAACCAATGGACCAAAGGAGTTTATTTGAGAAACAGAAATCTTTCAAATAAAAGATGCATCAGTGTCCGGATGTCTATACCACAGCAGGAACCTTGACTTCTATCTCATGCCATACACATATTAATTTAAGATGTATCACAGGCTCAAATATGGAGGCTAAAATTATGAAGCTTTGAATACACAAGAATATCTTCATGACTTTCAAGTAGGGAAAGATTTCAGGACTTGAAACTCACTAATCATAAAAGAAGAGTAATATGTTCGACTTCATCGAAATTAAAAGCCTCTTGTCATCAAAAGTTATCATCAAGAGAGTGGAAAGGTTCTGGCCACATATCCCTTCTCCTTTCAGACAAGCCAATATGGTCATGGCCAGGAGTCAACAGGGCTGGTGGTTCAGGCAGAGTCTGGACCCAACCACCTGCCCCGTGCACCAATCCTGCCACTTAGCTGGGTGGCTGAGCAACTTACTTCCCTCCCCTGTGTCCCAGTGTCTTCATCTACAAAATTAGTCACACAGTCGTCATTAGGACAACAAAGAGCTTAGAAATTCTCCGGATACATAACAAGTGCCACATGCCTCTTGGCTGAAGTTGTCTGCATCCTGCCATGTCTTTTGAGGATGACTTGCACATCTGAGACACTGTGGATTGATTTTTACAGTTTGCTTTTAAGGGCAAGTCTTACCTTATTTTAGATTCCATGGGGCTAGTTTCAGAAACCTCTTTTGCTGCTTTTCAGGTCTGACATTGAAATTTTTGGTTTATGTTTCCATTTTTAATTCTTTCCTTGAATCAGCTGGATGTGGCTAATTTCTTCCCCTCCCCAGAGAATCTTTCTAAGGATGACTCTCTGAAAGTCCTCCCTGGAAGTGGGAACACTGGCCATCATTTCATGGGGACTCCCAGACCCTGGTATGGGAGCTGGGTCTTCTCTTTGGGACTTCCCTGGTGGCTCAGATGGTTAATAATCTGCCTGCAAGCTTCTTGTTGTGTCTGTGGTGCTTTGGTGCTGGTCTGGCATCCCCTCTTCAGGTCTAGACTCCCCACTGGGAAGGCAACTTCCAACAACAAATTTCCAACTCCTTTAACCCTGGAGATATTTACACATATGTTCATTCATCTACTCAATCATATAACTCCTAGGAATAAAAACTCTATCATTTCCCAACCGACACTTCTGTGTAGTCTGTGCATGAGGCAACCCAGAGCTGCATGAGCTGTGAGGAGGGCACAGGGCCAGTCCCTTCTCTCGGGGGAACTGTGGACATTAAACACATGAACAAACACACAGAGAACCTTGTGAGATAAACAGGTGCCATGAAAGAGAGCACCTCTGGAGTGGTTTGGGACTGGCTGTGTAGGCAGGTGGTCGGCAGAAACATCATTTAAACTGAAACCTAAAAGTCAATAAGAAGCCAGAGTCAGGAAATAGTTCATCAATTGTTCCATTTGTTTATTCACAGCCTGACGGGCACACTGGGCCTTCTGGAATCTAGTTGTTGATATTTCTTAATATCCCTCAGGTTCCAAGCCACTGTATTTCCAAATGAGACCAGTGAACCAATTGAGAATGATAGAGTTGGGAAAAATGAGAATGGATTTTCAAAAAGCATAAGATACTGTGATACTGTGAACTACAATGAGAAATACATGCAGTTGTCCCTTGGTATTTTGGGGGTCTGGTTCCAGGATTCCCTGTGAATACCAAGGTCCATGAATGCTCAAGTCCCTTAGATAACCTACATACATCGTCCTGTATATTTTAAATCATCTCTGGGTTACTTATATTAATACTTGATACAATATAAATAGTTGCCAACATGCAACAAATTCATTTTGCTTTTTGGATCTTTCTGAAATATTTTTTCAAATACTTTTGACCCAGGCTTGATTGAATCCATGAATACACCATCAACGGATGGAGGGCTTCTTTTGGTCTTCATCCCGTATGTGGCACAGAGCTCCTAAAACCATTGGAATTCCTTAAGAGAGTGATACAGTTGTCTTCTGTTATACTAAAGAGTGATTTTGGAAAGCCCCTCAAGATGGAGGCTGGTTGCCAGGAGAACAAACCAGGTGATTAGAGGGTTGGAACTCAGTCCCACCCTTTCCCCTGGCCCCTGAGGAGGGATGAAGGGCTAGAGGTGAAGTCAATCACCTCTGATCTATGATTTAATCAATCATGCCTATGTAATGAAGCTTCCAGAAAAATCTAAAAGGACAGAGTTCAGAGAGCTTGCAGGTTGGTGAACAAAAGAATGGTGCCCACGGAGAAGGTGCAAAAGCTCTGCACCCTTCCACGTACCTTGCCTTGTGCATCTCTTCCGTATGGCTATCCCTCTGTATATTTTAGCATATCTTTAACAAACTGGTAAACATAAGTGTTTCCTAAGTTCTATGAGCCACTCCAGCAAATTAATCAAACCCAAGGACAAAGTCACTGGCACCTCCAATCTATAGCAGGTTTGTCTGAAGCACAGGTGACAACCTGGACTTGAGATTGGAGTCTGAATTTGATGGGAGAGAGAGAGGGCCAGTCTTGTAGGACTGGACCTTAACCCATGGGATCAGATGCTATTTCCAGGTAGATAGTGTCAGAATTCAGTTGAATTGTGGGACACCCAGCTGGTGTTGTAGAGAATTCCTTGAAGGTGTGGGGAAACACGCACACACTGGAACTGATATCAGACTCCTTTCTAGTGGTGATCAGAACTGGTGTTGGTATCAGAATCACTCTTAGATACATTCAGAAAACTATAGACCCTAGAACTCTTTGCTGGTCCCAGGTAAGGATGAAGGGTCTGGGACATAAGTTGAGGCCCCCCTGCATCAAGACAAAGAAGCAGTGATGTCTCTACACCAACAGGGTCCCAAAGACCACATGGTGAAGGATGCCGTCTTTTCCATAAAATCCATCTGAGAAGGAGATCCAGGGTATAAGATCTAAGAAATAAATGCATTTGGATGCAAACAAGATGTTTGACAATATCTGCCACAACATCTCTCTGGCCACAATGAAGAACTATGACAGTATAATGTAAGCTATAAAGACAGGGTATATCACTAAATAATAATTTTTAAAACTTCATTTCAGTCTGCTAAAGCACAGTATATAAATGGAGGGTTAGAAATAGTAAGAAAAGTAATGGACTTACCCTTATACACGTCAGAAAATAGATCATTAAATACAGCTTCAACAACATTCAAAATGAAAAATCACAGTTACATTTCTCTCATCAGCTCATTCATTCCCATCTAATTAATTCTTGCTCCATGGGACCTTGTGTTAGCAGTCTACTTTCAAGAAGCAATTCTAGCCTGCTGGAAATCTTTTTTTAATTGGCATTGGTCTTTTTAATTGTAGAAAATACATATAATATAAAATTTACCATTTTAGTCATTTTTAAATCTTATTCTATTACAGTAAAGATGTAACATGAGATCCACCCTCTTCACAGATTTTTAAGTGCTCAATTCTGTTGTTGATAGGCACAGTATTGTATAGTAGATCTCTAGAATGTATCCATCTTGCATAACTGAAACTTCATACCCATTGGTTAGCAACCCCTCCAACCTCCGCCTCCAGCCCCTGGCAACCACCATTCTATTCCTTGCTTCTATGAGCTTGACTATTTTAGAATCCTCATATAAATGGAAATATGCACCAATTGGTCATCTGTAACTGGTTGGTTCACTTAAGATAATATCCTCAAGGTTCATCCATGTCGTCACATACAGCAGGATTTCCTTCTTTTTAAAGCTGAACAATATTCCCGTATGTTATGTACCACATTTTGATTATCCATTCATCCTCTGATGAACATTGAGATTGTTTCCACATCTTGGCTTATTGTAGATAGCACCACAATAAATACGAGAGTGCTAATATCTCTTCACGTTCCTGATTTCAATGTTTTTCAATAAATAATACCCAGAGGTAGGACTATTGGATCATTTGGTAGTTCTGTTTCTCATCTTTTGAGCCATCCCCATACTGTTTTCCACAGTGGCTGTACCAGTTTACACTTCCATCAACAGAGCACAAGTGTCCTTTTCTGCACATCCTCACCAACACGTTGTCTCTTGTCTTTTTGACAACCGTCATTCTAACAGGTGTGAAATGATATCTCACTGTGGTGATTTGTTTTGCTTTTTAATATTTATTTATTTGGTTTCACCAGGTCTTAGTTGCAGCATGCAGAACGTTTGATCTTCATTGCAGCATGTGGGTCTAGTTTCCTGACCAGGGATCGAATGTGGGCCCCCTGCATTGAGAGTGCAGTCTTAGCCTCATTGTGGTTTTGGTTTGCATTTCCCTGATGATTAATGATATTGAGCATCATTTCATATACCCATTGGTCACGTGTATAACTTCTTTGAGAAAATATCTATTCAGGTCCTCTGTCCATCTTTGAATTGGGTTCTTAGGGTTTGGAGAGGGGTTTGTGTTTGTTTTGTTTTGTGTTGTGTTTGTTGCTATTGAGTTGCAGTCTGAAAGTTATATAAGCAACATCAGCTTAAGTCCAAAGTCTTAACAAAATTTTTAGATCTAAGTAGTTACCAGCACCTGGTGCAGCCCTTTCTACACTAGATTCTGAAATCAATCTCCTTTGTTGAACACCTATTTTCTCAGCCTGTAACTCAGAGAACTTTCAGACAATCACAACAAAGCAGAAACCAGCTGTTGATGTCAAGGCTCTGGTTATTTTATTATGCCTACCAACAATAGGAGAATGGAGGGAGCACAGTTCATAATTACTGTATATGGGTTTAATCAGTGTTTCTTTGGCAGTTAAGAACATCCCACAGAAAGTGAGGGCACTGACTTGTCTCCAGAGCTTGCTTGTAAAGTGTACAATCTCTAAAACACAGTTATATTAATTATGCTTTACCTGAAAACTTGGGAAGGCTGAGATTCTCCTTTGATTTGACAGATCTTTCCATACAGTTTTTAATGAGTGTTGAACTAATTAAGAAACATGGAGCGTACAAAAAAATCTCATTATTTCTACCATATCTCATTTTATATATAAAAGAAAAAACCTTTGTGCTTTTCTGATAGCTCCATGGGAAATAACAAGGATAGTTTTAAGTGTTTTTTATTCTAAAATGTATTATTTTCCAGAATTTATGGTTTAATTTCCATGAGACAAAAAAAAATCAAAAGAATTATAGTAGGAGATTTGGTCACTTAATTAAGATAGGACAATAGATGCCTAATAAGAATGGTTTGACTACCATTTAAACTAAATAACATACATTATTTTAAATGAACATAGAAGATGATAATATGACTGAAAGAGCATATTTCTCACAGAAATGAGGGGTTTCCTCCACTGTTCTGCTTTTAGTAAAGGGTATAACAAATCCTTGCTCCTTGGGAAAAAATATGACAAATCTACACAGTGTATTAAAAAGCAGACACATCACTCTGCCAACAAAGGTCCATCTAGTCAAAACTATGGTTTTTCCAGTAGTCATGTGTGGATGTGAGAGTTGGACCATAAAGAAGGCTGAGCACCGAAGAACTGATGCATTTGAACTGTGGTGCTGGAAAAGACTCTTGAGAGTGTCTTGAACAGCAAGGAGATCAAACCAGTCAATCCTAAAAGAAAATCAACCTTGAATATTCATTGGAAGGACTGATGCTGAAGCTGAAGCTCCAATACTATGGCCACCTGATGCAAAGAGCTGACTCACTGGAAAGACCCCAGTGATGGGAAAGATTGAGGGCAGGAGGAGGGGGGGGTGACAGAGGATGAGATGGTTGGATGGCATCACTGACTCAATGGACTTGAGTTTGAGCAAACTTAGGGAGATAGTGAAGGACAGGGAAGCCTGGTGTGCTGCAGTTCATGGAGTCACAAACACTCGGACATGGCTTAGGCACTTAACAACAACAACATAACAAATTCTCCAAGAGCACAGACACGTACCTAGTAGGATAAGGAGTCTCTGCCATCTTGGCAGATTACAGCAAGTAAGAAAACTTTTTACTCCCTTGGGTTAAAAGTAGATTAAAAAAATAAATAAATAAAAATTTTTTTTAATTTTTTTAAATAGATTAAACACTCCAGTTCAATCATTTTAAGGGAAAGAAAATGTAATTTCTAGTTTTTAATAACATAATAAATGGCAATAAGTGATCCACAAGTTCCTTTTTAAATGTAATTTTATGGATAAGCAAGGGAGAAAACCCAGACCGTACCTGTGGTAGTAGATGAAAGCTGGAGACATCATTAAGAACTCATGTTTAACCTAATATACAAATATGCTTCCAGATGAATGGATATTGACATATATGGACAAATATATATATATATATATATATATATATATATCCATATATATATATGGATATGTGTGTATGCATAGGTCAATATGCAGACAGATAAAGGAGGAAAACTTCCCTTCTTCCCTTCTAGCTTCTTTGGATTGTCTAATAAATTGACATAAGACAGATCAATAGGAGAAAAACCAACTTAATTTCATATGTACAAGACTCCATAAAAATATGACTCAAAGAAGTGACCAAACCAGGAAGTCATTATATCTTTTAGACCAAGACACAATAAATTAATCTTAAGTAACAAGACTTTGGCTTAAACTCAAATCTTTTAGCCTATTTCTTCCTCTGCATCTTGTGTACTATTATGAATTTTAAAGCAAATGAACAGCATGATAATTCCAATTGTTAAGGATTAGCCCCTGGTGTTATTTCAGAGCTTTCAAACAGTGATACATAAATGAGCTCCATTCCTCACAACATATCAGTTGTCCATGTGGGCCAGCCCACATTGTTATGAGATTCAAAAAACTCTGAAAATCTGTCTTCTTTCAAGAAAAGATGGAAACCTATAAAAACTGTGACTTGAAACCCTTGACAAATGTTCATTATGTAAATCTATTGTCATATCAAGTGTATAAATTTCTTTTAAATAACTCAAGTAAATCCCACATAGACTAGAATTGTAACCATGATTCCCGTGCTCCAGTCTCCCCCAGAGAACACTATATTTAGTTTTTTCATCTCCTACACCCCCACAACCAAATGTTCAATTTTCATGGTGTTGCTAGTCGAGGCAATATTCATGGATGGGGTGCAAGGCTTATGGAGCTGAGTTGTATCACATTATTAACCCATTAATGGTGTGTGAACACATCACGCTCAATCCACAGTTTCCTCCTTCTAGACATGCTCCCCAGAAAGCCTGGTGGCATATTCTGTACCTCTCCTTCCTTCGAGTCTCCTGGAACAGAGCTTCTGGTGAATTCCTCAACTTCTTTCATGCCCAGATACTTCAGTTTAGTTAGGTTTTGAAGCCAAGGATACAGGGGAAATGGTAACTACATGAGAAATTTTAAAGACTTTTAAAAATAAACTAAAACTTTCTACTGGATGATTGAATGTTTTGTTCTTATTGTTTGGTCACTAATCATGTCCAAATCTTTTGCTACCCCACGGATTGTAGCCCACCAGCCTCCTCTGTCCACGAGATTTCCCAGGCAAGAATACTGGGGTAGGTTGCCATTTTCTTCTCCAGGTTAGGGTGATAATAGTAACAATATGTTGTAGAATTTCTAACATTAGTAAAAGTGTATTACAATAAGAGCACAAAAAATAGAAAGGAAGGATGGAAGTAACCATTGTAAATTCCTTTTGCCTCATGAGAAGTTGTAAAATATTACTCAGAGGGAGACTGCAACTAGTAAAAGACGTGTATCATGAACTCTAAAGAAATCACTAAAATATCACTGCAACAGCTAATAATCCAACAAAATCAATGCTGTGGAATTATTTTCAAAAAGTCAATAGTTCTAAGAGAAGACAGAGAAAGGGAACAAAGGATAAATAGGACAGAGAGAAGACAGCAAGACCACAGACAGAAACCAAATCATTTCAATAATCATATAAAAGGTAAATGGTCCGAAACCCATCTAAAATCAGAGATTGTCAGATTGAATGAAAAAAAATCAAGGCCCAAGTATGTCTTGCTTACTGGAAACCTACTTTAAATATAAAGACAAATAAGTTAAATGTAAAGGGTGTAAAAACATATGCCTTGCTGACAGTCTAAGGAAGCAACAGCATGTTAATAACGGACAAAGTTGATTTCAGAACAAATACTATAACAAGGAATAAAGGAAATCTTGTTATAATGTTACAGGTGTCAGTTAATCAAAAGAACATAACAACAATCTCTTCCACAGGTTCCCAGGGACCTATGTAAACACAAAAGCAAGGTAATTATTAATTTCCAGGAATTACAAGTGATATAAGAATGGAAATGAAATGATAGCCTTCCATGTCCTGGAGCTGCAAATAATATTTACCTACTAGAAAATGTAATCAGTAGCTATTGATCTAGATTCTGTTTCAGAACTATACCAGCACTACAGGTACCAGGGAGGTGTGGGCTTATGTGTGGGAAGCACACGATGAGAGCTAAACCTTCATCTCCCACAGCAGAAGCAGGAGATAAGACCCAAAAGAAATTGCAGTAGAAATTTATTCTTTAGAAATAGGAAGATAGAGAACAGACCTCAAAGAGTTTAGAGTGTTTGCATATGGCGAATAAGAATTTGGAATGAGTAGGGATGGAGCAGGTAAGTGTTGTTCTCATTAAAAGTCTAGTACATCTGTCTTTTTAAATCATGTACACATTACCTTTGATGAAATATAAAATATAATTTAAAGAATTTAATTAATGATGCAAAAATGGCAAGGGAAAGGACTGAGGAGAGGGACTCCAGCTGTTGATTAGGGTCAAGGGCCCAACTGACCTAATCAGCTGTGATCAGGAAGAGTGATCGAGAAGACACCTAGAGGCTTCCACTAGAACCATGAGGTCAGAAAGCAGGATGAACAATGCTTCCAGAAAGGGCCAGGCTGGCCCTCAAAGCCTGGGTGAAGTGGGGGATGATTTGATAGACAAAAAACAGGTGCTCACCACTGACCTAGCTTTGCATTGATTTCCACTGGATACAAATCAGTTCAGAAACACTTGTTTGCGCACTGCTTCTGCCCAGTTCTAGTGTAATTCCCCACTGAAAATCGCAGCCTACTGGAGCAGAAACCTTCCTGGGAACCAGTGCAAGTTAGGAAAACTAGACCTGTAACGAGTTACTGGAGGCTAGATGTGAACTGGATTGAGAGTTAAACATTCCAAAGAGACACAGTCCTAGGGGAGCCCTTACACATTTGTGAAGTTGACCTCTAGAAGCACAACCAAGTTCTCACAGTAAATATAACAGAAAAATCCCCTTGTACTTCTAGCAGGAGGGGAAATGGAATCACTTTTAAATATATGAAAGCACTGAGCTCTTTTTAGCAAGGTGAAACTAGCTAACCAGAGCTTAACTTGCTCTGGGATTTATCAGAGCTTAACTGAGCAGAGAGAAGAGAAATACCCAACTCTAGCCCACTCTGGCTATCCTGTCCCACCTAAGGGAGAAGAAACCAACAGAAACACTTGCAAAGTTCACAGTCCAGAGGTGTCCTCTCATTAAAGGACTGAGATCTAATCAGGGGACTATAGAATGCTTCCCCTCCCCCTGCACCTCACCACCACACGACTAAAGGTGTATTCACTACACAGTTCCTCTCACCCAGTACATTATGTCCAAATCAGGAAAAAATCATAAAGCATACTAAAAGGAAAAACACAGTCTGAAGAGACAGAGCAAGCATCAGAACCAGACGTGACAGAGATGCTGGAATTACCAGAGAATTTAAAACATGTTAAATGTTCTAATGAATAAAGCAGAGAGCATGTAAGAACAAATGGGCAATGTAAGCAGAGAGATGGGAATCCCAAGAATGAACCAAAAAGAAATAATAGAGATTAAAAAAAAAAAAAAACAAAAACGCTGTAACAGAAATGAAAAATGATTGCTTTGATGGGCTTATTAGTAGTCTGGGCATGGCTGAGGAAAGAATCTCCAAATTTGAGGATATATCAGTAGAAACTCATAAGACTAAAAAGCAAAGGGAACAAAGTCTGAAAAAAACAGAGCAGACTAGAATCCTCAAGGACTGTGGGACAGTTATAACATACCTACTAGGATTACCAAAAGGGAAAGAAAATACTGAAACATTAATGACTGAGACTTTCCCCGAAATTAATGTCAGACACCAAACCAGAGATCCAAGGGATTTAGACAGGACCAAGCAGAATAAATGCCACACACAAGAAAACCACCCTACACCCATGCATATCATTTTCAAACTACAAAAAATCAAAGATAAAAAAAATGCTGAAAGAAGTCAGAAAGGGGGGGAAAAAATCTTACCTATAGAGGAGCAAGGATAAGAATCACATCCAATTTCTCCTCAGAAATCCTGCCAGCAAAAAAATGAAATATTTAAAGCACTGAAAGAAATGAAAACACCAGCATAGGATTGTGTACTCTGCCAAATGATCCTTCAAAAGCAAAAAAGAAATAAATCCTTTCTCAGACAAAGACAGTAAAATGACCAGTGGTTGCCAGGAATTAGGGGCAGAGAAGCATGGAGCACAGAGGTTTTTAGGGTGATGAAAATACTCAGTGTGATACTAAAATGGTGGGTACAAGTCATTATACATTTGCCTGAATCATACACTGTACATACAATGTCATGAGTGAACCCTAAAGTAAACTATATGTTTTGGATGATGGTAACATGTCAAGGTAGGCTCATGGATTATAACAAACGTGTCCCTCTGGTAGGGAACACTGATTATGGAGGAGGCTGTGCATGTGTAGGAGCAGGGATATATGGAAAATCTCTATAACTTCCCCTCAATTTTGCAGCCAACCCGAAACCCCTCTTTCAAAATTGTCTTTAAAAAAAAAAAGAAAGCAATAAACGACTGATGCACAGCCCTAGACGTGACTTCTGTGGATTTTGCTTTTAAAAGTACCTCAAACCCTCTCCCCCAGGCTTCCCTGATAGCCCAGTTGGTAAAGAATACACCTGCAATGCAGGAGACCCCGGTTCAATTCCTGGGTCGGGAAGACCCACTGGAGAAGGGATAGGCTACCCACTCCAGTATTCTTGGCCTTCCCTGGTGACTTAGCTGGTAAAGAATCTGCCTGCAAAGCAGGAAACCTGGGTTCGATCCCTGTGTTGGGAAGATCCCCTGGAGAAGGGAAAGGCTACCCACTCCAATATTCTGGCCTGGAGAATTCCATGAACTGTATAGTCCATGGGGTCGCAAAGAGTCAGACACGACTAAGCATCTTTAACTTCACTTCACAAACCCTCTCCCCACCCTACCCGGGCCTATCTCCTCCCTGGGAATGTGCTTTAGTTCATAGTTTGCAAACTCTGTGAAAAATAAAGCAATCTTTTTGCTTTAAGATGATCTTTGCTCTTTTTCTAGGATCTATTTCTAATTTAGGATGACAAATAAAATCAGAAAAAAGTGTAAAAAGCTGTAACATCAGTTGACTAGCAATGCAAGGAAAATGATGCCCAAACCCAGCAAATCAGGCTGAGGGATATAGCCACCCTCTCGGGCCATATAAGCTCAGACTCACGCAGGCCCACGTTCTCCAGCCCTGGTCCCCTCCCCAGGAGTCCCAAGGGAAGACTCAGACCCTCCCCAGATATTTGAGGATACGAGAGTTTTTAGGGAATCTGGGTTAAAATGCAGGTGGGACAGGACCCTTGCCTGGCCCCGACCCTAGCTATCTGAAGGCTCACCTTCCCACTCTGGGGGCCTCGCCCCCCATCTGTGAAACCTGAGAGGGCAGGGATGTTGGGGCCACACATCCTTAAGGCCCCTCCAGCTGTAATCTTTGTAATGAAGCGTTTCGTTAAGCCCCTCAGGAAAGAGGGACACTTCGATGTGTGGGGGCAAACGTTGGGAGATCTGGGAGAAAATATGCTTCCTCTTAGCAGGAAAGACATTCTTTCCTACAATGTTCAAGAAGGCAGACTGTCACTGGAAAAAATAAAAAGACTGCCATTTGAAGTTTGAAGAGCAGCAGGCAGGGGCTTGTGTCCTTTACTAATGGGTGTGAAAGGAGCTCAGTGCCCATAGAGCAATGTATCAGCAGCAGGGGGCAGCAGAGGACAGGCCACAGTGCAGCGCCCCAGAGCCCCAGTATCCCAGGTTGCGTCCAAGATGCTCCCTCTAGGATGTTGAGGCCAAGATGTTGGGGCCAAGATCCATCCAGGATGCTGGAGGTAGGGATATGGGCCCAGGGTGTGTCCAAGGTACTCAGTCCAGGATGCTGGGTTCAGAATACATATGGCAAAGTTGCGTCTGCTGACCTTCACTCCTAGCTGAGTTTGATTGCCCTAGCCTGCACCTTCCCACAAACACCCCGCTGCTCTCCACACCCCACATAGCCACAACCCAGAAGGCCCAGGGAACCGAATCTCACTTATTTAACTAATTAATTAATTACCATACAAATGAATAGCAGTGAAGATCAGGACAGTTTGGTGTAGAGGCAGTTTGGGGTGACTCAGAGAGTTCAAGTTAAGGATTCCTTTCTGCTCACCTCAGAATGATGCTTGCAACTCAGAAGTCACTATTTAAGGCTACTTTGGGTCACTGACTTTGTTCTCAATGTGTCTTCCCTATACTAAATGCCTCGGGGTCATGGCAGACGTCTTCACCTCTACCACAGCTCAGCCCTGTGACCTTGTGAGAAACGCAGTGCCTGGACATGTGTCAGGAAGCATTTAACAGGAGGTTTCCTGTGTGCTGTTTTGGATCTGTCAGGAACCCTCTGGCCCTTATTAATTCCCGAATATTCAGGAATTAAGAGGAGAGGCACGCCTTTCCCGGGGCTGAGGAATCCAGACATTTCTCATTACAGTGATAAGTACCCTCTTCCTCCCTATAAACCATACGGTAAAAGGTGATTGTTTGCAACTCTCTCTTTAATAGGGATCGTCTTATGTTTTTTGTAAATCTGGAATTTTAATCTTTATCTTTGCTGAGAATAACTACCTTGTAAGACAGTATATATGTCCACACCATGTTGATTAAAACACCTTTGCTCCATCAGAGCTTGGGTCCCCGGGTCTGTCTTTCTTTCTTTCTTTCTCTCTCTATCTCTCTCTATTTCTGGCTGATTCCCTGGAGCACGGAAGCAGGCTGCATAACCCAGGGAATGTTAGCCTCTTTCCTTCTTTCACTCTCTTCATCGTCGACTCCGGACCACCAGGTTCCGGTCCATTAAAGGACCAACAGATGTGTATACACTGCTATATTTAAATGTCATTTTACTTTATTTGTATACCTTTTTTGTCCTGGGTCTTCATTGCTGCGTGGGCTTTCTCTAGTTAGTGTGAGCAGGGACTACTGTTTGTTGTGGTGTGCAGGCTTCTCGTTGTGGTTTCTCCGTGGTGGAGCACGGGCTCTAGGAGCATGGGCTTCAGTAGTTGTAGCACGAAGGCTCGGGAGTTGTTGCACACAGGCTTAGCTGTTCTGTGGCGTGTGAAATCTTCCCAGACCAAGGATCTAACCTGAGTCCCCTGCATTGGCAGGTGGACTCTTATCCACTGTACCACCAGGGAAGTCCCACACTGTTATATTTAAAATAGATAACCAACAAGGACCCACTGTACAGCACAGGGAACTCTGCTCAATATTTTGAAATAACCTAAATGGAAAAAGAATTTGAAAAAGAATAGATCCATGTATGTATATAACTGAACCACTTCGTTGTGCATCTGAAACTAACACTGCTAATCAACTATGCTTAATGTAAAATAGAAATTTTTTAAGAATGTAATGCTTATAGCAAAATGTTCACAAGACACTGCTGTTAAATAGGCTGTTGTAAGATGATGTATGATATGAATCCACTTCACTGAGAAAACAAGAGCATATGTCTGGGAAAGATTCTCAATCTCCTAACAGATAATTGATGGCACCCGCTGTGTTGCCCTCTGCCGAGTTACTCTAAGTGGCAGTCAGATCTAGAGGCCCGGTCATACTCGGGAATGTCTTAGTATGTTTCTGTGAGAGACGTGCTATCTGGATGATGAGGCCATTTACAAAATAATGATGTTTTCAGTCTATGATTCCTCACTTATCAGCTGGAAATTTCCATTAAAAAGAACTTTGCCTTTAACCCTTTGTCCTGACGCAGGTAGTTGTCCAGGGCCCCCTAGCTCTCTTGGGAGATGAGACAACCCTGGGTTGTCTTATTCTAGTGTAATATAGGCCGTCTCTCCCTGAAGTCAGTGCTCCTTGTAATGCGCAGTGGTTTGGAGGAGACCACCGTCTAAGAGGTAGGAGGCTGAGCACAAAGGCTGGATTTGGTTTAGGCCTTTGTGATGGACAGAGTGAGGAAATCGTCGTGAGGAGCCTTACAGGCCTCCCCAATACTGCTGGGTTTTATTAGCTATTTTTATAGGAATGCAACATGTAGGGCCTCCCAGGTGGCACAGTGGTGAAGAATCCACTGGTCAATGCAGGAGGGCAGAAGACTCGGATTCGATCCCTGGGTGGGGAAGATTCCCCTGGAGGAGAAAATGGCAACCCACTCCAGTATTCTTGCTGTAAAGTTCCATGGACAGAGGAGCCTGATGGGCTACATGGGGTCGTGAAGAGTCAGACATGACTGAGCACGCATGCGCCCAACGTGTAGGGGGCGCTGCAAGCTTACAGCTTGCTCGGTTTCCACTAGGGGCACACACTGTGTCCAGGACTTGCCCAAGAAGCTCCTCTGCTGTCCAGTACCCCTTTCAGCCACTGCTCCACTTCATGGTGAGGCGGACCCCCTTATGAACCTCTGAGTCCACCGATAAGTCTTCAACTTTCAGAACTGGTGTAATGGAATTTTATGGTATGTAACTCTCTTTGCGGGGGAGGGTTTCCACTTAATACTCAAGGTCCATCTTTAAAGTTAAGTAAAAGAGTAAGCTTTAAATAAATTGCACCCGTGGGTCATTTTAATAATTCAGACAAGATAAAAGGATTTATAATGAAAAGTGTATCTGTCTCTCACATCCCTTTCCCAGAGGTTACCACAGTTACCAGTTTCCTCAACATTATTTCAGACAAATAGGCTTCTGTTATGTGCTTGTGCATGTGTGTGTGTGTGTGTGTGTGTTCTTTCTTACAGACAAACTGGCACATGCTGCCTACAGAAAAGGACTCTCTTTATGAGATTACCTCCTGAGTATTTCCCGAATTAGCCTGCCTTCTCACCCCATCACCACCGCCACTCCGTCTGCCTCTGAAGAGGACACCCAGTTGCTCAGAAGTAACTCAACCTGGGTTTATCTGGCATTTCCTTGTGGTTCAATTCGTAAGACTTCAGAAGTCATCGCTTCCTCCCAGGAGACACCGTGTGTCAGTGTGTGCCCCTGAGAGACACAAAACTTGACCACTCAATTGAGGAAGGGTCTGCACATAGAGATGGGCAACAGGCACATGAAAAGATGTTCAACACTGCTAATTATTAGAGAAATGAAAATTAAACTACAATGTGGTACCACCTCATTCTGGTCAGAATGACCATCATTGAAAGGTCTACAAATAATAAATGCTGGAGAGGATGTGGGGAAAAGGAAACCCTCCTACATTGTTGGTAGGAATGTAAACTGGTGTAGACACTGTGGAGAACAGTATGGAGTTTCCTTAAAAAGACCAAAAATAGAACTATAATATGATTCAGTGATCCCACTACTGGGCTTATATCCAGAATAGGCAAAAATGCTAATTCAAAAAGATAATGCATCCCTAGGTTCATAGCAGCACTATTTACAATAGCCAAGACATGGAAGTAACCTATATGTCCATCAACAAAGGAATGGGTAAAGAAGATGTTGTACACACATGCAGTGGAATACTACTCAGTCATAAAAAAGAGTGAAATAATGTCATTTGCAGTAATATGAATGGACCTAGAGATTATCATGCTAAGTGAAATAAACCAGACAAAGACCAATAGCATATGATATCACTTATATGTAGAATCTTTTTTTAAAAAATGATACAAATGAACTTATTTACAAAATAGAAATACACTCACAAACATAGAAAACAAACTTATGGTTACCAAAAGGGAAGTCTAAGGGCAGGGGATGGGTAAATTAGGAGTTTGACATTAATAGACACACACTATTCCCAGGTGATGCTAGTGGTAAAAAAAATCTGCCTGCCAATGCAGGAGACACAAAAGATGCAAGTTCCATCCCTGGGTCGGGAAGATTCCCTGGAGGAGAGCATGGCAACCCACTCCAGTATGCTTGCCTGGAGAATCCCCATGGACAGAGGACCCTGGTGGGCTACAGTTCACAGGATCACAAAGAGTCAGACATGACTAAAGCGACTTAGCACACACTATATATGAAATATATAAACAACAAAGATCCACTGTATAGTACGTGGAACTATATTCAATATCGTGTAATAACCTACAATGGGAAAGAATCTAAATCACTTTGTGTGCCTGAAACCGTATACCTGAAACTAACACAATATTGTAAATCAACTCTACTTCAATTTAAAAAAGGAGGAGTCTGCAGGTTTATCTGTTGTAAAATCACTGAAATTAGTCTGTGATGAGTTAAGTCGTCTGAGACAATGTGTCTTGTCTGTCATCAAATGTCCACTGAAAGCGGTGACAACGCTGGCGTTGGCACTTCCTCTGTGTTCATGGTTTCTTAACTGCCCGGAGCTCCACTGCCCGTGGGACCAGGCAGTGCCTCTCAGACCTGTGGCCCCTGCAGTCCTGCTCAGCATCTTCAGAAGCCCAGCCTGCAGCTGCAAACGGCAGGCTCCAGGAGGAGTGAGGGATGGTGAGGCCAGGGTGAGGACATCAGATGCAGAGCCATGCCCTCTGTCCTGGCCCCAGAGGGCCTCTGGGTGGCTTTGATGCCCACGCCTGGTCATCACAAGGACCTCGTCCCTGGTCTTACTTTGTTCTAAGGCTTCATGAGTTCTCTCTTCCTCTGGGCAAAGAATTTAGAGCTTTGATTTTGAAACCAAATTTGGATTCCTGATCCAAGAATCCCTGTTTATTTAGCAAGTTGTAGTCTAGAATCGATGCCAGGAAAGGATTATTCATGAATGCTTTGATGAGTGCCTCTGCCTGGGAGGATGGGTTGAGGGTACTATGCCATCTGACTCCTCCACCTTCATTCTTCACTTGAGAGTGGTCTTGTCTTAAATGATCTTAGCTTAACTCTAATGTTGCCTTTCCTGGAATGGATGTCTGGTTCTTCAATTCTAAAACCAAATCTGGATTCTAGATTCTTCAGGACTGAGATCTTAAGTAAGTTTTCACTGAGTAGCATAACCCAGGTGAATTCATCTCTGAGGATTTTGATTATATGTTAACTTCGCCTGAACTTCATTCGTAGTGCGATCGTGTCTGTAGTCGTGTGACATGTTGGAAGACAGTCTTTTTTTTTTTTGACCTTCACTATAAGCACTGTAGGGAAGAGAGTCTTAACAGCCCAGGATGTGACTAGGTACAGGACAATGTTTTTAAATGCATAAATACAATTCTTACAATTTCAGATGCAAGTTAGTTGTGATATTGTGATATGTATGCTTCTTTATTAACACACTGTGCTAAGTCACTTCAGTTATATCCAACTCTGTGCGACTCTATGGACTATAGCCCACCAGGCTCCTCTGCCCATGGGATGCTCCAGGCAAGAACACTAGACTGGATTGCAGTGCCCTCCTCCAGGGGATCTTCCCAACCCAGGGATCAAACCTACACCTCTTATGTCTCCTGCATCAGCAGTCAGGTTCTTTACCACTAGGGCCACCTGGGAAGCCCTATTAACACATCAAATAAAGCAAAACCCAGCAGAGTGTGCAACAGACATCATAATTTTAATGAAATGGAATGATGAAGATAAACCACATTCAGACTCTCTGACACAACTGGAATGGATATGGAAACATTTGTGATTTTTCTTGATAACAAAAGTTTCAGGCATTGCTGACAGTGCTGTAGCCACCTCCAGTCAGGTGTGAAGAGCGGTAGTCAAGCCTTTTCTGCCACCTCTAAAAACCAGCTAAAAACACCGAAGTCAGAGTGACAGAAAACACGCATGTGTGCATGTGCATGCATGTATGTGTGTGTATTTCACCTTTATCACTGGTAAGGCGCTTTGGGAGCTGCAGAACTCAGCCTGAAGCCACAGCTGGGCTTCTTCCCATCGCTGACACTCCGTCTGTCACATCCTGTCTGTCACATCCTGTCTGTCACACCCTCCACGGCAGTTCAAGGACATGGAGCAGACAGTTGCCCCAATGGATCCCCAGGTGCAAAGAGGAAAAAGAGAGAGAGGCAGCTTTCCAAACTTCTATAAGGAGGGACTCGTGAACTTGACCTCTGGGGCACCAGCTGCCTCAGGCAAGTCCAGCAGGTGAAGTCCCGGGGATCATGCCCGTCCCTGCTCCTCACATCACCAGTCAGAGCACGGGAGGAGAGGCTGCCCTCCCAGCTCCTGGTTCGCAGGTCCGGCAAGGGGCAGGGAGGGCTTCCATGCCCCCGCTGGCCTTCCCCCTGAAGCTCAGGGTCTGCAGTGCTGGGTGGCAGTCCTGATTCTGCCTGCAGGAGCCATCTCCAAAGGGAGCTGCTGCTTCTTCATGACTCTCTGGAGTCTCTGCCCCCAGAAGACTTCCCCCAGGGCAAGAAGAGAGCATGGCTGAGACTCCAACCCCCTCCCCACCTCCAGACCCTAAACAAAAGCTCTTGTTTCAATCTCACATTATGCCTGTAATGACTTATTTTGTCAGCTTGGCTAGACCATAGTACTCGGTGTTTGATCAAATACCCACCGAGGTGTTGCTATGAAGGTATTTTTAAGATGTGATTAACATTTAAATCCATGGACTCTAATCAAAGTACATTACCCTCCAAGATAGGTGTGGGACTCATCTAATCAGGAGCAGCCTGTAAGAGAAAAAAAAAACTGAGATTTCCTGAGGTAGAGGGGATTTTGCTCCATACACACTTTGGACTCAAGATTGAAGCATAAGCTCTTCCCTGGGTCTCCAGCCTGCCTTCTGCCCTGCAGATTTCAGAATTGACAGCTCCACACTGTATGAGCCAACTCCTTAAAATAGATAGATGGTAGATAGATAGATAGATAGATATAGACAGGCAGGCAGACAGACAGGCAGACTTGGAGTAATAGAGATTGAGAAAGACAGAGAGGAAAAGGAAAGAGAGATTGGGAGATTCAGAGACAGAGAGACAGAACAAAGGAAAGAAAATTCAGAAGGCAGAGTCCTTCTTGGAGATGAGGAAAGCAGAATGCATAGGCAAAGGTAGTCAGGTCCACCAGGGCCAAGCCAAACCTCTGTGTCCCTCACACCTCAAAGGCAAACAGAGCGCCCTCGGAGCAGACCTGCAGAGCCGCTCCAGGCACCTGAGCTACACAGCCTCAAGCAGGAGGAGCAGGGAAGACACGGCTGAGGTCCCCCGGCTCTTCAGGTGAGGGGCAGGGAGTCAGGCATTTCTGTTCCCCTTACCCAGAGGCAGAACTGATAACCAGTGATGAAATCAGGATGTGACAATCAATCCCCCAACTCTCACACTCTCTCTGTCTGTCACACACACACACAGACAGAGAATCTGTTGCTCCTGCTTCATTTTTGTTCTTGTTCTTGCTGCTACTTATTGTGTGACTTTCCTGGATTAATTCTGTAGATTCTGTACTCCAGGCAATGCATGCACATTGAGTTCTCTGCTAGCTTTCTTTTTTTTCATTATTTTTATTTTTTAAGCCTGGCTTCCTATGAGTCACGAAGGTCAGTGTCATTTAGCGGTCAGTTTATGATGTTCTTCAATGCAATGAACCACCCATTGCTATTTTGCTTGTCCATTTCCTTCCTGGGCGTAGACGAAGCCCTTTGCATGCCCAGGAATGTGCCAGAGTTTTTTGAGGTTTCCTGTGGTTATCTAGCTCTCCAGGTCTTCCTTTTACACTTTTGGCCAGGCTTTTTTTCACCTCAGCTGAAGTTAGAGCCTGTGTGGCTACCATATTACTAGCAGATTGCTAGTGTTTTCTGTCAATGGATAGGGCTTTTTTTTTTATTCAGAGTTGAACTTTGAGTCATATCAAATGGAGACTACCAGGGAAGTGAAGATTTTCCAGGTTGGTCAAACAGTTGACTCTGTTCCAAGCTTCGGGCTTTTAATTGATCTCTCAAAATGGTCATTTCTCTGTCAGTCATGAGTCTGCCAACTTTTCTTGACATTGAGCTGGGGTGCAAGGGCAAATGTCAGAACCTTAAGTTTCACCACCAAGTACTCTGCTGCTCTTAGGAAAATTTGTATTTTTTTTAATATAAGTTTTTAGTTTGTTCTGTGTCTGTGATTAATTTCCAGAGTTCTAAAAAGGTGGGGGTTTTATTGATTTGTCACTATGTTTGTTGCTTTTGAGGGAAAGTAGTTTCCTAAGATCCACCTTTCCAAAAGGCAGTCCTTCTCAACACCCTATTTTTCTAAGCTGCCCTGGAGCCCTTTAGGAAGCTGGTAAGGTGTAAAGCATGAAATGATGATAATAGTCATCCTATAAGATTTCATTTTTAAAAAACCTTCCTTAAAAAAAAATCACTATTGGAATATTTAAGGGAATTTCCAAAACATTAAGAATAGAGCTTTACCAGCTACATCTTCCGTCTGCGCTATTCCAAGTTGTCCTAGTTTTTCAATAGAACCTAATATGGCATTCAAACTAAAATGCACTTCCAGACAAGTAAGATACTTTTGTCTGTGAACCTGACTCAGAAGGATCCTTTAAAACCTCATCAAGAAGCTATTATTATTATCTAAAGATTTCCTCAGTTTGACAAGAACAAATACTTGTAAACTCAAAAATTTTAAAAAAAAAATCTGCCAATCAATGCAGCAGCAAATGCAAACCACTGATAAATCGTGTCTGATTAAAGCCACAGGGTGGAAAATCTTAGCACACCTGTATCTAGGCATCCACCTCACCAAAATATTTAAGAAATACCCTGGTGGAACAAAATCTGCACTTCCTTTTAGAGACTATTAAAAACAGAAATGAAAGTCTGCAAACAGCTGATAAGCCGTTCCCACTGCTCAAAATGTTTTCAGTTATTACGATTGTTGATTCTGAATATTTCCAAGATGATGGATGCATGTGGTGCTCACAAAGCTTGCACATTGCTTTGGAGAATTTATAAAGGGTGAAAGCCCCAGGCAAGGAATTCACACATCTCTGAGACCAATATCCATCAGCTGTGGGCTTTCTGTTGCCATAGCACAGTGATTGCTCACAGAGAGAAAATCAATCAGGCATCACCAAAGATAAAAGAGGAACTGACACCTAAAATGTACCCAGCCAATGAGAAATTAGAGTCAGACCCAACCACTGTTTATCATACTTGCTCTCATCTGTGTAACTTCAGTAATTACAAGGCTTACGGCAGGTAAACACCCAGCCACAATCCATTCTCAGCCCAGCCTGATTTTTTTCCCGTGATGGCTGCTGACACTGGGCCTTTCCACTTATGTCTGCAATAGCTATGGCGCACAGCTTCTAGACTCAGGCACAGTAGTGGCGGCACATGGGCTTAGCTGCCCCAAAGCATGTGGAATCTTCCCGGACCAGGGATCAAACCTGTGTCCCCTGAACTGGCAGGCGGATTCTTAACCACTGCACCAGCAGTGAAGTCCCCACTATAACATTATAATCAAACTCAACCCTCAGGTCCCACTTTCTTTTCCTCAGGACTTTTCGGATGTTTCTCCAGTGATCATTGATCTCCAACCCTGGCATAGCCTTCTTACTCACTCTGGGGTCAACTGAATTAACTCAGTAGAGATTTTTTTTTTTTTTTGCATGAAATTACTCATTGGCTTTATATATCTTGAAATTTTAAAGAATGTTTCCATGTCTCCTATTACCCTTATATTCAATAACAATTTTACTAAGTTTAACATTTTAGGGTAACTGTTTAATTGCCCCCAGATAATTACCCAATTATCTTTTCACATTGAATATTGCTAAGAAATATGAGGTCAGCCAGGTTTCCTTCTCCTCCTTATATATGAACTGCATTTTTTTCTCCTTGTATATGAATTGCACTTTCCTCAAAACATCTTTTCTCTTAAAGTTCAGTAACCTAACAAAATATGCCCACTACATCCATTTAATAATAAATTTTTCTAGACTATCTCCTAATTGAATCTCTTCAATCTGTAAGTTCAGATTTCCTTGATTTAAATAATTTTTTTCTACCACATTTTTTTAAAACTTCATTGATTGGGTTTTCTAATTAAGGTTTATAAATTTTTATTGGGTCATCTAAGTGTCTCATCAAACTTGTGATATTTTTTCTAATTGTTTTCATATCTGCTTATAGCTCCTACTTGTCCATGATTATTTCAAAGCTTTACTCTAGAAAAATTAACTAAAATTTAGTGGTGTATATTCTGCTTTCTAGTTATTTTTTTCATTATATAAAACGTGAGAACTTTCCTGGTGGCGCAGTGGATAGGAATCCGCCTGCCAGCGCAGGGGACAAGGATTCGATCCCTGGTCCGGGAAGATTCCACATGCCACAGAGCAACTAAGTCTGTGTGCTGCAACTACCGAGTCAACACACCTAGAGCCTGTGCTCTGCAACAAGAGAAGCCACCTCAACAAGAAGCCCGAGCACTGCGACGAAGAGTAGCCCCCACTCACCACAACTAGAGAAAGCCCACGTGGAGCAATGAAGACCCAGTGCAACCAAAAATAATAATAAATAATAGAATAAAGTGAGGAAGAAAAATTAAGTTTAAAAAAAAACATGATATTCTGAAATTTCACCTTTTCTTGCTCTACCAGACTTTATTGGATTTCCTGATTTCTGCAGTCTTTCCTGAGATTGCACTAAATGTCACTCTATTACTACTCAGAGGAATGTTGGTGCCCTCGGCAGGGTACTTATGTGGGCATTTCCTTTAACTCACCATGGAGTTCTAGAAAATGTCAAACCTTGGTAATTTTTTTTTTTTTTTTTTTTTGGCCTCTGCGAGATTTTGCCATTTCACAGAGGTAGATAAGAGCTTCCAAACATGGAGTCTTCTTGAAACGTCTCTCCAAGCTGTACACCCACCCTTTGTCTACTTCTCCCAGAATTAGGAAATTTACATGAAAACTATTAGAATTTTGTTTTCTCCTCTTTTCCCAGTATCCTCTCTGGGGAATTGTGAAGGTGTTCAATGTTTCACAAGAATCATCTCTTGCTTTCCATGGCTTCCATCCTCAAATGCTGTGGCATGAATTTGTACCTCTTTCTTTGATAGTTGTAAATTTTCTTGCTAATCTTTTTGGTTTATTAATCTCATCAAGAATTGGATAAGGGAGATTCTAAGACCTAGGTTCATTATACCATCTTTACCAGGAAGTCGTTCTAATTTGTTTTCTCAATAAGCAATAGATTTATTCTCAGAGGAAATTTTCAGAATGTGGGAGCAGCAAATGGCAACCCACTAAATACTGTGGAACCTGCTGGTCCTCTCCGCGCTGGTGGAAGAAACAAGAAATAAATGAGCAAACGATGTTTACAGAAGTAAGCTAATGACATGACTAAAGCGAGAAGGTGCAAAATTCTCACTGCGCAGCTCTGCAGTGTACGTTTGAGATGGGACCTCAGGCAACAAACCAGGCGTGTTGATTTGGGGCTCCAGGGTGAAGCCGTCTGTCCTCAAGCCAGTCAGCGTGAAAACATACAGCACAGACAAATTTCAAAAGTGCACATTCAGTGTTCTGTTTTACACTCACATGTATACACTTTATGCTCGTGGACTGACTGGGTCTAGGCCAGCCTGGCTGAAGATCTGCAGCTTCACAGCATTCCAGTTCCTAAATGCTTTGGACTAAATGGCCTGTGGTCACAGATCAGAGAACACCCTCCCCCAGAGGAGCTGTTGGAGTGAAAAGGGAAAAAAGAGCAATGGGTTTTTTTCTCTTTCCCTTTTCTGAGAACAAAGAAGATAAAAAGAACAATGAGCAGGCCTGAACTAGGATTCCTAGGTTTTTTACTTTAACTGCTCCTACCTCTGCCTGTCTGTAACTAAGTTTGCTTTTCTGCCCCCTAACTCAGCAGGAGCTACAATTTTCTCCTTTGATTCTATGCTAAATACATCCCCTGTCTGATGTTTACCCTTACAACACCCTTCCCCTTGTAGTTACATATCAGAAGTGTTAGTTGCTTCCGACTCTTTGTGACCCCATGGACTGCAGCCCACCAGGCTCCTCTGTCCAGGGGATTCTCCAGGCAAGAATACTGGAGTGGGTAGCCATTTCTTTCTCCTACGTATCAGAAAGAAGGTTGCAGAGACACCAAACTGCCAGACTCAATTACTGGGTTACTCACACCAGCTTATGACTATCTTTGAGACAATGAAAGAGGAAAAAAATCAAGGTCCTATCACCTTTGTTGCTCATCACCGCCTCCTGACTGCGAGCCCTTGCCTTATATAAGCCCCTAGACTCCTCATGGAGGCGGGCACAGTTCCTGAGACACAAGCCTACTGCGTTCCCCTCTCCTCCGACTGAGAATAAAAGTGACCTTTCTACTTCCTCCAAACTCTGTCTCCATATTTTTCATTTGGCTTCAGTGGACAGAGAAGACAGAGATTTTGGCCGGCAACAGAGCTCACACTTTCCATGAATGCAGATGCCTTCATCCTCAGCCGGGTCTCACTCGTGTTGTGACCCAGCTTTCAATGTCCAGGAAGAAGGCCAAATCCTGCAGAGATCATTTCCAAGCGCTCCTACTGAAATGATCGTACCCTTTCTTCTAAATCACAGAAATGAGAAACGGCCAGGTCAGGAATGGGGAGAGAAGAAGTGTTCAGGAGGTCTTTGCCCAGAACATTAGAAGTTTCCTAATGATTACAAGTGAGAGGTAAGCTAGGGGGACATCTTGTCTTACAGAGTGAACATCCACTCTGGGTGGCCAGCAGCAGCACCCTGAGTTCAAGCATTTGAACTCTTGAAAACCAAGAGCCCTCACTCCAAACAAAGTTTAATTCACTTTAAGGAAGGCTACAGCTCAGGACACGACACAACAAATATACCTGTGGGGAACAGACTTGCAACTCCTAGGCACAGCCTCTGATGTCTCCAAACCCTCCACAATTGAGACGTATGTCCCAGAGGATAGGTGAGCTCAGACCATCTCAGCTATGGGAAATGATCAGCCTTTTTACCTTCCTAGCTACACAGCCCCAAAGGGCTCCTAGTGGCTAGCACCCATCCCAGGCAACACCTCATCTATACTCTGTTAGTCATCGTGGGATTCTGGGGCATGGCCCAGGAAAACCCATTAGATTCTTATTCATCTTGGATTGGCCTCCTGTATAAGCTCACTGTGATAGTATTGCACGGAGGATGCTAGGATGGACCACAGCAAGCATCCGTGGGTACCACTTTCCATCCAGGAGATGTGAAGGCACTGGGTATGGAACCCCTCACCCAGCATTCCGACTAGGACAGCGATGTAACAGGCTTCGGGGGTATGGTCAATTCACAGTTCAGCCCTACATGGAGGAACTGGTGGAATTATTTCTGAGTAAGGCCTCTTTCATAGGGAAGGAAAGGATTCAGCTTGCTATGTGTATTTGGTTGGCTCCATGTAAAATATGATTGGCTCCAGAAACTTCTCTCTAAAAGAGGTAATTATATAACAGTCCAGTTTGCCTCTATGGAGAGGCGCTTTGGGGTACCTGGCTTATCACTTCCTACAAAAATGGCAGAAATTAGGAGATGGAAAACAGAAACTGGAACCTGAAACAGTGAGCAAACCCTCTTTTCGAGGGTGAGACTATCATCCCAGCAGTGCAGGCTCTGTAGAGGCCAGATTTCCTTGTCTCCAGTTCCCACTGCATCCCAACTTCTGTGTCTGGGGTCTGATGAGCTGTGGAGGCCCTGGGTACATCACAGGCTGAGGGCAGAGCTCCACAGCCCTGCCCACAATATTCTGCAGACTCGAGACAATACTTTGGCCCCCAGTCCGGGGCTGCCAAGTAATGGATATGGGACCTCTGAGACCCCCCAGGTGGAACCAAGGAAAGATTTCGAGGATCTGCATCCTTAGACCAGCTCACTAGATCTGGTTATCTCTTGCTATCTGTCTCTCTCTGTCCATCCCAAGGGCTCAGGGGATTGGGGTCCAATATTCCTAAACACCCCTACCTGGGAGGCCAACCTCAGCTGCATCTCCCACTGTGGGGAAATATAAACCGTGGTCCCTGCATGCTTGTAATCACCCTGGTTGACAAGTAGAGCAGGCTGTCAACAGCCCTGGAACCTCGGAGAGGAAGGCCCAGGGTGTGGTTTTGTTGTGGCAGGGTGGCAGGGTGGGGTGGTGGTGGGGGTCTTTTGCTGTTTAGTGACAAATACAACTCTGACAACCACTTGCTGTGTAATCCTTGGAGACCCCACAGTAGGGGCAGCCCTGGCCTCTGGCTTCTGTGATGGACCCTGCGGGCCCACACTGTGCTGGACCCTGCGGGCCCACACTGTGCTGGCTGGTGATGAACCAGGAGGCATTCACTGCTGGGCAGGGAACAGTGGCCTCCTTTTGAATTCATTAGGCAGCGGATAGCCCACGCCAGGCCTCTGTGTACCTGCAGGGGCCCTTTTCTGTCGTTTTCCCATGCAGGCGTGTTTGGGCAAGTCTCTGTGTTCTGGTTTCTCTGGCAGGTCTGTGTCTAGAAGGGAGCAACCACAACGAGTTGGAAAGTGTGGCCTTAGATCTGTGCCCTTGCCTGTTAGCCAGTCCTGGGAACACAGGAGACGGATTCGGAAGGACATGCCCCTGCCCAAGGGAATCAATAAGCCTCACATTTTAGAGGCAAATCTGTATTGATTAATGGATCCTTAATAGGCACTTCCATAAGACCTTTAAAAAGGAAATGAAAGCCTCCTAGTGCTTTGAATTCAAATATGCTGATTCTCTAAAAAAAAAAAAAAAAAAAAATTCCCCATGCTGTGGAGGGGGGACTCCATCTCAGACAGGCAAATGGAACTGAAGTCCACAAACCTTGAATTTAGATGCTGTTGCTAAGCAACAGGACCAGGAGCAAAGAATGTGACTAGTTGTTAGTAAAAAGGAAACAGTACTCAAAAAAGCCTAAAATATCAAGATTTTTTAAATGTCAGTATGCTCTGAGAACACAAAAGAATTATACAAGGATTTTTTGGATTACAGAAAAAAATTTTGTTTAATATTACATGTCACAATTCATCCTCGGAGAAATTTAACTGGTCTGATCATTTTGATATAAAATACTACTGTTTATCTTCTCCTGCATTATAATCACAGTGTGGAATACAATACAGGCAAAGTGGTTGTGTTTATTTCCTCTTAATACATTGAATTAATTTGAAGGTCTTAAATTTCCTATTCTGGTTTTATGAGCCACTATCATCGTTTCCACTAAATGTTTAGCACTATGAGGATATAATCATGTATTCAATCAAATTGAACTGTAATAACTAATGTCTATATTTTTAAAAACTCAGTTGTACATGTCTGCAAATGCTGTGGGATCAACATTCAGGCCAACAACATCTGCAGGGAGCGTGTGGCTACAGTTGGCTGAAATACAACTTCCAAGATGCCTCATTGGCTCTAAGTCCTTGACTAGTGATTGATCTTTGATTATCCAGAATTTTTTTTTTATATTTATTTTTTATTTTTACTTATTTGGGTGTGTTGGGTCTCAGTTGCAGCATACGGGGCCTTAGTTCCCTGACTAAGATCCAATCCTGGCCCCCCTGCACTGGGAGCATGGAGTCTTAGCCACTGAACCACCAGGGAAGTCCCCTATCTGGAAATTTTTTTAATAAATTAAACTTCACAAAGAGAGAGAAAGTACTAAAAGTTGAGTTATTACACATGTTCATCTATACAAAAACAGATTTGCTCTTTCTCAAGTTTCCATTGGGATGATAACTTGGACATAGGAATTGTCATGTGCCGATAAGGTTAAGAATATTGTGAAGCAGACGTCTCTGGCAGCACAGTGGATGAGAGTCCGCCTGCCGGTGCAGGGGAAACATGTTCGACCCCTGATCAGGGAGGATTGCACATGCCGCAGGCAACTATGCCCATGCATCACAATTAGTGAAGCCAGCTTTGGGGCCCACAGGCCACAACTACTGACCCCGAGTGCTGCAACTACTAAAGCCTGTGCACCCAGAGTCCATGCTTCACAACAAGAGAAGTCACCTTAATGAGAAGCCCACACACCGCAACAGACAGTAGCCCCACTCACTGCAGCTAGAGATAGCCTTCACACAGCAATGAAGAGCCAGTACAACCATAAATAAATAAATAAATTTTAGGGGAAAAAATGTATCATGAAGCTAAAGTTGGATGCTACATTTGTATGCTAGGGCCACCATAACAAAGCACCACGAAACAGATGGTTTAAACAACTGACATTTATTCTCTCCCAGTTATGGAGGCTGGAAGTCCAAGATCAAGGTGTCCACAGGGCTGGTTCCTCCCGAGGCTGTGGGAAAGACTCTGTGCCTAGCCTCCACCCTGGCTTCTGGTGGTGTGCTGGCAATCTTGGTGTTCTGAGGCCCATAAAAGCATCACCAGAGGTCTGCTTCCAACTTCACAAGGCTTTCTCCTCATGTGCACCTCTGCATTTAAATTTCCCACTTACAAGGACATCAGTCATTGGATTAAGACCATCCTACTCCAAGATGACTGCATCTTAACTACATCTGCAACGACCTTACCTCCAAATGAGATCATATTCTAAAGTACTGGGCATTAGGGCTTCAAACATATGAATCTGGGGGAACACAATCCAGCCCTTTACTAAGCCAGTCATTCAGGAATGGGACTGTAGCCTCAGGCAGCATCCCAGCCCCCAAAGTCCCAGGAGGCAGGTGGCCCATGTTCTCAGGCTCTAGGGCTGGCATCATAGAAGACAGGGAAGGTCCCTCTCAGCAGACAGCAAAAGCCCACACAGCAACAAAGACCCACCCAGCACAGCCAAAATAATTAATTTTTTAAAAAAGAATACAAGGGAGACCAGAATCTCTAGAGACAAATCTCTAGAAATGGTTGGTGTTTAATGCAAATTAT
Organism: Cervus elaphus; assembly: GCF_910594005.1. Lineage (NCBI taxonomy): Eukaryota > Metazoa > Chordata > Mammalia > Artiodactyla > Cervidae > Cervus > Cervus elaphus. The sequence continues at coordinate 83,635,435 of NC_057832.1, forward strand.
TAAGGAGAACTCGGTTCAAACTTGGAAGAGTTCTTCATCTTCTTTGCAGGTTTCCTCACTAGTGAGTTAAATCCAGCTTTGACATGAATTAGTCTATCTGCAAGAGAATGATATTTTTAATAGTGATCTTTAACCATGAAATTGAATTAAATCCAACAGAAAATCGCCAACAGAAAAGAGGCTTTCTGGGAGGACAGAGCCCTGGGTAATGCCCCCTCAGAGGTCTGAGACAAAGAGAGACCCAAGGGAGCAGTGACCAGGAACCAGATAGTGGGAGCAGAGACCAGCTTACTGGACACTGAGAGCTGACAGGTGGAGGTTGGCGGTGATGAGCAAAATGGCTGGTGAGCACAGGAGGGGTGAAAGTCAGCCTGGGGAAGTACCTTCAGGAGGGAATGAAGATTCTTTAAGGCCAGAAAGTAAGTCACCAGAACAAAGGCACTGACCTTCACCAGACTCCATCGAGGGGGTTTCCAAGGGGCTGCTTACCAGTGCATAGGCAAGAAGGGAGGACCACAGAGTGCAGCCCGCAGGGAAGGCAGGGAGCATCTGCTGGGTCCAGGAGGCATATCTGGAGAGGGCCAGTCCCTTCATTCTTGTTCCTCTGTGAGCCCATCTCACTCACAGACACCCTGACACAGGCCCTGTTGGAGTTCACTAGTTCCCAAGCTTTCCAGGTGGCTCAGTGGGAAAGAATATGCCTGCCAGTGCAGGAGACATGGATTCAATCCCTGGGTCAGGAAGATTCCCTGGAGAAGGGAATGGCAATCCACTCCAGTATTCTTGCCTGGGAAATCCCATGAACAGAGGAACCTGGCAGGCTATAGTCTATGGGGTTGAAAAGAATTGGACACAACTGAGCAACTTAGCAGATGGGAAACCTCAAATCTGAGAAACACCGTTGGTAGACATGGTGCTGACTGGACAGCCAACCTGAGCACCAACCCTGGCTGTGCTGTTTGCTTGCTGTGTGTCCTTGGGCAACTCCACTGGCCTCTCTGAGCTTCTCTTTCCACATCTATAAAATGACCTGACTGAGAAAGAGGCTCCACCCCCACTCCATACTCTGTGTCCGCCCCACCCCCAGCACCCATCTGTTCCCCAAGGCCAACACTAAAACCTCCTACCCTGCCACCTCTGAACATAGTTTCCCTTAGTTTGCCAGCATCGGGAACCCCATTTTCCCCAAAATGCTTAAAGGCTTGGGGCACAAGAATGTGTTTTTGCTCTTATTATCTGAGTAACTTGGCCAATTATCACCTTCAATTTGCTGATGCAGATGGGGTCTGGCTCAAGAGTGGTGCAGATCAGACCTCCTGCAATAGAGCCTGTGGTGTCTGCTGAGGGGTGCCCTCTTAGACCACTAAAGGCTGGTGTGATACAGGGTGGAATTTAGAGAGAGTTTCTATTGAGTCCAAGGGCACCATGACTGCCTGGGGCTGTTGATAGTCTACTGCACAGAAATCAAGAGTTGGGGTGTGAGGCTCTGAGATGGCAGCAGGCCAGTCCCTTCTGTCCCTAATAGAGCTTGTCCTGTCATGTCCGCAAAGCAAGTTCTCAGCCTGCACCTTGGGCTTAACCACAACTCCAGAATAATGACCCCATACCAATCCCACAGTGTTGCTGGTACCGAGCAGACCCTAGAAATGTTTGCCTGCTGGCTGGCTGGCTGGATGAGTGAATGGGTTTTCCCATACTTTTAGACAGGAAGCTGATCCCATATCCCAGGCAGAACTGACTTGGAACCCAGGCTCTGCATCCTCACCCTCCATCAGCCAGAGCAGATGGTCCAGGAACTGCTCAGCCCCCAGGGCGGGCACATCCGCCACCCAAGGACCAGGAGTGCAATGAGGAAGTACGTGCCCAAAACAACAAAGGCAGCAGTTGAAATACAAATGGGATAATGACATTCAATGTCTAACTTTTAAAAAGCCAAATGCCCACCAGCCAGTTCTTCCAACATGCATTGAAGGCTGGTTGTGGTCAAAGTCTGCAGAGGTCACCTCCATGGTTGGAAATCCAGCCTCCTGAAGGGGTAAGTGGTGGCCACGTCGCTGCAAGGCTTCCATGTCTTCAGAGAGATGTGAGGGGCACACCTGGAGGGTGTCAGGCCAGGGGTTCTGCTCTCTCTCAGGACAAGGCTGGCCCAAGACCTTTCCACAGAGCCCCGGGGACAGGCAGGCCCCTGAGGAGGGGCCTCAGCCGTGGGAGAGCCCCTCACATCTAGCACCCCCAGCCAGTCTCTGAATTAAAACACTGAGGTTGAACCCAGGTAAACTGCAAGGTGGGATTCTATGCAGTCTGGCAGAACCCTGATGGAGCAGGACAGGAGGCCTCCTGGGAGTATGGTGGGGACCCGGTATGGGGAAGGACAAGGCTCAGGACACCCCTGTAAAAGCCAGCACCCTGCAGACCAGAGGGCCCAGCCTGGCCAGTCCACACGCTTCCATCCACCCCTTCAAAACCTCAGGGCCTGTGCCTCAGCTCTCAATAAACCCACACCAGAGACCTAGAAAACTTAGTGGCTCTGCTTTGAGCTAAAATTATATGCAATTTGTGTGGGAACACCAGCTACCTGTCACTCAGCAGAGGCCAAGTGCAGCTGCCAAGCTCTCGGTTCACCCAGAAGAGGAAAAGCATTGACACCATGCTTCCTGCAGCGTTCCCAGATGTCAGGTCTACAGTCAGACAACTTTGGGAGGGATGCTGGGGCAGGGGGAGGGGGGCAAGGTGTGTCTTCTTCAGGACGTTGGTCATCTCTTAGGTGCTCACCTGAGGGGTGGGAGGTTTCTGAGCAGCAAAGGACTGTCCAGTCCTCCAAGTTGAGGATTCAGCCGCCTGTAGGACCCTCGAGACTGGCCCAGAAAAACCGCCTGGATCTCAGTGCCCAGCCCCACCTAGCTGCCTTTGCTCTCCCCTCACAGGAAATGGGGCTTCCCAGGTGGCTCAGATGGTAAAGAATCTGCTTGCAATGCAGGAGATGTGGGTTCAGTCCCTGGGTGGGGAAGATCCCCTGGAGAAGGAAATGGCAAACAACTTCATTACACTTGCCTGGGAAATCCCATGGACAGTGGAGCCTGGCCGGCTACAAAAGAGTGGAGCCTGGGAGTTGCAAAAGAGTCAGACATGACTGAGCACAACGCAACCAGATCACAGGAAATGGGTGGGGTAGGACTGGCTGGCATACCACTGCCCACGGGGACCATGCCCCCTCCACTTCCCCAGGGAGTCTGCAGCAAGCAAGAACGGCTGCCAAGGGGGTGAGTGTGTCCTTGCACACCTGGAGAGCACTGGACAAATGCCAGAGTGGCCATCACTGCCTCTCTTTCCACACTTTCCCAACTACCCCCACCCCCATCCCACCAAGATGCCTTGTACCAGCTGGAACCGGCCTGGTTTGAGAAGAATTCCACTCTGGGCCTCCAGAAGAGCTCAAAGGTTGGCTGTGTTGTTGGGGGAGTGAGGCCAGGAGGGGAGGTGGGGGCACCCAGGGTGACTCAGGGGTTGGTGTCAAGTGATGCCCATTCTGCAGCCCCAGGGGAACTTCCCAAGGCCAAAGAGAGGGAGGGGAACACAGGGTAATTTCCCGGGAACCAAAACTTCTCTTGGCAGCACACGGGTAGCCCCCAAGCCACAACCTTCCTGCAATGCCCAGAAAGGGCAGAACCTTGCCCCTGTGCTGTGCTGTTTAGTCGCTCAGCTGTGTCCAACTCTGTGCAAACCCATGGACTGTAGTCCACCAGGCTCATCTGTCCATGGAATTTTGCAAGTAAGAATACTGGTGTGGGTAGCCTATCCCTTCTCCAGGGGATCTTCCCGACCCAGGAATCAAACTGGGATCTCCTGCATTGCAGGCAGATTCTTTATCAGCTGACCTACCAGGGAAGCCTGCCTAGGCCCTAACCCAGGAGAAACGAAAGCAGGCCAGCGAGGGAATGGGACAGCTTAGCGTGAGGGTGACCTTGGTGTGTGTGGATGTGATCCTGGGTGTGCTGTGAGACCCTGGGTGTGAGGGTGTGACCCTGAGTATACTGTGATTTTTTCCCTGGGTGCACAGGGAAGAAATGGCCTCCTAGGCTCCCCTGGCAGCTGTGTTGCCTTTTTGCCCTGGGGGCAGGCTTGCCCCTGAGGCACTGGGCGGTGGTCACCCGCCTGCTGGCAGGGAGGAGGAGGCAGCCCTCTCCAGTGAGTGCACCCAGGCCTGCAGTGGGAGGGGGGCAGCCCTGCTGACCTGAGTCAGCCCGAGTTTGGTCTTACCTTTCCTTGAAGGATTACCCAGGCTCACAGCCAAGCAGCCTCATTGCACATCGGGGAGGTCTAACGGCTCCTCCCTTTGTCTAGGTCTGCCGGCTTTTGTTCAAGCTACAGTGCTTCCACTCTGTCACTTCATGATCTCTTTACCCAGTCATAGTGAAATGGAGCAGGACACTATGGTCCTTGCCCCGCCCCCATGTCCTCTTGGGGGTGCCTTTTGTCTGTAAAAAAAACTTAAGCCAAAGAATAAGTTTAATCAAAATGTAAGAAAATGCAGAAACAAAGGAAAACAGTCAAAGGAGACCATTTAATAATAGTTGAGTCATTAAGCAAAGTCAAGGACCCTTAGCTCCTCTTCAAGGGCTACAGATGATACTCTGAGGATCTCTGTGAGCTGTCTTACAGACAGTGAACCCTCCACCCAGTGCAAGAAGTTAACTGCTTGAGGACCAGACTGTAGCCATGACAGAAGCTGCCGCAATTCCGAGAACTGGCCTCAGGGAAATGAGAACAAATCAACCCTGGAACTAGAGATTAATTGTACTTAAAACAATAGAGATGATGCTGGTCAGACCAATGCATGACCAATTTCAAGGTAACTGTCAGAGCTGATTTGTTGTCTCTACAGGTAGCCCCCTCTCTCTGTCTCATTATAAATGCTCATGCCTACTGATTGTCAGAGGTGGGAAGTCAGCCTTTGGACAGGAGTCCATCCACCAACTCCCAGTTGCCAGCGTCCTAAACAAAGCAAACTTTCCTTACCACCAGCCTTGCCCCTTTATTGGCTTTTCAGTGGTGATCAGCTGGCCCCCACTTTCAGTTACAATAGTCCAGTTGCACCCTGGTATCCTGGTATACACATGAACATGAAGGAGCATAAGAAGTACATAAAGTACATGTGTGCACATATATGTAACATGCAAAGATAGGTGTAGGTCTATAGACAGAAAGAGAGCAAGACGGTATTGCTTGTGTGCCATGGTCACAGTTGGGGATCCCGGTACAAAGTTTATGGGATTTCTTGCAACCTTCCTGATATATTTTAAATTACTCAAAATAAACAGTTTTTTATTTTTTAAATAACATCATATGTGAACCAGGGTTTGGGTTTTCTGGAAAGATGACCCAAATCTGTGTCAAATGAATGCGGGGCTTCATCTGTGAGCTCCGTCCGCACAGGCCCTTCTCTGGGACTCACTGGACCTCTGACCTACCAGGAGCCTGAAGGCCATCCTGCTTCTGGGCCTCATGTAACCTGTCCCCCACAGATCCGTCATCCCAGCACCTCGGGAAACCACTGGCCTGGGCTATTTCAGGAGCTCCCCTCTCCCAGGTTTCCCGGGACCCTGGCCAGACTCTGCTGTCCTGACAGACTCAGGGTGAGATAGCCTCTGCACCCTCAGGAGAGCTGTTTTAGAGCACAGGCCTATGACTTCCTACTGCCCATCACCTAGCCGCTGTCACCTCCCCAGGCACCCCCCACCCCCAGGTCACTGCTCCAGTACGTTCCACGTAAAGACATTGGCCCAAGGGCTGGAAGTGGGGCAAACACTTGACCTCCCTGGCACAGGCCCCTGCTCAAGGGGCACCCCAAAAAGCATGGAGGACCCCGAGATGGAAAGCAGGGGGAGTCGAGGGGCACAGCTGTTCTGGGGCAAGCAGAAGAGGAAGGAGGGGCCTCAGTGGCCTTGGGGAACAAGAGTGGGGGCAGGGGCCTCACTGAGGGCAGCGCACAGACTTTCTGCATGACAGAGCCTCTGCCCCGGATCCCAGAGCGCTCTGTGCCTCCGTCCCCTGCTTATGACATTAGGCTGAGAACACAGCCCTGAGGGCTCCCTGGTGGTAGCCCACCGCCCTGAGTCCCCTCCGGTCGGCTGTCCCTTGCCTTACCTCAGAGGTTAGTCCCAGCCGGTCACCTCCCTCCACAAAGGGAGTCAGTGGGCCCCTAAGGCCCTGGGGTCTCAGCCAAATAGACAGGGAAACCTTTCCATCTCTGTATCCTGTACCGTAGGACAGGGCAATGGACTGAACCGTGTCTCCCAAAACTCATGTGATGAAGCTGAATCCCCAATGTGACTTTCAGAAAAAGACGTGGGGCTTTTAGGAAAATGATTAAGGTTAAATGAGGTCATAAGGATGGGGCGCTAATCTCATAGGACTGGTGACCTTATAAAAGGAAGAGACACCAGGGCTGTCTCTTGCTCTTTCTCTCTGTTTCTCTGACACGTGTGAACACAGCAGGAAGGCAGCCATCTACAGGCCAGGAAGAGGCCCCTCACCAGAACATAGCCCTACTGATCTCGGATTTCCAGCCTCCAGACTGTGAGAAATCAATGCGGTTTGAGCCACCAGTCTGTAGTGTGTTGTTATGGCAACCAAGCTGACTAAGACAGATGGAAAACACATCGAGTGTGCCAAAGCAACCTGCCAGCAGATTCACATTAGCCATCAGGAGATGGTTTTTTAAATAGAATTAGTATCATTTTACCTTCACATCAGCTTCAATAATAATGCTAATAGCTGATGCTTCCTTCATGTCAGGAGTCACAGTGATCCTCGAAGTGACCCTGGGCTATAGGTATCTCTCATGAAGCAGGTGAGGACACCAGCCCTTACCTGCCTGAGGCCACACACCCAGGAAGGGAGAAACAGAACTGAGCCCCGTGTTGCACTGACCCATGGTTTGCACCCCTCTGCATGCTGCCTGCAGGTTTGCAAAGCGTTTTCACAGGCATCATTATTTAACACGGATTCACCCAACAAGGCACTGGTGGGCTCCTTCTGCATCCCACACGCTGAGTGCATTAGTGCTGTAGTCACAGCCACCAGAGGCAGCCGTACCACTGCCCCAACCCTGGGCTCCATGCAGAACGTAGGAAGCAGTCAGACTATTAACACAAGTATGGGTAAAGTTGCAGTTGTATAAACTACAAATTCAATGCCATTCCATTTAAAACTCCAGCTGGAAGAACACAAACAAGCACATTCTAGAGTTCATATAGGACAGAAGAGATCTGCAGACAGCTCTGAGCCCTTTGGAAAAAGAATAGAAGGAGGATTTGCTCTCCCAGGCACTCAGACTGATTTCAGAGGTGAAAAGCTGGAAGAAGGACCTTGGTTCTTATCTTCACTGAAGAAAGAATTCAGCGAAGAAACTAACATTGTGAAAAAGATAAAAGCATTTATTCGAAGCACAGTACATGTGGAAAAATCAAAATACATGTAAAAGGGCACAGAGACGAACTCAGAGTGAGTTGCACCCAATAGGGGCAGCTTAGATTGCTTATATGGGGTGTTTTCTCAGTTGGTCTCTGGCCAGTCATCTCCATATTCGCTCCTGATGTGAGCATGCATCTCTCAGTCGAAATGGATTCTAGCTTGTGTCTTCTCCCTCCTTTTTTCCTTCCCCTAGACTAAGGGCTTTCTCTGTGCATGTGTTGGCCCAGGAAATCCACAAGAATGAACCAATCAGGGCTCTCCCTAATAACCCATCTCAAAGACAAGCTGATCCTACTCCAAAACAAACAAAGGCCCCCGTGAGGAGCTCAATATGGGAGGGAGCAACACCAGAAAGCAGAGGAGAGAGGACAGTTTTGTGGGAGGTTTTGTTCCTTGTTCCTGACATGGAGATACACAAAGCCAGACCCCACATCACAACATTTATAAAGGTGGACACCATGCATATTAAAGACTTCACTTGGAAATGTATAGTTATAAAACCATGGGAAGAGCATATTCATCACTAAGGGTACAGACAGTCTCCTTAAATAAAATGAAAATAATAAATAATGTCTTCTTAAATAAAAGCATAACCACAAAGTGAAGAAGGGATGGATTTGATGACATCCATATGAAGGACTCTGTCCAGTGATGAACACCACACCCAAATTAATGGGTGAAACCACATCTCAAGCTGACAAAGTGAAATCTGGACTATGAGGAATTCCTGGAATGAATGTTGCAAAGTCAGAAACTCCAACAGATAGATGGGGATGAACAGGAATTATGGGAAAGGAAGCCCAATTGTCTAATGAGTCTATGGGACACCCTTGCCCTCACCGGTGATAGGATAAAGCACAGCTTTTAAAAGTAGAGGCCAGTTTGTACGCAATAGAATCATACACAAAAGTTAGAAGTGGTATGATACCAAGTGCTGGCTAAGATGTGAAGAAATGGGGATCTTCCTGCTCCACCAGGAGGAGAATAAACTGGATTCGGCCATCTCAGAAAGCAATATGCAGCACTCAGAAGGTGAAGCAGGTGCATGCCCACAACCAAGAACTCTGCTGCAGAGCAGACCTTCCAGAGAGACCCTCACAGGGCTCCAAGAAGGGGTCTGTGGAGGATGTCCATCGCCAGATACAGGGTGGCAGCAAGGTATTGATTGCAGACAACCCCGGCATCCTCAGGAAGAGAATAACCAAGTCAATGTACCAGGTTGTTCGCTGACCCAACATGCAGTCCCCACCACTTCGTCTACTGGCAGCCTGGAGAGCATATGTATCCACTCTTCTCAGATGCCCACGCCAACAGAGTGATAGCCAATGAGAGAAGTAAGAGTCTACTGAAGATGTATGAGGACCCCTTGTTCCCTAACCTGTTCAGCACACTAGGGACAGCAGAGATAAGATGAGGCAGAGACAGAGGTCACAGGTAGAACAAGAAAAGACACGACAGGTGTGTGGGACACCAGTGAGAACAGTGAATGGGGACAGCTATTCCTTTCCACCCGTCCACTGGGAGCTTTGTTTTCGTGTCTCTCTTGCCTTCTGAATTGGCCTTCAAAGGCATCCAGTGGGGTGGACACAAGGCCTCCTGTCTCACTGAGGGCAGTAACTCTAGGGTTGTTGGTGGTGCTATCTGTGTTCCCCTCCACCCTCCCCCACAGTCTCAGGGCCCTCCCAGTATCTATCTGCTGTGTTTGTTCTGGTCACTGTGTTTCAGGTTAGAAGTTGGAATTCCCATCACCAATTGCCAAAGTGTGTGTCAAGTTTGGAGGTGGGGACCCACACATACACCCAGGTAACTCTCTGACACCAACAAGGTGTCCTACAATTTCACTCACTTCTGACACCATCTACCTGGAGATAAGGTCAGATCCCACAGGAGTGACCCTCTCCCTTAGATGCCAGTGGAAAACCCAGGTTGTCACCAGTGCTTCTAACCAGCAGGCTCTAAACCAGAGGTTCCACGACCCACTCCTTCCTCAGGCTTGATATTAACTTGTTAAAGTGGCTCACAGAACTTAGGAAACCCATCTATTCACTAGATCACCAGTTTAATATGTGTACATGCTAAGTCGCTTCAGTCATGTCCGACTCTGCCACCTTATGAACTATAACCCACCAGGCTCCTCTGTCCATGGGATTCTCCAGGCAAGAATACTGGACTGGATGGCCATGCCCTCCTCCAGGGGATCTTCCCAACCCAGGGATCAAACCCACGTCTCTTATGTCTCCTACATTGGCAGGTGGGTTCTTTACCACTAGCACCACCTGGGAACCCCCAAGTGGATATAGTTCAGGAACATCCAGATAATGGAGATGTGCAGGGCAAGGCATGGGGAAAGAGGGTGGAGCTTCCACACCCTCTCCTCACCCTGAATCTCTGAATCTCCAAGTGCTCACCAAGTGGGAGCCTCAGAACCCTATTCTTTGGGGCTTTTATGGAGGCTTCATTACATAGGCAGTGTTGATTAACTCACTGACCATTGGTGATTGAGTCAGCCTCCAACTCTTCTTCCCTTCCAGTAGGTGGGGTGTTGGGGTGCTTGGATTGCAATTTCCAACCCTCTAATCACGTGGTTCCAAGGCTGGATCCCTTGGAAACCAGCCCCATCCAGAGGTTGCTTTTCCAAAATCACTTCATTAACATAACAAGAGACTTTTTATCATTCTCTCCTCTTAAGAAATTCCAAGAGTTGGAAGAGCTCTGGGCCATAAACAGAACAAAGAACATGTATTTCTTATTATACATCACAATATCACAGAGGGTCTCTGGGAAAGTCATCAGACCCTGGAGCATCTTGTGACGATTTAGAAGGAAAACACTGAAACACTAGTGGTGTTAGGGGAAGCACACTGATTGAAACCGCCCACCCTGGAGAGGCACCATAGTGACCATTTGCATGAGTTGCTTTATGACAGGAGATCCTGATAAGGAATACGGAACTAATAAGCCACCACCAACCAGAAGAGTTCGGGAAATGTCAAAAGGAGACACTGCGTGTCTGTCCACTTCCCAGAATCCCTCTCGCTAGCATCCATCTTGGCTGAGCGATGCGTGTGCCACCAGGAAAGACTCTGAATTAGAATGATTGGCCAAAGACCACCCGGAAACTAATCCCATCACCATAAAACCTGAGACTTCGAGCCACACGGCAGAGCAGTTCTCCTGGGTTCCCTTACCTACTGCTCTCCGACCGGGTGCCCTTTCCCAATAAAATCTCTTGCTTTGTCAGCACATGTGTCTCCTTGGACAATTCATTTCCAAGTGTTAGACAAGAGCCCAGTTTTGGGCCCTGGAAGGGGTCCCCCTTCCTGCAACAGTGGGAGGCTCTGACAAAAAAGGCAGGGCCTGGGGATGGATGATTCCCACCGCCTCAGTGGACAGGGGCCCAGATGTCAGCATCCACGACTCTGGCCTCCTCACTGGCTGGCTTCCTCTGGGGTGTTGTCTGACCTCTGAGGAAGTGAGGAACATTCCAGGGAGGAGCAGGGGAAGTGGTTGGGCCTCACCTCCCCACTTGGGCCTTCACCTTCACCCCTCAGCCCCTCTGGAGTCACCAGGGTCTCCTGTGGAGGGGAGAGGGTGTGGAGGCCTCACTGCTCACCCCGCAGACAAAGCCAGCCCACCACTCACGCTGGCGCCCTGGCTCCTTCCGAGTCCTGAGGTCCCTCCCCCAACTTGTCTCCTGTCAGCCTGGCCCACCCAGACCCCTCTTAGGTCTTACTTCCCTCCACTCTTCAAAGTCCACCCACTTCCAGCTCCAAAATGTGCCTCTCGCTCTCCTCATCTGTGGTTTCCTGTTGTTCTCCTCATCCTCTTGTTCCTCCTGGGTGGTTTAGTGCAGTTTGTGTAAATGACCGTGTTAATCCACCTACTTAACTTTAATACAAAGTCCTGTCCATGAGTTTCCACGCCCCACCCAGGGTTCTCTCCCGACTGAGGAAGAAACAGGGGGTGACTGTTATCAGTTTGGGCAACCCACTCAGGCCTGCCTGTCTCCAAGCCTTCAGTTACTGCTTCCCATCTCTTTGCAGCAGGCACCCCTCTGACATCACACCATGTCCTCATGAACCCTGAGCTTTGACTGAAAGGTATGGAGTTTAGACGTCCCATCTCAAACACAATGAAGCCTGGCTCTCTAGACCTGTTGCCTCACTAGAAATTCAAGTCAGTCTTGAAACTCTAAGTCAAGCAGTGATTGTTTTGTCATATCTGTTATCTGAGTGGAATAAAGTCAGCAGGAGGGAGCCCACAGGACTACCTAATGATGGGGAAACAGACGTGCATTGGTCTTGAGAAGGTAACAGGCAGGAAGGCCTGTTTCCTCCAAACAAAGGAAATAGGCTGGAGTGTCAGACATTTTTTATCTCTCTCAAGCAGCAGGAGGAAACAAACTACGTGTCAGATTTTTTTCCCTTCTCTATAGAAATTTAAGAAGAAGAACTAAATTTAGCACAGAAGAACTGAAGAGCCTCTTGATGAAAGTGAAAGAGGAGAGTGAAAAAGTTGGCTTAAAACTCAACATTCAGAAAACTAAGATCATGTCATCCAGTCCCATCACTTCATGGCAAATAGATGGGGAAACAATGGAAACAGTGAGAGACTTTATTTTTGGGGGCTCCAAAATCACTGCAGATGGTAACTGCAGCCATGAAATTAAAAGATGGTTGCTCTTTGAAAGAAAAGCTATGACCTACCTAGACAGCATATTAAAAAGCCGAGACATTACTTTGCCAACAAAGGTCCATCTAGTCAAAGCTATGGTTTTTCCAGTAGTCTTGTATGGATGTGAGAGTTGGACTATAAAGAAGGTTGAGTGCCAAAGAATTGATGCTTTTGAACTGTGGTGTTGGAGAAGACTCTTGAGAGTCCCTTGGAGTGCAAGGAGATTCAACCAGTCCATCCTAAAGGAAATCAGTCCTGAATGTTCATTGGAAGGACTGATGCTAAAGCTGAAACTCCAATATTTTGGCCATCTGATGCGAAGAGCTGACTCATTTGAAAAGACCCTGATGCTGGGAAAGATTGAAGGCAGGAGGAGAAGGAGACAACAGAGGACGAGATATTTGGATGGCATCACCGACTCTATGGACATAAGTTTGAGTAAGCTCCGGGAGTTGGTGATAGACAGGGAAGCCTGGCATGCTGCAGCCCATGAGGTCTCAAAAGAGTCGGACATGACTCGGACATGACTGAGTGACTGAACTGAACTGATACAAATTTAAAAGGAGGTTTCTCTTAAAAATTTTGTGTTGCCATAAGATACCTGGTTCCACCTGAACTTAATTTTTCTCAAACCTTGAGCTAACCAATGCATTTTTCTTATAGAAATGTTTTTCTTAAGCTATGTTAATGAACTATGTATGTACCCTAGACTCTGTCTTTCTTCAAGTGGGTTCTGCTTAAGACTCAGAACCAATAAGGGCTCAACAAACCAGGATGTTTTACTCATACATTGTTCTCCTAATCTATGTTAATGAAACTATATATTTACTTGGAAACCTGCCTTTTGTCAAGATTCATGTCAATTATTTTATGGCCCAGGATGACTCACCGTGTGCCAATGTTCTCTCAAAAGGCATGTTGTGGGTGAGGGGCCTGGTGCCAGTCTCTGAGTTTTGAGACATTCCCTTTCTCTAATTCGTAGCCTGATGGTAGCTGTATAACACCTGGCTAAAGACTAGCAGGGGGGCACTCTTTCTGCCCTCCTCTGATGTCTATGACAGAAGCTTTCCCTATCTCTTTTCTATTTTAATAAAACTTTATTATGCAAAAGCTCTGAGCAATTGAGCCTCATCACTGGCCCCGGATTGAATTCCCCTCCTCTGGAGGCCAAGAATCCCGGCGTCTTTCACGGCTCAGCAACAGCCTTTCAGTCTGATGTTTGAACAGCCACCACCATCATTCACAGTCCAGTGCGCACAGGCAACAGGGGATTTTGGCCCTACCGGATCTTCGAGGGAGGTAAGGGACTCAGACTGAAGGCTGGAGGTGTTAATATAGCCCGAGAGGAATGGGATGTGCCTGTGGCTCTGCTGTGCCAGCCCATTCATTATGGCCTTCAGCTCTGATGATTCAGGTTCAGGGCTTCTCCACTCTGGGAGGGTGGAAACTATGGTCATTCAGCAAGGGGACAATAGGCTTCCAGGACAGACCTGCCTGTTTTCTGTTTAAAGTTCACACTCAGCATGGCTCCATCCTGACCCAGGTCAATCAGCCCTCAGCAGGGCCAGGCTTTCTTCCCATGCCCAGGCTGGGTGACGTCAGAGCCTTGCTGTACCAGGCAAAGGCACTGGGGCCAGACCTGTCACCCATGCTTTCCCACTAGGCTGGCTCCTGTGATGAGCAGGGGCACCACGCAGCAGCTCTGTCATGAATGGACGTGCTGCTCCACGGGAAGCTCTCTGGGTGTCCCAGGAGACAATGGAGGAAAACGCCTTCTCTCTGCTGAGCCCTGCACTGTGGGCATGGGAGGGGCTTCTGGACAATGTCCAAACTGTGGGAAAACACACGCTGTGCAGTCTCCTGGGCAGGCAGAGGAAATCCTGCTAGATGCAGTTCACTATGTTTTTACAGCTCCTGTAGCTGTGCAGAAGCCCCATATCAAATTGGAGGCCTAGGAGAAACTACCCCTGACAACCAGATTCCATCCCAGAAACAGCAGTTCCCAATTCCCAGTCCTAGATGAAAACCCTAGCATTTCTGGTTGGTAACCACCAGTCAACTCACGTGCCCAAGAGCACAGCCACAAATGTACCTGATGACTCCCAAATCTGCATCTTTGATCTAAATCTCTCCTGGGCTCCAGTTTCAGATGTGTACCCCAAGCACTCCAAACCTAATATATCCAGAACTGAGCTCATACCAGGGGAAGAAGGTCAGTGAGACTCCACGGACAAGGTGTGCGTGCTAAGCTGCTTCAGTCGTGTCCGACTCTTTGTGACCCTATGGACTATAGCCCGCCAGGTCTCTCTGTCCATAGGCATTCTCCAAGCAAGAATACTGGAGTGGGTTGCTATCCCCTCCTCCAAGGGATCTTCCCAACCTAGAGACTGAACCCACTTTTCTTCTGTCTCCTGCATTGGCATGCAGGTGCTTTACCACTAGCGCCACCTGGACGTGAGGCCCTTAAATTGCACTTTGCAGGAGTTCAGTCGCTCAGTCGTGTCCGACTCTGCTACCTCACGGACTGCAGCACACCAGGCTTCCCTGTACATCACCAATTCCCAGAGCTTGCTCAAACTCATGTCCATAGAGTCGGTGATGCCATCCATCCATCTCATCTTCAATCCAACCATCTCATCTTCTGTCGTCCCCTTCTCCTCCTGCCTTCAACATTTCCCAGCATCGGGGTCTTTTCCAGAGTCAGTTCTTCCTATCACGTGGCCAAAGTATTGGAGTTTCATCTTCAGCATCAGTCCTTCCAATGAATATTCAGGACTAATTTCCTTTAGAATGGACTGATTTGATCTCCTTTTAGTCCAAGGCACTCTCAAGAGTCTTCTCCAACACCACAGTTCCAAAGCATCAATTTTTCAGTGCTCAGCTTTCTTTATAGCCCAACTCTCACATCCACTGGTCTTCCCTCATAGCTCAGTTGGTACAGAATCCGCCTGCATTGCAAGAGACCCCGGTTTGATTCCTGGGCCAGGAAGATCCACTGGAGAAGGGATACGCTACCCACTCCAGTATTCTTGGGCTTCTCTGGTGGCTCAACTGGTAAAGAATCCACCTGCAATGCGGGATACCTGGGTTCGATCCCTGGGTTGGGAAGATCCCCTGGAGAAGGGAAAGGCTACCCACTCCAGTATTCTGGCCTGGAGAATTCCATAGACAGTAAAATCCATGGATTGACAAAGAGTCGGACATGACTGAGCAACTTTCACTTTCACTCCAATCCATACATGATTACTGGAAAAACCATAGCTTTAACTAGACGGACCTTTGTTGCAAAGCAATGTCTCTGCTTTTTAATATGTTTTCTAGGTTGGTCATAGCTTTTCTTCCAAGGAACAAGCATCTTTTAATTTCACAGCTGCAGTAACCATCTGCAGTGATTTTGGAGCCCCCCAAAATAAAGTCTCTCACTGTTTCCATTGTTTCCCCATCTATTTGCCATGAAGTGATGGGACTGGATGCCATGATCTTACTTTTCTGAATGTTGAGTTTTAAGCCAACTTTTTCGCTCTCTTCTTTCACTTTCATCAAGAGGCTCTTTAGCTCCTCTTTGCTTTCTGCCATAAGGGTGGTGTCATCTGCATATCTGAGGTTACTGATATTTCTCCCAGCAATCTTGATTCCAGCTTGTGCTTCATCCCGTCCAGCATCTCTCCTTGCAGGAGAGAGGGAAGCAGAAATGGGACAGGGAATGGATAGAAATGGAAACAGATTTGAGAAAACTTTAGATGGTAGAATCAATAAGGCCTGGAGATTGGACAGATGTGGCAGTGGGGTCAGGTTAATAAAGAGGAATTCAACATGAGTCAGCAATACATTTTAAATATTATTTTTATCATTGATAATACATGTACATGCTCAATATTTAAAGACTACCAAAAAAAGTATAAAATGAAAAGTCAGTCTCCCCAGAGGAATCGGGTGGAGAGGGAGGTGGGAGGGGGGATAGGGATTGGGAATACATGTAAATCCATGGCTGATTCATATCAATGTATGACAAAACCCACTGGAAAAAATAAAAAATAAAAATTAAAAAAAAAAAAGAAAAAAAAAAAGAAAAGTCAGTCTCTCCTTCCCATGTCCATCCCTGGATTGGGTCCACTAGGAGCCATGAAATGCATAATGCCTTAAAGCTGACAACACACCATGAAGCTCAACACACATCAAATGTACCACCTTGCAATTAACTAGTATTCTGCTCCTGAACATTCAAGTTGCTCCCAAACTTCTGCTCTAGTGAATGTAGTGAATGTGTATGCATGCTGCTGCTAAGTCATGTCAGTCGTGTCCAACTCTGTGCGACCCCATAGACGGCAGCCCACCAGGCTCCCCCATCCCTGAGATTCTCCAGGCAACAATACTGGAGTGGGTTGCCATTTCCTTCTCCAATGCATGAAAGTTAAAAGTGAAAGTGAAGTCACTCAGTCATGTCTGACTCTTAGCCACCCCGTGGACGGTAGCCTACCAGGCTCTTCTGTCCATGGGATTCTCCAGGCAAGAGTATTGGAGTGGGGTGCCATTGCCTTCTCCGATGTATATGCATACACACACACACACACACACATATATATATATATATATATGTAAGTATGTCAGTAAGATGAATTTGTTGAGGTGAAACTGTGGACCAAAAGTATATGCATTTCTAGTTCTGGTTGACAGATATGGCTGAAGTGCCCTCTACAATGACTATACCAATTTACATCCCCACCAGCAACATAGGAGAGAACTTTTTCCTCCAATCCTCCCACACACAGTATATTATCAATTTTAGATTTTTGCCAATCTTATCAGTGAAGAATGATGGTATCGTCATATATTTTAAATTATGTATTTCTTATTATGGTGAGGTTGAATATCTTTTCATATGTGTAAAAGTCATCTACTGAGCTTCTGTGCTGCAACTACTGAAGCCCAAATGCTCTAGAGGCTGCGTTCCACAAGAGAAGCCACTGCAAGGAGAAACCCATGCACTGCAACTGGAAAGTAGCCCCTGCTCCCCGCAACTAGAGAAAAGGTCCCTCAGCAATGAAGACCCAGGTTAGCCAGATTAATTAATTAATTAACTCTTTTTTTTTTTTTTTAATTAACTCTTTTAAAGAAAAAAACAAAACATCATTGAGCTGGGGAACAGCTTCAAGTGGCCTGATCATTGTGGAATTGGAGTCCTCCACACTGGGTTAGGAAGATCCCCTGAAGGAGGAAATGGCAACCCGCTGCAGTATTCTTGCCTGGGAAATCCCATGGACAGAGGAGCTTGGTGGTCCACGGTCCATGGGGGGTCACAAAGAGTCAGAAATGACTGAGAGACTAAAACAACAAACAGTGAAACAAAAGGATGTAGAGGGGCAGACAGAAAAAATTTTTGAAAAAATGATGGTCACATTATTTCTCATCACTCAGGATATTCCCCCATCACAGTCCCTCATCACTCAGGATATTCCCCTATCCCAGTCCCCCATCTTCAGGGCTGCAACCCCATCCTAGTCCCCCATCCTAGCCCCTCTTCACTCAGGAGAGCCTCACCTGCAAGCAGAATGACCTCAGAGAGGGGTCCAGGAACCAGGACAAAAGTGAAAACATTTTGGGAGATTCTGAACCCTGTATTTCTCCTTTCTTCTCCCTTCTTTGCTTGTTTCCTGACAGTGAATTCTTCAATTCACAGGGCGTGTTTCAGGAACACCAGCAATGGGAGCTGGGGAGATGGTGTTCTATTCCCATAAGAAGAAAAAATGGGTGACCCAGGAGACAGAAGCAGCGTGGGCCCCTGGCCCTGCAGGAAGGTAGACAGAGGGACACGGACAGGGACGGGGCCATGTGAAGGCTGAAATCTTGGTGGCTCCTTTCACCAGAAATCAGAGTGTTTCCCAACAACAAAGCTACCAGAGGAGGAACATGGGACCTGGCCTTCCAGGAATGAACAATAACATGTCCTTCCTGAATGTTCACTGCGTTCTGGGAACCATGCATAAGTATTCTGTATCCTGTGATTGTCCCCATGGTCCTTGGGGCACAGTGGGAGGAGCTGGCACCTTCACTCAGAGGAAGAGCCTGTCCAGCCGGAGGGGTGACCACACAGAAGCTACTGCAGAGGTTGGCAGAGCAGAGTGATGGGGAGAAACCCGCCCACTCTCCAAGCTGCTGGGGTCTTTAGTCAAACCCAATTCAGGGCAGGGGCATTGCCACCCCACCCCCACCCCAAGCACACAGCAAGGCCAGAACAGCTTTTGTCAGAATCCCTCCTGGTGACACCAGACACATGGACTCGCTGACTCTGCAGTTCATCACAGTTTTGTCCAGAGCCCTACGACAGTGAGAGCCAAGCCTCTGGGCAAGGAGGGTTCTCACCGAGAGGCAAGTGTGGGGGGACCCCAACTCCCACCTTGCTCCTCAGGAACTGCCCCCTCCCACAGCCTCCTAAGTCCAAGCCTGCGTCTCACCTGGCCTCCCCTCCAGCCTCCCTTGTCCTGGCCCCATCTGACCCTCCGCCCCTGCTCAGGCATGACCAGTCGCCAAAGTCCCAGTGACCTGGTTCTGGCAGTCTCTGTGGGTCCTCTCCCGCTGCCATCCTGTGTCCTCTGCTGACTGAGGGCCGGACCAGGGACTTTCCTGGGGCCCCTTATCAATCAGTTCTGGGAGGAGCCTGGGTCCTGGGCACATGTGCAGCCACACTCAGCATCCCTGCTCCTACAGGGTTCAGGGACAGTGTCAGCCTGTCAGATGCTGACACCCAGTTATGGTCAAAGACATGAAGAGTGACATTTGGGGGCCTCTTACATCTTCCTGGAAACTGCTGGATGGATGCTGGAACCATTCAGAAGAACATCTTCCTCTGGCATCTTCCTCCTCACCCTCCTGGTTCTATTGGCTTCAGCTACAGAAAAAGCAAGAGGATCCCAGAAAAACATCTACTTCTGCTTCATTGACTAAGCTAAAGCCTTTGACTGTGGATCACAACTAATTGTGGAAAGTTCTCAGAGATGGGAATATCAGACCACCTCACCTGCTTCCTGAGAAACCTGTATGCAGATCAAGAAGCAGCAGTTAGAACCGGACATGGAACAGTGGACAGGTTCCAAATAGGGAAAGGAGTACATCAAGGCTGTGTATTTTGTCACCCTGCTTATTTAATGTCTATGCAGTGTACATCATGCAAAATTCTGGGCTAGATGAAGCACAAGCTGGGATCAAGATTTCTGGGAGAAATACAGAACAGACTATTGAACTATGTGGGAGAATGTGAGGGTGGGATATTTCAAAAGAACAGCATGTATACTATCTATGGTGAAACAGATCCCCAGCTCAGGTGGGATGCATGAGACAAGTGCTCGGGCCTGGTGCACTGGGAAGACCCAGAGGAATCGGGTGGAGAGGGAGGTGGGAGGGGGGATCGGGATGGAGAATACATGTAAATCCATGGCTGATTCATGTCAATGTATGACAAAACCCACTGAAATGTTGTGAAGTAATTAGCCTCCAACTAATAAAAAATTAAAAAAAAAAATAAAAGTAGAATAACAAATGGAAAAAAAAAAAAAAAGATTTCTGGGAGAAATAACAATAACCTCAGATATGCAGATGACATCCCCCTTACGGCAGAAAGTGAAGAGGAATTAAAGAACCTCTTGATGAAGATGAAAGAGGAGAGTGAAAAAGCTGGCTTAAAACTCAACATTCAAAAAACAAAGATCATGGCATCCAGTCCCATCACTTCATGGCAAATAGATGGGGAAACAATAGAAACAGTGAGAGACTTTATTTTGGAGGCTCCAAAATCACTGCAGATGGTAACTGCAGCCATGAAATTAAAAGATGCTTGCTCCTTGGAAAAAAAGCTATGACAAACCTAGACAGCATATTAAAAAGCAGGGACATTACTTTGCCAACAAAGGTCCATCTAGTCAAAGCTACAGCTTTTCCAATAGTCATATATGGATGTGAGAGTTGGACTATAAAGAAGGCTGAGTGCCGAAGAATTGATGCTTTTGAACTGTGGTGTTGGAGAAAACTCTTGAGAATCCCTTGGACTGCAAGGAGATTCAACCAGTCCATCCTAAAGGAAATCAGTCCTGAATATTCATTGGAAAGACTGATACTGAAGATGAAAATCCAATACTTTGGCCACCCAATGGGAAGAACTGACTCATCAGAAAAGACCCTGATGCTGGGAAAGATTGAAGGCAGGAGGAGAAGGGGATGACAGAGGATGAGATGGTTGGATGGCATCATCGACTCTATGGACATGAGTTTGAGTAAGCTCCGGGAGTTGGTGATGGACAGGGAAGCCTGGACATGCTGCAGTCCATGGAGTCGCCAAGACTCAGACACGACTGAGCAATGGAACAACAATTTTGCAAGTTAAGTGTATCCACTTTTTTTATTTTGCTTCTTTGTTTATTTTTGGCTGCACTGGATCTTCATTGCTACACATGGGCTTTCTCCAGTTGTGGCAAGCAGGACCTACTCTTCCTTACAGTGCGCAAGCTTCCTGTTACAGTGGCTTCTCTTGTTTCAGAGCACAGGTTCAGGTGCTAGGGCCTCAGCAGTTGCAGCACGCAGGCTCAGTAGTTGCAGCTTGCAGGCTATACAGCCTGAGCTCAGTCATTGTGATGCACAGGTTTAGTTGCCCTGAGACATGTAGAATCTTCCCAGACCAGGGATCATACCCATGTCCCCTGCACTGGCAGGTGGGTTCTTAACCACTGGCCCACCAGGGGAGTCCCAAATGCATCCACTTTTTTTTCCTCCATTAGTAAGCTCTTATTTTTAACCATTTAAAAAGCTCTAATTAAAAAAAATTAAATTAAATTAAAAAAAAGCTCTAATAAACCACATGTACAATTTGTATAAACAGTATAAGCCTTGTGGTTAAAAATTACATTTAAAAGCCTTATAGACAGGTGCATCATTCAGAAAGTCCTTCTCCTTCTCATCAAATAACAGTAAATATGAAGGAGTGATTTTAACCATGATAACTGGAGCATGCCTTTATCATTTCAGTGCTACTTGGTACCTTGGCTCCACCTATAGTGTGCTCCACCTACATGTGCTATAATGACTCAGAATGAAAACCAAATCCTCACCTTGTCCCACCCAGCTCCACAGGGTCTGTCCACCTCCACCCTCCCCTGCTCTCCCCTCGAGTCCTCCATCCCTCTATCAGGCTAACTTCGGCCTCCTGGCTATTTCTCACACATCTCAACAGCCGCCCCCCCCGCCCCGCCCTGCTCCTGCCCACCTCTGTCTCCCTGTCGGGAACTCCTGCTCCCCAAGAGGACACCCAACTTCCCTCCACTCAGAATTCTGCTCACGGGGAAAGGATGGGTCTGTTTTGCCAGAAGCTAGACCAGTCACTAAGGGGGTGGGGGTGTGGGGGGAGCCTCTGCATTGACAACACTCTTTACTCCATCCCTCAGATCTGTCCCCACAAGGCTCCTGCCAAGGGACCGCCTCTCTGTTTACCTTTCTGAGATCTCTGATTGGATTTTTGTAGTGTCCTGAGCTGGTGGCTGCCCGCCTGCTCCTCAACACACTTCCCACACCCTTCATGACCACCCAATCCCGCAACCCACTGGCCCACCAGTCATCCACCGGCTCTGCTTTCCAGAATCTTCAACAGCCCCAGCAGCATCAGTCCCCCAAAAGCATTCCCTGTGTAGTCACAGCCTGCTGTCTGGGGTTTGGGGAGCATCAAGAGGTCAAGAGTGCCCCTCCCTCCATGAGGACCCAACCGAATCCACTTAATCTTCCCACCATGGGCGACATACTCTTGATCCTGTTGCTTTCCAAAATGGTTCTGGGAGGCATCCAAGGATTCACACCTGACCACACCCCAGGGATTCTTCTTGGTTTCTGTGATCTGGATCCCTCAGCAGCATTTGATGCCTTCTGGAAACTGGTTCTCTCGCTCCCTCACTGTTGCTTGGGGTCCTCCTTCCCTATGTTAGAACCCTTGGGGTGGCTTTACCCTAAGTCCTCTTTGCTCCCCACTCAACACATCCTCTGGGACCATTGTCCACTCCCACAGTGTCACCCTCCATGAAGGGACATGCCGGGAACTCCCCCATCCAGAACCCAGCCCAGACTTTCCATAATAACACTGACCATACCCACTGTGTGCCAGGCTCAGGAAGCTGTGTGGATGATCTCATCCCATCCTCCCAAGGCCCTGTGTAGACCAGGAGCCTACCTGTGCAGCAGCCACATACTTGTCAGAGGTCACATCACACGTGACTAGGCTGGGATTGAACCCAGGCGACCCCCTGCAGCACCAGCACCCCTTCACTGTGCAGAAGTCCGCACAGAGCACACCCCAGTCAAGTTCTGCACCAACCCCTCCAGGGGACGTGACCTGGGCTGATGTGCATGCGTGAGTAAGATGGAGGCACGTCTGTGAATGTCTCGATGGGTCTGGAGGAAGAGGGACAAATCCGGGACAGACACTAACGCTTGCATGCTGGTCATGGGTGGACTGGCTGGACTGTCAGCATGAGCGCAAGTGTCGTTCTCAGAGAGCACAGCCCTGAGCTTACCACATATACCCAAGACCACAGAGGCTCTTCAACAGGCTGCCTTTGATGTCTTTGTGTCCGATCTCTGTGTGAATCTGTTGTCTCTGTGGGTATGTCAGTCTGACAGCTGTCAGACTCCACTGGTGTCTAGCTGACTGCTCCATTGTGTTGACAATGACCTGGGACGTCAATGCTCCACATTCTAACCCAATTAAATCTGAGCTCCTTGGTGGGGTGATTTTAAGGCCAGTCTATGAGGTTCAATCCCTGGGTCAGGAAGATTTCCTGGAGGAGGGCATGGCAACCCACTCCAGTATTCTTGCCTGGAAAATCCCATGGATAGAGGGGCCTTGCAGGCTATAGTCCATGGGGTCACAAAGAGTTGGACACAACTGAGGCAATTGAGCACACACAGCATGCGAACACTATGAGATTTGCTCTGACCCCATGAGGCCTCTTGTAAGTGTCTCTGTCCCCACTTGTCTCTGGTGGGAAATCCAACGGCCTGAGGTTTAACTTCCGCTCTCACAGAGCTGCCAGCCCCCTTTCATGCTCACCTCCAATGCAGAGCTGCCAGTCGCTTTTCACTGCTCACCACCAAAATTCCCACGGTTCTCGAGAGCTCCCTTAGGCTTGGACTTCCCTACACTATCTTCTAAATCAAGTCAGTTCCTATGGAGAGAGCTTCAGAGCTGCCTGTCCTTACAGTTGCCTCTGCCCTTGGCAAGATCTCTGACCCACTCTCCTGGAGCTGGAGTTGTGGACAGTAGCGTAACACCCTCACTTATGAACAGCGTATTGGGTGGGGGCAGCAACTTCTGGTCTTCTCCGTTCACCTCTCCTGGCAGGAGCCTCCACTGTACAGGTGAACTGAAGTGTGAGCACACTGAGCCTGGGATAGAGCCCCCTCGTAACTATCAGTGAGGTCTGGCCAGGGAGAGGGAGGCCTGACATCTCAGCCATTCATGCTTGGAATTTAGTCTCTGTAACACGGAGCTCGGGGTGGAGGGGATGAGAAATCCTGGCCCTCCCAGGAAAACACTATATCGGGATTCCTTGTCTAGAAAGTAGAGAGACATGGCATCCCTTTGTATGGAGCTGAGGGAAGAGGGACAGAAATGCACACACATATACACACAAACGTACACATAGACATTCCTTGTGTGGTCTGGCACCCAGGCCCCTCCATGTCCTAGAAAAACTCATGAATAAGTGAAAATGTGGGGCCAAAGGACTGACAGAGCATGCAAAGCTGTGACCAGGAGACCAGGCTAGAGGGGAGGGAGGCAGCAAGCCAGGGCTGGACAGGACTAGACTGAAGGTCTGAGGTCTCAGTGGGGTCAGAGGGTCACTAAAAAAACTAAAGTTAGCATAGTGAAGAAAGTGTGCTGGAGAGCTAAAAGGGTGGTCAGGGGCTCAGTGCCAGGCCCACAATTACGAGGGTCTCCAGTCTTGGAAAGAGAGGGGTCTTCAGCCGAGAAGCACCATTCGACAGCCATGTGCACACAAGAGTAGCCTCTTGGTGCAGCTCTGGGGGACCGGGCTCTCAGGGGACCCGGGAAGTGAGAATCCCTGGGGCACGGAAGACACACACAACCTCCAGGGGCTCCCCACACAGGGTGTGGCCAGAGCCAGCCAGGGGCTGAGCTGCACCCCCTCCGCAGCTGCAGGGCCCCCCAGGGCACCATCTGAGAAGAGAACCAACATTGTAAAGGCTTGAGATGGTCAGAAACCCAAAAGCACCGCCCCTCCGTGCCTCCACAGGTTATCTCATCAGCAGATGTCCAGCTCCACAGACGACCGGCAGAGACCTGCGTGGTGGGAGATGCTCCAGAGGCACTGTGGATTCACATTGAGATCACAGCCTCTGTTCCTCGGCAGAAGCTGCCCCAGGAACCAGAAGTGCCAGGAGATTCCCATCCTGTCCCTGCACCTGTGGGCATCTACACCTGTGAGCACCTGCAGGGAACCAGCAAGCTCAGGGGACCCCCTGCACCTCTGGGCAGGAAGAGGAGCAGGGCCTCTGAAGGACATAGGGACTGCCCTGCTAGGTTCTCTCCACATCCACTCACAGCCACGGCCGCACTTCTGGGCCCCAGCAAGAGGGTGCTGAATTCAACCGCCCACATTCGAAAGCATCGGCTGCAGAACTGGACTGCCACCAGCGAGAGGCTTGCGGACAAAGCGCCTCCACCAGCTGCTCCCAGGTGAAGTCTCCCCTCCATCCTCAAAGCGCAGGGAGCCAGTGGGAAGCACAAAACCTCTGAGAGCTGGATAGCAGATCCCTCCCACCTGCCCACACTCCCCTGGTGGGAGGCTCTCTTTGCTGCTCTGACCTCTGACCTCCTGGAGCCTCAATCACTCCCTGTCTGTAAAATGGGCCTGGGGGACTTGCCATTTCTACGAGGCCGGGCAGGGTCTCTGGGAATTCCCTGAAATAAAACTGGAAACCCCAGAAGTAGCAGGACTCTTTACTCACAGAAAGCACAGGACAGCAGACAGAGCTCAACCAGGAGAGCGCACAAGGCCCCTGCTCATAGAGGCTCATTGCTCACAGACGGGCCCGTTACCGAGGCCCACACCAGCTGCGGCCACGGACAGCAGGTCGCAAGCTGTCCTGCGGCACCTTGGAACCCCCAGTTCAATTCTGTCTTCCAGATTCTCTCTAGGTGGGCTCCCCATCAAGAGGACCCAAGGCCTGCAAAGCGAGGACCCACAAAAGCCCCCTCCCACACTCTTTACCGCCCCATCCCCAGCCAGATGGGAATAGGCACACCTTTTCAGAGCGGGGCCACTGCGGTAGGGCCAGGGCCCGGGGGTGGCGTCAGAGGGAGGTGGAGCCAGACTAGGAGGCGGGGTCAGGGTGGGGGTGGGGTCAGGGCCGGGGATGGAGTCAGAGAGGGAGGTGAAGTCAGAATAGGAGGTGGGGTCAGGGCTGGGGGTGGGGTCAGGGCCGGGGGTGGAGTCAGGGCCGGGGGTGGAGTCAGAGTGGGAGGTGGGGTCAGGGCCGGGGTGGAGTCAGAGTGGGAGATGGAGCCAGAATAGGAGGTGGGGTCAGGGCTGGGGTGGGTCAGGGCTGGGGTGGGGTCAGGGCTGGGGGTGGTGTCAGAGTGGTAGGTGGGGTCAGGGCCGGGTATGGAGTCAGAGAGGGAGGTGAAGTCAGAATAGGAGGTGGGTCCAGGGCTGAGCATGAAGTCAGAGTAGGAGGTGGGGCCAGGACCAGGGGTGGGACCAGGACTAGGGGTGGAGTCAGAGTAGGAGGTGGGGTCAGGGCCGGGGGTGTAGTCAGAGTGGGAGGTGGAGCCAGAATAGGAGGTGGGGTCAGGACTGAGGGTGGGGTCAGGGCTGGGGGTGGGGTCAGGGCTGGGGGTGGGTGGTGTCAGAGTGGTAGGTGGGGTCAGGGCCGGGGGTGGAGTCAGAGAGGGAGGTGAAGTCAGAATAGGAGGTGGGGCCAGGGCTGGGCATGAAGTCAGAGTAGGAGGTGGTGCCAAGACCAGGGGTGGGACCAGGACTAGGGGTGGAGTCAGAGCAGGAGGTGGGGCCAGGGCCAGGGGTGGGGTCAGAGTGGGAAATGGGGTCGGGGTAGAGTCAGTTGTGAGGCGGGGTCAAGGTCAGGCCAGGGCAGGGCCCTAAGGGACTTGGTACTGGGAACACCAGAGGCCCCAGCCCAGTCTGGGACAGCGCAGGCAAAGCAGCGGTGATCTGTGCCCAGCACACAAGCTTCAGCCGCAGGACGTTTTCTCTACCACCAGCTCAAGACCGCCGGGGCAGTGTTCGGGGGCAGCTGAAGCACCAGCTCAATCAGCCCTGCAGAACTTTCTTCTATCTCTCCGGGCATGGCCCCTCGGGCTCACCAGGCCCTCACAACACCTGGTCGGTGTGTTTGCTGCGCCACACCACCACACCAGTCATGGCGATGGTCAGCAGGACCGGCACGGTGATCAGCGGGATGAGAATTTCGTCTGGGGGGTCCTCCCAGTCTTGCCTGTCCACCGAGCAGTTTTGGAAGAACTGCCTATGGACGCCGGCGATGAAGCTCTCAGTCAAGGGGTTGGGCCAGTAGCAACCCACCATGTTGGTCTCCACCTCCGTGCAGTTGGTGAAGCTCTCGTAGTACCTATGAAGGCAGAGGGTTTGACCATTCAGTTCCCCCACCCCTTCTCACTTTGGCCCTGACTTACAGGAAAGTGGGGGGGCAGTGCTATGTGGCCACCGGTTCTCAGCATGGCCCCAGGCCACATGGGAAGAGTAGCCTCCTGCTACAACCTCTCTTGGGCCTGCTGGTCTGGCGATATCCATCCCCCTGGCGTCCTTGCCCTGAGGTTCTCTCACGTGGTGGCCCCATACCCTGCAAGAAACTCTGAGGCCATGAGCTCCCCAAAATATACCCCATGCCGCCATCTGCATCTCATACATCATCCCTGCCCTCATCGTGGTCATCCACACTGTCACCTCCTCCCTACAAGGAAAGGAACTCCCAACACCCCAGGTCTGGACTCAGCCCCCAGGGTGCCAGTACCCCCAGGTCTTTCCAGAGGACACTCTGAACCTGGGCTCTTTCTCCAAGACCAAAGGCCACAGCCCCTTGGCCTGCAGGGCCCTTCTCACCTAGGACCACTATATGGGCCTCCCAGGGGAGGAGATCTCTCTGAGACCAAGAGCCAGCTGTCTCCCAGTCAAGTTAACCTGGCTTCATTTACCTGACTGGGTGCGGGGAGGTTGGCGGGGGGGGGGGGGGGGGGGGGGGGGGCGTCCCACCTGTGAGCTCAGCCCCAACCTGTCCTCCTCTCCGAAGTCACCTTCCTCAGCCCCCACCTGACTGGACACAAGGGACCCCCTCTGCCCAGGGTCTTCCTGTCTGTGTTGACCAAACCTGGAAAGGCACTTATCAAGCCACAAATGAGGAGCCACGTCCATCAAACAGGCAGGCTCCTGATGGTCTGTGCGGCCAACCAAGGGTTACCACTAGCCGTCCCTAGAATTCAACCCAAAAGCCCACTGACCGAGGTTTACTGGCCTCTGGGGCTGCTGACCTAGACTGGCAGCCATTGTTTAAGATGCTCTGGTCAGAGGGCTGATTGAATATCTGCCTCAGTGTGCCAGCTCCGACCACTGCCCGCCTGGCAGAGTGCTTCACACAGGACAGGTATGGGGCAGGAAGGGGTTCCTGCCTCAGCTCCCCACAGGAACTAGGCTTTGCACCCACCCTCCTCCTTCTGGTACTGACCCAGGAAGGGTGGTCTGAGCGACAGGAAGGAACTGCTTCCTGCAAGGAGCTTCCTGTCCACAACCTCATCTCTGCCTGGAAAGGCAGTGGGAAACAGGGCAGCGGATCCATTCAGCCAGACCCTTCGCCACTCCTCCTGGTGGCCCCGGAGCAACCGGTTTCCCAGCCCAAACATTTGGCTGGTTCGTCAGGCACACATCTGCCCGCACCCCTCTTATAACACAGGCAAGGAAGAGCCACACAAGGCAAAAGAGAGCAGGAAACAAAGGCTACAGCCTGGAATCCATGTGCAGAGCTGTGATGTGGTCCTTGGGATGGGTCTAGGCTCTGGATCACCTCACTAACCAGGTCCTCAAGCAAACCGTCACCCCCAAGACCCACCCTTCCCACTGGGCCCCATCGGCGGCCTGCCACCCGACACCCTGCAGAGCCCCCACCTGCCCCAGAGCTCACTGCAGCTGAGACAAGGTACAAGGAGCTGAGGGAGCTGCTCTGTGGACAACAAGCTAGCAGGAGGTGGAGGGTGATTTGAGGCCCGTGTGACCCCCATGCACAGAAAACAGCACAAGATAGCAGCTTAGGGCTCAGGATGTGGAACCGGTATCTTCCAACCTCAGCTTGGCCGACCATCCTCCTGACTTTGCCCACATTGCCTAGCCTCCCTGAGCCTCAGTTTCTCCACCTGTAAATGGGGTTCATAATTCTCAGCCAATAAGGTAATGGACTTCATTAGGTGAAAGCTCCCACCCTGGTGAAAAGACCACATTAGGTGCCGTAAATACACTTCTGGTAAGTGCCTGGCACATAGTAGGTTCTCAGTGAGGTCATGGGTGAGTCCCAAAGGCTAGGGCTTGGGCAGAGCTGAGACCTAAGGGCCATGTGCAGACTGCCCACGCTTGCTGCTTCTCAAGATCACTGGGAACTAACTGTATTGTGACAGAAAATGTTATGATAAAAGACAGCAAAGGCCAGGCACTCAGGCACAAGGCAACAGTTGCAGAAGTCAACACCCACAGCCCAGCACCCCGCCCTTCCCAGGGCTGAGGAGGCAGATGAGGCAGGGATGCACACCTTTCCACACACAGGTCCCAGGTGCTATTAACTCATCAGCCTGCATTCAAACTGGAGATAAGATCAAGGTGTTCTTCCCAAGGAAGCTGCCATTTGTGTGGCATCATGGAACCAGGGTCACAACAAGCTCTGTTCTTCCCAAGCGACTCTGGTCACCCCGGGGCCTTTCCAAGCCCTCTCTTCAGTCTGTCTCCCAGGGCACCCTCCCTCCAGCCCCTGGGGTACTCTCACAATGAGCGAAAACACAGCCATGGTCCAGAGGGGAAAGTTGGGCTGTGGAGCCCAGAAGCCAGGCAAACTGCCCCTGGCAGATTCCCTCTTCCACCAGCAAACTTTTCCCTAGTCCAGTAGACATCGGCCCCTCTCTCAACTCCAAGAACCCCTCCTGGCTGACCCCTCTACTGTCCTGTGGCCCTGGGGCTGGATGTCTGTTTGATCTCACTGAGGCTTTAGCAGGTGACAGAGGCCCAGGACAGGAAACTCACACCTCTTCCCTAAACCCCCACCCCTGTGTGTCCACTCCAGGCTTGGCGTTCAGATCAGGTTCCAAGGAAAATAAGAAGCCTGGCCAAGGCCTTCCTGAACCCCATGTCCCCTTTCCCAGCAGATACAGAAATTTTG
Source organism: Cervus elaphus (assembly GCF_910594005.1). NCBI lineage: Eukaryota > Metazoa > Chordata > Mammalia > Artiodactyla > Cervidae > Cervus > Cervus elaphus. The sequence goes on from NC_057832.1 coordinate 83,665,024, forward strand.
TTCCATTTGGTTCAGTGAACAGCTATGTGTGGAGTCCATGAGGGGGCTGTGGATGTGCCCACAAGGAGCCACTGTCCCCTAGGGAGATGGCCATGGAAGCCCGTAGAACAGCCTCTGGGAACAGAGAACACAGGGGCCAGGGTCTTGCAGTGGAAACAGCTGATACAGCTGACAGAAACCCAGGGGTCCCAGCAGGCATGGCCCGCAGGACATGAATGCAGCAGCCACCAGCAGTGTGCCAGGCAGAGACTTCTAAGTGGGAAGTTGCGGAAGGCAGGCACAGGCCATCAGTGATTTCCGAGGAGGTGACCTAGGTGTACCTAGGTGTACCTAGACACTTGATGCTGGGTGTGATCACAGGAGATGAAAAATATCTCAGAAGCTTCCAGAAAGTGGGGCCCTCTGTGGTGAGGCACTGCCCCCACCACACCAGGTAGAAACCAGTGGGACTCAGTTTCTCTGGGGTCCGATGGTCCTGACTACCAACCCAGCCCTGGCTGGTGCTGTGAGGAAAACCCAAAATGACAAGTCCCCCCAGCACGGACCATGAAGAGAGGCAGGCACCCCAGGGCAGGGCACCAACCACAATCAGAAAGGGGAGTGGGTGTCAGTGGTTCCCAGAGAAATGACCACCCTCAGAAGAGTGGGGGATGCACAACCTGGAGTGTCCAGTTTGGAGCAGCCAGTGTGGTCAGTGAGGGGCTGGGAGGCTTGGAATGAACCTCGGAACTTGGGGAGCACAGGCACTGTGGGCAGGGCGCGGGCAGGGACACTCACACGATGAACTCCGAGAGGTTGCACCACTTCCAGACCTCTACCTTCTTCATCTTTTCGGCGAAGGTCTTGCTGCAGTGGGGCAGCATGGCCAACATACGCTTCTCATTGCAGCCATCCACCGGAGGAGACTCCCCTAGAGAGGAGAGAGTTGTGAGCATCACTAGGAAGGCTAGGTGCCGTCATGACCCTAAAGGCACGTGCTGATGCCCCTCAAGGTCAGCTGGGGGTCTTCTGCCATCACCTTGGCCTCCATGTAACTCAAGAAGGTTGAAGCCAGTGCAGAAAGAGGAACCCATGTTGAGGTGTCACCGAGACAGGACCCAGAGGGGTCACAGAAAGAAGTCCTCTACTGAGGCATGAAAAGAAGCAGGCAAGGGGAAGGCAGCATGCAGAGAGATGGGGGTCTTGGGAGTGGAGAGGCTGAGGGAAGATGGGTTCCAGTGGGATAAAATATAGGAGAGGACTTCCCTGGTGGTCCAGTGGTTAAGAATCTACCTGCCAATGCAGGGGACATGGGTTCAATCTCTGGTCTGGGAAGGTCCACGTGCCATGGGGGCAAATAAGTCCGTACACCACAACTACTGAAGCCCAAGCACCTGGAGCCCATGGTCTGCAACAAGAGAAGCCACTTGAAAAATGGCAATGAGAAGCCCCCATGTCACAGCTAGAGAGTAGCTCTCATTGCTCTCTGCAGCTAGAGAAAGCCTGCATGAAGCAACAAAGACCCAGCATAGCCAAAAATGAATAAATAAAATATTTAAATAAAATAAATATATAGGAGAAAGTCACTGTGTCCTTGTGTAAGATGAAGTCTTCTCATATGACACTAAAAATACAAACAAAAGAAAAATATAGAAATTGAACTATATCAAATTTTTAGACTTTTGTGCTTCAAAAGATACCATCGAAAGAGTGAAGACATCCCAGAGAATGAAAGCAAATATATGAAAATCATATCTCTGATACAGGGCTTGTATCTAAAATATATAAAGAACTCCTATGACTATTAAACAAGAGCAATGACTCATTTAAAAATTGGCAAAAGGGGAATTCCCTGGTGGTCCAGTGGTTAGGACTCAGTGCCTTCCCTGTCAGGACCTGGGTTCAATCCCTGGTTGGGGAACTAAGATCCCACAAATCATGTGGCACAGCCAAGGGGGGGAAAAAAAGGAATGAAAGGTTTGGAAGGTTCTTGTTCTATATATGAATTGATATAATATCACTTAGACTGTGATAAGTTAAAGATACATACTACAAATCCTAAGTCAACCACTACAGTAACCAAAAAATAATAATTACTGCCAATTAGTAAAGGGGAGGAAGAAGGAGAAATAAAAAGTGGAAAAAAGTACAAAGTCTAAAAGAAGACAGAAAAAGAGAGAAGTGGGGGCAAGAACTGATGGTACCATGGTAGATTTAAAACTAACCATATAAATAAATTATCACATTGAAAGTAAATGGTCTTAGCACCTCAATAAAGAAATAAAAATTGTTAGGACTTTCTTGGTGGTCCAGGGGTTAAGACTCCAAGCTTCCCCTGCAGGGGGCGCAGGTTCGACCCCTAGTCAGGGAGCTAAGATCCTACATGTCACATGGCATAGCCAAAATTCAAAAAATGAAACAAGGATTGTTAGATGAAATCAAAAGGCAAAATCCAATCACAGACTGTATGTACCCGACCTTAAAATGACTCAAACAGATTCAGAGCAAAAGGTGGGAAACAATATGCCATGCTACCACTAATCAAAAGAAATGTGTAATGGCTACATTAATACTGGACAAAGTATATTTCAGAGCCAAGAGTATCACCAGAGATGAGGCTTTCCATAATAATTAAAAACTCAATTCATTAACAGTAGTTGGGTGAAAGGGGAAGAAGTGACGTTGGAGGCTGGACCCAAAGGCAGACTAGTCCAGGTGTGCAGGCCTTCCCAGTGCATTTAAAGCCTACCAGAAGGCAGAGGTGGGTTTCCAAACTCCACACTCCCCCACTGAACGCGCCCTGAGCCTCAGAACCTTCACATCATGCAGTCCCAGGCAAGCAGCAGCCAAGCCAGAAGCTGACACCCCTCACAGAGGAGCCTTGCCACCTCTGCAGGTGGGGAGAGAGCGCCCTTCTGAAGTTAACCACAGCCACTAGATGCCCAGCCCCAACCCCTTGGAGTCACTGGTTTGCTGCGTGACTCTGGACAGACCCTTCACCTTGCTGGGCCTGTGTCTCCTCCTTTATAAAAGAGAGTGGTACTGATTCTGGATGTTTTCACTAGTTAATAGTCATGCATCTCTTTCAACTTGTCTCCATCTGGCCACAACTGCCCCACCCACACACCACTCTGCCTGGACCCCCAGCCACCCAGCCCCCTTCCCAGGCTGCGGCAGGTCTGGCTTATGTGCTCCCAGGCTGTCGATCCAGTTCTATTTTAACACAGCTCTCAATTCTGAAGTCCTTGATGGAAACAATCTATTGTAATACAATTCTTCCAAAAGCAGAACAAAGCCATTCCCCTCTAAGGCTGGTGCAGACCACCATACCAGAGCCCACCTGGAGATCTCTGGGGCTAGGGGCCTCCCTCCCAGCCCCTCTCAGCACTGAGTCTCTTAGGATGACCACGTGAAGTGGAACAAAGGTGTCTGACTTGCCTGCACACCCACACTCCCTGAGGCCACAGCCCTGGCCCATGGCAAGGGTGACTCTGAGATTGGGACCAAACAGCCCACCCCTGCGTGATTCCAATGTGCTGCCAGAGCTGCAAACAAGTAGGGAAAGCAATGCTTGCTCACAATGACGTGTACGCAGGCACGGAGATCTTGTGCAATGAAGATTCTGAGCCAGTAGGCCTGCAGCACCAAGATGCTAATCTCTGACAAGTTTCAGGTGCTGAGAGGCCCTGCCCACACTCTGCAGAGTTAAGAGACAGACAATGGGAGAGCTGAGGAGCCAGAGGTGGTCGAAAAGCCCTGCATGTTCTCCATGACTCTATTCCCAGCCCAGATGCACTCACTCTCCTCTCTGAGCCTCAGTTTCCCCTTCTGGAAACGAACACTAGCCTGGCTGCCCCTTCCCAGCCTTCCCTCAGCTTCAGTACTGACCAATGTCCACTGAATGCCCTGTCCTAAGTGTGGTCCAACTCGCTGAGCCCCGCAACAGCCCAACAAGACAAGGTCCCTGTGACCACTCGCTCAGTAACAGGGTGGGGGGCCAAACCCACATGCAGCCCTGGGTCCAGGCCGTGCAGGCCTAGAGTTAGTGGCTCTGGGGGGCACAGGCTCTCGGGCTGTGTGGAGGCAGCTGAGAAGGCCACCTGTGCTCCATTCCCCTCCGGCCACTCTGTTGCACAGGCATCTTTTCCTGCAGCTCATTGACAGGCACCCCAACATAGGCTCCAGTCCACTTAATGTCCTCCACATCCAGCCATGTGCCCATTCCTGGGTCTGACTGACAGTCTCTGCAGGGTATCCTACTTGGGTCTCCTGAGTGCCACCCTCCACCACGGGCACGCGCCAGCCAGATCTCACACTGTGGTGTGCCCCTACTGATACTGCCTCTCCTCCCAGGTGCAGCCCAACTGGACCTGGCCATCTAGACCCTCTGGACCACCATCAAAACCCAACTGGACCTGGATCCATGGACCTGGATGATCTGGACTTTAATTTTCTGGGCCTGGACCCCTAGACCTGGAATATCTGGACATCCTCAGCCTAACCCAGCCACACCTGTCAGATCACTGAGACCCAGTTCAGTGCTTCCTCCTCCTCCATCTCATTCTCCTCCTTCCACCCCGTGCACATCCTCCCTCTTGGAACTCCTTCCTCCTCTCCCTTCATCCTTCCTCATAGACAAGAATCTCCATATATCCCAGAATTGCCACACACCAACATGGCAGGGGGCTGGCCAGAGCATGTTGAGGATGTGCCATCAAGGACCACGTGACATCCTGAGGCGAGTTTCCTGGGATAACTTCTCCTGCCAGTGGGGGGAGTGGGCAGTGTGCTATGAGGATGCACAGGACAGGCACCATGGGACACCTGTCAAGTGACCTCCATGAGGGTATGGAGGGACAGTTAAGTAGAGCACCATTTCTGACACACAGGCTTAAGGAACTCCCAGCAAAACCCAACAATCCATCCAGTGTTATAAGAGTGAGGTAAAGTTTCTGGTACGGGAATGGGAGGTGGCGAGGTATCTGTCTAAAGTCCAGCACCAAGGAGAGAAGAGGGATGTGGGGCTGGGCTCAGTGGTACCAAGACTGGGACTTGGAAGTAAAACTTTCCTCTCTGGTGAGCTTGAGGTTTGCCTTTGAGAAGATAAGTGAGATTTACAAGTCCTTGGATGAAATACTTGGAAAGTCTTTAAATGCCAGAATTGACTGCCGTTTCAAAGAAAATAAGATAGTTGGTTTTGGAAAGTTCATGCTGTTTCTTCATTGAGTTTTAGAGATCAAGTCCTGAGCCTTTAGAATGGAAGCACTAACTCCAAGACCCTAGACTACCAGAGAACTAACCCTAGGGAGTATCAAATAGTGAGAACTCACACAAAGGAAACCACTTGAATACAAGACCCACATCACCCAACCACCAGTAGCACCCAGCGCAGGATGCCTCATCTAAACAAGCAAAGCAAAAATACAAAACCAGTCATCAGCAGACAGGATTACCACTTCACTCAGCCTTGCCCATCAGAGGAAAAACAAACAAACAAAAACTCAGCACAAATCTCACCCTATACAAGCTCACACAAACCACTGGACCAACCTTAGGAGGGCAGAAACCAGAAGGAAGAACGAATTCAACCATGAAGCCTGGGAAAAGGAGGCCTCAAACACAGTAATTTTTTTTTTTAAATAATGAAAAGGCAGAGAAATACTACACAAATGAAAGAACAAACTAGAAACACTGAAGTCCAAATAAATGAAGAGGAAATAGGCAAACTCCCTGAAAAAGAATTCAGAATAATGATAGTAAAGATGATCAAAAACCTTGAAAACAAAATGGAGGAAATGCAAGAATCAATTAACAAAGACCTAGAAGAGTTAAAGAATAAATACACAGAGACAACACAATTACTGAAATTAAAAACACTCTAGAAGGAATTAATAGCAGAATATCTGAAGCAGAAGAACAAATCAGAGAGCTGGAAGATAAAATGGTGGAAATAACTTCTGCAGAGCAGAATAAAGTAAAAAGAATGAAAAGAACTGAGGCTAGTCTCAAAGACATCTGGGGCAATATCAAAAGCACCAACATTCGAATTATAGGGGTCCCAGAAGAAGAAGAGAAAAAGAAAGGGTATGAGAAATTTTTTTAAGAGATTATAGTTGAAAATTTCCCAACATGGAAAAGGAAATAGTCAATCAAGTTCAAGAGGCACAAAGAGTCCCATACAGGATAAACCCAAAGAGAAACATGCCAAGATACATACTAATCAAGCTAACAAAGACTAAACACAAAGAAAAAATATTAAAACAGCAAAGAGGAAGCAATAAGTAACATACAAGGGAAATCCCGTATGCTTAACAGCTGATCTTTCAGCAGAAACTCTGCAGGCCAGAAGGGAATGGCAGGATATATTTAAAGTACTGAAAGGGAAAAATCTACAACCAAGATTACTGTACCTGGCAAGGATCTCATTTAAAATTGATGGAGAAATAAAAGCTTTTCAGACAAACAACAGTGAAGAGAATTCAGTACCAACAAACCAGCTTTACAACAAATGTTAAAGGGACAACAAACTTCTTACATAGTCAAGAAATACAAGAGAAGAAAAAAGATCTACAAAATCAATCCCAAACAATTAAGAAAGCGGTGATAGGAACATATCTATCAATAATTACTTTAAATGTAAATGGATTAAATGATCCAACCAAAAGACACAGACTGGCTGAATGTATGCAAAAACAAGACCCATATATATGATGCCTACAAGAAACCCACTTCAGACCTAAAGACACACATAGACTGAAAGTGAAAGGATGGAAAAATATATTACATGAAAATGGGAAACAAAAGAAAGCTGAAGTAGCAATCCTTATATCGGACAAAATAGACCTTAAAATAAAGAATATTACAAGAGATAAGGAAGGACACTACATAATGATCAAGGGATCAATCCAAGAAGAAGACATAACAACTGTAAATATCTATGCACCCAACATAGGAGAACCTCAATAAGACAAACACCAACAGACATAAAAGGAGAAATTGACAATAACACAATAATAGTAGGAGACTTTAACACCCCCACTCACACCAATGAAAATCATCAAAACAGAAAATTAATAAGGAAACACAAGTCTTAAATAATGCATTAGATGAGATGGATCTTATTGATATCTTCAGGACATTCCATCCAAATGCAGAAGAATACACCTTCTTCTCAAGTGCACATGGAACATTCTCCAGGATAGACGACATTTTGGGTCACAAATCAAACCTCAGTAAATTTAATAAAATTGAAATAGTATTAAGAATCTTCTCTGACCACAATGCTATGAGACTAGATATCAATTACAAGAAAAAAACTGTAAGAAACACAAACACATGGAGATTAAACAACATGTTTCTAAATAACCAACAGGTTACTGAAGAAATCAAAAGATAAATCAAAAAATCTCTAGAAATAAATGACAATGAAAACATGACAACTCAAAACCTATGGGATGCAGCAAAAGCAGTTCTAAGACGGAAGTTTAGAGCAATACAATCCTACCTCAAGAAACACAAAAAACATCAACTAGACAACCTAACTTTATACCTAAAACAACTGGAAAAGGAAGAACAAAAAAATCCCAAACTTAGTAGAAGGAAAGAAGTCATAAAGATCCAATCAGAAATAAATGAAAAAGAAAGAAACAATAGTAAATACCAATAAAACTAAAAGCTGGCTCTTTGAGAAGATAAACAAAATTGACAAACCTTTAGCCAGAACCATCAAGAAAAAAAGACAGAAGAATCAAATCAACAAAATTAGAAATGAAAAAGGAGAGGTTATAACAGATAATGCAGAAATACAAAGGATTATAAGAGACTATTATGAACAACTATATGACAATAAAATGGATAACCTGGAAGAAACAAACAGATTCTTAGAAAAGTTCAATCTTCCAAGACTGAACCAGGAAGAAATAGAAATTATGAACAACCCAGTTACAACCACTGAAATTGAAGCTGTGGTCAAAAATCTCTCAAAATACAAAAGCCCAGTACCAGATGGCTTCACAGGAGAATTCTATCAAACATTTAGAGATGAGCTAATGCCTATCCTTGTAAAACTCTTTCAAAAAATTGCAGAGGAAGGAACACTTCCAAACTCATTCTACGAGGCCACCATCACCCTGATACCAAAACCAGACAAAGACAACACAAAAAAAGAAAACTATAGGCCAATATCACTAATGAATGTAGATGCAAAAATCCTCAACAAAATTTTAGCAAAGAGAATTCAGCAACACACCAAAAAGCTCATGTACCATGATCAAGTTGGGTTTATTCCAAGAATGTAAGGATTCTTCAGTATATGAAAATCAATCAATGTGATACACCATATTAACAAATTGAAAGATAAAAATCATATGATAATCTCAATAGATGCAGAAAAAGCCTTTGACAAAATTCAGTGCCCATTTATGATTAAAACTCTTCAAAAAAAAAGGGCATAGAAGGAACCTACCTCAACATAGTAAAGGCCATATATGATAAGCCTATAGCAAACATTATTCTCAATGGTGAAAAACATTCCCCCTAAGATTAGGAACAAGACAGGGTGTCCACTTTCACTACTATTATTCAACATAGTTCTGGAAGTCCTAGCTATAGCAATCAGAGAAGAAAGAGAAATAAAAGAAATCCAGATCAGAAAAGAAGAAGTAAAGCTCTCACTGTTTGCAGATGACATGATACTGTACATAGAAAACCCTAAAGACAGTATCAGAAAATTACTAGAGCTAATCAGTGAATTTAGCAAAGTTACAGGATACAAAATCAATACACAGAAATCACTTGCATTTCTATATACTAATAATGAAAAATGAGAAAGAGAAATTAAGGAATCAATCCCATTCACCACTGCAACAAGAAGAATTAAATATCTAGGAATAAACTTACCTAAGGAGACAAAAGAACTGTACACAGAAAATTATGACACTAATGAAAGAAATCAAAGGTAACATAAACAGATGGAGATATATTCCATGTTCCTGGGTAGGAAGAATCAATATTGTGAAAATTACTATACTACCAAATGCAATCTACCAGATTCAGTGCAATCCCTATCAAATTACCAATGGCATTTTTCACAGAAATAGAACAAAAAATTTCACAATTCACATGGAAACACAAAAGATCCCAAATGGCCAAAGCAGTCTTGAGAAAGAAGAATGGAACTGGAGGAATCAACCTTCCTGACTTCAGATTATACTACAAAGGTACAGTCATCAACACTGTATGGTACTGGCACAAAAACAGAAATATAGATCAACAGAACAAGATAGAAAGCCCAGAGATAAACCCACGCACCTATGGTTACCTTATTTCTGACAAAGGAGGCAAGAATATACAATGGGGCAAAGACAGCCTCTTCAATAAATGGTGCTGGGAAAACTGGACAGCTACATGTAAAAGAATGAAATTAGAACACTTCCTAATACCATACACAAAGATAAACTAAAAATGGATTAAAGACCTAAATGTAAGACCAGAAAAATAAATAAATAAATAAATGTAAGACCAGAAACTATAAAACTCTTAGAGGAAAACATAGACAGAACACTCGATGACATAAATCAAAGCAAGATCCTCTATGACCCACCTCCTAGAGTAACAGAAATAAAAACAAAAGCAAACAAGTGGGACCTGATTAAACTTAAAAGCTTTTGCACAGCAAAGGAAACTACAAGCAAGGTGAAAAGACAACCCTCAGAATGGGAGAAAATAATAGCAAATGAAAAATTGACAAAGGATTAATTTCCAAAATATACAAGCAGCTGATATAACTCAATGCCAGAAAAACAAACAACCCAATCAAAAAGTGGGAAAAAGACCTAAACAGACATTTATCCAAAGAAGACATACAGATGGCTAACAAACACATGAAAAGATGCTCAACATCGCTCATTATTAGAGAAATGCGAATCAAAACCACAATGAGATATCACCTCACACCAGGCAGAATGGCCATCATCAAAAAGTCTACAAACAGCAAATGCTGGAGAGAGTGTGGAGAAAAGGGAAGCTCTTGCACTGTTGGTGGAATGTAAACTGAGACAGCCACTATGGAAGACAGTATGGAGATTCCTTAAAAAAACTAGGAATAAAATCACCATATGACCCAGCAATCCCACTCCTAGGCATATACCCTGAGGAAACCAAAATTGAAAAAGGCACATGTATCCCATTGTTCACTGCAGCACTATTTACAATAGCTAGAACATGGAAGCAACCTAGATGTTCATCGACAGATGAATAAATAAAGAAGTTGTGGTACATATACACAATGGAATGTTACTCAGTCATAAAAAAGGAATGCATTTGAGTCAGTTCTGATGAGGTGGATGAAGCTAGAATCTATTATACAGAGTGAAGTGAGTCAGAAAGAGAAAGATAAATATTGTATTCTAACACATATATACGGAATCTAGAAGAATGGTACTGAAGAACTTATTTACAGGGCAGCAATGGAGAAGCAGACATAGAGAATAGACTTATGAACATGGGGAGAGGGGAGGAGAGGGTGAGATGTATGGAAAGAGTAACATGGAAATGTACATTACCACATGTAAAATAGATAGCCAACGGGAATTTGCTGTCTGGCTCAGGAAACTCAAACAGGGGCTCTGTGTCAACCTAGAGGAGTGGGGTGGGGAGGGAGGTGAGAGGGACGTTCAAAAGGGAGAGGGTATATGTATACCTATGGCTGATTCATGTTTGACAGAAAACAACAAAATTGTATAAAGCAATTTTCCTTCAATAAAACAATAAATTAAAAATAAAAACAAAAAAAGAATGAGGTAAAGATGCAGATTCCTGACAACACCAAGAAGGTAGACGGCTGCCATCCACTCAGGCTACCAGCTGCATTAGTAAAGGTCTCAGGAATTAACTTGGAATAGAAAATCATTTCAGTGGTTCCATCAGGGAAACAAAGAAAAGGCAGGACTGTGTTTCTTTTGTCTAGGGGACTTTCAGACTCTGGGAGATGATAAACAGCCAAACAGATGCATTTCCGAGAGAAAAGGCTTTTATGGCCAGTCATTTGGAAATGAAAAACAGGAGCTCTCATTCTCCTCCCGTGCAAGCAAGCAGCAAGCCAACCATGGCCTCGGTGGGCTCAGCAGTGATGGGCCATGGCCAGTATGGCTCTGGGACACTGCAGTGTCTGGAAGGTTCTGCCCTCAGCCCTTGTGGTCTGGCGAGTTCCCTCCCCATCCTGGACCCCATATAGTGACGTCAGAGGACCTCCAAGGCACCTCTGAACCAAGCACCTCCTTGCAACCACTGGGGTACCTGATATCCAGCACTGCTCCTGGGCCCGCTTGAGTGCACAGAATCCAATGTGACAGGAGATGGCTCGACAGCAGGACGTTACTCCACCAGTGACAAAAACAGTGACAGGGCCATGCGCATACACAGACACACCAGCATAGGTACTCCGTCTGGTGGTGCTATAAGTGAGCCCCCAGGGGCCAGAGATGCTAGCAAACTCAAGTGCTCACAGAATGTGTGCCAGGCGCTGGCAGGAGCTTCCCATACATGCAGTCCTCCACTCCACACTCCTAGGCCCCCACACAGGGCTATGGGGACTGAACTGACTGAATCCCACCGGCAGTCACGTGCATGCGTGCATGCTCAGCGGCTTCGGTCATGTCTGACTCTTTGGGACCCCATGGAATGCAGTCCTCCAGGCTCCTCTGTCCATAGGATTTCCCAGGCAAGAATACTGGAGTGGGTTGCCATGCCCTCCTCCAGGGGATCTTCCCAACCCAGGGATCGAACTCACATCTTTTGTAGCTCCTGCATTGCAGGCGGATTCTTTACTGCTAAGTCACCAGGGAAGCCCAACTGGCAGTCACAACAGCCCTTTCTAGGTTGCTAGAGTGGGAAAACCTGAGACTAAGTGCCACTAAATGTTTTATGATCATGGGGATGAGCTGCTGCCAAGAGAGGCATCCCGGGAGTAATATCCAAACCCAACGGTTTGGTCAAGGGCAAGGCGTGAAACTGAGCCAGCAGGCCTTGGGTTAATTAGTAGAACTTCAAGCCAAAAGGAAAAAAAAAAAAGGTGGGGGGTAGGGGAAGGCTTTTTAAATGCAAGTAAGTTTAGGACCCCATGGACTCCTAGCCCGCCAGGCTCCTCTGTCCATGAAATTCTCCAGACGAGAATACTGGAGTGAGTTGCCATTCTCTTCTCCAGGGGATCTTCCCAACCCAGGGACTGAACCCTGGTCTCCTGCACTTCAGGCAGACTCCTTACTGTCTGAGCCACCAGGAAGCCACATCATAATTGTGTCTTTATCTTTGGATAATATTACCAAAATTAATCTATAAATTACCAAAATTAATCTATGATCTCTATTTAACTGTCTTAAAGAAAAGTGAGCACTTACAAATCAAACATTTCTAAATACAACAAAAAACTAACCAAAATGAATTTCAGGTTCATGTGATCTACAGACTATTAAGTATTAAATTAATATCCAGTATTAAGATTTGTTGATTAATACAGATATGTCTTCAGAGTCATCAGTACTACATATGATACTTCACTTATACAAAGGTTTACTGAAAGTCAATAAATTCATGTTATATCTATTTAAAAAATTATCAACAAAAAAATTGATTTGCCATGATGATATTGTCATAAGTAGTAAAATGCAAATGGTATAGAAGTTTTTAGGCGAACTCTTTAGAAATTATTATGTTTTAATTTTTTCAGATTCTCAGTAACCTGAAACTTTAGAGTTTTGCTAAATTAAGCTAAATGATAAAAATTCATTGAAGTCTAGGTCATTTTTTTTAAGATAAAATACTGGAACACTGATTGTTATACAAGTCTAGCAATCTTTTGTCTTCTTAGGAGAGAAAAAACTAAAGATGTTTGTACCACTTTAAAGAGAGAAATTATGCTATAAAAATGTATGTTTTTGGATGTTATAAAACATGTTTATAAGTTTGTCAATTAGAAAATGTTAGTATAACAAACAGTTCAATTACTTGCCTTTGGGGTTTTGCTAGAGATTAGGGTTTTTAAGGATGAAAATTATAATAAATATGTAATTAAAACTACTAAAAATAGTAGTCAGTTGTGTCCGACTCTGTGCGACCCTATGGACTGTAGCCTGCCAGGCTCCTCCATCCATGGAATTCTTCAGGCAAGAAAACTAAAGTCAGGTAGCCAGTGACTAAGACTCTGCAGTCTCAGTGCAGGGGGCCCAGGTTCAAACCCTGATCAGCAAACTAGATCCCATATGCTGCAACTAAGCATATACAGGCGGGAACAAAGATTCCACATGCCACAACTAAGAGTTTGCATGTCTGATGAAGATCAAAGATCAAAGATCCTGTGTCGCAACTAAGACCTGGCACAGCTATTTAGCTTTTTTAAAAAAAGAATGGAGATAGTTTTGTTAAAGAGAAAAGAAAAACAATTTTGCCCTAGAGCTCATTGTTTCTAGATGGGGAAAAGATAAGGAACAAACTTACATGAATACAGAAGTCGTGGAGGTTTATATAAAAGGAATCTTAAGAAAAGTTTTATGCATGGTCAGGATTGAATAAGATTAGATTGAAGTTAATAAAATAAATGAATTTTATTATCAAAAGTAAACTAATACAAGACTGGAGTTTGGTTTTCTAACTCTGTTAAAAGAGCAATGTTTCCTGGAATATTGAGCTATTTTTGATAAGAGATTTTAGGTTTCCTTCTCTAGCTAACTTTGAGTTCTCCAAATGGCCCCTGAAGCATCTCTGACAGAAATATTAAACTAATCAAATTACTTGGTTTATTAAACTTCATGGAGAGCATTAAACGAAAAATTGACCTAGTAAAGTTGTCAGAGTATAACTACTCATGACATATATCCTGCTTGCTTTAAGTCTACAGCCTGAAGTGCATGTACAACATTTGTGTGACATCTTGATATAACTGGTAAGATGTGTAACCTATAAAGGGCTTCCCAGGTGGTGCTAGTGGCAAAGAACAGTCTGTCAATGGAGAAGACATAAAAGACATGGGCTCAATCCCTGGGTGTGAAGATCCCCTGGAGTACAGCACAGCAACCCACTCCAATAGTCTTGCCTGGAGAATCCCGTGGACAGAGAGCCTGGCAGGCAACAGTCCGCAGGGTTGCAAAGAGTCAGACATGACTGAAGCAACTTAGCACACACATATAACCTGTAAAATGTCCCATTGTCAACATACCTTTGTAGTCCTTTGTTATGTCTGATTAGTTTTCCTCCAACATGGATAACTAGGCAAACATATAAATGAAAAGTAGGACTAGCACCAAGGCAGAGGATAGACCCAGGGCAAGCAGCACACATGATCAAGGGATAAATAGTTTTATCATCAATGCTTTCTACTGAAAGACTTGCAATCAAAAGGGGAAAATGATAGAAGAAATTTTCATGTATTAAGGTATGTGGAAGTCATTCTGACTTCCATGATTTAACTCAAATTTTACGCTAACTTAAAACAGCTTGTTTGTGGCCTATTTAACACACATTGTAGGGCTTCCCTGGTGGTCCAGTGGCTAAGACTCCATGCTCCCAATGCAAGGGACCTGGGTTCCATCCCTTGTCAGGGAACTAGATCCCACAAGTTGAAACTAAAAGTTCACATGCCACAACTAAAAGACTGCAAGCTGCAACTAAGACCCAGCACTGCTGAATAAATAAATAAAAGAGAGAAATATTTTTAAAAGAATTAATGACTGAAAACCATATGATTATCTCAATAGATGCAGAGAAAGCCTTTGACAAAATTCAACACTCATTTATGATTAAAACTCTCCAAAAAGCAGGAATAGAAGGCACATACCTCAACATTATAAAAGCCATATATGACAAACCCACAGCAAGCATCACCCTCAATGGTGAAAAATTGAAAGCATTCCCCCTGAAATCAGGAACAAGACAAGGGTGCCCACTGTCACCACTACTGTTCAACATAGTGTTGGAAGTTTTGGCCACAGCAATCAGAGCAGAAAAAGAAGTAAAAGGAATCCAGATAGGAAAAGAAGAAGTGAAACTCTCACTGTTTGCAGATGACATGATCCTCTACATAGAAAACCCTAAAGACTCTACCAGAAAATTACTAGAACTAATCAATGAATATAGTAAAGTTGCAGGATATAAAATTAACACACAGAAATCCCTTGCATTCCTATATACTAACAATGAAAAAACAGAAAGAGAAATTAAGGAAACAATACCATTCACCATTGCAACAAAAAGAATAAAATACTTAGGAGTATATCTACCTAAAGAAACAAAAGACCTATACATAGAAAACTATAAAACACTGATGAAAGAAATCAAAGAGGACACAAACAGATGGAGAAACATACCGTGTTCATGGATTGGAAGAATCAATATTGTCAAAATGGCTATTCTACCCAAAGCAATCTATAGATTAATGCAATCCCTATCAAGCTACCAACGGTATTTTTCACAGAACTAGACCAAAGAATTTCACAATTTGTATGGAAATACAAAAAACCTCGAATAGCCAAAGTAATCTTGAGAAAGAAGAATGGAACTGGAGGAATCAACCTGCCTGACTTCAGACTCTACTACAAAGCCACAGTCATCAAGACAGTGTGGTACTGGCACAAAGACAGAAATATAGATCAATGGAACAGAATAGAAAGCCCAGAGATAAATCCACGAACCTATGGACACCTTATCTTTGACAAAGGAGGCAAGGATATACAATGGAAAAAAGACAACCTCTTTAACAAGTGGTGCTGGGAAAACTGGTCAACCACTTGTAAAAGAATGAAACTAGAACACTTTCTAACACCATACACAAAAATAAACTCAAAATGGATTAAAGATCTAAATGTAAGACCAGAAACTATAAAACTCCTAGAGGAGAACATAGGCAAAACACTCTCTGACATAAATCACAGCAAGATCCTCTATGACCCACCTCCCAGAATATTGGAAATAAAAGCAAAACTAAACAAATGGGATCTAATGAAACTTAAAAGCTTTTGCACTACAAAGGAAACTATAAGTAAGGTGAAAAGACAGCCGTCAGATTGGGAGAAAATAATAGCAAATGACGAAACAGACAAAGGATTAATCTCAAAAATATACAAGCAACTCCTGAAGCTCAATTCCAGAAAAATAAATGACCCAATCAAAAAATGGGCCAAAGAACTAAACAGACATTTCTCCAAAGAAGACATACAGATGGCTAACAAACACATGAAAAGGTGCTCAACATCACTCATTATTAGAGAAATGCAAATCAAAACCACAATGAGGTACCATTACACGCCAGTCAGGATGGCTGCTATCCAAAAGACTACAAGCAATAAATGCTGGAGAGGGTGTGGAGAAAAGGGAACCCTCTTACACTGTTGGTGGGAATGCAAACTAGTACAGCCACTATGGAGAACAGTGTGGAGATTTCTTAAAAAACTGGAAATAGAACTGCCATATGACCCAGCAATCCCACTTTTGGGCATACACACTGAGGAAACCAGATCTGAAAGAGACACGTGCACCCCAATGTTCATTGCAGCACTGTTTATAATAGCCAGGACATGGAAGCAACCTAGATGCCCATCAGCAGATGAATGGATAAGGAAGCTGTGGTACATATACACCATGGAATATTACTCAGCTGTCAAAAAGAATTCATTTGAATCAGTCCTAATGAGATGGATGAAACTGGAGCCCATTATACAGAGTGAAGTAAGCCAGAAAGATAAAGAACATTACAGCATACTAACACATATATATGGAATTTAGAAAGATGGTAATGATAACCCTATATGCAAAACAAAAAAAGAGACACAGAAATACAGAACAGACTTTTGAACTCTGTGGGAGAATGTGAGGGTGGGATGTTTCAAAAGAACAGCATGTATACTATCTATGGTGAAACAGATCACCAGCCCAGGTGGGATGCATGAGACAAGTGCTCGGGCCTGGTGCACTGGGAAGACCCAGAGGAGTCGGGTGAAGAGGGAGGTGGGAGGGGGGATCGGGATGGGGAATAAGTGTAAATCTATGGCTGATTTATATCAATGTATGACAAAACCCACTGAAATGTTGTGAAGTAATTAGCCTCCAACTAATAAAAAAATTAAAAAAAAAAAAAAAAAGAATTAATGACTGAAAGGTTGTAGACATGGAGTGACAAAAATAGCAGTTAGGCCTATGGCAGTCTCAGAATCTTTAGCTCTTCCCTGAAGAACTTAGATAACACCGTCCAATACATATTCCCGAGTTGTCTTACAGATATTAAAACCACCAGGGAGAAAGAGCTAACTGCCTGATGATCAAACTGCAGCCACAATACAAGCTGCTCCAATTTGAGCAGGGTTGTTCTGCACATAGCCCCCATCTGCACATCCTTGAAGCTTTCCCTTAAAAGCTCTTGCCCTGGGACTTCCCTGGCAGTCCAGTGGTTAAGACCTTGCCTTCCAGGGCAGGGGGTACAAGTTGGGTCCCTGGTCAGGGAGCTAAGATCCCACATGCCTTGAGGCCAAACAACCAAAGCACAAAACAGAAGCAATATTGTAACAAATTCAATCAGTTCAGTTCAGTCTCTCAGTTGTATCCAACTCTTTGTGACCCCATGGACTACAGCATGCCAGGCTTCCCTGTCTATCACCAACTCCCAGAGCTTGCTCAAACTCATGTCCATAGAGTCGGTGATGCCATCCAACCATCTCATCCTCCGTCGTCCCCTTCTCCTCCTACCTTCAATCTTCTCCAGCATCAGGGTCTTTTCTAATGAGTCAGCTCTTCACATCAGGTGGCCAAAGTACTGGAGCTTCAGCTTCAGCATCAGTCCTTCAAACGAATATTTAGGACTGATTTCCTTTAGGACTGACTGGTTTGATCTCCTTGCAGTCTAAGGGACTCTCAAGAGTCTTCTCCAGAGGGTGTGGAGAAAAGGGAACCCTCTTACACTGTTGGTGGGAACGCAAACTAGTACAGCCACTATGGAAAACAGTGTGGAATTCCTTAAAAAACTGGAAATAGAACTGCCATATGACCCAGCAATGCCACTCCTGGGCATACACACTGAGGAAACCAGATCTGAAAGAGACACGTGCACCCCAATGTTCATCACAGCACTGTTTATAATAGCCAGGACATGGAAGCAACCTAGATGCCCATCAGCAGACGAATGGATAAGAAAGCTTTGGTACATATACACAATGGAATATTACTCAGCCATTAAAAAGAATTCATTTGAATCAGTTCTAATGAGGTGGATAAAACTGGAGCCCATTATACATAGTAAAGTAAGCCAGAAAGAAAAACACCAATACAGTATACTAACGCATATATATGGAATTTAGAAAGATGGTAATGATAACCCTATATGCAAGACAGAAAAAGAGACACAGATGTATAGAACAGAATTTTGGACTCTATGGGAGAAGGCGAGGGTGGGATGATCTGAGAGAATAGCATCGAGACATGTATATTATCAAGTGTGAAACAGATCGCCAGTCCAGGTTGGATGCATGAGACAAGTGCTTAGGGCTGGTGCACTGGGATGACCCAGAGGGATGGGATGGGGAGGGAGGTGGGAGGGGGGTTCAGGATGGGGAACACATGTAAATCCATGGCTGATTCATGTCAATGTATGGCAAAAACCACTACAATATTGTAAAGTAATTAGCTTCCAACTAATAAAAATAATTGGGGGAAAAAATAAAAATTAAAAAAAAAAAAAAAGAGTCTTCTCCAACACCACAGTTCAAAAGTCTCAGTTCTTCTGCACTCAGCTTTCTCTATGGTCCAACTCTCACATCCATACAAGACTACTGGTAAAACCATAGCTTTGACTAGATGGACCTTTGTTGGCAAAGTAATGTCTCTGCTTTTTAATATGCTGTCTAGGTTGGTCAACAAATTCAATAAAGACTTTTTAAATGGTCCACATTAAAAAAACATAAAATTTTAAAAAACATGAAATTATTGTTTAAAAAATTGTAAAAGCTCTTGCCCCCTGGTTGGCAACTTGGAGTTGATTTGGGTAGGCTGCCATCTTCCTAGGTTTCTGGCTTCCTGAATAGAGCATTTTTTCCCCTACTAACCCTTGTGTCTTGAAGACTGATTTTTGAGCATTGAGCAGTCAAACCTGAGTTCAGTTTCAGCCCCGGTCAGTAACAGGCACAGAGGCAGAGCCCTGGCTGAGTGGACTCCTGCTGGACCTCACGACCCCAGGACCCTGCACAGCAGCACGTGCTTCTGAATTAGGGTTTGTAATTCTCAAAGCACCTTCCCTGACGGGCCCTTCAGAGCCTGTCCTCAATGGGCCCTTATGATCACTAGGAACAGCCCCATTGCTAGCCCAGCTCCCTGTACCCACTTTGTACCGCCCAGAGGCAGCTCAGGGATGGCGGGGTGTCAGCATCAAGAGCAGCCCTGGGACCCTCCTTCAAGATGCAGCAGCCTCCGGGGCTGATATGGCCCCCGCCCCATGTATGACAATGCAGTATGTGCCCATGAGCAGGTCTGCCCTCTGTGCATCTCCTTGACTCAGTCAGGAGCCAGTTCCTGAGGTCCTCACTCTGATGCGGCCAGCACTGGACTGCATCTGCTGAGGGGCTGACCTGGACCCTGACCCTGGCTGGGGAGCCTGAGCCCAGGTTCCATGGGCAAGGGACACCGGGTCCAATGAGACAAGATGAGGTGGCTCCCAGAACCACGCCAACATGAGCCCAAGGCTATTAACATGGAAGGTTTCTCCACAGGGCCTGCCTTTGGTCCTTCTCAATTCCGTGCTGTAGGCGGGCAAAGAGAGCCTCAGTTTCCGTCGTAATGAATCAGTCTTCTCCCATTACAAGAACAAAAATCTCCATCCAGACATAGAACACGGACTTGTGTACACAGCAGGGGAAGAAGAGGGGAGGATGAATTAAGAAAGTAGCACTGACATACATACAACAGATAATAAGTGGGAAGCTGCTATGTAACACAGGGAGCCCAGGCTGGTGCTCTGTGATGACCTGGAGGGGTGGAATGGGAAGGGGGAGAGGGAGGGGATACATATGTAATTATGATTGATTCACATGGTTGTAAGGCAGAAACCAGCACATTTTAAAGTAATTATCCTCCAATAAAAAAATTAAAATAAAAAAAATATCTTCATCCAAGGGCTTTGCATTTGAAGCTTGCTGAAATCCTGTATCAGTGTGCTCCTGATCTCCTGATTTCTGGAAGCCACCAATCACTCTTTCCTCTAACACAAAAATCCAGCTAACCCTAGGGCTCTAACCCCTGAACATGAAATGAAGTCTTACTTTATCCACCCCAGACATCACCAGTGGAAAGATAACCTGGAGTTCAAGATGCCAATGGGCCTAAGCAGCTTTTTCCAAATTCCAGGTCATGGAAGCTGACAGTGGCAATGCGAACAAGCCCAACTTTACATCTTACAGTCAGGGAAACTGAGGCCAGTGAGAACAAGAGAGCATCCCAAAGGACCCAGGGGACAGTGGTCCCCCAAGGACAGGGCTTCCCCTTCTCAGAACTGACCGGGCTCTCCCACGAAAGCCCTCCCCAAACATGGATACCCTCTCACTGGTTCTTGGATGATTTCCTTAGAAGGATTTTTCTAAACAAGCATTTCATTCAATCCATTCCCAGTTTGTGAGCAACGTGTCTTCCCAGGATCTGGGAGGGGAAACCTCAGAAAGCCGCCCTCTGCCCCCTCCAGCCAGTTGCTCCAGACACAGGGATACACACTCACACTGAAACACTGTCCTCGGAGGACAGACACAGGAGGGAAGATCTAGCACTCCCACTTCTGGTCGTCTCATCCACACCCCTGCGCCGGCTGTGCACGCAGGAGCCCCGGACGTGGAGCACACTGCCTCACAGGGAGGAGGGTGATGGACACACCCGCCGGTCCCCAGCCCCAGAACAGCGAGGCCGGGGACATCGCAGCAGGGAGCAGCGGGCTCTGGCCGAGCCCGCTGGCGAAGCACAGCCAGCGGGAGACCCTTCGCCTTCCTTCCAAGCCCGGTCCGTCACCATCAGCTGGAGCATCCTGGGGACAGTTCCTCCAGAGCCTGGCGCGCCGGGGTGGCCCAGGTCGGTGCTGAGGAGGAGGAGCAGCCAGGTGCAGAGGCAGGATGCCAAAGGCCGCGGGGATCCCACGACCCGCGAGGAGGTTGGGGCGCCCCGGCGCCGGACCCAGCGTCCCCTTACCGCAGAGCAGCAGCAGCAGCAGTAGTGGGAAAAAGTGGGGGCACCGCAGCGCTCTTGTCCCCATGGCTGGCCAGCTGTCGCGCGCGGTCCAGCTGTGACGCAACGTCCAGCGGCGCGCGGTGCAGCTGCGTCCGGCTGGGGGCGCCCGGGGGACGGAGCCCAGGCGGGGAGGGGCCGCCGAGAGCCCGCCCCCAGCAGGTGCCTGCCCCTAGGCTGTGCTCTCCGCCCTCTGGGAAGCGCCTCCCTCCCCCCAGCAGGTGCCTCCATCAGGTCGCGCTCCCCCGGGACGCGCTGCCCCTCAGGACGCTCCCATCCCTATGACGAGCCCCCCAAGGATGCGTCCTATCCCCCAGGACGTGTTCTCCCCTCACTGACCGGTCCTTCCCCCAGGACTCATCCCCTCCCCAGCGCAAGCCCCCTTCTTTCTGCCCTAAGGGTGCGGTCCTAGAAGACCTGGCGTCCAGCTGGGCTGGGGAGCAGGCTGGGAGGCGGGTGGGAGCCTGGCAGGGAGTGGGTGGGACCCGGCAGGTGCACCCACCCTCACCCCAGCCCACAAAGGAGCCCGGGAACGTGCCTGGAGGAAGATGGCTGTGTGACTCGCTGTCATGGGAGACCGGGGAAGGAGCAAGTGGGTGCTGGGGCAGCCCCATGGGGAGAAAGTTGGCCATGGGTGGAGGCATCTCTGTGAGGAGGTGCAAGGTGGGGACTTCAGGGTGGATCCCCAAGTTCTCATGGGCCTCAGGCCCTAGGATACCTTCCTGGGGCTTCACTCTGCCAAGAACCTTTGCACCCCTCTGGACCAGAGAGAGGGGGGCATGCACACATCTACACTGACACACACACCCCACTGCCCACGGCTAGAACCGAGGCCCTCTGGAGGCCTCAGGGGACAAAATGAGGGCCAAGAGAGTGACTGGGTACCCCTCAGGGCCTGCTTCGTGAAGTGTCATGGGCTCCCAGGGGAAGGAGCGAGGGCCTCAGGGTACTTCAACCACAGATCACCTCCCTTGGTTTGGTCACCTCTGTCCCCCTCAGCCCCTAGCACAGACCCTGGCCCCACGGACACCTGGTCACATTGTGATTGATAGAGACCCCCTGCCCTTTGAGGCCCATAGTCCACTCCCCCGCCACCAGCAGTGCCTCATCTGAGGGCTCAGGAAAGCAGGACTAGGAAGGCCTAGGGATTAATTACTCTCAGCCTGTGCCTTTCCCACGTCAGAGGAATGGAGCAAGTGAACTCCCCACCTGGACAAGGCTTCTGCCCTCTGAGCAGTATCAGGCAGGTAATGAGCCTGCCCTGAAGACAGATGGTGCTGGAGGATTCTAGTGCAAGCATCCAAAACAAAGGAGCCTAACTGACCTTTCCTGCATTACTGCTACTGCTGCGGCTGCTAAGTCACTTCAGTCGTGTCCGACTCTGTGTGACCCCATAGACGGCAGCCCACCAGCTCCCACATCCCTGGGATTCTCCAGGCAAGAATACTGGAGTGGGCTGCCATTTCCTTCTCCAATGCATGAAAGTGAAAAATGAAAGTGAAGCCGCTCAGTCGTGTCTGACTCTTAGCAACCCCATGGACTGCAGCCTACCAGGCTCCTCCATCCATGGGATTTTCCAGGCAAGAGTACTGGAGTGGGCTGCCATTGCCTTCTCCTCCTGCATTACAAAGCCCCCTTAATACGGGACCAAAGTTTTCTGTGCTTTTTCTGATTAGAACTGGAATTATTTCCAGGGAGACTTAAAGCTAGTTAAAATTGACCACTCTTCCTGCTTGCCTTCTGCCCAAGGTGGTGGGGGACACAGATGTAGGGGCTACCCCCAGTTCAGTGCTTCCCACCAGCCACCACTTCTCAGATGCCCCGCACCAAGGGAGACGAGCCAAGAGCGCGGTCCTGGTGTCCACCAGTGTCCCCAGGAGACTGCAGACTCACTGAGGGCAACACCACTCCCCGGGAGAGGCTAGGTCAGACCCCGCAGGCAACTGCACGCAGCTAGCAGGCTGGAACGGGGGACGGGTCATCAGATGGGGGACAGACCAGACAGTACCCTGAAGCCCATTCCAGCCTGGGGCTGTGACTTGCTGACCAGTACTTACTTGCCCAGCATCCTGGGAGGCAGGGCCCTGGATGAAGCTGCTTCCCGGTCTGGGATGCCCTTCCCTCCCCCATCCTGCAGACTCAGGACCTCGCACCTTACCCCCACGGAGCTCCTCTGTGCCCCACGGCAAACTCCCGAGGCCCACAGTCCCCATTAGAGGGAGTCCATGAGAGACAGGGCCCTGGCTTCTGCTCCCTAGGCCCCGTGCCATGGCCCTGAGAGAGCACGTGTCTGCTGGGCAGAGGGGGTTTCACGCAGGTAGTGAGAAGGGGGTTGGGGGAGGCCCAGAGGGGCCTTTCTGCTGTGGCCCCGCCCTGCTGCTTCTTCCCATTGGCCTCCTCCACCCCCTCACCCCCCACACTCCCACCCCAATGCAGAACTGTCTCTTCTGCCCCAAGTCAGCTGGTCCTCCCCACTCCAGAGAGATGGTTCAAAGGTCATCAGAGACTCTAGACTGCCCCCCACCATCCAATCCACTGGCATTAGCGGTTGCTGGGGCCTCTGGACGGCAGAAGAGGAGACATTATGGAAATTTCAGGGCTAGGACTTGAGGCTGTGGCTCATTGCTACTCGAAGCTGCCGCCTGTTGGACAAGGAGCTGCCATGTGGGCGGCCCTGGGGTGAGAGCTCACCCCGACATTCCTCTGGCTTCCCCGAGGTCCTGGATGAGTCAGAGCCGATCACCCCAGGATAGTAGGAAGGACATGAGTGTGCTGTGTATACCACTAGGTCTGGGAGCAGGAGTGTGAGCATGGGACCTTCCCAGGCAAACAGGAGGGGCTGTCCCTGTGGAAAGATGAGCTTGAGAAGGGAACGTGGGGCAGTGGAGGCTGGGTAATGGGACACCCTAGGCAGGTGGGTGAGGGTCAGCACTCATGACAATGGATGCTGACCGACCCGGGGGGCTGCCTGAGGATGACGCTGTTTGATCCACAAGCAATCTGCCCTTAAGGGGAGGACAGGATGTAGCCTGGATTCCTGAAAGGACAGAAGCCCCCACTCATAAGACAGCCAACTCCTCTGGGCCAAGCTGACGAGGTCTGGAAGGCCAGTGGCGGCCTGTAGGCCTCAGGGCAGAGAGGACAGGACAGGCCCAGGGGCTGTGTTGCTGTCTGGCTCCTTCCCCGAGCTCACAGGCTTCGCTTTTGGAAGAGTCAGTCACCCTGCCCACAGAGAGGACTCCACACCTGCCTGGCCTCCAGCTCATCCTCCAGGCCACCTCTTTGGCCTGGCCCTCCACCTCTGTCCTCCCCTGTCCTGCAGCCCCTCCTCAGGGGCAATCAGGGTCCTTTCTGCCAAGCCGCAGCCCAGTCTCTGAAATCCCCGCTAACTGTCTGCTCCTCCTTCTTCTCTGGCACCTCTCCTCTACCTCAGAATCCCAAACAGCATGGGACTCAGCCCAGGTGGTCAGCGGGCATCCAAAGAAGGGCTCCTCTAGCTCCTCCCAGGGCTGCCTCCGCCCTGGAAGGTGGCCTCCCTGCAACCCAACTCTCCATTGCCAAGCATGGAATCCCAGAGTTGCTCCTTGGATCTGGAAACACATCTGGGGTCTCCGCCAGCCCTCCTCTTGCTCCCCTGTTGTCCCAGATGCCCTTGGTTAAACCCACACACCCTTGAGAACAGGTCAAATCAGCTCTTACAGGAATTTGCCCCAAGCTTGAAAACTTCCCCTTGAAATGACAAATCTGGTCCAAGTCCTGATGTTGGCCCCTCCATTCAACACTGCTGGCCTGGCCCCCTCCCCAAATGGTGGCCCAGATCAGCAGCTCTGATCTGGGTCTCAGAGCAGGGAAGTATGGGATGTGAACAGACATAGGTCCAGCCAAGCTCCATTGTCTCCTCAACATATGACACTTAGGGAGCCTCGAATTTTCCATCTGAAACTGAGAAGAATAACCGCCTCGTTCTCAGATCAGAGGTAAGGACTGAAGCCAAAGGAGCTTCTCTGTGCTGAGATCCACAGGCCCTGGGCGATGGAGGAATTGAAGATGGTAGAGACACCAGATGGCCAAGACAGTCCCAGTGTAGTCATCATGCTTGGCGGCCTTGTCCGGCTCCTCCTTGCAGTCCCGCCACTCTCAGCAGGTGACTTCCTCACTGGGAAGGCAAGGCCATCAGGCTCCTCCTTCTGTAGCAGGCCCGCAGGACCCCCGAGGGTACTCTCCCCACCCCGCCTGGCCACCAGATGGGAGATGGAGCAGATGTGTTCATTAACCAGCGGCCCCTGTAGGCTCCTGGGACTGTGCCAGGTCCTCCGGGAAACATGGGGACTGGATGATCATGAGACCCCCACCCTCCCACCCCCAACCTCACTGCAAGACAGGCCCCTCCCCTGTGACTCTCAGTAGGCTCAGGGCCCCTAGAGTAAGTGGGGCCCTGAAGGAAGAACCCGAGGGGTCTTGCCCCTCTGTGAGTGTGGGAGCCAGTGACACCCAGAGACCAGTTCAGAGGGTATCATGGGGTGGAGAGGACCTCCTGCCCCAAGAGGAGAGGACAGGGCCCACTGCTGCATCCCACAGGGTCTGCTGGTATATCCTGCTGGACCACAGGGTTTGAAACCCCAGAGAGGACGCAGCTGCCCCATCACCTGGGATTCAGGGTTGCTCGGTTACCACCCCCATGTATAATGTGCCAAGGCAGTGCATGACCCTGACCTGCCCCTTTCAAGGGTGCACCTCCCCTCCCCTGCCCCCGCAGGGGTCTGCTAACCAGGCGCCCCTACATTTGCATCCTCTGTTCCTTGGTAGGCCACCCCCATCTCTGTATCAAGCTTTCCAGTGCCAGTTGGCACTAATGGTAAAGAACCCACCTGCCAGTTCTGGAGACATAAGAGGCTTGGGTTTGATCTCTGGATTGGGAAGATCCCCTGGAGGAGGGCATGGCAGCCCACTCCAGTATACTTGCCTGGAAAATCTCATGGACAGAGGAGCCCAGTGGGCTACAATCCATAGGGTTGCAAAGAGTCAGACAGGACTGAAACAAGTTAGCACACACCAGTGCCAATTACCATGTGGCTTCTCTCTCCTGATCCAGCCCTGACGGAGGCAGTATTACCAAGATATTTATTTGGTAATTTTTCTTGTAATGGTTTTAAGAGCAAGTTCTCTCGACGGTAAAGGAGCCTCTTTTCTAAGTGCAGGTTTTGTGAGCAAATGCGATCAGAGAAACACGGCTCGGCTCCACGCATCTAGTCTAGGAGCCAGCATGAGAGGAGCCGAAGCTTAGGGCAGGCGGAATGTGAAATTAACCTGCAAAGCCTTGAGAGACTAGGCTGCAATCTGCGTGGCGGGGCCGGGACGCGGGTGCCTGGCGCCCCCTGCCGGTAAAACATTGTCCCTCCATCCTCAGTGAAGCTCGGGGCCTGAGACTTGCATGTAAGGAGCCAGAGGGTCTGTCTAGGAAGGGGCGGTAGGGAGACACCCCTCTGCGAGAGTGGGACTCTGCCCCTCCGCTGTTTCCCAGTGTCCAGATCTCAACTCTCTATGTAGTTGTTGTTGGTGGTGTTGTAAAACACACACCACATAAAATCTACCACTCTAACCACTTTTCAATGCACGGTTCAGGGGCAGTAAGCAAACTCACATGCTGTGTAGCCATGAGGAGCGTCCATCTCTAGAACTTAATTCTGCCTCCATTAAACACTAGCTCCTCTTGCCCCCTCCCCCAGCCCCTGGCACTCACCGTTTTACTTTCTGTCTTTATGAACCTGACCACCTCACAAGAGAATTCGCAACAGCTGTCCTTCCTGTCTGGCTTATTTCACCTCACATAATGTTTTTTAGGTTCATCCACATTGCAACAGGTGTCAGAATTCCTTCCTTTTTGAGGCTAAATAATATTCTGTTTTGTGTATATACACATTTTGTTTATCTATCCATTGTCACCCATTTCCTCTTTGAGTGAACAAAACAAGTTAACTTTCATTTGATTTCATTTTTGTAAAATCTGTCAGAAAATGTTTTGAGGAAAACACACTTCAGAAGTTGAGACCCATCGAGGAAGAAGGACCTTGGTCCTACAGCCTCAAGGAAGCTAATTCTGCCAGTGACATGACCAAACAAGGAAAAGGAGCCTCCCCTGGAGTCTCCAGGAAGAGGGGGGCCCTGTGGCACCCCAACTGTAGCCCAGGGGACCTGAACTGAACTTCTGACCTACAGAACTGTAAGATGATATATGTGTGCTTTCAAGCTGCTGCATTTGTAGTCAATGTCATGGCAGCCCCAGAAAACCCATACAGAGGTAGATCCTAACGCTGTAACTAAGAGTTCACATGTTGCAAAAGATACAAATACAGAGCTAAAACAAATACAGAGGACCCTAAAGCAAACACAGAGCTCACGTCACCGCTTGGGCGGTGATCTCCCAAAGGAGATCCCGACACCAGGAGCCAGCATGAACCCCAGGCAAGTGGTTACTGGGGAGGCACAGCGGAGTGGGGTACACTTGAGATGGGAGAAGCAGGAGAGGGTGCAGGGGAGGTGGAGGACGTCCAACCTCAGAGGAGTGTGGGCCCAGCCTAAAGGAGGAAGACCCCCCAGGCAACACAGGGAATGTCTGCTTTACTCTGTGTGAGAAAGGTCTGTTCTGCAGAGCTGGTGCTTTCCACAGGCCCCTCTGGCCGAGGGGAGAGCACAGCCGTCAGATACTGACAGGATCCCAGAAAGGATGGATGGAGTGTGAGAAAGTGAGGAGTCAAAGATGGCTGGGCCATCTAACCTAACCTAACCCTGGTGGGCCAGTGGTTAGGGCTCCGAGCTACCACTGCAGAGGGCACAGGTTCAATCCCTGTTTAGGGAACTAAAATTCCACATGTAGTGCAGTGCAGCCAAAAGATTTTTTAAAAGAAAGAACTTTACGTAAAAAATCCATCAGAGTATTATTAAAACTACAGAAAGATGTGGTTACATCTCTGGACTAGGTTCGTCTGGGTTATTGCAAGAAGACATATAGTATCAGATAATTTTTTAAATTTATTTTCCTGTGCCAGGTCTCAGTTGTGGCATGCAGGTTCTTCCATCTTCACTGCAGCAGGCGAGATCTTTTGCGACATGTGAACTCTTAGTTGCGGCATATAGGATCTAGTTCCCTGGCCAGGGATCAAACCCAGCCCCCTGCATTGGGACGGAATCTTAGCCACTGACCACCAGGGAAGTCCAAGTTGCAGATAATTCTGACCACATAAAATTTTACATCTTTCACAAGACAAAAGAATACCATAAAGTGAAAATAAAAACAATCTAATGAAAGAAAGTATTTACAACACAGAGAATTCATATCCAAAAGGTAAGAGGAATACCTAAAAATCAGTAACAACTTGATGGAAAGTGGCTGGGCCCCAGAGTAAGAATAAGCAGAGTACAAGAGGCAATGAAATGCAGGTAACATAAACTGTAGTCACCTTGCTAGTAGTGAGAGACACAAAATTAAAATGGAATTAAAACCCCCAGGGTGCTGGCCAGGCTCAAGGGACTAACCGGAGCTCAGAAGAGAGACGGGACTGCCTGGGGGTGGATCATTCAGAAACCCAAAGCAGAGTGCTCAGCCATGTGCCTTCAGGACCTCAAATTCAGAGGTTGAATTCAGGGCTTCCCAGGTGGCTCAGTGGTGAAGAATCTGCCTGCCAGTGCAGGAGATGTGGGT
This sequence comes from Cervus elaphus, assembly GCF_910594005.1. Lineage (NCBI taxonomy): Eukaryota > Metazoa > Chordata > Mammalia > Artiodactyla > Cervidae > Cervus > Cervus elaphus. The sequence goes on from NC_057832.1 coordinate 83,693,936, forward strand.
TTGATCCCCTGGAGAAGGAAATGGCAACCCATTCCAGTATTCTTGCCTGGGAAATCCCATTGGCCAAGGAGCCTGGCGAGCTACAGTCCATGGGGTCACATAGATTCAGATACAGTTAAGCAAGCAGGAGGTTAAGCCAGTGAGGCACCCAGAGGGGTTCACCAAGGATGGGAGGAAAACCAGAAGCACCTGGTGTCACAGCGGGCACCAGAGGACCACACATCACAAGGGCCAGGAGGATGAGGGCTAGGGATGCCACAGATGTGACCAGAACCTTGGCAGGAGTGGATTCAGAGGCTGCCAGGTCTGTTCTGCGCTGTGCCTGGTGGGGAGAGCCGTGTGTCCTCTCTAGCAGGAAGGGGCCTCTGCTCCTGTCTAGGTTTCTCTGTGCTATTGCTGGACACTTAGCATGCTGACTTTTCTTACTCTTAGAAACCACCATTTCCTTCACACTTAGCCTCTGGGGCCCTCCTCCAGGTCTGCTCCCCTGACCTGATGTGCTCTGTCTCCACCTGGCTCAGCCCCCAATTTCACCCACCAAGATCCAGCTCCAGAGTTACCTTCTCTGAGCATCCATCCCTGGCTCCTTCCTCAACACCCCCACTTCTGGGCTTAGGATGCTCTGTGGTCACAACTGTGACATCTGGTGGCCCCAAGCCACTCCCTCCGCACTTAGGGAAATGCATTTTGCCATTGAGTTCCTGGAACAGACAGTCTTTGCTGAACTTAATGAAACTGCCAGGCGGCATGACCCATGAAGAACACAAGTCTGCAGAGAGACAGAGCCCAAATGCTGGTCCTTCCTCTGGTCTAGCTGCATGCTTCCCACCTCTGCAAGATGCATGGTTTCTTCTTTTGCTGTGCAAACAGCTTTTTAAATTTTTAATTAAGGTAAAATAGTAGAACATGGAAGATGTCAAAAATTTTTTTAATTTGCTACAATCATTCTGAGTGCATGCTAAGTCACTTCAGTCGTGTCTAACTCTTTGCAACCCATGGACTGGTTCCCCAGGATGTGCCTGCCAGATTCCTCTGTTAAACGGGATTCTCCAAGCAAGAATACTAGAGTGAGTTGCCATTTCCTCCTCTAGGGGCTCTTCCCCACCCAGGAATCAAACCTGCATCTCTTGCATTTCCTGAATTGGCAGGTGGGTTCTTTACCACTAGCACCACCTGCAGTAATTGTAAAATCCTTTTTTAAAAGTTAAAGAGTGACATCAGAAACATGGCCGAGTGAAAAACTACCTTTGTCCTTCCCCTTCAGTCTACACCCAATAAAACATCCACAACTCAACAAAGATTCCTCGGCCCAAAACAACAGGACAGAGAAAATTCTACATAACAGTACATCTAAAGATGGGTGGATTGGAATAGGGAAGACAGAATTGTGGAAACAGTGGAGTGGATGTGCACAGTCCCGGCCTTCTGACCTCAGCAGCTGAGCCCACAACCACAGACAACCCAGGAGCATTCGCACACACAACTCAGGTCTCCAGCTGCACTTGGCCTGTGGCCACAGGTAACTGGGCAGCAGCGGCAGTGGGCCTGGGGCACCATCCTTCCAGATTCCGAGGTGCCCATGATACACTCCTATCTGCAGTAGTGGAGTCCAGGAACCTAACACCACCACACACAGGAGAGGTGCCTGTGGACCCCGGCTCCCCTTCAGACATCCCACCCCCAACAGTGGAGCCTGTGTCTCAAGGGATCCCAGACACAAGGAAAGAGCCCACCACCCTAGGGATGACAGCAGCTCTGGCAGAAGCAAGGCAGCGATGACCCCAGAGACACAAGAAGCGACAATAAAGGCACAGAGGTGGACTTCATAGAGGGATGGTGACGTTGGAAAGTGCGCTGAAATAGAACCAGAGGCAGCTCGGCTAAAAGAAACCAAAAACACGTGAGATAGCGCCACCTACCGGAGGACAAGCAAAAGGACTCGTAACTCCTCAAAGTGCCCCAGCACTGACCACAGTGTCTTCCAGAAGTCCTGAGGGCGTGGGAGTGCTCTGGGTAAAATGCGACCATACCACGCCTGCAGCCCGGCTCCAGGGACACAAGATTGTCTGCAGGAAGAAGGAGTGGTGGACAGTCTGTGTTTATATGGGAGAATGTGGTACATACACAGGTGCTTACATAGGAAAAAAAAATGAAGGTGAACCAAGACATTAACAGAGAAGCACTGGGACACAGATCACCTGCGATTTTCTCTTTCTTCTTTATGCTTTTCTGAATTGTCCAAGTTTTCTACAACATGCATATGTTATTATTCTAATTTAAATTTTTTATATTAGCTTCTAAATCATCTCATTTGAAATCTGTAGAGTTTTTTAGGTTCAGAGGTACCTTCGTTACCTTAGCACATCATGTAATCCTCATGCTTATCCATGAGGAGAAACAGTGTCATTGTCTCTGTTTCATAGATGGGAGAACTGAGGAGCAACGAAAGGAAATGACCTCTCTGAGGTCACACAGCTGATGAGACCAGAGCCTGATTGCCAAGGACAGACTCCTCCCATGATGGGTTTGCCTGGGGGCCTTAAACCCTGAGCCTTCAAATCTTAGCCAAGACTTATTGTAGCCAGTGCTTTGTGTTGATTAAAAAAGACATTCTGAGATGTGATCTGCTAACAGCCCTCACCACCCAAAAGTCCCAGCCTAGACCATGAAGATAAGAGGAGGTCAAGGACAGGAATACCGTCTCATGTGCTATGAAGTGGGCGTCAAATGCTTTCACAACAAGCCAGTCCCCTAGGTATCATCCTCCTGCCAAGAGAAAACAGTCAGTAGTTCAAGGTCACCAGGGCTGCACCAATCCACTCGAACATTCAAACCTCTCTCTCAGCCACTCATAGGAAGGGCATTCAAACCACACTCTGTGGTTGCACTTCCCCACCCCTTCAGGCTGTGTGGGAAGAGTTTCAGATGGGGGCAGGGCGGGGTCGTGATAGGATGAAAGCTCAGCTGGTGGGGAAGATCAGCATGGGCAACTCCCTGGAAAGGGGAGCCCTGCTGAGCCCTCTCCTGCTCCCACATGTCCATGAAGCTCCCCTAGAATAAAGCATGCTGTCCCAGACGCTGGGACACTTGATAAGTGAGACAGAAGGGAGCCCGGCCACAGGAGGCTTACACTGAGGAGGAGCAGAAAGTGAACAGAAAAACCAACAAATAACTAAGATCATCTCTAATCAGGCAGTCATCAGAAGCCCAGCACTGGGAGAGCCTTCCCAGGGCAGCAGCCCTAGAGACAGGCAGGAGCGGGGGTGAGGGCTTCGGAGGACAAAAGGGAGGAGGCAGTGCTGGCTCCAGGCTTCAAGCTCTGGGAGTGGGGGAGGGATGTTGTTCCCCAATAGAAGAGATTCGGGCACCCAGGAGCTCTGAGAAGCCAGCAACTGGTCTGTGCCCATCGCAGCAGAGGCTGCTGTGCCTGCGAGGCAGAGAGGCTGGGGCAGTGGGGCTGAGGGTCAGTTGTACATGTGACCCCAAAAAAGGCAGAGCAGTAGGAGTAGGGTGGGGGGCAAGGGGCCCACCCGGAGGGGCTGGCGGGGAGGTGGGGGGTGGAGACTGGAGGAGTTAGGGCTGAGGAGAGAAGGGAAGGGGGACGGAGAGGGACGGAGGGGCACGTTTTCACAGGAGGCCAGACTTGGCAGAGAGGGTGAGACAGAGGCAGCCAGAGACAGAGGGAGAAAAACACAGAAAGAGGCCTTCCAACCCACCGAGGTCACTCATCTCACCCAAAAAGGAGACGCAACAGACTCCCAAACCCTTAGGAGAATATAACGTCCCCAGGGAATGAAATAACGCCATATGTAACAATACGAATGGACCTAGAGATTATCACATTAAGTGAATTAAATCAAAGACAAATATCATATGATATCACTTATTTGTGGAATTCAAACAAACAGCACAAGTGAACCTATTTACAAAGCAGAAATTAGACTCACAGACATTGAAAGCAAATTTATGGTCACCATAGTGGATAGCACTGGGGGGAGATAAATTAGGAGTTTGGAATTAACATATACACACTACTATATATAAAAAAGATAAACAAGGACCTACTATATAACACAGGAAACTATACTCAATATCTTGTAATAATCTATAAAGGAAATGAATCTTAAAAAGAATATGGATGTGAGTATAAATGAATTACTTTGCTCTACACTTAAAACTAACAAGTTCTGGGGAAGCTGTTCTCCAGTAAAAGAAATTCAGGCACCCAGGAGCTCTGGGTGCCTTAGTCAGTTAAGTTCAGTCCTTCAGTCTTGTCCGACTCTTTGTGATCCCCTGGACTGCAGCACACCAGGCCTCCCTGTCCATCACCAACTCCCAGAGCTTACTCAAACTCATGTCCATGGAGCTCGTGATGCCATCCAACCATCTCATCCTCTGCCATCCCTTTCTCCCGCCTTCAATCTTTCCCAGCATCAGGGTCTTTTCAGATGAGTCTGTTCTTGGCATCAGGTGGCCAAAGTATTGGAATTTCAGCTTCAGCATCGGTTCTTCCAATGATTATTCAGGACTGATTCCCTTTGGGATGGACTGGTTGGATCTCCTTGCAATCAAAGGGACTCTCAAGAGTCTTCTCCAATACCACAGTTCAAAAGCATTAATTCTTCATGCTCAGCTCTCTTTATAGTCCAACTCTCACATCCATACATGAACACTGGAAAAACCATAGCTTTGACTAGACGGACCTTTGTTGGCAAAGTAATGTCTCTGCTTTTTAATATGCTGTCTAGGTTGGTCATGACTTTTCTTCCAAGGAGCAAGTGTCTTTTAATTTCATGGCTGCCGTCACCTCTGCAGTGATTTTGGAGCCCAAAAAATTAAAGTCTGTCACTGTTTCCATTGTTTCTCCATCTATCTGCCATGAGGTGATAGGACCAGATACCATGATCTTAGTTTTCTGAATGTTGAGTTTTAAGTCAACTTTTTCACTTTCCTCTCCTGGGTTCCTTACAACATTGTAAATTAACTATACTTCAGTTTTTGAAAATGTTTTTTTAAAAGTGTTCCCAGGTTTTCTAACTCCATAGTCAGTGGAATACTTGATAAGTCATGGAGCCTGCATGAAGGCAGGGAGATGCGTGTGTCCTCCATGCCTGGCAACCCTACGTGCACACAGCATTCATGATGTCCCACAGGACCCCACATGGAGATGAGAGGCCACCCTGGGTCCCAGGAGACCTCAGATGCTGAGAGAGGGCAGGGGCTTCTAAGAAACCCAAGAGACCAAGGAACCCCACCTTCTCTTTCTAACTAGCTTCTTCCCCACAAGACCCAACAGTTACTCAGAAAATAATGACAGAGGAGAAAAGGGAGAGACAGAAGGAGCTACTTCTCCTTCAGACTGGCAGACTCCCAGTCAGCCAGGTGGAATGAGGGCAGACTGTGAAAATATGATGTGAAATAATGAATACTCACAGCAGTGTTACTCACAATGGCCAAAAAGCAGAAACAGCCCAGGTGTCCATTGGTGGGGTGAAAGGTTATACAAAATGTGGTCCATCCACATAGTAGAATATCATTTAGCCATAAAAAGGAAGAAAGTACTGACACACACTACAATGTGGATGCATCTGGAAGATCTTTTGCTCACTGAAAGAGGCCGGACACAAAAGGATACATAGTATATGATTCCATCTATACTAAATGTACAAAACAGGCAAATCCACAAGATAGAAAGTAGATTGGTGGTTGCCAGGTGCTGGGTTTGGGGGAGGAGGGATAGGAAATAACAGCTAGTGAGTACAGTATTTCTTTTAGGAATAATGAAATGGTCTAGAATTAAAGAGTTGGTTGCAAAACTGTTAATATATAAAAACCACTTAAAAAGGGTGAATTATATGGCATGGGAAGTAAATCTCAGTGAAAAATAAAAATGGTCTTCCCTGGACTCAAAGACAGGGAAGTAAAGAATCAAACAGTAAAGAATCTGCTGGCAATGCAGGAGACCTAGGTTCAATCCCTGGGTCAGGAAGATTCCTTGGAGAAGGGAAAGTCTTCCCACTCCAGTATTCTTTTTTTTTTTTTTTTTTTTTTTTCATTTATTTTTATTAGTTGGAGGCTAATTACTTTACAATATTGTAATGGGTTTTGTCATACATTGACGTGAATCAGCCATGGAGTTACATGTATTCCCCATCCTGATCCCCCCTCCCACCTCCCTCTCCACCCAATTCCTCTGGGTCTTCCCAGTGTACCAGGCCCGAGCGCTTGTCTCATGCATCCCACCTGGGCTGGTGATCTGTTTTGCTATAGATAATATACATGCTGTTCTCTCAAAACATCCCGCCCTCGCCTTCTCCCACAGAGTCCAAAAGTCTGTTCTGTACATCTGTGTCTCTCTTTCTGCTCTGCATATAGGGTTATCATTACCATCTTTCTAAATTCCATATATATGTGTTAGTATGCTGTAATGTTCTTTATCTTTCTGGCTTACTTCACTCTGTATAATGGGCTCCAGTTTCATCCATCTCATTAGAACTGATTCAAATGAATTCTTTTTAATGGCTGAGTAATATTCCATGGTGTATATGTACCACAGCTTCCTTATCCATTCGTCTGCTGATGGGCATCTAGGTTGCTTCCATGTCCTGGCTATAATAAACAGTGCTGCGATGAACATTGGGGTACACGTGTCTCTTTCAGATCTGGTTTCCACAGTGTGTATGCCCAGAAGTGGTATTGCTGGGTCATATGGCAGTTCTATTTCCAGTTTTTTAAGAAATCTCCACACTGTTTTCCATAGCGGCTGTACTAGTTTGCATTCCCACCAACAGTGTAAGAGGGTTCCCTTTTCTCCACATCCTCTCCAGCATTTATTGCCTGTAGACTTTTGGATAGCAGCCATCCTGACTGGCATGTAATGGTACCTCATTGTGGTTTTGATTTGCATTTCTCTGATAATGAGTGATGTTGAGCATCTTTTCATGTGTCTGTTAGCCATCTGTATGTCTTCTTTGGAGAAATGTCTGTTTAGTTCTTTGGCCCATTTTTTGATTGGGTCATTTATTTTTCTGGAATTGAGCTGCAGGAGTTGCTTGTATATTTTTGAGATTAATCCTTTGTCTGTTTCTTCATTTGCTATTATTTTCTCCCAATCTGAGGGCTGTCTTTTCACCTTGCTTATAGTTTCCTTTGTAGTGCAAAAGCTTTTAAGTTTCATTAGGTCCCATTTGTTTATTTTAGCTTTTATTTCCAATATTCTGGGAGGTGGGTCATAGAGGATCCTGCTGTGATTCATGTCAGAGAGTGTTTTGCCTATGTTCTCCTCTAGGAGTCTTCTAGTTTCTGGTCTTACATTTAGATCTTTAATCCATTTTGAGTTTATTTTTGTGTATGGTGTTAGAAAGTGTTCTAGTTTCATTCTTTTACAAGGGGTTGACCAGTTATCCCAGCACCACTTGTTAAAGAGGTTGTCTTTTTTCCATTGTATATCCTTGCCTCCTTTGTCAAAGATAAGGTGTCCATAGGTTCATGGATTTATCATCTCTGGGCTTTCTATTCTGTTCCATTGATCTATATTTCTGTCTTTGTGCCAGTACCATACTGTCTTGATGACTGTGGCTTTGTAGTAGAGTTTGAAGTCAGGCAGGTTGATTCCTCCAGTTCCATTCTTCTTTCTCAAGATTACTTTGGCTATTCAAGGTTTTTTGTATTTCCATACAAATTGTGAAATTATTTGTTCTAGTTCTGTGAAAAATACCGTTGGTAGCTTGATAGGGATTGCATTGAATCTATAGATTGCTTTGGGTAGTATAGCCATTTTGACAATATTGATTCTTCCAATCCATGAACACGGTATGTTTCTCCATTTGTTTGTGTCCTCTTTGATTTCTTTCATCAGTGTTTTATAGTTTTCTATGTATAGGTCTTTTGTTTCTTTAGGTAGATATATTCCTAAGTATTTTATTCTTTTTGTTGCAATGGTGAATGGTATTGTTTCCTTAATTTCTCTTTCTGTTTTCTCATTATTAGTATATAGGAATGCAAGGGATTTCTGTGTGTTAATTTTATATCCTGCAACTTTACTATATTCGTTGATTAGTTCTAGTAATTTTCTGGTAGAGTCTTTAGGGTTTTCTATCTAGAGGATCATGTCATCTGCAAACAGCCAGAGTTTCACTTCTTCTTTTCCTATCTGGATTCCTTTTACTTCTTTTTCTGCTCTGATTGCTGTGGCCAAAACTTCCAAAACTATGTTGAATAGTAGTGGTGAGAGTGGGCACCCTTGTCTTGTTCCTGATTTCAGGGGAAATGCTTTCAATTTTTCACCATTGAGGGTAATGCTTGCTGTGGGTTTGTCATATATAGCTTTTATTATGTTGAGGTATGTTCCTTCTATTCCTGCTTTCTGGAGAGTTTTAATCATAAATGGGTGTTGAATTTTGTCAAAGGCTTTCTCTGCATCTATTGAGATAATCATATGGTTTTTATCTTTCAATTTGTTAACGTGGTGTATTACATTGATTGATTTGTGGATATTAAAGAATCCTTGCATTCCTGGGATAAAGCCCATTTGGTCATGGTGTATGATTTTTTTAATATGTTGTTCCCAGTATTCTTGCCTGGAGAATTCCACTGACAGAGGAGCCTGGCGGGCTACATTCCATGGGGTTGCAAAGAGTTGGACATGACTGAGCAACTAACACACACAAAAAAATAAAATAAGATAAAAATAGAGAATTTATATTTTTATAAAAATAAAATATTTGATCCTCACTAGTATAAAAATATACCTAGAAATGAGTGGCCATAGAAGCAAACCAGACCTCCAGGCAGCGTCTGGCCTGCCTTTGGGCGTGGTCAGGACCATCACGAGTTAAAGTGGTTTTGTTGATGGAGAGTCCAGTCTGACAAAAGCAGTCAACCAGCTCATTGTGTCAGGAAAACAATAGTGCTTCCAAGGAAATGGATTCCTCAGAACAAGAGTGAATCTGAAAATAAAAGGAAATGTGAAAAAAAATATGAAGACAAAGCAGCTGAGTGAGTTTTGTGCAGAATGAACTACACATGCCCATTCCAGCCAGGGACATGAAGGGTGTGATTTTGGTGATTCCACATAAGAGTCAAATGCTCTTGTGTTCGCATTTAAACTGGCATTGCACAATATAAAGAGGAGTGGTAATATTCACACTAATAATGTAAACATTTAATTTTTGATTTAACTGGAGTGACATTTATAATATTTATTTGACTGCCTTAGGTCTTAGCAGCAGCATGCAGATCTTTGTTGCTGTGCATGGACTCTAACTGTGGTGCATGGGCTCAGTAGTTGCAGCATGCATGCTTAGTTGCTCCAAGGCATGTGGGATCCTAGTTCCTGGACCAGGGATAGAACCTCTCTCCCCTGCATTGCAAGGAAGATTCTTAACCATTGGACAGCCAGAAAAGTCCCTAGAGTGACAATTTTTAAAACAAAAGAAAGACATGGAAAAGAGGAAAGCCTTCCCTTGTGGCTCAGCTGGTAAAGAACCCACCTGCAATGCAGGAGACCTGGGTTCAATCCCTGGATTGGGAAGATCTCCTGGAGAAGGGAAAGGCTACCCACTCCAATATTCTGGCCTGGAGAATTGGATCATCGAAAAAGCATGAGAGTTCCAGAAAAACATCTATTTCTGCTTTATTGACTATGCCAAAGCCTTTGACTGTGTGGATCACAATAAACTGTGGAAAATTCTAAAAGAGACAGGAATACCAGACCACCTGACTTGCCTCTTCTGAAACCTATATGCAGGTCAGGAAGCAACAGTCAGAACTGGACATGGAACAACAGACTGGTTCCAAATAGGAAAAGGAGTACATCAAAGCTGTATATTGTAATCCTGCTTATTTAATTTATATGCAGAGTATATCATGAGAAATGCTGGGCTGGAGGAAGCACAAGCTGGAATCAAGATTGCCGGAAGAAATATCAATAACCTCAGATATGCAGATGACACCACCCTTATGGCAGAAAGTGAAGAAGAACTAAAGAGTCTCTTGATGAAAGTGAAAGAGGAGAGTGAAAAAGTTGGCTTAAAGCTTAACATTCAGAAAACTAAGATCATGGCATCTGGTCCCATCACTTCATGGCAAATAGATGGGGAAACAATGGAAACAACGGCTGACTTTATTTTTTTCTGGGCTCCAAAATCACTGCAGATGGTGACTGCAGCCATGAAATTAAAATACGCTTACTCCTTGGAAGGAAAGTTGTGACCAACCTAGACAGCATATTAAAAAGCAGAGACATTACTTTGACAACATAGGGCCGCCTAGTCAAAGCTATGGTTTTTCCAGTGTTCATGTATGGACATGAGAGTTGGACTGTGAAGAAAGCTGAGTGCCGAAGAATTGATGCTTTTGAACGGTGGTGTTGGAGAAGACTCTTGAAAGTCCCTTGGACTGCAAGGAGATCCAACCGGTCCATCCTAAAGGAGATCAGTCCTGGGTGTTCACTGGAAGGACTGATGTTGAAGCTGCAACTCTAATACTTTGGTCACCTGATGCGAAGAGCTGACTCATTTGAAAAAACCTTGATGCTGGGAAAGATTGAGGGCAGGAGGAGAAGAAGATGACAGAGGATGAGATGGTTGGATGGCATCACTGACTCAATGGACATGGGTTTGGGTGGACTCCAGGAGTTGGTGATGGACAGGGAGGCCTGGTGTGCTGCGGTTCATGGAGTCGCAAAGAGTCAGACACGACTAAGCAACTTTCACTTTATGTTTAGTATCCTTACCAACAATTTTTTCTTGCTTGTTGAACAAAGCACCCCACACAGGATGTGGCCAGTCCTATGGTCAGGGAAGAAGGCTCCAGGGCTTGTAAACCTGTGACTGCAGGTCTCATAGACTATGTCCCAGGGAGTCAGAGGCCGGCAACGCAGTGTGAGGACACGGCCCCATGGCCTGAGTTCCTGGTGTCGTCAGCCTGGCCTCAGACCCAGTATCTGAGCAAGGAGGAGCGTGAATCCTCCCAGCCGTGGTGCAGAGGGAGAGATAGAGAACGGGGAGAGAAAGGCTAGCAGGGCCAGGCAGCGAGTGGCCCTGGCCTGGCCACCCCTCATTTCTCTGAACCTCAGAGCCCCCTCTGGCCTGTGCACTGCATTCTTCTCAGGCTGCAGGAGGGAAACAGCTGAAAGGGAAACGTTTTGTGAGCTGCCAGTGTGGAGAGGCACCAGGAGGTAGCAAGTCACCAGTGGCCACGACCTCAGACCCCCATCCCCAAAGATTGGCACTGGTCACCGCAGGAAGGGCCTGGGCGGAGGTCCGAGAACCCTGCTGAGGGGTTGTAGCGGCCAAGACAGTGTTACACAAGGCCTGGGGCAGGGAGAGCCACGGGGACCTGAGCTGCCTGTCGAAGGGGCAGGGTGTCCTGGGCTAGAACGTCTGGAAATGTGAGCACCCAGGAAGCATTGAGGGGCTCTGTGTTAAAGGTCACGAGGCCATGGGCCAGGCAGAGGAGTGCAGCCTGGACCAGGGGTGGGCACTGACCATCAGCACGTGTGGTCACGCCAAGGCCACCTTTCCTGTCCAGGCCCTCAGGCAGAAGGATGCAGGAAGTTTCCCCAGAGAAGGAGGGGCGCATCACCTGGGTGTTCATCCTGCCCCACCCCAGCCCCGCTCTCAGGGCCCAGGAGGGGCCCTTCTGGGAAGAGCCTTCCCAGTGTCCACCCTGCGAGGAAACAGCCCCGACACTGAACTTGCCCCTCCCTTTCTTGGATCCCCAACTTTCTCCTCACAGAGCATGCAGCCTATAAACACAAGATCGTATTTCTTCCTTCTGTCTGTCCTTCTTGCTGTAAAACATTCAGGAAAAGACAAAAAGACACCATGGGAGAAAGACAACGCCCTCCCAGATAACCCCGCCCCTGGGTTCCTTCTCCTTCTCCATCACCTGTGGACCATGTGTTGAACTGGACCGGTCACTCCCTGTCCCTGAAGGGCCCCTCTGTGACCACAGAAAACAACACCGTGTTGTGTCATGGTGGATATTTCTTCTTCCTTCTGCCCTTCATTTTCTTAATTCTCACAGTAAAGTAATTAGCCTCCAACTAATAAAAATAAATGAAAAAAAAAATTCTCACAGTAAGCATGCATTACTTTCAAAGTGGAAAAAAAAAAAATGGTACACCACATTAGGAATTCTTTTTTTATTTACAAATGTGGCCCAAGGCAGTGACTGCCCAGTCTAAGGTCTGTCCAAACCGGAAGCCCCTCGGCCCCACTGGGCCAGCGCCAGCCCCGCCATGGTCCTCCTCCCACCACATCCTTTAAAGGTGCCCCAGGGCCACGAGCCGCCACCTGCCACCTGCCACCACGCGGTGTCTTGCCGCCCTGGCTCTGACACTACTCTCCCTGGCCCTGCCCTCAGCTTGCCAGGTAGGCTCAGGAGGGTCATCCTGTTCTCCCTCCACTGCAGGTGTGCCCCAAAACACTTCCAGATCTGGCAGTTTGGTGACTGAGACCAGAGGAAAGAACGGGGAAGGCTACCCTGGGGAGGGCCAGTAACGATGGAAAAACAGGGTGCTGCCCAGAAATGCCCGTGAGCTGGAGGCCTAGAACTGCAGGGCCGAGGCCATGTCCCAGGGTGAAATGTGACTGGGCACTTAACTGGTCTTGGAGAGAGCCTGTCCTGGCCCCTCAGAGGCTTAACTCTACCCCCTGCAGTGGGCCTCCAGCCTTGTTTCCTAATTTTCACCGCTGACTTATGCTTTTGTCAGCCGGATCACATTTCTGGCAGTTTTTTCCTTTTTTCCTGCTCTAGAAGCAGAGCATTGGAATGCTGGGGACTGGGCTCCCCGTGGGTTTTGCTTTGCCCCACCTTGCGTTTTCCCTGAGGAGCCGAGGGGAGGTGGGAGGAGGGATCCAGCCACCCTCACCCCGACCCTCACCCCCGGCCCATTCTGTGTGCAGGTCAGGCTGTGTGCCCAGAGCTCAGCTCCTCGGAGAAAGATTCCTTCACTGCCTCCTGTGTCAACGATGAGAGCTGTCCCCAGGGAACCAAGTGCTGCGCCAGGAGTCCCTGCAGCCGGTCCTGTGTGGTCCCCCTCATGGGTAAGGCCTCCAACCCTGCGCCCCAGCGGAGCCCCATAAACTGGAGGAAGGGAGGGCCCAGCTTTGTCAAGGGTCCCCTCAGCCCTGCACTCCAAAGCCCTCTCTCAGTGAACCTCCCAGTGGCCCCATGAACTCAGCCCGGCCGTAACAGGGCTTCACTAGCTGGACTGACCTGAGGCCCAGCTGAGGTTCCCCCTCCTCCTCCCAGCATCACCAGAGCCCTGCCCAGCGATGTATGATGTACCAGTGAGTGCTGTCTCCCTCCTAGCCTGGGCCCTGCAGGCTCCAGGCCACCAAGGGAGTGTGTGGTGGTGGGGGGCGGGGGGTGGGGAGTGTATCCTGGTGACCAGCAGCTGGGCGGACCCAGCGAGCCAGTGAGCAGTGACTCCTGGCCCATCTCTCTGCCAGCACCTGTCCTGAAGGCTGGCCGCTGCCCCTAGGTGCAGGCCCCACTGACCCAAAGCTCTGCTTGGAGAGAAGTGAGTGCTCCAGGGACGACCAGTGTAGGGACAACCTGAAGTGCTGCTTCAGCTCGTGTGCCATGAGCTGTATGGTCCGCACGACGGGTGAGCATCCTGGGACACCGCCCTGAAGCTGGTGGACTTGGCTTCTCCCTGTGCCTCCCCTGACCTGGGGGCCTCCACAGCGCCCCAAGAGGAGGAAGAAGAGGGCAGAGGCTCAGACGCCAACGACCAGGGTTGTACCAGCGGCAGGTTTCTGCAAATCCTTCAAGCCACTGGTCACACAGGGGGTCTCAGACCAGCCAAGGGGGCTCAGAGGCACCGAGAGACATGCCTGGTGGTACTTGGTCCAGCTAGGCCCGCCAGCAATGTCTGTGCCTATGCCACTTAGTCTGGGAAGGAGCTCTGAGTTAGGAGTCCAAAGACATGGTTCCCAAATAACAGTCCCACCAGCTGTGAGCTGCCTGCCTGCCCATGGGTGATGGTGAGGGTCTGAGATGGTGGGTGTGGACGGCTCACTGGATTGCCCACAGCATCCTTCCCTCCCCTGCCCCCACCGTGGCCGTGTTCCTCCTCCTCTGAGGCCTCCATGTCCCCTGCGGAGGACCCTTCGCAGTGAGGGACAGCTCTGAGAGCCCCTGGCTGCCAGGAGTGACAGTCCGAGTCCACTCAACTGGAACCTTCTCTCTTGGACCCAGACAGCACAAGATGCCTCCTACCTGCTGCTAATAAAACCCACACTCAGCCTCATGTCTCTCCGTCCTCTGTCTGTCCTTGGCACCTGCTGGGAGGGAGGAAGCACACAGGCCTTGCCTCCTGGAGCACCCCAGCAGAACTGGAAGCTCCTGGAAACAGGCAGTTCCACCTGGTGATGAGTGTGTGTGGAGGTAGAGCCAGGAGCTGGGAGCTGGGGCTCTGGGCTGAGAGGGACTTGTCCACCAGGCTCTTGGTCTGACCCCTTGCAGAAGTGTTTCTGGGCTCAGGTTGGAGAACAGGAACAGAACTTGCACGGAGGACTTGGGGTGTAGAGGTCACCAGGCTTCACTAGCCTTGACTTGCTCAGGGGGCACATGGAGGGCAAAGGGTTACAGGCCATTCCCCAGGCAGCCTGGGTTTTTGGAGTTTATATATATATACATTTGGCTGCACTGAGCCTTGGTTGCAGCATGCAGGATCTTAGTTCCCTGAGTAGGTATCAAACCCAGGCCACTGCACTGGGAGCACGAAGTCTTAAACACAGGACTACAGAGAAGTCCCTGGCAGCCTGCTTTAGAACCTCCAGTGAAGTGTGTACACTCCATACCCGATGAGGGCCCGTAATTCATTTCAGTTCTGACAAACCCACCCAGAGGGGAATTCACTGGCAGTCCAGTGGTTAGGACTCCTCAGTTTCACTGCCAACGTCCCAGATCTGGGATCTAAAATCTCAGAAGCTGTGCGGGTCAGCCAAAAATAAAAAGGGAAAACCACCCAAGGTTCAAGTCAGGCCCCACAATTAAGGGCTCATCCCACAAGGCTGTAAATTCAGGGATTCCCACACCCCCACAGAACAAATTGCTAGAACGCCAAGAGTCACCTCATTAGAGTAAACTCAGGTATAGAATAAATTGCTAGAAAGACACACAGAACTCTGAAGTGCTTATGTTTTAGTTCTGTTATAGAGGATACAGACCAGGAACAGTGAGTGAAAGGAAGAGACACATAAGGTGAGGAGGGGAGAAGGTACAGGAGCCTCTATTAAAAATAATGTCTATTATTTTTAATATGTTCATTCTCATAATGTGTATTAAAAACACTATGAGAAAATCACCAGCAATCAGTGATTAACTCAATCCCCAGTCCTCAAATCCCACAGTTGTTTCCTCTGGCCACCAGCCCCATTCCCAAGCTACCTAGGCACCCCCATGCCAAGAGTCATCTCATTAGAGTAAACTCAGGTACAAAAGGGCTTCCCCAGTGGCTCAGTGGTAAAGAATCCGTCTGCCAATGAAGGAGACACAGGAGACTTGGGTTCAATCCCTGGGTTGGGAAGATGCCCTGGAAGAGGAAACGGCAACCCACTCCAGCATTCTTGCTTGGACAATCCCATGGACAGAGGAGCCTGGCAGGCTACAGTCCATGGGGTCACAAAAGGTTGGACACGACTGAGCATGCACGCACACAGATACAGAAAGGGGACTCTTTACAAACAACAAAAGACTTCTATCTCTTTCACTCAGGAAATTTGAAGAATTTTTGAAACCGTGTGCCAGGGCCAAAGACCAGATTTAGTTTCTGCGTGTGCAGCCTAGTTTTCGGCACCTCCCCATGAGCCCCTTTCTGTCTGTCCAGCCAGAGTAAATACCTAGACCAGTTTGCCACCTCAGGTGGCTCAAAGTACAGCCAGTTTAGGGCGGTTCCCAAAGTGCTGTCCCAAAAAGGCAGCACCGTCACCTGGGGTGTTGGACAGCTCCACCCAGACCTACTGGGTCAGAAGGACCTGTGGGGCCTTCCACCAGCTCCGGGAAGTCAAGAGGTGAGGCTGCAGGGCTTCCTGATTTCCAGGAATCTTACCAAAATGCAGACTCCAATTCCAGAAGTCTGGAATTCTGTGTTTCCACTCCCAGGGGAAGTAAAAAAGAAGTCTGGTCTTCCCAAGTCTGGGGCACATTGGAGACCAGGTGCAGGGAGGACTGCGCAGGAGGCCACGTTGGAAGGTCCCGGGTTGGGTAACGCACAGCCAGGAGCACAGCTCGGGAGAGGAGGGGAGACCCTCTCTGAGGAGGTGTAAAGAGGATGCACAGAGGGAGGCCTGAGTGCTGGGCAGGTACAGGGCCACTCCACCACGTGAGAAAGGGGTCTGCAGGTCCTGGGGGAGCCACGCCCGCCACACAAAGGGGCTCACAATGCAGTGACCTACGCCTCCTGGGAGCCCCGTCCAGGAGCTGGAGGACAGGGGCACACACTCCCCCACCCCTGCCTGTGCTGGGCAGGTGCTGGAAGAGCTTCTGAGAAGAGAGGTGAGCCCTGAATGATCTCTGACAGATCTGCGCCCAACCTAGACAGTCCCTAGTCCACCCTGACTTGTGTTTAGACTGAAAGTGAAAGTCGCTCAGTCATGTCCGAGTCTTTGTGACCCCCATGGACCATATACTTCATGGAATTCTCCAGGCTAGAATACTGGAGTGGGTAGCCTTTCCCTTCTCCAGGGGATCTTCCCAACCCAGGGATCAAACCCAGGTCTCCCACATTAAACCAGCCTCTCATCTCCATGCTGGGGACTCCTCCCCTGTAGAGAACACTCATCACACCCCAGTCATTTCATTAACCACAGCTTCTATAACCTTGATACTTTAACACCTGTCCTACAGGCATATACTGGACACCTCGATGACATGCTGGCTCCCTCCTGCCTCCCCCACCTCCCTCCTTGGGTGTGCAAATTAACCAATCCAGAGACCACCACCTCCTTTATGGAGGTCTTATACTCCAGGTCACTTTCCCAGTGCAACGTCAGGGACCAGATGACTAGGGGCAGCCCCCACACCCCAGTGCACACTGACATTATTCACACAAGCCAGTCCTAAGCCTGCTCATCCTGATTCTCCCGCTCCTCCCAAGGAAACCACAGTAAAGGCTCCTGCCAATTTCTCCCCTCTCCTGGACTCCACCCCCCATCTCCTGGCAGACCCTCACTTCCCCCTGTGGTCCTTCATGGAGTGATGTATCTCCTTCTCTTGGGAACTGTAATAAACTATCTTCACTGGGAATCATCTCAGATTTTCTATTAACACACTATATTTTAATACAGTCACTTTGGGAGTTGAACATCCTTCCTAGAGGGAACCAGAGGCTGTGAGGGGATTCTCTCCCCATCCACCACCTCTCAAGGTTTGCTCACAGCAGCGCACCCCAGAGCTCCCTACTAGGCTGATCCCCTGGCCCTCCCACAGTTTCACCACCCCTACCTTGCCTGGAGAGGCTGTCCCCTGCTACACAGGTCCTCAGTGCCAACAGCCCCGAGCAGGAGCCCAGGGGGAAGCCAGGAGAGAATGTGAGAAGGGCCCTGTTAGTGCAGCTCGGCACCTGGCCCACGGGCGGCCACCCCTAGACTCCATGCTGCATACTGTACTGTGCACCTCTCCACCCCGCACCGGGAGGGCTCTCAGGACTTGCTGGTGGACAAGGTGGAAGGCTGTGTGAGGTGGGAAAACGGGCAAGGGGTGGGGGAGATGGAAAGGTAGAATGAACATGGTGGAAGGAAGGGCAAAAGGGAAGGTTGGACAAGTCATTCCATGGGGTGTGGGGCCATGGCAGCTGGCAGTGCTCAGGATTCACAAGGGCAGAAGGCTCATCACCCTACTGTCCTCCTCAACCAGGCTCCCAAAATGTTGGCAACTCTGGAAATGCCTCTGCAAAACCTCACCAGCCCAAGAGGGAAGACCTAAAAAGATGGCAGCAGTAGTTACCCAACAAAATGGCCTGATGGCAAGGTTATTCTACTATTGTTCCAATCTGTTCTACTCATGTGCTAGAGTTCCTTCTTTTCAGCCCACTGTTCTTTTTTTCTTAATATAACAGCTTTAATGAGGTATAATTCACCTAACATAAAATTCATTCTTTAATGTGAACTCAGTGACTTGTTATATATCCAGTTAATTCAATTCCAAATTATTTTCACCACTCCAAAAAGAAATCCCATACCCATTACTCCCCTTTTTACATCACCACCACTCCCCAACCACCACCCAGATCACCACCTCCACCATCTCCCCAACCCCTGGAAATCATTCATCTACTTTTGAGTCTATGGACTTGCCTCTTCAGGACATTACATATAAATGAAGACATAATATATAGTCTCATCTGACTGGCTTCTGTTGACTGAAAAAAAAAAATGCACAGCCTAAAAGATGAGAATTCTGTTTTATTTGGTGGACTTTCTGAGGATTTCAAGACTAGAGGAGCAGACTCTCAGATTGCTCTGAGGATGACTCTGAAGAGGTAAAAGAGGAGTCAGGAATATAGGAGTTTTGTAACAAAAACTATCTAGTCAGAACATCAAAAGGTTACTGTTAATTAAAAACCTGGCATCTCAAGTTAATTAGTTTAGTGCTAGATTCTATGTATGGGAAGATGCAAGAGTCTGGGCTCATTGAAATCACTTCTTTGATATGCACCTTAATTATTTAGGGCCAGTATCCCGGTCTTTCCCATTTTGAGTCCGCTTAGGACTCATTGCATCATTGGGGGGTGGCTATAGCAGCTGAGAGCCAGGCAGCCCAGGGCAGCCCATTTGTCTCCAACTTGAGTTCCTTGAGCATGGGGGGTGGGGTGGGAGGCACACAGCTGTAGTGGCTTGATGGCTGCAGAATCCTTTGTTCACTGATACAGCAGGGAACATTCTTCATTCACACTTCTTTCACATAACATAATGTTTTAAAGTTTCATCTACATTAATTTTGGCTGACTAATATTCTATTTTATGAATATACCATATTTTGTTCACTCATCCTTTGGTCATCATATGGGCTGTTTATACTTTTTGGGTTTTATGAGTAATACTTGCATGAACATTTGCATACAGGTTTTGGTGTTGACGTTTTCCATTTCCTACATACTAAGGAGTCACAGAGTAATTCTGTTTTGAGGAAATGCCAAACTGTTTTCCAAAGCTGCATCACTTATACACCCACCAACAATGGATACATATTCCAATTTCTTCATACCTTCACCAAAACTTGTTATTTTCTGGGTTTTTAACTTCAGCCATCCTACATAGATATGAAGCAGCTGTGATTTTCATTTGCATTTTCCTAATCTTTTCATTTGTTTATGGATACTCGTGTATTTTCTTTGGAGAAATGTCAATTCAAATTTTTTGGCCATATTTAAACTGGGTTATTGCATTTTATTGTTATGAGTTTTTTGATTCGACATATTTGAGATTCATGTATGTCCTTATGTGAATCAGATTTTCATTTCTTTTTTCTAATTAGTATTCTTTGTTTTTTTTAAAGAAGTTTTAACTTCATAGCAAAATTGAGTGAAAAGTACAGGAGTTCCCATATAACCCTCAAACACATACACACACATACCCTCCTGAGTGATACATGTATTATCAATGAATCTACATCAACACATTATTATCATTCAAAGACCACGGTTTACATTAGGGGTCACTTTTATTGTTGAACTCTATGGGTTAGGCAAGTATGTAACACGTATCCACCATTATTGTATCATATAATTTGGAGGGCCCTAAAAATCTGTGCTCCACCTAGTGATCCTTCCTTCCCCTCAACCGTTGACCTTTTTACTGTCTCCATAATTCTGCCTTTCCCAGAATGTCTTATAGTTGGGATCATACAGTACACAGCCTTTTCAGATTGGCTTCTTTCACTCAGTAACTTGCATGTTAAGTTTCCTCCATTTCTTTTCATGGTTTAATAGCTCATTTCTTTTTAACACTGAAAAATATTCACTGTCTGAATTTATCAGTTTATTTAGGATATATTTTTTTTAAAATAGTTATTTGCACCAGGTCTTGGTTGCAGCATGTGCAATATAGTCCCGTGACCAGGGATCAAACTGGGGCCGCCTGCATTGGGAAGGCAGAATCTTAGCCACTGGACCACCAAAGAGGTCCTTGAAGGACATCTTGACTGCTTCCAAGTTTGGACAATAATGAATAAATTTGCTATAAACATCTATGTGCAGGTTTTGTGTAGATATAAGTATTCAACTCCTTCGGGTAAATAACAAGGAGCACAGTTGCTGGATTGTATTAGTCCATTAGGGCCACTGAAACAAAAATACCATACATTCTGTGGCCCAAAAACAAGAATTTGTTTCTCATAGTTCTGGAGGCTGTAGGTTCAAGATTAGGCATTAGCACAGTTGGGTGAGTGCTCTCTTCTGTATTGTAGACTTACTGTGTTCTCCTGGGCTTCCCCAATGGCTCAGCAGTAAAGAATCCACTGGCAATGTGGGAGAAGTGGGTTCAGACCCTAGGCCAGGAAGATCCCCTCAGGAGGAAATGACAACCTACTCCAATATTCTTGCCTGGAAAATCTCACGGACAGAGGAGCTTGGAGGGCTACAGTCCATAGGGTTGCAAAGAGTCAGACATAACTGAGTACCTGTATGTGTGTACACACACACACACACACACACACACACACACACACACACACACACACACACACACACACACACACACACACACACACACACACACACACACACACACACACACACACACACACACACACACACACACACACACACACACACTATGTTCTCCATGGTGGAAGGACCAAGGAAGCTCTCTGGGGTCTCTTTCATAACAGAACTTAATCCCAATACAAAGCCACCACTCTCATTACCTAATCACCTCCCAAAGGCCCCAACCTCCTAATACCAACACCATGGGCAATAGGTTTCAACACATGAACCGGGGAAGTGGGGTGGGGCAGGCGGGGACATAAACATTCAGTTCACTGAACACGGTAAGAGTATGTTTTGTTTTATAAGAAACTACTAAACTGTCTTTGAAAGTAGCTGTACTTTTTTACACTCCCACCAACAAGGGATGAGAGTTCCTTCTTACTATATTTAAATATAAGTAGATATCTGAGGATAAAAACCAAATATGAATACCAACAAAAGGAAAAAAGAACAGCAACTCTACAGAGAGAAGAAAAGCTTAGAGAAAACATCCTTATCACAAAAATCCTCAGAGATAAAATACTGCAATCACGAAAGAACAAAAAAAGATACCATAAAAAAGGAACATTTAACAGCCAAAAAGGAGCTTTTGCTAAGTAAAAGTATGATAGCAGAAATCAAATTTTCAGAAGAGCTGGAAGCCAACTTGAGGAAATCTCCAAGAAAGTAGAGCATAAACACATATAAAAAGATGAGGAGTAGAAGAGGTAAGATGGGAAAGCTAGAGAAAATCAGATATCAGCCCAGAAAAGCCAATATTCAAATCTAGGTGTTTCAGAAAGAGAAACCAGAGAAAGCAGAGGAAAGGAAATATTCAACAAAATACATAACAAGTTTCACGACTGAGAAAATGAGTTTTTAGATTGAAGGCTCTTCTTGTGCTCAGTCAATAAGACATAGACTCACACCAAGTAACATCACTGTGAAATATCATAACCCTACGCATAATGAGAAGACACAAACTTTTAGAAATTTGAAAAAAAAAAAAACAAAAAACGATGGAAGGATAGGAAGGAAGAAGGGAAGGAGGGCATGTGAACAAAACATCTCATATACACCTTCTAGACTCCTCACAAACACCAGAAGCATGAAAGCTAGAGGCTCACAGACTAAGCTTTCAAAACCAGGAAATGATTTCTAAAATACAGTAGCCAGTAGAACTACCATCAAGCAGGATACAAAAAATACATTTTAGATCTGCTAGGCCTTTAAATACCTAACCTCCTTGGCATCATTTCTCCTAGAAGTACTGGAGGATGTGCTCCACCCAAACAAGGGCATAAACCAAGAAATAAGGTAAAGGACAGGAAATAAGAAAGCAAGCATCAAGGGAAGCAAAAGGAACCGAGCACATGGTAAAGGGAGACAGACCCAGGATGACACCTGCTCTGAGAGCATAGCGGTGATAATCCACACTGGAGGTCATAAGCCTCAAAAAAGAGACTCCTTCGGTAATATTAACCTGGTGACCTATCTTAAGTGTCAGAACATCTTGAGCGATTTAGACTCTGAAGCTGTGACGGATTTGGAGAATTTGTGATAAATACATGAAACCTTAATCAAACCCCCAAAAAGCAGTTCCTAATTCCATGGAAATAGAAATTTGTGCAGGAAAAAAATTAATCAAGTCCACAGACCTCAAATATATCTTGCTTGGCTTACCCGGCAGTTTCTTTTGTAATTAAAGGGAAACACTTAAAAACCAAGAGATTGCACATACAATTCCATAACTCTACATTCTTTTTTGGAAAAACCGCAAGATCTGGTTAAATGGTGTCCTACATTTCCGCAGACCTAGGCTGAGAGGCCTCCCCAGCGAGTCGCAGCCCAGCCCACTTCTGGACAGTCTACAGCCGGGGCTTCTTTATAGAGACACATGGGAGCCGACGGACGACAAAGGGTCGCCTCCTATACTCCTTTTGAAAGCTAGGTACTAACCAGAGGCTGGCGATCAAGCCCCCCAGCCTCCGTTTCTGGACACTTTTATGTTTTTCCCCCTTCCATTTTTTCCTAAATCGCTCAACACATCTCAATTCACTTCCCACCACCTAGTTCCCGATCTCAGCAAAGATGGCACCCGGCCGGAAAAAGGAACCGGCAACGACTTCCGGCCGGGCGGCAGGCGGCGAGCCTCGCTTCCTGCGGCGCTCCGAGTGACGTAAACGAGCGCGCCGCGCAGCGTGGACCGAGGGCAGTACTGGGGCGCATGGAGGTCAGCGGCGGAGTTCGCGGTAGCGGCGGTGGCGGTGGCGCCGTACGTATCGGGACCAGGGGGGAAATGGGGTCCTGAAGACCTGGGGTCATGGCTGGGAGAGGAGACCTGGAGGGCGCACTGGGACGCAGTGGATCGGGGTGGGTGGCAGGGGCCGGGTCCGGTTTAAAGCAGTGCCTGCTCGTGCGCACGCGCCCCTTTTCTGAGGTCCCGCGTGACGGCCTACGATCCCCGCACTGACCCTCGGCGCGGTCGCTGCGTGCTCTTTGTAAAGGTGATTCCCTTTTCTGCGTCTGAGGGCCGAACTTCCGGGTTGGTGTTAAGGATCCTTAAGTCCCTTTGAGTTGAACTCGATTCCTCACTAGCTCGTAGGACTGTCTTTAGTAGGGATCGTTTCCAGTGCTTCCCCGCCGCTGGGGCTTTGTGGATGTATATGGATGTTGCCCTTGGGCCAATATTTCTCCTCCCTGAGCCTCTTTGTTTTGTGTACAGTGAGTCTAAACTTTTTACAGCTGCAACAGTCAGTTCATGTTAAAATGTTCCTGACCAAGTTCTGGGAAGTCTAAGGTCAAACACGCTCTCTGCTTTGGCAGAACGGAGCCCGGGTTAACCTTTTATCGTGTGCAGGTGGTCTGTCTTACCTAGGTCGTTTAATCACGCTAGTGCGCGAGGCAGAGTTGTTAAAAAGCAGTAGCATCTGGTGTATAACATTTTGGGAGGAGGTAACGTTTTATCTGAGTGCGGAAAGATGGAGGCTGATTTCCTGAGCCCTATGATGGCGGGTAAAAAAAATGAGGCAGCAGGCCTTGCCCTGCCCTGCCCAGATGTAATGAAAGTGCAAGGCCTGTTGAGAATGAGGGAGTGTGCTCCAGAGGGGAAGAAAAGGTAAAACTGGGAAAATAATTCTGTGCCATGTTGTGAACTGCTTTTTATGATTGGTTCAGGGATTTTGCTCTCAGAAGGGTTGTATGTGTGTTTAGTAGATTAGTGATGTAATAGTGCGAGTTGGTTTGGGAAGGCTCACTCACATGTCTATAAAGTTATTAAAAATACATCCACAGAAGCTGTGGGATGTATATATGGATTATATGTCCAGGATTTTCTAGGAGTAATCTAATTTAAAATATTCTGTCTCATTTTCTCTGTAAGCCAATAATTTTTTAATCCTGGGTACTTTTAAAACTTTTTAAAAGAGAGAGGGGGTGGCGGGGAGCGGGTGGAATGCTATTCAAACCCTGCTTGCAGAAACTCCTACTCAAGAGGTCTTGGACCAGGCCTGGGGTTCTGAAGTGTTGAACCATTTCTAGGTAATTCCACAGCCAGGACTAGAAGCCCTCCAACCCAGACTGTAATGCTCCTGAGTTTCAGGGTTGGGTTACATTCTGCCCTGAAACAAAAGCCCTCGGAGACTTTTGCTTCAGAACATGCCTTTGCCTGTGGGTGGTCAGTCAGGAGGAGTTTGGGCTGGCCTAGGGAGAGTGTGGCTGTGGCTCCCTTGCATTTGTTGGGTTCTTCTGTTGTGTTTGTGAACCGGGAACTGCCCCTGTACCACCCCTTTCTTCTTTTCCTCTTCAGGGCTTTGGAGTCACTTGCTAGGAGGCTCCCCTCGCTGCCGCCCGGGCCACCATGGCCGCTCGACTGGTGAGGCGATGCACATGCCTCCTAAGGGAGGCCACCCGCCTGGCCCCTGCTGTGTCCCCCGTCAGCCAGCTGAGACTCCCCCAGGGAACCCAGAAGCCGCTGACTTCCTCAGCTACCTCGCCCAGCTCCCGCCTCCCAGGTCCCTTGTCAGAGCTTGTGGAGAAGGAACAGGTGTTTGCTCCCTATCCTGGGCGCCAGGAGGTGGAGCAGCTCATCGAGAAGGCCACCCAGCCCGAGGAGCTCCTGGAGCTTCTGGGGGGTGGTCACTGTCTGCAGCAGA
This sequence comes from Cervus elaphus, assembly GCF_910594005.1. Classification (NCBI taxonomy): domain Eukaryota; kingdom Metazoa; phylum Chordata; class Mammalia; order Artiodactyla; family Cervidae; genus Cervus; species Cervus elaphus. Next base: position 83,718,791 of record NC_057832.1, read on the forward strand.
ACCACGCCGCCCTCGCGCTTATCCAGCTCTCTCGCCTACTCTCTGAGAAGCCAAAAGACAAAGCCACACTCATACAGGATGCTCGCTTTTGGCAACTTCTCCATCTTGTCAACAGCCAGGTGGGTTCTGGAGCCTTTTCTGCAGGTTCAGCAAGCAGAATATAGCAGAGGCCACGGAGTCCAAAGCGTCCAGTCACTCTCCCAGTATAGACAGAAACTCTGCTGTGTGCCGAGTCCATCCACGTCCTGTGGTATTTTTTCATTTTATAGTTTCCAGAATACTTTAATGTGCTTTCACTTCTGTTAAGCCTCATGACAGCTCTGTTAGGTGAATATTGCTGTCCTCATCTTATAGGCAGCCCAGACACAGTAAATACAAACAAAAGGATTGAGCCTGGTTTTTCTCAGTGCATCGGGGGCCTCCCCCTCACCACGCAGTCTTGACTGATGTGGCCCCTCCTCTGTGTCTGGCTGACAGGGGACACACTCTTGAAACTGGAGGAGATGAAGGGTGACTAGGAGAGGATCTCAGAAACTTGGAACTGACCATGGGTGTTATCCCAGCCAGTCAGATCCTTAGAGGAGGAACATGGAGAGAAGGGACTTGTGTGTGCCAGGGGTGGGTGCAGGAAGAACTCAACCCAGTTCCTGTTCGGTGTGAAGAAGGACTCCATGCGGACTTCAGGCACCCTGGGGTCTGGAGCCGAAGGGCCTATGACATAGAAAAGAGGTAGAGACCCTCAACCTGGCTGCTCTGGAAAGGCAAGGCCATGTCCGCTTGTCAGGGGTGACGAAGAGACTCACGGCTCAAGGGAGGGGTCGAGTTAAATGAGTTTTTTCAGCTGCAGGTTATGAGAGTATAGTGGATGTGGAAATAGAGTAATATTGGAAACAGTTCACAGATAGTAAGGGAAGTATTGTTTCATGGAAGTTTTTGTCTTTAGTTACAAGACAGATCTGTACTATGAGCCTATGTGTTGGGGTCACAGTACAGATTTTTTTCTTACTGAGAATATAGTTCATATAAATTATCTTAATTAGATCCCTTCTTGTTCTAAGACTATCATTCTAGTCGTTATTTTTTAAACCTTTTACACAAAAGCTTTAGAGACAGACTAAACATTGTAGCAAAATGATAAGCCAGTAATGAACTAGCATTTAGAAATAGAAACTGATCAAGCTTTCTTTTAAGAGTCCTCCTACTGTCTGGGAATTCTGCAGAAACAGCAGAAGTCACTGAAGGCTCATGTGATGCTGAGATCAAATTCATACTTTTCTTTTTTCCCCCCCTCACCATGGCTGTGGGATTGTTGATCCCCCACCAGGGATTGAACCCTGGACCCTGGCAGTAAAAGCCTGGAGTCCTAACCACTGCCCTGCCAGGGAATCCCCCATACTTTTGTCCTTCTGCCCAGCCCTTCACACAACTGCTTTTCTGTTTGCCCCTCACCTCATGTGTATGATTTCAGTTCCCCTTCTTGGCAGTGCAGCCCCATTTCACAGAAGAGTCTGGAGACTTGAAGAACGGCAGTGTTAACAGCCTTAGCCTTACCGACAACAGAGCCATTCTCATGTACCACATACTGCCTTCCGTGAGGGTGGGGTCTGGGCCAGAGAGGGGCTCATATTTCTCTGAGGCCTGGAAGCAGACCCTGCAGGGAATGGCTGGGTCACCCTTGTTCAGAAATGGAGCTGGAGGAGGAGGGAGTGCTGTGGGCAGAAAACAGGTCCAGACAGGCTATTAAGGAGAAGCTTGGTGTGCCCAGTAGAAATGCCTACATTAAAATGACTGGTTCTCGGGAGGCAGGCTCCAGCTCAGAGCCTTGGCCTGCTCCATGACAGGATCAATAAGGTCCCAGGTGTGACTTTGCCTGTGTGTGTCTCCCCCCGCGCCCCCACCTAGATAACTGTAATCTGGCATGGGACCCTTGTGAAGCTGCTCCGGAGCCTCTACGCACTGGGGCTCCCCGCCACCTCCAAGGAGCTGCGGTCAGTGGAGCAGGAGGTCCGCTGGCGCATGCGCAGGCTCAGGTACAAGCATCTGGCCTTCCTGGCCGAGTCCAGCGCCACCTACATGCAGGAGCAGGGCTCCCAGGAGCTGCTGGCTGAGCTGCTTGTGCACCTTGAGCGGCGCTGGGCAGAAATTGAAGACAAACGCACGGTGGTGGCCATGATGATGAAAACTGGGCATCTTTCGGAGTCTCTGATGAACCGCCTGGAAGACAAGGTACTAAGGGACAAGAGCCTTGTGACTTCTGTCCATAGTCTGGGGCATGGCACTGGCAGGACTGGTACTTTAGGTGGCTACAGGCAGCACTTTGTGCCCACTGGTTCCTTCAAGAATCCAGGGGGTTGCAGAGCCTGAACAAGATTGTAGTTCCTCCAGAATTGCCTCTGGCACATGACCTGGAAACAGCATGGCCAGTAGCTCCTGCAGTGTGGCCTCAGCCACCCCACTGGCTCAGCTTCGGTTAATGCTTCCTAGAGACATCACACCTGCCGCCCCCTGCTCTACCCCTGCCTCAGCCCCGCAGTCAAGTCAAATTCAGTCCTGTTCCCGTGGTAGCAGGGGCTGGCCCGGATGACTGCCACAGCAAGCTCCGCAGCTCATGGGCCCTGGGTCCCCTGCCCTGGGACCTGGGGATAAGTTTGGCTACGGACACGGCATCCCCGGTCTGGGGACTCCCTGGAGTAGGAGCAGAGGCAGGCCCTGCACTGATGGGGCTTGTGTTTAGTAAGCTCAGGCCTAGTTGCTGTCTCGCAGGGCCTGCACTGCATGGGACCCCTGGCCCTCAGGCCATCAAGCTGACCCCTGCCGGCTGTGGTTGACAGTGCCTGGAGCTGGTGGAGCAGTTTGGCCCTGAGGAGCTGCGGAAGGTGCTGGTGACCTTGGCGGCTCAGAACCGGAGATCGGTGCCCTTGCTGCGGGCCATCTCTTACCACCTGGTCCAGAAGCCATTCCCCTTGACTAAAAGCATCCTCCTGGACCTGGCCTATGCCTATGGTGAGCCCTATGCACGAGGGGTGAGGCTGGGAGGGGGAGGGTTCTGGCCGCAGCTGTGTCAAATTCGGTGCCTACCTCACCCGTGGCAGGCAGTGGCCCAGAAGGCTGCTACAGAAACACTGTGACTCATGGGCCCTGATCCTCTGTGCTAGGCCTCAGGGATAAATTTGGTTACAGACACCAAGCTCTTACTCCTTGAGACCGGGGTGGGTGGTAGGGTGGGCCTGAGGGCAGCCTGCCACTTCTTACCAGTTAAATCTCAGGCTCTGTCCCCAAGGCAAACTCGGCTTCCACCAGACCCAGGTGTTCCAGCGCCTGGCAGCCGACTTGCTGCCCCACACGCCAAGCATGACGTCCAGCGAGGTAGCCCGCTGCACCAAGTCCTTCGCCTTCCTTAAGTGGCTCAACCTGCCCCTGTTTGAGGCCTTCGTCCAGGTGAGCTCGGGTGCAGACGTCAGGCCTCGGTTCTGAGGGCCCTCCTTGCCTGACCCCCTGCTTAGACACGCTCCCTGGGCATTTCATCAGGGAGGCTCAGCCAGTCCAGAACACTTCCTAGTGGCAGATATGGAGTCCTTACTCCAGTTTCTTTGGAGAGAAGCAGTATGACTCAGTTGTGAAAGAAAGTGAAGTTGAAACGGCTTTCTTCATTATTTCACGAAACTTTGTAGGTGACAGACTGTGTGTGTCTTTGGGTGACTGTGCGGGGAGCAGTGCAGATAGGAAAGCCAAGAATCCACTCAAAACTCTCCCTAAACTTCCAACAGCTACAAAATGGCGTTGTGAAGAAAGAGAATGTTTGCATTGAGATTTAGGTGCCGCAGGTTGTCTATAAGCTGAAGAGTATTTCTGAAGCTGTTGTCAGGGACCTTTTATGTGTGTATGATTGCCTCGGGGAGGACAGCACTAGCCCTCTGCCCATTGCCCTGTGTAAATTACCCACTTTGGGCTGGAAGCGCATGGGTTCTGGGGGAGGGCCAGGTCTGCATACCATCAGGCCCCTCTCATCCTGCCTTTCTGTCCTCCCTGATTGGCCCAGCACGTCTTGGACAGAGCCCAGAGCATCACTCTGCCACACCTGTGCAACATGCTGCTGGCTTTCGCCCGTGTGAACTTCCGTCCAGAGCGGGAGGATCCATTCTTCAGCCTGGTACGGTCTTCGCACCCTCTGCTGCTATGCTCGGAGCAGCGTAGGGCTGAGGGGGAGGGAGGGAAGAGGCTGGATTTGTACTGCGGGGTCCCAGGTAGGGAGGCAGAAAGGAAGAAAGCCTGGTGGGAGTGTGGAAGGAGCCGGCTGGAGCCATACACCCCAGGGGTTGTCTGGGGACATGGCAGCCAAGAACCAGGAAGGCATCCAGTGGCTCACTGGTAGTGAGGCTGGGGGACCCCTGTTCTTACTTCCTGTGTGTGTGTTAGTCCCTCAGTCATGTCCAGCTCTTTGTGACCCCATTGACTGTAGCCCACAAGGCTCCTCTGTCCATGAAATTCTCCAGGCTAGAATGGGTTTCTGGTACTAGAATGGGTTGCCATGCCCTTCTCTAGGGAATCTTCCCGACCTAGTGATCAAACCTGGGTCTCCCACCTTGCAATCAGATTCTTTACTGTTGGCGCCACCAGGGAAGCTGTGGGCTATCTTACTTCCTGGTGTTCCCTTAATGCCCTGTTGGGGCTCAGAGACTCAATCCAGTTGCCAGGGTGAGAGCATCCAATGAGTGAACTGGGTATGACCCCGGGCCCCCACAGTGGGTGTTCCCCCAGCCGGCCAGCTGCTTCCCCTTTCATAATCTCCAGCTCTTGGGGCCAGAAACACCTCCCCTGTGCTGGTGGCATGGTTTTGTGCATAGGTTCTTGCTAGTGGGTGGGAGGAGGGGGCAGTAGGGGTAGCCCAGCTGCTGTCCAGATTGGAACTAAGGGATGAGGAGGATTTCTGGTACCTGCCACCAGGGGTCCCCCAATCCTGACCAAGAGTGCCTCGGTCAAGGTTACCTGCCTCACCCCCTTGGGCCTCAGCATGTCCAGGTCATAGGGCAGCTCCAGCTGCTGCCCGCCCAGGGATGCCTGTGGCCACTGAGCAAAACCTGCTTTCCCCACCCCGCGCTGTCCTCGCCCAGGTGCATGAGAAGCTGGGGTCAGAGCTGGTGGGCCTGGAGCCAGCCCTGCAGGTGGACGTGGTGTGGGCCCTGTGTGTGCTGCAGCAGGTGCAGGAGGCCGAGCTGCAGGCTGTGCTCCGCCCTGAATTTCACGCCCAGTTTCTAGGTGAGCGGTGGGGGGGCATCCCTCCCTCTCCTGAGTGATGGCGAGCCCACCGCGCGTGCCCCCTCCCCCACCTCACCCCAGGGACCACTGCAGCTGGGATGGCTGCCTGGTTGTCAGCCTTGGGCTCCACTCAGCATTGGGAAGATGGGGCAGGCCAGGGCGCACCCAGCATCTGCTCCTTCTCTGTCCACTCCTAGTGGGTGACCGGCAGACCCTCTTTCTGCTGCTCCTGACCCAGAGTCCAGGGTGAGACTTGGGTGTGGGGGAGGGTGCCGCCGACTCTCCCACCTGGCCCCTGTGTCCCTCCATCCCGGTCCTCCTGGCCCTCTTTTCTCACTCCATCATCTCCCCTTAGGTGGCAAGTCCTCAAAGGATCAAAGCACCTTCCAGAAGCTGCTGCATATCAATGCCACTGCCCAGCTGGAGCAGCACCCTGAATACACAGGACCCCTTCTGCCTACCTCAGCCTTGGTCCCCAGTCCCTCGGCCCTTGAACAGAAGATGACCCCATTGCAGAAGGAGCTGCAGGAGACGTTGAAGGGGCTGCTGGGGAGTGCCGACAAGGGCAGCTTCATGGTGGCCACGCAGTATGGCTGGGTTCTGGGTGAGGACCCATCGTCCCCTTGCCTCCCCGCAAATCCCGTCTGCTCCCCAGGGTGTCAGTTCATCCCTTGTAAGGGCAGGGGCTATAAGCCCAATTGATCTCTGAGGGATGGTCCCCACCACATTTTAATTCTGTGCCCTCCTCAGATGCTGAGGTACTGCTCGACACCGAGAGCCAACTCCTGCCCCTGAGGGACTTTGTGGCCCCCCATCTCGCCCCCTCCTCTGGCAGCCAGCCACTCCCCCCTGGGGCCAAGAGGTAGGTGGCCACACCACCCTTGGGGGCCGTGTGCATTTGGTTCTGGCATTCCCTCTTCCCTCCAAAGGCCTGAGGGAGCTGTCAGCATCCACAGGACCCCGTCTCCCCTTCCAGGCTAGCCTTCCTTCGCTGGGAGTTCCCCAACTTCAACAGCCGAAGCAAAGACTTGCTGGGGCGCTTCGTGCTGGCCCGGCGCCACCTGCTGGCCGCTGGCTTCCTGCTGGTCGACGTGAGTATCTTCTAGTCCCAGCTGGCTGATGGGAGCCAGTGTCGGACCCCAGCTCTTGAGGTCGCCCATGTTGGGGTTCCCCCTTCACACATGAGAAAAGAGGAACTTAGAAGGGTGTTAGGTTTTTCCCAACATCACACAGCTTGTAAGTGTCTGCTGCTGTTCCCGTCTCCACAGCCAGGGTTTCTGAGAGGAAGAGGTAAGACAAACCCAGTGCCCAGGGCCTCATGCTGACCTGTGCCTCACGCGGGGCTCTGTGCTAAGGTCCAGCCCCGGGCCTGGTCCCAGGTTCTCAACATGGAGACATCTGCACCAGAGAGCAGGCAGTCCTATGTGGGGCCAGAAAATGCACAAGTGGCTCATTATTGAGTGTTTTCTTTTGCCTTTGATACAGCTTTTAAAATCTCGAAGCTGCTCTTGGTCCCGTTTACTCATGGGTCCCTGCAGCTCTGAGCACTGACCAAGTGGGGGTCTCTTGCCCACCCATTCTGCTCTCGCTCCATAGGCTTCTTCCTTCAGGATTTGGGGGCCAGGGGTGTGATGCGCAGGGCGGGAGGCATGACGGGGGTCTCACCTGCCCTGACTCATTTCCACTACCTCCCCCAGGTCCCATACTATGAGTGGATGGAACTCAAGTCTGAATGGCAGAAGAGCGCCTATCTCAAGGACAAGATGCGCAAAGCCGTGGCAGAGGAGCTGGCCAAATGACCTGCCCCATAGCAAGGACTGTGTGCCCAGGGGGCCGGACTTCTCCAGAGGCCTAGCCATGGGCACTGGGTGGGCAAGAGGTGGCATGCTCTAGGACAGACCTCAGTGCAGGACCTTGGCGTTGGAAGTGGGGAAGTGGGCCGGTGGCCAGCATCTCTGAGTAGCAGGTCATTCTCTCATGAGTAATAAATTCTTAATCAACTGCCCAACTATCCCGGCTTCTCTGCCACCCACAGAGGATCCCTCTCATATACATTTGTGCACGGCTGGCCTGTTGCTCGGAAGCCTGCAGTCAGCCCCCGTACAGGCTGAGTCCTGGAGTTCTGAACGTCAGCATGTGAGGACCTTCCCGGGGAGGCCAGTTGGGTTTTCAGTGCATGGCATCCTGGGAGGTCCCCTCCCATCCGATGGTCTTGGGTGAGTGGGGCACCCTGGCGGCCTGTGCTGCCATGTGGTATAAGTGCCAGTCCCTCAGGAGGCACTGGCTCTGAGAAGAAGAAAGGAGTGTACTTGACTGACACTGCAGGGCCAGAAGAGACCCCTTGCTGTCCTTACACCTGGACCAGAGTGCCATGGTGGTGTGCCGCCGCTGTGGTAACCATCTGCCTAAGGAGCCCAGAGCCCCCTTCACCACATCAGCAGCAGCGTTACAAGGACTTCCCCGGCAGTGTAGGGCTTAAGACTCCTTGCTTCCACTGCTGGGGGCCCAGGTTCAATCCCTGGTTGGGGAACTAAAATCCCACAAGCCAAGTACCAAAGCCAAAATAAAGGCTTTCTAGCTTCTAGTCCGTCATAAGAGACTTTGCTGTGGAGCTGAGCAGAGAAGGGCCATCTGGCTTCTCTGGGCCCCGCTTTCAACTCATCCCCACTCCCTCCAAAGTGGTCCCTCAGAAAGCAAGTCACACAAGCTTTGGGTTATTAGCTCACAGGATGTGGGTGCTTGGCACTCGGAACAGGCTGGCTGAGGTTCTTGGCCCAGAGAACAAAACAGCCAAGATGGCTTTTTGAAGCCGGTGACTCAGAGCCCAGACAAAGTGAGGGAGTGGAGAAGAGTATACCAAAGTGAAGGGCCAGGATGGACAAGCATCAGGGGTGCTGAGCCAGTTTTGGGGACCTCTGGGAGCACCCACAAAGGAAAGCTCATGTTCACCATTCGGGATCTGTGGCTTGTAGTTGAGATACTTTTTCAGATTGCCTGCAGCTGAGAGAAACTACACAGTGCTTCCTGTGCCCTCTGCCAGTTTCCTCAAAGGTGATGGGCACATATCACACCAGGATACTGACTGACAAGAATAAAAGTCCATGCGCAGGACACCTGCATCACCACCAGGACACCTCATGTTGCCCTTTATATTCATACCTACCCCCTTGGCCTTGAGCCAACCGGTAGCTACCAACATGTCCTCCATTTCTATTTTGTTACTTGGAGAATGTTCCGTACAGGAATGATGTAGTATATGGAGAATGTTCCGTACAGGAATGTAGTATATGAAGTTTGGAAATTGGATTTCTTCATAGGCACAGTTCTCTGGAGTTTGATCCGGTAGGTCCTTCCTTGTTATTGCTGTTAGACTGTGGTTCAGTCCCATGTGTGGGTGTTTGTGTAAACCCAAGTTTTCATTTCTCTGGGACAAGTGCCTGTGAGTACAGCTGCTGGGTCATAAGGGATTTATATGCTTCTTAAGAAATCGCCACAGGGTTTCCCAAAGGTTCTGCACCACGTTACATTCCCACCAACAGTGTGGGAAGCCATGAAGTTCACGTCCCTGCCAGCCTATGGCGTTCTCAAGCCGGAGCAGTTCCGATGGGTGTGGAGTCATCTTTTTACTTGCATTTGCCTAATGGCTAGGGATATGGAACACTTAACCTGACTTCTAGTCATCTTGGTGGGTATAAGGTGGTATCTCACTGTGGCTTTGATTTTCATTTTTCCATTATGACTAATGGTGTCTTTTCATGTGCTTATGGCCTATTTACATGTAATTTTTGGAGACACACCTGTTCAAACCCTTTGTCCAGTTTTTAACTAGGTTGTCTTACCGAGTTGTAGGAGTTCTTTATATATTTAGAAACAAATCTCTTATCAGAGGACTTGCAAATACTTTCTCCCATTTTGTGGACTGTATTTCCACTTTCTTGATGGTGTCCTTTGAAACAAAAGTTCCAAATTTGGGTGAAAGAGATTGTCCAAAATTGATGTTAATTCTACTTTAAATGAGTTGAATTAACTACTCGTTTAAACATGAGTTTGAGCAAGCTTTGGGAGTTGGTGATGGACAGGGAAGTCTGGCGTGCTGCAGTCCATGGGGTCGCAAAGAGTCAGACATGACTGACTGAACTGAACTACTTTAAATACTTCATGGAACTCAAATAAAACTATCTGCACCTGAAGCCTTCTTGGGAAAAGCTTTTTTAAGTTACAGATTCAGTTTCTTTCATGGTTTTAGGACTATTCGTGTTACCTATTTCATCTTGTTTGAATTTTTGGTAGATATTAATTTTCAAGTAATTGTCCATTTCTTCAAAGTTGTTGAATTTATGAGCATTAAGTTGTTTGTAGCATTCCCTTGATGTCCTTGTAATGTCTTCAGGCTCCAGAGTGTTAGCCCTGTTATTAGCATTCTCCAGAGAACCAACCAACAGAATATATGAGAGAGATAAACATAAGAGATTTATTATAGGAATTGGCTCTGCAGTTACGGAGACCAAGGAGTTCCACAATTGGCTGTTCTCAAGCTGAAGAACCAGGAAAGCCATAGCCACTGGTATAAATTCAGTTCAAGTACAAAGACCCGAGAATGTGGAAGGGTGGCAGGTGGGGCTGTGGTGTCACTGGTGGCCCTGGAGGCCAAAGGCTGGAGAACCAGGAGCTCCAGTGTTCGAGGGTCAGAGGTGGACATCCCAGCTCGAGAGAGTGAATTCACACTTTGCCTTTTTGTTTTTCTCTGCCCCTACCCTCCCTCCCCCCAGCAACTGATTGGTTGATCCCCACCCTGCACTGGTGAGGCCGAATCTAGTCTACTGAGTCATGCTCATCTCCAGAGATGTCCTTGCATACACACCCAGAAATAGCATTTAATCCACTATCTGGGCATCCCTAAGCCCAGTCAAGCTAACACATAAAATTAACCATCATAGCCCCCATGGCATACTGGTCATTTGTGTCTTCTCTATTTTTGTCCCAATTTGCAATTTTACTGATTTTTCAAAGAACTATTGTTTTTTTTGTTTGTTTGTTTCATTGATTCCTTCCCCTGTTTTCCTGTTTTCTGTTTCATTGATTTCTGCTCTTGGCTCTGTTTCCTTCTTACTGCTGAGTTTAGTTGATTTTGTCCTTTTCCTAGTTTCCTGAGGTAGGAACTTTGATGATTGACTGAGACCTTTCCTCTCTTCCAATGCGCTATAAATGTCCCTCTCAGCACTTCTACCTGCAGACCACATAATTTAATATTTTTATTTTCATTTACTTCAGTTCTGTGTTTCTTATTCTGTAATTTTCCTTATTGTTGGGTAGTCCTTGGCTACGTGGCCTGTGGTTCTCATGACTCGCAGCACTGTGTCGGTCTCCTGCCACAGCTCTGCTGATGCTCTTGAATGGGTTTGAGGCACTTTCTGGGCTGGACCATCCTGTGACTTTGTAGGGGGTGGGGGGAACCCAGCTTGCTGGGCTGAAAGCCTGCTGTGGTGCAATTTCCTTTGCCAGTGGCCCCCAGAAAGTCGGGTGGGGGGTAAGAGCCAGAGAGGGGGTGCATGAGGTGGGGAGGGATGGCTTCCCTTGGCCCCTTAGGAGGCTTCTCCTTGATCTTCAATATCAGTTCTGCCACACTTCCTAGAGTTGTCACAGGCTTCAGTTCATATGAGGGTCCTCCTCCCAGTATGTAGTAGCTGGTGATGACAGGAAATGCCAGGCTCTCTCTCCCCTTCTGTTGAGTAGGCTGCTCTGCTGTTCCTCCAATCCTGGGGTCCCTCCCCAGCTCACCTTTCTCTTTTTGTCTTAGTTTAGTTCTGGTGGTCTCTAATTTCCTACATCTTTACTGAAGACTTACGAAGGACTCGGCTAAGGCGATGAGAGAGAGGCCATAGGAAGAAGCAAGTGTTTTTGTTGTTGGCTGTGATGCAGCTTGTGAGATCTTAGTTCCCCCACAAGGGATTGAACTCGGGCCCCAGCAGTGAAAGCACTGCTTAAAAAAAAGAGGCCTAATCACTGGGCCACTAGGGAATTCTCTGGAAGAGGCAACTTAGAAACTCTTAGGAGGTGAGGATGAAGATGGGTGTGGAGAAAAGGGACAAAGAACAGGAGCTCCCTATCGGTGGATAGCTGGACAGATTGCCAGCGACTGAGAGGGATGCAAGATGCAGGTCTTAGATTGGAACATGATGGGTCTGGTGCCTGGTGTGTTGGGGAGATGCCCAGCAGGCAGCCGCTGGCTCCATGGGCTCCGCGGTAGAGCCAACAGAAGATTGAGGATGGAGGAGACTCCCCCACAACAATGGCTGTTCTGATTGCCTACCCCCGCCCCCGTCTAGCTCTGGGGTGGTGACAATGTTCAACTGTCTCCCAGAGCCTGGCACGGGGCGGATGCTCGGTGAATCTGAGTGCAGGAGGGCCTGTGTGGAAGCAAGGGCACATCTCCGGAAAGCTCAGGGAGGGTTTGCAACCTTGGGGGTGTGGCAGGGACGTCTGCTGAGAATGGAGGAAGGCAAGCTTCTCCGTCTTCCTTCCATTGCCCAAGAGCTGAAGGATGGGACAGCGCTGAGCTGCGGGGAACCCCGGGGACCAGTCAACCCGGGGCTCCGCTGGGGCTGCTTTCCCTGATGCGCTCCTGCCTGCCGGCTCTGGTTGCCATAGAGCCAGGAGGCGGTTGCCACGGAGACCGACGTGCGAGGACCGACCAATCAGCGAAGAGCTGCGGCGCCAGCTCACCTCTTGGATGGAGGCACCGGGCTAGGATGAGGACCCCTGCCCAGGCAGCTGGGAGCCGGGTGTTCGAGCAGGGGGCCTATGGCGCCGCCACCCCCAAAGCGCCGGTCCCCCAGAATCCCCAACACCCTCCCCGGCCCCGCACCCCGAATTCTGACGACCTTCTGCCTCTTCCCGACCCGACTAAGGGGTGATACCTCCGACTGGCCCTGAACCCCTCTCCCGTTAGTGGAGAGGAGGGGGGTCAAGGGCTGGGATGCTGCGGGAAAGGCGGGGCCGCGGACCGCGGGAGGAGAGTGCAGTCGGGGTGGGGTATGGGGAGGGAGGGAGGGAGGGAGGCTGTCCCACCCCCTGCGCTCCCGGCACACCGCAGTGCCTGGCGCGCCCGCGCAAGCTCACTCGCTCACTCGGGGCGCTGGGCGGGCGGGGCGGCGCTGACGTCATCCACTGACCCCTTTCACCCCCCGGCCGAGGGGCGGTGGCCGCGCAGGCTCCGCGGGACGGACTCACGGACAGACAGGAGACGGAAGGACGGGCGTACGGCCAGGCCATGCCCGGGGAGGCTGCCCGCGCCGAGCTGCTGCTGCCGGAGGCGGGCGGGCCGGGACCCCGCACAGGTGAGGCCGCGGCGCGCTCTCCCTCCCGCCTGCGTGTGTCTCCGCCAGCCCCTCTCTTCGTCCCTCCCGTCTCTACCCCTCTCCCTCTCCGACCCTGTCCCTCAACCATCTCCGTCCCATTTTCTCCTCGCGCCCCCCTCCCCGCCCTCTCTCCGTTCCCGTCCCTTCTCCATCCCCGCCCTGTCCCCTTCCTTGGTCCCCAGTCCTAGCCCAACGTAGCCCAACCCTGGCCCCTACTCAGGACCGCAGGGAAGGGCGGGGTGGATTAGATGTCCTCCTGGAGCCAAAAGCGACTTGAAGGCGTGAGCTTCCCAGCTCCGGTCGGCGTCCCCCGCCGCGCCCCATTGTATGAGAGGTGGCGGGGAATGGGCCTCACGGCCCCTGCAGCGTGGGTTGTCACCTGCACCCCAGCCACTGGGGATGCGGATTCGCGGGGCGCCTGCCCTCCCCACTCCCCATCCCCCTCCACCCCCACCCCCACCCCACCCCCCATGCTTGAGAGCTGCCTCTGGGCAGGCGACTGGTTCTGGCTCTGGAGGGAGGGACAGGGCTGGAGCTGGACCCTGGGGAAGCCCGAGGGCTGGAAGGTGGGAGGCCCTGGGGGAGCAAGGCTTGGGGAGCATAGGCCCTGAGTGCAAGCCCAAATCCTTGGAGAGACTTAGGGAGCAAGTGTTGGAGGGGATCTGCCTTAGGCCCGGGAAGACCAGCCAGGATGGCCACTGGGCAGGTCAGCCATATGTGGCTCTGGGAGGGCGAAGGGCACCTTGCTGTGGGTGAGAAGTCCCCTGGTGATGAAACCCATACTGGGCCCAAGGGCCCGGCCTCCCTCTGGGTCCAGTAAAGTGGGTCGGGGCTGTCTCTGCTTGGACTGTTTAACAGCCTTGAATGAGGCACAAAAATCTTTGACCTTTGGCTTCCCTTCCTCTGTCCTCTTGGTGCCCAACCCCACCCTCAGCCTGTCTCGGGGTCCTGGAGTCCAGTGAGGGTGCACAGGGGTACCCTACCAGGCCCGTGCCAAGAGCCTGGTCTCCAGCACCCAGCCCCGCCGGCCACACCCACCTCCAGGGTTTAGGTGTTCATCACACTCCCGTGGACCCAAAGGACTCTCTTCTCAGGACCCTCTGGCCTCGCCAGCACCCCAGTAGTGTGGCCCAAGGGCCCAGGGTTCTGCCACCGCTGCAGCAGATGGGCAGAGCCTGGGGAGGGGGCTGCCCTAAGCTTCACCTCCACTCTGCAGACAGAAAGCTGAAGCACAGGAGATGTACTTGTGGGTGGTCATGGGTGAATGTGGAAGCCTCCAGAGAACATGGCCGGAGCTGGGCAGTCCCTATCTGCTGCCATGGGACCCACACAAATGAGCCTCAGCTTTGTGGGGGTGGCTGCTGCTGGCAACTCAGCCGAATGCACTCAGAGCCCCAAGAGCCCACAGCCCCTCAGAGCTGTTTATGGGGTAGGGCGGGGCCCCTCTGTGCTCCACAATTGGCCATCACCGAGCCAGCAGTGAGCTGGGATGTCCTGCCTGAGGGCAGCACACCGTGGCCCCTGCTTTCCCTCTCACGTGTGCCAACTCTGGAAATAGATGTGGGGCAGCGGAGCCCAGTGAGACCCTGACAGGTCATCCTCAGGTGTAGGCAGCAGGGAAAGGAGAGAGACAAGGCAGAGAAGCAAGACTCCCACTTCACAGCAAGTGTGAGATCTGGAATGTTCCAGAGCTGAGTGGAGGGCAGACTTCCTGCTCCCTGGGGGCCCACCGACCTAGGAGGTCATGAGCAGACCTTTCTTGGCAAGCCCGGCTGAGGCGGCACAGATTACGTGCCTGGAGTCAGCAAGTTAGTGTCCTAAGAGACAGGAGCTGGTCTCATCTTTAACGAGCATCTTGGAGGAAAGCCAGACCCCAGGCTGCTCGCCATGGTCAGAACTCTTGGAAATCATCCCTCGGGCACAGCAATACCCTTTCCTTCTCCTGACCTCGCTTTTCAGCAGACACCCAGCCTCGTGGGCCCCCGGTCCTCTGCTCAACTCTTGCCTGAGGGACGGGCAGCTGCAGCCAGGGAGCTGCCTCTCAGGGAAGATGCCTGCCCTTCTCACGCCCTTCTGTCTCCACAGATCTGTCCTGTGATGCGGCTGCGGCTACCACCCCAAAGGGGGACCGGCTGGAGCACTGTGCCCTGACATCTGGGCCCAGCACCCTGGCTCTCGCGTTCCTGCACGGCAAGCCTGGTGCCCGGCCCCCGCCTGAGGGAGCCAGCTGGGATGCAGGGCCAGGCCGCGCCCCCTCAGCCTGGGCGGTCCAGGCAGAGGGCGGCCCCAGCCCAGGGCCTGCCGAGGTTCGGCCTACTACTGAAGGTCCTCTCCCAGCCTCCCTGGAGCCCCGGATTGTAATGGGCGAGGAGACGCGCCAGGCAGCCCCACTGCCCAGGGCAACTGTGCCGGAGCTCAGGGACTGGGAGGGTGGGCATGCTAACCTGAACCCACCCCCCGAGTTGTGTTCTCAGGGTGACCCTGCTGTGCCTTTCCCTTCCCCAGACCCCGATTCCTACTTCACGCCTCCCTCCACCCCCACCAAGACAGCCTCCACCCTGCTCCCTGGCCCCGGGCCCCACAGGGACGCCCAGGATGCCCAGGCTGAGCTAGGGGACTCGCCGCCAGCCTCGCCTACTGGCTCATACATCACAGCAGACGGGGACAGCTGGGCCTCATCCCCATCCTGCTCCCTGAGCCTGCAGGCCCTGGCCGAAGGGCTGGATGTACCCTCAGGCTGGGGCTTCTCTCCACCTGGGTCTGTGGTCGATGAGAGGGAGCTGCCCCCTGCCGGGACCCCGGACAGCTCATCCCCAGAGTCCAGCCTCTCGGCAGACAGCAGCTCTTCCTGGGGTCAGGAGGGCCACTTCTTCGAGCTGGACTTCTTGGCCAATGACCCGATGATCCCTGCTTACCTCCTGCCCTTCCAGGGCAGCCTGATTTTCCAGGTGGAGGCGGTGGAGGTGACACCCCTGCCCCACGAGGAGGAGGAAGTGGAGGAGGAGGAGCACGAAGAGGAGCAGGAGGTCCCCCTCCCCAGAGGGGACCTAGCCGGGGAGGGCGAGGATGATAGCACATTTGCATCCTCTCTGCAGTCGCTGTCCGACCTGTCCATCACCGAGGGCGTGGACGAGGCCTTCGCCTTCCGGGATGACACTTCAGCTGCCTCCTCTGACCCCGACTTGGCCTCCTACACGGGGGCTGATGATGACAGGCTGTACAGCGGAGAGCCCCACGCACAGCCCACCACATTGCTCCAGGACAGCCCTGGGGAGGCTGCCTCCTGGGGCCCAGAGCTTGCTCTTGGGGTGTCCGAGGGAGAGGCTGGCCAGGCTGCCAAGAGTCAAGAACCCATCTCCGAGATAATGAGGGTGGGTCCCGCTGCAGCCCAGGTGTCTTCTGCTGCTATGGCCCCTCACATCCCACAGGAATCTCTGGACTTCACTGGGGTGAGCCCTCAGGCCCAGGGAGAAGAGCCAGGCTTCACCATGGGACCAGTACCTGTTGCCCCAGTCCCATCTCAGCCTCTGCAGGAGGGAGACACTGCTACTTTAGGCCCAGAGCCCTGGATTTTGAAGGGAGAAGCAGACCTCAACTCTCTGCAAACCCTGAAGGAAGACACAGGCCAGGAGTTTGCCACTGCAACCAGCCCTGAACCCCAGCCAGAAGTGGATCCAGCAGCATTCCCACATCTGCAGGACGCAGGTTTCCCCTTGGCCCAGGAATCTGCCTCCAAGACCAGCCCTGAGCCCCATCTGGAAGAAGAGGACCTGACAGCATCCTCACCCCTCCAGGATGCAGGTCTCCCTTTGGTCCAGGGATCTGCCTCTGAGGTCAGCCCTGAGCCCCAGTCAGGAGAAGATCTGACAGCATCCTCACCCCTGCAGGATGCAGGTCTCCCCTTGGTCCAGGGATCTGTATCTGAGGTCAGCCCTGAGCCCCAATCAGAAGAAGAGGACCTGACAGCATCTGTGCCCCTGCAGGATGCAGGTCTCCCCTTAGTCCAGGGACCTGCCTCCGAGCCCATCCCTGAGCCCCAGTCAGAAGATCTGACAGCATCCTTACCCCTGAAGGATGAAGGTCTCCCCTTGGTCCAGGGATCTGCCTCTGAGGCCAGCCTGGAGCGCCAGTCAGAAGAAGATCTGACAGCATCCTTACCTCTGAAGGATGAAGGTCTGCCCTTGGTCCAGGGATCTGCCTCCAAGGCCAGCCCTGAGCCCCAGTCAGAAGAAGAAAATCTAACAGCATCCTCACCCCTGCAGGATGCAGGTCTCCCCTTGGTCCAGGGATCTGCTTCTGAGGCCAGCCCTGAACCCCAGTCAGAAGAAGAAGATCTAAGAGCATCCTCACCCCTGCAGGATGCAGGTCTCTGCTTGGTCCAGGGATCTGTCTCTGAGGTCAGCCCTGAGCCCCAGTCAGAAGAGGACATGACGGCATCCCCACCCCTGCAGGACGCAGGTCTCCCCTTGGTCCAGGGATCTGTCTCTGAGGCCAGCCCAGAGCCCCAGTCAGAAGAGAACCTGACAGCATCCTCAACCCTGAAAGATGCAGGTCTCCCCTTGGTCCAGGGATCTGCCTCCGAGGCCAGCCTGGAGCCCCAGTCAGAAGAAGAAGATCGCACAGCCTCCCTACCCCTGCAGGATGCAGGTTTCCCCTTGGTCCAAGGATCTGCTTCTGAGGCCAGCCCTGAGCACCAGTCAGAAGAAGATCTGAAAACATCCTCACCCCTACAGGAGGCAGGACTTCCCTTGGTCCACGAATCTGCCTCTGAGACAAGCCCTGAGCCCGAGTCAGAAGAAGAGGACCTGACAACCTCCCCACCCCTGCAGTACGCAAGTCTCCCCTTGGTCCAGGGATCTGCCTCTGAGGCCAGCCCTGAGCCCCAGTCAGAAGAAGAGGACCTGACAGTATCCTTACCCCTGAAGGATGCAGATCTCCCCTTGGTCCAGGAATTTTCCTCTGAGGCCAGCCCTGAGCCCCAGTCAGAAGAAGATCTGACAGTATCCTTACCCCTGAAGGATGCAGATCTCCCCTTGGTCCAGGAATTTTCCTCTGAGGCCAGCCTGGAACCCCAGTCCGAGGAGGACCTGACAGTATCCCCACCCCTGCAGGACACAGGTCTCCACTTGGTCCATGGATCTGCCTCCAAGGCCAGCCCTGAGCCCCAGTCAGAAGAAGAGGACCTGACAGCATCCCCACCCCTGCAGGATGCTGGTCTCCCCTTGGTGCAGGGATCTGCCTCCGAGGTCAGCCCTGAGCCCCAGTCAGAAGAAGATCTGACAGTATCCTTACCCCTGCAGGATGCAGATCTCCCCTTGGCCCAGGGATCTGCCTCCGAGGTCAGCCCTGAGCCCCAGTCAGAAGAAGAGGACCTGACAGCATCCTCACCCCTGCAGGATGCAGGTCTCCCCTTGGCCCAGGGATCTGCATCTGAGGTCAGCCCTGAGCCCCAGTCAGAAGATCTGACAGCATCCCCGCCCCTGCAGGAAGCGGGTCTCCACTTGGTCCAGGGATCTGCCTCCGAGGCCAGCCCTGAACCCCAGTCAGAAGAAGAAGTGACAGTGTCCCCACCCCTGCAGGACACAGGTCTCCCCTTGGTCCAGGGATCTGCCTCCGAAGCCAGCCCTGAGCCCCAATCAGAAGAAGACGATCTAAGGGCATCCACACCCCTGCAGGATGCTGGTGTCCCCTTGGCCCAGGGATCTATCTCTGAGGCCAGCCTGGAGCCCCAGTCAGAAGAGGACCTGACAGCATCCCCGCCTCTGCAGGACACTGGTCTCCCCTTGGTCCAGGGATCTGCCTCCGAGGCCAGCTCAGAGCCCCAGTCAGAAGAGGACCTGACAGTATCCCCGCCCCTGCAGGACACAGGTCTCCCCTTGGTCCAGGGATCTGCCTCCGAGGTCAGCCCTGAGCCCCAGTCAGAAGAAGAGGACCTGACAGCATCCCTGCCCCTGCAGGATGCAGGCCTGCCCTTGGTCCAGGGATCTGCCTCTGAGGCCAGCCTGGAGCACCAGTCAGAAGAAGAGGACCTGACAACATCCCTGCCCCTGCAGGATGCAGATCTGCCCTTGGCCCAGGGATCTGCCTCCGAGGCCAGCTCAGAGCCCCAGTCAGAAGAGGACCTGACAGTATCCCCGCCCCTGCAGGATGCAGGTCTGTCCTTGGTCCAGGGATCTGCCTCCGAGGCCAGCCTGGAGCACCAGTCAGAAGAAGAGGACCTGATAGCATCCCCACCCCTGCAGGACGCAGGCCTGCCCTTGGTCCAGGGATCTGCCTCCGAGGCCAGCCTGGAGCACCAGTCAGAAGAAGAGGACCTGACAGCATCCCCACCCCTGCAGGACGCAGGCCTGCCCTTGGTCCAGGGATCTGCCTCCGAGGCCAGCCTGGAGCACCAGTCAGAAGAAGAGGACCTGACAGCATCCCCACCCTTGCAGGACGCAGGCCTGCCCTTGGTCCAGGGATCTGCCTCCGAGGCCAGCCTGGAGCACCAGTCAGAAGAAGAGGACCTGACAGCATCCCCACCCTTGCAGGACGCAGGCCTGCCCTTGGTCCAGGGATCTGCCTCCGAGGCCAGCCTGGAGCACCAGTCAGAAGAAGAGGACCTGACAGCATCCCCACCCTTGCAGGACGCAGGCCTGCCCTTGGTCCAGGGATCTGCCTCCGAGGCCAGCCTGGAGCACCAGTCAGAAGAAGAGGACCTGACAGCATCCCTGCCCCTGCAGGATGCAGATCTGCCCTTGGTCCAGGGATCTGCCTCTGAGGCCAGCTCAGAGCCCCAGTCAGAAGAGGATCTGACAGCCTCTCCACCCCTGCAGGGTGCAGGTCTCCCCTTGGTCCAGGGATCTGCCTCCGAGGCCAGCTCAGAGCCCCAGTCAGAAGAAGACCTAAGAGCATCCTCACCCCTGCAGGATGCAGGTCTCCCCTTGGTCCAGGGATCTGCCTCTGAGGCCAGCTCAGAGTCCCAGTCAGAAGAAGAGGACCTGACAGCATCCCTGCCCCTGGAGGACGCAGGTCTCCCCTTGGTCCAGGGATCTGCCTCCGAGGCCAGCCCTGAGCCCCAGTCAGAAGAAGAGGATCTGACAGCATCCCTGCCCCTGCAGGACGCAGGTCTCCCCTTGGTCCAGGGATCTGCCTCTGAGGCCAGCTCAGAGCCCCAGTCAGAAGAAGACCTGACAGCATCCTCACCCCTGCAGGATGCCGGTCTCCCCTTGGTCCAGGGATCTGCCTCCGAGGCCAGCTCAGAGCCCCAGTCAGAAGAAGACCTGACAGCATCCTCACTCCTGCAGGATGCAGGTCTCCCCTCCAGTCAAGTATCTGCCACCAGTGCCAGCCCTCAGGCCCTTATGACTGACGCAGGCTGTACCCAAGGGACAGAACCCACAGTCACTGCAGCCCGTAGGAAAGGAAGCAAGACCCTGGGACTAAGGCCAGCGCCTGAGCAAAGAGACCCAGACCACACTGGAGGCTCAGACTCTCTGGCCTTGGATCAGATACATCTGGGTGGCCCAGACCTACCTGCAGATGCTCGGACACCCTTGGAGGGAGATGCAGGCCCCTCCAAGCCTGCCACAGAGATCCCAGACATACCTGAGCCTTTCACAGCTGTCCAAGGTCCCCCAAAGCCTGACTCCAGTGGGGAGGAAGTAGCCAAGGGCATTTTGGCACCTGAGCAGGAAGCCTTTCATGATGTCTGTGCACATGGGGGTGATGGAGCTGAGTCTAGTTCACTCCCAAAGAAAGCCCTGGGGGCTGAGCACCAGGGGCATGAAGCCCTAAAGCCAGTGGTTCATGGCCCAGGGGTGTGTCCCACTGCCAGCCTGGAGGTTGGCCAGTTGGGGCCCCCAAGCCCAGTGGAGGAGGGAAGGGCCACTCTTGGGCACAGGCTTCCCATGGCTGTGGGCTCAGAGGCTGGGCTGGGCTCCTGCTCAGAGTCTCCTTCAAGAGCTGTGCCCAGGCTGGGAGGGCACTGTGCCAAAGATCCTGCCCCAACATCTCCACTGCCCTTGAGGCAGTCAAAGCCTGTGCTGGGCCCAGGCAGGGGAGAGCAGGCCCAGGCAGCACTTGGAGTCCTTGGCCCCTCCCCACTGCAGCCTCCAGAAAGCCCCATAGGGGGCCTGCCCAGTACACCCCAAGACAGGATCCAGAGCCCTGAGCCCCCTGCTCCTGGTGCCCTCATGGAGGCAGTCCCAACCCCCCTGGCATCCCCTGCCCCCTGCCCTTGCCGGGGCCCCCGGGAAGACTTGGTGGAGGGCGCAGAGCCCCTGGGCTCTCCGGGCCACCCACCACCTCGGCCAAGAGCCCAGCGGGCGGTGGCTGCCTCCTCAGGGATCACAACCCCCCCTGGGGCTGGGCAGGTCAGCCTCCCACCCCACCCCACCCTCCTCAGCCCCAAGGCAGCCCCCAAGAGGGGTACCCATGCCAAAGACCCGGCCTCGAGGCTCTCACCCCCTCGCCAAGTGCCTCCGGGCCCCGGGCCCCGGAGCCCAGCCGGCCCTCGAGCGCTCCCAGCCACTGAGCAGGATGACGGCGACAGTCTGGAGGAAGGTGAGTGGGATGCAGGTGGCAGTGCTGTCCTGAGCCAGGGACCCAGGGGGCAGAGGGCTGGGCAGGGATGCCAGCGCTGCTCGCCCCGTGCCTGCAAGAAGGGCAGGCCATCCTCACACTCCCCTTCCTCAGACTCGCCCCGCGCTCTGGGCTCCGGCCAGCACTCGGACAGCCACGGGGAGTCATCAGCCGAGCTGGAGGAGCAGGACCTCCCAGGACCGCAGACCGCACAGTGCCCAGCCCAGGTGCCCGAAAAGGCAGGTTGTGCGCCCAGGGGAGGGCTCCATGCCCTGCCCTCGGGTGCTCAGACCCCCTTTCTTCTCCAGGCCCCAGCCGGCAGCGGGAGCGAGGAGACAGTCGCCAAAGCCAAGCAGAGTCGCAGTGAGAAGAAGGCCCGAAAGGTGGGCTGGGCAGACGTCTGGGACCCTGCTCCCTCCAGGAGGGACCAGGCTGACCAGACAACCCCAGCCACCCCGAGAGTGGGGCTGGCAGTGTAAGAGGACCCTTTCCCACCCCATGGCTGATGAATCCCACCGATAGGGGCCCTGGGATAAAGGGAATAACTGGATGCCTTGGGTGAAGTGACTGGGGCCGGGCTGTCAGTTGAAACAGACTCATAGCCTGAGTCCGACATCCTACGTGCTCACACAGGGAGCCACCTGGGAGCCTCCACAGAGGGTGGGTGGTGGAGCCCTTGTGCCCCTGGCGGTGGACCGTCTCCCCGGGACTTGTTCCTCTCCCCCAACCCCCGTCTGGGAACTTTGGGGCCCATGCCCAGGTCTGAGACCATTGTGCTTCCAGGCGATGTCCAAGCTGGGCTTACGACAGATCCAGGGGGTCACCAGGATCACCATCCAGAAGTCCAAGAACATCCTCTTTGTCATTGCCAAGCCTGACGTCTTTAAGAGCCCAGCCTCAGACACCTACGTGGTTTTCGGCGAGGCCAAGGTCTGAGCGGCTGGCCAGGGGCACGGGGTGGGCGTCTGGGGCGCAGGCTTGGCTGACAGCGGACCTCTGTGCTGCAGATCGAGGACCTGTCGCAGCAGGTGCACAGGGCTGCGGCCGAGAAGTTCAAGGTGCCCTCGGAGCCCTCTGCCCTGGT
Source organism: Cervus elaphus (assembly GCF_910594005.1). Taxonomy (NCBI): domain Eukaryota; kingdom Metazoa; phylum Chordata; class Mammalia; order Artiodactyla; family Cervidae; genus Cervus; species Cervus elaphus. Next base: position 83,741,051 of record NC_057832.1, read on the forward strand.
GCCCGAGTCAGCGCCTGGGCCGAGGGCGAGACCTGAGTGCGAGCAGGAGGAGGAGGAGGAGGAGGAGGTGAGACCTCGGGGCCCAGGCCCCTCGCGGAGGGGGCAGCTTGGCCTGGGGTCCTCTCCCTGGGGGAGCAGGCCACTGCAGCACCTCCCTGCACATCCCGCTCCAGGTGGATGAGGCAGGACTGGAGTTGCGCGATATCGAGCTGGTGATGGCGCAGGCCAACGTGTCAAGGGCCAAGGCCGTGCGGGCCCTGAGGGACAACCAGAGTGACATCGTCAATGCCATCATGGTGAGTGGCTGGCCCCTTCACAAATGCCCTGCTGCTGTCTGCCAGGGCCTGTCCCCAATATGACCCTCTCTTTCTACAATTCTCACAGGAGCTGACAATGTAGTTGCTGACCAGAGACCCGGCTCCACCCCTGCCCCCTAGCTCTGCTGCTCAATAAAGTGGTGTCCCTTCATCGCCTCTCTGCTCCTCCAGCACAGGCTCTGGCTAAACAGATTGCAGGAGGTGTGCAGACACTTCCTGAAGCCACACAGGTCCTAAGGAGGGTGGTGGTCCCTCCCCCGCGTCCCAGGGAATCCACCTTGTCCAGGGATTGTGGACAGTCCAGTCACTTGGCTGTGGCCCAAGGCATGGGCCTGGGAATAACAGTTTCTGGAAGGAACTCCCCAGATGCAGGGGCCCCCAAGCTGGGGGAGCTGCGGGAAGTAGTGTCTGCTCAGGCGAAGAGCACAATCTCCCGAAGTTCCTGGCCCCTCCCTGTGGCCCAACTCTAAAAGTCACCATCCTCTCCCTGTCCTCTCTCTCCTACAAAGTCCCGGGACCCACAGGGTGGGGGTGATGTCCCAGGACAAAAGAGGGAGACCACTGAGTGAGGGACCACATGTGGGTGGAGCCCCTGGGGAAGAGCAGCAGTCCCGACCGTCACAGAAGGCTCATGGGACACAAGGTCCCCACTGTTCACAAGCACAGGGTGGGCTATGGAAGGGATGGCCCCTGGCCCACGTGGCTATCTTTAGCTGTTCAGATGCTTCCAGGGCAGGTTGATTTGCACACACACCTAGAGACGGCATCTACCAACTGTCTCCCTTAGCTCTGCCCAGCCCGGGCCCACAGCCAGCACCTGGTCCGCCAGAGCCAGAATGAGGTCTGAGATCCCTCCTCCAGTCCTGCCCCTTGTCAGCGGTAGGGAGACTAGGGGACTGCAGACCCCTGCCTGGTTCCCACAGGGCTGGACAGCGAGCCCACATCCCTGTCCTCCCTCCCGGGGGCTCAAGTACCCACCCTGCTGAGCCCAGGGCTTCTTGCATATGCAGTCAGGAGCCTCAAGGTGTGGAGGTATCTTGGGGGTGAGGAGGGAGTCCCAGAGCTGGGCCTCCCCGCACCTGCACTGCAGTGCCAGGCCCCAGCCTCCAGGCTGACGGCCCCGAGGTCACCCCCATGGCCTTCCCATGTCCCAAGGGCACAGGAGGGGCCCCGCCCAGGGGGGACCAAGGCCAAGGGGTTTGACGGGCCCCCACTGGCCTCCCTGACAACCAGGGACCCTGGGCTCCAAGACTCCATGCTCTCAGGGTGAGGATGGCACTTCTGGTGAAGACGTGGTGTGCAGGTTTGCTGTGAACCACCATGACGGTGAATGGGCCTGGGGTCACGGGCACGGATAAAGGGCTGCAGGACAGCGAGCCCCTCCGAGAGCCCAGTGCTCATGTCCACGTGTGGTCAGGACACCTGCTCCCTACCCTGTGTCCACACCCAAATCAGGCCCTCCCTGGAGGTGTCGGGCACAAGTGCTCAGTCCACCGTGCCCCGCCAGGGCGTGTGGGTCTGAGACAGAGGCCAGACAGGAGTCCCCAGCTCTTATCCCACTGGAGCAGAAACACAATGGCAACCAGAGATAAATTATTCACATTGCAGTAAACTTCTTTTAAGGTCTCTGAGAGTTTCAATAGAAACGTCGTGTGCAAAATGACAGCTGTCCAGGGTCTGGCTGACAGGACCCCTCCCGAGGCAGGGTGGCATGCAGGTGGGTGCAGCTTGAATTTCTGCCCCGGCATGGGGGTGCCTCCTTCACAGTAGAGCCACCTGTGTCCGGGGACCAGGAGGGCGACTGGCAAGGGCCCCGGTGCCATCAGGCTGAGTCCTGGTCCATGCTGCAGCCCAGCGCCTCGATGTCATTGCTGATGTCCGAGATCATGCGGTCCCACTCATCCCCTTCCGAGGGCGCGGACTGGTCGTCAGAGCTGCCTGCGGCCCTGTTCCCATTGGAGGTGGAGGTGGAGGTGGAGCTCGTGGCCCGGCGGTACCTGCCGAAGCTGTCTGTGATGATTCCACGGCCATCCTTCACCCCAATGGTCTCCAAGAAGTTCTCGAAGTGCTGGCTGTCTTTCTCAGGGATGAAGGGCCGCAGACCTGCAGACACATGGCCCACCTGACCCTAAGCCAAGCCTCTTGCTGAAAGCACATGTGTGCCTGTCCCAGGGGGCCCACGGCCTGGATAAACCCACCCCACCTGCCCCATGTGTCTGCCCCAATCCTGACAAGTGCTGTGGACTGGCCCTGCCTTGGCAACAGGGCTGGTGCAGGCCAGAAGCCACACTCTTATATCACTCCCCTCGGTCCTCAGGAAAGCCCCACTTCACAGGTTTCCAAACATAGGAGAGGAGAGGGCGCAGGGGAGGCTGAAACCAGGCTCCAAGCACCAGGCCCCACTGCCCAGCTCCCAAGTGACCACCTACTTCCTGGAAAGTAGGTGTGAGAAAACCTACTCTGATGTGAGGACAATATGAAACAGGCCTTGGACCCCAGGCTTGGCTTGGGCTGACTCCAAGGGGCCTATGGAGTCAGCAAGAGATCAGACTGGATGCAGGTCTGCCCTCAGCCCTTCACCTCCACCCCCACCCCATCAGCAGAGCACCCTCCTTGCATTGTTGGGGGCAGAGCCCAGGACCTGGGAGCCTCCACCAGCCAGGTTCTCTGGGATCGGCATAGGGAAAGCAGTCGCTCCACTGTGTTTCTGCATGTGGACACACATCCAGGGCTGCATCTGGCTGTCTGTGGCAGGCCCTGAGTACCCGCCCGCCCTGCTGACTCTGCAGGCTCTCCTCTCGGGGCCTCAGCTAAGGCTGCTTTTCACTGGGAATGGCGTCATCACTCCTCCGCCCAGCAAGCTCCTGCCTACTCCCCCAAACCTGTCCCTGCACCAACTTCCTCTGAAGAGCCTCCCTCAGCCCTTGCCAGGCATGCAGTGCCCAGCTCACCCCGAGTCTGGCTCCCCAGGGGCAGGGTCCCCAGAGTCGCTCACCGAGCAGCAGGAACTTGCGGCTGTCCCCGTAGAGCTGCCGCAGGTTGATGCAGAACTCGTGCACGGAGGCCCCGTCCCGGTACTCGTGCAGCAGCGCCGCGAACTGCTGGATCTCCTGTGACGACAGCTTGGTGCGCAGCTGCCGAGAGAGCAGGCCCGCGGCAGGGTGTGACCGGCGCTGCCTCCACCCTGCCCACGCCCAGCTTGACCCCTGCTGGAGGGTCAGCAGGAGGGAGGGGAACCCCACACCAGCACCGAGGCCCCCACACCAGTGCCTCCGAGACCAGCCCACGCCATCTGCTTTAACCTGCCACCTGGCTGGCCTGGCTGGCCATCAGTGGGTGGAGGGCGCATGTCTGACACCACTGCCAGGAGCCACGGAACTGCACACAGAGCCCAGAGTGATATTCGGTGTATTGACCAAGTTTTTAATGACGTGAAGTCGAGGAACAGGGGAAAAGTCTGCTGAGCGATAAGGCCCATCTGGCCCTTCTAGGGAATGACCTGCAACCCATGCCACCATTCCCCACCGGAGACCCAGAGACAGGTCTGTGGTTCAGCCCCAGAGGCCAGAGCAGCCCCACACTCAGGCCTTGGCCACCTCATGCTCTTTCCAAAAACTGACCTGGTAGGAAAGACTTTGAGGCCCAGTTGTAAGCAAGGCATCCCTGCTCCCCCCAGCTCCACCCACGGAGAAGCAAGCCTTCCTCCCACCTCCTCCAGGGAGCTCCTAGCCCGTAGGCACTGCGCACGGGCTTGCCGGCGGGGCCAGCATCTTCTGACCTTGGTGGGCAAGTAGCAGGCGGCGTACCGTGAGCATGTAGTCCTGCAGAAGCTCCGCAGCCGTGGCGCTCAGCTCACTCTCGCTAACCGTCTTGGCATGGGGTGCTGTCTGCATGCAGAAGGACAAGGGCGAGACGCCGCCTGCATGTGCACACTCGGGGAAGGAGCTGCAAGGCACAAGCCAGGATGTGAGTGGGCGGCCCCCGAGCCCTGCCCCGGGCCTCACCCTCACCCCCAGGGGTCCAGTGAGAGCCAGGGGCTGAGACAAACAGGAGGCCTGTCACGGAGGAGGTGCTCGGGGAAAGACAGAGAAGGGCATGTGCAGGGAAGGACCCAGAAGGGGCCAGCAGCCTAGCAGGGTCTCAGTGGGGCGATGACAGCACTAGCGTGACCCAAGGAGCCGATGCACTGGGAGACTCCTGAAGCTGGGGAAGGGAGGTGGGGCCGGGCAGCTTTATGGGCAGCACTGAGACCCAGGTAGGGGTACTCACAAAGTGCTGGCTTCCGTCTCATATGGCTCCTTCATGTCCACCTTTGTGGAAGAGTCATCTGTGCAGGAAATATAGAACACAGAAGCTTCTGGTTATGTGGGGGAGGGGGCCCTGAGCCCAGTAACCACGTGCTAAGCAGAAGAGGCAGAGCCCTGGCGGTGGGGAGCCACCCAGGCCCCTGGGGTGCACCCTTTGGGCTGCACCTACACCTGCTTCTCCTGAGATGCACCACCTGCCGTGGGTCGGGACAGGAGCCAGGACAATGCTCTGGTCCCTGAAGATGTGCCAAGTGGCGGGGCTGAAGCAAGCTCCCCAGTGGCCAGAACAAGAGACGCTTCATCAGTAGACAGTGAACATCCCTGTCTACTTTGTGAAAACTCATTCAGCTGTATACTTTCGATTTGTGTGTATCTTTTAGTACAACAGTATATTTTTTAAAAAAAAATGCAAGGGCCAAAGCAACCACACTAAAGCTGAATGTTTAACTATAGCTCAGTAAACCACCTGCCGCCCACTGGGGCCTCAACCTTCCCACCTGCCCATGAGGACAGACTACCAGCCTCACCAGGCTATCTTTGTGGGGCTGCAAGCAGCTACAGCACAAACAGCGAGATGAGGACACAGCCAGGGAACCAGCCCTTCATCAAAGCACCCCTGCAGATTCGTGTTTACATGCAGAGGGTTCTGTGCTGTTCACGGGGATGTGTGAGCTGCACTGGAGGGTGTGGGGCTGCACTCCTCTCCACAGAGAGACCAGCGGCCTCCAGCCCTGGAGGCTACCACTGAGCTGTCTCCAATATCTTTCTTCCTGTTCCCCTGACAGAAGCCACGGATCCTCAATAAACTATTTATTTGAAAAGTCGATGCTCCTGGTGTTTACAAGACTGAGCTTCAGTGGGCTACATGTAAACGAAGCGTGCTGTGAGCTTACAATTCCCAGAAACACTCCCTGGTGCTCTGAGCGCCAGTCCCCCTGCACCACCTTTGGGCTCTGTGCTCTTCCAGCCGCCGCCCCCACCCTGCCCTGGGCAGCCTGCACCCTGGAAGGGGCCCCACACCCATGGTGCAGGGAGCCCCTCCCAGCCCTCACTTTTAAGTTTGGTACAGTGACTTTAGCCACCAGTGGTTCCAAAGTAAGTGTTCTTGGCCCCCAGAGTTATGCAGGAAGCCACCAGGGGGCCTAAAGGAGGGAGTGGGGAGAACACGTGAACAGTGAAGTCTGGGAATGAAGGGTGCTGACTCAAACTCTGCCCTGGACGGTGGCCACCAAAGTGCTATTCTGGCAGGAGCTTGCAGCAGAGCCCTGGTGGGAAGGGGAGAGGGAGCCCAGTTGCTCACGTACCACTGTGAAGGGATAGGTGGTGGGTGGGTGTCGAGGCCCCATCAAATATGGCTCTGTCCAGGAAGTCGATGGTGGACTCCGTGTACACGATCTGGAAGACCTGGCCAAGCAGGGAGCACAGCTCTTCCGCGGCAACCTGCCAATGGAGGACAAGGCTGAGCCTTCCAGGCAGCTTCCTGGGCATCCGACACCTCAGATGCAGAACGAACACCTAGAAACAGGGCCCACTGTCTCCCACTGCCCACCAGGGCCACAAGGATGCCAGCCCACACCCAGGAGGCTCTCTGGACCTGCAGGAGCATCACCTCTGTCCCTCCTCCTGCACTGCTCTCCCACCCACAGCCATCTCAGCACCCGTGACAGCCTCAGGAAAAGGGCAGAGAGCGGACAGCATCCGAGCCAGGGCACATGGACAGCATTCCTGACACCGCACAACCCTTCACACATGCGCTGTCAACGCGGGTCCCACCTGGGGAGGCTCTTCCCCCGAGACAGGGGGCAACATCTGGAGGAGCTCCCAGTGGGGACAAGCCAGGGAGGAGGCCCCAGAAGGAAGAACTACTCAGGTGGAAGGTGGGCAGTGATGAGGAGGAGGGAGACTCATCAGAGGCTGCCAAAGACCACCATCCCTGCTCTGGTCTTACTAAAGATGTGAAAATTAAACAGAAGGGTATCAGGGGGCTCCCTGAGGCTGGCAGCTCTATGGTGGGCCTCAAGCCACTCCCCCAGAGTCTTCCCCAATGGCACAGCTTGGTGTGAAGACCACAGCCCCCACATGGGGGAGGGAAAGGTGGGGCCAACGAAGAAGAGAAGAAGGAACCAGCATGGAGGTATCAGACTGGGACTCAGTGGGACCTGGGTCAGGTGGTGGGTGGGGCTGGGGCTGGAATGGGTGGAGCCTGGGCAAGCTATGGGTGGGGCTGAGTCAGGATATGGGTGGGGCTGGGAAGGGCCTGGGTCCCAGGTACCAACCCTGCTCACCTTGCTCTCCGCAGCCAGGATCACCAGGCAGCATGCCTCTACAGGCCCCACTCCGCTCTCCGACAGGGAGCCTGTGGTGAGGCCTCGGGAACTTTCTGCACACAAACTCTGGCTGGGGGAGATGCCGGGGTCCTGGGCTGGGAAGTCAACACCATGGCAGGTTAGGGCCGGTGTGGGAGCTCAACGGCAGGCTCTGGGCAGCCCCTACCTGACTCAGGTGGGGACAGACCGAGCCAGGAAAGCCCCCGCCCTCATCTTCCCTTCACAAGAGCACCCTCCCCTGCCACTGCCCACTCAAAGCCATCACCTTAACATGACCTTCTAGCTTCTCTGCCAAAGACAGAGTGAATATCTCAGACAGAAACTGCCAATATTTAGCTGCTTCTGATCTACACAAAAGAAGGTATTCACAGAGTTCTAGTGACAAGCTTAAGACACAATCCTGACAGGAGAAGAGGAAACTGAGGCAGAGCGGGCAGAGGGCTGCGTCCGAGGGTGCATGAGGGGCAGAGCCCAGGTTGGGATCTAGCCATGAGAGCACCCGCCTATTTGTTAACACTACACACCACCGCCTCCACACACACAAGGTCTCGTAGGACGTGAGGGGGATCCCTGAGGCCGGAAGTGGGGGCTGTGGCCCAGGGAAGCTTCTGCAGAAGCGGGCTCCAGGCAGATCCATGGAGACACACCCGAGAGTAGGAAGTGCCCGGGAAGGGTGGAGCTCCCCTGGTGCCAGGATATCTCAGGGCAAGCCCAGCCCAGCAGGGAGACCACCCAAAGCTCAGATAGTGCTGAGACAGGACCCCAGCTAGGAACAGCCAGACTCTGGGGTGCATGGGCTGGCAAAGACCAGGGCTCTGTAGAACAGAGCTGGTGGCACCCCATGTGGAGGCTGAGCCCCATGAATCCCACTGTCAGACCCTGACTGTACCATCCCACGGCCATGGGCCACAGGCGCTGAGCTGGGACCCAATGAAAAGCACCCACAGGGTCTGAGAGTCAGGACAAAGAATACTGTGAGATTGCTCACTAGTGACTGCTACAGTGACCACACTGGCAAGATATTCTGGGACATTTTAAATAGCTTTATGGCTCACAGCCGTGGCTGCTCCCAAGGAATCAGGTGTGTGGCTCCGAACCCACGCACAGCAAGCCCAGCAGCATCCATCCCCAGTCCCACAGGCTGTCCCCACAGGTCCCGGTTCAGATCCACTGCCCACCTTCCCATGTCCACAGAAACACCCCTTAATGAGACATGTCCTCAAGCCGTGATTGCCACACAGGGCCTCCTGCGGCCAGACCTAACCCCGACCCCCGACACCACATTGTCCCCAATGCCAGCACAGCCCAGGCCAGAGGAGGCATAAAAGACAGGCCCCTGTGTAGGAGGCACTCAGTAAGTGTTAGCTACCACTGCCAGTGCCAGTGCTGAGGACAGCCACGTGCATCACCTCAGACACAGCCACTTGCTGTGACTAGTGCCTCTGAGAGACTGAGAGGCCCCCGGGGCTGGTGACTTCCCTCAGGAAGAGCTGCTAGAACGAGGAGGTCCCTCCGGAACACAGAATGGAGTTCACTCTCCTTTTAACTGGAAAGCTCTCAAAGCCCTGAGGGGTCCTGGTTTTCATCTCTTTTTGGAAACCTTCTCCTGTGGTGCTCATTCTGTCTCTTAGAAAATCGGTTACTCATTTTCCAGACAATGTGTTCTACAATTAACACTGAGAAATGTTCTGGACACAAGAAACCCAGGGTTAAGCTCCCCTCCCACCAGCCCTAAGGCCTGTGGCCCCCAGCCAGAAGCACTCGCCTCACTGTTTGGTCCCCAGGGAGGCCCCATACCACGGGCCTCCTGCAGGGACAGTCCCCATGCAGGGAACAGCAGTCACCATGGTGCTGGGCAGCACTGGTGGAAGCAGTTACACAGTTCCTCAATCAATCAGCCACCATCGAACAACCGGGGGACCCTGCCAAGTCACCCAACCCACCTGCTCTCAGTGAGTCCACCAGAAGGTGGAAGGAAACAGAATCCTCCTTACAGGTTTCTTGTGGAGACTAAATAAGATCATTCATGCCACATGCTTTCTACTAGTTTGAGACATATTAAATTGCATTTTTTTTTTTTGAGATTAAAATGGTTAAAAGTTGGCAGCTTTGTGTTGTTCAAAATAATGCCTGTCATTAAAAGATACTTGCTCCTTGGAAGAATAGCTATGTCAAACCTAGACAGTGTTTTAAAAAGTAGAGATACCACTTTGACAACAAAGGCCTCTACAGTCAAAGCTATGGTTTTTCCAGTAGTCATGTGAGAGTTGGACTATAAAGAAAGATGAGTGCTGAAAAATTGATGCTTTTGAACTGTGGTGTTGGAGAAGACTCTTGAGAGTCCCTTGGACTGCAAGGAGATCCAACCAGTCCATCCTAAAGGAAATCAGTCCTGAATATTCATTGGAAGGACTGATGCTGAGGGTGAAGCTCCAATACTTTAGTCACCTGATGTGAAGTGCTGACTCATTGGAAAAGACAGTGATGCTGGGAAAAACTGAAGGCAAGAGGAGAAGGGGCAACAGAGGATGAGATGATTGAATGGCATCACTGATTCAATGGACATGAGTTTGAGGAAACTCAGGGAGATAGCGATGGACAGAGAAGCCTGGCGTGCTGCAGTTCATGTGGCCACAAAGAGTCGGACATGACTTAGCGATTGAGCAACACCACCACTACTGAACACAATGAAGGGAAATGAAAAATAAGCAGAGCACAGAGGGGACCATGCTCACAAGTGCAGTATGACAGAACAGGAGTGTGTGTGTGTGTGTGTGTGTGTGTGTGTGAGAACAAGTGAGCATTTGTGAGTGTGTGTGGGACCTGAGTGTGTGAGTGCATGTGAATGAGTGTATGTGGGTGGGTGCTACGAGTATGTGTGGTGTATGTGTGTGACGGTGGGGGGACACTAAGCCACAGCCATACAAAGTCAAGGGGCTATGATACACTCCGGCCGCCACCTTCACACACCCTTCCCATTACCTGTGCAGGTGGCCTGCCGCATCCCCACCAGATTCACGGGCCCTTTAATATGAACTTCCTTGAAGCTCAAGGGGTCAGTAATGAGAAAGCTCCTCAGGGCCCTGGCTCTTAAAAAGCCCTCAGATCCGTGTGGACTACCGACCTCAAGCAGAAATACAACTTTCCCTTTGCACTGCCTGAAGCACAGTATGTGGCCCAGGCCGATCCAGCTGGCCACCCTCACACACCGCCACCAGCCCCCTGAAAATGCACGACTCCAGGGGGCAACCCAGCCACTGCCAGTGCCTAAAGGAGCCCAGGGATGGCGTCCATGCTACAGTGACAACCTGAGAATCCACCCGGGAAGGGCACGGAATGAGTGAACCGTGACTGCTCTCCTCACTTCTCAGGGACTTACGCTGGGGCAGAGATTCTAGACCCTGACAGAAGCTTGTCGGGAAGTGCCAAGTAAGGTGGCACTGTACCCTCGTCAGGTGAGGGGAGTGGGCCGGGTGACAGGACTGACGGCTCTCGGGTGCTCCTACAAGGACACGCTCAGAGCGTCTCACAGATCGAGAGCTCCTTGCCGGTCTGGTCTCCTCCCCACACCGCCAGCACTGGGAAGACGGTGTGGCCACAGGAAGGCCCGAATGTTGGTTAGGCTGAGCTAAGGCCCCACCCTCAGCCTCTGGAGCCGCCTGCGCCCAGGGTGTCTACCAGGCTGGGTGCCAGAGGCCACTCTAGCATCCCCCAAGGGGGTTGCACCGAGACAGTGGTTGAGCTCAGGACCCAGAGACCACAGCCTCCTGGGTCACTGCCCTTCTCTGGAGAGAGGGCTAGTTCCCAGGCACAGCAGGCAGCAGTTGGCTGACCCAACATTGTAGAAACTTGTCTCCAGAGTGCCATGAAATCCACAACGCACACCTCAGGACAGAGGTGGGGGCTGCTTCTGGCAAGGACTCTCCTGCCCCACCCCCGGTCATACCTGTCTTCAGGACCACCAGGTGTGAGGCGTCATCTCGCACGTAGGACACGGCAGCAATGTCATGGATGGGGACCCTGAGGATGGTGTCCTCCCCGTCCCTCCAGGCCAGCTTGACGTTGTAGGCAGACAGACTGATGACAGCGTCATGCTCCTGGGTCAGGTGTCCGGGGAGCTGGTGGGCTCTCTGGAAGGAACCACACGGCATCAGAAACACAGGGCCACGGGCTGCCCTGGGACCCTGCATCATGTGTGGTGCATGCAACCCACACAGCCAGTGCTGACAAGCAGGGCGCCACTCCCATGCTTGCTCCCAGGACACTGCTGTGTTCAAACCACATGGAGGGTTCTTCTGGAACTGCCTTTAGATTTGGACCTGTGGGGTGTGGTTTGGATATCTTGAAAACGTGAATTTTGAAAACAATCCAAAACCACAAGGAGCAAGCCTGGAGAATAAAAGTTAATGTTCAGACTGAGGAAAAGTAAGGCCAGGGGCCAAGTGCACGCTTAACATGATGGGATTGGGTCACCCCTCATGGCCATAAGGGCCCAGGGTCAGAGGGCCGAGAATTGGTATCAGAAAACAAGGGTCAGAGGTCAGAGTTAGGAGGTGGAGCAGGCTGAGGGTCAGAGGTCAGGGATGGGGGTAGAGCAGGCTGAGTCAGGCAGATGGGGTTACCTTTGCATTGTCTATGAAATGCAGGATTTCGGTCCTACTGGAAGGATTCAGGTATCCTGGTATGGACGTTAACTGACCTAAATACTGCAAGAAAGTGGAGAGAGGAAGTGCCATGAGCAAGGGAAGGTGAGCCAACACCATCAAAGGCCATAGAACATCGCAAAAGCCTTGTATATTCCCACCACAGGCTGGCTGGCCGCAGTCCCAGCTCACAGTGGGGGCCTCCTCTAGGCAGTGTGCTCCAAATTTTTAGTAAAATTTCTACTGGCTGAGGAGAATACTCCCACACTTCCCACCACACTGCATCAATGTTGTCATCAAAGTCCTGCAAAGGACACCTCAAAACTAGTTTGGTGGAATTTGTATACTAAAAAGGCAGATAAGAGAACTCCCTGGCAGTCCAGTGGTTAGGACTCTGGGCTTCCACAGCAGGGACCCTGGTTCAAACCTACAAGCCACATGGTGCGGCCAAAAGATAAAAAATAAAAGGATAAGACAAGAATGGCTTGTGTTTCCGGATCACAGTTGGAAACTGCAAACAATAGCTCTGAACAATCTGCTAAAAAGGAAACGTATTAAATCATCAAGGGCCAGGCAGCTGAGCGATGAGCACAGAGAAAAGAAGTGACAGGAGGCCATGAAGCATTTGGCTAACAAACCTCAATGACTAGGGTCTTGAGTGTGGCGCGGACGCAATGTGAGTTGTGCTCACATCACCACCAACTACCACAGGTGTTAAATGTGCTTTAATGGGTTACACTGATTCCTCTCCAAGACTAGATCTCTTACACTCGACACTTCTGCTCCTCTAACTCTAATTTTTAAGGTTGCTGTTAACAGAATGACAATGAACTTTGTGTACCTGGTTCCACATGTAAAGTCGTCACTACTGTTCTCACAAGAAAAGAGCTGAACAAATGAACATGTCTTCTCATATCCATCAGAGAGTAAGGTCACAAACTGCTTCCCCCAAAACTGGAGAGAGCAACACGGGACAGAGAATCACAGCCCACAGAGAGAAACTAGCTGCAGGTGGGCAGGCGTATCGGAAGGGGGCTGACCAAGGGCTAGACGTGGGCTGACCAAGGGCTAGAAGGGGGCTGACCAAGGGCATGGATGAGCTTAAGACACAACTCTGGGGCCAGTCATACGGGTCCCAGGCTTACTTGAGCTCTACCTCCAGGAGGCCCCCCTAGCCAGGATTCTCAGAAGTTGTCTTCAGCTTCTGGTGGGGCGGGGGGAAGAAAGCACTTCCAACTGTGACTGGTACTTTGCTCTCTTCAACAAGGGCCTTTTCTCAAGGAAAACTATTTGACCAGGGCCTGACCCACTTGGGGAAAGGTAAATACCAACTCCAGCCCCCCAGCAGTTCTGTCCCTCCTAAATAAGACGTGTGTGTGACGGTCACAGCCCAGGGGCACAAGCTCACTGGACGACAGAGACCTACTCATCAGAGGGCTAGTGCGCTCCCCTCCCCAGCAACCCCACTGCATCCACGGGCGCCTGTACAACAGGAGATAACATGTATCGGACCCTTTTAATGGCACACAGCTGCAGCCAACAGTAAACACAGCCTAATTCCTGGCCACATAAATACATAGCCTCTTACGGAAGACTTCTTTACCTCAGCTCCTCTCACCTGAATCACCACACCCAGCTTTCAACAAAAAATTACAAGGCACGCTAAGGCAAAAAACACACTGAACAGACAGGACAAGCATCAGAATCAAACTCAGATACAGCAGAGGTTTTGGAGTGATCAGACCAAGAATTTAAAACATCTATGATTAATAACTCCAGTATTCTTGCCTGGAGAATTCTATGGACAGAGAAGCGTGGCAGGCTACAGTCCATGGGGTCGCAAAGAGTCGGACACAACTGAGTGACTAACACTTAATTACTCAGCCTGGTGGCTCAGATGGTAACAAATCTGCCTGTAACGCGGGAGACTCACGTTCGATCCCTGGATTGGGAAGATTCCCTGGAGAAGGAAATGGCAACCCACTCCAATATTCTTTCCTGGAGAATTCCATGGACAGAAGAGCTTGGCAGGCTACAGACCGTGAGGTTGCAAAGAGTCAGACACGACTGAGTGACTAATACTTTCACGATTAATATGCTAAGGGTTATAATTAAGTGAACATCATCCAAGAGCTGATGGGCAATGTAAACAAAGAGATGGAAATTATAAAAAAATCGAGGAGAAATGTTAAAAACCAAAAACATTACAACAGAAATGAAGAATGCTTTGGATGGGTTCATCAGCAGATGGACACAGACAAGGGAAAAATCAATGAGCTCAGAGATATGTCAGTAAAAACTCTCAAAACTGAAAAGGAAATGGGGGGGGTGGAGAAGGAAAAAACAAACAAAAAAGGAACAGAATATTCAAAAAACAGAAAATTACAAAAGGTATAATAAACGTGCAATGGGACTGCCAGAAAAAGGAGAGGAAAAAAACACAGGAAGGGACTTCCCTGGTGGTCCAGTGGTTAGGACTCTGCACTTCTACTGTTGGAGGCCCAGGTTTGATCCATGATTGAGGAACTAAGATCCCACAAGTTGCATGGCACAGCCAAAAAAAAAGAAACACAAGAAATACCTCAAGTAATAATGGGTGAGAATTTCCTCAACACCAAAACCACAGACCCAGTAAGGTCAGAGGACATCAAGCAGGATAAACAGCAAAACGAAAAACAAAAACAAAAAACTGCATCTAGGCATATCATATTCAAACTGCAAAAAAAAATCAAAGACAGAGAAAACCCTGAAGCCACAAGAAACCAGCAAAGAGCACCTTACCTAGGAAGAAGCAGGAATAATAATATAGCAACAACTGTATCAAACTTGTCCTCAGAAAACATGCAAGCAACAGAAGAGTGAGATACTAAAGCACTGAAAGAAAAACCCACCAACCTACACTTCGGTATCTGGTGAAACTTCAAAAGTGAAGGGGAAATCAAGATTTTCTCAGACAAACAAAAATTGGGGGATTTCATGATTACTTGGCAGGAAATGAGAACTTATTCGGAGAGAAGGGAAATGATTTGGTCAGCAACTTATCTATTTCAAGGAAAAAACCTAAAAGAAGAAATATATGAAGGTAAAATAATACCTTCTACTTTTCTTATTGTAATTGACCTAAGAAATAACAGTTTGTTCAAAACAAAGATTGTAAGATGTATTCAGTGATTATAGCTTAGGGTGAAGTGAAATGAATGATAATACATTATATGGGACAGAGGGAGGAACTGGAAATATTTGGTTATAAGGTACCTGCACCACCTGTGAAGCAAGGTAATGTTATTTGAAAATGGATTTAAATTAGATATAAATGTATTTTGCAAACCCCTGGGCAACGACTAAAAATATTCATAAAGAAGTAAAACTGATATGCTAAGAAAGGAGAAACAATGGAATCATACAAAATGCTCAAATAAAATCATATAAAGGGGACTTCCCTGGTTGTGCAGTGGATAGAAATTTGCCTGCCAGTGCAGGGGACACAGGTTCAATCCCTGGTCTGGGAAGATTCCACATGCCGCAAAGCAACTCAGCCCATGTGCCACAACTACTGAGCCTGCGCTGTAAGGCCCATGAGCCGCAACTACTAAAGCCTGTGCACCGCAACTACTGAAGCCTGCACGCCCTAGAGCCTGTGCTCCGCAACAAGAGAAACTGCTGCAATGAGAAGCAGGAGCAGTGCAGTGCAGAGTAGCCCCTGCTCACTGCAACCAGAGAAAGCCTGCACAAAGCAACAAAGACCTAGTGCAACCAGGAAAAAAAAGGGGGTGGAAGACCAAACAAAGAACAAGAACAACAAACAGGAAACAATTACAAATATGGTAAATATTAATGCACTGATATCACTTTAAGTGTGAACTGTCTGAATATACCAATTAAAAAACAAAAACTGTCAGACTGGAAAAAAATTCAAAATACAACTATCTTTTGCCTACACAAACCTACTTTAAAGAGAGGTGTTAAATATATACATAAAATAAAAATGAAGTCATGTCACTAAGACATAACAATCCTTAATGTATATGCACCTAATAACAGAGCTTAAAATTCACATGAGGCAAAAACTGAGAACTACAGGGAGAAACAGATGAATCAACTAACACAATCAAAGACTTCAACGCCCATCTCCTCTCACAAATAGACAGATCCAGCAGGCAGAAAATGATTAAGGATGAAGGTGAACTCAACCTTCTCAATCAACTGGATATAACTAACATTAACAGACTACTTTATCCAACATCATTCAAAAGAATACACATTCTTTTCAAGTTTACATGAACATTCACCGAGATGGAACATATTCTGGGCCATAAAGCACACCTAAATAAATTTAAGAGAACAGAAACCATATAAAGTATATTCTCAGATCCCAGTGGAATTCCTCCAAAGACACAATCTACCAAAATTCACACAAGAAGAAATGGATAATGTGAATAGGTATGAGCTATTAAAGAAACTGAATCAATAATAACTTCTAAAACAGAAAGTATCAGGCCCAGACAGGTTCCCTGATGAATTTGACTTAATATTTAAGGAAGAAGTTATACCAAGTCTCTATACTCTTCCAGAAAATGAAAACAGAGAAAATACTTTCTAGCCCATTCTATGAGGCAGCATTACCTTAGTATCAAAACCAAAGATACTGTAAGAAAGGAAAGATCAATATTTCTCATAAAGAGATAAAAAAAAATCCTCAACAAAATATTGGCAAATCCAATTGAAACAATGTTTAAAAAGAGTTATACACCAAAAGCAAGTGGTATTTATCCCAGATATGCAAAGTTGACTCTACATTCAAAATCATTTAATGTGGCCTATCACATTAACAGGCTGAAGAAAAATCATAATATCAAATAAATGAAGAAAAAGCATCTGATTGACATCTAATAATCATTCATAACAAAAACTCAGCAAACTAGAAACAGAGGGGAATTTCCTCAACCTGATAAGGAGCATATACAAAATCCTTACAGTTAGTATCAATACTTAATGGCAAGAAGTTCTAAGATGGCCTAAGATCAGAATAAGGAAAGGATGTCCCCTTTCACCACTGCTTTTCAATACAGTATTGGAAGTCCTAGCTAATGGAATAGGACAAGAGAGGGAAATAAAAGGTATTGACTGGGAAGAAAGAAATCAAACTTTGTTTGCAGAGGCCTCTCTGACTGGGGAACCAAGCAGGCAGGTCACTCTGGGGATTATCAAATGCAAGGAAGGGAAACACAGAGGCTTGAGTTGGTTCACCACCTGCTGTGCCTGGCAACCACCTGCCCACACAGAGAAAACTGCACAGAGAGGAGAGGAACTAGCAGAAGCTGACACGGGGCACAGTGGCAGATACAAGCTGAGTCTAAGCACAGCCAGTTCTACTAAACTTCAGAAAAGCTGCTTCCAAAAGCTGTTCAGTGAGTGCTGGGGGACTCCATAAGAAAATGCATACTTATTCTGAAAAGTTTTAGAGTTTATCCTTTCTAAGGTGGGGGTGAGGGACAGAAAATAAAACTAAACTGTGTATTGGGGCTTCCATGATAGCTCAGTTGGTAAAGAATCCGTCTGCAATGCCGGAGACCCCAGTTTGATTCCTGGGTCGGGAAGATCCGCTGGAGAAGGGATAGGCTACCCACTCCAGTATTCTTGGGATTCCTTTGTGGCTCAACTGGTAAAGAATCCACCTGCAATGCGGGATACCTAGGTTTGATCCCTGGGTTGGGAAGATCCCCTGGAGAAGGGAAAGGCTACCCATTCCAGTATTCTGACCTGGAGAATTCCATGGACTGTACAGTCCATGGGGTCACAAAGAGTCAGACACGACTGAGCAACTTTCACCTCACTTCATTTCAAACTGTGTATTTATTTCCCAACTCTACAGGGCTGAGAATCCAGCCCTCTGACAGAGCAGTTTAGAAATAAATAAGCAGCACATCTAGTTACTGGCTCATACTTAGCTTGTCACAAATGAACATTCCAGAACATTTCTACAGATGTACAGTTAGCAGAGAGAGGTCTTTCCATGCAGGCCCTTGCATATCTAGCCTCACACTTCCTGATTTCAAATCTTACTACAAAGCCACAATAACCAATAGTGTGGAACTGGCATAAAGACAGACATACAGAGCAATGAAATAGAACAGAGAGTCAGAAATAAACCTTCACACACAGTATCAGTTGACCTCTGACACAGGTACCAAGACCATTCAATGGGAAAACGACAATCTTTTCAACAAATAGTACTGAGAAAACAACATTCCATAAACAAAAGAATAAAGTTGGGCCCTCACCTAACACCTATATACAATATACAAAAATTAACTCAAATGGATCAAACACCTAAAACTCTAAGACTCTTAGAAGAAAACACAAAGAGAAGCACAGCTTCACGGCATCAGGTGTGGCAATAACTTATTGGCCATGATACCAAAAGCACAGGCAGTTACAAAACATGGAAACACCTCAATTCGTGACAGAAGAATGGATAAACCAAATGTGTTATAAACAATGGTATTACTCATTGTTAAAAAGGAAATTCTGACACATGCTACAACGTGGATAAGTTCAGTTCAGTTGCTCAGTCGTGTCTTGACTCTTTGTGACCCCATGAACCACAGCATGCCAGGCCTCCCTATCCATCACCAACTCCCGGAGTTTACCCAAACTCATGTCCATCGATTTGGTGATACATCCAACCATCTCATCCTCTGCTGCCCCCTTCTCCTCCTGCCCTCAATCTTTCCCAGCATCAGGGTCTTTTCAAACGAGTCAGCTCTTCGCATCAGGTGGCCAAAGTATTGGAGTTTCAGCTTCAACATCAGTTGTTCCAACAACACTGATAAACCCAGGCACAAAAAGGCACACACTACATGATTCCTCTTATATGAGGTATCTAGAGTGGTCAAGTTCACAGAGACAGAAAGCAGAACGGTGGTTGCCAGACGCTGCGGGGACAGAGAAATGGGGTTACTGTTTAACAGGTTCAGAGTGTCAGTGTGGCAAGGTGAAAACAATTCTGAACATGAACAGTGGTAAAGGGTGCACAGCAACGTGAATGTTAAAACCATTCAACTCTACACTTAAAAATGGTTAAGATGGTAAATTTTACATTATGTGTATTTTACCACAATTTAAAAAAACTTTTAATGGGGTGGGGGGGAAGCATAGGCAGTAAAAAAAAAAAAAAAATATGATAAACCAGACTTCATCAAAATTTAAAACTCTGTACATCAAAGGACACAATCAACAGAGTGCAAAGGCAACCTACCCAATGGGAGAAAATAATTGCAATCAGATATCTGGCAAGAAGTTAATACCCAGAATATACAAAGAACTGTAACTCTACAACAAAAAACTAACAACCTGATTAAAAATAGGCAACAGACTTAAATAGGCATTTCTCCAAAGGAGATACACAGATGGCCAACACATGAAAGGATTCTCAGTATTGCTAGTAATTAGGAAAATGCAAATCAAAACCACAATGAGGTATTACTTCACACCCATCTGAAGGGCTACTCTCAAAACAGAAAATAATACGATGATGAGGACATGGAGAAACTGGAACCCTAGCACATTGCTGGTGGGAATATAAAATGGTTCAGTCGATAAATAAAACAGTATGGTCATAACTTAATAAAAAATAGAATTAATCTTTGATCCAGTAAGTCCACTTCTGGATATACATGTAAAAGAATTCCAAGCACACATTAAACTCTTAGAAGAAAACATAGGACAAAAGCTTTGTGATGTTAGATTTGGCAATGACTTCTTGGTTATGACACCAACGGCACAGGCAACAAAGGGAAAAACAGACTGTGGAGTTCAATCAGACTTTGAAATTTTGTACATTGAGAGACACTATCCAGAGTAAAACAGCAACCAAGAGAATGGAAGAAAATATCTGCAAATCATCTATCTGACAAGAGAACTCCTAAAACTCAACAAGGGACACCTGATGCCAAATGGGCAAAGGACCTGAACTGACTTTTCTCCAACGAAGATATGTGTGTGGGGCATGCTCAATCACTCAGTTATGTCTGACTCTGCAACCTCATGGACTGTAGACCACCAGGCTCCTCTGTCCATGGAGTTTTCCAGGCAAGAATACTGGAGTGGGTTATCATTTCCTACTTCAGGGGATCTTCCTGACCCAGGGACCAAACCCATGTCTCCTCCACTGGTAGACAGATTCTTTTACCACTGAGCCCCCAGAGAAGCCACAAAGAAGATACACAAATGTCCAGTGAGCACATGAAAAAATGCTCAAGATCACTAGTCACTAAATACATACAATCAAAGCAACAATGAGATAGTACCTACACTCATTAGGATAGCTAGTGAAAAACAAAAACAAAGAAACAAAGGACCTCCCTGTTGGTCCAGTGGCAAAGACTTCAAGCTTCCAACGCAGGGGGCCCGGGTTCAATCCCTGATTGGGGAACTAGATCCCACATGCCACAACTAAGAGTTCGCAGGCCACAACTTAAATCAAAGATCCCGTGTGCCCCAACTAAGACCCAGCACAACCAAATAAATATTAAAACACACACACACACAGAAAACAACAAGTTGTTAGTGAGGATGTAGAGACAGTGGAACCACCTGTGCACTGTTGATGGGACTAGAAAACAGAATTACCATATGACCCAGCAATTCCACTTCTGGGTGTGTGTTACACACACACACACACACACACACACCCCACTTCTGGGTGTGTGTTACACACACACACACACACACACACACACCCCAAAAGAACTGAAAGCACGGTCTCAAAGAGTCTTCTGTACCCCCATGTTCATAGCAGCATTATTCACAATAACTACAACATGGGAGCAACCCAAGTGTCCACTGACAGACTTCTGGGTGTGTGTTACACACACACACACACACACACACACACACACCAAAAGACACACACACACCAAAAGACACACACACACACACACACACACACACACACCCCAAAAGAACTGAAAGCACGGTCTCAAAGAGTCTTCTGTACCCCCATGTTCATAGCAGCATTATTCACAATAACTACAACATGGGAGCAACCCAAGTGTCCACTGACAGATGAATGGATAAGCAAAATGAGGTGCATCCATACACTAGAATATTGTCCAGCCTTAAAAAGGGAGGAAATTCTGTAACACATTACAACATGGGTAAAAACTGACAATATTATGCTAAGTGAAATAAGTCAAGTCAAAGAAACACTAATGCATATGATTCCACTAATAAGAGGTTTCTAGAGTAGTCAAATTCACAGACACAGAAAGACAGATGGTTGCCAGGGGCTGTGGGGAAGAAAGAATGGGAAGTTTTTATTTAATGGGTATAGTTTCGGATTTACAAGATAAAAAGAGTTACGGTGATAGGTGGTGGTGATGCTGCACAATCATGTGCACGCATCTAATCCCACTGAACTGCACACTTCAAAATGTTTATGATGGTATGTTTTATGCTATATTTTAACACAATTAGAAAAAGAAAAAAAATTTAAAGCAGAGACCTGAACAAACATTTGTATACCCATGTTCACAGTAGCATTATTCAGAACAGTCAAAAGGTGGAAACAAACCAATGCCCACTGATAGCTCAAGAGAATATATATACAATGCAATAGCATTTAGTCTCCAAAAAAAAAAGAATTCTGACACATGCCACAACATGGATGAAACTTGAGCACATTATACGAAATGTAGTTAAAGCCAATCACAAAAGACAAATACTGTATGATTCCACTTACATGAGATCCCTAGAAGAGTCAAATTTAGAGAGACAGAAAGCAGAATGGTGGTTGCCAGGAGCTGAGGGAATAGGAAGTTATTGTTTAATGGGAAGGGTTTCAGTTTGAGAAGATTAAAAAGATCTGGAAGTAGATGGTGATGACTGTACAACTATATGAATGTACTTACTACCAATGAAATATACACTTAAAAAAAAAAAAAGATATACACTTAAACATGGTTAATTTTATGTGATGCATATTTTGCCACAATGAAAAAATCTTTTCCTAGCTTTACTCAATAACTGTATTTGCTAAAAGCTTTTTGAAATATAATCCATATTATACTATATATTAGTTACCACTTCTAGATTTGCATCATCCAAAACTGTTAGTTTTGTTTAAATCCACATAGTTTAATAAAAAAAAAAAACTGACTAAGTTGGGGTCATATAAAAATGCCCTGGTATTACGTCTGCAGGGCTGCACAAGAACTACCCCTGCCTTTACATGGCCTGGGGGACAGTGTCACCACCACTGTCTCATCTTTCTCAAAGTGCCACAATGCTTGAAATTCAGGCTGACAAATCACCAAAAAAGAGTCTACTGTCTTCACAGAGGTGAGGCCTCACTCATTTGAGATTTTTTCTCTGTACAACATGTATTAGTAAAACAAATGTTACCAAAAAGGAAATGAGCAGCTCTCATCCTGGCTAGAACTCGAGATGGGACAGTGTGGGCCTTCTGGACAGATCTGACACTGCCCTGGGGAGTTCCCTGGCCAGTGATGACCAACACGCAGTGCCTCCTACACCAACGTCAGGGACCAGTCCACACCTGCTGTGAGGTAACATGGTGTCAGATGCTGTGCCAATGAACTCATCCTAGAATGTCAAGGACTCTGCTACAGAGGGATGAATGTGATGGGACAATAGAGACCAAGTGAACATCTGACGAGCACTCACATCAGCTCAATCAGCCCTGGTATCAAAAGTGGACTGTCTTGGGCACCAGTTATCCCCACCGCTCTTTCTGCTGCCCTTATAGAGACTGTAGCTGACTCAGGAGCATACTGGTGAGCTCACCACTTCAGCTCTAAACAGCCGAAAGCACTTCCAAAAACAATTGTTAATGAGATACAAGAAAAGTCCATTTGTACCTTAAGCCTAAGTCAGCCTCCCCATAACATCCACCTCTTTGGCCTTGACCTACAAGTTTCCTATGGCAGAGCATGGGTGCTGATGGGAGGGAGGGCCTCTGAGACTTGGATGGGGGACACCTAGGGAGATGCACTTGAGACCTACACACACACACACCTGCCTTGCTTGCAAACTACACACAGCCCTCACCAGGATGGGCAACTTTCTTGACAATACTTCTCCTTGGGGTCTGCCCTCTTCCTTCCCAGCAAAAGACCAGTTCCTGAAGTCAAATTTCAGCATAGCAGGACTGGGACCTGCTGGTCCTACTAAACGGAGAAGTCTGAACACTGATGGAGCAGCAGGTACCAGGTGGAGGGGGATGGAACCCTACCACTCCATGTAGACAAGCACCATCTATGGAGCTCTGCCCATAGACCTTAACCCCGGTCAGGGGCCCGGACACAGCTCTCACTCGTTGCTAGTACAGCTTAGCTCAGCAAACTCAAAGCCTATATTAAACCCAGTGGAGATGGCAGAACTGTGGATAAAGGTTTCAAAAGATGCAGAGAGGTAGGCCTGTCGGACGGGATCTACCATGTGAGACACAGAACCCCAAGACCGCCCCTGCTCCTTGGGAGGGCTAGGAAGATACCCCATTCTCGAGGACAAGCTGGAACAAACGGGCTGGCAGAGATGCTGGCACCACCAGGCAGCTCTGTGGTGGCTGTTCCCTGAGGTGAAGCGAGGAGGTGCTTTAGAACCAGGCTTTGGGCTTCCCTTGTGGCTCAGATGGTAAAGAATCCACCTGCAATGCGGGAGACCTGGGTTCAATCTCTAGGTTGGGAAGATCCCCTGGAGAAGGGAAAGGCTACCCACTCCAGTACTCTGGCCTGGAGAATTCCATGGACTGTAGAGTCCATGGGGTCATAAAGAGTCAGACACGACTTTCACTTCACTTTTCCTGGAGCGAGGGGGACAACACGACCCTGGGAAAGCAGAAGCCAGGGGGGCAGCACTTATTCACCAGGAGCATGGGCAGGTGTGCTCACCGCAGTGGGCAGTGACTTACTGTAAATGGTCAAATGGCAAGGCAGGGAATGGGGGGGCGGGGCTGGTATGCAGGCCCTACAGAGATACAACTAGAGTAGAGGGGTTCCCAGTGTCAAGAGAGCTGCTGGGAGCCAACTGGGGTCCCGCGTGATGTATACAAAGAAGGACACCACCACTGAGTGCACTGCTCCAATGCAGAGGGGCAATCTCCGAGCCAGACTCATCTCAGAAAGTGCCTGCAGGAGAGACCAAGCCCCCGGAGAGCGAGTTGGCAACACTGAGACTGCAGGGACGTCCCAGCCCACCACCCCATTCCATCACTTACTTCGAGGAAAATCTGTTCAAGGTTTGTGGGAGAGAGGGTCTGAGACAGTGTTGAAACTCAGAGGCCCAGGTGGCCAGCAAGGTCCTCTTCAGGGTTGGGGGCACATCCAGAAAGGATATCTGAAAGGACGCCATCTCTTCAGAGATGCAGGGCACATCTGGATGCAACAGTCATTAGACCACGCTTGGTCCCCGGTGTACAAATCGCATGGGTCTGGGGGCCCAAAGTAGGGCAGTGGAAGTGGCTCTGGCCACCACCAACCGAAGAGACACACTTGAGGAACGTGTGCCCGCAGCCCTAAAACTTTTGGCTCTGTAGGTTCTGAGAGCCTGGCCCTACTGATAAAATGCTCCTGTGAAGGGAAACAAAAGGGATCTACACTTAAAACTGCAGTCTCCTCCTGATACCACAGACAAGCAAGCAGAGAAAGGCGGCATTGTTCTGTAGGGTTGGCCTAGGTCATGATGAGGAGGTAGGGAAGCTGCTGCATACTGGGGAAAGAGAGGTGCCTGTGTGGCCTTCAGGTGCCCCTTACATGCCCATAAGTGGGCAGATACATCTTTTTCCTCTGTCCCATCTTGCTTCCTTCCCTGCCCTTCTCCTGAGAACATGGCCTGAATCATCCAACACAATCTCCAGTTTCAGGCTCTGCTTCTTAGAGAACGCAGACATCCCTGAACAACAACGAGAGACAAACAGGGAAAACATAACAACTGACTTCATGGCATAGGGGGAACTTACCAACCACACTGAGTGCTGGGGAAAATGTATGGAAAACCACAAACCACTCAACAGGAAAACAGCTGTAGAAAGACACTTACGAGATCTGACTTGGGAAAAGATATACAGCTTCACTTGTAAGTATGAACTGTGATGAAACAAACTAAGACCACCAGATTGGCAAAGATCGAAAAGCCTTCATGTACACTGTGTGGCTCCTTAAGAGTGTGGATAACAGGCATTTCTCCCAGACTGACAACAGTGTCTACCAGCTTAAATCTTACATGAAGGGCAACCTCGAAATGTCTCTCAAAATAGAAAGAAAGCTTTACACCCAGAAATTCTACTTCTGGAATTTATCCTAGAGAGTTAGTAAAATGCGTGTAACACAGACAAATATGTATGAACAGATCACTGGTTACACAAAAATATGGTTCAGCTAAATAATGGAATACTACACAGCCAGCGAAATGGACAAGGCAGCTTTATGGGCCCCAACCTTCCAAGGTATGTCACAATATATTGTTGCCTGTAAACAACAAGGTGCAAAGTACCCACTAGGTAATCATTTGGGGACACACACACATGTGATCTTGTGTACGGACAAATCCCCCTTGAAGGGGCACACAAGAAACTGATGCCAGGAATTCCTTCTGGTGAGGTGGGGGTGGGGGTGGAAACTAGGGAACCTCTTTTCACCAGGAATCTCCTCACCATCTAAATTTTGCATCACGTCCACAACTTATATATTTAACTTTTAAAAATACAATAAGTAAGACATATTAAGAAATCAAGATGTTTGATGATGCTTCCAGAGGCTTCATCAAGAAGCATCCCGGGGTGGGGTGCGGGAAGCATCCTGGGTTTGGGTTTGGTATCACACATGTGAGTACCCGCTGCTGGCCCAAGAATTCAAAGCCAGAGTGTGAGTTCACAAGGCCCAAGCCTGCACTGCACTGTGTTCCTCCAGGACAAATGTCAGCTTGGGATGGCAACTAGAGGAAGGATGCTTCTGCTTTAAAAAGGCAGGGTAGGGATTCAAGCAGAAAAAGAGTTAAAATGGTAAACAGTGTGGCTGTACACAGTAAGCATTCAACACAGAGAAAGCTACTACCATGTGCCTCTCACTTTCATGTTAGTAATGTTCATTCTAAATACAAAATACTTTCCATAAGGAACCACACTCCAGTATGTGGGAGAAAAAGTTTCCTCACCACTAGCAGGTTGTGTTGCTGTCAAGGCTTTTACTTTATCAAAGTAATACATTTACAAAGTTTAAAAAAAGGTTACACAGTCCCCCAAAGTGTTTATTAACAAACAATCTGGCCCCAATCCAGGCAACTCTATACACTACTGCCTAGGGGCAGCAACTCTGGGTCTTCTGGATCTAGGACTAACTTTCTAAATAAAGGTTTTACGTTGCTACTGCCTGATTCGTCAATTTAAGACAGAAGCTGGTGGATTTCCAGTTATGGCAAAGAAAGAGTCACCTCTTGTCTACCACCACTCCCACGTCTTCCTTTCCTCTCACAGTTTAGATTATCTACTACCTAACATTACCTGGCGCTTATATCATTCTGTTATGTATAATTCTACTTCATGACTGTGCCAAGACATACTGAAATCACACCTTTATGCATAACCTTTCATTTTTTTAAACCTTTAAGATAATTATAAATCACATGCAGTTCTAAGAAAGAATACACAGAGATCCACTGTACACCACACCTTGTCACACCCTAAGGTAAACATCCTGTGATCACACAGGACCACAACCGGGATACTGACTACACGGTCAACTTACAGAACATTCCATCACCAGGTCCCTCCCATTTCTCTTTTGCAGGCATACCCACTTCCCACCCACCTGGTCTCCTCCTTAAACCCTACCAAGTCCTCTCTGTTCTCCATTTCAATAACTGTCATACCAAGAATGTTATAAAAGGAAATCATACAGTATATAACTTTGGGGATTGGCTTTTTTTCCACTGAGCTTAATTCTCTGCAGATTCCTGGAATCTGTTGAAGGAATCAGTAATTCTCACCTTTTTACAGCTGAGTAGGGTCCCACAGTATGGCTGTCCATCACTTGTTTAACCATCTACTTATTGAAGGACATCTGGGTATTTCCAGTTTCTGGCTATTATGAATAAAGTGGCTTTTAATATTCATGTACACGTTTTGTGTCGACTTAAATTTTCATTTCTCTGGGAGAAATACTCAGAGTGCAACTGCCAGGTCACATGGCAGTTGCAGGTTTAGTCTTTAAGAACCTGCCCAACTGTTTTCCAGTACAGCTGCACCATTTTACACCCCACCAGCCAAGCAAAAGTGATCCTCCCCACCCTCACCAGCACTTGGTATTCTCACTAATGTTTTAACTTTAGTGATTCTGGTAGGTATGCAATGATGTCTCGCTGTATCTTAATTTGCACTTCCCTAATGGCTAGTGATGCTGAACATCTTCATGTGCTTATTGCCATCTGAATACCTTCTTTTGTATGAAACATTTCTTCATGACTTTTGCCCGTGTTCTAATCAGATTATTTGCTTTTCTATTATTAGGCTTTGAGAGTTCTTTACATATTCTAGATAAAAGACCTTTAGCTGATAAGCGGCTTGCAAATATCTTCTCCCAGTGTTTAGCTCGTCTTTTCACTCTCCTGATGGATCCTTTGGCAGAACACAAGTTTTTAAATTTTATGAAGTCCAGTTTACCAATTGTTCCCTTTTTGGTGTCAAGTCTAAGGACTCTGCCTACTCTGGGTCCTGAAGATTTCCTCGTGTGTTCTCCCCTAAAAGTGTTATAGCTTTACATTTTACCTTTAATTCCATTATTCACTTTGAGTTAATTTTTGTGTAAGATGTGGGGTTTAGAGTGTAGTTCATTTTTCTGCCCATGGGGGTCCATTGGCTCCAGCACCATTTGCTAAGAAGACAGCCCTTCCTCCACGGACTTGCCTTTGCACCTCTGTCAACAATCAGTTGGGTGTATTTGTGAGGGTCTGTTTCTGGGTTCATGATACTGTTCCACTGATTACTGTGCTGATCCCTCTGATGCTACCACACAGTCTTCATTGCTGAAGCTCTAAAGTACATCCTGAAATCAGGTGAACTGACTGCTCTCATTTTTCTCTTCTTTTTCTAAACCTTTCTATATAAATTTTAGAATACTCTTGTCCATATCTGTAAAATATCTTGTTGGAATTTTGATAGGAATTGTATCAAACCTATATATCAGTTTGGGGAAAACTGACATGCTAACTAGGCTGAATCTCCCAAACCATGAACATGGTCTATCTCTCCATCTATTCAGATCTTTGATTCTTTCATCAGTGTTGTGTAGCTTCCAGCATACGAACTCTAACATGTTTCATTAGATTTATACCTAAGTAACTGTATTCATATCTGCAATTTATTTAACCTTCGAAAACAAGCTAAAAAGTGTTCCCTCTGTTCTTGTTTTTCTGGAAGATTGTGCAGCCTGTTAACTCTTTAAACGCTTGACACAATTTTCCAGAAACCACCTGAGCCTGGCGAAGTTTTTTACGGGTGTTTTCAAATTAGATATTAAACTACTTTAATAGTTATAGGGCTCTTCAAGTGACCTATTTACTAGTGACCTGTGGTAGTCTGTGCCCTTCAAGAAACCAGCCCATCTCTTGGCTGCTGTTTGAGGGTGAGAGTCGTCTTTAGAGCCCTCTCATCAGCCTTTGTCTCCGAGCATTTGAAGGATGGCAGTCACCTCCTTCTGGCCCTGGTGAGAAGTCTGCTGTCTTTGTCTTCCCCATGGGTAAAGTGTTCCTTCTCACTGCTTTCATGACTCTGTCATCACTTTTCAGAAATTTCACTATGACATGTCTTAGTGTGCACTGCTTTGGGTTTATTCTGTTGGTTCACTCAACTTCTTGAATCTCTGTCTGTCTCTTTACCAAATCAGAGAAATTTCAACCATGACTATTTTTATCATTTTCCAGCTCTCCCCACCCCACCCCAGCCAGCCATCTCTTCTCCCTCCAGGAGTCTGATGACACAAATGTCAGAAAATCTGTTCTGTTCCACAGCAGGAAGGAGCACAGGTGGCAGGGCTGCCTCCCCACTGGCCCCTGCTACCACCTGAGTGGGGGGCTCGTCTTCCCTGCTGGACACAGTTGGCATTCCAGCTCCCCAAGTGGCCCCCACTGACAGGAGGGGCGGGGTGTGTCACTGCTGTCTGAGGGCAGAATTCCAGGCTCCCTGCGTCTCCACAGACACCTCAGTTCCACTAGGCATTCATCAGGGATAAAAGTCTCTGCTCCTTACTCAGCCTCCTCTGGGGTGGGTTCTGGTCCCCACCTGGCCTTTCCAAGCAGAAGCAGTGGTGGGGCCATAGGTTTTTTTAGTCACCTTTGGTTGGAACTGAGCAGGTACTGTTAAACATTTTCTATCCTGCTAAGCCATCCCTTTCTTGGTCTTTTGGCCAGAGGGAGTGAATTTTGTTGGTTCTTGTTTGCCAGCTTCTTCAGCTCCAAGTTTGAGGGAAAACAGAACTGGGGAACTCACCACTGGGTCGCAGCTTGGGTCCTGAGGTCTGCTCTGCCATCTCTCTACCTTTCAGTCTTCTTATAGTTGTTACATATACAACGTCCAGGATTTTTAGTTGTACTTAATGGGAAAATGTTGACTCCATCTTCCTGGAAGCAGAAGTCCCCAAACTTTATTTTCCAAAAAATTATTTTGCTTATTTATTTATGGCTGCAGTGGGTCTTTGTTGCTGCAAGGGCTTTCTCCAGTTGCAGTCAGCAGGGGCTACTCTTCATTGCAGTGCCTGGGCTTCTCACTGTGGTGGTTCCTCTTGTTGCAGAGCACAGGTGCTGGAGTTCAGGCTTCAGCAGTTGCGGCACATCAGCTTAGTTGCTCCATTGCACATGGAATCCTCCCGGACTAGGGTTCAAATCCATATCCTCTGGACTGGCACGTGGATTCTTAACCACTGGACCACCAGGGAAGTCCCCCAAACTTTAAATTTTCATGGTGTAATATACACCTACCCTTTCACTTGCTTTGTTTCCAATGCACAGTCTGTGTTCCCAATTCGTCAGCAGCTTCTACCCCCATATATAAAACCATCCACGCTCTGTTCTCCCAAAGCTGCTCTGGTCTGTTTCCCAGATTCCTGTCCTGAGAATTCCTTCTGCTCCTCCCTGTGCCTAAACTCCAGTTCTGGACCTGTGTTCTCCATTCTCCTGGTGCATCCTTGTGCACTAAGGCAGTACATCCCCCAGGAACCTCGTCAGAATGGGTTCTGCAGGCTCATGTTCTAGAGTGCTGATTTGTCTAGCTATTACGACCAGAAAGGGACCCTTTCAATCTGAGAGTCACGTCTGTTGGTGAATTCTGCAAAATGCCCTTGCTGTCTTAACAACTTCCTCCCACTCTCCTCCATTCCTTCTTCTCATGAGTCAGCTGCTAAACCTCCTGGATAGATTCTATAATTTTTTTTTTTCTCTCTCTCATTTTTGTTTACTTTGTCTTTTGATTATCCTTTCTGGATGATTTGCTTTACCTTTTGACCCCTCTAAAGAACTGTTTATGATATATAATTAAGATATTAATTCCAAAAGCTCTTATCTCCATCTGTTTTCCTATTATCTCACAGTTAACAGTATTTCTTATCTTTCTGACAATATCACATACTTTTCTTTTTCCTCCAGTTTCTGCATTGTTGCCACTGCATTCACGTTTACATCTTGTGTTTGTGCTGGGCTCTGTCCCTAGGTTACATGTTTTCCTCAAACATGTACTTCTCCTTGGCTGCCCATGACAGAATCCATGAGCACGGGCAGAGCTGCAGAGCGTCGGCTTCTTTCAGGCTGGCGGGGTGGTCACAGCAGGGTCACTTGAGCAAACACTTCTGTGGGCTGCATGGCTTCCACATAAAAGCACCCTTCTGAAGGCTGCAGGCCTTCTGAAAGCTTGAGGGAAACGGGGTTGGTGATTCTCACCGTTCCAGACACAGGTTTTGACTCAATCTGCTCGTCTTCACACTGGGTCTCTCCCCACCCTCCTCTGGGCCAGGTGCCCCCATGTCTAAAGTCCCTCTAGTGCTATGTCTCCACCAGGGAGACCTCCCACTTCCCACCATGCCAGGTGAAAGCAGATCCCTCCGCACGTTCACAACATGCTCGGTGCCTCCCCACATCCCCACACACCCCCGAGACCAGCTGGACGGCTCTGCATCTGAGGGACGAGAGTCCAGCTCCGAGGGCTCTGTGAACTCACTAGCCCACCTTCATCAGCTCCTGCAAGTTTACAGGACTCGCTCGTTACTGCTGCACCCTTTCCCATCCTCTCTGCCCGCATAGTTTTATACCTTTTTGTTCATTTCTTCTCACTCCACTGTTTAGGGGAAGCACTAAAAATACAGCAGTGCACGTCATGTTAATCCACAAGCAGGCACAGTCTCTGACAGGATTCAGAAGCCTGTGTCCTAGGCTGTGACAATGACACGTGGGACAGCTCTCAGCCTTTACCAAGGAACTGAAACACACGGCCAGGCTTTACGAGTAAGGAGGCGGCTTGCTCCCGGAAAGAAAACCAGAAATGAGGCCAGAAAACAGCAATCTGGGGATTGGGCACCCAGGTATCAGACATACTGCAACAGGTGCACCCCCGCGTGGGGGTCAGCCAAGGTGCACGTGGGGACGGGTCCCAGACCGCAGCGCGTGGTGCACTGAGAGCCTTTGCTGGCGACAGGCAAGGTGTGTCCTGCGGCCGTGGACTTACCTTCACCTCCTTCTCGATATAGTCGCTCAGCAGTCTGTCGGGCTCGACGCGCTCGGGCAGGGACAGCACCACAGTGTGCAGAGGGCGCCTCTCTGTCACCTTCTCATGGGCTTTCTTATCTCTACTCTTTTCACCTTTTAGGAATACTCGTTTAAACGGCGACACAATTCCAGGCTGCAGGCAGAAACGGCAATGGTTGGAGTTCATTATTCACAAAGGCTTGGTGGTGTACCCACGGCTAACAAGCAGAAGTGGCCCAAGCCACTGCCACAGTCCCCGAGCAGGCAAGGGCTGGCCATTGCTGCCAGGGTGGGCCGGGCTGAGGGCTGCCTCAGGTACAGAGGGGCTTGTCCCTCACCTGTTCACAGACTCTTAGAAGATTCAAAGGACAGTTCTCAAGGCGAGTAAACTCAGGAGACGAAAAGAGGGCAGGAAGGGGAGATTCCCCCACAAGACAAAAAATGTCGCATTGCTCCACCCATCCCGGCTCTGCTGGGTCATTTCACTGCAGTCTTCGGAGAAGGTGGGGAGGTGTGCCCAGGGCTGCGGCATCAACAGAAAATGCAGTCAACAGTCACAAGGCCAGCTCTACGCTCTCCTGTGAAAGTGTGGCCTGTGCTCCACTGTCCCCCACCTCTGCCCGGGCCTCGGGGGCTCAGGACGCTGACCAACACCTGGGTGAGCAACTTCACCCCCAAGTCAGTGTCTAGACCGGCCTGGAGGCCAATCTTGCAATCAAAGTAAACCTGCAGAGCAAGAACCAGGGAGGTCAGGTAGAATGAAGTCAGCCTCGCCTGCGGGCCCAGAAAAAGGCCTGGAGCCCCTCCCAGCAGTTCCGAAGGGCTCTTGGGAGGTGACCACTTCCAGTCACCCAAAGGAACATGAAAGCAGAGACAACACACCAGCGTGCAGACCTGGCAGGGAAATGTCACTGAACACAGGAGCAAAACCCAGAGCTGGTGGCCCATCCCAGATGGAGAAGTCACCTTTCGTTGTCCTGTCTACGATGCTGCAGCTTGCCTGCCTGGGCGGGACCCACAGCAGGGGTACCTCTGACCAATGTACATGTCACCAAACATGCACTAAAAGCTCTTGTTTCCGTTTCTCCTCTGCATGGGAAAACCAGCCACCCGCCATATCCCACCCAAAAGAATGCCACATTGCCAATGATTCTGTGAGGTGCCTCGTCAACCCGACAGTCTCACAGATGGAGGGTGGAGAGGGGCAGTGACTCCCCCCACTAAAGCAGGTGAGGCCTTGGGGGCCTCCCGGGAGATCCTGCAGGGCCTGCCCCACACCCACTGAGACACTCAGCTACAAAGGCCACCCCACATAAAAGACATCCTCTACAAAGTGAACCCCAGCATTCTTCTTCTAGCCAGTCTGGCTTTTCTCCTCTGCTCCTTGGTCTGTGCTCATTACCCGTGAGTACTTGACCTCTGGATATCTGCCTTTTACTCCTCTGATCCACCACAGGAGTAATCCTGGAGTACCCCTTCCTTGTGCCGGATATCCGCCTAGTTGCTGCTCCACACCCCAGTGCAGCCCCTCAGCGCTTCATGCTGGGTGTGGGATGGGGTGGGTGTAAAATAATGCTGATATGAGGCCCACGGGGCTAGTAATGATCATGACAACGTACATGTGGGCCTTCATTTACTTTTTGTTTACATGTGAAATCGTTCAAAATGTTATTTTAAGGATATAGTTCTCATCTACAGCTGCTTACACTTAAGCCATGGACAAGATAATCAATACCATCATCACATGGACAGCATCATCTCCACCGTCTCAGAACTGCAGAGTGGACAGAGGGTGCCCCTTGGAGGAGCCCATGATGGCTGACCCCAGCTCTCAGACAGACCGCCCTCCTGGTCCTCTCAGGTTTCTTTTTCCTCCCTTCCACAGGCACTGTCAGCCCCAGCACAACTTAGGAGAGTGGAAGAAAAGAAGGTGGGGCCCTTCAGGTGAAATTCAGGGGTGGGAGGCGGGGTCTGGATCAGGTTGTTGCCATGCAGGGCTCACATGGAAATGGTGGGAAACGGTCACCCACAATTTCCCACTCAAGCACTGATAGTAAACTTTACATTGAAAGGCAAGCTGGGAATGGAGTAATGTAAATATCACATTTCACCAGCGTGACTGTGGCAGGCCAGGCCAGGCCATACTGAACTGTGATTCCATCTCTGGCTGGCATCCCACACAGATGACGCTTCAATCCTGTTCTGCCTGACTGTGTATGTGCTGACAGCCTCCCAGCTCCTATGATGTACAAGGCACTGCCCTAGGGCTGTGGAAATACCAAGGCATGTAACACAACGTTACAGAGATGACCTATGTCCGAAACTGGCCAGAGTAAACATCTGTCCCTACACCATTTCTGCCTGCTAACCTCACAGAAGTCACTCTCTCAGGTCCTAACCAGTGGGGACACAGACGTGGTTGATCCTGAATCTGACGGTAAGTGAAAACAGCTCAGTTCAATCTATCTGATGTTCCACCTTACTACTCCTCTACATCTGGGAGCAACAGGAAACCAATTCGGAGGTGAGAGGTTCTGCCAAGGTCAGCCACACCACCAGGGCCACACACCACACGCAACCCACACTGCTGTTTTAACAATGAGGGACAGGTCATAAAGTCACAGTCTGTGTTGGAAAGGACCCAGAGCCCAAGACCTGCAACCCACCTTAAGGAGACACTCTGCCGGCCGAAGAAACCAGGACGGCCCACCGCAGATGCCCCCTGCTGCTCGAGGATCAGCTCTCCCTATGCTGAGCCCCACTCCGCCTTCCTCTGCCTTTACCTCTTGGGACCCAGCACCCCACAGGGGAGCAATAAAACTGGTTAAGGAAGGGGTCTGGTGCCTCTGCCAGCCAGGCATCGGAAAGGTGCTGTGGAGGCATGAGACAGAATTCCCACCCTCAAGGCAGTCACCACCAAGCCCACAGCAGATGAACAGGGACTAAACCCACGATGAGAACTGCTAGGCAGGTGCCTCAAAGGTGTGCTTCAGTGCCAAAATGTCCTGTATTTAAAGGAGCTACCCTGGCAACAAGGCATACCCTGTGATGGAGCGTGGTGCCAGACCTCCACTGCTCACAGGCTAGCAGAGGCTAGCAAAGGGAGCCACACACCAGACCACCTGGCCGAGCGTGAACGTGGCCTAACTGACTGGCAATCAGACACAGCTTCCCGAACTGAGTCCTTAGCCTTGCATACACAAGGCACCATGTGCTTTTTCTTAGTGTCCCAAAGAAGTTTCACCGGTGGCTGAGCCTTCCTAGAAAGTGGAATGTTGTAACCATTATGTAAAGCAAGACACCCTAGCAAACCTGCAGTGTTCCTCTGCTGCCTCGCCCCATTTCAGCGCAGAATGGGGGCAGCTGCTCCGCCCAAAAAGAGCAGGCATGTGACGCAGGAGATGCGTGCCCAGCTCCCACTGCAGGAGCTAGAAAGTACAACCGGCTGGGAGTTGGGGTATGGCAGGCATGGTGGGGACCCCTCAGCTTTTCCAGAAACAGAGTGAACAAGACGGCACCTCAGGGTTTTGGAACTAACGGTGCTTTTAAACATGAAATGTAAAAGAAAGCTCCAGTTAATACATTATTGACCACGAGATTTTTGCAGAAACTAACACCTGTGGCCAGTGATTTGTTATGTAAGTGAAAGCTGAGATGTCTCTGGTCAATAACATTCAGGTAACAAAAGACATATTAACACGTCTCTGGTCAATAAGTTGCTTAAAAAAAGAATACACTGACAAACAATTAAAAATACTCTTGACACACAGAATCAGGACTCCATTAAATGACTGTGGATTCTTTAATTCATTGGAATGGCCTCCAAATCAATATAGTTTTAAAAAATGGTTTTAGCCTGTGCAATTGTTTACTCTTCATTCAACAGGTATTTTTATTGAGCACTCATGTTCATCATCACCAAAACGATCTTATAATCTTCGACCCAAAAGATGGAAGAAAGAGCCCCTGGAATGAGCACAACACGAAGCGCAGCTTCTCTTGGTGAATGGTGCCCCAGCACTGATGCCACCCAGAGTGCATCTGTGTCCGAGTCTCTTGTGAAGAAACAGGGCCCTGAGTGTTGAAAGGAACTGGCTAAGGGTCCAAGGCACAGAGCCAGGGAGGGGACGTAGGCTTCATGCAAACTTCACACGTGCAACACACGCTGCTTCCCAGAACTAGCTCCCAAGTGATCCCTGAGCCTTACAATACTCTTTGCAAAGACTTCCCTGGGGGTTAGGGGCTAAGACTCCACGCTCCCCATGCATGGGGCCCGGGTTCGATCCCTTGTCAGGGAACTAGATCCCACACACTGCAACGAAGATCTGGTACAGCCAAATAAACAAACAGGTATTTTTTTTTTTTAAGGTTTTTTTTTTTTTAAACTTTTCTTGCAGTATTTTCCATCTTATGCTTGAAACAACTTTTGAACTTGGAAATCTCAAATGTAGCTTTTAGTTAAACACACACAACTGACTCTGGTCCACTTAGTACTTTCCTAGAGGAGGGCTCCAGGGTCAGGCTGGCTTTGGGTATTGTTAGATTAAAGCCTGGCCTAGAATCTCACTTGAGGTGACGAGGCTCTAGTATCTGCATCTCCTAAACAAATCCTCAGAGGCTACGTTCTCTGTCAGGGCGTCTGTTTATTAACTTACAGTAAGAAATGCATGTGCTGAGGAAGCAGCACAACCACTCCTGGAACAGCGGCCTATACTTGGGGACCGAAAGGAATGATAAGGTGAAAACACCTACCAACTTGCTCTTCAGGCACAACTCACAACTCAGCACATTCTGGAGAAAGTGTGTGGCAGTGAAGGAAGGAAACCCGTGCTGAGAACCTCGAATGCCCCAGCACAGTGCTCAGGAAGCCTTATTTACCCCTTTAGTATATAACACAGAACTGCCCCGAACAGAGGCTTCACAAGCAAGGCCCTGGGGTCCTTCAGTTGGGCATTCAGCATATGTCTAATGGGCATCGAGCCTGTGCCCAACACTTGGGCTATACCTTGAAGGACCCCTGTCCCCACCCCAGGGCCCCTTCTGCTAAGGGAGAGAGAAGACAGCGGCTCGGCAGGGCTCCGGCTCCACAGGGCTACAGGACAAGGCCAGGGGTGACACCAAGGCCAGAGGGTGGGCTGGGCAGAGCCACAGTTCTGTTCAGCTGGGCAAGGCAGCGGCTACTCCACCCAGGTTCAGACCTGCCTAGGTGCGCAAGGCACCCCCACAAATCCTCTCCTATAAGTACCACTGTTTAAAACTGCATCGCAACATTGCCTATCTTAACTCCAACCACCTTCTACCACTCCCTGTAATACAAATCAACAAATTTAAAAAGTTAAGTACTTCAGCACCTACCAACAGAAAAAGAGCTTTTCTTAGGTGCCTCGGAGTCCCAAATAAAGAACAGGACACAGCCAGTGCCCCAGGACCTCCTTACAGACTCAAGTTCCCCATCTCAGGTCTGGGCGTGAACCTGCCCTCCACTGTGGTGGCTGGCTCCACTGACACCCAGCGTCTGACCCTCCAAGGGCGGCCAAAACCACTTCGGCTGGGCACACAGCCCCTTCGTCCTCCCTTGGGTGTCACAAATGAAACTCAGGCACGAGTCCATGACTGTGACTGCAGTCTTTCCTGACCTTTTCCCTAAATCATTTTCGAACTCAGATCTTGGGTCCTGACTGACTATAAATCCACAGCAGACCTGACACCCACAATCTTTTACTCCTTAGGCGAAGACGGACAAACCCAACCACCTACAAAAAGCTCCTCATCTCGCTCACCAGCCACCGGTTCTCAGACCCGGAAGCCAGCAGGAACCCTCCACCCCATGCTCCCAAAGTGAAGGTCACAGGACCCAATAGTCATTCTAGATAGCTCTTTCCACACTGGGTTTGCACCTACCTCGTTCTCCATGGGACACCCTGTCGGAAAGTCTGTCTGAGGAGGAATTTCTCTGGGGGGATTCTGGTTCCTCCCCCTCTGCCGACAGTTACTGTGCATTCTCCTCTGTTCACTTCTGATCTGGTTGAAAAATATGGTCAGATGTTCGCCCTCCCTCTGAAAAAAACATGTGAATGAACAGGAAGACCAGAAACCACAGCTTCCTTCTGCAAACCCCACTGAAGCTGTTTAGTTTTTTGAAAAAGTTTAAGAGGCAGGCAACACCCTGAAACTGCTGACAAAATCCAAACAGGCTGCGTGCACAAAAAGATGCGAAGAAAACCCACACATCTTCATATAAACCAGTGCTGCACACCTTCTTACTGAACCACATCTTCTAACTAAACCAGTGCATCTTCTTACTAAACCAGAACATCTTCTAACTAAACCAGTGGATTTTTCTAATTTAACCAGTCCATCTTACTAAACCAGTCCGTCTAAGTAAACCATTACATCTTCTTGCTAAACCAGCACATCTTCTAAATTAACCAGCACATCGTCTTACTAAACCAAATACATCTTTCTAAAACCAGCACACCTTCCCTACTATCTCTAGCATGTAGAGTCCATGGGTGGCCTCCCCATATTTCCAGCCAATATGGTATAATCAGCTAAAGGACATTATTTTGGAAGTTTGACCATTCTGCAAAACCAAACCAGAGTTAGAAAGAATGAGCGAGCAAGCTGAGAGCACTGTTGGGGCTCCCCCTCCTGACCACGCAGTGTCCCTGACGCAGCGGGAGCGGCCAACTTGCCTGTTTCAGGCCGGCTGGCATCTGCTTTGGGGCAGAGCAGTCCACAGGGCCTGGACAGAGCACACCTCCATGACCCTCAGCCTACAAAAGCCTCTACCTGCTTCCAGGACTCTTGAGTTTAAGATACAACTGAAACTAAAGAATATGTCCCTGAGCAAGCTCACTTTAACTTCTTCAGGGTCAAATCTGATCCTGAAAAGGGGAAACTGGGTTTGTCGATGGTGAAGATTCTTACACTCACTGTATAGTCCAAAATGGCTGCAAAGAGAAGCAGCTACTTAATTAACCATTCTGGTTAATTAGAGTGACCACATATAATCACAACTCAAAACATAACAAATGTAATACAATTTTACTAATATTAGATTTATTAACATTAGATTCAGTTCAGTTCAGTCACTCAGTCGTGTCCAACTCATTGTGACCCCATGGACTGCAGCACGCCAGGCCTCCCTGTCCATCACCAACTCCCAGAGTTGACTCAAACACATGTCGATTGAGTCAGTGATGCCATCCAACCATCTCATCCTCTGCCGTCTTCTCTGGCCTTCAATCTTTCCCAGCATCAGAGTCTTTTCAAAATGAGTCAGTTCTTCACATCAGGTGGCCAAATTAGATTTGATCAAGTCAAAGTGCTAATTTTCAGTAGTTTTCTGCCCATAAAAATGACTATTTCATATGGTTCAATTTAAACTGCAACAAAGTTTAATATATCTAGATTCTGAAAAGACTGGTTCAGAAGAGTCATTTCATGTCTTAATTACTACCACACATGCTGCAGATGTAGAAAATACAGTAAACCGGGAAAGCAGTACCGCTCTAGATTTGTTTGAGCAAACATCTGGTACTGTCTGGTACTGTACTCTTTAGAGACACAGGGCACTGCAGGTACCATCTGGGCTCCGATTTCTCCTTCTTTCTAAAAGCTGTCCCCACAAAGCAGGACCAGGTGGTCCTGAGGGGAAGGGAATCAAGAGTGATATACAAAGACCTCAGGATGCAGAGCGGTCCCCATGCCTCATCTCGGCTAACTGTGGGGCCTGAGTCCGCTGCCTGCTCCCCAAGAGGTCCCCCTGCATGCACACACAACCCTTCTGAGGCCCCAAAGCTGCCCCACCTAGGGAAACAGAGGAAACTAAAGGAAACCAACCAGCTGCACATGTAAGCCTACCTGTTCTGCTCTCACAGATGCAATGATCACCAGGGTGAACACAGAAGAGAGAGGCCAGGGAGCACAGAGGGCAAATGAGAGCCTGGACAGGCGCTTAAATTCTAGAGGGT
The DNA here is from genome assembly GCF_910594005.1 of Cervus elaphus. Classification (NCBI taxonomy): domain Eukaryota; kingdom Metazoa; phylum Chordata; class Mammalia; order Artiodactyla; family Cervidae; genus Cervus; species Cervus elaphus. Next base: position 83,780,364 of record NC_057832.1, read on the forward strand.
TTAGAGGCATTTGAGGAGAACAGCATTCATAAATGCAGCTGAGGGAGAGGGAGGGGCATTTCCTACAAACTGCGAGGCTCTATCTAACTCAAGTGTGATGTTTTTTGCAAGAACGCTTCCATCAGAGGGCACATGATACGGGGCAGTGACCTGCCTCAGATGGCCATGGACTGGCCCCTTTGCCTCATATTTGGATATGATATTTTTCAACAGTCTAATTCCGCCATTCCTTCTTCCTCTATTAGCAGAAATATTTACATAAAGATGCCTTTTCCCTCCTTGACTTTTTGGTCACCCCAAGGTACCAATCATTCAGAAAAGTTAAATGCATCATCCTTTCTCTTTGGCCGTAGCTTTCACAGCAATGCTGGTTCCCTGGAACCACCCAAGGTGAACGGTATGTTCAGTTCAGTTACTCAGTCGTGTCTGCCTCTTTGCAACCCCATGGACTGCAGCACGCCAGGCTTCCCTGTCCATCACCAACTCCCACAGACTGCTCAAACCTATGTCCATCGAGTTGGTGATGCCATCCAACCATCTCATCCTCTGTCATCCCCTTCTCCTCCCACCTTCAATCTTTCCCAGCATCACAGTCTTTACCAATAAGTCAGTTCTTCGCATCAGGTGGCCAAAGTATTGGAGTTTCAGCTTCAGCATCAGTCCTTCCAATGAATATTCAGGACTGATTTCCTTTAGGATGGACTGGTTGGATCTCCTTGCAGTCCAAGGGACTCTCAAGAGTCTTCTCCAACACCACACTTCAAAAGCATCAATTCTTCGGTACTCAGCTTTCTTTATAGTCCAACTCTCACATCCATACATGACTACTGGAAAAATCATAGCTTTGACTACCTCGACCTTTGCTGGCAAAGTATTGTCTCTGCTTTTTAATATGCTGTCTAGGTTGCTCATAGCTTTTCTTCCAAGGAGCAAGTATCTGTTAATTTCTTAGCTGCAGTCACCATCTGCAGTGATTTTGGAGCCCAGAAAATTAGTCTCTCACTGTTTCCATTGTTTCCCCATCTATTTGCCATGAAGTGATGGGAATGAAAGCCATGATCTTAGTTTTCTGAATGTTGAGTTTTAAGCCAACTTTTTTCGTCATCTTCTCATGGATGCTCCAGGACACCCCAGGCCAGTGGCGACCTCTCCCGCCACTATGAGTGGCATAGTGGAATCTGCCACTATTCCGATGGGCACTGCTGCTCCCAGAGCAAAGAGCTACCTCAGGCCCACCACCACTCACTGAAGGTGCTGCTGCCTCCCGGGGCTCTGTGCCAGAGACAGCGAGGAAATAAGCATCTTGTGTTTAAGAGAAAAACTTCCAGAGTTTATAGAATTCAAATTTAGGATTATAGGGTTATTGATTGTCTTCCTTGGTATTCTCTGCACCTACCCAATCCTCCTAGGATGAAAGTCAGAGAATAATGTTGCTAATGTAACTATGTTCCACAAATCCTAACACAATTGTTAAGAGCTGCAAAATAACAATATCAGTATTATATTTCCCTGGTAGCTTAGTGGGTAAGAATCTGCCTGCAGTGCAGGAGACTGGGGTTCAATCCCTGGGTCGGGAAGATTGCCTGGAGAAGGAAATGGCAACCCACTCCAGTATTCTTGCCTGGAAAATCCCATGCAGAGAGAAGCCTGGCAGACAACAGGGCCTAGGGTCTCAAGAGTCGAACACAACTTAGTGACTAAACCACCACCACCACTATTACTAATAAAATGATTACTGAAAACAATTTGTGACTTTTTACGTCCTTAGTGCATGTCCCACTGCCGGCCTGCTGTCAAATTTCTATCATTTAATTAAGTGAAATAATTCCTCTCTGTGGGGTTCCGTCTTGTTTGGTTTTGCTATTTTTATACTTCGCTTTTGATTTTTTTAAGTGACTTTATTTTTTAAAATGTTTGGATTCAACTTGTAATATTGTAAAACATAACATGGTTTCAAACTCACAAGGCCCACGCTAAGAGACCAACCCCTCCCCACTAGATAACCATCTAAGCAGCAGAGCATTCAGATCCACACCCAAGCACAAGGCTCCACGCTGCCTCCCACCCTGCAATGAGGATGTAACAGTTTCGTGAGCCTGTATCCCAGGGGTGGGAAGTGGCCAAAAGGAACAGCTTGGTACACAAACTGCTTCATGTTTTTGCCAATGCTTCCTTCGAGGTTTCTGGGAGTGAGATGCTGGGTCATTCAGGGCACCTTAGTTCAGCCAGGCATTGCCCCTTACAAGGTGTCAGGGCTGTGCTGGTCAGTTCCTCATGCGTGACCAAGCAGGGATTTCTGCTGGCCTGAAAGGTGAAAAGGAGTAGCTCATTCTTTGTTTTCTTTGGTCTTAATTTACATTTCTCTCATTATGCAAGAGTCTCAGTTGCCTTTTCACACATTTAAAAGCCATTTACATTCCTTTTTCAGTCTTTATTCTCTCGACTTGTTTTTTCTTATCAGGTCCTGTTTTTGTCTTCCCTATTTTTAGAAGCACCTTACACAGGGAGTAATTACTTTTTGTTTTGTAAGTTGCAAATATTTTTCTTAATTTGTTGTCTTTTTACTTTGCTTGTTGTTTAGTCGCTAAGTCACATTCAACTTGTTTGCGACCCCATGGGCCATAGCCCGCCAGGCTCCTCTGTCCATGGGATTTTCCTGGCAAGAGTACTGGAGGGAGTTGACTATTTCCTTTTCCAGGGGATCTTCCCAACCTGGGATGGAACCTGGGTCGCCTGCATTGCCTGCAGATTATTTACCACTGAGTCACCTGGGAAGCATTTTTACTTTATGCTTATGTTATCAGATCTGCGTTTTCCCCTCACTGCTCTGAATTTTGAATAATGAAAGGTCCCACAGCTCCCACATCACTGAAGAATTCACCCATCTTTTTGCCTAGTACCTTTATGGCTTAATCATTTTTGCTTTTACTTAAATCTCTGAACCACCTTTGTTCACTCTAGTGTAGGAAGGATGGATCTGCTTTTATCCCTTTCCATACAACCAGTTACCCTAGTACCACCCATCAGTCAATATCCCCACCACTTCAAAATGACATTTTACTGTGCTCTTAGGTTCCCCACGGAGTGAGGTCTGTTTCTGTATTTTCTCCACTTCCTGCAGCTTATTCCAGGACAACCCCACAGCTTTAATCAGAGGGATGACAGCATGACCCAATCTGGGGTTGTTCCCTTGCTTTTCTTCTTTTTCAGAGATCGTTCTTGCCTGTTCATAACACAAATGAGCTTTAAGTCAAGTGATGTCCCTCCATTAAAGAGTCCAAAGGTATATTTATTGGGATCACATTAAAAATTAACTCAAGGAGAGCTGATACAGTCAGGACGCCGTTATTTACCCAAATACAAAGTGTCTTCCACTCCTTTAAGGTCATGTTTGTATGTTTCAGGAGTTTCTCTTATAGAGATCTTAGTTCCCCTACCAGGGACTGAACCTGTGCCCTTGGCAGTGAAAGCCTGAAGTCTTAGTCACTGGACCACCAAGGAATTCCCTGGATGTTTTTGTTAATTTTAACCCTAAAGTATGTATTTGTCATCATAAATAGGACATTCTATTATAGGCTGGAGTTCCAACAGAACAAAGAGAAAAGCCAAGCTGGCTAGGGAGGCTGTGGAGCAACTGGGTGGGAGGAGATGGCTACTGATACAAGAGCCCAGGCTGGGATGTGGGACCTAGTCGGGGAGGTCTGTCGGGAGGAGGACAAGGTTGAGGAGCCTGATCCCCCATGGCCTACACATTCCTGTGTTGCTGAACTGAACACTGACTGTGGTTTATCCGTTTGAGCTGCACTAGCTGTTTTCAATGACCCACGTAACTGAGAGAGAAGCTGATGTGAGGGCCTGGAGATTGGTGTAGGTGACCCTGCATGGCAAGAGTGGCTAGCAGCCCTAAAGGACCAAGACACACTACTGATCCCAAGTCTGGGCTCAAGGCTCCACCCAGTCAGGGTAACAGAAGCCTCTGGTTTATGGAGCTCTCAAACAGCAGGGTCACTGCACCCACTTGACCCAGCATGGCAACCAGGCCTGAACGTGTTGCTACAATAGGTAGCTCCCTGACTCCCGCCTCGGACACTACCAGGGCCTTCCAGAAGAAAGCTGTGCCCTCTAGGAAGAAAACAAAAGTCAGTCTGCCTGCACCTGGCAAAGTGAGCAGTAGGTCTTTACTGTCTGAACTCTCCATCAGCCACCCAAAGCCAGCACATGCGGAATGACGCCGGAGCTTCATTCTTGTGGGAGTCATAGCACACCGACAGCCGCCACCGCAGCACTAACTCTGTAAGGGTTCACAGGAGTTCCCAAGCGAGTTCTGCAGTTTTCCTTAGTTCTGAAATTATGTCAAAATAAAGAGATTCTTAAACAACACACATCAAAACAGCACACATTTTACAAGGGCACACACAAACAAAAGGACCCGAGTAAAATAAGTAAGGATGGTTGCCAATAAAGGAGGGGTATGAAAGAGGAGTGAGGACTGGGTTTCAAAGAAAAAGAGCAAATAAGGGAAGAAATAAAACCAAGAGAAAGCACCAGATAGGCCTGGCAGGAACCAACCATATGTATGATTAACTTATTCCTCTGTATCTGAGATCCAAAAATGGAAGGAAAAAGACAGAGAGGCAAGAACACAACACTCTACTGCTGAAAGTGGGCGTTCAACGAGATGAGGCAGACAGAGGCGGCAGACCCAAGAGGGATGTGGCACCGGGGAGTCTCTGGAAATAAGGATTTCCCAAGCAGGTGTTTTGTACTCTGGGAAATTCATGGCTATGGAATGTCTTCTACCCAGAGTATTCCAGGTGATAAAATACCACCAACAGAATGTGCAGCAATGGGTTTTTCTGCCTCTGGTAATTATGATAAAAACACAGCTCTGGGGGACTTCTCTGATGGTTCAGTGGTTAAGAATCCACTTTGCAAAAAAAAAAAAGAATCCACTTTGCCATGCAGGGGACACGGGCTGATTCCTAGCTGGGGAACTAAGATCCCACATGTCCTGGGGCAACTAAGCCTGTGCACCACAACTAGAAAAGCCCACGCACCGCGAAGGAGACCCAGAGCAGCCGAAAATTTAAACAGAGAAAGACACAGAGTGCAAACATGCAGCCAGTGTGGCTATATTAGTATCAGACCAAAGAGATTTCAAAAAAAGGATTACCAGAAATAAAGATGGTCATTTCATAACGAAAAAAAAAACCATTTCAAGACACAGTAATCCTATATATGCATATACATAAGAAGAGTTTCAAAAATACACAAAGCTAAAATAAACAGAACTACAGGGAGAAACAAGCAAATCTAAAACAATAACTGGAGATTTTAACACCCTCTCTCTCCTTTCTCTCAACAACTGACAGAATTAGCAGACAAAAATTCAGTAGGAAATGGCTTGGCAGTGTTTTATAAAGTTAAACATATAGTTCCCATATAACTGGGCAAGTCCATTATTAGCTATCTGGGGAAGAGAAATGACAACATACGTCCACACAATGAGTCATTCACAGATGTTCATAGAAGCTTTTCATTATAATACAAAACCAAAAAGAACCTAAATGTCCACCAAAGGTGACAGGAATCAAATTGTGGTATATATGTAAAATAGAATACTGATGTTGTTGTTCAGTCATTAAGTTGTGTCTGACTCTTTGCAACTCCCATGAACTGCAGCACACCAGGCTTCCCTGTCCTTCACTATCTCGAAGTTTGCTCCAACTCATGTCCACTGAGTCAGTGATGCCATTCAATCATCTCATCCTTTGTCTCACCCTTCTCCTCTTGCCTCCAATCTTTCTCAGTATAGTGTCTTTTCCAGTGAGTTAGCTTCTCTTATCAGATGGCCACAATATTGGAGCTTCAGCTTCAGCTTCAGCATTCCATTCAATATTCCAATGAATATTCAGGACAGATTTCCTTCAGGATGGACTGGTTTGATCTCCTTGCAGTCCAAGGGACCCTCAATTGTCTTCTTCAGTATCACAGTTCCAAAGAATCAATTTTTGGTGCTCAACCTTCTTTATGGTCCAGTTCTCACATCTATACCTGACTACTGGAAAAACCATAGCTCTGACTAGACGGACCTTTACTGGCAAAGTGATGTCTCTGTTTTTAACATGATGTCTAGGTTTGTCACAGCTTTCCTTCGAAGGAGCAAGAGTCTTTTAATTTCAAGTCTGCAGTCACCATCCGCAATGATTTTGGAGCCCAAGAAAATAAATTCTGTCACTGTTTCCATTGTTTCCCCATCCATCTGCCATGAAGTGATGGGACCGGATGCCATGATCTTTGTTTTTTGAATGTCGAGTTTTAAGCCAGCTTTTTCGCTCTCCTCTTTCACTTTCACCAGGAGGCTCTTTAGTTCTCTTCACTTTCTGCCATAATGATGGTGTCATCTGCATATCTGAGGTTACTGATGTTTTTCCCAGGCAATCTTGATTCCAGCTTGTGCTTCATCCAGCCTGGCTTTTCACATGATGTACTCTGCATATAAGTTAAATAAGCAAGGTGACAATATACAGCCTTGATGTACTCCTTTCCCAATTTGGAACCAGTCTGTTGTTCCATGTCCAGTTCCTACTGTTGCTTCTTGACCTGAACACAGGTTTCTCAGGAGGCAGGTAAGGTGGTCTGCAATTCCCATCTCTTTAAGAATTTTCCACAATTTGTTGTGATCCATACAGTCAAAGGTTTTAGCAGTTAATGAAGCAGAAGTAGACGTATCCCATGCATTGGAAGGCAGATTCTTAACCACTGGACCACCAGGGAAGTCCCTAGCTAATGTACATTTAAGATGTCTACACTTCACCATACATAAATTCTACAGCAAAAGAAAATTGTAAACAAATATTGAACTCTAACGATATGTACACTGAAGTGTTTAGATCATAGTGAACTGATGTCTGCAATTTACTTTGAAATGCATCAGAAAAAGAAAATGGGTTGATGGATGGGTAGAAGGATGAAAAGATGGGTAGATATGGAATAAAACAAATACAGCCAACATTAATGGCAGAATCTAGGCAGTGTATATATGCGTATTTGCTATAAAATTCTTGCAACTTTGGTGTATTCAAAACTTTTCATAATAAAATGCTTGGGTAGAGACTTCCCTGGTGATTCTGTGGCTAAGGTTTCATGCTCCCAATGCAGGGGGCCTGGGTTCAATCACTAGTCAAGGAACTAGATCTCACATGCCATAGTGAAGATTTCAGATTCAGTGTAGCCAAATAAATAAATACATAATAAAAATTTAAACCCTTTAAAATGTTTCGGGGGGGCATGGGGAGGAAGCAGACTATGGCTGCATACTCCCTTTTGAGAAATGGGACTGAAGATGCACGATTATTTGGGAAAAGGAGCCTCAGAACAGAGCTGAAAAAGGTCTGACATCAGATTACCATGGGCAGGTCTGCTTCAGACACTGTGCATATCTCAGAACAAAACTGAAGAGTGACATGTCCACCAGCTGTAATAAAACACTTAAGACACAGTCGGTCCCAGAACATTTCCTGACATGTGACAAGGAGGATAACATACCTAACATACAGGTCTGTCCAAGGCATTTAATTAACAAAACTGTATCCCCCCCGTGTAAACAGCAAAAGGAAAATGAAATATTCCAAACCACACCTGACTGTAGAGTTACTGTAACAACACATGGAAGCATATTATATATCTGGGGAAAATAGTGTGTGTAATTTCAAACCATAGAATGAAGAATAAAAGATTCAAATAAAAGTCTCTCTTCCTCTCAGAGTCACAGGTAACAACACAGGTGAAACAACATACCCCAGCCCGAGCAGGTGACTCCCACAACAGGCTTTACCGAAGAACAGTAACACAACAGGGTCAGACTGACCATTTTTCTCACTTTCAGAATTCAACTATTCATTCCACCTCCTGGGTTACAAGATACACACTGCAGTTCACCATCCTAAGCCTCGAACAAAAGCCCAAACTCCAACTTCCTACTGCACTCACTAAAGAGGATTATTTTCATGGCACTGTACACATCTAATGCCTGTGATCAAATCACCTAACTCTTAACACAATCCAGCAGAAAACTGCTACTGTTCAGGCACACTTAGGAGGAAAAACTGCAACATTTTTGGCACTGGCACAGACCTAAGAAAAAAATGTCCTTTTTATTCCTGCTAAATTGACAAATCCAAATCTAAACTCTCAACTGCGTAACTGTTAAAACTGAGCGCCTCATTTGCAGAAGAGCCACTGGCCTAGGACTGAGAGATAAGAAAGAGCAAAAGGAGTAGTGAGAGGGCCCACAAAAATCACCAGTCAGGATGATGGCGTGGAGGCTGGGCAACATGGTTCAGGCCCACGCCCTGCTGTAGACCCAAGGCCACATGACCACAGAGTGGGCAGTTTGTGGCCCAGAGCACATGCAGGTGATCCCGCTTCTTTTGTTTTGTTTTGTTTTATGTGATCCCGCTTCTTAAAGCAGCTCGTCCATGTCTAAGATTACAGTGGAGACCAGGTCCCCAGAACCTCCGGGCTAGATTGACACAGGGCCCCACCAAAACCACCCTAGCACAGGACTGACTACACCAGACTCAGCACATCAACCTGATGTTCAGGGTCAGCTTCAAAATAGCCCACTGTCTTAGTCTGCCTGAACAAAGCACCACAGACCTGGTGGCTTCAACAACAGATATTTCTCCCAGTTCTGGAGGCTGCGCGTCCGAGACCAAGGTGTCAGCAGGGCTGGTTTCTCCTGGGGCCTCTTTCTCAGCTTGGACATGCTCATCTTCTCCCTGATCCTCAGGTCATCTTTCTACTGAATGCACATCCCTGGTGTCCCTGTGTCCAAACTGCTGCTTCTTACAAAGATATCAGTCACATGGGATTAGGGTCCATCCTAGTGACCTCATTTACCTTTAATTACCTCTTTAAAAGCCCTTCTCTAAATGCATACCCATTCTGAGGTACTGGGGGTCAGGGCTTCACCACATGAACTGGGGGGGCGGGGGGGGGATACAGTTCAGCCCCTAACAGCTCGGGGGCAGGGGTGGATGAGGAAAAAGTGTACCTGAAACAAGCTGCCCATGCACTGATGATACTTGACATTGAGGGACAGGGGCTCTGTTAGAAGACTTTCTCTATACTTGTACTTGATGTCTTCATAACAAAAATGTTTCCTTATTCACTCTTATCAAATCACACTCGTTAAAATCCGTCCTCGTCTGTCCACTGAGCTTCCCTTCAAGCTCTGTGGCCACAGAGCTCCTGTGTCTCCTTAGCATCTGCACCCAGCGCAAAGTCAATGGCAATGAACAGTTCTTAAAGGAATGAATGAAAACCCCCAATGGCTTCAGCTGTACCTAGGACCAAAACCAAACTCCACCCTCCCATGCCCTGGGCGCCAAGCCCTCCCAGCACCTCTCCTGCTTCTGCATATCACATACATGGTCCCCCAGGGGAATTAGCAGATGCCTGTGTCTCTCCTGATATAATGGCACTGGCCCTCTCTCATTCTCTAACGTGGTGTGAAGAGCTTACTCTGCAAACAAAATGCAATGTCTTCAGCCCTTCTCACTGCACTAAGCATGAAACAGGCACTCAAATATATAAACAGGATGATTTCACACAGATCAGCTAAATCTATAGTACTTAACTGAGTCACACCCGGGTGGTGATGAAGATGGGGCAGCTGGGTTATTACTGCTGACAGAAATGAAGAAACAAAAGACCACAGTAACTGCAGTGACCAAACCTATAGGGGACAGAAGGCACTTGTCCTTGACTACACAGGGTAGAATACTGACATCCCTTCTCATTCCAAAGCAGTTCCTTTGTAGACTTGTCACAGAAATGTCTTCCTTTACTATCTTCCTCTCAAATGATGATCAGAGCAGAAACAGAAAAGTACTACTAAGATTCTGATGAGCTTTCTGAGTCTAAACTATCACGGTCAGTGGATTATCAATCTGACTGAAGAAGAACAGGGAATCTAAGTTCCTAATGCAAAAAAATAATAAATACATGATACTATATAAATGTTAATTATCCAAACTGGAAAAGGAATGAGACCCATGTTTGCCAGTTATTCTGGACTCATCTACTGATGGCCTGACATCTGGTCCCCACCAGATACCTCCTGCAGTGGTCTTCTGGCCTCCTCAGCCCAGGGCGCCAAAATGCCACCCAAGAATCCCTGTGGCAACTATTCGAGAGAAAACAAAACAAGGTATAGAGGCCCAAAGTCACTCTGTTAACCCATATTATCACTGGGACACCTATAGAATCAATTTAGTTATAAAAGCAATTTACTAGGCCATGACCAGCAGTTCAAAAAAAAGCGAGAGTGCACTGCTTATAGTTAGAATTGTTTCTTTAAACTTTCATTTCAGCCATACAAACACTTACACATACCCACACATACCTGTGGAGAACATACGGCTGCCTGAGGGCTAGTCTAGCGCAAGCTCAGAGTTCCTCATAGACATTAGCCAGGGGATGACTTGGCAAGTACATGAGCTGATAACTAGGGACCCACAACAGAGAGGAATTTTTTCTCCCCACTTCTTATACGGAAACTTCAAAAATTCACAGAAGTAGGCAGAATAACAAATAATGAATACCCACTGCCAAAGCATTCAGCTATCTCCCCTCTTTTCTCTCTAGTCTGAGCAAAGCAAATCTCAGAAGTCATCTTATTTCACCTATAAGTATCTCAGTGTATGCATCTATCAGTTCAGAACTTGATAAAACATAATACAAACATTACACCTGACAAAGTTAATAGTACCTTCATTATCACTTACACCAAGTCCTATATTTCTAGGGTACTTTATAATTTTTTTTTTAAAGAATACAAATAAAATGGATAAATGGAAAAAGATTTAACGTCATTCAGGCTGAAATCATGGGACCTCAGACCCAACAGCAGCAGAAGCAGCAGAAACCAGGACCTGAACATGGCTGAGGGCCAACAGTGACTTTCCACAACTATGTCTTCCCAAGGGCTGTGATCCTCATCTGAGTCAAGTGTTTTTATTAAAAGGCCCACAATACAACTCAGATGTACACCCAAGTTTCCTACAAAAAAGAATTACATCTTGACAGAATAGTATCAAAATTCATGGATCTTGGGTCTGTTCTATAAGGAGGCAGCCTTATTCTCCAAACCCTCAAGCAGGACTTGTGGTCTGAAAGGTACCAGTCACTCTGGGGACATTTAGGCAGGAGAGGGACTTCCGTGGTCACTCCCACTCCCCGGGTCCCAGGCCTCTGGCAGCTGGTGGACCTCTCTATCCACATGCTTATCCCTCAGGCCTCCCCAACTCCCCACCAGCTCCTCCCACACCCCATCACCCAGCGCCTTCTACCGGGCATTACTGGCTCAAGTCATCCTCATCATATGTGCCAGGGTAGCCTGAGAAAGGACAGGGCTGTACCTGCACACTTTATATGAAATCCACTCTGGTCTACTGGTTCTCTGGCAGCTCGATGAGTCCTGTCCTGAGGAAATAGGCCACGTTAGAACAAGCCTGAATAACTGCTCGACAGAACACCGAGACAAGCATCTGAAGACCTGAAAAGCCTACAGTGCACATTTTTTAAGGTTTAAATCTGCACTTTTTGAGGAAGCTAACGTGCAAAGAGAATTTAAATGTCCAAATGCTACTTTCATAAAACTATTAAGTCTTTATTTGCTGCTTTAGCTTGAATTTGTGTTGAAGCTTTAAAATAGAGCGCTCTGGTTAACTTAGCATAATGAGAATAACTTAAGCATCAAACTGAGTTGTATGTGACCTCACACTGAATGGGAGAGAGAGCAGGAAGGTTCTGGTGGCTTGCAATTGGCTGAGAGTAAGAGATAAAGTGTGCTAAGTCGTGGCCTGGATAGGAATCTATGCCTCAGAGCCTTCTGTCTAGTCTGCCTGTGGGAAAATGGGCTAGGGCAGTGGCAAAATACAGAGAAAACACAAAACTCCTGGCTTAGGCAACTATGTAATAACAGACTATCTCCTTTAATAAACAATGTAATGTATTAATCTTCTCTAGGCTTTAATCTTTCCATTGCCTCCAATGATAAAATTCGTGAGTTTCACTGGTTTTTTTTACTTCTATTCCTAAAACTCAGGAGTGTCTTACCACTTCTGTCTCTCTCAATATGCTGAATATTCAAATATTTCTTCCAGAGCTGGTAGAAAGTTCTAGAAAAAATTCAGTCATTCTCATCCTTCCCTGTCACAGACAGGCTAGTACCCACTTGAAATGAATAATTCTCCTTAGCAGACACCGTTTGGACTGACTGTGGAAGATACCATGTGGCTAGGATTGGTCCTCTTCTAGAACTGAGCCAGCTAATCTATAGAATGCTGGCAGCCAAGAGTGCTGGTGACAGGCCTTCTCCTATAGGGTCCTGGCCCACCTGCCTATCTGTGACAGGGAAGGATGCAACTGACTGCACTTCTTACGGAGCCTTCTACCAGCTTTGGTAGAAACATTAAATTCAGATTTTTCCCTTTTTGGTGGGCAGCATCCCTCTGTGGTCAATTGCTTACAGAATCACTTTCTTGGGTTGTTTTCCAGACTTAAGCCAACTTTGCGGGTAACTGCAACTGATACCGCACTTCAATTTAGACAGGTGTGCTAAAAACGTAACAAAACAATGAGTAAATAAAGTGAGAGAAGCAGAACACAATCTCCTGAAGACCATCTGGCTGCACTTCATTTGAAATACCTTTTGAAATGGGGCCCCTTGTGATGAGTAATCCTCAACTGAAGGACACAGCTGGCTCTGAAGAGCAGAAAATCAAAAGATTTATAAAGGTCTGTTTTAAACTTGTGCATAAAAGTGCACATACGTAAAAATGAAAATAACAAGTAAGACACTTGGGATTATAAAGCCTGTACTTAAGAAAGATACATTTCATTGAAATCCACTTTTCATTTCAATGATAGCTTATCCCATGTGGTTATTTGTCTCCTTGAAATGTTGAGTTTCTTTATCAATTACTCGAGCCTGTAATTAAAGACAGTTTAAAAAGTACACAGACTAAGGAGCCTCTTGAACTATGTCCTAAATCCAACTGCCAAATGTAACTGAAATCGCTCAGCTGGTACCAGGTAGAGCAAAACTCAGCCCGCGCCGGCAGAAGCGTGAACGGGCTGTATCATGAAGCAGTTTTTGTTTTTACTTGATACGCCAATAATGAAGTCAACTAAGCAGCAAATGTCTCTACGTTAACCTTACACCCCATTTTCTCAAAGACACTGACCCTAGAAAACTTTCTGGCCCATAACCGGGGCCAGCTGCTCTGCAGCCCCTGGTCACTCACCCGCCGGGAAGGCCATGTGGAGAGCCTAGGTTTGGGGGAGAGTCACTGACCGGAAGGGGCGGAAAGGCGTGGCTCCTTCCTCCCCCGCGCGCCCTGCAGGCAAAAGACCACCTAAACCCATTGTCCAGGGGCTCGTCTCCTACTCCAGCGCGGAGACTGACTCCAGCGACCCTGTCCCGGGCCCGACCGTGCGCCGTTCACCTGGGGGCCCGGGCGTGCCCACCACGCTCACCTCCAACAGAGTGAGCCTCCGGGCCTCCCAACGCCGGACTTCCAACCTGGGGCCTCCCCACGCCGGACTCCCACCTCGGACTTCCCCGTGCCGGGCCTTCCCACGCCGGACTCCCGTCCTAGACCTCCCCACACCGAACCTAAATCAGAACTCCCCTCCACGGACCTCCCAAGTCAGACTTTCCCACGCCCCATACCGGCCGACCGACGGGCAGCCCCGAGGGACCCTCCCATGTCCCCCGAGCCCTTCCCCGCCCAGCCCCAGCCCCTCAGCCTTCCGCCTGCCTAGGTCTGGGGTCCAGCACGCCCCCGGCTCAGCCTTCGGGCGGACGCGCTCTGAAGGCTCACCTTCTTGCCCTTCTTGCCCTCTTCCTCCATGTCTCCGCGAGCGGCCCCCGCGGCCTGGCCCGCCCCGGGAGCGCCGCGCCGCCCGCTGCCGCTACATGCTCGCCCTGGCCCCGCGGCCACCGCCGGTCCTGCGCCGCTCGCCCGGCCGCAGTCGCCGCCCGTGGCCGCCAGGGGCCGTCCGCGCCCTGCACCCCACACCCCGCACTTCCGGGCCGAGGGCGCGGCCCCGCCCCCGCGAATACGCCCCGCCCCGTGCGCGCACGCCCCTTCGGCCCACACGCCCCGCCTCCAACCCTTCAGAGCCGCCGAGAACTAGCCTGCCCTCCCCGCCCCTTCAGGACGCGGGAGCGCGTCTGTCGCGCCCCTACCCACCACCCCCCCACGCCCGTCTGGGAGGGCCGGAGCGCGCCTGCCCCGCCTTCAGCCCGTCCTCCTGCCCCTCAGAGCTACGGGAGCGCCTCCAGCTTTTCAAGTCTGCCGCCATCTTTACGGCAGCCAACTTCCCAGCCTGCCTCGCGCTCAGGGAGCGGGAGCTCGGGCCGACAGGAAACGGAGGGCGGGGCTGGCGGGATGGGTGGGACCTGTGGGGAAGGTAAAGCGCAGGAAGAAGGTAGGGCGTGGGGCCATGGGAGGGGGCCTGTGGGAGGGGAAGGCGGAGCTGACGAAGGGGCGGGACCGGCGGAGAGGGCGGTGGGGATAGAAGGGCGGGGCTTGCGGAACGGGGAAGGCGGGAAGCCAAAAGCTGGGCCTGCTGGAGGAGCCGGGCCTGGGCGAGGGGCGCAGGACCTCTCCCTTTTCTTTTCTCCCTTTACTTGCCATTCCTGCAGGCACTAGGAAGACTTCCTATGTTCCAGACTTCCTATACAAACCCGTCAGGAAAGTTTCAATGCAACAGAACACGTCCGGACCCTACAGAATAAAACTTCGAACTTTAACCAGTCACCTAGAAGTTCAGTTCAGTTCAATTCATTCCAGTCGCTCAGTCGTATCCGACTCTTTGCGACCCCATGAACTGCAGCACGCCAGGCCTCCCAGTCCGTCACAAACTCCCGGAGTTTACTCAAACTCATGCCCATCGAGTCGGTGATGCCATCCAGCCATCTCATCCTCTGTCGTCCCCTTCTCCTCCTGCCCCCAATCCCTCCCAGCATCAAGGTCTTTTCCAATGAGTCAACTCTTCGCATGAGGTGGCCAAAGTATTGGAGTTTCAGCTTCAGCATCAGTCCTTCCAATGAACACCCAGGACTGATCTCCTTCAGGATGGACTGATTGGATCTCCTTGCAGTCCAAGGGACTCTCAAGAGTCTTCTCCAACACCACAGTTCTTCGAACTTTAACCAGTCACCTAGAAGTACTTTTACAATGAGATCCGGACGGATTGGTTTGGCCAAAAAGTACACTGCAAATTGGAGTTAGCTGCAGCAGGCCCACTCTTTTGCCACGACTAAGCTGCCAGTAAGAACCTTGCAGCACAGGTAGCATGTAAACTCACACGAAACAAACCGCTAATTGCCTCAACTGATCTTTTTTATGAGTATTGCCTCCTGTGGCAGCAGTCAGTAGATTATCTCTCAGCTTCACATTCACTCTCAATTCTCATCGCAGGATGGAGTTTGGCCTTTTGAGCATTAGTCCTTTGCCAAGTAACCCAGTATGAAGCTTTGCCAGGAGAAACTGCTTGGAGGCAGTGTGAGAGGGAAGGGGCTTTGTTACCTAGATTCAGTGAGTTTTCTTGGCAGGCACATGCTTAAAGAGGCTTCTGAAGCGTGCACCTTCCTACGTCAGGGGTAGTTTCTCCTATTCTGGGTTCTCCCAAGCACTTGACTCTGCAGTGGGGGCCTGCCAGCAACACCCAGCAGCCGGCAGATTCCTTCAGCACTCATCTTGAGAAGTTTTATATCCGGAGTGGTCAGCAAGACCCCCTCCAAGAACAGTTTTCCCTGCACTCTAGAGCAGGGGTCCCCAATCCTCTGGGAGGCCTGTTAGCAACGAAGCCATCACACATCAGGGGGTGACCAGCGGGCCAGCAAGCCAAGCTTCATCTACCTTCCCCATGGCTCCCCATTGCTCACAGTACTGCCTGAACCATCCCAGCTACCATGCCCGTGGAAAAATTGCCTTCCACGAAGTTGGTCCTTGGTGCTGTGCCAAAAAGGTTGGGGGCCACTGCAGTAGAGGGTTCACTTCAGCAAGCTTTGCCAGCACCTCTCTGCCATTCGGTGAGCTGTAGCTATCCTATCTCTGACAAAGTCTGGACCTCAGCCCCAGGGGAAGGAAGAGCCTGTGTTCCCTGCAGTAGCCTTCAGTACAGTAGTTGCTCCTTGTATCTACTATTCTTGTATTCAGAGTTCTTTTCACGCTTAATACCGATTCCCTTGTTACCCTAATTTTCTGTTATACTTAATAATTCTTTATAGTAAATGTTTCCTACACTGTTTCTATCTCCTGATTGAACCCTATTTGATAAAGATACCAAAGAAATGAGTGGTCTCTAGTACTCCCTAAAGGTATTAGGTATTCCAGTCCCTTTGGCACATAAAGCCGAAGTGTGGGAAATGACTTTTCAATCTCCCTCCGGCAATAATTTAGCTTCCCACATTCACAGACACAAATAATGCAATGCATTCAGTGGTTATTCCCCCACCATTCACTGAAAAGAGGCCTGATATTTTAGATCTTCCACTAATGTACCTTTGCATACTCATCCTGCTATAATGCTGTCAATAACCCTACTAAAACTTCCCTTAACCTAATGTTAGGAAAATCTCACTCAATTCCTATATTTCTCCCTTGCTTTCACACTACCATACTCACACTTCTGACACCAGATGTGTGGGCTTTTTTCCCACACCAATTTTTTGACACCAGCTATCTGTCCTATATTAAATCAATTCTGATATAGCAACCTGTAGATACCATTGGATCTCACTGGTAAAGGGCTCAGTTCCACAAGACTGCCCTGCATCCCACTTCAGATGACAATTAAAAATCCATATTGTTACTTGTACTTCTGACCAACCAGCTATAAATTGGAGGTTCCCAGGATCCACTCCTTGAATGCAAATAATGTTAGAATGGCTCACAAAACTCAGGAAGACAGATTCCTTATTGTTTTTTCAGGGTTGTTAGTTTGGCTGTGCCAGGTCTTAGTTGCAGCATGTGGGATTTAGTTCCCTGAGCAGGGATCAAACCCAGGCCTCCTGCAGTGGAAGCGTGGAGTCAACTACTGGACCACCAGTGAAGTCTCCAGGTGGTTGTTACTCTCTATATATTCTTTCAGAGCCAAATCACTAACTTTATTTCCAGGCATACATCCCAATTGATTTGGAAGAATAAAGAAGTTACTATTCGGAAATGTGGTTTTATTTTTATTTGTTTTTGGATGTGCTGGGTCTTAGTTGCTGTGTGCCAGCATTCTCTAGTTGCCGTGAGTGTGGCCTACTCTCTAGTTGCAGCAATTGGGCTTCTCACTGTGGTGACTTCTCTTGTTGGGGAACACAGGCTCTAAGGCACAAAGGCTTCAGTAGTTGTGGCTCATGGGCCCTCGTGTGTGTGCTTAGTAGCTGTGCAGCTTAGGTTTAGTTGCCCCACTGCATGTGGAATCTTCCAGGACCAGGGATCAAATTTCTGTCTCCTGAATTGGCGAGCAGATTCTTAACCACTGGACCGTTGGGAAAGTCTGGAGATGTGGTTTTAGAAAAAGTTCTTTTCAATATTTGAAGTAGTTAAGATATTGCTCATAGGTCTGTCTCTCTTTGAGCCAGTCTCATGCAGCCTCCTTGTATAAGGAAGTTGAGCTTTGATTGTGTGGTTTTTAATGTTTTGGTATCATTTTTTATTACTTGGAGCATCTTGCCCTTTCTAGTGACTTTTGTTGGTTATCATTTCAGAAAAAAAAATTATTTCAGTCCTTGGCAAGTCCACCATTTTTGGTCATACACACACACGTACACACACACACACACACAAACACACCCACTCTCACATCCATACTCTGACCCTTCATAACCATTTACTTCCCTGGTTCTCTTTGATTATCTCACGGCAGAGTAACATGGAGCTAATGAGAGAATGGAGAGCAGTAAATTCTGAGCTTAAACAACCTGTATCAAGCCCTAGCCTTCTGTGAGATCTTCAGCAAGCCATTTAACTTCTGTAGGTTAATTTCCATGTTGGGGCTTCCCTGGTGGCTCAGACAGTAAAGAATCTGCCTGCAGTGCAGGAGACCTGGATCTCACCTGGTCAGGAATATCCTCTGGAGAACGGAATGGCTACGAACTCCATAATTCTTGCCTGGAGAAGTCCACAGACAGAGGAGCCCAGCAGGCTATAGTCCATGGGGTCGCAGAATCAGACATGACAGAGCAACTAATGCTTACACATTTTTCACACTTACTTTCCATGTTAGCAGAAAGTAACCATGTTCCTACTCTGTCACATGACATTTAACGAAATAATGGGATTTGAATACTATAAACTGAATATCATCAGTTCAGTTTAGTTGCTCAGTCGTGCCCTACTCTTTGCGACCCCATGGACTGCAACATGCCAGGCTTCCCTGTCCATCACCAACTCCCAGAGCTTACTCAAACTCATGTCCATCGAGTCAATGATGCCATCCAACCATCTCATCCTGTGTCATCGCCTTCTCCTCCCACCTTCAATCTTTCCCAGCATCACAGTCTTTACCAATAAGTCAGTTCTTCACATCAGGTGGCCAAAATATTGGAGTTTCAGCTTCAACATCAGTCCTTCCAATTAACATTCACGACTGTTTTCCTTTAGGATGGACTGGTTTGATCTCCTTGCAGTCCAAGGGACTCTCAAGAGTGTTCTCCAACACCACACTTCAAAAGCATCAATTTTTTGGCACTCAGCTTTCTTTATAGTCCAACTCTCACATCCATACATGACTACTGGAAAAACCATAGCTTTTACTAGATGGACCTTTGTTAGCAAAATAATGTCTCTGCTCTTTAGTATGCTGTCTAGGCTGGTCATAGCTTTTTATCCAAGGAGCAAGCATCTTTTAATTTCATGGCTGCAGTCACCATCTGCAATGATTCTGGAGCCCTCAAAAATAAATCTCTCACTTTTTCCATTGTTTCTCCATTGTTTCTCTATTGTTTTCCATTGTTTCTATTTGCCATGAAGTGATGGGACCGGATGCCATGATCTTAGTTTTCTGAATGTGGAATTTTAAGCCAGCTTTTTCAGTCTCCTCTTTCACTTTCATTAAGATGCTCTTTAGTTCTTCTTCACTTTCTGACATAAGGGTGGTGTCATCTGTGAATCTGAGGTTATTACTGTTTCTTCTGGCAATCTTGATTCTAGCTTGTGCTTCATCCAGCCTGGCTTTTCACATGATGTACTCTGCATATAAATTAAATAAGCAGGGTGACAATATATAGCCTTGAAGTACTCCTTTCCCATTTGGAACCAGTCTTTTGTTCCATGTCCAGTTCCAACTGTTGCTTCTTGACCTGCATACAGATTTCTCAGGAGGCAGGTAAGGTGGTCTGTAATTCCCATCTCTTTAAGAATTTTCCAGTTTGTTGTGATCCACACAGTCAAAGGCTTTGGTGTCATCAATAAAGCAGAAGTAGATGTTTTTCTGGAACTCTCTTACTTTTTTGATGATCCAACAGATGTTGGCAATTTGATCTCTGGTTCCTCTGCCTTTTCTAAATCCAGCTTGAGCATCTGGAAGTTCACAGTTCACATACTGTTGAAGCCTGGCTTGGAGAATTTTGAGCATTTGCTCAAAACCGGGAGATGACTGTGGCTCAGATCAGGAACTCCTTATTGCCAAATTTAGACTTAAATTGAAGAAAGTGGGGAAAAGCACTAGACCATTCAGGTATGACCTAAATCAAATCCATTGTGATTATACAGTGGATGTGGATGTGTCAAATAGATTCAAGGGCTTAGATCTGATAAATAGAGTGCCTAAAGAACTATGGATGGAGGTTTGTGACATTGTACAGGAGGCAGTGATCAAGACCATCCCCAAGAAAAAGTAATGCAAAAAGGCAAAATGGTTGTCTGAAGAGGCCTTACAAATAGCTGAGAAAAGAAGCTAAAGGCAAAGGAGAAAAGGAAAGATAAACCTATTTGAATGCAGAGTTCCAAAGAATAGCAAGGAGAGATAAGAAAGCCTTCCTCAGCAATCAATGCAAAGAAATAGAGGAAAAGAAAGACTAGAGATCTCTTCAAGAAAATTAGAGATACCAAGGGAACATTTCATGCAAAGATGGCCACAATAAAGGACAGAAATGTTATGGACTTAACAGAAGCAGAAGATACTAAGGAGAGGTGGCAAGAATACACAGAACTATACAAAAAAGATCTCATGACCCAGATGATCACGATGGTGTGTGTGATCACTCACCTAGAGCCAGACATCCTGGAATGTGAAAGTCAGGTGGGCCTTACGAAGCATCACTATGAACAAAGCTAGTGGAGGTGATGGAATTCCAGTTGAGCTATTTCAAATCCTAAAAGATGATGCTGTGAGAGCTGCACTCAATGTGCCAGAAAATTTGGAAAACTCAGCAGTGGCCACAGGCCTGGAAAAGGTCAGTTTTCATTCCAATCCCAAAGAAAGGCAATGTCAAAGAATGCTCAAACTACCGCACAATTGCACTCATTTCACACGCTAGCAAAGTAATGCTCAAAATTCTCCAAGTCAAATTGAATATATTTACTAGGTACTAGACATAAAAAAGGGCTTCCCAGGTAACTTTAGCAGTAAAGATTCACCCCACCCCGCCACTCCCCCAAACCCTCCTGCCAATGCAGGGGCTGTAAGAGACACTGGTTTGAACCCTGCGTTGGGAGGATCCCCTGGAGGTAGGCATGGCAACCCACTCCAGTACTCTTGCCGGGAGAATCCCATGGACAGAGGAGCCTGGCGGGCTGCAGTCCATGGGGTCGAAAAAAGCCAGACATAACTGAATCTACTTAGCATGCAGACATACATAAAATATGAGTTTTCAGTATTGCTTGCTTTTCTTTACAGAACCAAGTTCTTGCTTTCCTAGCCTAATGTTCAAGACTTGAGTATGTAGTTCTCATGCATCTCCTTATGTAGAAGACTCTTAAAACCCCATTAGTACTTACTGTATCTCCAACAAGCCACGCCCTTGCTAGTCTCAGTAATTTCCAATGTGCTTTTCTCAGCCAGTGTGGCAGAAATACTTGCTGAATTCTCCAGCAGTCCAGTGGTTAGGACTCATGTGCTTTCACTGCTGTGGGCCGGGGTTCAGTCCCTGGTGGAGGAACTAGGATCCCACAAGCTGCGCAGTACAGTCAAAAAATACACACACAAAAAACAAAATTTCCTCTCAACTCAGAGAACCTCTCCACAAAGTTAGAAGAGAAAGAAAACAATTTTATTATCGGGTAAGTATTAAACCAGAATGTGATGCGCATCACAATGAAGAAAAATGCAAACATAGAAATCCTACTCTTCTATATAGCTAAGAGCACATAACCCGTTACCCTAGGCAGGTTATGCAATTTGAAGTCAGGCGACAAGTGGGCTCTTAACCTTCCAAGACACAAGGAGATCAGAGTTTCAGTCCCTTGACAATATTTCAGAAAGAGGGTTCCCAGGTCCTTTGAAACATAATCTTGAGTTGTGTGCTGCCTTTGGCCTGCACCAGCCTGCCCGCGCCCCTCTCCCCGCCGGCTCTGGTACTCCTGTTCCTTTACGAAGCCCGCTTCCCTCAGTCTCCGCCCCGAGGTAGCAGTAAGGCGGTGAGCCTCCCATCCACTTCTCAATTCAGCCGAAAGGAGCAGCTAAAGCACACCCCGCCTCGCTCCGGCGCTCTCGTGACGTCATCTCCTGGCGCCGCGCAGGACCGCGGGTCACGTGATGCACCTACCACTGCGGGCGGGAAGCGTGGTGACGCAAGTAGAATGTGCGCTACTGCAGGCAAGTGTGATTGCGGTGGTAAGGGTGCTCCTGGATGTTGTTACCATCCACTGCCATCGAGGGTCCCAGGTGGTGCCTGCGACCTGCTAAGTACAGGTGAGGATCGTGGAGGCTGGAGGCCCTGCTAGGGTGTGACTTGCCGGGCGCTGGACTCAGTGGGAGCTGGCGCGCTCTCCCCAAGTTGTCCAGCGCTTGGGCCCGTCGGTCCGGTGCGCATTCCGGGTGTTCGGCCCTGGCGGTTCGATCCCGCGTTTGCAGGGGGACTCTAACCGATCTTCGAGTCTTGTTCGGAGTATACGTGCGGGCTTGGCGGGCGGCGCCGGGAGGAATAAGGTTTTGGGTATGACCTCCCAAGGGGCGAGAACTAGGGAGGCGATACGAGACCTGCCTCTAGCTGACCGTGTGCCCCCTCCAGGTGGACGACCCTCGGCTGCTCCGCAGCGGAGCTCCTCTAAGATGTGCTGGTAAGTGACGCTACCCCGGCCCAGCCCCCCGCTCCCAGAAGTGGGTCCCTGTTTTTGGTCTGCAGTTCCTAAGTATTCTCTGAATAGTGAAAAAAGAAAAATACCGAGAATATGGAAGACAGAGCTATTTTGTTTAATGATGTGATGGTGAGGATATTTATAGGCTCGTAAGAAATGAAGTTAAAGTTAACCCTGTTCTGTCAGGTTGCCTCCCCCAGGACCGTTTCCCTCACTCTCTGAGCCAGAAAAGATTGTTGTCCCTCGTCTGTTCTTCCCTACTGTGGGTCTATTTGTGTCCGTAGAAACCCAAGTAGGCTTAATTCAACCTCATGATCTCTTCCAGGTTCTGGTGCAGGCTGGTGCTAAGTGAAAGTACTGCTGTCTGCCCAGAGCTTTAGGAACTTGAAGGAATGTGGGCCGCAAGCCTCCAGCGTGCTTGGGTCTGCGGTGACCCTGTGCATTCCTACAGTGCTTGCAAGAAAATTTCGAAACGGTTTGAGGCCTTGCCCTGCTCCATCCAGAGCAAGGTTATAGAAATTTCAGACAGTTGCTTGTTCCTTTCCCTATCTGGCATTCTGGGCAGCGCACAGACCTGTACTGTTTGATGTGACCACTCGACACATATGGTTACATTTAAAACTCAGTTTTTCCTTCACACTACCTATATTTTAGGTGCTCAGTAGCCACATTTGGCAAGCGACTACTATATTGAACCATGCAGATTAGAGAACATTGATATCTTTGCAGAAATTGTTTTGGACTTTGGGTGTTAGGTGTGTTCCAGGCTCTTTGAAAATTTTATTCTATCTTTCCAACAAAACTCTCACAGAAGAAAATGAAGCTCAGAGGGAGTGCTAAAGGTGGAGTTAGCCCAGCAGCAGGGAATATAGAGTAGAAAGAAATAATGGGGATAGGCCCTGCCCTGAGGGACTGACATACAGGGTGTTACTATTAGCTGGTAAACAAGATAGAACCAAAGGCTAAGTTCTGCAACAGTGCTGGGTGCCCATGGAACTTACAGAGGGTGAGGTCAGTATGCATTGATTGTAAAGGAAGACCTCGTGGGCTAGGAGGGCACAAATGTTGGTTGAACTATGTTTTGTGCCCAACTTAATTGTAAATCCTATTTAAATCTTTGAGGACCACCATAAGGTAGCTTTAGGTCCAATGCAGATGAAGGAGTCATGGTCAGAATTGTGTGCCCGGCTTTCCTAGCCAGAAAATGGCAAGTCAGGCCTCTCCAATCCTACAGTCTGCTCTTTTCCAGAATTCCAGACAGGGAGAGAGGAATGAAATCCAGAAATGGGTAGGAAGTTTGGATTGGAGGGAAATGCCATTGGTGTGAGGGCTGTAGGGTCCAGGCACAGATACACCAGGATGGAGAGAGCGGCCAGCATGGTCATAGCAGAGCTCCTGTGCTCCTGGACAGTGAGATCACACCACACCTTCTCCCCTGAAGGTCAAAGCTTCTAGCAAATTTGGATCCGTCTCTTCAGTGCAAACGTTGAACACGCCCGTCTCCTGAAGTTGCTGTCTGAGGCACTTCTAGGTGAGTCTCATGTCTCTGCAGTCCTCAAGAGTGAGATTCTAGCTGCCTTTTGACTTTATTTTCAAAGATACTCAGGTAACAGCCAGCCTTGGGACATCTGACGTAGTGCCTCCAGGGCAGACAGCAGGCACGCTTTCTGTCCGACGTAAAGGATTTGGCTTTCCTGTGCTCAGAGAGCCTGTTCTGTGATGCAGCCCACTGCATGTGCAGGTGCCTCCTGGCTCCCCTGTGTCACCTGTGGGAAATGGGGCCGGTTGGAGAACACCGACGCTCTAGATGTTGCTGTGGTGAATAAGCAACTCCTACCAGCATCCGTGTAACTGACAGGCTACTTTGTCACCTGCCTTTGGTTGTGGGTATATCAGATCCTTCACAGTTCCTGACAGGCACTGCCCCCCAACCCAGCAGGCTCTGCACTGTGTTCCTGCTCCAGCTTCAGCAGCAGACATCCCAGGATGAGAGAACTAGAAGAGACTTGAGAGGTTATTCCTTCTGTGGATGATAGATTCTTCCAGGGAATCCGCAGTGGTAAGTATGCCGGGTCTGTCCTAGCAGATCATTTCTGTTCATTTGCTGTAGGTCTCCCTGCCAAGAGGTTCAAAACCATCCACTTAATTCAATAATCCCTGGCCATATCCTTATATCACTTTATTTTTACAACAGGTATTTTTACAATAGGCCTCCATGCTGTTTCCAGCTTGTTTTAACAGTTGAAAAAGTGGGAACTGAGGTGGTGGCTTGCCCACATTGATGCACCTGGTGAAGGTGCAGCAGAATTTGAACCCAGGCCTTTGCACCAGTTTTCTGAAGAAGTTTAAATCCTCACTTGTTCCCCTTCCAGGAGTCAGGAATTTCTGGTTCTTGGCCCAGCTGACATGTGTACATCTGACTGACCTCCTCTGACCCCAGGTTTGGATGCCATATTGTCTGCTTCCAGAACAAGGATCTTCACTATACATTGGGACCCAGGCCGCTCTGACATCTCCTGAATAAAAAGCGATGTTTAATAAAACAGTTTAAAATTTGTAATTCCGCCCAGCCTCTGTTTCTTTTTTGTGTGTTAGATACAAAGAGGAGGGCCCTGCCCTTCCTGAAGGAGTTTCAGCCAAATTTGAGGAGCCCCTGAGGTGTCTCTCATTCCCATTGCTTTTGAGACTGCAGAGTGATTGATAGAGCACTAGGACCTGTCATCAAGAGCTGTACCTTGAGATCCCAGAGTGGGTTCCACTGACTTAATAGGGTTCTCTGGCTCTTGTTCTCTACACCAGTGTGGGTCAGACTTGGTTACACACCGAAGTATTGAGACCCCAGCATGTGGATTGATACTTTTAGGATGAGTTGCTCCATCCTCAAGATCTTTTTCATCTCATAAACTGTTTTGTAATGGAAGCCTGTTTAGCTTGTTTTTGGTGATCTCTTCAAGGAATGTCAGCAGGTTAGGCCAAGGCTGATTGAGCCAGAAAAAGTTAAGTAAGCCACGTTTACGTTCAGTTTGTTACTGATGTCATGAATGGAAAAGTACCCAAAGATTCCTTCACCCTGAGTCACTGCAGCTACAGCCTGAGGAGGGCAGAGGCAGAAAGCCTCACACCTCAGAACCGCATACCAGGGGAAACCCTGCTGACATCCTCCCTGGTGAGAGGTAGCAACTCCTCACAAGCACCCTCAGGCTGGGTCATGTGGCCTTTGCGGATGTGGGCGGTTCCAGGGCCCTTGGATGGACCTTTCCCTGCAACTAACTCAAAACTAGTGTGCTCTGAGACAAGGCAAAAGTAAAAGCAAATCCTAAAATGGGTACAGCTGTGTAGGAGAGCTAAGAAACAGGAACTGGAGTCCTGCTACATAGGTCAATGGCACCAGTAAGGGGAGCCAGAGTGGGGGTCATTGAAGGGACTGGATAGAGGGCGGCATCCTGAAATTGACCTAGATAACCAGTGAAACTGTTAACCCTCAGCCCCCAGGAGCCCCTCCCAGCTGTCCTTCCTCACCCACCTGTTAGCTAGTCAACTGCCCCAGCTTGTCACACCCTTCCCCTGGGAAGTGGCAAATAGGGCTGCCGCTTTCCCTGCCTGAGAAGAGGCAGGGGCCAGCAGACCCGGAGGTCCAGCCAGATTCAGGAGGGGAAAGGAGTTTTGGTGTGCTGTCATTAGCCTCGTGAGATAAACGAGGTACTGAGTGGGAAGCCCTTTTGCGAGTTGTCAGAGTGGAGACAGTAATCATGATTGCAGTTCAGGGTCACAGCAGTAGGATCTGGCAAGCTCCACCCACGGGCCAATCCCCAACCTAAGAACAATCTTGACATCTTTACATGGGAAAACTATTCTGTGACATGAAAATTTTATCAAGTTCAGGTTTCAGTGTCTCGAGTTTCACTGGAACAACCATATCATTTTTTATGCGTGTTAATTTAATGTAAACCCTGGCCCAGGAGGTTGGGGAGGCCCAAAACTTGGGGAAGTGAAACCTTGAGGCTCTGTGAGAACTCCCCAGATACTCCTGAACTTCGGTTTGGAAAACCCTTCAAAAGCACCAGCCCAAGAGGCAGGGGATGAAGAGGGTGTTTTTAAGAGACTGGGAGGATAAAACCTGAGGAGACTTTGCTCAAAAGAAGCTCCAGGCCTGGCACAGGGTGGAATCAAAGCCTGATCCTAACAGAAGGGTCCCCTCAGAACAGTGGTGCGTAATAATGCGAGGCTTGGTTTTTTCAGGCATTTGAAAATTAGCACTTTACAATTTTGATGTTGTTAATTCAGTCACTAAGTCATGTCTGACTGTGCGACCCCATGGACTGCAGCATACCAGGCTTCCCTGTCCTTCACTATCTCCTGGAGTCTACTCAAACTCACATCTATTGAGTCATTTTAAGGTATTTGAAGAGAAAAAAGCCTTACATATCAAGCAATATTTCAAAATAAACTAGTTCTTTGAGTACAGAATCCCAAAGGTAGTAGAGAGATGACTGAAATTTGGGAAACGTCCTCCCCGTGTGAGGGGAGAGATGAGAACTGTCCCCTCCCCAACCCTAATCCAGACGCCATGTGGTCAAAATCTGAGCTGGCCAGTCTGGCCACTTCTAAAGGTGCTGCGTGGTCTATAGAGCAAAGTGAGGCCACACCTCTGTGAGGTGAGGACCGAGGTGGGACGGGGGGCCTGGAGCAGTTCCTGTCCTTACTACTAGAGGGACAGGCAGGTGGGCCTCAAGGACACAGGACCCTCCCAGGAAGCATCCAGAAGCCTGGAAGACTGAGTATCAGCATGATGAACCCAAAACATCAGGCCCCTGGTCGTGGCGGGGTATGTCGTGAAGCTGGCTTTGTCATTTGTCATTTGTCATTTATCCTGGTGTGGTCTCAAACAAGTTGAAGGATTACTGCCTAGGTTTCTGCCCTGAAGGCCTGGGTATCACAGCATTCTTTGGCTTTTTCTCAAGGTACAATGTGCCTACCCTAAAATCCATCTAGAGTTGAGGTCCGAGTTGACAGACACACAAGAGTTTTGTAGCCAGGACCACATCAAGAAATCTCTCCTCAGGGTCCCACAAGTGACCAGCAGGGCCGGGGACTGCAGAGGCTCCTCTGCTTGGGGTGAGGGTGAGATCACAGAGGGTCGGAGTTTCCTTGACCGCCTCAACCTCAACCGTTAGGCACGCCCGGAGGGGAGGGAACCAGGAAGCAGGGGTCAGAGCCCCTTGGGAGGGGACAGCAAGTGGGGAGGGCAACCCCTTCCCGGAGCCAGAAGAACCCACTTCCTACTTCACCACACTGCTGGGGCGGCAGGCGGGGAGGCTGCGGGCAGGGAGGGCTGGGCCTGTGCGAGAGCACCCCTCCCCTCAGCCGCTCTGCACAGGAAGGTTGGGGCAACCTGGCCTGGGTGCTTCTCGCGCCGGCAGGATGGAGGACGATGAAGGCCCTGAGTGCGGCAAGCCCGACTTTGTGCTTTTGGACCAGGTGACCATGGAAGACTTCATGGAGAATCTGAAACTCAGGTAGACCCAGGGCATGGGCTCCCCTTCTCCCCGTCCCCATCCCCAACTGGTCTCCATCAGCCCACCATCTGGGTGACCGCAGGGAGATGCGGGGCTGGGAGGACTGTCCCCTCAGGACCAGGACAGTCAGCCAATGCTAGAGCAAGCTCCCCAGGCCCGCGCCCCCCACACAGCCCAGGTATCTCCTGAGCCTTCCTCTTGGCAGGGGCAGGCAGGTGCCAGGCGTCTGGGCTGAGTGGCCACTGCATCTTCCTGGTGAGGCTGTGCTGAGCCCTGGGGGCTCAAAGGGAAGTGGTCAGGTAGCTCCCTGGGGTGCAGGTGGGCAAACTGAGATGACACTCTCAAGGGGACATGTGGGGTGCTTCAGGGTGTGGCTGGCAGAGGTGACACGGGGCCCTATTTGCCGGACGGCAGAGGGCAGGGAGGAGCTGGTGGTGACGAGGGATGGCAGCAGGAGCTGGCTTCATCCCTGGACAGCCACGAGGAGCTGATGGTAACCCCCTGTGCAGAGCCTAGGGACAGGTCCCTCTGAGCCCAGATGGCTGAAGTCAGACACCACCAGCCCTGAGTCAAGGCCAGGGCTGTGGGATGGAGAGTCAGACCGGAAATGAGCTTCTCTGTTGTATGAGGCACAGAACTAAGCAGATTACAAACCAGCTTCTGAGATAGGTACTACCATCACCATATTAACACTGGGACCCTGAACCCAGGGCCGCAGAGCTTGCAGATGGAGAGTCTGTCTCCAGCAGGTCCTGGGTGTGCAAGGAGCCAAGCCGGAGAACTCCTGTGTCCGAAGCAGTGGAGGAAGGGGAACCCGGGACCGGCAGTCAGGGGCAGGGCGGGTCCCAGACACCACGGGGAGCAGGCGGGCTAGGGCTCCTCCCAGGGCAGAAGGGTCAGGAGACACAGGCACCCTCGTGGGTGACTCGGTTCACGTCAAGGGTCGAGAGGTCTGAGGAAGTGCAGGGGGAGGCTGGCGGCACTGCTGCCCCAGGCACCCACCCAGGGCCTCCCAGTCCCTGCCGCCTGGGTGGGGCTGGGCGGGTCCTGCTTCTGCTACTCCGTCCCCGCCCAGGTCTTGAGACGGAAACAACTCCCTCCCTCCTCCTCCCACCCCCATCCCCTCCCCAAGCTCAACCCCATCGCCTAAGCTGCCGGTTCTGCCTGGCCCAGTGTGGCCTTGGGCAAATCAGTCCCTTGATAAAACAGAGAGTCAGGATTCCTGTGACTCCACCCCATGGAGAGCAGCTTAGATCCCAACACTACCTTGTGTGTGGGTGGGGCTCCCAGCAAGACGGCACCGGCAGACTCAAGTCAACCCCACCACTTCCCCGCCACGCGCTTCTCTGCCCTCAGTCCTGGGGTGGGCCAGGGCCCCAAGGCTTCCCACCTTGGCCCAATGCCCCGGGACCTAGGTGTGTGTCCCCTTGGCCCTGAACACTGAGGCCCTGCCCTGCCTGTGCCAGGTTCGAGAAAGGCCGCATCTACACATACATCGGTGAGGTGCTGGTGTCTGTGAACCCCTACCAGGAGCTGCCCCTGTACGGGCCGGAAGCCATCGCCAGGTACCAGGGCCGCGAGCTCTATGAGAGGCCACCCCACCTGTACGCTGTGGCCAATGCCGCCTACAGGGCGATGAAGCGGCGGTCCAGGGACACCTGCATTGTTATTTCAGGTACCTGCCTAGCATTCGGGGGCCCAGGTGCAGGCTCACAGCCTTCCTGGGTCCCAGTGTTTTCATTTGTCAATGATGGTGTGGTAGTTGGAGTGCCTGGGAGTACGGGTGGGCACAGGTTGCTGGCTAAGGGGGAGCAGCCAAAAATTCTGACTGTCCATCTGTTGTTGGCAGGAGAGAGTGGGGCAGGGAAGACAGAAGCCAGTAAGCACATCATGCAATACATCGCAGCCGTTACCAACCCAAGCCAGAGGGCCGAGGTGGAGAGGTGAGGGCAGTGAGGCGGGGGTGGTAGGGAAGAGCTGGCCTGTGTCTTGTGCCTGATGGAGGACAAGAAACACAGTGGAGCCCAGCTGAGGCCAAGTTCAGAGGCTGTCAGTAAGACTCCAAGTGACCCTCATCTAGGACCTCTCTACCCTAGGAGAGGCGAGGCCCAGCATGGGGGTGCCCTTCCCCTAGGGACGGGAAAGGGAGGAGGTGTAGAGGGCCAACAGACAGGTACTGGCCCCTCACGGGGACCCAACGGAAGCAGAGAGGTTGGCTGCCCATAAGAAAAGCCCTGGATGCCAGGCCAGTGTCAGGGCTGGGCCAGAAACCCAGAAACCAGGACCCATCTACCTGCCAGCAGCTCACCAACAGGGATCTGTGGGAGCAGCTTCCTGTGTGAGAGCCCTGCCTCTTCCTGTTAAGGTGGGGTAAGGTGGGGTTCGGGGTAGGAGTGGGGTGGCAACAGCAATGGAAATTCCCAAGCACACGTGCCTGGCAGCGCCAAGTGTCCAGATCCAGCTCCTCACCGGGCTACAGCTTTGGTCTGGGAAGGCAGGGCCAACGCCTTTCAAGGCTCAAGGCTTTACAGGAGACCCAGCGTGAGTGCCTGGCAGGTGCCTTTCCCAGCATCTCAGAGTCAAGCACCTGCAAGGGGCAGCGCAGGGTGAGACCAGGCCCTCAGACTCCCTCTCCTCCTGTGATTGGGAAGCCTCAGGCAGTGATCCTGGACGGGGACACAGTCCCGAGTGCAAGGTCTTCATGTTATAGTCCTGGCCCCTCCACCTATCCACCCCACACAGGGTCAAGGACGTGCTGCTCAAGTCCACATGCGTGCTGGAGGCCTTCGGCAATGCTCGCACCAACCGCAATCACAACTCTAGCCGCTTTGGCAAGTACATGGACATCAACTTTGACTTCAAAGGAGACCCCGTGGGGGGACACATCCACAGCTACCTGCTGGAGAAGGTGGGCCCTGCTACCAAGACCCCAGGCAGGTGGGCTGCACACTGGCCTCCCTCAGGGGGACCCGGCAGAGCTGTCCCACCCTGCTGAGTCTCCCAGCCCTGGCGCCCTGGAGGCAGGAACATACCTTCTCTGATGTCTCAGGTTCACAGGGCAGGGCTCCTCCATAGCCAGGTCCACCACCACCCCCTACCTGCCCTGTCCTGGGGGCTCTGGGACAGGTCCCTGGGATGGGGCCAGTCCCAGGCATGAGTCCAGCTGTTCCTTTCTCCACAGTCTCGGGTCCTTAAGCAGCACGTAGGTGAAAGGAACTTCCACGCTTTCTACCAGGTGAGCCATCCCCCACCCCTACTGGGCTGGGAATTCTCTGGATATGGCAGTGTGTGTACCTCATCTGACCCTGACGTGGGGTCTCCCTGGACCTGGGCAGGGCAGTGTCTACACTGTGTCTGACACTGAGGTGGTTTCTGGGCACTGGTAGTGTCTACACTGGGTGAGACCCACTGAGAACTCAGGTGATGTTAACACCATGTCTGACCCACTGAGGTGGGATCTCCTTGGACTTGGAGGTGGTATCTACATCATTTCTGACTCAACAAAGTGGGTGCCTAGACACTGGCCATACCTACAGATGTCTGATCACTGAAGTAGGTCCTCCCAGGACACAGGCAGTTTCTACACAGTGTCTGACACCAAAATGGGATCTCCCTGGATTCTAGTGGTGTCTACACCACATCGAGTGGGTTCTCATCAGACTTGTTCAGGATCTACATGTCTGACCTAGAAGTGGGTTCTCCCTGGGCTCAGGCACTGTCCACACCATCACCATGCTGACTCATGTCATGCATTCGTTGGGTCAGCAGTGGTTGAAGGGCGCCATCTGTTTCCAGGTAGGGTGTATGCGGGGGGAGTCTTTTGGAGCTCAGGAGCCTAACAGAGGGATGTCTGGGTCCTCCAGGTGCTACGGGGCTGTGAGGACAAGGAGCTGCAAGAACTGCACCTGCAGAGAAACCCTGCACTGTATAATTTCACCCGCCAAGGGGCGGGGCTCAATGTGAGTGGGGGCAGGGAGCCCAGGCTCTCACTCCCAGTCCCAGGACTCTGGGGCTGGTGAACAGTGGCTTCAGCTGGGCCCAGGGTGGTGTGAATGGCTCAGCGGGACTGGTGGGGCCTGATTCTGCAGGCTTTCAGTTGGAGGAATCAGGGCTCAGCGTGGGGAAGGGGTGCAATGGCGAGCAAGTGCACTGGGGCAGAGGAGTTGAGGTTCAGCGTGGCAGTGGTGTGCTGAGCCCTTTCTCCCCCAGGTCCTGGACATCGACGAGAAGAGCCACCACCAGGCGGTGACGGAGGCCATGCAGGTGATCGGCTTCAGTCCTGAGGAGGTGGCCTCTGTGCACCGGATCCTGGCCGCTATACTGCACCTGGTGAGCCTGCCTGTGGGCACTGTGGCCATTTACCCATGTGGTGCCTGACTGGGCACCTCCCCTGCAGGGGAAGACTGACCTCTAGCAACCCAGTGGCGTAACTGGCCCACTCCACCCTCTGCTGAAACCCAGATTGTTTCGATTATGGGTTCCCATAATATGCCTGGTCCATGTCTGGTAGATTAGCCTGTACTTAGCAGGTAAGGGCAGTTTGGGCTCAATAAAATGGAAACAGTGGCAGATTTTTATTTTCTTGAGCTCCAAAATTACTGCAGACAGTGACTACAGCCATGAAATTAAAAGATGCTTGCTCCTTGAAAGAAAAGCTATGACAAACCTAGACAGCATATTAAAAAGCAGAGATACCACTTTGCGACAAAGGTCTATCTAGTCAAAGCTATAGTTTTTCCAGTAGCCACATACAGATGTGAAAGTTGAACCATAAAGAAGGCTAAGCACCAAAAAAACTGATGCTTTCAAACTGAACTGCTGGTCTTGAGAGTGCCTTGGACTGCAAGGAGATCAAACCAATCAATCCTAAAGGAAATCAACTCTGAATTTTCATTGGAAGCACTAATGTTGAAGCTGAAGCTCCAATACTTTGGCCACTTGATGCAAAGAGCCAACTCGTTGGAAAAGATCCTGATGCTGGCAAAGACTGAGGGCAGGAGGAGAAGGGGACAATAGAGGATGAGATAGTTGGATGGCATCATCGACTCAATGGACATGAGTTTGAGTAAACTCTGGGAGATGGAGAAGGACAGGGAAGCCTGGCATGCTGCAGTCCATGGCGTTGCAAAGAGTCAGACACAACTTAGCGACCGACAACAAACATGCAGACCTGGCTCTTGCTTCTGTCACCTAAGAGTTGAGTGACTTTGGGCAGGTTACTCAGTGACTCTGAGCCTCTGCTCTCTCTGAGGAAACATGAGATATGGGCAGCACATAACCAGCTACAGGAGGACACGGTGGGACCACTCACATGACATTTCCAGTGGGAAGCCTTGGGGAAGGCTCGGGTGTGCTCCAGGAGCCGCTCCCCATGCCCCTGCCTTCCCTTCCCTGGACATGAGTGTACAGGCTCCTCTGAGACACAGAGCCTGACTCTTGATGGTTTACCATCACCAGGGAAACATTGAGTTCGTGGAGCTGGAGGAGGACAGCCTGGAGCAGGGGCGCCTGGCGGTGACTGAGGAAGTGCTGGTGGACCACGTGGCTGAGCTGACGGCCACACCCCGGGAGCTAGTGCTGCGCTGCCTACTAGCTCGCACTGTGGCCTCCGGAGGCAGGGAGGTCATTGAGAAGGGCCACACTGCGGCCGAGGCCAGCTATGCCCGGGATGCCTGTGCCAAGGTATTCTAGGGGGTGGGTGGGGAACCCCGGAGGCCTTCCTGGAGAAGACAAGGCCAGAGGCAATCAGAAGCAGCTGGCTCTTTGCCTCTCCCCAGGCAGTGTACCAGCGACTATTTGAGTGGGTGGTGGACCGGATCAATCGTGTCATGGAACCCCGGGACCGGGACCCACGGCGTGACGGCAAGGACACGGTCATCGGTGTGCTGGACATCTATGGCTTTGAGGTGTTCCCTGTCAATAGGTGGGTAGCCACGCCACCACATCCCACACTCTGACCCCTCACCACAACTGTTAGTCCTGGGGAGCTCGGGCAGAGGAACAGGATGCCCAGTGTCCATCATGGTTGGTCCTTGGCCCCTAGGCTCATGTCTTCAAGCCTGCTTCAGCTGTGCCACCACCCACTGGTGCCTGGGATGGCAAGACCTTGGCTTACTTCCCCTCACAGGACTCCCCAATCCACTTCAGGGTGTGTGTGCTGGGTGGGCTGGGGGGTAGCAACCAGGTAAAAGAGCAGCCCAGAGTGGGAGATGCACCCCTACTGGGAGGCCACTTGGGGTGCCTGGTTCCAGACCCCTCAGGCAATCTTCAGGGCATCTATTTGGGGGGAACCCTGTTATTCACTGGGCTTCCCTGGTGGCTCAGATGGTAAAGAATCCTCCTCCAATGTGGAAGACCTGGGTTTGATCCCTAGGTTGGGAATATCCCCTGGAGGAGAGCATAGCAACCCACTCCAATATTCTTGCCTGGAGAATACCATGGACAGAGGAGCCTGGCAGGCTACAGTCCACGGGGTCACAAAGAGTCAGACAGGACTGAGCGACTAAGCACAGCACAGCACAGCTGCTATTGGTTGCACTCACTCTCCACCGAGCCAGAGCCTTAGAGTGGGTGGTCGAGGCGTGACTCTGAACGGCCCTTCCACCCACCCCTCCCCCAGCTTTGAGCAGTTCTGCATCAATTACTGTAATGAGAAGCTGCAGCAGCTCTTCATCCAGCTCATCCTGAAGCAGGAGCAGGAGGAATACGAGCGGGAGGGCATCGCCTGGCAGACCGTGGGTGCCCGGCCCTCCCTGCACCCGCGGGTCCCGGGGTCGGGGGCGGTGGTGCTGGGCCGGCGGGTGTGCGGAGGAGGGCTGCGAGATGTGGACACCGGGCAGGAACACGGGCAGGAGGCTGGCGGACGGGGCTCGGGAGCTGCCCTGCTTGCCTGCCGCAGGTGGAGTACTTCAACAACGCCACCATCGTGGACCTGGTGGAGCGGCCCCACCGCGGCATCCTGGCCGTGCTGGATGAGGCCTGCAGCACCGCGGGCCCCATCACCGACCGGATCTTCCTGCAGACGCTGGACACACACCACCGCCACCACCCCCACTATACCAGCCGCCAGGTGCCCCTGCGGCCCCCACCCTGTGCCCCTCCAGCTGGTCCTGGCACTGGCAGGCGGCCCACAGTGCCACACTGCCTGTCTTGGGTGGGCGGGGGGTCTTGGTGGTGGCTCAGCCTCCTCTGCAGGGATGTCTCCCCCTTCTCCCCCAGATCCCCCCCACACCTTCTAGGTCTTGACCTTGGCTGTCCCCATCCATAGCTCTGCCCCACAGACAAGACCATGGAGTTTGGCCGAGACTTCCGGATCAAGCACTATGCAGGGGATGTCACGTAAGGGCCCCCCACTGGGCATCTGGTTTTCCCCCCCACCGCCCCTCCCCTTTTTAAGACACTGGAAATATGCTCTTCACCAGATTCACAAATGAGAAGTGTCAAGTGGGGCTTTTAAGATAGTGATTCTTAGCCCTGGCTGCATCCTAGAATCTTCTGGGCAGCTTTAAAAAAGAAAAAGCCAATTTCTGGTAGAGGGGCTGGAGATTCCGAGGTGCAGCTAGGGTGGGACCTCTGTTCTGAGCCCAGTGCCAGTTCTTTTATTTTAAAAAAAATTATTTATTTCTTTATTTATTGGCTGTGCTGGATTTTCATTGCTTGGTGGACGTTTCTCTAGTTGCAGAGAGCGGGGGATACTCTCTAGTTTCAGTGCGTGGGCTTCTCATTGTGGTGGCTTCTCTTGTTGCAGAGCACAGGCTCTAGGGCTCACAGGCTTCAGTAGCTGCGGCTCCCAGGCTCAACAGTTGTGCAGCACAGATTTAGTTGCTCTGCGGCGTGTGGGATCTTCCCAGACCAGGGACTAAACCGATGTCCCCTGCATTGGCAGGCAGATTCTTTATCACTGAGCCATCAGGGAAGCCCTGGGGCCATTTCTTGTCACCCTTTGTCAGCGAGGAGGAGCAGAGAGGCCAGATGATGTGTTTCTAATGAGCTCCCAGGCCAGGTGGACATGGCCAGTCCTCAGGCCACACACTGAGCACCAAAGTCCCTAGTGTCTTCCAGAAGTGACCATGATTATTATTAATTCCCCTGTCACACACCTCACCCGGAATTGGATCTGAGGTAACTCACAGAGAGAGGCACAAGTGTCCCACGTATCCTTCATGAGGAGAAGAAATAGAATCGAAAAGACAAAGCTGCCAGAAGTCAGATCCTATGGCCCTGAGACTTTCTAGGAACTGCAAATGAAGCCAAGATTTTGGCACTGAGCTTTCTAGCAAAGGCTAGAATGATGAATCTGAGGTTCTCCAGGCCAAGGAGCCAAACAGACCAATGACTCAGGAGTTCCTGGTTGTAACTGCAATCGCTGACATTTATTTATGGAAACTCAGTAGGCACTGTTCTGAGGGTGTGATGTCTACTGAGGCACAGAGAGTTTAAGTCACTTGTCCCAGGTCACACAGCATGTATGTGCTAAAGCTAGGATTCAGTGATGTGACATTTGTCTCCGTGGGCATAATGCAACTCATCTTTCAAGAGAGAAACTCCTGAGGGAAGAGGTCTTATATGACGAGAGGGAAAGCAGGCAGGAGAGGGGAAGGAAGAGGAGCACATGAGGAGAAAGGAAGGGAGGCTGACCAGGTGGAGGGAGGGGGAGGGGCAGGCTAGGGGGGTCAGAAGCCCCTGGTCTCCTCACTGGCCCTCCCCCGGCCCTCCCCCAGGTACTCTGTGGAGGGCTTCATTGATAAGAACAGAGACTTCCTCTTTCAGGACTTCAAGCGGCTGCTATACAACAGGTGAGGGGGGCTCTCTGGGCACGGGTGTGGGCGCCAGACGGTGAAGGCCAGGCACTCTGGCTGGAAGGGCCTTCAGACACTCCGTCTGACCCTCACAGCCCAAGGTCATGAATTTTACACGTGGACGAGCTGGGGTGGGGGCTATCCTCCTGGAGGGCATCTGGGCATGCGGCCTGTGTCCACAGCACGGATCCCACCCTGCGGGCCATGTGGCCAGATGGGCAGCAGGACATCACAGAGGTGACCAAGCGCCCCCTGACGGCCGGCACACTCTTCAAGAACTCCATGGTGGCCCTGGTGGAAAACCTGGCCTCCAAGGTACATCCCCCCCACCTTGAGTCTGGATCCTTCCAGATCCTTCTGTCTGTGCCTGGATGTCACGTTGGGTCCCCCACTGCATCCGTGCATCATGAGGAGGTGTTCCTTTCCTGTCTGCTGTGAGCCATACCTCCTCCAGCAGGAAGGGACCTGCCACTGCTCAGGTTAAGATGCCCTGGGCTGAGCCAAGGCTTGAGTAAACACAAGATGCTTGTAGCCTTCCCCCGGCCCCATTGCTTCTCAGGGATGGGCCAGGGGAGACCTCACCCAGAACTTGAGTTGGCCCAGCTCTGGTCATGCCTGGAGTCAGGATTAGCTTTCTGGAAGCTGGAGCCACCAAGACGAGAAAGTGGCACTCACATCTTGCAGAGATTGGGGCTCAAAGTCAGAGAGGGCAGCGGGAGGATGCTAGGGCCAGCCTAACAGTGGAATGTCCAGAGACTCTGCAGGGCCTCTGGGAAGGCAAGAGGAAGGGCTGAGGGGCTCTGCTGCACTGTCAGAACCTGAATGTGGGCCAGCACCCTGCCCACACCCAGCACTGGAGCTCCCAGGTCCCATTCTGCCCACCATACCCTCATCCCCACTCTCCTCCTGGCTGGCCTTGCCCTTCTGCCTGCTCTTGGCCCCCTGGCCTCCCCGTCCCCCTGAGAGAGCCTCTGTTCTATGGATGGCAGCGTGGGAGGGACAGAGACAGGCCTGAGCTCCTCGCTGCCCCTGTCCGGTAACTGTAGGGCTGTGACACTGGCCTCTCCGAGCGTCCTTTGTCCCCACAGGAGCCCTTCTACGTCCGCTGCATCAAGCCCAATGAGGACAAGGTGGCTGGGAAGCTGGACGAGGGCCACTGTCGCCACCAGGTCGCATACCTGGGGCTGCTGGAGAACGTGAGGGTCCGCAGGGCAGGCTTCGCTTCGCGCCAGCCCTATCCTCGATTCCTGCTCAGGTACAGACGGCCCCTTCTCCCGTGGCGGGGGACTGGTCCTTGAGAAGTTCCATCAGCCGGCAGGGGGTGCCCAAAGCAACGAGCGCTTTTCAGACGTCAGTGCGGAAGCCTGCACGCTGCTGCTGCGCAGGGACACTGCCAGTCTTGGAGGCCCCTCGCATGACACAAGGGGTGGGGCTGGGCAGGGTGGACTGATGTGGGCGTGGCACGGAGGGATGTGGGCGTGGCACTGAGGGTGTGGGCGTGGCAGGGAGCTGGAGTTGGAGTGGGAGTGGCTTGGGGGAAAGGGTGGGAGGGAGGAGGGGGGAGGGGGAGAGGGTCAGGGGGAGGAGAGGGGAGGAGGATGGGGGTTTAGGTCCACGCCCCTCCCCAGGGCCCAGAGCCCACAGCCCGGTCCTGCCGCGACAGGTACAAGATGACCTGTGAGTACACGTGGCCCAATCACCTGCTGGGCTCCGATAAGGCGGCCGTGGGCGCCCTCCTGGAGCAGCACGGTCTGCAGGGGGACGTGGCCTTTGGCCACAGCAAGCTCTTCATCCGTTCGCCCCGGACGCTGGTCACGCTGGAGCAGAGCCGCGCCTGTCTCATCCCCATCATCGTGCTGCTGCTGCAGAAGGTGCGGCCGGCTGAACGCCCGCCAGGGCCGGTGTGGAGGGGGGCCGGAGAGTGCTCTGAGCATTACTTGGGGGTAGGGGAGAGATGGGGGTGCACCACCCGAGGTGGAGGGGGGGGTGCGTGCACTGAGGGGACCACAGACACTGTTCCAAGTACTAGAGAAGTCCCCTGCTCACAGGTGACAAACGGAGATTGAAACTGACAAGCAAAACGTTTGGATTTGTGTTCAGGTCACCTCTGTCCTGTGGCCACCAGCCTCAGGCCCAGGTGCTCAGAACAAGAGAATCAGGAATCTGGCTTCTTTACTTCCTCCCTGTCCCTTCCTTTCTTCCATTTATCCTGAAATATTTCAAACCTGGAGAAAATCAGGCAGAATGGTGTACTAAATTCCCACACTCTGACTGCCCTGCCTCATGACCCCTGTGGTTTTGTGTAGACACCTCACCTTCATTCCTGTTATTTTGAATCAAATCATTTCATTTATAATCATTTCATTATGCCTTTCCAAAGAATAAGGACTCTCCCACCTCTCCTCATAACGTTTTTTTTTTGTTTGTTTGTTTCTCATAACGTTTTAAACATTTCAAACCTATAGAAACTGGAAAGATTCGTACAATGTACCATTCACCTGGATGGCTACAGTTATGTGTTCTTGCTCACCACCCCATCTCTGTCTGTCTTTATCTCTCTCCACATCCACATAAAGATACCCATATATTTGTATTTTTTCCCTAGCCACATAAAGTAATGACCCCTAAATCCTTCATCAGGCGTGTATCCTGAGAACAAGGACATTCCCCTTTATAATCACACCGACATTAGCCCATTCAAGAAAACTAACACTGATAAAATATAACCTACATAGCTGAATATCTAACATGTAGGCCGTATTCAAATTTCCGAAAGGGTCCCACTATGACCCGTTATGTCTTTTAAAAACCCAGAATCCAGTGAATGATGACACACTGCATTTTGTTACCTCTGATATCTCCTCTAACACACAGGGGTTATTTTTAAGAACATGACACAATACCACACCATCCCAGAAATAGGATTTAGAAAGTTGCTACTGACTTCCTGTGTCCTGTCCAGTCAGTAACCACATGTCCCCAATCATGTCCTCAGTCTGTTCGAGTCAGGTTTTAATCTGTGAGTTCATTGGGCTGCTTACCTTGTAGGGTCTCCAGTCTGGGTTTGATGGTCACATTCTCAGGGTACTCCTCCAATTTGGGGTCTCCCCATATGAGGGAAGGGCTTCCCTGGTGGCTCAGACAGTAAAGAATCCACCTGCAATGTGGGAGACCTGGGTTTAATCCCTGGGTTGGGAAGATCCCCTGGAGGAGGGCACGGCAACCCACTCCAGTATTCTTGCCTGGAGAATCCCCATGGACAGAGGAGCTTGGAGGGCTACGGTCCGTAGGGTCGCAAAGAGTGGGGCTCGACTGGGAGACTAAGCAGAGCGCAGCAGCACGTGTGAGGGAGGAGGGGCCTGGCACGGCCTAACGGAGCACCACCCCCTACTGGCCCCCCCAGGCATGGCGGGGCACGCTGGCTAGGAGGCGCTGCCGGCGACTCAGGGCCATCTACACCATCATGCGCTGCTTCCGGAGGCACAAGGTGCGTGCTCACCTGGCAGAGCTGCAGCGGCGATTCCAGGCCGCGCGGCAGCCCCCGCACTATGGCCGTGACCTCGTCTGGCCCCCACCGCCCACGGTGCTGCAGCCTTTCCAGGACATCTGCCAGGCCCTCTTCTCCAGGTACTTGCTCTCCGCCACCACCCCTGTTGGTCTTTTCCGCTCAGCTAGAGCCCATTGAACACCTGGACCAGGTCATCTGAACCCCACGGAGCCAACCAAGAGACACACAGTCCCATTGGATAAACAGGAAGACAGAGGGCTTTGAGCATCAGTTGACAGCCTATACCTCACAACCGCTAGAAGATTCCTAATGTCTTCAGCACCATTCTGGACATCCAGAGGGCTTGCAGGCCTTTATCTCCTTCCTAGGGCCCTGCAGGGTGGGTGGTGGGTTGAAGCTAGAAATGGGGGAAACTCTGCAACTGAGCCAGGCTTTGAAGGCTGAGTAGGAGTTCTTTAGGACAAGGTGTGAAGGGCAACCAGTGTACTCAGAGCAGGAGAGGCCACCTTCCATTGAGACCAGGGAGGCTGGGACACAGAGGGCAGCCAGTGCCAGGCTGAGGGGCTTGGCCTTCTCCTATTGTGTAAAGGATGGGAAAAGTCATTAACCTGTGTTCTCAGGAAAGGGAGCAGAACCAGGAGTGGGCAGGGTTAAGGCCTTCACAGCGGTCCATCTGACTACCTGGCCCTCTCCAGGTGGCGGGCCCGGCAGCTGGTGAAGAACATCCCCCCTTCAGACATGGCTCAGATCAAGGCCAAGGTGGCTGCCATGGCGTC
Source organism: Cervus elaphus (assembly GCF_910594005.1). NCBI lineage: Eukaryota > Metazoa > Chordata > Mammalia > Artiodactyla > Cervidae > Cervus > Cervus elaphus. The sequence goes on from NC_057832.1 coordinate 83,821,278, forward strand.
CCTGCAGGAGCTACGGCAGGACTGGGGCTGCCGGCGGGCCTGGGTCCGGGACTACTTGTCCTCCGTAAGTGTTGGGGCTGCGGGGGCTGCTGGCTGCCAAGGAGGGGCTCCAGGCTGAGACCTTGCCTGTGTCCACCTTAGCTGTCCTGTCTCTGGGCCTGGCTGTCCTGTGGGCTGTCCCCGTGTCCTTGCCCCTTCCCTCCACAGTTTAAGGGTTTTCACTCAGAACAAGCTGACCTAGGCTTTACTGAGAGCCTCCTCCTCTACCCTACTCCCACTCCCTTTCCTATGTTCTCAGCCCCCCATTCTCAGGCACAGGCCCCCTTGTTAGGCACAGCCCCCTGACTGGCACCCTGGCTCCCGTTGGCCCACCGCGGGCGCTGTGAGTGGCCCGCTACCCCAGTTCTGCAGGGACTGAAGCCTCAGGGGTGTGAGGTTGGCCTAAATGGATGGCGTAGCATGAAGAAGCCAGTTCCCGCCCAGCCCCTTACATCTCAGTGTCCGTCCAGGCCTGGCCTGAGTAGGTGGGTGGGTGGGTGTGAAGGACTCAGACGTGTGCCTAGAACCTTAGGACTGCAGGGCTGTGTGGCGGGCCTCAGGGAACCCAGCGTGGTGGCTGGGCCCACCGGGTCATCGTGCATGACCTGATAAGGTTTTCTGAGGTCAAGGATAGCTGTGCGGATTCTTCAGGAGTCACGGTCAATCACACATGGTCCCACGACCTCACCCCAAGCAACCCCCAACTGTCCCCAGGCCACAGACAACCCCACAGCCTCGGGCCTGTTTGCTCAGCGACTGAAGACGCTTCGGGAGAAAGACGGCTTTGGGGCCGTGCTCTTCTCCAGCCACGTCCGAAAGGTGAGCAGTGGGTTCAGGGCTGCTGGCTGATGACAGCCCTGGGCCAGGCCCAGCTAAGAGGTTTCACAACTACTCTTGAACTTCAAAAACTTCAGCTCCAACCCAGTTAGTGAGAGAATGGCTTCACAGAGGGGAGACCTCCAGCCACACCTACTGGGGAGCCCCCCAGGCCAGGCAGTGACCCTGAAATCACCTGTCCTGCAGGTGAATCGCTTCAACAAAAGCCGGGACCGGGCACTGTTGCTCACAGATCGGCACCTCTACAAGCTGGAGCCAGGCCGGCAGTACCGGGTGATGCGGGCCGTGCCCCTGGATGCGGTGAGCCCTGTGGGAGGGCAGAGGCATTCGCCAGGCTCCAGCGGGCCCAGTGTCCTGCTGGGCACTGCTGCTGGGCCCCTCCCCTCATGCCTCCCTGGGATGACCAGAGCTATCTAGAACTCAGCATCGGCTCAAGATGGCAGCTTCCCCTCAACCGCCACTGAACAGCCTGCCCATGGGTATAAGGCCTCAAACTCCATGCTCAGCCTCCTCACCCACCTCCTACTGTACTCTTGGGCAGAGCCAAACGGCCCCACTTCCCCACGTCTGCGCCTGAGCCTGCCTGGGGGTCCTCCCTACCTGGACCACATGGTCCTGGCTGCAGTGTGTGGCTTCCACCCATGGGACCCCGTCCCTTCCCTTCACCCCTCTGCCCAGCTCTATGGCCCACCTACTCCCTGGAGTCACAGCTCATACTCCCTCAGGACAAGGGACAACCCAGGGCAGAAATTGAGGCTGGAGGTCTTTATAACTCCCAAGGTGAGGGACCATCTAGTACCATGGCCACTACCAATGTGATCATTTAAATGCAATTGACAAGGAAAGAAAACCGAAAGTTTAGCTTCTTAGTCGCACCAGCACATTCAGGTGCTAGAAAGCTATAGGTGAGCAATGGTGCCATGTTAGACTTCGCAGATCTAGAATATTCCATCACGGCAAAAGTCCTCTTGTGCGATGCACCTTGCCCAACCCTCTCCTTGATGGGCAGGACCAGAAAGGGAGGAAGGGGACCTCAACTCTACAGCAGGACTGTAGAGTCTGCAGGGAGGACGGAGGACTGGAGCTAGAGGAGGTTGTCTGAAGAGAGCAGAGTGCTGGCAGGGGAAGACACCAGGGCGGACATGTGTTCCTGGGATGCTGGGCCCTCCAGAATGCAGGGTTGGGGTGGAGGGCCTGCCGCACCCTTGACCCTGAGACCCTGCCCCCCTCAGGTGACTGGGCTGAGCGTGACCAGCGGGCGGGACCAGCTGGTGGTGCTGCATGCGCGGGGCTATGATGATCTGGTGGTGTGTCTGCACCGCTCCCAGCCGCCACTGGACAACCGCATCGGGGAGCTGGTGGGGGTGCTGGCCGCGCACTGCCAGGGGTGAGTCCCTGGGCACGGGCAGGGCGGTGGCTGCCTATCTGAGGAACCTGGCCCATCCTGACCCTGACCTCCTTCCTTCAGGGAGGGACGGGCCCTGGAGGTCCGTGTGTCCGATTGCATCCCCCTGACCCAGCGCGGGGCCCGGCGCCTGGTCTCTGTGGAGCCCAGATCAGAGCAGCCAGAGCCGGATTTCCGCTGCAGCCGTGGTGCCTTCACCCTCCTATGGCCGAGTTGCTGAGAGGTTCTCCACCTGCGCCCACACCAGTGACAGATCGCAGTCTCACTGTGCAATAAAGGATGCTGAGTCTGTGATGGGCATGGCTTGTGTCTATGGGTACACAGTCTCCAGCCGCCGCCAATGTGGCAAATATCACCCGTGTCCTCTGCTGACCCCTACATCTGAGGCTGCCCCTCTTGGGTTTCTGACTGTCCCCACAGCCTTGTCTCTTTCTCTTTCCCCCACTCCTGTAGGCCCATTGTTCCTACTGGGCCACTGGGGAAGCTTGAGGGTCCCAGGGCTGTCTTGGGGGCAGGGCTTGGGCAGAGAACACACTGTCCCAGCTGCTGTCTGTGTCGGTGCTGAGTGTGGCCATCCCAGGCCCTGAGAACCCTACATCTGGGATGCTGGGAGCCAGGACCTTCCAGAGTCTGGGAGGGCATCCCTGTGCCCGGGCTTCTCCAGGAAGCCAACCCAGGGAAGGTTAGAGTGGATACACCTCTACCTGCTCTGACCAGCAGATCCCCTCCCCAGCCCCTTGGGTCCTCCCCACCCTCCTGCCCCCCAGCCCTTCATCCCAGTTCTCCAGCCCCTCCCCTTCCAGCCCTTCTCCAGCCCCAGACCTTCTCCTCTCTCGATAGGTGGCCTCTCTGCTCTCACAGCTGCTCCCTTCCTCTTCCTGGGCCACTCTGATTTGGGGGGAATCCTTGTTTAATTGTGATCCACTGGTGTGGACAGAGGTTGACCTCTGTTTGCTGTGGACTCTGGCTGTGTCATGGAAGGGCTCAGAACTTACTAAGGCTTCCCCTTGTCACACCTCTCCTCTCCTGGAGGTGGGTGGGGTAACCTCCCTGCCATGCAGGTCTGTGTCTGTCTGCTCCTGACCTGGAAGAGCAGCTTGATTCGGAACCCAGACTTGAGGCCCCCCAAAGCCCCCACATGGCCTACTCCAGAGTCTCTCCCCAGTGCTGATGGCTAAGCTGGCTCCTTCCCTCCAGCATTCTTGTCTTAGGGCAGGCACCTGCCCCAAGGCTCACACCATAAACCTGCAGCCTACCTTCACCTCCATTGATTATTTGGGGCCCCCATCAAGGTGAACTGTCTCCACCTTTAAGTAACATTGAGATCAGCACACTTATCAGCCATCACCCTGGACTTCCACCTTCTCTCAAATTCTAACCTGTGGTCTCATTCCCCGTGGCCACCAGCTGTCTGTGGAGAATGCTGCCTAGTTTGAGGCCCCCCTTCTCACTGCTCTTAGGAAGATGGCAAATCCTAATCAGATAGGACTTCCAGAATTATCCCCACCACAAGCTCAAAGCCCTTTCAGGCAGCAGGACCCCAGCCCCCTCCTTCCTTGGGACCTTTGCACATGCGTTTACCTCTGGGAAGAGTGTCCCCATTGCCTCTCTTCACCTGCTTGAGCCTCATTCCTCAGGTCCTCTCCTACATGTTCTCTATGCCTTGAGAACCCCACCTGCCCCACCCCCTTGGCCCCCTTCTGCGTAGCACCTTGTCATGAAATAGTCATGCACACAGTGCATCTCTCATGCAGCATCCCGCTCACCTGCAAACACTTCATTGGTTTTATTGTTGTTTGCTCAAGTCAGTCCTCAGGGCTGGTCATGGTGGGGCACTTAGGGACCACTCACTGACCAACGACAGGAGGTGTTTGCTGAGTGGCATCCTGACAGGGAAAGCCCCCACCAGTGAAAAAATGAAAACAAACCTAAGCTTGGGTCTGGAGAGGGTTTGCCAAGAGGGGGTCAGTCCCAAGAGCCCCTGAGCCCCTCCTGTCTCAGGAGGGCCGTCATCCACAGAAGGGGCTGCTCTCGCAGTTTTGTGTTTTGACCTGCTGAGGTTTCCCACAGAGGATGGGACATGTTCACGAAAAAGAGTTTTGTTGCCCAGAAGGGCCATGTTCCCACAAAACAAACCTGCTGGCTCTGAGGGCCATTCCCTGAGAAGACGCTGAGGTGAGGGTCTGGAGCATCCACCCCAAAGTTCCACAGAGCAGCATCAGGTTCGGCTCTTTCTGTTAGAATCGTGTTCCCCAGGCATGGATACCGCCCTCACATCTTCTGTCATCAGAGTGAGTCTGCTAGAACCTCCTTCTCAGGTTGTCTGGAGGACTACATGAGGCTGTGGGGAAGATGCCCAGCACGCAGGGGTGAGCCTTATCCGGATGCAGGGACAGGAACATCTCGTACGTGGCTCGATCAGTGGCTTCCCTCAGTGTGTCTGGCCCCTTCACAACCCCAGGAGCAGAAAAGGTGATCTCCATTTGGCAGACAAGGAAACAGAACCATTAAGGTGGCCATTTTTCTTTTCTTTTTCAAAATTTGAAGTTATATTGGTCTCCCCTCAAAAAATGCTTAGAGTTAATTCTTTCAATTAACCTTGCATACACTTCTGCCACTTTTTTTCCGATTGACATATAATTCACACACCACAAAACTCACCACTTTGATTTGGGGCATTCAGGGATTTTTAGTATATTCACAAGGTTGTGCAACCAGCCAGCACCGTCATCTAATATTAGAACTTCTCATCATGCCAAACAGGAGCTGCCGCCCACTAGCAGTCATGCCCATTCCCTTCTCCCCAGCCTCTGGCAACCACTAACCTACTTTTTGTGTCTATAGATTTGGTTTATTCTAGACAGTTCACATAAGTGGAATTGTACAATATCTAATCTCATTTGTCTGGTTTCTTTCACTTAGCATAATGTCTTCAAAATCCAGCCATATTGTAACATTGTATCATGTCAGTACTTCATTCTTTTTTTTTTTAATTAAAAATATTTATTTATTTGGCTGCATGGGGTCTTAGCTGCTGCATGTGGGATCTGTTTCCCTGACCAGGAATTGAACCCAGTCCCCCTATATTGGAAGCACAAAGTCTTAGCCACTGGACTACCAGGGAAGTTCCAGTACGTTATTCTTTTACAGACAAATAATATTCTATTGTTAGTATATACTGCATTTTGTTCATCTGTTAGTCAGTTGATGGACATTTGGTTGTCTATTATGAGTAATTGTGCACAAGTTTTTGTGTGGATATAGGTTTTCAGTTCTCTTCATATGTACCTAGGCGTGGGATTGCTGGGTCAAACAGTAACTCTAAGTTTAACATTCTTGAAGAACCCCTAATGGTTCCAAAGTGACTGCACCAGTTTACATTCCCACCACCAATGAGTATAAGGGTTCTAGTTTCTCCTCATCCTTGTCAACATCTGTTATTTTCTTTTTTTTTTTTTTTTAACAAAGTAGCTCAGACACTTGAGAATTTTTCTTTTTTAATATTTATTCATTTATTTGGCTGCACTGGTTCTTAGTTGCTGCATGTGGGATCTAGTTTCCTGACCAGGGGTCAAACCTGGGTCCCCTGCATTGGGAGCTCAGAATCTTAGCCACTGGACCACTAGGGAAGTCCCAGATTTTTTTTTTAATATGCATTTATTTGATTTTTGGTGTTTAGATCTTGCTGCTCACGGGCTTTCTCTAGCTGTGGTGAGCCGGGGCTATTCTAGTTGCAGTGCTTGGGCCTCTCATTGCTGTGGTTTCTCTGGTGGAGTACAGACTCTAGGCACATAGGCTTCAGTAGTTGTGGCATGTGGGCTCAGAAGTTGCAGCTCAGGGCTTCAGAGTGCAGACTCACTAGTTGTGGCACATGCGCACATGTTGCCCCACAGCATGTGGGATCTTCCCAGACCAGTGATCAAACCCAGAGCAGTGTCCCTTGCATTGCAAGGCAGATTCTTAACCACTGGACCACCAGGGAAACCCCAACATTTGTTATTTTCTGTGTTTAACAGCCATCATGAAGAGTGTGAAGTGATGTCTCACTGAGGTTTTCATTTGCATTTCCCTCGTGACTGATAATATTGGGCAACTTTCATGTGCTTATGGCCATTTGTGTACTTTGTTTGCAGAAATGTTTCTTCAAGTTTTTGGTCCTTTTCTTTTTTGGCTGTACTACATAACATTCAGGATTGTAGTTCCCCTAACAGGGATCAAACCAGCACCACCTGCAGTAGAAGAGTGCAGTGTTAACTACTGGTCTACCAGGAAGTCCCTTTTGCCCATTTTTAAATTGAGTTACTTGTCTTTGATTATTGAGTTGTAGGAGTTCTTTATATATTCCAGATACTCTGCTACTTTTTAAAAATTAATTAATTGGTCTTCGTTGTTGCATGCAGACTTTCTCTAGTTACTGTTCATTGTGGTGCACAGGTTTCTCACTGTGGTGGCTTCTCTTGTTGCAGAGCATGGGCTCTGGTGGACACAGACTTCAGCAGTGGCAGCACACAGGCTCAGTAGTTGTGGGACATGGGCTTAGTTGTTCCTTGGCATGTGGAATCTTCCTCGACCAGGGATCAAACCTGTGCCCCCTGCATTGGCAGGCAGATTCTTATCCACTGTACCACCAGAGAAGTCCCTCTGCCACTTTTAAAATAAGCAACAATATAAGGTTTCATTGTTTTATATTAATGAGTAATGAGTTTATGTGCTCAGTTATGTCCGACTCTTTGCAACCTCATGGACTATAACCCACCAGGTTCCTCTGTCTATGGGATTTTCCAGGCAACAATACTGGAGTGGGTTGTCATTTTCTTCTCCAGGGGATCTTCCCGACCCAGGGATCAAATCCACGTCTCCTGTGTCTCCTGCATTGCAGGCAGATTCTTTACCCACTGAGCCATTGGGCAAGTCCCTGTTTTATATCGTGCATAGGCTAAAACCAGAGTTACACTGACTATTGGGAGGGAGCACATCAACAAATGTGTGTCTGAAGTACTAGGAGAGACCAACTTCTCAGCTCAATCTGATTCAATGAACCTCATCCTGATTCTGGGTGAATGCCTAACCTGAGTGTTTCCCTAATAAATTGAGAGCTGGTGTTCTGCCTCACGAGTCTGCGGGGAGAGGTGGACTCATGTGAGCACCATTTATCTCAGAAAGGTGTGTGCTGTGAGATGATGTGTGGGCTGTTGACCCTTCCCTGGTGGTCACTGCGGTGCTTCTCCAAGCCAGGAGCAGCTGGGTCTGGCCCCTGTTCACCAAGACCCCTCGCCAGCCATGTGGAGTGGAAACCCAGAGGTCTGTCTGGACAGCAGGTCATGCAGGTGTATGTGGTCTTGCAGGTGGGCACAGGTAATGGGTGATCTTACCGCCCCCTCCTGAGCCCCAGAAGGGATGAAACTTTGCCCACACCAGGAAGTGTGCTCAGCCCCCATGCTTGAGAATGCAGCAGTATCTTCTAGAAGCTCTGTTTTGATCCCAGGTAGGATGATTAGTGTTCCTAGGTCTGCCATCCCATCTCTGAGAGTCCTCCAGCCGCTGCAGGCACCCCCCACAGCTTCCCTCCCGGGAGCCCAGGCAAGGCCTTGGGCCAGTGAGATGGATCAGGAATAGTAAGAGATGGTAGAGCCGGAGCCAGGGAGGGGGTGGTCCACATTTGTTATGATAGAATAATATGCGCTGTCTTTGTGTCTCTTGTGTAGAAAAAGATGGGAGGAGATACCAAAACGTTAAGGGTGCTTGGGTCTGGCTATTGGGATTATAGGTGATTTCTAGCTTATTTTTGCAGGTGCTTTTCATTTTTCTCCCGATTTCCACAATAAATATCACCAACCTGAGCTGGCCTGACTGGCAGGGCCCTGGGCAGGCTGCTATGAGATCCATGAAGCGAAGCCAGTGTTGTCAACCCCCTGACACCTTCCCTGAGAGCCTCTTGCAGATGCCCAGGGTTTCAGCACGGGGTCTTGATGGAGGCAGCCCAGAGATGAGATGCAGGATGGGGTGAGGGCAGCTCCCTATGTGAAGGCACTCCACTGTCTGGTTTGCCAGAGCTGTGCCCTGTTCTTTTCTCCCCCAAGGTTAGTTGGCAGACTATGCTTTTTACTTTTGCTTGAGGGAAAAATACCCTTCTGGCCTGCAAAAAGACAGAATATTCCAGAAACCAAATCTGAACGAGCAGACCATCTGTTCTGTTTAAATCTTCACTGAGCTGAGCAAACAGTCGAACGATGCTACAGGTGGAGAAAGGGCATGATGCAAAGGTCCCCATCACAGCACTGTGCAGTCACGGCCCCAAACCCACTTTCCCAACTCCACCCATCACTCTGCCCTCAGTTTCCCAGGGTCAAAAACATGCCATCAAGCAGTCCATACAGTTCCCAAGTGAAGAAAGCAGGACAGAAACCCTCCACTCTCCTGCTCTCGCCCTGCAGTCAGGCAGGCTGGATTCCTCCCCAAAGCAGCATGGGCCGCACCAGCTGGCTGTCATGACCCCATGTGGAACCGAGGGGACCAGAGAGCTGAGAGAGGCTTGGTCTGAATGGCAGGCTGGACATGGAGGGGAGAGGCCAGGGCAAGGAGTAGTTCAGGGATCTGAAAACCCCATAAGTGTTGGGATTGAAGCTGGTGACGGGCAACACAGGCTGGAAGGGACAGGAGAGAGGATGATGGAGTTAGAGGCCAGAGTGGAGCGGAGGCCTGGGGACACAAGGCCGTCAGGGTGACTCAGGTCTTGTCTGGAAATAAGTAAGTGTTCATAGGAGAGGCGTAGTCTTTCCAGAGTCTTGGAAGAGTTTCGGCAACAAGAACCCAGTACTGGCAGCCTGTCTGACGGGCGTCTGATTCAGCCCCCAAGATGCATTACTCAAGCCTCAGTGCTCACAGGGAGTGAGGGTGTGCCCACCCTGAAGCCTTTAGTCAAGGAGAAAATCTCTCCCAGGAACCCCTGGCCAGGGACTGGGCTTGTGCCATTGCCTGAGCCTCTTGTTGGCTGGGAAGATGGCAAGACCTTGATTGGGGTGCAAATACCCAAAGCCCAACCAGAGGAGGAGGGCAGAGGTGTGTGTTCAGATCTGCCTGTACTGAGGAAGTCGCCCTCATCACTTGGTCTGGCAGAGGCTCATGGGCCAGCAAGGGAGTGGGCACGCTTCCTGGGGGAGAAAGGGGTGCAGGTGTGCCCCGGTGGCAGCTGGGGTCCTGGGGAAGCTAGAGGCACCATCACTGGAAGGGGACATCTCATGTGATTGGTTTGGGGGAGGGGGCATATGCTTGGCTTTCTCTGCTTGGTCCTGAGTTGGAAATAGGGACAGAAATAAGCTGTCAGTTATTGACAAAGTGCTGGCCATTTGGGGCCAATCATTACAGGGGTTATTGTTTAGCTTCCTGGGTTGTCCCTAGAGACAGTAGGCTGGCTTCCTTCAAGTCTGACTTAGCAGCCGACTCCCTTGGCTGACCACTGCGGCTTGTGGGTGAGAGGACTGTTTTTATAAACAGCATGGCTATTGTCTGTATATTCAGTCTCTCATTGGCTGGTGCTAATCGGCATGTCCTCGGCTGTGGGGACCCTTGCCTCAAGTCCAGGGGACATCTGAACACAAGAATCAAAACAGTGGGGCAGTGGTCACATAGAGCAGTCTTCCAAAGACACTTTTTAGCAATGGTCTCGTGAAGGGTAGCCACGACTATTCCAATCACTAGTAAATGGGCAACCCCACTGGAAAATGGAACCTAGTAAATTAAAAGGCCAGCGATTTGATTTATACATTTACCTGTTAGATTTTTATTAGTATGAATCAGTCCCCAAAACTCAAGTCACCTCTGTGTGCACTCTGGCAGGGGTTCCAAAGAAAGATCACACAAAGATCTGGTAATGGGATCAGAGTATCAGACAGGGAGCCTTCCTGGAAGGAGCACCAGTCTCTCCGAAAACCATCACATGGCTTCTACTTAGAATTTCAGCATTTACAGAAGGTTAGGGGGAAATGTGCCTATCAGCATGGTTTTTTCGTCTTATGACATAGTGGAATATAAACATAGTGACAGAGATTTGAGTTGGATTATTTATTCAAATCAAAATTGAGAGTAAAAGAGTTAAGTTTCCTGTTGGAGTAGTATTAGGTTTAAGGATAAATTTAGTGCTAGAGGCGGCACTGGGCTTGGGGTTAACTTAACTTTAGGGTTGGAGTTTGTTTTAGCTGTAGTTCTACTGGAACAGGGCCCACACTTACTTATTTATAGCGTTGTTAACCCTCGGGCTTCCCTGGTGGCTCAGACGGTAAAGAATCTGCCTGCAATACAGGGGGCATGGGTTCGATCCCTGGGTCAGGAAGAGCCCCTGGAGGAGGGCATGGCAACCCACTGCAGAATTCTTGACTGGAGGATTCCATGGACAGAGGAGCCTGGTGGGCTACAATTAAAGGGATCGCAAAGAGTCAGACAAGACTAACATTTTACTTTTATTAACCTTCACTACGTTTGTAAAGGCCCATCTCTAAATACAGCCACAGTGGAAACTGGCACTTCAACATGTGGGTTTGGGGGACACACAAACATTCAGCCTTAGTTAGTCTCAGGGTTTGGAATGGTTGACTGCTTAGGGTTAGGGTTAGGGGTGGGCTGTGGTCAGTACTAGAGGTAATGTTAGACTCACATAAGAGCGAGGAAGCTACTGTTAGGATTAAGGTAATTTTAGGGGCGGGGAGGGCCTATTAAGGCCAGGGATTAGAGAGAGCTTTAGGATTAGGACTCGGTTTGAGGGAATGTTATGTTTCTCTTTTTTTTTGGCTGCCCTAGGTCTTCGTTGCAGAGTGAGGGCTTTCTCTAGTTGTGGCCCACAGGCTTAGTGGCCCAGCAGCATGTGGGATCTTAGTTCTGACCAGAGATAGTACTCATGTGCCCTCATTGAAAAGGGAAGTCCCAGGAAGGCAATGTTTCATCTACTGTGAGTGGTAGGTTCCAAGCCTGAATTAGGGTTAGAGTTCAAGTCAGAGTTAAATTAGGCTGGAATCAGGGTCATAGTTATAGTTAGATTTATGATTAAGGGTAGGAATGAAATTTAGAGTTAATGACAGCCTTAACTTTTGGGTTAATGCTAGTTACCATTAGGTACGGGGTAAGTCTTAGTGCTAGGGTGGTAAAAGTTTAGGGTTGAAGTTTGGTTCAGCATTAGGGTTAAGTTTAAGGTTGCTTCCCTTGTGGCTCAGCTGGTAAAGAATACGCCTGCAATGTGGGAGACCTGGGTTTGATCCCTGGGTTGGGAAGAAACCCTGGAGGAGGGAAAGGCTACCCACTCCAGTATTCTGGCCTAGAGAATTCCACAGACTGTATAGTCCATTGGGGTCGCAAAGAGTCGGACACAACTGAGTGACTTTCACTTTCAGGTTAGGGCTAGGTTTAGAATTAAGGTTAGGACTTCCCTAGTTGTAAAGTGGATAAGAATCTGCCTGCTAAAAAAAAAAAAAAAAAAAGAATCTGCCTGCTAATGCAGGGGACACAGATTTGATCCCTGGTCTGGGAAGATTCCATATGCTGTGGAGCAACTAAGCCTGTGCGCCACAGCTACTAAGCCCGCGTGATGAAACCACTGAAGCCCATGTGCCTAGAGCTTGTGCTCTGCAACAAGAGGTGCCCTGAGCACCACAGTGAAGAGTAGCCCCTGTTTGCCATAGGTAGAGAAAGCCAGTGCGCAGCAGCAAAGACCCAGCACTGCTAAAATAAATAAAGACAGAAAAATTTTTTAAAACAACAAAATGTACCTTTAAAAAAATTAAGGTTAGATTTAGGGTTAAATTGAGTTTTAGTGTTGAAGGTTGGATTAGAATTAAGGTTAGTTTAGGATCAAGACTGTGTTTAGAGATGCAATGATAAATCTTAACTGAGACAATATAAGAATTCACTATGGTGAGAGGATATAAGATTAACACAGAGAAATGCATAATAGCCTTCACATACACAAATCACAAACAGCCTTCATATACAGTGGTAGAGCAAATGATATGCAATATCACGAAAGAGAATAAACTACTTAGGAAGAAACTTGAAAAGGAATGTACAAAACCTGTAGAAGGGAAACATTAAAGCATTCCTGTAAGACACAAGCCTAGATGTGAATAAATGGAAGATATGTATTTCTTAGTCTTAGATAGAACAAGTCAATATTATTATGATGTCAGTTTCCCTAAGTTAATTTATAAATTCAACACAATTCCCATAAAAACACCAAGATCTTTTGTGAACATGGATGAGTTGATATGAAAGTTTATAGGGAAAAATTACCAGGATACAATAGCCAGGAAATCACAAGCCACAAGCCCTACCAAACACTGAAACATGAAAAGTGTGGTAGAAAACAAAACTTAAATAGTAAGCAGGCAGTAAAAGGCATTATCTCCTTGAATTTAAAGGGAATGCCTATATAGTTCTGCCATATGGTGGGTTTGGCTTTGACCTGAGGTTATTAATAAAACATTTCTTACACTATTGAGTAACTTTAAATTGTCAATGCAGTTGAATTTTGTTCAACTATCTGTCCTGTATCTATGGAGAGGCTTGTCATATATTATTTGAATTATATTGACTATATTAATTATATTATTATATTTTAAATTCATCTGGAAGGCATGAATATGTGATAATAACCAGAAAAGTACAAAGTTAGAAGATAAATTAGGAGGACACACCCTACAAATTTTAACATATTGGTACTAATTTTGAGGCTCCATGACACCAGGACAAATATAAAGAACAGACCAATGAAATGAATTAGGAAGTCCAAAAGCAGAATTCTATTATAAAGATAAGAAATATGACAAATACAGCTGCAAAGAATTGCTGCTTTCTTAATAAACATTTTGAGGATAAAACTGCTAGGTATCTGGAAAATGGTTTCTATTGCACTACATGTTTTTGTTGTTCAGTCGCTAAGTCATGTCTGACTTTCTGCAACCGCATGAACTGCAGCACACCAGGCTCCTCTGGCCTCCACCATCTCCCAGAGTTTGCTCAGATTCATGTCCATTGAGTTGGTGATACTATCTAACCATCTCATCCTTTGCCATCTCCTCCTTTTGCCTTCCATCTTTCCCAGCACCAGAGTCTTTTCCAGTGAGTTGGCTCTTCAAATCAGGTGGCCAAAGTATTGGAGCTTCAGCTTCAGTATCAGTCTTTCCAATGAATAATCAGGGTTGATTTCCTTTAGAATGGACTGGTTTGATCTCCTTCCAGTCCAAGGGACCCTCAAGAGTCTTCTCCGACACCACAGTTCGAAAGCATCAATGCTTCGGCGCTCAGCCTTTTTTATGGTTCAGCTCTCACATCTGTACATAACTACTGGAAAAAACATAGCTTCGACTATATGGACCTTTGTGAGCAAAGTGATATCTCTGCTTCTTAATATGCTGTCTTGGTTTATCATCACTTTCTAAAATTAATATAGGTTGAGTAAAGTTTTAAATGTAAAAGAAAACCATTAATAATATATATCAAATTTTATATTATCTTGGCAGTGGGAAATCTTTTTAAACATAAGAGCAAAACATAAAATATTAAAAAATAAAGGCATAAAATACAGCAAAATATGTGTATATATACACATATGTATGTGTTGCATATATGTATATAACTATGTGAAAAGCAATGGAGAAGGCAATGGTGCCCCACTCCAGTACTCTTGCCTGGAAAATCCCATGGACGGAGGAGCCTGGTAGGCTGCAGTCCATGGGGTCACTAAGAGTCGGACACGACTGAGAGACTCCACTTTCACTTTTCACTTTCATGCATTGGAGAAGGAAATGGCAACCCACTCCAGTGTTCTTCCCTGGAGAATCCCAGGGATGGGGGAGCCTGGTGGGCTGCCATCTATGGGGTCAAACAGAGTCAGACACGACTGAAGCGACTTAGCAGCAGCAGCAGCAGCAGCATGTAAAAAGCAAAGTTCTTTAATCCACAAAAAAACCCACAAATGAAAAAAAAAACCCACAAATGAAATTAAATGAGAAATGATGAAATAAAAAAATCATAGCATATATGTCAAGTTTTTATATTCATATATATTGTCCTTACAAATCACTTGTAATATTTTTTTTTAAATCACTTGTAATATTGCCAGCCTTCTGGAAAACTGAAAAAAGTACACATATAGGACTTGCATAGAGAAGAAATACAAATGGTCTATAAATTCATGAAAAAATATTAAATGTTGAATGTAATAAGACAAGACCGAGCAACTGAACTGAACTGAACTGAACTGAGTAAGACATGGGAATGAAAACATGAGATACCAACTTTCACACTTTCACGTGGCTTATGAAAAGCAGGGATGCATCTTAAAAAGTAGTCTAGGAAGACAACATTCATTTCAAAACTGACACAGCAGAAATATCAAGTCAATACTGTATTTAAACTTAAGACCTTGGAAAACTTGTAAATGTTCAAAAATGAGTTCAGTAAGCCGTGGTTGAGCATAGAAAGGAACATAATGCTACCATTAAGACTGTTGAAATAATATTTAATGACATGGGAAGATGTTAACCTAAGCAAAATGAAGTAAGTAAGTATAGAATAATTATAGCTCACAGTTTTGCAAATTATATGGTTGTGTGTTAAAGAGGCAGGACAGGAAAGAGATCTTACTGCTAAAGGTGCTGTCTTTTGTATGACCTCATTGTGTCTTTATTTCCTTTTACTCAGCTCTATCCTCTGAAGTTTATGCTCTGAACAAATTTTATGTGGCAGTAAGAGAAAAAAAAAAACATTCTGAGCCCAGATCACACCCTTGACAAGGAACTGTGCCAGCGAGCCTGGGGATGTGGGTCTGGAATGCAGCCTTCCCTAGCATATTTCTCTCCACCCCTGAGCAGAGCAGGGTGGGCAGCAGGGATCAGGGGACAGTGATGGGATTCCTAGGGTCTAGGGACTGAGCCTGCCCTTTCTCCTGGGAACGGATTACAGCTGCCTCCATCTCCTCTCAGCTTCACACCATGGGTGTGGCTCCAAGGACCACGTGACATCCATAGACCCAAGGTCTGCGGTTCCCTGCCTCCTCAGCTTTCCCGGGTCCCAGAGCCTCACGGGGCACCTGCAGATATCGGGCTGCAACTGGTGGGGACACCGAGAAGGAAGAGGGCAAGCGAAGCCCTTTAGAGAGCCGCCCCGCATTCGGGGCCTGACGCAGTTCAGTGAGAAAAAGAATCCTTGGGCCATTGAGTGAGTGGTTCAGCGGGCTCTCTACTCTTGACCCTGGCATCCTGCCTCTCTGGTAGCAGAAAGCCCATCCTCACTGGAATAGCGAGGTTAGTACTTTTTAAAACATCGTCACTTGGCAAAGTGGAAAACTGGTAGCTACATATGGGGAACTTTTGCTCATTCGTGAAATCCCAGGGCCTGGGAATCGATGGTCTAGAGACAGCGCTATCCAACGGAAAGAAATAGGATTCAGCCCACATATGGAATGTTAAGCTTTCTAGCAGCCACGCTGCGTTTTAATCATATTTTATTCAACACAATTTATTGAAAATATTATAATTTCAACCTGGAACCAATAAAACATTATTTAATACCACATTTAACTTTGGGGGGGGGGGGTACTGTCTTTGACACCCAGTGTGTGTTTTCCACTGGCTGCACATCTCAGTTTGGACTCGCCCGATTGCAAGTGTTCATAGCCGTGTTGCTGCCAGCGCACAACACAACTGGAGAGCTCTGGAGGCCCGCAAACCATTCAGGACCAATCAGTGAATGGACCAAGGAACCCAGAGGAAGGCTAAATCGCCAGGGATCTTGTCCAGGAAGAGGAGCGCCGCGCGAGGTGCAGTCGATGGCCAGCAGGGGGCGCGGGCGCTCTGCGGCCGCCGGATTTCTCGTGTTTCTGCTCTATCCGTTCTGGCCCCTGGTGGGGGGATTTTTTGCAAAAACCCTGCTAGCATCTTCACCCAAAAAGAACACCCAGAGATTTGGAGGTGGTCTGCGCCCTCAGCACTCCCCTTCTAAAAGTTGAGGCCCTTTCCAGAAGGCCACACTCAGCAAGTGGTGGGTAAATACTCATAACCTAACAGAAGGCTTGAGTGTTCATTGGATGGACTGATGTTGAAGCTGAAACTCCAATACTTTGGCCACCTGATGCGAAGAGCTGACTCATTTGAAAAGACCCTGATGCTGGGAAAGATTGAGGGCAGGAGGAGAAGGGGATGACAGAGGATGAGATGGTTGGATGGTATCACCGACTCAATGGACATGAGTTTGGGTAAATTCTGGGAGCTGGTTTAAACTCTGGGAGATGGACAGGGAGGTCTGGCATGCTGCAGTTCATGGGGTAGCAAAGAGTCGGACATGACTGAATGACTGAACTGAACTGACTGAACTGAACTGACTGAACAGGAGGCCATGCTCAGTGGGAGGCCAAATGGGATGAATGAATGATTGTCATCCAAGGCTCTAGTGGGGTGAAGGAAAGATTCAGGTGGCTACTCTTTCTTTCACATCTGCCAGGTTAAGCTCAATGTCAATATTTGAATACAAGGGCAGAACTGGCTGGAAGGCAAGACTGAAGACACTTATTCTGACATTTCCAAAGCACTTAACACACAACTCAACTAATCTCAACCAACTTCAAAGTGAATGCCCTCATTTCCCAGCTGAGGGAAATGGGGAATCTATCTTCCTGGGGACCCTGGGGAGACAGGAAGGGAGATGAGCTACCCCCATAGAGACTAGCTACCCCCGACCAAGACCACCACTTCTCCCATTCAGTCATTCCTTCAGCAAATATTTATTAAGAAGCTGCTGTGTGTCAAACATTGAGCTCTGGAGCAGGATTGTCAAGAGGAAGAGCAGAGCTCTGTCTTGGAAGGTCAGCAGTACCTGGAGGACAGAGGCCAGCCCGGCCATAGGGGTTAAATCCAATCAGAGTGACTCCAGGACACAAGTGGAGTGTCCGGTCCAACATTCCTCTCCAACATGGCCAAGGCTGGGGTGGGGGTTGTGTGCAGAGGGGAAGGCCGACCCTTCCACCCACTGGAGCATCCTGGAAGTCACTGCTGTGAGCCCCACGCAGTCATGCTCCAATGA
Source organism: Cervus elaphus (assembly GCF_910594005.1). Classification (NCBI taxonomy): domain Eukaryota; kingdom Metazoa; phylum Chordata; class Mammalia; order Artiodactyla; family Cervidae; genus Cervus; species Cervus elaphus. The sequence continues at coordinate 83,838,622 of NC_057832.1, forward strand.
CTTCAAGACTCCTGCAGGTGCTGCCCTGGCTTTTCCCAGGAACCTGGTTGGAAACCTCTTTGGTGAGGCTTGTCCCTCATCCCCGAAACCCTGGGTGGGGAGTCTCACCCATGATGAGCCTTCCCAGGTGAAGGAAGGAACAGTGATCCTACCTGGGAGCTTGGGGGGCTGATCAAAGCAGAGGTGAGTTAGGACACACATAGGCAGAGGAGGCCCCTAACCACCACCCCACCTGTGAAAGCCAATGGCAGAAGCTCCTGGCTAGTGGGAGGCTTCTTTGTGTGTTCTGCAGCCAGTGGAGTCCCTGCCCTAGGGGGCCTACACTCAGAACTGTACTGAGCTCCCAGAGTTATAGCTGCTGGTAAGTTGAACTCTGACCCCAAATCCCCATGTTGATGCCCTAACCCCCAGGACCTGAGAACCTAACAGTATATGGAGATAGGGTCTTCAAAGAGGTGATGAAGGTAAAAAGAGGCCTAATTCAACAAGACCAGTGTCCTCATCAGAAGAGGCGATGAGGACACAGACTCGCACAGAGGGATGACTGTGAGGACACAGACCAAGGACCTCTATCACCATGCCAACGAGAGGCCTCAGAAGAAACCAGTCCTGTAGACACCTTGATCTTGGACTCCCAGCCTTCAGTATTCTGAGGCAATTAAAGTCTGTTGTTTAACCCCACCACCCCGCCCCTCCCTACCCCAGTCTGTGGTATTTGTTATGGTGACCAGAGTTGACCAACACACAGCCACCCTCTGGTCCCTGTGGCCTCTGCCTTCCCCCACATGCATCCATGGATGCATCTCTTCTTTGCCCTTTCTAGCTTGTGATAGAGGTTCTACATCAGCCCATTTGTACCACGGTTGGGGATCTGCAGACACACTTCCAGCAGCCCACCCTCCATTCAAACTGCCTGACACTCCCATGGGAGGTGGACCCTGCCTTGTGTCTAGCCCCAGTTGCTACCCCAGTTTCTCAGAGGCACTGATGTTCCTGGAAGTCCTGACTGGTCCTAAACCACCAGACATGGGTAATCCTGCCGAGAGGGAGGAGGTGATTCAAGTTCCATCTAGGGGATTGAGGAGTAGCCTGGGAGAAGTGGAGGACACTCCCTGGCCACAGAATGTGGGACACGGGGCACTTATCTTAAGTTTTCCCACATAAAGTTATTAGTTTCCAATCTCTTAAAGTCACATTTAGGGGAAAAAGATAAAACAGACTGTGGGGAAGCAGACTTAGAAATCTACACTGGGACTTTACTGGTGGTACAGTGAATAAGAATCTGCTTGCCAACGCAGATTCCCAGTTCGATCCCTAGTCTGGGAAGATTCCACATGCCACAGGGCAACTAGGTTCGTGCGCCAAAACTACTAAAACACTTGCACTGTAAGCCCACAAGCCACAATTAGAAAAAGCTTGCGCAAAGCAGTGAAGACCAAGTGCAGCCCCCCAAAAAAAACCCCACAAATTAAAACAAAAGAAAATAAATCTACACTGTGAGCCACAGAGGTGGAAACGCAGACGTCCAAGCGCTACCTCTGACCCAGTGGGCCAGGCCTGCAGATTTCCCAAGTAAAAATAACTGGGCACTGGGGCATTGTTTATAACCAACACAAAACGAAATAACCTGGATTCCCAGACACAAGACACTCAATGCTACCAGCTCATTTAAATTGGTGATCATTAAATGGGCTTCCCCGATGGTTCAGTGGGTAAAGAATCCACCTGCAATGCAGGAGATGAGGGTTCGATCCCTGGGTTGGGAAGATCCTCTGGAGGAAGAAATGGCAACCCACTCCAGTATTCTTGCCTGGAAAATCCCATGGACAGAGGAGCCTGGCGGGCCACAGTCCACAGGATCACAAAGAGGTGGACACGAATGAGTGATGAGCGCACCCACACATACAATAACAATAAAAATATGGTGACAATAAAAATATGCTATGTAAAGGGGGGAACTATTCATATCAATATACTATATATAACTACACACTAATTACAACATAAAAGTAGATATGCATGTTGATAGAAACTAGAAGGGAACTGGAAAAATTAAAAGGAAAGATTATGTATAAAATGTTTTCATTTTAAACTTCCTTTAATGTTTTATGAAAGTTTTAATAGATGACACTTTAAAAATATTTTTATCCTCTGAACTAAAGCTTGTGTTCAACAAAGAAACAACTCAATAGAAGGATAAGAAGGGGGATGTCTCATTTGCTAAACCCACAAAGCAGGCAGGAAAATACTGTTTGGAAAGAGAGAAAGAAAGTATAACCCCCTCCCTGGACCTGAAGTTTATCCTTTTTTACTCTGAAGACCGGAGAAGCCAGACTTTGGAAATAAAAGCACATTCAAGGCTCTGATCCATGGCTCTGCCTCTTGGTGTCAGGTTCCATTTTGGGATAGATTCAGCTACTGCCGGTGGCTTGGGAGCAGATGGTGAGGCAGAGGCTCCAACAGTGGGGACAGCCAGGACCAGGGCTAGAGAAAAACAGGGGTTGGTCTCAGCCACATAGAGTCTGAGATGGAAGCAGGACAGGCAGCTCTATCCAGTGAGTGAGAGAATCCAACACAGGCGGAAGGTCAAGGGCTCTGGTGAGGACGTGACCCACTGGAAAGCAGTGAGAGCTCAGAGTCCCTCAACACTCAAGGACAAGGTGTGACGGGCCACTGGGACCCAGAGGGGTGGCAGTGGGAGGTGACCAGGGCAGGAGCACAAATAACTGTTTTAAAAATGTATACAGAACTCCTAGCCCAATGGAAATGTAGACAAAAACCACAAACAGGCATCTCACCAACAAGCACAAAAAGAGATGCCTGGCCTCCTTGTTTTTCTGTTGTTGCTGTTTGTATGTTTTTAAAACTTTTCTTTTGTACTGGGATATAGCAGATTAACAACGCTGTGACAGTTTCAGGAGAACAGAGAAGGGACTCAGCCACACATACACACGCATCCGTTCTCCCCCAAACTCCCCTCCCATCCAGGCTGCCACATGACATTGAGCAGAGTTCCATGCGCTATACAGTAGGTCCTTGTTGGTAACCCACTTTAAATACAGCAGTGAGTACACACCTATCCCAAACTCCCTAACTATCCCTCCTCCTCATCCTTCCCCTGCTCCGGCAACCCTAAGTTTGTTCTCTAAGTCTGTGAGTCTCTGTTTTGTAAGTAAGTTCCTTTGTATCATTTCTTTTTAGATTCCACATATAAGGGATGCCATACGATATTTCTCCTCTGTCTGACTTACTTCACTCAGTTTGACAATCTCCAGGTCCATCCATGTTGCTGCAAATGGCATTATTTCATCCTTTTCAATGGCTGAGTAATATTCATTGTGTATATGTACCACATCTTTTTTATCCATTTCTCTGTTGATGGACATCAAGGAGTTGCTTCCACATCTTGGCCATTGCAAATAGTGCTGCAATGAACATTGGGGTACATGTATCCTTTCAGATCATGTTTTTCTCTGGGTAGGTGCCCAGGAATGGGATTGCAGGGTCATTTGGTAGCTCTATTTTTAGTTTCTTATGGAACCTTCATACTATTCTCCATAGTGCTTGCCTCCTTGTTAATCAGGGAAATATAAATCAAGGCAGCAAGAAAGAAGCATTTTTCATTCACTCTATGACAAACGAAGAATCTGACAGTGCCAAGAGCTAGAGAGACTGTGGACCAGCAGCCTCTTAAACACAGCCAAGGAGAGTCAAACCAGTGTTAACAACCACCTGGATTTTCCTTGTAAAGGAAACTGCCCCTTGGTGTATTACCCAAGACAAAGCCCTGAACACCTACCCCAGGAAACAAGTTCCAGAGAGTTCTCCAGTCTATTTGTGACAGCAGCCATGATCCTGATGCCCACCAGCAGAAGGTGAAACAGGGTAGGGGCATTTTCTAGCAGTGAACATGAATCAACACCAGCTTAAAAAACAAAAGTATCTGGATCTTTATAACATGATGTGTTATGGAAAAGATGAAGTCCAGGAGGCTACTTAGGTGATGGCTAATTTTATGTGTCAACTTAGCCAGGGCACAATACCCAGATACCTGGTTAAATTTGTTGTTGTTTTTTAGTTGCTAAGTTGTGTCTGACTCTATCACCTCATGGACTGTAGCCCGTCAGGCTCCTCTGGCCATGGGACTTCCCAGGCAAGGATACTGGAGTGGGTTGCCATTTCCTTCTCCAGGCAATCTTTCCAACCCAGGGATTGAACCCATGTCTCTTGCATTGGCAGGCAGATTCTTTAGCACTGAGCCAAATACCAGTCTTGATTCTGTGATGATATTGTGTAGGCGAGATTGATGTTTACATAGTCAACTTTGAATAAAACAGATCACTATCCATAATGTGGTTGGCCTCATCCAATCAGTTGAAGGCCTTAAGAAAAAAAAACTTGGGTTCCCTTGAATAAGGACTTTCCCTGGTGGCTCAGACAGTGAAGAATCTACCTGCCAATGCAGGAGACACAGGTTCAATCCCTGGTTTGGGAAGATTCCACATGCCTTGGAACAATGAAGCCTGTAGGGTTGAACTACCAAGCCCACACATTCTAGGGCCCATGAGCCACAACTACTGAGCCTGTGTGCCACAACTGCTGAAGCCCACACCGCTAGAGCCTATGCTCAACAACAAGAGAAGCCACTTTGATGAGCAGCCCCTGCTCACCACAACTAACAAGCACTCTCTCACAGCATCAAGGACTCAGCACAACCAAACAATATTTTAGTATATGTGCTGCCGAAGCAAGCACACTACCAAACAATAAAAAAGCAAAAAAAAAAAATTTTTTTTAATATATGGTAGACCAAATATTTTGCAATCTAATTCTATGCATAAAATAAAAGCATCATACATCAGTATGTATAATATGAATATATGTATATACACATATATGTGTAAATTCGCATTTAGAATTTTGCATAGGAAAAGCTCAAAAGGACACACACTGCTGTCTCTGGGCAGGGGGTGGCTCTTCATCAGGGAAGAGCTGGTGATGCAGTCTAAGTCATTTATATTCTCTTACTTTTGCTTTTCTGTATTTTCCAAAGTTTCCACAATAAAAATATATATTTTTGGAGAAGGAAATGGCAACCTACTCCAGTATTCTTGCCTGGAGAATCCCAGGGACGGGGGAGCATGGTGGGCTGCCATCTATGGGGTCACACAGAGTCGGACACGACTGACGTGACTTAGCAGCAGCAGCAGCATACCTGCTGTTATCCGGGAGTTTGTACCTGGAACAAAAAAAGAAAAATATATATATATATATATATTTTAAAAGAGCTTACTTCCTAATAGGAGGAAAAACTCAGTAACATCACCAGGATGCACAGTTGTAACTCAATTGTGATTGCTCATTGTGTGCTATTTTCATGCAGTACTGAGTGGTCAAAGACATGGGGAGTTGAAGATCGCATTCTTCTTTTCAACTTAATTCTGTTACATATTTACCAAGCGTTCACTGTAAAGGAGACACAAAGATAAGACATGGTCCCTACCTTTAAGGAGTTTACAGACCAGTAGGAAAATAAGTCTTGGGAAATAACTGACCACAGAACAGAGTATGTAGGAGCTGTGAGAATACCCCGACTGCTGTGTGTTTCAGCCAAGCAACTCCCCAGTGCCCAGAGGTGCTTTGAAAACCTTTATGGAAATTCTAAATGGGCAAGTGACCAGTCAGGGGATTGCATGCTGAAGCAGGCAGTGAAAATGAAAAGGTTACAAGAGGCCAAGGAGGGTAGCAAAATTTATTTGGAATGGTTTTTGTTTTTTTTTTTTTTGGCTACTCTGCATGGCTTATGGGATCTTAGTTCCCTGACCAGGGACTGAACCTGGGCCCACAGCAATGAAAGTGCCAAGTCCTAACCACTGGACTGATGGGGAATTAGTCTATTTGGGATAATTTTCACAACATTTCAACAACTTGAGGATTTATTTTTAACTTTTTATTGGACATAATTTCAGACTTAAAGAAAAGTTTCAGGACTTCCCTAGTGGTCAGTGGCTGAGACTACATTCCCAATGCAGGGGGTCCAGGTTCGATCCCTGGTCAGGGAACTAGATTCCACAAGCCACAACTAAGAGTTCACATACTGCAGCTAAAAGTCACGCATGCTGCAACAAAGATAGAAGATTGTGCATGCTGCAACAAGACCCCACTTAGTGCAGCCAAATAAAGAAAGAAAAATTTTTTTTAGAAAAGGCCAGTTAGAAACACACAAATCCATTAAAAAAAAAAGTTGTGGGGCTTCCCTGGTGGCTCAGTGGTAAAGAATCCACCAGCGAACTCAGGAGACAAGGTTCGATCCCTGGTCCAGGAAAATTCCACACGCCAGAGAGCAATTAAGCCTGTGCCCCACACTACGAAGCCTATGCTCTGGAGCCTGGGAGCTGCACTACTGAGAAGCCTGTGAACCGCAACTAGAGAGTAGTCCTCACTCATTGCAACTGGAAAAAAGCCTGAGCAGCAATGAAGACCCAGCACAGTCTCCCAAAAAAAGGAGCTGCAAAGTTAGCACAAGGAACTCTATACACTTCACTCACCCTCCAACTGCTAATGTTTTCCCATATCTACTTCATTGCACTCTGTACATGTGTGTCTTTTTCTGAATCCTTTGAGTGTAAATTACAGCCATGATGCCTGTTTTACTTCTAAATATTTCAGGGTGTATTTCCTAAAAATAAGGATATCCTCTTACAAAGCCACAAGGAAAATGATCAAAATCAGGAAATTAACATTAACACAGTATTATTTTCTGATCTACACACCTTATCCAGATCTCATCAATAGTATCCTTTATGGCAAAGAAATGCCCAAATTGAGTTGTCACATCTCTTCATTCTGCAGTCTTCGTCTCTCATGGCACTGGCATTTCTGAAGTTAGTTTGCAGCCTATGATTCTGTGGATGTTCCTTCAGTGTAGGTTTGTCAGCTGTCAGCTGTTTCCTCCAGACTAGATGCAGGTTCTGTATTTCTGAGAGGAATACTACAGAAATGAAATGTGTCCTTCTGGGTGATTGTATCAGGAGACACTTGAGGTTGATTTATCCCATTCCAGGTGACGTTACCCGAGATCACTTGGTTAGGGCAGTGGCTGCCAGTTTCTCCACTACAGGGTTACTGTTTTTCCTTTTGTAATTAACAAGTACTTCAGGGAGATTCCTTGAGACTATGTCAATATTCACTTTACTCCGCAAATTTTCACTTACTGTTTTTAGTATCCATAGATGATTCTTGCCTGAATCAGTTATCACTGTGATAATTGCTATTATGCTTCATATTCCATCATTTCTTCTATGCTTGTCACTTTGCTTTCTACTGTAGAGCTTTTCTTTCTCTCAATTACATATTAATATTTATATCAGCACATATACATGGAATACATCTTTTATTCAGTGGCTTATAATCTGTTACTATTATTCTTTATTTGATGCTTAAATTATCTCAGATTTGGCTAAGAGGGGTGTCCTTACTGACATGTCCCCATTTACTTACTTTCTGACACAAGAGATTCTAGGCTCAACTTGTGCTTTCTCTCCTCCAGCCCTGAAATCAGCCATTTCTCCAAGAAACTCTGGCTCCTTTCAGTACAGAATGGTATTGAGAAACCAAGGCCTGGGTACTAGGTGTGCGCATTGCTCCTGGGGTGTCATTGCTTCTAGGAAGTATGTATATAAACACGTATATTCATACATATGTCTGTGTGTGTATTTCTACATCTGTGTGTGTGTCAACTTCCATGTTTATCTGTGTGTGTATGTTCATATATTTATTTGTATGTGTATGTGCATGCACATACGCATGTCTGCGTAATGAAACCACTAGCTCATATTGACACCCCTGATTCTAAGCCAGTGCCCTACAGGGCATGTTCTCACCTTTCTGGGCTACATTCCTAACTTTTACCAGGTCAAGATTTCTTTAAAGGCTGTGGATGGAGTTCAGGTCATTCATCATTATTGCTGGCCCTGGAAACCTCCTTCTCCCTTCCATATGGCCTTGCCTGTGCTCAGCATGAATCTGGGCATCGCCAATCATTGTCTAACTGAATGAAGGGCAGGCGGAGGAACCCAGCAGGGGCCTGGTTCAGAGCAAGATAGCCTTCTGGAAGATACAGAGGAGGCTGAAGCAGAACCCCTAAGAGCTGGGGAGCAGAACACTGGGATTTTCTGGATGAAATGAGAAGCAGAACAGATGGCTGTTGTCCGGCTCCATGGAAAGACCACGAGTGACCTCAGGGTGCTTGGAAAGGGCAAACCTGTTCCCCACGGCAGCTGGGAGGAGAGTCCTGACAAGAGGCTTTGTGGGCACAGCTGGCTCTAGCTGAGCCACCAGGACAGCTGGGAGGAGGCCCCTCATATTCGCCTTTCACTGAGGAGAGACCACAGGGATGGAGGCCAGCCCCCTGCTACTTAGGATTCGAGTGGGTTCAAACACGAGGGACCTGAGTCACAGCCTCCTCAGACCTGCTTATCCATCACCAGCTGATACATTTTCCGACTCTGCTATTTTAGGGATGCCGTTCCTTTTGTACGGATAGTTGTATTGGGGATATCAACTCTCTTGTCCAACAAATGTACCTCCTAAAGAAAGATGAAAGTCCTTCTGAGTTTTATGTTCATGGTCTCTCAACTCAACACCGGGTCTCTGCAGAACATGGAGCCTGGAGGAGAGGTCTAGAGGAAGCTCAGTCACATCCATGAATTACACTGACAGGGCAAGGCCGTTTGGGGCCCTCGTGTGCCAGCTGCACCACCGAATGGTCTGCACACACCTCACCGCTGGGAAGCAGGAGTGAAACAGTGGGGGCCTGTCATGTTCCGAAGAACACAAAGCTCTTCAGGGACTCAGGGAGCTACGTGAGAGGTGGTGAATGTGAGGTAAATAAGCTTGACGGGTGACGGGTATGCGGAAAGCAGTCTCTCAGCCTCTGGGAGTGCCACAAGGGTTTTATTGTTTTAAGGTCAAGAGAAGCTATAAATCAGGGAGGAGGAAGGCTATTGAGTTAAGTCCCAAGGATGAGAAACGGTACCCCTTGGAACCCAACACCAATGCAAGGAATTGATTTTCTACCTCTTGGAAGACAAAAATCCCTAAACAGCAGGTGCAGGCCTTCGCCCCAGGCCGGATGCAGTGATCTCTTTAGATTATTCTAGAAGAACACACCTACTTCCAGCCACCCAAACTCAAGAAAACGTCCCTGGAGACTTCAACACATGCCAGCTGGCTTCTGGGCCCAGAGCATCAAGCTGAGATGCATCTGCAAGGTTGGGTGTCCAGTCCGGGAATCCCTGTGCCAATGCCCTCAGGGATGGCGCCCCTCCACACTGGATTCTGCTAAGTTCACCTTCTTCCCTTTTTACCTTCTCGATGGGAAAGGACAGAACAGGACAGGAGGTCATGCAGCTTCTGAGCAGCTCACAGCAAAAAGGCCGCTACGGATTTGACCACGAATACATTTGACTCCCACCCCCACCCAGTCTCTCCTGCCTTCCTTGCTGACTCTAGAACCTTCTACCACCTCATCTTCCCCCCTGCTCTGGCACCAGAGCTCATTTAGGTGGTGGGCAGCACTTGGCTTGCTGTGGGGAGTTGAGTTAGCCAGGGCAAGGATGTGCGTTCAGACTGAGGTTAAGAAGTGCCTCCCAATGCAAAGTGGGAGACAGTCTATGAAATAAGGCCCCTTCACCCTTCGGATATGTCAATGCCAAGGACACAGACAGGCGGAGGCGGGAGCAGCTCCAGAGTGAAATGAGGAAGGGTGAGGGCCCCCTAGATGCAATGGGATCTTTTGTTGCTACAAAGGACGTAACTGGGACATTTGGCAAGATCTGACTCAAGTCTGTCGATGAACTTCCCTTCCACCTCCCATCCCCATCCCACCCCTCTAGGTTGTGACAGAGCATTAGATTTGAGCGCCATGAATCATACAGCAAATTCCCACTGGCTATCTACTTTACATATGGTAATGCATGTTTTAATGCTACTGTCTCCATTCGTCCCAGCCTCTCCTTCCCCACTGTGTCCACAAGTCTGTTTTTTATGTCAGCATCTCCTTTGCTGCCCTGTAAACAGGGCCATCAGTACCATCTTTCTGACTTACGTCACTTGGTATCACAGGCTCCAGTTTCACCCACCTCACTGTGTTAATTTCTTATTTTTGATCACTATACTCTGGTTAGGCAAGAGAAAGTCCTTGCTTTGAGAAAGAGATGCTAAAGGGCATCACGCAAGTGATTCTCAAATGGTTCAGGAGGAAGAAAACCTAGAGCAAGAGAGGTGATGAGGCAAATGTGGTACCATTTGGGGGTTCTGGGTGAGAAGGACTATTCCTCAACTGTTGTGAGTTTCAACTTTAAGCATAATAGGAAAAAATAACAGGAAAACAAAGGCGTGCCCTACAATGTCTGACCCCTTTCTCCTTCTCCTGGCCTGAAACCAGGAGAAAGCTCTGGCCATCTGAGGACACTGGCCCCCAGCCTCCTCCCCCACCCCCCTGCCTCACAGGTCTCCCCAGCCCTGGCAAGGCCCGCTGCCATCTGCTGCCTCCTGCTCAGCCTCCAAGCTGCTCCAAGTGGCTGGAGATAGTGTGCTTCTGCCCTGGTCTTAGCAGGATCCTGAGCTGTTTAGCTATTCTCATCCCAGCCAAGCCTCACAGGTCTTCTCGGCCTCCTTCTTGGCACATGGCCTCGCTCTTGGGCACTGCAGCAGACACAGGAACAGTTCCAGCTTCTCTACTCTCCACCGAAGCTCCTGTGTCTCTCCTCCACTCTCCCTGGTATCATGAGCAAAAGGATGCATTCTTGTCTCCCATGGCCCAGCCGCACCTCCCATACCCATCTCCCGGTTCATGCTTTTCTTTGTTGGTTACTATTCCAGGTGGCACTAGCAGTAAAGAACCTGTCTGCTAATGCAGGAGACATAAGAGACATGAGTTCGACCCCTGAGTCAGGAATATCTCCTGGAGGAGGAAATGGCAACCCACTCCAGTATTCTTGCCTGGAGAATCCCATGGATAGAGGAGCTTGATGGGCTACAGTCCATGGGGTCGCAAAGAGTCGGACATGACTGAGCAACTAACACACACAATCCCCTCTGTCACTGGAGCAGCTCTTGAACCCATAGACCTGCACTCACTAGCACTGTGACATATGGCTTCCATGCTCTCCCCGAAGGTGGCAGCATCAAAGACAGAATTTAGAATTGGAGACTTGAGCTGCAGCCTCTGCTCCACTCCTTAAGAGCTGTGTGATTCTCCACATATTTCCAGGATGGGCAGGAAGTGTTTGTCAGGTTCAGTGTGAACTGCGACACCTGACCCCTGGCCTCACTCTCTCCCCATCTTTTTCACTTGTCCCTGTTTTCTCTATGTGGCCCTCTGGGAGCTGATGTCAAATCCACGCTGTCTGCTGGCGGCTCCCAAACCAGCATCTCCACAGGTGCCCTTCGTCTTGACTCTGTTTCTCTGGGTCCCACTGCTGCTTGAACACTCCCCGCCCAGCACCCAGCTGGCAGCTCAGACCTCACATGCCAGTACTTAAGATTCACACTCACTCATGCTGGATTTGCCAAAAGGCAGTCCCAACAAGTGCTTAAGGCCACCAAGAGGTAACAAGCTTCCCAGGGAAGAATTTGGTATTCCAAAAAATGCATCAAAGCAGCTCTTCCTGTTGGGTCCTGACTATTGTGAATTTCATAGGGGAGGAAAACCTAACATTTGCAGCATCTGAATCTCTAAAGTCTTAGATCAGTGCTCTTACCATCTCGAACAACAGCCTCGACAGCAGTCACTCAGAGCACACACTCTAAAACCACCCTTCACTCCTCTCCCCTGTCCCCACATCCAGTTTTTAAATCTGGAGATTTCTCATGTCCTCAAAGCCCCAGTGGCTCCTTCCCACTCAATCAGCTGCATCCAGTCCCTGCTGGCTTGGGTCTGCAATGTGGTTGTTGCCTCCTGACTAAGCCCACCCATGCTGTCCTCTGCCATGGTCACCTCCTCTCCATCACACTCCTGTTCACATAGCTCCAGGGGCTCCCCCTCAACTCAAGCCTAGTCTCCTGCCAACAAGTGAAGGCCTCCCCACTGGGCCCAGGTTTAACTGCCTCCAACTCTTTTGTTCACCACCCACTCCTCACAGACTTTGGGCTCCAGCCAAACTAGATTTTTCGCCATCTGGGAACACATGTTCCCTCTGCCCAAAATAACCTACATTCATCCCCACCTGTCGAGATCTGTCCTTGAAGGGTTATTTAATAAATAGTACTGGGACAATTGGTCATTTGAAGGAAATTTTTTAGATTCTTCACTTCATACTATCCACCAAAATGTATTCAAGATAAACTAGAGTTAAAGATGAAATAAAAATATATGATATAATCACACCTATTAAAAATTGAACTGTAAAAAGCCTGAAAAATGTATGATTGTCAAATAGATAAAAAGGGAGAAGATGCTAAGCTTAAAAGCCAAGAATGAAATTTCAAAGGAAACAAAGCAGGAACTTCCCAGGTGGTCCAGTGGTTAAAACTTGCATTCCCAATGCAGAGGGCACAGGTTTCATCTCTGGTTGGGGAACTAAGGTCCCGCACAGCACAGACAAAAAAAAAAAAAAAAGGAAATAAAGCAATGGATCTAACTCATTAAATAGGACTTGACATTAAAATTGAACTGATAAGAAATGAATATATGGGTAGAGACTCCTTCACATGAACTGAGTGTTGCGGTCCCCTATGCAGAAAGTGGTTTGGTTAGCAAGAAATTAGAGAAGGAGCTTCATGGACATCTTTTATGAAGGGTAAGTGATACATCAGATTTCTTCCCTACAGATTTCATATGTCCAAATTCTCTCCAAGAGTGAAATGTTCAAGACCCCAAATTTGATGTTTTCCCCTGGACTCTTCTGTGTTTGGTTGAGAGGTATTACTCTAATTTTTTTTGTTTGGGTCTTTTTTATGAATCAGGAGGAAGGGTGATTAAACACTTGGGGAGGGGCTGCCCAGTGGTTAGGTCTCAGAACTTCCAGTATAAGGGACACAGGCTGGAGAACTAATATCACTCATGACACAGCCGAAAAAAAAAAAAAAGGAAAAATTTGGGGAGTGCGTCTTCTGTGCCAGGTAAAGTGCTTTATCTCAATTCTTAAAGCAACTCCACAAGATAGTATTATTCCCATTTAACAAGTGATGCGACTAAGTCTTAGAGGTTAATTGACGTACCCAAAACCTCACAACTAGTACAGGATTCAGACCCAGGCAGAATGACTCTTAGCACACACCTCCTCCCATCAAAAGATACACTTTTTACTTTTTTTTTTTTTACTTTTTATTTATTAGGCTGGGCTGGAGAATTCTATGGATTTTACAGTCCATGGGGTTGCAAAGAGTAGGACACGACTCAGCGACTTTCACTTTCACTTTATTTGGCTGCTGCCGGTCTTAGTTGCAGCATTGAGATCTTTAGTTACCACAAGTGGTTAAAACATGTGGGATCTAGCCCCCTGCATTGGGAACTTGGAATCTCAGCCACCAAACCACCAGGAAGTCCCATTTTTCACTTTTTAAATCCATTCCTGTTTCTCCACACAATGTAACATAGGGAACAAGTATTCTTCCAAGTTAACGTGTAAAATGGTTACCAGTCCCTGTACATACGTGTTTTATAAAAATTAACTCCTTTCCTAAACTCTCCATCCCCACTGGTACTACTTAGTTCAGGCCATCATTTTATCTTACGCTGCTGAGACGGTGATGATGATGTTACCAAGCATGTTCCAGGCACTATAAACAGTATTCCACGAACTAAGAGTACGTATTTATTGAGCACTCACTATAACTCAGTTATTATGCTAAATATCACTCACGGATTATTATACAGCAATCCTATTAGGTTAGTTTTGTTTTGAGTACCCCATCATCTTCCTTCTTTTAATTCCTCTTTCATAAATAATAACTGTACTCCGGTATAATCTCCCTAGAATAAACCGCATTTATTTAAAGCGTAATTTGAATCAGTTTCGGCTATCTATAAAACCACCACCACAAACAAGATGCAGACTGTTTCCATCACCCGTAAACTTCCAGAGCTCCTTCCCAGTTTACCCACCCGGGTCTCCAAGGTCCCCAAATCCTCGCGGTCCCGTGACGTCACTGCCCTGCGCCCCGCCGTCGCCTTGCGCGGCGCTTTCCGGCAGCGAGGACGTGGGGGCGGGGCGGGGCGGCGTCATGGAGGCGCGCGCCGGAAGCTGGCCCAGCGGAAGTGGCGGGGCGGGGCGCGGGGGCGATGGGGGGGCGGCGGCGGCGGCTGCCGGCGATGAACAGCGGGAGCGCGTGAGCGGGCCGGCGGGCGAGGCTGGGGGGCCCGGGAGAGCGAGCCGCAGGGCGGAGGGCAGGGGCGCGAGCGCGGCGGGCGGCGGGCGGCGGCCTGGGCGCGGCGGCGGCGGCGGCCGAGAAGATGGCGGACGGCGACAGCGGCAGCGAGCGCGGCGGTGGTGGGCCCGGCGGCTTCCAGCCCGCGTCCCGCGGCGGCGGCGAGCAAGAGACGCAGGAGCTGGCCTCGAAGCGGCTGGACATCCAGAACAAACGCTTCTACCTAGATGTGAAGCAGAACGCCAAGGGCCGCTTCCTCAAGATCGCCGAGGTGGGCGCGGGCGGCTCAAAGAGCCGCCTCACGCTGTCCATGGCGGTGGCCGCCGAGTTCCGCGACTACCTGGGCGACTTCATCGAGCATTACGCGCAGCTGGGCCCCAGCAGCCCGGAGCAAGTGGCAGCGGCGGCGGGCGCCGAGGAGGGCGGTGGGCCGCGGCGCGCGCTCAAGAGCGAGTTCCTGGTGCGCGAGAACCGCAAGTACTACCTGGACCTCAAGGAGAACCAGCGCGGCCGCTTCCTGCGCATCCGCCAGACGGTCAACCGCGGCGGCGGTGGCCCCGGGCCCGGCGGCCTACAGAGCGGCCAGACCATCGCGCTGCCCGCGCAGGGCCTCATAGAGTTTCGCGACGCGTTGGCCAAGCTTATCGACGACTACGGCGGCGAGGACGACGAGCTGGCGGGGGGCCCGGGCGGCGGCGCCGGAGGCCCTGGGGGCGGCCTGTACGGGGAGCTTCCGGAAGGCACTTCTATCACGGTGGACTCCAAGCGTTTCTTCTTCGACGTGGGCTGTAACAAGTACGGAGTGTTCCTGCGCGTAAGCGAGGTGAAGCCGTCCTATCGCAACGCCATCACGGTCCCCTTCAAGGCCTGGGGCAAGTTCGGGGGCGCGTTTTGCCGGTATGCAGATGAGATGAAAGAGATACAGGAGCGGCAGAGGGATAAGCTTTATGAGCGACGCGGCGGGGACGAGTCTGAGGGAGAGGAGGTGGATGAGGATTGAAACGCGCAGCTTCCTCCCCTTACGGGCCTCCCCACCCCACCACCGTCTCCTTGGCTAGAGAGCTCCCCTTCCTGTTCATCCCCAGTGAGCTAGTGGAGGGGAAGCAAGGGAGGCCCCGGAGGAAGAAAACAAAATTTTAAATAATATAGTTAAGAGAAATAACCATAAGAGAACAGTCAGGACAATTAGAGAAAAACAGTAAAGTTCCAAGGAATTGACAGCAACCTGCAAAGAGAGGACAACAGCGTCTCCTCACCTGAGCAGAAGTCTCAGCTTCTCTTGCTTCCCACCTAAGGTTACTAAATCCATCAGGATAACCCTGGATGGGATAGATCCTTGCACGCTGGCCAAGGAACACCTCATGAGTTACCCAGACCCGTTGATGACAGCTCAATTTGTGTTATATTTGGGTAACCTGGTCTAAAGATCTTTCTAGACCTCATTGTTGCAGTGTCTATCCCTTCACCTCCATTGCAATCAGCGTTTTGGATCTAGATCTTCATGGAATTCTTGTGAAGACAGAGGCCTTTGCAGTTACCCAGTTCTGAGGGTACAAGTTTCATGAAAAGGAATGCAACTTTACGTAATCATAGACAGGGCAAAATAAGAATTCAAGAAGCCACCAGGGACAGAAACAAATTGGATCCATTTTAAAATGGTTTTGCATAGAACCTGGACCAAGGCCCATGTCTTGTCTTTGCAGAATTATTATCCGGGATGCAAATGGATTCAGATGTCAATCCTTGAACTAGAATCCCTTACTATAATGTTTTGGAAGTTGGCAGATTTTTTTCAAAGATACAAGCAGTTTTACATTGGGGGTTGCTGAGGTAGGCACAAGAAGAAATCAGGCATAAAGCACAAGGAAAACTGTTTGAGTGGATTGGTTGCTGCTCACTAAAGTTCTTCCCCGATCTCCAAATATGGAGGTCATGGCTTAGATATGAATGAGAGCCAGATACCCGTGGCTCCACCGTGTGAGCCAGTGAATTATGGCTAATTCGGCTGTTTCGGCCACTGGTTGGCTGGATTTTAAACCATAAAACTTGAACATCTCTACAAAAGGAACATTGTGGCTACAAGCCTGAGCTTTAATGGAATATAAGTCCACACAGAAAAGTTGGAAGTAACCAAAACTGAAGTCATCTACCTTCAGTTTAATCTGTGGATTTGTTCAAATACTAAAGATCCTCAGGTCCAGAATTCCAGCATCATTTATTCTTTTAAAATAAATTTTTAAGAACTTGGTCCATTATATCAGTACCTCACAATCAAAGCTGGCAAATGATGGATGAGTGATTCAAGCAGCGTGCCCTTTGAAGCTGAAATCCTTTTGAATGGAGCTGAAATGAACGTGAATATGCTGACTATATCCTGGAAGCATTTTTATACCATCTTGAAATTTCAACAAACTGGCTTTTGCCAGTTTATCCAGCTGTCTTTCAAGAATAAAAGTTGGGGTTTTCAAGGATCGCCTCTTCTATATTTTAAATGGATTTTCAGTATGATTTTTTACTAATCAAGTTAATCCCACCCCATCAAAAGGTATTCCTAGAAGTGTCATAGACCTAGGTAACTTTGAATTGAATGGGAGCTAATGGTCTTTCCAAAGTTTTCAGGTATACTTTGTGCGACACCTTCTCAACAAGGAGGCAAGTAACCCCACCTCCACAATCTTAGTATTTTTTTTTTTTTAACTGCATGCCTGCCCTTTATTTGAGCTGCCTTTTAATTTATTGCATACCTTTTTATTATCTTATTTTGGTATTATTCAGTCTACAATCTTTTTGTATTTATTGGGAAATAAGTAATATACAAAAAGGTCGTTTTCATGAATTGTGGCTGAGAGGGAGGGAATAATTGTGTACATAAAATTAGGCTTTTTTAAAAATTAGATTTGATTCAGAATATCGATCTTAGATTTTTTTTGTTTTTAAAAAGTTGAAGAGCCACAAACATTGGTGCCCTTTTCAGACTATTTCTCTACTCATCATCCACAGTAGACTTTTTAAACAGATTTTTTTTTAAGCTTTTCTTTTTTAAAAAAAATTTTTCTCCGTTGCAAAGAATGTTTCCTAAATTGTATGGGAGCAATAGTATTTTTGATGTTTTAATGACATCTGTATACTTGTACTGTATTTTGTACTACAAGGCAGCTGTTTTCAATAATGTCCTGCTGTATTTACCTAT
Organism: Cervus elaphus; assembly: GCF_910594005.1. Lineage (NCBI taxonomy): Eukaryota > Metazoa > Chordata > Mammalia > Artiodactyla > Cervidae > Cervus > Cervus elaphus. The sequence continues at coordinate 83,856,185 of NC_057832.1, forward strand.
GTGTTTTGAGTGTTTATTTCTTTGCTGCGGAGAACAAACCCCTAAGTAGTTTTAGTAAAGGGGCTGAGAAGAAGCTAGCATTATTAGGTTTGCATAAACTGTTTATAAGTTTCAAACTCTGAGGCAGCAATGAAGATTAAAGTTGCAGCTCTTAGTTGATTGCTGTAACTTTTTCATTTTCAAAACATGTATAATTCCTGTATAGACCAACTTGTTTTCTTGCTTCAGTGGTGGTTCTGTTGCTCAGCTGCAGTGAGCCAGTTCAATTTTGCAAAGGTGCAGTACCTCTCCTTTTTAAGGGGTTGGTTTATTCTTTTTTCTTTTCTTTTTGTTTGGCTGAATTGCAGTAACTAGCCTTGCCTTTCTACTCTGTAGAAATGACAGGGTCTTCACAATCCTTCACCAGTGGCTACTAAGCTATAATTAGCTGAATAGAAAGAATGTGGAAGTGGTCTGAGGCATATAGAGTATATGCCAAGAACACTACCATATATGGCATCAGCTTTGGTTACCAGAGAAATTTTCTTAGTCATTAGACCATATAACAGTAATATATCATATGTAAATCTTTAGATATCAATTTGAGAATCCTCCAAAAAAAGGAGCAAAGAATGCATAAGCTATGTGTTGGAAAAAGTAATTTATATTAAAATTTTGACCTGCCTATGTAAGATTAAATGGTAAATGTCATAGTGGTGGGTTTTTAAGTCTTAACCAATCTCAAAGGTTTGTTTCTCCTGCAGGGGGTGGTTCATGGCCTCTCTTCTCACTGCAGGAAGATTACAGGAGGATGTGGATTAATGGTAGCATTCACTGATCCTCATACCGGTACTAGGGACAATAGAAATCTGCAAAGCACAGACTACACTTTCAGTGTGTGGTTTGTTAAACAAAGTGATTTTAACAGGCTGGCTTTCAGAACTCATTTATAAATACTGCCTATTAAAGGAAATGATCTTTGTTAATTCCAGTCAGAAAATAGCATTATACAGACTATGGGAAAGCAATTTTGGGTTTTGTCTTTCAGCTGCTACTATAAGCAGTGATTTAAGACTGTTTTTCAACTTTGGCAAACAGCCCAGCTAATCATGTGTTCAAAACAGTCATATTCCTGAGAAGTAGGAAACTAAAATTCTTCTTGAGAGAACTGGTAGAATGTCTGTTTCTCAAACTGCTGCAGACATGAGAAATTTTAAGAACAAAATCAAAGGGTCAAAAATTTGTGATGAGCTACTACTCTTGCCTTCTGGTTTCTATTGTCCCTACCTTTCATTCAAGTAGAATGGCAGTTCTAGTCAGCAGAGAGAGTTTTCAGTGCATATGCTGCACAGTACACAGTGTAAATCTGTATGGCACCAAAAATCAAAGTGAAAACCAAACCAAAAACCCAGACACCCTATGTTACTGTGGGAGGCATGTAGGTGGTATAAATGACTGTAGCTGTGATACACACATGGCTACTTGTCAAGTCACTTTCCATAATTATTTACTGCAAAATGATTGAGGCTTTGGTGCAGGCAGGCTGTTAACTTATTGCTTCCCTGTTAACCTCTCAATCACTTTGCAATAAATTGCAGGTCTTTTATGAGATTCAAGCTTCAGTTTTCTCAAAAACAAAACAATTATCCTGGCTTATCTGAAAATGCAGGGTTGTGGGCAAAAGAGGCTGGTTATAATAATGCCCTCATATTGAGTGGTCTGTAAATGGCTGCACACTTCAGGCACTATAGTTGCTGAGGATGCTTTGTTAAATGTGACCTTGATTGGCTTTACAGGGGGTAGAATGTGCTCTCCACAAGGTATTAAAAGGTAACTATCCATTTGTGTCTACCTTGTTCTTGAGGTGGATGAACTTGAGAAGCTTGAGTGTGTAAGCCATGCACATAGGTATTCTTCACTGTAAATTTTGTTTTCATTTTTAACCCAGTTATGGTACTTTGTCCAATGCACAGCTGATCTCTCAGTAGATATTCATTTGAGAATAGTGTGGCCTTGATCTGTGAGAAGGGGAAGGAGAGAAGTGACTTTTTGCTTATGTAAAAATGACTCTTTGTCGAGAGGCATTCTATAGCACTCTTGGTATCTAATGTGGTCGGTCTCCTTGTTTATTGGGGAAAGTTAATGTTTTTGACCCTGGAGTTATTAATTCAATTGAGTTGTCTTCTATTTTTAGGAAGTATCAGAATTGCTCTGATAAGTAAAAAAGTAGACTGCTTTGATGTCCAATCTCAGGTTTTAGAATATATATAGTGGTATAAAATTCCACTGTTAACTCTTAAAACAATTTTAATTTAGTATACCCTAAAAGTCACCTGCATAAGGCCTGTTCAAAGAGCAGCGCCTCCCATCTTTTTGCTCCTTTTCCATTTTGTACTTCACTTGAGAAAGTGTCAAGTGATTTTTTTCCTTGTATATTTCCATTTTAGCCCTGACATATTTCTCAAAGATAAAGCACTTTTTGATCATGAAATACATGGAATCTGTGTGTGATGTGGATCATGGTTTCTCAGGCTCCCCTAGATAATTTGCTTTTGAATATTGTTTTAACTCTGTATAAGAAAAGTAGAAATCTTTGCTAATGTTAGAAAGTTTGTATTACTGATCTAGAATGCATTTTGCTAGTTTCCAATGGACGGGAGAGTAAACAATGCTGCATTCACAATTTAATAAGTTACTTTCCCTTGAGCCTTAAGGTAACTTTTTTTTTCTGTCAAAACGGCACTGAAGTTATAGTAAATGAATGAAATTGCCAGTTTTCAGGGTTGGTTTTAGAGTACTGTAAATCGATGAGCTGTCTTCCTAAATAGTTACTATTCCCATTGAATAAACTGGATAATGGGGGCGGGTGGTGATTGTAGAAAAAGAACCACATTTACCTAAAAAATATGTGTATAGACACAAAAGTACATGACAGTGCCCCATTTGGAATTCCAGGCACAAGGTGGAAATGGAAATTATAACCTCATTTCCCCTGTTTTTAATCTAGAAAAACAAAGTCATTAATTTTCAAATGGTAATCCCCAGAAGCTTCAAGAGATAGCATACTGTTGAATGATTACTTCTCTTGATATATTTACCTGCTATTTAGTTAAAGTTGCTGTTTGCAGCCCTCACTCAGTCTTAAAACTTAGTTTCATTACTGATAGATTTAACAGACTCTTATTTAATAAATATGGTCCACTTGTCAGGATGAAAATTAAATTTGGAAAATAATACTGCATCATGAAGACATTAGTAATTTCTAGATATCTAGAAATTGATATTTAGTTGATATCTGTATCCCTGATCCAAGTTAAGACCTTTATGAATGTATTTTATATTTCCTGATGAAATAGGGAATATACCATCAGTGTAGTCACCTTTATTTGCAGTCTTTTTCATTTGAACATTAACTCATGTCTCTTGAATTAGACATTGCAATGGGGATAGGTAAAGCCATGTTAAAGTAACAGCAAATGCTGTGTTGGTAGTGTCACTGCTCAGTAGGACTTTAATCACAGGAGGGCAAAGCTTTATTTGATGCAGAAATGTTATTTTTTTCCATAGGCGATTCTAACATGGTTTGATGAAAGAGTATGACTGTACTTTATTAACATGGGATTTTGAGTCTAGGAGCAAATTCCATTTTCCCCATATTACATATATAAAATGCCTCCTGACATGGATAAGAGAGGGCTGATCATACCTTTAGTGTAATGAAATGTGGGCCTGGAGTATTGGAGAGAAAGCAATAAACCTATCCAAGTTCATTGTCCACTAGCATATTGAAGAAGACATGAGTTTGTCTTTTTTTTTTTCCCCTTCCCTACTTCAAAGACATCAGTGGGTAAATCTTTCAAGAAAATTTATGTAGATTGTCTCATTATTATTTTTTTTTTTTTTTTTGGTCTCTTATTTCTTAAACTCTCATCCCCATTCTTGCCCTATATTGCAAGATCTAGCCGGCTCAAAAAAGTCTTTATTATACATATTTGGAAATAGAGTGGCAAGTGGTAGATTTCTTCCCTTTTAAAATTCCTTTTTCAAGGACATATATAACTGCAGGTAGAGTCCCAAGAAAATTGAAAAACAGGAACATTTTTATTGTAGAAATTTGAGAGTTTCATCTTAAACTGTTCAGATATGAGGCATAAAACCCTTTTCTCCTAGCCCACATGTCACTTCTGTTTCAAAAGCTGCCTGTATTCCTAGAAGCTAATAGATTGGGCAGAAGTCCAGAAACTGATTTTAAGTAGAGGGCATACTTGAGAGTTGTGCATGTTACAGTAGCATGCAAGTAAACTTGAGTTTTTTTCCAATGATTATCAATAATTTGAATAATAATTGTGGTTGTCAGTGTATTTGGACTTATCTTTTTCTGAAGTTCTAAAATGATTAGTAAGGATTTATACTGTCTTGCACCTCTATGCAGATGTTTTTCCAAGTCCATTTTTAGAAGTCTATCCATCTTCTGACATACTTCCAGATAACACACTTTCTATAGTAACCTTCACTGCCAGTCAGATCTACCAGGGGCTTCCTTAGACTAGATGATTCTTCATTCCAAAGTTGGGACTGACGTCCTGCCCATAGAGAATCTACAGACATAATTAGAATGAGTTAAAACCAAATCTTGATAGCAGGAGACAGAGCTTCCTGATCTAGATGTACAACTAGAGTTTAGGTTGGAAGTTACTTTAAAGAGGGTTTTTTTGGGATGTCTTCAGTCTCTGTAAATATCCAAATGCTTGTGCATTGTAAACCAAGTGTGTACTCCTATGTATGAATTTGTAGAACTGATTTCTGCTTCAAGAGAAGCTGCACCTTTAATTTTATAAGGTCCCCTCCACCTGTTACCCTATAAATATTTGTAAATAGAACACTAAAATTTGTAGTGATAGGATCAATTTGGGAATATCTGCTGAGAGACCAAAAAGTTCATTTTTTTAAGTACCTTGGTTAAAGAATAAAGATTATTCCTCTTATTTTTTAAAAGAAGAATGCACTTTAACAAACACAGCTGCATGGGCAATTCAAACAAATCCGTGAAGTGCAGTACCCATTCAGAACTCATACTTCCTGGAAACCATTCAAAAGCGTAGTCTAGACGGGCTGTTGATCTCACTGCCTGGAGGTTGAAGCTGATTCCGGTCAATTTTGAGACGAGCAGGGCTGCTTCAAAAGAACAATGTGAATACAGCCAAAAGCTTCAGTCAGTCTGTAAAATGGCGGGTCCCGTATTTACCACTAACTAGCAAAACTGACAGAAAAACTCATAGAGAAAAAAGAATCCTTACTGCTGGTGTGCACTCCTTACAATAACAGACTTTTGCAAATGGAGTTTTACAGTCTATATTTAAAAAATTGTATGTTTGTAACAAATAAAGTATGCGAAAACGTGAATGACAGTCTTGTGCTGGTTGTCTCTCATTTAAGGAATTACGTGTTGACTGGGAGGGAAATACCACACACTATCTACTGGGGTTCATAAGTGGGTCTGGAATTGGGTGAGTTTTCACTTGAAGTGATTTAAAAGCTGTTTGCACATTTCATCTGAAATACAACCATTTAGTTCTACACCCTCTGGGTTTGCATAACCCTTTTCTAGTTAGTAAGCAGTCTATGGAGTAAATCAAAGTTGCAAATGGTTTCATGCTTTGGTTTATATTCCAGAGGAGGCACTTGTTGCTTCCCCTAATTTCTTCCTATTCTACCTGCTTTTAGGCCCTATCATTTCAAATGGCTATAAAGAAACTCATCTGTTTACTTGTCATTTATCATAACTAACTGCTCAGAAAGTAGGTTAAACCAGTGTTATATATCCCAAGCTAAAGGAAAAATAAAAATTTTGTATTGATAGATCCTGGCTGTGGTTCCAAACTTTTTGGTCTCAGGAACCCTTTAACTTCCTTAAAATTCACTAAAGACCTTCAAAGAGCAATCCTACTTCAGGCCTGTATCAATTGATACCTATCATATTAAAAACAACTTTTTAAAGACACATTCCATCTGCCTCAAAGCAGTGACATCACATCACTTAGCTTCTGAAAAGCAGTCTAAACTTGGGAGAATGAAAGTGAACAAAGCAGCTAACAGGAAAGTAGTTTACAGTTCTGGGCTCCCTGAAGGTCTTGGGGCCGCTGGAGGTTTCTGGATCACTCTTTGAGTCTGTAACTAGACTGGTTATATAAATTATGCTTTTATATAGCATATATATATATGCTATATAGATGCTATATATATAGCTATATGTGCTATATTTTATATAGCATATAGATATATATATGGTGGCAAGAGGTCAGGAAGCCTTTACCCTGATGCATCAGTTTGCCATAGCCCTGCTGAATTTTTTTTCTTGATGTGAAGCTGTCACCTTGAATTTAAGGACCAAATGTAACCAGGCTATATAGCCTGCAGAGTTTTATTGGCACCAGTGCCTCAAAGAATAGGGCTTTTACCTCATAGTTTCGGTATTTTGGATGTTGTGAGCTAGGTTCTGTCCCCAAATCTGTCATAAACTGATACTGTGAGTCTGAGATAGTATCTTTAACACTTAAAAATCCTCCTTAAGGTCCTACAACAGTGTCCTGTCTTCCCAGAGAAGACACTGGGCCTTAGGAAAATGAGAGCCACCTTGTGGTCAGTACTAAAATCTTTAATAACCTTTTGTAATAACCATTTGTAAACATGCGTACTGTATGTCAGGTGTTACACTAGGTGTAGAAAATATGGTCCATGGTCCAAATGGAACTTAACAGTTTATTCCAGAGGAAAAAAACTTGTAGGAAGAACTAGGAGGAACTAAGTTAAATTGGACTGAGGTATATTTAGGGATCAAATCTGTGTGACCCTAGATCTCCAGGAGGCTCAGATGTGTTGCAGCGGAAATTTACTAGACATATCTCCTTCCTCAGTAAAATACCTCTGTGCAATCTCAGATCCTGAGAAGCTACTTCCCCAGACCCCAGGGAGGAAGCGGGCCCAGTGTAGGTGAACAGAGGAAGGAAGGAGTAGGAGAGTTCTCTCAGAGCCCTGATCCGTTCTCACCACACAGGACCTGGGAGGGGCGAGGTCCCATCGCTGGGGCGTGTGCCCCAAGCTTATGCAGCTAGTGAGCCCCAGCACTGGGCTTTGACCAGGCCCCATAGGTTCTCCTTCCCCACCCTTCCATCAAGAGGTGATAAGTCAGTTTCTAATGAGATCTGAGCATACTAGCCTCCCTCAATCCAGGCAATAGAGAATTTGATTTGCAAGCCTCCTGCCCCGGGCCTTTTACTCAAAGGAGACAAGTGAAACTATACTAAGAATGGGATGGGGGGAGGGGAGGGAGGCTCATTAGGGAGGGGATATACATGTACATATAGCTAATAAAAACTATCGTACAGCAGAAACAACATTTCAAAGCAATTATACTCCAATTTTTAAAAATTAAAAAATATATACACTATGCAAATGAACTAAACACAAAAACTAAAAGCATAAATTAAAAAAGAAACTGCAGGGACTTCCCTGGTAGTCCAGTGGTTAAGAATCCACCTCCCAATGCAGAGGACATGGGTTCAATCCCTGGTCTGAGAAGATCCCACATGCCACGCGGCAACTAAGCCTGTGTGCCACAGCTCCTGAGCCTGTGAGCTTTGGAGCCCACAAGCCACAGTGAAGATCTCGTGTGCTATTACTAAGGCCCAACACAGACAAATAAATTTAAAAAAAAACCCAAAACTGTAAATAAAAATGTTCCCTACACAAGAGGTAACTTCTCTTCAGCTTCTGTGTTACCCTGGAAGACCTCTCAGTGGACCCAATTAAGGTCTCTAAACTAATTAGTGGCAAGAGTGAACACACATCTAAATTGGTTCTCTCAGCTGCTACACCACAGAGCCACAGAAAGGAGTGCACTCCTGTGCCAGGAGCCTAAGACGACACATGATGAATCCACAGGTATTTCACAAAACTCTGCAGAACTGAGTATAATTTCTGCCCAAAGGCAGAAATATGTAGAAACTGTGGGTCACATTAATGTTTTCAGGATAAGGTATCTGAGAACCAAATTTAAAATAGTTCCCCCAGTTAAAAAAAAAAAAAAAATACCAATCTGATTCATTTGTATCAATGACCAAAAACAAAATTCTAGTCTTCTATCAGGACAAACAGCTTAGGACTCCCATTTCAATCATAAGTACCAGCAGCACACCCTCTATATGCTAAAATCATGTCCTCATCAGAATACAAATGGTTACAATGCCATGTTGCCAGAGCAGATTGGAATCAGGTACTCACTATGAAATCAGCAACATAAAGCAATATAGATTTGAAAATACCTCTTTTCTACGTCATTTTGTATTTTCCCTATCTTAGGTGTCAAAGCAAGAAATAGCCAAGAATGAGCAGTGGTCCATTTATGCAGCTCTAGATCCAATTCCCACAGGTATTTTATAGAACAGAAGTTGGGGAAGATGGAGTGAGGCTCTCAAGCCTATGCGTACAGGACTGGCCAAGGCACAACCATTCCATGGGCTTCCGCATCTTCTCACCTTCAGGACTCTACCAGGAAGCTGTCCCTAGATGTCCAACCCTCAAAACTGCCTTGTCCTTTGCCTGTTTATTCAGTACCCCTCATAATTGGTGGGCATCATTTTTGGCAGTTATAATCTCCAAACTTTCATCATAAAAATGAATGCAGTCATTTTAACAAATATGAACAGAAGAGAATCACTGTAAAGAAACAAAAATGAATGTGCTCTCTTTCTTCAAAAGCACTTCTTTTTATTTATTTATTTTTTTGGCCGAGCCACACAGCATGTGGGATCTTAGTTCCCCAACTAGGGATCCAACCTGTAGCACCCCAGTGGGAACTCAGAGTCCTAACCACCGGACTGCCAGGGAAGTCCCTAAACCCACTTTTTAAGGGTAACTAGTGTTAAATAATTTATGGAGAAGGCAATGGCAACCCACTCCAGTACTCTTGCCTGGAAAACCCCATGGACGGAAGGGCCTTGGTAGGCTGCAGTCCATGGGGTCACTAGGAGTCAGACACGACCGAGTGACTTCACTTTCACTTTTCACTTTCATGCATTGGAGAAGGAAATGGCAACCCACTCCAGTGTTCTTGCCTGGAGAATCCCAGGGACGGGGGAGCCTGGTGGGCTGCACAGAGTCGGACACGACTGAAGTGACTTAGCAGCAGCAGCAGCACTGCTAAATAATTTAGTATACATCCTTCTGAAATTTTTTGATAATTTAAAAAATCTCAACAGTATTAAATGGCCATCACATTTACGTATGTATTGATACACATTGAAAAAATGTTGTATTAATTAAATAGATTTAATAAGGAGTTCATGTTAGGTACACTGATGGCTATTACCTGTGATATTTTCTAATGTACACACCTTATTATTAAGCTGTGCCACAAAGCCAACAACTCATGGAGAAATTAAATTGGAAAGTAATTTAATTTTCATTATTTTAGATTCCATCCAATCAGGCACAGGCAAACACATCTTTTCTGGTGGTAAAACAAAAAACTCTCCAGCCTCTAGATTTAGATAAAAATGTCTTCATTCCATGAGGTCTGAAAAATGAGCATTTACTGATTGCATTTCATAGATCTTTTCTACTTTTTGTGTGTTTCTCTTTCAGGTAAACATCATGCATAAAAATTAATAAATCAATAAATGAAGTGATTGGGGATTAACCTGGCAACCCACTGATTAAGACTCTGCCTTCCAGTGCAGGGGGCATGGGTTTGATACCTGGTCAGGGAACTAAGATCCCACATTCTGTGCAGTGCAGCCAATAAATAATTTTTTTTTTTAATGAAGTGATTGCTGAGAATCCATTCAGCTGAGTAGAGGTACCCAATTACCTTTAGGTTTTCTGTTAAGAGATTATTGTTATGAATAAGAAAACTTGGTTTTGTTATATGACCTACAATGAGGTATTTCTGTTTGTAGATTTTAAAAAATTATACCTACATCTAGCTGCTTCTGAAGATTCTGCTTAGAATTAAGAAAGCATCTTTATGAATATATAATGTCTCCTATAATGCATAGTTCAAAACAGAAAGTCAGATTCCCCACCCTAGTATAAATAATATAAAAAGAGAAAGCATGTTAGATTCTGGGGGAGAATAGTACAAAAGTCTTCTGAGGGAAGGAGAACTGCTGTCAGCAATGTGGAATGTTCTAGTCCAGCAGCTGCTGATTTTCCAGCTGTGAAAACTCAGCTGGTGACATCACTCAGCAAGTGACTCATCAGGGCAGTGGGATTTAATTTGTCTGCTCTTCATCTGACACCGTACCTTTTCCAGTGGGGACTGCAAGCTCTTTTTTGGATACAACTGCTCAACTCTCCCCAGCCTCTGTCAGTTCAAGGTTTTCTCTTCTGTGGACAAGAAACAAATTTGTGGGGAATTTGGGGGGCTTTTGTTGTGGTATTTCTATACTACACATACCACTTAGCCTTCAAAGGCCACACTTTTATGGGGCCAGGTCTTCTACTTTCCCTAAAAGCTGTTCTCATCTGCCCTATGAAGACAGGTCTGACATCATTGCTAGGGTGTGCTCTAGAGTAGGGCTGGAGGCAATGGTCATTCTTTGATTCACTAAGCCCAACAAGGGGCCTTTCCGCGTGCCCATCAAGCCCACAAACTTGGTCTTTACCAGGGGCTGTAATGTTTTCACTGTACTAACTTTGAAACAAGGAGCACATAGTTACTATGCTCAGAAGAAGTTACTCTACCATTGTTAAATTTCAGTAAATATTAATAGATGACTGACACTTGGGATGTTCAAGTCACAACTCTCCAGACTGATCCAGGATCGCAAGAGAAGAGCTAAATTCTCCAGAACTGGCAATGATTCAGTGCCCTCCGCTAGAACTATTTTGTGGCATTAGAGACTTACTTACAACCAAAGAGCAGCAACAGCTGAAAAAAATATGGGTATTCTACCATAGAAGTTTTTGGATCCAGTATTTGGGTCCTGGGGAATCACTTTATGGCAAATAGATGGGGAAACAGTGGAAGTAGTGGCAGATTTTATTTTCTGCAGATGGTGACTGCAACCATGAAAGTAAAAGACACTTGCTCCTTGGAAGAAAAGCTGTGACAAACCTAGACAGCATAGTAAAAAGCAGAGACATCACTTTGCCAGCAAAGGTCAGTATGGTCAAAGCTATGGTTTTTCCAGTAATCATGTAAGGATGTCAGAGTTGGACCATAAAGAAGGCTGAGCACCAAAGAATTGATGCTTTTGAATTGTGGTGCTGGAGAAGACTCTGAGAGTCCCTTGGACAGCAAGGAGATCAAGCCAGTTAATCCTAAACGAAATCAACCCTGAATATTCATTGGAAGCACTGACGCTGAAGCTCCAGTACTTTGGTCACCTGATGTAAAGAAGTGACTCATTGGAAAGTCTCTGATGCTGGGAAAGATTGAGGGCAGGAGGAGTAGGGGGTGACAGAGGATGAGATGGTCGGATGGCATCACTGACTCAGTAGACATGAGTTTGGGCAAACTCTGGGAATTGGTGAGGGACAGGGAAGCATTGTGTGCTGCAGTCCATGAAGTCGCAAGGAGTCAGACATGACTTAGAGACTGAACAACAACAAAAGCAAATCACAGACAATTCATAGAAAAAAAAGTAATACAAATGGTTCGTAGTTATATATGCAATCTCATTCATAAGCGAAATGAAATTTTAAGCTATATTGAGATACCATTTCTTGCCTACCAGATGAGAAACAGTCTGACAACAAACTCTATTGGCAGTTCTGTGGATAAACAGGCATGTTCATATGTTGCTGTGGAAAACACGCAATCCCTTGTGAAAACATTTGGAAGTACCTAGCCAAATTACCTCGGAGAAGGCAATGGCAACCCACTCCAGTACTCTTGCCTGGAAAACCCCATGGACAGGGGAGCCTGGTAGGCTGTAGTCCATGGGGTCGCAAAGAGTCGGACAAGACTGAGTGACTTCACTTTCAATTTTCACTTTCATGCATTGGAGAAGGATATGGCAACCCACTCCAGTGTTCTTGCCTTGAGAATCCCAGGGACAGGGGGTGCCTGGTGGGCTGCCGTCTATGGGGTTGCACAGAGTCGGACACGACTGAAGCAACTTAGCAGCAGCAGCAACAGCCAAATTACCTAAGAAGTTACCCTTTGATCCAGCAATTCCACTTCTAGGAATCTACCCAAAAGATAGGCATAGACTTTACAGAAATAAATAAAAAATTGAATTTATATTTCTTATTCATTTTTGACCAAATGTCTGTTTTGAACTGTTATATACTTTATACCACAATAAAGGACAGAAATGGTATGGACCCAACAGAAGCAGAAGATATTAAAACAAAGGGGGCAAGAATACACAGAAGAACTATACAAAAAAGATCTTCATGACCCAGACAACTACAATGGTGTGATCACTCACCTAGAGCCAGACATCCTGGAATGTGAAGTCAAGTGGGCCTTATGAAGCATCATGAAACAAACATGATGAAACATGAAACAAAGCTAGTGGAGGTGATGGAATTCCAGCTGAGCTATTTCAAATCCTAAAAGATGATGCTGTGAATGTGCTGCACCCAACATGCCAAAAAACTTGGAAAACTCAGCAGTGGCCGCAGGACTGGAAAAGGTAAGTTTTCATTCCAATCCCAAGGAAAGGCAGTGCCAAAGAATGTTCAAACTACTGCACAATTGCACTCATCTCATACACTAGCAAAGGAATGCTCAAAATTCTCCAAGCCAGGCTTCAACAGTTCGTGAACCATGAACTTCCAGATGTTCAAGCTGGCTTTAGAAAAGGCAGAGGAACCAGAGATCAAATTGCCAACATCAGATGGATCATAGAAAAAGCAAGAGAGTTCCAGAAAAACATCTATTTCTGCTTTATTGACTATGCCAAAGTCTTTGACTGTGTGGATCACAACAAACTGTGGAAAATTCTTCAAGAGATGGGAATACCAGACCATCTTAACTGCCTCCTGAGAAATCTGTATGCAAGCAACAGTGAGAACTGGACATATATAGTGAGAACCAGTGAGAGACTGGTTCCATATAGGAAAAGGAGTAAGGCAGGTTTCACTGGTGGCTCAGAGGTTAAGCATCTGCCTGCAATGCGGGAGACCTGGGTTTGATCCCTGGGTCAGGAAGATCCCCTGAAGAAGGAAATGACAACCCACTCTAGTATTCTTGCCTGGAGAATTCCATGGACAGAGGAGCCTGGTGGGCTACAGTCCATGGGGTCGCAAAGAGTCAGACATGACTGAGCGACTTCACTTTTGCTTTCAAGCCTGTATGTTGTCACCCTGTTTATGTAACTTATATGCAGAGTATGTCATACGAAATGCTGGGCTGGATGACGCACAAGCTGTAATCATGATTGCCAGAAGAAATATCAATAACCTCAGATATGCAGATGACACCACCCTTATGGTAGAAAGCAAGGAAGAACTAATGAGCCTCTTGATGAAAATCAAAGAGGAGAGTGAGAAAGTTGTGTTAAAACCCAACATTCAGAAAACTAAGATCATGGCATCTGGTCCCATCACTTCATGGCAAATAGATGGGGAAACAGAGTAAACAGTGACAGACTTAATTTTGGGGGGCTCCAAAATCACTGCAGTTGGTGACAGCAGCCATGAAATTAAAAGACTTTTTAAATTAAAATTAAAAGATAGCTCCTTGGAAAAAAAGCTATGACCAACCTAGACAGCATGTTATAAAGCAGAGACATTACTTTGCCAACAAAGGTCTGTCTAGTCAAGGCTATGGTTTTTCCAGTAGTCATGTATGGTTATGAGAGTTGGACTATAAATAACTCTGAGTGCTGAAGAACTGATGCTTTTGAAGTGTGGTGTTGGAGAAGACTCTTGAGAGTCCCTTGGACTGCAAGGAGATGAAAACAGTCCATCCTAAAGTAAATCAGTCCTAAATATTCATTGGAAGGACTGATGCTGAAGCTGAAACTCCAATACATTGGCCACCTGATTCAAAGAACTGATTCACTGGAAAAGACCCTGATGCTGGGAAAGATTGAAGGCAGGAGGAGAAGGGGAGGACAGAGGATGAGATGGTTTGATGGCATCACCGACTCAATGGATATGAGTTTGAGCAAACTCCGGGAGTTGGTGATGATCAGGGAAACCTGGCGTGCTGCATGCAGTCCATGGGGTCAAAAAGACATGACTGAGTGACTGAACTGACTGATAGTATAATCCTAACCTTTGCTTTTACAGCAAGCTGAGAAATTTACTTGGAATAACAAAAGGATTTCCTTATATTTTTGACTTCTCACTGCCTACAAGTCAAATTTGAGGAGCCTCAGAATATTGTTTAAAAAGGAATTATAGGGACTTCCTTGCTGGTCCAGTGGCTGAAACTCTGAGCTCCCAATGCAGGGGGTCTGAGTTTAATTCCTCGTCAGGAAACTAGGTTCCACACACTGTAATGAAGACCTTGAACAGCCAAATAAATAAGTAAATTTTTTAAAAAAGAATTTCGAGGAGTCTTTAGAAAAAGAAATTATAGGCAGGTGGTTGTTTTTAATAAATAGATGGCATTCTATATATTATTTGAAAATTTTTAATTCATCAATTTATTTAATTGTTGGCTGTGCTGGCTCTTTGTTGCTGTGTGCAGGCTTTTCCTAATTGTGGCCAGCAGGGGCTGCTCCTCACTGCATGCATGGGCTTATTTCAGTGGTTTCTCTTGTGGAGCACATGGGTTGAGTTGCTCCATGACATGTGGGACCTTCCTGGACCAGGGATCGATTCCGCGTTGGCAGGTGGAGTCTTAACCACTGGACCACCAAGGAAGTCCCTATAAATTATTTTACTTCTTTTTTTCTCTAACTTTTAAAATAAATAATGTTTACATATTTCAAAATCAAAACAATATAAAAAGGAAATTGAGAAGTCTTGTTCCTGTCTTCTCTACCCATCTCCATTCTTTCCACAGGTAGTGTTTGCTCTGGACCCTCCCATTTTTGTCTGTTTCCACAGTGTCCCATTTGTCCAAGATTTAGCATTTGTCCAACTTTCATTACAAGGTAATATTTCTACTGCTATTAAAATAAGCAAAAATGGGTTTTGAAATCAAGAAGGGTGAGTCCTCCAACTTCACTCTTCTTCAAGGTTATTTTGACTATTCTTGCTCACTTATTTTCCCATATGAATTTTAGGATGGTTTCATCAGTGTGTACAAAGAAGCATGCTGAGATTCTGGTTAGATCTTTAACTTTTTTCACCAGTGTTTTGTAGTTTTCAGAGTATGTCTTGTGTTTCTTTGTGAAATTCATTCCCAAGTACTTTGTTCTGTTAGATGCTGTTATAAATGGAAGTGCTTTTCAGTTTACTCATTGCCAATGTATGGAATAAAATTGATTTTTGTATGTCGATCTTGTATACTGCAGTCTCGCTGCACTTGTTTCTTAGTCTCAATAGCTTTTTTATTTATTTTTTTATTTTTTTCCCAATAGCTTTTTAATGGATTCCTTTTTCTTGCCTAATTACCCTTACTAGAAGTTCCAGTAAAATGGTAAATAAAAGAGGCAAGAGTAGACATCCCCATCTTGTTCCAGATCTCAGGAATATTATCTTTTCCTATTAAGTAAGATATTAGTTGTGGGTTTTTCAGATGACTTGTATCAGGTTAAAGAAGTTCCCTTCTAATCCTAACTGTTGAGTTTTTTGATGAGACTATTGCATCTTGTTGAACGCTTTTCCTGCCTGCATTGAAATGATCATGTGGTTTTGTCCATTAGTCTATTAATATGACACATTATATGGATTGAATTATTAGGATATTGGCCTGTAGGTTTTTTGTTGTTGTTTTGTTGTGGTATCATTGTCTCTTTTTGGTATTAGAGTAACACTGGCATCATACAATGAATGTGGAAATGTCCCCTCCTATTTTTTGAAAGAGTTTGTGATGGATTGGTATTCTTTTTAAAAAAATTTTATTTAAAATTATTTTTGTCTGCACTGGGTCTTTGTTGTTGCAAGAACTTAGTTGCTTCGAGCCATGTAGGATCTTCCTGGACAAGGGATCAAAACTATGTCCCCTGCATTGCTAGGCAGACTCTTAACCACTGGACCATGACCGAAGCCTGGTATTAATTCTTCTTTAAACATTTGATAGAATACAACAGTAAAGACTGGGCCTTTCTCTGTAGGAAGTTTTTCTTTTTTTAATTGGAGGATACATGCTTTACAAAGTTGTGTTGGTTTCTGCCACATAACAACTTGAATCAAATCTCCCCTCTCTCTTGTGCCTCTCCCACCCCACTCTCCATTCCACCGCTCTAGGTCATCACAGAGCACAGGGCTGGGCTCCTGTTGGAAGATTTTAAATCACTAGTTCAATTTCTTTACTTGTCATAGGTCTATCAGATTTTCTATTTTTTTCTTGAGTAAGTTTCAGTAGTTTATATCTTCCCAAGAATACCCATTTTATCTAGGTTATTTAATTTGCTGGCACACAGTTGTTCAAAAGGGTTCTGATAGTCCTTTTTATTTCTGTAAGCTTAGTAGTAATTTACCCTCTTTAACTTCTTAGTAATTTGAATCTTTTTTCTTTTTTTTTTTAATCTTTCTTCTTTTCTAAAGATGTGTTAATTTTGTTCAACTTTACAAAGAGCCAACTTTTGATTTCATTAATTTTTTCCTATTCATCTTCTTATTCTCTATTTCTCTCTATGTGTGTGTGTGTGCGTGTTAGTCGCTCAGTCAAGTCTGACTCTTTGAGACCCCATGGGTGTAGCCCACCAGGCTCCTCCATCCATGGGATTCTCCAGGCAAGAATACTGGAATGGATTGCCAATTCCTTCTCCATTTTTTTCCCTAATCTTTATTGTTTTCTTGGTTCTGCTTGTTTTTTGTTTGCTCTTTTTAAAAAAAAAATTAATTAATTAAAAAAATATTAATTAATTAATTAATTTATTTTTGGCTGTGCTGGGCTGCTACTGTGGGCTTTTCTCTAGTTGTGGTGAGCGGGAGCTACTCTAATCACAGTGCACAGGCTTCTCATTACAATGGCTTCTCTCATTGCAGAGCACAGGCCTAGGCACACGGGCTTCAGCTTGCAGCTCCGAGGCTTTACAGCACAGGCTTAGTAGTTGTGGCATACAGGCTTGGCTGCTCCGCAGTAGTTTGGGATCTTCCTAGACCAGGGATCAAACCCATGTATCCTACATTGGCAAGCGGATTCTTTACTACTAAACCACCAGGGAAGTCCTGCTCTTCTTTTTTGTCTTACTGTTTAGGTAAGCAGTGAATACACATTGTACAAATTCAAGATGACCCGTTTTTGTAAGGAAACTATTTTCCTGTAAAAATATTTGTTATTCCTTTCCTTTACTTTGGATTTGTTTCAATGTAACCCACTTAGGGGAGGGGCAGATGTAAATGTGAATGTAAAATAAAACAAATGTGGCCATGAATTAATGATCATTACAATTGTATGACATGTACATCAGGTTCATTTTACTATTTTCTTTACTTTGTATATCTTTAACTTTCCATAATAAAAAGTTAGAAATATATATATATATCATAGGCTTATCGATCAGGGTCCATTCACTGTGCAGAAAACATACAAATTATTTGAACAGAGAGTACTAACAGAGAAGTGTTAACTGGATATAAAGTTGTTAACTGCTAAATGGTAAAAAGAGAACTCTAAGGTGTCATGGAAGTTAACAAATAGCTACCCTGAAGAAACAAAGGGAATGCCTTAGAAACCTAGAGGAAGGGCCCCGTGGAACTAGAAAGAACTCAAACCTCTGGGAAAGGAGCTGGTTGTTGGTGAAGGGGGAGGGAGGAATGAGACTGGTTTCTCAAGTGCTGAGAAATCTGATTTAGCTGCTCCTACAAAAGGAACTGCTGCTGCCAGAGTAAAGCGGCCCTGCGTGGGTGATGATGCTCAGAGGAAGATAGGAATAAGTCCCTTCTTCCTCCACTCTTACTGTTTCCCTCTAGTGCTCCTAACAGGCAAAGCCTTAGCATGGAAGCAGAAGGCAAAGCAGAAATGTTTGCTGAGTCCCAGCCTCAGAATCACAAAGCTCAATGTAGGTAGGTGGATACTGCATCCTGACTGACCTCATGAGAATCTGACAGCTTCTGGCTCATGTAAATAGCTGCCCAGCCACTGGGACCTGGCATTAACCTCCAGGATATTTTTAAAAATAAAAAGAATTTGTTCTATAACTAGAGTGACTAAAAGAAAATTTCTGTCTCTTAACAGCTTTATATTATTTGGGGGGAGTACTGCAGTGTTAAAGGGGAATTTAAAATTAAACATAGAAATTAAAAACTCCTGGAGTCTATGTAATGATTAAGACCCTCCTCTCTAAAGGCTAAAATAAAAAAAAAAAAAAAAAAAATAAAGGCTAAAATATTTTTACTATACTGACAACACTGGTTGTCTACGCAGAGGTAAAATGGATAACTGGATAAGGGATGGGAAGAGTCTTTTCACTGTATATCCTTTGTACCTTTAAAATATTGTACATGTGAATATATTGCCCTATCAAAAACTAACTAAATTTTTTCAGAGAGAAGCCATTGTCTTAGATCAGGCTTCCCAGCAGACTCTGAGGCTTCACTGGGGTGGCTCACTAGTATAGAATTTGCCTACAATGCAGGAGATGTGGGTTCAATTTCTGGGTCAGGATAATCCCTTGGAGAAGAAAATGGCAGCCTACTCCAGTATCCTTGCTTGGGAAATCCCATGGAGAGGAGCCTGGCAGGCTACAGTCCATGAGGTCGCAAGAGTCCAACACAACTCAGTGACTAAACAACAACCGCCAGACTCTAATTTACCTTCATGAAGTTTACTGTGATTCCACAGTGGTATTCTTGGCAACACTATTATGAGAAAATGAAGGAAACAGGATTAAGTAGAGGGAGAAGTTGAACTGCTATGCAGTTCAAACACTGGTGTTAATCACACAGAAAATTCTGGACCTGGAATGACCCTTCAGAGTTGTCCCAAATTAAGGCAAAGCAGCTGGGCAGCTATCTCACTTCCACCAGTCCTTGGAAGGAGGCTGCCTGCTGAAAAGGGGTTAAACTTGGGTGATGCAGCTCCTCTTGACCAAGTACAATTCCTCGGAGGAGACTACTGGGCAATAATCAGTCAACACTGAACTACAGACCATAGCTTATACTATACCAGTGGTTCTCACATTTTAATGTGCACCAGATTCCCCTGAAGGGCTTGATGGGCCCCACCACAGTTTCTGATTCAGTAGGTGTAGGCTGGAGGTCAGAATCTACATTTCTCACAAGTTCTAGGTGGTACTGATGCTGCTGTCTAGGGATCACATTTTGAGAACCAATACTGGGGCTTTCCAGGTGGCTCAGTGCCAAGCAGGAGATGGGGGTTTGATCCCTGGGTCAGGAAGCTCTCCTGGAAGAGGAAATGGCAACCCACTCCAGTATTCTTGCCTGGGAAATCCCATGGACAGAGGAGCCTGGTGGGCTACAGTCCATGGGTCGCAGAGTTGGACACAACTTAGCAACTAAACAACAATAGCACACTGTGTCTTACTGGGTTAAATCTAGCAAAAGTGAATAATTTGTTAATGTTTGGTAGTTTATAGTTTATAGATGCTAATACTTAAGATTCTCTGATTAGATGTGCTCCTTATGAGTCAATACTGCCTTCTTTGCAACCCCAGTTCACTGTAAACTAGATTTTATTCACTAACACACTTGCTTCATAAAGAGTTAAAAAAGGCAGTTTGTGTCTGTTTACAGATGTCAGAAAACTTGCATCCATTTTCCTTAAGTCTGTAGGCTTCAATATCTTTCTTTAATGTCTATACAGGATGTATAAATCACTAAAGAGATTACTGTTGTCCGTGATGAGAACCAGTTTCTTTCAACCTGATTCCACTTTCATCAAAATCTGAATCAATGAAATGCAGAATGGCAAGTGAGAAAATGAACTTCCTATTAAGGAAAGAAATTAATATTTACTGGCTATTTGCTGCACTCAATATGCCAGCAAATTTGGAAAACTCAGCAGTGGCCACAGGACTGGAAAAGGTCAGTTTTCATTCCAATCCCAAAGAAAGGCAATGCCAAAGAATGCTCAAACTACTGCACAATTGCACTCATCTCACACGTTAGTAAAATAATGCTCAAAATTTTCCAGTCCAGGCTTTGGCAATACGTGAACCATGAACTTCCAGATGTTCAAGCTGGTTTTAGAAAAGGCAGAGGAACCAGAGATCAAATTGCCAACATCAGATGGATCATAGAAAAAGCAAGAGAGTTCCAGAAAAACATCTACTTCTGCTTTATTGACTATGCCAAAGCCTTTGACTGTGTGGATCACAATAAACTGTGGAAAATTCTGAAAGAGATGGGAATACCAGACCACCTGACCTGCCTCTTAAGAAACCTATATGCAGGTCAGGAAGAAACAGTTAGAACTGGGCATGGAACAACAGACTGGTTCCAAATAGGAAAAGGAATACGTCAAGGCTGTATATTGTCACCCTGCTTATTTAACTTCTATGCAGAGTACATCATGAGAAACACTGGGCTGGAAGAAGCACAAGCTGGAGTCAAGATTGCTGGGAGAAATATCAATAATCTCAGATATGCAGATGACACCACCCTTATGGCAGAAAGTGAAGAGGAACTAAAAAGCCTGTTAATGAAAGTGAAAGAGGAGAGTGAAAAAGTTGGCTTAAAGTTCAACATGCAGAAAACTAAGATCATGGCATCTGGTCCTATGACTTCATGGCAAATAGATGGGGAAACAGTGGAAAGTGTCAGACTTTATTTTTTGGGGCTCCAAAATCACTGCAGATGGTGACTGCAGCCATGAAATTAAAAGACGCTTACACCTTGGAAGGAAAGTTATGACCAAACTAGATAGCATATTAAAAAGTAGAGACATTACTTTGCCAACAAATGTCTGTCTAGTCAAGGCTATGGTTTTTCCATTGGTCATGTATGGATGTGAGAGTTGGACTATGAAGAAAGCTGAACACCGAAGAATTGATGCTTTTGAACTGTGGTGTTGGAGAAGTCTCTTGAGAGTCCCTTGGACTGCAAGGAGATCCAACCAGTCCAACCTAAAGGAGATCAGTCCTGGGTGTTCATTGGAAGGACTGATGCTGAAGCTGAAACTCCAATACTTTGGCCACCTCATGTGAAGAGTTGACTCATTGGAAAAGACCCTGATGCTGGGAGGGATTGGGGGCAGGAGGAGAAGGGGATGACAGAGGAAGAGATGTCTGGATGGCACCACCGACTCAGTGGACATGAGTTTGAGTAAACTCCGGGAGTTGGTGATGGACAGGGAGGCCTGGCGTGCTATGATTCATGGGGTCACAAAGAGTCGGATACGACTGAGAGACTGAACTTAACTTAACTGAAGGTCCATTTTTATATATCATTGAATTAGTATTCATTCACAACCTGTAAAATAGGTTTTGCTATTCTCAGTTTTATAAATGACAAAATAGATAATATTAAATCCCTCACCCAGATCACACAACTAGTAAGTAAGGAAACTCAAACTCAAATCTTTCCACAGACCACACTGCCTATCTAAAACTGAGTTAGTATTGTTTCTTTTCATTTGCCAAGTGACATTTTCAGGGTACTAAGTACTGTACCAAGCAGAGTGACAACAAAGGGAGATCAACACAATTGAGCATGACAAGGACTGATGATAGCAGAATACACTAGGTGATACAAGGCATCCAAATCAGGGCTGTCAAGGAAGGCATACTGAAGAAAGTGATATTTGGGTTGGCCCTTGAAGGATGGTAAAAGTTAGCCAAAAAGAAGCTAAGATGGAGGAATGTTCCAAGCAAAGGCATGAGCAAAGGCAAGATTGAGTTTCAGGGGTGCTAAGGAGAAGAAACAAAACCTGAGATGAGCAGAAGCCAGAAAATGTAGGGTTTTTACACCATGCTAAGGATCTGGATTTTGTTCTAAAGTCAATGAGGTTAAAGAAAAATATAGCAAGAATTGTATTTTAGAAAGAAGTGAAGGAAGAAAAGGATAGGACATTTGTTAAGAGGTTTTTGCACTATTAAGGTGAAAAATGACAAATGCTAAACTAAATCAGTGTTAATACACGGGGCGGGCGGGGACGGGAAATGCCAGATTTGATATTCAGGAAGTAGAGGCATCTGGACAGAATTGCAACAGCCACACCAGTTTGCTTTTAAAGTCCCTTCATTGTGACAATTCTTTCTCCCCTCAAGAACCTTTTTTTTTTTCTTTCCTCCCCCCTTCCCCCCCCCAAGAACCTTTATATTTGCTTTCTTCTTCACAGAACACTGCTAAATTATACCTTATGAAGATAAGTGGACGACAGAGGATGAGATGGCTGAATGGCATCATTGACTAAATGGACATGAGTTTAACCAAGCTCAGGAAGATAGTGAGGGACAGGAAAGCCTGGCATGCTGCAGTTCATGGAGTCACAAAGTTAGACACGACTTAGCGACTGAACATTGTAAATTATATTTCCTTCACTTCACCTCTCAAAACACCTTGTTCTTTTCCTACTATGCACTTGTATTTATTATAATTCACACATTTGTCTGTTTACTTCTTTAACATCTCACCCCTGCTATCAAGGACTGTTAAAAGTCTATTTTGCTAACTCTTGAATCCCCAGGACCTAGCACAGTGCCTTCAAACAGTACCAACAAACCACTAGGTGACTGGTTGAAGGTGAAGTCACAGGTGGATGCCTTGGCAGACGTGTAATGCCATCCACTGAGGCCAAAAACACGAAAGCAGGAGCAGCAATTAACTAAAAATGGTTATTGCTTACTGGATTGACTCCCAACTCTTGCACCTTTTCAGTGCAAGAAAAGGTGCAACTCAGTGCACCTTTTCCTCCCCGTCTTCAGGCACCTCCTTTCTCACATTCATCTACACCTTCACTCATATGTTTCCAAACACCTGCACTCATATTTTTCCAAAGTCTTATGTAGAAGCTCACCCTTTTCCTCTCCTGGAACTCAAGTTACATTTCCTTAGAGACTGATGGGTCCCCCCACCCCCCATGTTACTTCTCCATGTCAGAAGAGAATTCTCACTTTGGGATAGGATCTGCCCATCTGGTATACTTCTTAAATTCCCACCTGGGTAAATCCCGCCAGAACTAAATCTCCGCGGGGACCATCGGCTCCACACACCCGGAACACTGCCCGGCGCGGTCAATGCAGACAACTGTGAAAAGAAGCAAAGGTTCCTAACTGCAGCGGGTAAGAATTGGCCCGGAGCCTGGGCCTGGGCCCCGGCGACCAGGGGCGATGCAGTCCAGGGGACGATCGGGCCAGCACACCGCCTAGGGGCTGCCGGGGTTGCGGGGGGTGGGGAGCAGCCGTAGGCTGACAAGTGAGAAAGCCCTGCTTCGCGCCGGTCCCTCAGCTTCGCAGCGGGCGCGGGGACTCCAACCACATTTCCGAATTTCACTCCCTTTGCAATGAGCGGCTAACCTAAGGCCAGCGGGAAGGCGCTGCGGAGAAGGGCTGCCAGGCCTGGAAACAGTGCCCACCACGGAGCGAGTCCCCGCTGGCACAGAGAAATCCTCGGAATCTGTGAAAAAAACCACGAGGAGAAGCAACGAACACGATCGTTTCCTTCCCAAACAGGTCTCAGAAACCCTAGAGTCGACGCTGAGAAAGAGCGGGAAAGCCAGCGCAGCCACCAATCTGTCCACCCATTGGCCAATCGCGCTGTCTTTCCCAAAGGTCCGCCTCCCTTGCTCGCGGGCGATGTTCTCATCGGCTGATTTCCGCCAGCCTGCAGCTCTCATTGGTCAGCTCCTCCGTTCGTCAGGTTGGGCCTTGTAGACAGGCGGAGAACGGCGTTTGGCTCCGCCCCCAGTCGCGCACAGGCGCGTCTGTGTTGGAGTAGGAGGCTCCGCCTCCGCGTGCCGTGTGCAAAAACAAACAGCCGTTAGGGAGGAGGGGCTGAGGGGGTGGGGCCTTGTTAGAAGGAAGCGCGCGATTGGGCAGCAGCGGGGGTTCAAACGAGCAAGGCGAGCGGGCATTGGCCGGGGCAGCGCGAGGCGGGCCCCGGTTATTGTCCGGGCTCTGGCGGCCGCGGCGGCAACGGCGGTCGGTGCTGCACTAGCTGCGGCGGCGGCTCGGCGGGACCGAGGGCACGAGCGGCCGAGACCATGGTGAGGGCTGCGGGGCGGCCGGGAGGGCGGCGATGGTCGAGTGGCGCCGGTACCTGTTGAGGCGGCGGGCGTCAGGCGGCGACGACATCGGTGGGGCGGGCGTCAGGCGGCCAGGCTGCCAGCGGTCCCGGCCTCGCTCGCCGGGGCGCCGGCGCGAATCGAGGTGCGCGGGCTGAGGCCGGGTGTCCCTGAGCAGGAGAACCCTCGCGGCTCCACAGCACCTCCACTGCTACTGCGACTGACTTTGAGTCCTAAATTGTGCGTCGGTGAGAAAAGTGCGGCTTTTTAGAAACGCGAATGGAGGGAACTGGGCTCCTTGTGAAGTTGAGAGGGAAAGGCGTTGGAGGGGGGTCGTGCCCCGCGCAGGAGTGAAGCAGCAAAGCCGAGGCGACGAGTGGCGTCCTCCCGAGCGCCCTCCGGAGACAGCCCTGCCCGGGGCTGAACCACAAACAGAAATTGTGGTTATTGTGACGTTCTCGCGTCTTAGATCTGGAGTCGACCTTGTGGATGGTAGCACCCGGGCTCTGTAACTTGTAGTTGTGCAGTTAACGGAAGCGCTTTCACAGGCAGACTCTGGCATAGATTACATCTGCCCTGTAAACTGATTTGCTCGAGCCGACAATTCTCGTGATGCTTGCTGGTTTCAAAAGGTGTCACTCGTTTAATCTCTAGCAACCTACCATATATTGGCTGAATCTTTACCAGCAGCTAAAAATACATACACGTTCGCATGGCTAAGAATACAGGAGGCGTGGAGTTGTCATTCTTGTTGTGAAATTTTTAAACGTGATGAGACGTGAACATGTGTCTGTTAAACAAATTTGCAACTTGCTTGACATCCAGTTTGCAACTTTTTCTGAATGAAATATACTCCATTGGCCTCCATTGGCATATTTTCTACCCGGAGATGCTTAGCCCAGGTTAATACGTCAGTTTTTAGAATAAAAAATTGTATCGTGCTTGTATTTTGTTTCTCAGCAAACGTATTAAAATGATTGTGCGAAGTTGGGAGGGTGTGTATACAGACTTTGAGGAGGTTGTGAAAAGAAAATATTCATTTACTATGCAATTTTATATTCACAAGTTTAATTCCATAAAGTTTTGTTTTTCTTAAGCATAAGAAATGTATCTGGACTCTCCAAGCCACGGAAATAGTCATTTAATTTACTGAGATTTTTAAAAACTGATTTCCTGCCTACTTCCTTAAAAAACAAATACGTTAAATAGCAAACGTAATGGATTTGAAACAGTAGGGATAAAATTGCTTAAGTAAATTGGGAAACCCGAGGAGTTTTGCAGTTAATAACTTTTTACTGATAACTATGTATTTCATAATTCAGTCATAGAGAAATAATGATTATAGTTTTAGCCTCATGCACTATTTTAGATGTTTCTTATGTTTTACATCAGGGCAAATAGAGCTGAAAAGATTGATTTGAAGAATAAGTGAAAACACATGGTTACTTGAACTGACCTCAGAAATCCAAAGATGATGCAGTATCTTTTTCTTGTATAGCAGTATGGTCAGAAATTATTAAAAATATGTGAGGCATTCTTGTAGAAATCTAAAGATTCTCAGTTCTCTTTGTTAAACTTAAATCAGTCTGTCTTGCTAGATTATTAAATTTAAGAAAGATACTAATTAGTTATTCATTCTTTGTTCCTGCTCCTAACACTGCCAAGGCCTTTTATTTTTTTTCCCTTGAATATAGATTTGAGAGATAAACATTGACCCAGCTGAGACATGGGGTATGGGGCATACATAGTTGATTTTTAGTCTAAAAAATAAAGCATTACAAAAGGGATATGCCATTTCTACTTCACAAATACCCTCAAACAACTGGCCAGTTTTGTAAACTGATTTTTTATTTTTTTAACAGACAAGAAATAGATTTAAATAGTAAAGTAGAGCAGTTCAAAAGGGAGTGTTGGTTTCCTTCTCAAGTCAGATCCTTAGTGTTCCCTCCCTAGCAGCAAATAACTTTTCTGGTGTGTTGTGTGACCTTCTAGAAATGTATGTTATACACACACTCTGCAGTACCTCATTTTTACATAAACAAAAGCTCACTGCACTTGTACATACCTTGCCTTTTACACAAATATGTATTGTGATTTCTTCTATATCAGCACATGTCTATAATTCATTTGTTGAAATGGCTGCATAATATTCCATTGCATCTATGTACTGTGCCCTGTTTGTGAACATTCAGGTTATTTCAGAAACATTTCTATCATTTGAAAGTGTTTTTTTTTTAACTCTTTAAGAATAAGTTTGAATGTCCTTTTTTTTTTTTTTTAAACGCACATAACTGTGACCATTTTGCCATTTTTTAAATGCCTGCCAAGTCTCTATTCCATCCTCTTCCCAGCCTTTGGCAGCCACCCTTATGCTTTCTGTTCCTGTGACTTTGACTAGGTAGCTCATAGTGGAATCAGATATATTGGTCCTTTTGCAACTGGCTTATTTCACTTAGCATCATGTCTTAGATTTATCCGTGCGGTAGCATGTATCAGAATTTCCTTCATTTTTACAGTATATACCACAATTTTCCATGATGGAAGTTTAGGTGGTTTCTGCTTTTCAGTTGCTATTTATAATACTGCTGTGAATAAACTAGCAAATAGTATTAAAAATATCTGTGTGAGTCCCTGTTCTCAATTATTGAGTACGTGCCTAGAAGTGCTAGATCATAAGGTAATTCTGTGTTTAATTTTTTGAGGGTTTTTTTTTTTTTCTCAAGATGGTATTTTTTTCCTCTCAAAAGAGGTAAGTTCTGAATATGTCTATGGAAATGATAGATGCTCACATTTTAAAAAATGATTTTATTATGAACTATTTCTAACATAAGAGTTATATTGATGATGAATATTCTTCAGTCTGAAATTTGAAAAATATGTTCATTTTTAGAAATCTCATTTTAAATAAGTTTTTATATCATCTTTATATAAATTAATAAATGGCAATATAACATGTATATTTAAAATTGAAAGAGAATTTTTTTTTTAACTACCCAAAATAAAACTAGAAGAAATTTTGTTTCCTAGATATTTTTGAAATAGCATTTTTGACTCTTCACCTGGAACTTTTTTCACTTAGGCTGGAGGCAAAGCTGGAAAGGACAGTGGAAAGGCCAAGGCCAAGGCAGTGTCTCGCTCACAGAGAGCTGGGCTACAGGTAACCAATTCATTATTAAATTAATTTCTTAACAGTTGTAACTCGTGACTCAAATGTTTCTTTAATTACAAAAATGTACTATTGACCTTTGATAATGAAATTAATTGGTCAGAATATAAACCACAAAGCAACTGCCTTTTATTTATTTATTTTTTTTACCCCCCACCCAGCAACTGCATTTTAATTTGTACTCTCTTCTAAGCAACAACAAGTTAGGAAAACATCTTAGGCAAATTCGGTGATTTTGCTGTCTTAAAATCTGTTATTTCTAGATTATAATTATGTTCCTAGTTCTTTTATAAACTATCATATTGAAGTGAGTCTGCTGTGGTTTTTATTTTGAAGAAGGTGTTTGTAGTGGTATATCAGCTTTCAGGATGAAATAGAAGAATGGACTGTACACTAGTCCTCTGAGTCTTTCCCCAGTACCTTCAAATGTAGACTGAGTTATATATACTCAAGAACACTAGATAGTTTCAAATTTTCTATATATGAATTGCTGCAATTTTAATCCATAAACTCAAACTTTTCTGGATAAGTAAGAATTAATTGCCTACATGTAAGAGATACTTTTTAAACAGGAAAGTTTGAAGGCCAGACTATAAGGTAGTGATGGAAAATTTTTAAGGACGAAGATGACATGATTCGAATGGTACTGAAGGAAAGGGAGGAGGGGGGGGGGGGCGAGAACTTAACCCTTTATGGGTACTTTCTCTATTTTAGAACATCATGCAAATATCAATTAGAATTTATTCGAGGGAATTCCCTGGCAGTCCAGTGGTTAGGAATTGGTACTCTCACTGCAAAGAGCCCTGGTTTGATCCCTGGTCGAGGAACTAAGATCCTGCAAGCTGCATAGCCAAAAAAAAAAAAGAAGTGGAATTTATTTGAAGTATCGTTACCTTGAAGTGGGAGATGGAAGACAGATTACAGGTTATTGCAGTGGTTTCGGAATAAGGGAACGCATACTTGAACTTGTGTGTGTGTGTGTGTTAGTTGCTTAGTCATGTCTGACTCTTTGCAACCCCATAGACTGTAGCCCACCAGGCCCCTCTGTCCATGGGATTCTCCAGGCAAGAACACTAGAGTGGGTTGCCATTTCCTTCTCCAAAAGGAACTATAGAAAGAAACTGAAGTCGCTCAGTTGTGTCCGACTCCTTGCGACCCCATGGACTGTAGCCTACCAGGCTACTCCATCCATGGAATTTTCCAGGCAAGAGTACTGGAGTGGGTTGCCGTTTCCTTCTCCAAGTTGAACTTGAGTGGGATGGAAAAGAATAGAAGGCGTATGTATGCTCCTAAAAAATGAGAGGAGAGGTATAGGTTTGAGAGGAAGGTCAAGTTTCTCTAAGACATAGACCCTAAGGGGAGTTTGTAGTAAGCAAGTTATGAAATAAAAATTTAAGTGGAATCATTTCGAAGTTCCACTAAAACATCCATGTGAAAATATCCAAAAGTTGTAGATTTGAGTCTAGTTTTCCAAGAGAAGTGATCACAAGAATTACAAATTTAAAATCACTTAAGAAAAAAAGATAAAATCATTTAAGTAAAATTGGTAGTTTGTGCTAGGGATGAGTTTCCTCAGTAGTGCTTGAGAAAACAAAAAGACATTGGTGGACTCCTCACCATATTTGACATATCTGAGTCAAAACAATAAAAACTGAGGAGTAGTCAGAGTTAGTGTTCGAACTGTGTAATCGCTGTGGCCTGAGAAGAATGGTTTTCGAGGTCCTCTGTGTCAAACATGTCAATCACTGAGGATCTAAAAAGGAGTAAGGCATGGATCCTGGTCTTGGGGACCTTAGAATTAGGGAAGGAATGTAAATAGAAAAGTCATGCATTTTCTTCTGAAGGATGCAATCTGGAAGTGGCTAGTAGATTTGGTAATTAAAATGTTATTGCTGATCTTTAAGAATGGTGTTTAACAGAAGCCAAGTTTGGATTGGGAGAA
Source organism: Cervus elaphus (assembly GCF_910594005.1). Taxonomy (NCBI): domain Eukaryota; kingdom Metazoa; phylum Chordata; class Mammalia; order Artiodactyla; family Cervidae; genus Cervus; species Cervus elaphus. The sequence continues at coordinate 83,885,471 of NC_057832.1, forward strand.
AATGGGTGACAAGAAAGAGGTTTAAGTTTACTTTTAAATTTTGCCTTTGGAAAGGGATGTCTAGACTGTAACTGGAGGCACTTGCTGTAGACTAGATGTGTAGAGACCTTTGAACTGTGCAGAAGGAAAGGAGCCAGCGAAAAGGAGGTGATCGAGTTGTTGAATGATGGAGCAGTAACAGGATGAGGAAGGTCCTTAGAGTCTGGGGGGTGGGTGTAGTCAGAGGCATAGACAGGTGGGATTGGGGTACTGTAAGAATGAGAAAGGACCTATTCTCAGAAAGTAGGAAGTCACAGTGTTGGTTTTCTTAACTATCACGTTACCTCTTGATATTGAGGAAGGAAGAATGAAGTTGGGGCCTAAAGGTGGTAGAGGTTCATAGTCACATGAGCCTGTTATGTGAAGGAATTAAATAAATAGGAATACGGTTATTAGGCCCTGTGGAATGTGCAGTTGGTGACCTATACTGCATAGTTTCTCTTTATTGTATAATGACTCCATATTATGCAGGAATTAATTTGCAAAACCCTGAGTAGTTTTGTTTGTTTTTAAATTCTGTCTTCAGGGGGTGTAAAATTAGGCATGACCATTTGGGGCTAAGTACTAGGACATACTAACTTAAAAACCCAAAGAAGTGTTAATTGGCAAATAATTTTGGCTTCTAGTAAGTGTAACCAAATTTTTTATCTTGATTTACTTGTCATTCAGCTGTTCATTATGTTCAGTAATGTGATGTTAAAACTTTAGTGTTTCCTGTTTGGATGCTCTCTTTCAGTTTCCTGTGGGCCGCATCCATAGACATTTGAAGACTCGTACCACGAGCCACGGAAGGGTCGGTGCCACTGCTGCAGTGTATAGTGCTGCGATTCTGGAGTACCTCACCGCTGAGGTTAGTGGTGAAAATAATTATGTGTTGGAATCCCAGAGTTGTCCTAGACATAAACGGCTGAAACCCATGGAATATGGGTTTGAAACAAAAAGACTCACTCTCGTTAGTTTCTTTTAATAGCGGTTTTTAGATGGATCTTATCAGCCAATACTAGTGTCAAACAACTTTGATGTGCTCACTTTTAAAGTTAGGACAATAAAGGACAGAAACAGTATGGACCTAACAGAAGCAAAAGATATTAAAAAGAGGTGTCAAGAATGCACAGAAGAACTATATAAAAAAGATCTTAATGACCCAGATAACCACAGTGGTGTGATCATTCACCTAGAGCCAGACATCCTGAAGTCAAGTGGGCCTTAGGAAGCATTACTATGAACAAAGCTAGTGGAGGTGATGGAATTCCAGCTGAGCTATTTCAAATCCTAAAAGAGGATGCTGTGAAAGTGCTTCACTCAATATGCCAGCAAATTTGGAAAATTCAGCAGTGGCCACAGGACTGGAAAATGTCAGTTTTCATTCCAGCCCCAAAGAAAGGCAATGCCAAAGAATGCTCAAACTACCGCACAATTGCACTCATCTCACATGCTAGCAAAGGATGCTCAAAATTCTCCAAGCCAGGCTTCAACATATACGTGAACCGTGAACTTCCAGATGTTCAAGCTGGATTTAGAAAAGGCAGAGGAACCAGAGATCAAATTGCCAACATCTGCTGGATCATAGAAAAAGCAAGAGAGTTCCAGAAAAACAGCTTCCTCTGTTTCATTGACTATGCTAAGTCTTTGTGTGGATCACAGCAAACTGTGGGAAATTCTTCAAGAGATGGGAATACCAGACCACCTGACCTGCCTCCTGAGAAATCTGTATTCAGGTCAAGAAGCCACAGTTAGAACGTACATGGAACAACGGACTGGTTCCAAATTGGGAAAGGAGTACCTCAAGGCTGTTTATTGTCACCCTGCTTATTTAACTTATATGCAGAGTACATCATGTGAAATGCCTGACTGGAAGAAGCACAAGCTGGAGTCAAGATTGCCGGGAGAAATATCAATAACCTCAGATATGCAGATGACACCACCCTTATGGCAGAAAGAGAAGAACTAAAGAGCCTCCTGATGAAAGTGAAAGAGGAGAGTGAAAAGCTGGCTTAAAACTCAACATTCAAACTAAAATCATGATATCTGGTCCCCTCACTGCATTGTAAATAGTTGGAGAAACAATGGAAACAGAGACTTTATTTTCTGGGGGCTCCAAAATTACTGCAGATGGTGACTGCAGCCATGAAATTAAGATGCTTATTCCTTGGAAGAAAAGCTATGACTAACCTAGACAGCATATTAAAAAGCAGAGACATTACTTTGCCAACAAAGGTTCACCTAGTCAAAGCTGTGGTTTTCCTGTAGTCATGTATGTATGTGAGAGTTGGACCTTGAAGAAAGCTGAGCACCGACAAACTGATGCTTTTGAACTGTGGTGTTGTAGAAGACTCTTGAGAGTTCCTTGGACTGCAAGGAGCAAGCCAGTCAATCCTAAAGGAAATTGATCCTGAATATTCATTGGAAGGACTGATGCTGCAACTCCAGTAGTTTGGCCACCTGATGTGAAGAACTGACTCATTGGAAAAGACCCTGTTGCTGGGAAAGATTGAAGGCGGGAGGAGAAGGGGATGACAGAGAATGAGATGGTTTGATGGTATCACAGACTCAATGGACATGAGTTTGAGCAAGCTCCAGGAGTTGGTGATGGACAGGGAATCCTGGCGTGCAGCAGTCCATGGAGTCGCAAAGATTTGGACATGACTGAGTGACTGAACTGTACCAGCTGAGCTACCAGGGAAGCCTGAACTGAGGGTCAGTAATCCATATTTTTAAGTGACTTGACAAACAGGTGTAAAATAATTTAAATACCATACTGCTAAGTAAACAAATTCTGGACTATGTATATAAGCAGTAGGTGATATTTGTGGACTTCACTGATGGTCTGTCCAAGTGGTTAAGACTGCAGCCCCCTGCAGGGAGGTTTGATCCCAGGTCAGGAAAGATTCCCAAATGCTGCACATCATGGCCAAAAAAAAAAGAAGTATTTGTGAAGTTACAGGATAACTCTTAGTTAATAAAAATTTGAAGTGGAGTAAAGTTTTACCAGTGTCATCATACATTTTTTTTATGTTATAACTATATTAGTTACTAATTTGGCTGCACTGGATCTTCATTGCAGTACCTAGGCTTCTCATTGCATTGGCTGCTTTTGTTGTGGAGCATGGGCTCTAGGGTGCACAGCCTTCAGTAGTTAGGGCACGTGGCCTTGGTTGTTTCATGGCATATGGAATCTTGCCAGACCAGGTATCAGAAACACATGTCCCTTGCATTGGCAAGTGGATTCTTCAGCACTGCCAAGGAAGTCCATCACAACTCTATTATGATGATATGATGACATGAAATTTGGTAAAAGACCTAATCAGTCCTGGTGCTCTGTGTGGTTGTACACATAAAATGCTGTATCTTACCTCAGTTTGACTTTTCAGGAAATTAGATAAGTTATTTGGGCAAAAGTTGTTAATTCATGGACCATCACTTCCTCCATAGTAATCCTCCTAAGGAAAACAAAAGGGACATCATGAGCCTCCTTCAACTGCATTCCAAATCAGGAGAGTAATTTTAGTAGCAAGCAAGTCAAATGATAGAGTTAGCCAGTCTAATAGAAGCAAGGGGAAGATTCTTACTTGGGAAAGATGTGCTTGGGAGCTAGGTTGAAAGATTTAGGTTTAACCTGTGTGTTAATTATCACTGCTGTCATTTCATTAACTTTACCAAATCATTTGTTTTCCCACTGGAGATTTAACATTACTTTAACATTGATAGTTTCAACTTTACTATGTCACAAGGAGGAATTTTTGTGTTGGTAATATTTTTGTTGGTACTAGTTAGGAGTCTTTCTCCTCTATCACTTTTATATCAGTTTTTATTAATATTTATTTAGCTGCAGGCTTTTCAGAAAGGTATGCATTTTGTTCACTCATGTGAAGATACAGGCTTCTTCTCCAGAATGTTCAAGTCCCGTCTGAACTCCCATTTTCTTTATTCTTAGGAACTTTGATTACGACTTTTTAGGTTAAGATTAAATAATAAATATACACAATCACAAACACACACACATACATACATACATAGGTAAGCAACACGTATCTTTCAGATATCTAAGTTTGGGGTTTTAGTCCTTAATAGAAGTAAAGGAAATACTGAAATCTAAGTTTGGAGGTAATTAACTTTTCAATGTTCACTTCACACCTAGGATCACTTGGAAAAGCTTTCAAAAGATGGTGGTGCCTGACCTCACCTCAGTCCACTCAGAGTTGCAGAGGAGTAGAGAGTACTGGTGGTTTTTAAAGCATACTGATTCCACCAGATGTATACCAAGGCTTTCTACCACTCTACTTAAATCAGGAGCCTCTGTGGAGTTAGTTTTGTATTGTTTCCATCAAAAGTTTTATAGTGCCAGCACAGTCTATGGAGGTGAAAAGAGAAATGCAGTTTTTTGGCCAGCTGGGACTTTGAAATTACTTTTGCTGAAAATTCCCATTATAGAATAAAGGGCTTCTGGCATACTGCCTACATATTATAAAGCCCAGCGGTGTTAGAAATTCTGAATCAGGAATTATCTTTATACTTTTAAACTTTTCTACAAGTCGTAAGCAATAAATTCCAGCTGTTAAGGGCTATAAAAAATTAGACTCCACAGGTATATTAAAATATATTCGTTTTCTAGGTATTCACAATTAGAATCTTGGTAAGAGATAACAACACTTATTTCTTGCTATAGAAGTTGATTTTTGCTCGTTTCTAGTTATTTTGCAGAGAATTAATATAAAAGGACCAAATGAAGTACTAAGAGTTCTGTAACCTTACTGTAGAAATTTGGAAACAAATTATTCTTTGTTTATTTATGTATCTTTTGTGTTTTATGTGTAGATGCTATAGTGATCTTTTAGCTATAATTGCAAGTCTAAACAGAATCCTTAAACACTTCACCCTTGTTTGATATGCTATCTCATGGATGCTTTGTAGGTGCTGGAGCTGGCAGGTAATGCATCCAAGGATCTCAAAGTTAAGCGGATCACTCCACGCCACTTGCAGCTTGCAATCCGTGGTGATGAAGAGTTGGATTCTCTTATCAAAGCTACCATAGCTGGGGGTGGTATGTATTATTTACTCTTCAACGTAGACTGTTATTGGCCTTTATGACTAATACATAATTCAGATCAGTGATCCAGTACTGAGAACATAGAAAGTTAAATTCTGAAAGTGTTAAGTCTGTTACTATTTTAGGCTTCTCATTAGGATCTGAATAAATATTTCTTCTCCACATACAATGCTGTTTTTAAAAGGAAGTTCTTCAGCTAAATTTCATAGATGAGATTTGAAACCAAGTGTTTAAAATATTTCGTGTATCCTTTAAACTGTTTGAAAAAAAATCATCTTGAGAAATTGCATAATGTGATGCTCTTGAAAGTCAGACTGAGGGTAACTGAATGAGTCAGAATCAGTGAAGGTGAGATATAAGTTGGTGGTTCTTCATCCTTTTTGAATTATATTTGGAGAACCTCTTGAAAGCTATGGTTACTCTTCTCAAAAAAAAAAACATAAAATCACACCATTTTATGTACAGCTTTAGAGGGGGTTCCCAAACCCCAAGATGGAGATCCCTTGGTATAGATATTTTAAGTAAACTTCATTCTAAGAGAAAAACAAATACCATATATTAACACATATGTATGGAATCTAGAAAAATGTTACTGATGAGCCTATTTGCAGGGCAGGAATAGATTCAGACATAGAGAATAGATTTGTGACCACAGTGAGGGGAAGGAGAGCATGGGAGGAACTGAGAAAGTAACATTGACGTATACACACTACCACGTGTAAAATAGATAACTAGTGGGAAACTGCTCTGTAGCACAGGGAGCTGAGCTCCGTGCACTGTGATGACCTAGCGGAGTGGGAGGGAGACTCCAGAGGGAGGGGGTGTATGTATACTTAGAGCTGATTCACGCTGCTGTACAGCAGTTACCCTTCAGTTTAAAAAAAACACCTTCATTCTTTGTGAATTGCTCTTTGGGATTGAGGACCTGAACTGATCAAGTTTTTCGGCTAATACAATTTCATTTCATTTCATTCCAGGAGTGATCCCTCACATCCACAAGTCTCTGATTGGAAAGAAGGGACAGCAGAAAACTGCTTAGAGAGTTGTTTTAACCAACCCTCTTCCTCCCTGTCATTGTACTGTAACGGGACAGAAGAAATAATGGGGTTATGTGGAATTTTTAAAACAGTTAAATGGAAAACCATAGACAATTACTGTAGACATGGTAAAAGAAACATTTGTACGTTCTTAGACTCGAAGTTTGATAAAAGTACCTTTTCATGTGGCAGCAGTTGTGTTGATTGGCTAGGTTTCTCCCATGTGTTTTATACAAAAATGGAATTGATAAAAACCATTTTTTAAAAAAAATAACTTGTCTCAAAACTGTTCTGTTTGTGCTGTGTTGGACATATTTTGCTCGTCCTTTGAAATTTTTAAAATTTTAAATTGGTTATATATTCAGAAAAATAAATTGGGAATCAACTTCTATCATGGTTGATACCATATTATATTGGATCTTAGATGCTACCTATTTGTAGTATATAACAATTATTTTACATACCACTAAAGAAAGAAAACTGCTAATTAAACCATGATATGTCATCAATTATAAGTTGCATCCAAATTTCAGAGATCTTAGAATATAAAAACATGTCTAAGAACTGATGAAATACAAGAGTGAAATTATTTTAATTACTTAATGAGCACTTACTTTGTGGCAGGTTCTGCACTAAGTGCTTTACTGATGAAATTTTATTACCCCTGTCTTAAAGGTATGGAGGCTGAGGCTCACAGAAGTTATATGGCTTGCCAGAAAACATCTATTTAGTAGATAGAAAAAGGCAGAACTAGGATACAAACCTAGATTTGGCTGACTCCAGAACCCGCACCCTTAAACCTAGAATTGAAGTGAAAGTTATGAAAGTTGTCTGCTTTTGGCTTAAAATTCCAGCTTTTAGTGATCTTTTATTGGTACAGTAACATTCAGTAATTTGTACAATATTTTAAAAATTATTTTTGTCAGTTTCTAAGTAACTATTGTAAGATTTAAGTTAATGTACCAGTTAATGGTCCATCAGGAAATTATATTTTTTCTGCCTGGAAGTCTTCATTGACAATGGAACTTCTTGAATGTTTTCTAATATAACAGTATCAGTACAAAATTCTCATTTTTAAAAACTTATTTTATAATGGAAATTTTCAAAAATAAAGAGAATAGTACGATGAACCCCCGTGTACTCATCCTGCAACTTCAGCAGTTATCCTGTGGTCAATTTTGTTTTACCTATATCCCTCCTGAGCCCTCAGGTTAGTTAATTAGTTTGAATCCCGTTTCCAGGTGTGATTAATTTTCATATCTACATACTTAAGTATGTGTTGCTAAAGAAGGGGTACTTTTTAGACTATAACTACAATATCATTATTTTAAGACAGCTAAGACTTAATAGCAAATATCCAGTCAGTATTCAAATATTCCTGATTATTTCCTAATTTTACAGTTGGTTGGTTTGAATCAGGATCCATATACTATGTCTTCCATTTTACTGATAGCTCTTTTAAGTTTCTCTTTAATCTATAGGTTTCTCTTCTTTTTTCCTTAAAATTTAATTTTTGAAGAAAGTTCTGTAGGATTGTCTCTAAGTGTGGATTTTAACTGAATCTTGGCACATATTTTGAAGAAGTGTCTATATTGAGATGATCTACAATTATCCATGGATGAAGTTTTGTAGTTTTTAGAAGCCAAAGTAGCAATAGAAGACAAAATGATCTTAACAGAATTACTAGAGTTTTACTAGAGTTCTCTAGAGAAATGCTTCAAATTTTGGTAATTAATTATTTGCTGTGTACTGTGTTCCCCAGGATTATATTTTTGTTTTCTAATGGAAGAAAACTAGAGCAATTGGGCCCACGTACTTTGGGCCTCAGCCTCACGTTTGGTCCATCTTGCTGCATCTACACACCACTTCCTCCTACTGGCTTGTGTGTCCCAGCCATCATATTTCATCTATTGTACTGTCACAGGTAACTAGGAAGGGTTTATATGTGTACGTATGTTTTATGTTTTTTTATATGTGTGTATTTTTTTTTTCCCTGACACTGAGTGGCATGCAGGATCTTAGTTCCCTGACCTGGGGATGGACCTGAGCCCCCTGCTTTGGGAGCATGGAGTCTTAACCACTGAACTGCCAGGGGAATCCCAATAATAAACAATTTGAAGTGAGCCAAATTTGGTCATACTTCAGAATCCATGCAGGATTGGTTCCAAGACCTCTCGGATACTCAGATCCACAAGATGCTCAAATTCGTTATATAAAATGGTATAACACTTGCACACAAGATTGGACCGTCCTCCCAGATATATTAACTTGTCTCTGGATTACTTATACTACCTAAAACACTGTAAATACTATATGTAAATGTTCCGTAAATAGTTGTCAGTGCATGGCAAGTTCAAGTTTTACTTTCTGGAAATTTCTGGAATATTTTTCTCCAATATTATTTTTTAATTTGGTCACACTAGGTGTTATTTGCAGCATGTGGGATCTAGTTTTCTGACCAGGGATGGAACCTGGGCCCACTGTGTTGGAAGAGCAAAGTATTAACTGTTGGACACCAGGGAAGTCCCTCCAATATTTTTCTTTGTTTTTGGTTATGCTGGGTCTTCACTGCTGAGGGCACATTCTCTTGATCTGGAGGGTTGGGGCTACTCTCTAGTTGTGTGCACGCTTCTTACTGTGGTGGCTTCTCTTGTGGAGCACAGGCTCTAGAGCATGTAGATTCAGTAGTTATGCACAAGCTTAGTTGCCCCTCAACATGAATTGTCCTAGACAAGGGATTGAACCCATGTCCCCTGCATTGGCAGGTGAATTCTTAGCCAGTGGATTACCAGGGAAGCTCCCTCCCGAATATTTTTGATACATGATTGGTTGAATCTGTGGACATAAAACCTGTGGATATGGAGGACAAACTGTACTATAGATTTGTTTTAAAATTAATGTTTTTGAAATTTTAAATATTTAGTACAAGTAAAAGGAATGTGTGATGAGAGTCCTCTCTGCCCATATAGGCCTTTAACCCTCTACCCAAAGACACCCACTGGAAGACATTTCTCTGTATTCTCTGAAGGGTATATAAAGGCACAGAGATACTTTATTCTGCTTTTTTACAAAAACTAGCATGTTATAGGGCTTCCCTGATGGCTCAGTGATTAAGAATCCGCTTGCCAATGCAGGAGACCAGTTTGGTCCCCAGTCAGGAAGATTCCCTGGAGGACGAGATGGCTACCCACTCCAGTATCCTTGCCTTGGAAGTCCCATTGACAGAGAAGTCTGGTGGGCTACAGTCCTTGGAGTCACAAAAGAGTTGGACACGACTTAGCTTAATCACAGCAGTATATGTTATATTGTATTCTACTGCTCTTTTTTTTTCCCCCCACCTAAATGTCTAGTTGAGGCTATTCTGGAGATGGCACTACCTTGTTCTTTTAACAATTACATCCTCTGTGTCAGTGATTTTTAGCCAGAAGGCAGTTTGAAAATTTTCAGGCCTCTAACAATAGATGGGGGTAGTGCTGGATGTATTATAATGCCTAAGACTGCCCCACTGACTTCCAAACATCAGATGTTTGTATGTGAAAAATGCATCTAAGTCTGAACTCCATTTTACATGTTAACACAAAGAGTTTGGTTTTGGGTTGTTGAAAATTTGAATATCCCTGACACTTCCCAGGCCTCCAACTGCTCTGTAATCTAATGGAAGCATGAACATTGGAAGGGCCTAAAGGCTACTGGAATTATGTCAGAGAGACACAGAGGTCAACTTAGGGGGGCTTGTACTAGCCAAATTTGGGATGATTTATCAAAAATAATGAGTGCAATAGTAATACATTGAATGAAAATCCTTGAGTCCATTGTGATAGGCGGGAGGGAGAGATTAGACGATTTCTCAGTATTTTGCAACCAGAGACTAATTGATTCAGGGAAATTCCCTCTTGGTCTAGTGGTTAGGACTTCACACACTGCTGAGGGCATGAGTTCAGTCCGATTCCCTGACTAGAGAAATAGGATCCCTCAAGCCACGTGATGCAGCCAAAAACTTTTTTTAAGTGATTCAGGTGAAGATCATTAATTGATACTGAAACAAAACCATCAGGTGAAAGGTATGGGAACAGAGTCTTCACACAGGCAAAGTACCATCTCACAGGGTACCTACTCAGCCAGAAGTGTACAAAGTACCTTTCCAGTGGAGCAGCTGATGGTCTGTTGAGTCTAAGCTCATATGCCAACTGACAAGAGGCAGAATTAAGTGCATACAGCATCACCTATGAAATCTGATTATATTCTTTGCAGCCAAAGATGGAGAAGCTCTATACAGTCAGCAAAAACAAGACCGGGAACTGACTGTGGCTCAGATCATGAACTCCTTATTGCCAAATTCAGACTTAAATTGAAGAAAGTAGGGAAAACCACTAGACTATTCAGGTATGACCTAAATCAAATCCCTTATGATTATACAGTGGAAGTGAGAAATAGATTCAGGGGATTAGATCTGATAGAGTGCCTGAAGAACTATGGACGAGGGTTTGTGACATTGTGCAGGAAGCAGTGATCAAGACCATTCCCAAGAAAAAGAAATGCAAAAAGGCAAAATGGTTGTCTGAGGAGGTCTTACAAATAGCCATGAAAAGAAGAGAAGCAAAAGGCAAAGGAGAAAAGGAAAGATATACCCATCTGAATGCAGAGTTTCAAAGAATACCAAGGAGAGATAAGAAAGCCTTCCTCGGTGATCAATGCAAAGAAATAGAGGAAAACAATAGAATTGGAAAGACTAGAGACCTCTTCAAAAAAAAAAAAGAGATACCGAGGTAGTATTTCATGCAAAGATGAGTACAATAAAGGACAGAAATGGTATGGACCTAACAGAAGCAGAAAGTATTAAAAAGAGGTGGTGTGGTAGGGGGTTTCAGGATGGGGAACACATGTATACCCGTGGCTGATTCATGTCAATGTATGGCAAGACCACTACAAAAAAAAAAAGGTGGCAAGAATACACAGAACTATACAAAAAAGATCTACATGACCCAGATTACCACGTTGGTGTGATCACTCACCTAGAGCCAGACATCCTGGAATGAGAAGTCAAGTGGGCCTTAGGAAACATCACTATGAACAAATCTAGCAGAGGTGATGGGATTGCAGTTGGGCTATTTCAAATCCTAAAATATGATGCTGTGAAAGTGCTGCACTCAATATGCCAGCAAATTTGGAAAACTCAGCAGTGGCCACAGGACTGGAAAAGGTAAGTTTTCATTCCAATCCCAAAGAAAGGCAATGCCAAAGAATGCTCAAACTACTACTGCACAATTGCACTCATCTCACACGCTAGCAAAGGAATGCTCAAAATTCTCTAAGCCAGGCTTCAATAGTACGTGAACCGTGAACTTCCAGATGTTCAAGCTGGATTTAGAAAAGGCAGAGGAAGCAGAGATCAAATTGCCAACACCCGTTGGATCATAGAAAAAGCAAGAGAGTTCCAGAAAAACATCTGCTTTATTGACTATGCCAAAGTCTTTGACTGTGTGGATCACAGCAAACTGTGGAAAATTCAAGAGATGGGAATACCAGACCACCTGACCTGCCTCCTGAGAAACCTGTATGCAGGTCAGGAAGCCACAGTTAGAACCTACATGGAACAATGCACTGGTTCCAAATTGGGAAAGGAGTACATCAAGGCTGTATATTGTCACCCTGCTTATTTAACTTATATGCAGAGTACATCATGAGAAATGCTGGACCAGATGAAGCACAAACTGCAATCAAGATTGCCGGGAGAAATATCAATAACCTCAGATATGCAAATAACACCACACTTATGGGCAGAAAGCGAAGAACTAAAGAACCTCTTGAAGAAAGAGAGTGAAAAAGTTGGCTTAAAACTCAACATTCAGAAAACTAACATCATGGCATCTGGTCCTATGACTTCATGGTAAATAGATGGGGAAACAGTGGGAACAGTAGCTGACTTTATTTTTCTGGGCTCCAAAATCACTGCAGATGGTGACTGCAGCCATGAAATTAAAAGATGCTTACTCCTTGGAAGAAAACCTATGACCATCCTAGACAGCATATTAAAAAGCAGAGACATTACTTTGCCAACAAAGGTCTGTCTAGTCGAAGCTATGGTTTTTACAGTAGTCATGTATGGATGTGAGAGTTGGACTATAAAGAAGGCTGAGTGCTGAAGAATTGATGGTTTTGAACTGTGGTGTTGGGAGAAGACTCTTGAGAGTCCCATGGACTACAAGGAGATCCAACCAGTCCAACCTAAAGGAGATCAGTCCTGGGTGTTCATTGGAAGGACTGATGCTGAAGCTGAAACTCCAATACTTTGGCCACCTCATGTGAAGAGTTGACTCATTGGAAAAGACCCTGTTGCTGGGAAAGATTGAAGGCGGGAGGAGAAAGGGATGCAGAGGATGAGATGGTTGAATGGCATCACTGACTCAATGGACATGAGTTTGAGTAGGCTTCGGAGTTGGTGATGGACAGGGAAGCCTGGCGTGCTTCAGTCCATGGGGTCGCAAAGAGTCAGACAGAACTGAGCGACTGAACTGAACTGACGATGCCTTTCTGCTTAACAGTTGAACTTGTGTCCACTGAAGCTTCTCGAATTTCCAGTTTACAGATAATACAAGAGCTAGAAGAACAAGCAAGTAACACAAAGTGGAGACACTGGCAGCAGCTCCAAGATAAGGGATATTCCACAAAGTCAATGTGCTGGACTTAAAGGAGTTGACATCATTTAAAAAAACGGAGGTCAAAGACCACAGTGTAGAATTCAACTTATATGAAACACAGAGAAAAGGCAAATCTAGAGACAGACAGACTTGTAGTTTGCCAAGCACTGGGAGTAACAGAGGGACTGCAAATAGGCATGGGGTTCTTCCTAGTGTGGTGGATTACAGGGATGGTTGCATGACTCAGTAAATTCACTACTGTACTCTTAAAATGGGTGAATTTTATGGTATATTATGTATATACCATATATGGTGTATATATGCCTGCCTGCCTGCCTGCCAAGTCACTTCAGTCATGTCCGACTCCTTGTGACCCCATGGGCTGTAGCCCACCAGGCTCCACTGTCCAGGGGATTCTCCAGGCAAGAATAGTGGAGTTGGGTTGCCATGCCCTCCTCCAGGGGATCTTCCCAACCCAGGGGTTAAACCTACATCTACTTACATCTCCTGCTTTGGCAGGCGGGTTCTTTACCACTAGCGCCACCTGGTATGTTATGTAGTGTATATTACACATTATAATACCAATAGTTATTAATAGAAATTGTTAGAAAGGACTGTTCTAGATTAAAAAAAGACATCTAACAATCAAATAGGCTTCCCAGGTGGCACTAGGGGTAAAGAATCCACTGATGCAGATTCAATCAGTGGGAAATGGCAACCCACTCCAGTATTCTTGCCTGGAAAACTCCATGGACAGAGGAGCCTGGTGGGCTACAGTCCATGGGGCTGCAAAGCATTGGACACTACTGAGCGACTGAACACACAGCAAACTAGGGACTGCCCTGGTGGTTCAGATGGTGAAGAATCTGCCTGCAGTGCAAGAAACCTGAGTTCAAACACTGGGTAGGGAAAATCCCTGGAGAAGGGACTGGCTACCCAGTAAAGCATCTGCCTACAATGTGGGAGACCCGGGTTCAATCCCTGGGTCAGGAAGATCTCCTGGAGAAGGAAATGGCAACCCACTCCAGTATTCTTACCTGGAAAATCCCATGGATGGAGGAACCTGGTCAGCTACAGTACATGGAGTTGCAGGGTCTGACATGTCTGAGTGACTTTCAAATATGTAAAACCTAAGTTAGGTTATGGTGCGGTTGGGATACAGTACATGGAGTTGCAGGGTCTGACATGTCTGAGTGACTTTCAAATATGTAAAACCTAAGTTAGGTTATGGTGCGGTTGGGGTAGAAGAGCATTAAGACACCAATTGTATATAAACTGTACCTTAATAAAGCTGATTTGGGGCTTTCCTGGTGGCTTGATGGTAAAGAATTCACCTGCCAACGCAGGAGACGTGTGCTTGATCCCTGGGTCAGGAAGAACCCTGGGTAGGAGGAAATGGCAACCTGCTCCAGTATTCTTGCCTGGGAAATCCCATGTACAAGGAAGCCTGACATGTTCATGTAGTCCATAGGGTCAGTCAGACCCAACTTAGTAGCTAAACAGAAGCTGGTTCTAAACTCCCCTCTGGAACCAATGGGGGAATCTGGAATAGATTCCCATGGAATAGATGCCATAGATTTTACGGATTTTGCTTCTTTTGAGATGTGCTAAAGGCACTTGGGTGTGCTGTATCTCCTAGGGTGCATGCCTGGCAGACCTCTCCAGAAGCAGCTTATTCTTTCCAGGAATCTTAGGCCACCCTGTGATCCAGATTCTGCTCCACTTGCATTCCTGGGGAGACCCTGAAGCAACACACCCTTTCTTTGCAGTTAGATTTAAGGTTGCTTTTCAAAAACTGAACGTATTTTTAGAGACATAGGTGATGAGATTGACAAACAGAAAAATCAAAGTCAGGGACCTCTGTTGAGGGAATACAGTACACAACTGGGTAGGGTTCCCAAGAGAAGTCCTCGATTTTAAAGGAAACCATGCTTGTGAACATGAAAGTCCTCATCTGTCCAGATTATGGCTGTTAGGTCTGCATTTTACAGAGTGCAAGGCCTCAAACGACCATGATGGACTCTATAACCAGCCAGGGAGAAGTTCCAAATCTAGTTAACTGGTCCCTTAGCTGGTCTAGCAGAGCCAGATGCCCTCTGCAGGTAGACTACCACACCAGGCCTGCCTTCCTCCACCAGACTGTCCTTTGTCAAGAACTTCAGTTAAGCTGTTATATTCCATCTCAAACAGCTACAGACACCCCAGGAACATGACCAAAAGACCCTGCCCCTCAGAGCCTAAGGTTTGATATTCTTGAGTGCTGCCACCACCCAACATGTCTGTTTTAATATTAGCTATGGTTTTCAAACTATCACAATTTTTATGGATACCCATTAATGTGCCAAATGAGAATTTTTTGGTCCAACCTGGTCACAATCTTCAAGTTTCAACTTGTTCTTTCCCTGCCTCAGCCTACATTTTCAGTATTCCACTCAGTTTGCTCTTGGGATACTCCATTATCAACATTTCATTCTTGGGTCAGTTCAGTTTAATTGCTCAGTTGTGTCTGACTCTGCAACCCCACGGACTACAGCAAGCCAGGCTTACCTGGTCATCACCAACTTTGGGTCAGGGAAGGAAAAAAGCAAAGTATTCTGGAATTTTAAGTAAACACAACTTTTGTCTTAGAAGTAACCTGTTGCTGCTTAAAATGAAACCTACATCAATACTCTAATGCAAACAAAGACAGATAATTGTTTAGTTTTTATTTCATAATCATAAATTTAACTTTGCAATCCAGCTAAACTTGGAGGGGGATAAGGAAAATATGGAACCCAAAGAACTGTAGCGAGAGCACAAAGATTATGGGATATTTCGAGCAGATGGGGGTGAAGGGGTGCTCTCCTGGGCTACAGAAGGAATGGTCTGGTGGTTAAGTAAAACACAAGTCAAATTTATTAGATTTGTCCACAGTCAGCAATGGTGATCTTCTTGCTGGTCTTGCCATTCCTGGACCCAAAGCGCTCCATGGCTTCCACAATATTCATGCCCTCTTTCACCTTGCCAAAGACCACATGCTTGCCATCCAACCTAGAAACAGAATAATGAACATTACTACCTGTGACCAGAGATGTTAAATACTGGAAACATTTTATTCTTCTACCTAAAAAACACTGGCAACACCAATAGATTGCTTTAAGCCAGTCTAAAAAACATTAAAAGTCTCCACTGTTAAGAATCCTAATTTTAGAATGGACCCCTTAAAAAGAGCCAACAAATCACAAGCAAATTAGATGAAAGCACCACTCTTAACTAAACAAATCAGCTAAATGCCCTGTTTTGCTAGAGTTATCTCCACGCACTTTCTATGAGCACACTACAGAAATTTAAACTGTGATCCAGCCCTTCCACCATCTTAGAGCAGGCAACAGAAGGGAAAGCGCCTCTGCCACGTCCTGTCTTACCACTCAGTCTTGGCAGTGCAGATGAAAAACTGGGAACCGTTTGTGTTGGGGCCAGCATTTGCCATGGACAAGATGCCAGGACCTGTATGCTTCAGGATGAAATTCTCATCGTCAAATTTCTCGCCATAGATGGACTTGCCACCAGTACCATTATGGCGTGTGAAGTCACCACCCTGTGAACATAGAGAAACATGTCACTTTTGGCAACACAGTCAGAAAACATGCCATGTCTGCAAAGTTCAAACTTTTAAGACTCAAGTTCAAAACAAGGTGGTCAAGGGACTTATCAGGTGGTCCAGTGGCTAAGACTGTGCTCCCAATGCAGTGGATCCAGGTTCAATTCCTTGTCAGGGAACTAGATCCCACACATTGCAACCAAGACCCAGCGCAGCCAAATAAATGATTATTAAATAAATAAAACTAGAAGGTGGTCACATGGAACCAAAATGGTAGAACAGCACTTCATATGTGAACATATTTTTTAAAAAAAAATAGCACTATAGAACTATAGCAATTTAAAATGCATCCTATCAGTGCAAAATTGTAAAATAAATGGGCCAGGAAATTTTAACAGCAGACTGGCCCCAGTGCAGACAAACCATATATACACATTTTGGAGTATTCTAGTTCAAGCCTAAATTAAGACAATCCAAGTCAGTTTCATACCTGGCACATAAATCCCGGAATTATTCTGTGAAAGCAGGAACCTTTATAACCAAATCCTTTCTCCCCAGTGCTCAAAGCACGAAAGTTTTCTGTTAAAATAAAGTATATATACATATATATATATGGACACACACACACCAGTTAATAACCACAATACCTTTGTTAAACTAACCTGCTGTCTTTGGAACTTTGTCTGCAAACAGCTGTAAAAGAAAAATGACAGTTAATTAACAACATCTGTTTGCATATTTTGTTGCTTAGTACCCTTGTCTTTAGGGGTTTCTGAATCATAAATTCGTTTTCTCACAGGAACAGAATGCTTCTCTCAGTAATTGCTCTGAATCCCAAATAAGAACTGTTCCTGACAGCCTTAAGTCCTGTGGTGTTGGGTTAGCAACATGAGACCCAAAGACGTGCCAAAAATCCAGAACCAGCAATGACTCAAATAGTGTGAGGCTTCTAAAAAGTGACTTAAAACTTTTATGTGTTATCACACCTACTTCTGAACAGATATATGGCTTCTCAAATGTACATCACCTCCCCCAACTTCAGTATGAACCTAACGACAAGATTTTCAGGAATAGCAAGTACTCCTGCTTGATCAGGGAGTAAACAGGTGTAATTTTAGTCACTGGTAATGAAAATGCTACTACCTCCAATCTGTTAACATAGCTTTACGGATTGGATGAGCAGTCACTTCTTGGTTTCCAGGTCCCTTACCTAGTAGTGGGGTAAAAAATAAAGATTGGTTTCTAGTACAACTGCTTCAAACCTTTCCTGCATATATAAAACATTTTGGCCCAAAACGCTTAAACACCATGCTTAAACAAACCCTTTAAAATATTTCATGAACTATTACAGAGATCTGTGACTAAATCATCTATTGAAATCCTGTATGTTTCTTAGATCTACTTATTTAGCTTCTAAATATTGTGTGTAAAACATATGGTCTCTCCTAATTCTAGCGTTTCTCAAACCCTGTACTCACCCGCTTCCCTTGTAAACCGTTACTAAAGTTAGAAGTCCGTACTGGCAGTTCCATCTCGATTCTCACCAACGGATATGCCAAGAGATCCTATCTCATTTCCATTAAGCCCTCTGGCTAACCCGAGACACACGCTAGAAAGCGTTAGGCTCAGGCCAAGTTTCCACGTGGCCCCCGATCAATTATCAGCTGACTACAGATAAAAGTGGGGCGTAGATCAATAGGATGTATTATTTCTCCGAAGAGTTTTACCTCAGGGCAAGCTTCCACATGGGCCCTTACCAATTCTTAGCTCTGACTACAATACAAGTAGAGTAGAGACTCAATAGGACCTACTGTTTTCTCTAACAAGGGTTTAGGCGTCTTCTATGTTCCTCCAACGCGGACAGAGTTATCATGGCAGGAATCCCTCTGCCCTCATGATCGGCATGGGGGCCTATCCATCCTTGGGATAGGATCCTAAAACTAACCACTGGCAGCTTTTGAGAGGTCGGAGGATAAAACCACTTAGGGCTACACCCTAAGTTAGACAGCAGGACAGAGGAGCCTGGCGTGCTGCAGTCCATGCAGTCAGAGCTGAACACGATTTAGCGACTGGACACTTCAAGACCTACCGGTTAACCGGAACGGAATCGCATTTACCGTTTCAAGAGCACGCCGAGTTACTTAGCTACCTTGCTGTAACCACAAACTGATTAATAAGTACTCCTAACATCCCTTAAGTAGTTAACAAAACCATCAGAGGTGGCCTGCCGCGGAGCCAGTCTGGACTAGCCCATTCTGCAGGACGACGACCGGGAGGAGCCCGGGCGCCTCCCATCCACCGTCACCGCAGCGGAAGGCGGGCCTCGGCGCCAGCGGAGGAAAGGCCGCCTGCACATTTCCGCTCGGGGTGGGGGCGGGGAGGGGCGCGAGGGACCTCCTTCTACATCTATCTCAGAATTTTAAGACATCTGGGAAAACCCTGGAGTCTGCCAGCCCCGCAGCCCTATAACCCAACCATGAACCAGCAAGCATCCTCCGGGACCAGGGCTAGGCTGCTATCCCCACCGACCCTGACGCGCCCGGGGCGGGAAAAGCAGTCTTCAGGTGCGACCGTCGCGTTAGCGCGAAGGGAGCCGCTTCCGAGCACTCGAGGGTGGGCTCGGGACGGTCGCAGCCGCCTGAGGCCGGCGTCTGCCTTCCGTTTAGGGCGTTGTCGACCCTCCGGGGCCTGCGGTCCCGCGTGGCGACCAACAGCTAGCAGCCCGAGCACGTGCGCGGCCGGAAGGGCGCGGCCGCCCCTCCCCCGCCCGCCCCGCCTTTGTCTACCCGCCGCCCCCGGCCTCCCAAAATGGCCCCTCGTCAGGAAATGGCGCCGCGCCGCCCGCGTTCCTCAAGCAGGGTGCCTGCACCCGGTTACTCGGCCTCGCCCCCCGCCGACCGCTCGGGCCCACCCGGCGCGTCGCCGCCTGCCCCAACCTCAAAAGAGACGCGGCCCAAGGGCTCGCCGTCGACAGCGATGTCGAAGAAGACGGTGGGGTTGACCATGGCTAGACAGCAAGGAAGGCTCCGGGGTGGCGGCGTCTGCAAGGCAGCACGAGCCCCGCCGCCCTCCTCTTTTATAGCCAGTTTAAGCCCCGCCTACAGCCGGTCGCGCGCCTCATCTCTGGCCAATCGCGACCAGGGGTCAGTCGAAGTGACGGCATGGCTGGCCTATGAGTAGAGATGGCGCCCGAGAGGCAGGACTGGAGACGCGCGTGCGTGCTGGGCGATGCGGGCAGGTTCCCGCCCGCGGGCTCGGTCTCTGCGCTGCGGCGTGGGGTCGCGCGCTAGCGATGGCTGTGGGGGCGGGGATCGGACGTGGCGATCGCCCTGGTGGGCCGGTGGGAACTGGAGGGCTGTGCACCTGCCCTGCCTGGCGACCAGGACGTCTCCCCATTGCTCAGAGGGGGAAACTGAGGCGAACGCAGGCCTCAAGGTCGCGCCGCCCGCCAAGGTCGCTTGGGGTCCCAGGAGCGCGCCTCTCTGGGAACATCACCATTTTCTCACTGCAGATGAGGTTGAGGCTCAGTCGCCTCCCTCTCTGCTTCCCTCTCTCCCTTCTAGTCTGAGAGGTTATGAAATGCTTCCAAAATGTCCTACTTTCCGAAAATATCTTGCACACTCTACTTGAATTTTCTCCAGGAGGAAGACATTAAAGCAAGAGGCTGGCAGACTCTTACCTATAAAGACACACTGCGCACTTTTGCCTTCCTTTTAAATCTTTTAAATTCTCTACCCCGCACCCCCTCTTTCAGAGGCAGAATTGAGTTCTGGGTGAAAGACAAAGCCACAACTTAAAAATGAATTCCCTTAGTCAAAGATATTAATAATGCTTTTTTTTAATTACTAGTACTAAATGCACTTATATGACCCTGGTCTTTTGTTCAGAAAACCTTGAGAAGAAAATCTATATATCCTCCAACACTTAGTTGCAACATTCAGAGTGTTGTTTAATATATTTCTGAAACTCAGTTTCTTCATCTGCAAAACCAGGATAGGAATCTGAGAAGCAAGTGAGAATTTATGACTGATGAAATCCAGTGTCTGGCATCGTGCCATTATTAATAATGGCATTGTGAGCTTACATGTGCTCAGAATTTACAGAGTGTGGTTTTGTTCTCACAACCAGCCCATAACCCCCATTTATAGAAAAGTGGAAAGTGAGCATCTTCCATGTTAAATAGCTTGTTCAGAATAACCAGTTTAGGAGTATTAACAAAGCCAGAACTGGAAACTGCGTGTTTTGTTGTTTGTTTTTTTTTGTTTTTTTTTTTTTGCTTATTCCACATCACCTTTTGCTTTGTGACCCTGAGGAAGCTGCTTGTCCTTATCTGATACAGAAAAAATGACCCAAGGCCCTCAGGGGTAAACTCCCTCAACTTCTATCTCCTTCAACTTCCTATCTCCTTTCTATCTTAAAGCAGTTAGGAACCCCTCCTAAGAAATAAATGAATGGATAATAAGAGCATCACTTATTGGCTTCCCTCACATTACTATTCAAAGTCAAGCCTTCTCTTTACTATCATCCTCTCACTTCACACAGGTATACCATGTGTACACTCAAGAAAATAACGTGCACGTGTTCTGTTTGTTAAAGGGGGAGCCAGTGTTGCAGGGGATCCTTTATTAGCATTATCTCTTGAATAGGACTTCCTTACCGAGTAAAACTTCAGCAGGCATAGAACCTCAGGAATGTGAGGCTGTCCAGTGCCTTATTTGGATGATTCTGACCAAAAGCAAATCCAACTGAATTCAACAGAGCCCTGATCTGGTTAGCTGGAGGTGTGCTATACCAACCACCAACTGGCAAGCAGAAGTCTGTGACTTTGTCCATGGAGCATATTATAAACAAGTGCTTACTTCAAAAATGTCTCTGGAGAGAATGTAACAGGGGGGAAAGTCAGGTTATTCAAAATTATAAAAACAGGCTACTTTTTTTTATGGTAGATGATAGAAGATGGTAACTTGTCTCATATGTGCTTCTTGCCCAGGGCCTCGCTTCTGCTTCTGCCACTTGGCTTCTGCTGAGACACGCAATGACATCACAACCCACACACCCATGGCTTTCTCCAGGCCACGTCTTCCCTGATATGACTCTCCATCAGGAACCACCTCCTGCTTCCTTGATGTGCTGGACTTTTCTCTTCCATTTCTCCAATGCTGACCTTTTCCTCTTGAACTGTTCCACACTTTTGTCCTGTCATAGTCATACATTTGATCTTGTTTTGTTCCTTACACATTGGCTATGGTCAACCTTATTCACTCTCATGGCTCAGATTCTCAGGTAACTTCTCAACCAAGCTCCAGGCCCACGCTAACTCCAGAGCTCCAGGTCCCTCCTCCCTGCCCACTGGGTCTCTCCTCAAGAATAAACCCTCAGACAGAGCTCTGCCACCTCCCCCTCTTCCCCAGGCCTCCCCATCCCTAGGCCTGCTCTCCCTCCCCACCGCAACAACTCTGGCTTGGCCTTTGGCAGCAGCCTCCGAACTGGTTACTTGGCCCAGGTTTTTCTTGGTATTTCTGGAATGGTCATTTGCCAAGTCATGTGGTTTTGTAACTCCCAAGCTGTGCAACCTCTTGGTCACCCATAGTGACCAGGCAGCTCCTTCACAGTCTGGTCTTAACTTGCTTTTCAGTCTCCTGGCTGGGATTTTTCCTGCCACGTTGAGTTTCTTATTACCACCCCCACCCTGCCTTTCCAGTACTCTTTTGCCTGTGGCCTGTGCCACCAAATCTTACCCTGTGGTCCCCGTGGGAAATCTTCCTTAGCTCTCCCAGAGGTACTGGGTCTGGTCTGCAGCTTCAAAACTCAGAAGACATGTATTGAATGAATGCATAAATCCATGAAGAAAGGGCCAACCAAAACCTGGCCCTGGGGACTCCCCTGGTGGTCCTCAGGTCTTCCACGGCAGGAGGCAAGGGTTCAATCCCTGGTGGGCAAACTAAGCTCTCATATGCCACATTGCCAAAACAAAAATAAAAGCGGCCCTGGAGTGTGACTCCTCAGTGGGGTTGTTAATTAATTTGCACACACTGCCCAGAGCTGGTGACTCTGCATCCCACTCCGGCATCAGTAATCATCCAGTCACTTGACAAGCAGCTTCTCACTGAACATCATCGTTCAGGTGCTGAAGATGTTCACTTCAGCCCCACCGTACTGTCCGCACATCTGCGGAGGATACCTGCCCGCACCCTCACTCCTTGCTGGTTCCATCCTTGGTCCTGTCCACATCTATCCAGCCCCATCCAGGCTGTCTAGCCCCATGGCCGCTCTTCCTTTCCCCCTTAGAGGAAAAGAGCTTCCTACAGCTCTTCTGGCTGCCTGGATCCTCCTCACCCACCAGTCCCTGAAGAGCACATCCTTGCCACCCTCTTCTTCCCTCCTAATTCACTCATGAGAGTAGTCTATGCTTCTGTGACCTGTCCAATCACTTCCCCCTCCACACGTGTCATCAGACTCCTGGGCCCCCACCCTTAACCCGAAGCTGCCCTAGCCAAGGCCCCCAGGGACCTCGCATTTACAAACTCGAGATTCATTTGCTTTATGACCGCTGGCATTTGACCCCATCATGCCACAGCCCCAGGTACCCACCCTGCTGTTTAGAATGTGTTCAGTAGCAAGCAGGAGAAACCTCAGGCAGGAGCCAGTCTCAATAATAGAAATCCAGAGGGGCTCTGAGTAGATGGGCCTACTGAGCCGTGGTTAGAAGTCAGGAAAGCCGAATGGAATGATCAAAATTCCAGCAGGGCCACTTTCCTACCCCTGAGAGTTATGTGGGCCTGGGAAGTCTATACAGGAGTTCAGAATGCCTATCACATACAGAGATGATCAGATGGGGACAGAAAAGATGTTTATGTAGCTGAGGATTCATTCACGTTGAAAGGAAGGCAGACTGTTCTGTGCAGGACCAAGATGGGGGCCTCTGCGGCAGGCCAAAAGAACTCTGTCTGCAGCCAGGCCAGCCTGGCCATTATTGACCCGAGTCGGCTGTTAAAATGTGCAGTAGGTTTCTCTCTCTCTTTGACTTAGGTATGCAATTATTTTTCCCTTGCTGCACTGCCCAGCATGCAGGGATCTTAGTTTCCTGACCAGTAATCGAACCCATGCCCTCCGCAGTTAATGCTCAGAGCTCTAACCACTTGACTGCCAGGGAATTCCTTGCATTTCCTTCTTTTTTTTTTTTAATTTATTTGCACCAGGTCTTAGTTGTGGTATGCGGGATTTTTAGTTAGGGCATGTGGGATCTTGTTCCCTAACCAGGCATCAAACTCAGGCCCCCTGCATTGGGAGCTCAGAGTCTTAACTGGTTCAGAAACTGCTAGCGAAGTCCCTGCATTTCTTTTTTAATAGCTTTTAACAGGTGAATTTCATGGTGTGTAAGCTTTATTGAGATGTAGTTTACATACCATGAAATTCACTTGTTTTAATCATACAATTCAGTAATTTTTTAGCAAATTCAGAGCAGTGCAAACATCCCCACAATCTAATTTTAGAACGTGTCCCTCACCCCAAGTACCTTGTGCCCTTTTTTAGTAATTCCTTGTTTCCACCCAGTAACTGCTTTTAAAATTCTGTAGTTAAAAAGTGATTTAGACTTGTGGTTTGAAATGGAAATACTATAAAGTTTATATATTGTGTTTAAACATTTAAGAGAACTTTAGGTTCAACATATTTAAAAGTCTATCAGAACTATTGCTCAAGGTGGTTTTTTTCTTTGCTAATTTGGACAATTAAGTACTTCAAAAGGAAACCAAATGTATTACACCTATAAATGCAGTTTAAATGTTGGAAGATGTAGTAAAAGAATTCAAATCTTCCATGTTTATAAAGATACTAATATGATGTACAAGATAAAGAACTAGGTTTTAAAATGATAGTTTAATAAGTTAAATATCAGTTGTGAAAATATAATAAAACAAATATAAAATATAAAACAAACAAACAAAAAGTATAACAAAATAAACACTGAGTAGCCTTTTTACATAAAAAAGAAGCTGCAGGACTCCAATCTTCATGTCAAGGGCCCTGAGGGCCTTTGATTTTCTGTCCTCAGGCTGGTCACTTCACAGTTCCGGATGGTGCCACCACCTCCCGTCCCCTCCTGCATCCCCCCAAGTTCATGTTCAAGATAGTCTGGTTGCTGCGAAGACTAAGGAAGAGGGAGAAAGGGAAAGGGGAAGAAGGCCCGAGAATTACGCCACCACAATCCTGTTGGCTAAGCTTTCCCAGGAGCCCCGCCCAGTGGCTTTCACCCTTGGCTGCAGGAATCCAGGAAGATGAATATTTTGATCTGGGCACATTGCCAACCGAGCCACCCGGCTTCTGTTAGTAAGAAGGAAGGCAAAATGGATGCTTTGGGAGATAACAGGCAGCATCCAGGGCACCAACTATTGTCACCCAGCAGAAAAGTGATGGACTGGGAGGCATGCGGGCGTTCTCAGTCCTTAGGAAACCTGCATAATAGGGCACAGGGAGAAACCCCACTCAGCTGGCTTTGGGGAGGACCACGCCGCGCCGCGTCCCCCCCCCCCCACCAGAAATGCTGGATCTGATGGCAGAGTGGGGATTGCATCTGCTTAGTGGAGCCCAGATCATTCCAATCTCCCTGATCACCCCAGATCACAGGAGGCTGGGAAAAGTGGTGTCTGGTGTCCTCTTGTATTCCCCACTCAGAAGATGGGGCATTTCCCTAATACAGAAAAGGGCACAGTAACCAAACAAGGATAAATAAGGCTTAGGATAGTTAAGTCAGGATTCCAGGAGGTATCGGGTGCCATTATTAAGATCATTATTTAATTCTCACAGCAGTCCTTTGAAGTAAGTACCGTTATTTTTGCTATTTTTCACAAGAGGAGACAAGCTCAGAGAAGTTGAGTAACTTCCTTGGGGAGAGAGAGCCAGGGTTGATGCCCATTCTACCTAGCTGTGGGTCCTGTGCTACTCACTGTCATGTCACGTCCTGAAATTTTAAAAAATCATGTTAAATATATATAACATAAAGTTTACCACTCTAACTAATAAGAGCACAGTTCATAGGCATAAAGTGCATTCCTATTACTGTGCAGCTATCACCACCATCCGTCTCCAGGACTTTTTCATCTTCCCAAACTGAAACTGTCCCCATTAAACACTAACTCCTCATCCTCCACTCCCAGCTCCTGGCACCCATCTATCTGCTTTCTGCCTCTATGAATTTGCTTATTCTAGAAACTTCACAAAAGTGGAGTCATACAGTATTTGTCCTTTCGTGACTGGCTTATTTCACTTAGCATAATGTCCTCAAGGTCTATTCAGGTTGTAGCATGTGTCAGAATTTCCTTCCTTTTTGTAGCTGAATGATATTCCTTTGTTTATCCATCCTTCTATCCATGAACACTTAGATTGCTTCCATCTTTTGGCTATCATGGATAATGCTGCTGTGAACATTGGTGAGTCCTTTCTTTCAATCTTTTTGTGCATAGTCTATGACGTAGAATTGCTGAATCAGACAATAATACTGCTTTAATTTTTTGAGGAACTTCCATACTGCACCATTTCCATGGCTGCACCATTTTGCATTCATTCCAGCCATGCACAACAGTTCCAATTTCTCCACATCCTCACCAACATGTTATTTTCTGTTTGTTTTTATAATAGCTGTCCTAATGGGTGTGAGGCGGTGCCTCGTTGTGGTTTTGACTCGCATTTCCCTAAAAGTGCTGTTGAACATCTATTCTTGTGCTTTTGGCCATTTGTATGTCTTCCTTGAACAGAGAAATATCTGTTTAAACCTAATCTATTCTTTAAGTGAGTTGTCTGGCTTTTTGTTGTTGAGTTTTAGGAAGACTTTACATATTCTGGATATTAATGCCTTGCCATATATGTAATTTACAAATATGTTCTCCCATTCTGTAGGCTGCCTTTTCATTCTGTTGATAGTGTCATGATTTTTTTTTTTTTTTTGAGTGCCCACGTTGTAGCCATTATCTTGATCTCATCTTTGGCTGTGTTATAAGTCACACTCAGTTTTGGTGTGTATTTGAGTCCTACCAGAAAGGGAAGGTCATTTTACCCACAGAGCCCAATTCTCCAAGTTCCTGGGGTGGTTTCAGCCAAGTCCCTGTGATGACCATCCTGGCCTCTTTCTCTGATGCTGAAGGCAGAACTGCAGCAGGTGAAGACAGAACCAGCAGAGGAAACTGAGGCAAGGACCATTCAACCCACTGCCCAGGAGCAGCTACATCACATACGGTTGTGTTGCTGTTTTAGTTGCTCAATTGTGTCCGACTCTTTGCGACCCTTGGACTGTAGCCCACCAGGCTCCTCTGCCTGTGGGGATTCTTCAGGCAAGAATACTGGAGTGGGTTGTCATTCCCTTCTCCAGGGGATCTTCCTGACCCAAGGATCGAACCCAGTTCTCCTGCATTGCAAGCAGATTATTTACCGTCTGAGCCACCAGGGAAACCCATCATGTACAGAGCACAGAGCAAAATGAAATGTGAGGCCCCTTGTTCAAAAATTGTCAAGGGTTCCAAGACAGAGACAGCAGAATATTAAGCCAAGAGCAGGGGGTGGGTGGTGGTATGGGTGTTATAGGCAGCTCCTGAAGCCAGCTCTGCCACTGCCTTTGGTGGCAAACCAGCAGGTGCCTGGGGAGCCCTGGGCACAGGGGACTTTACACACACCCCCTGACTGTTTTCCAAGGCCATCACCAAGTGCTCATGAGGAAGAGTGGAGGCTGGTGCAGGAGATGGAGAATACTACTGAGGCTCTGAGGGAGGAAGAGGGGCCTGAGAGGCCCTCCGACTACAGGAGCTTTGCAGTAAGCACCCAGCAGTGACTGTCTGCCCCTGAGGGGACCAGTGAGTGAGACCTGAGTCTGAGGCTCAAGCATGTGGGGCTCCTGGAGCCTGAGAGTAACCATGCCAGGCCTGATACCACGTGCCACTGGGGATGTGGCCGGAGAGCCAAGACCTCCCGAAGGACAGGCATGTGGGACCCCTCTGTCCTGACAGCAGGGCTATCAAGAGAAGCACTACAGGGGTCCCCAGACCACACCGATGGCCAGGAAGTGGCCGTCTGCAGTGAGAAGGTGAAAGGGCAGAGTGAGACCACCCACCAAGGTGCAGGGGCACAGAGCCTGCTGCACGAGACTCTCACAGACTCAGATGCCAATCCCACCAAAGGAAGGTCCCGTCCTGCTGTCTGTGGGGAACTGAATCTAACGCCGCAACACAGCTCACCCACAGGCCAGATGTGCTGAACCAACAGCTGACAAGCAAGGATGCTCCATTTCCTGGGTGTCCTGACCCTTTACTTCAGCCACTGCTATTCTTTACACACTGTGTCTGGAATTCAGTATGGAATCCCTCGTGCCTGACTGCCTTTGAAGTGGGCCATTGACTTTTTCCTGCCGTTGGACTGGAACTTGCCCTGTTGGCTCTCCTAGATGTCTAGCTTGCGAACTCACCCCACAGATCTTGGGGATTGTCAGCCTCCATAATCATGTGAGCTAATTCCTCATAATAAACAAACAAATACACATACCTCCTGTTGGTTCTGTTTCTCTGGAGATCTCTGACTAAATATAGACACAAAAAAAGAAGGAAAAATAAAACAACCTAGATAAAGTGACCCATCATCCAGAAAGACAACAGTCAATAGAATCAGGCCCAGTGATGGCCTGTGTCATAAGGCAGAAACTTGATTTATTTAAAGGTATTTATTTATTTACTTATTTGGCTGCTCCAGGTCTTACTTTCAGGCTTATGGAATCTGGTTCTATGACTAGGGACTGGACCCAGGCCCCCTGCACTGGAGTCTTAGGCACTGGACTATCAGGGAAGTCCTTGTTTTGCTTTGGTTTTAAGTCAGTAATAATAACTAAGAATTGAATTTACAAATAATACATAAGATGTCAATTTTTTAACAGACTTTCTAAAAAGAAACTATTTTTAAAAGCAGTTTTAGACTCACAGCAAAATTGAGGGGAAAGTACAGACATTTCCTGTATATTCCCTGTCCCTGCCCACCCGTCCCCTGGCCTGCCAGCTTCCCCCATTATCAACATCCCTTACCAGAGTAGTGCATATGTTACAGTTGATGAAACTACGTTGACCCGTTGTACTTACCCAAACCCACAGTTTACATTAGGGTTCTCTCTTGGTGGTGTATATTCTATGGGATTTGGGGATTTTTTTGGCCATGCCTGATGTCTTCTGGAATCTTTGTTCCCTGACCAAGGATGGAACCATCTGTTCTCTCTGCTTTGGAAGTACAGAGTCTTAACTACTGGACCACCAGGGAAGTCCCTTCTATGGGTTTTAACAAACATATAAATACAGGTGTCCACTGTTAAGGATTACACAGAACATTTTCACTGACCTAAAAGTCCTCTGTGCTTCACCTGTTCATCTTCCAGCCCTCAACTCCTGGCAACCACTGATCTTCTTACTGTCTCCATAGTTTTGTCTTTTCCAGAATGTCATATAGTTAAAATCACACGGTATGTATTCTTTTCAGGTTGATTCTTTCGCTTAGTAATGTGCATTTAAGTTTCCTCTATGTAGCTCAACTGCTTATTTCTTTTTTAAAAATTTTTTATTGAAGTGTAGTTGATGCACAATATTATAAAAGTTGCAGGTGTACAACAGGTGGCTCATTTTTTAGTGCTGAATAATATTCCATTGTCTGATTGTTCCACAGTTTATTTATCCATTCATCTATTGAAAGACATCTTGGTGGCTTTCAGATTTTGGCAATTGTGAATAAAGCTGCTATAAACATCTGTGTACAAGTTTCTGTGTGAACATGTTTTCCACTCCTTTGCATAAATACCAAAGAGCCTGACTGCTGGATTGTGTAGTAAGAGCGTGTTGAGTTTTATAAGAAACCATCAAACTGTTTTCCAAAGTGGACAGGCCATTTTGCATTCCCACCAGCAGTGAATGAAGGTTTCTGTTGCCTTGGTGTTTTATTTTTTATCATGAGTGTGTATTTACTATACAAAAGCAGCATTTCCTGCTCATGTTGCAAGAAAGTCAAGCAGACAGTGACACCATTGGGAGTAGGCAGCAGCTCCACTTTGGACTCTTCATATTTGGGCTCCTGTGGATAGGGTGGTAAAAACAGCAGACCCCAACCTCCGGAGACCTCAGGCTTTGTGGTCCCACTCAGTTGCAATCAGGAGGGATTTTGGCTACAGGCTGGAAACACCAGACAAAGCCAGCTAAGGTCACATGGTCTCTTTTGATGTCAGCAGGGTCGGTTAGCCAGTCCATCTGGTGGAGCTTGCTCCATCCTCCTCCACCTCCTGGTCCAGTCCTGACCCCCACCCACATCCAGCAGCAGTAGGGAAGAGCAGGATGGAGGAGACAGCCCCTTGAAGCCAGCCAGGGTCTCAGCACCTAAAGGGGCCACAAGGAGCTTCAGGGGAGCCAGGAAGGAAGCTGCTTCTCCAGGGGAGGACAAGGTTACCGTGTCTAGGTCTTGCTCTGCCACCAAGCATCAAAGCAGAGGGCAGAACTCTTCCTCAATCAAACCTGCAAATGCCCCCTGGGCACCTAAACGGAGACGATGCCAACAGGAGCGCAGTGTGCTTGTGAGGTGCTTAGCAATGGCAGGTGTGACGGCTGTTGCGGAGTGTGGGCCAGGCCACAGCACCTCTCAAAGGTGGCTTTGCATCCATCCTATTCCTTCCTGCCTTAATCTCTTTGACAAATGTTCTGGGCGTTGGAATAAATCAGGACACAGGAAAGATCTGGTCCAGTCCCTGCCCTCACGGAGTTCACAGTATTGTGGGGAGGAACAGATAAAAAGTATGATCTCCTCTGCCCAAGAATGTTTAATCAAGCTCTAGACTTTCCTGATAGGTGACAGGACACACGGGAGATAAAGGAGAAAACTAAGCAGTGCTAGGAGGGAACAGCCAGGTGAATGTGGGACATTCTAATATGTGACTTGTCTGAACTGTTTAAAAAAAATCAATATAAGGGGAAAAAAGGCCAAGAACTGTTCTAGATTAAATGAGACTAAAGAGATACAATAACTAGTTGCAAAAGTAAACCTTGATTGGATCCCCGATTGAGAAAAAAAAAAAAGTGATAAAATGCATTTTAGGGGACTTCCCTGGTGGTCCAGTGGTTGAGAATCTGCCTTCCAATGCAGGGGATGTAGGTTCAATCCCTGATTGGGGAACTAAGATCCCACACACCACGGTGCAACTAAGCCCACGTGCCTCAACTAGAGAGCCTGCACACCGCAACTGCTGAGCCTGTGTGCTCTAGAGCCTGTGCTCCATAAAAAAAGAAGCCCCCATGCACTGTAACTAGAGAAAGCCTGTAAGCCACAACAAAGACCCAGGGCAACCAAAAAAAAGGGGGAGTGCATTTTTGGGGGGGGTCTTTTTTTAAAATTTTTAAATAGAAGGATAATTGCTTTACAGAATTTTGTGGTTTTCTGTCATCCATCAACAAGAATCAGCCATAGATAGGGGACACCCATGTCCCCTCCCTCCTGGGCCTCCCTCTCCATCCAACCCTTCAGCCTGTTGCAGAGCCCCTGTTTGAGTTCCCTGAGCCACACAGCAAATTCCCTTGGCTATCTATTTTACAAATGGTATTGTGAATTTCTATGTTGCTCTCTCTATACATCTCTTCTCCCCCCTCTCCTCCCACTGTGCCCATAGGTCTGTTCTCTATGTTTCTTTCTCCTTGGCTGCCCTGAAAATAAATTAATCAGTGCCATCTCTTCAGATTCCGTATATATGTGTCAGTATATGATATTTACATTTCTCTTTCTGACTTACTTCACTCTGTTTAATAGGCTCTAATTTCATCCACCTCATTAGAACAGATTCAAATGCGTTCCTTCTTATGGCTGAGTAGTATTCCATTGTATGTATGTACCACAGCTTCTTTATTCATTCATCTGTTGATGGACATTTAGGTTGCTTTCATGTTCTAGCTATTGTAAATAGTGCTGCAGTGAACACTGGGGTACATGTGTCTTTGTTGTGTAAGCCACAACAAAGACCCAGTGTAACCAAAAAAGTGGGGGCTGCATTTTAGGACAAATGGGACCTTTGAATGTAATAGGTGAGGCTGTGGAATTACTGTTCATTTTCTTAGGTGTGATAATGGTAGAAGAGAACGTTTTTGTTTTTCCAAGGTGCATGCTGGAGTATGCAGAGATGAAATGTTTGGAGGGGTGAGTTGGGTCCTTACATGGAGTGAGGGTAGGGGTATGTCTAGGGGTTGAGCTGGAGGGGTGGCTTAGGTGGTTTGCCTACCCCTTGAGTGGTGTTGAGTGCAGGGGGCATATGCAGTGCCCTGCTTTCACTCCCAACACCACTTTTTCCTCCCAGCTCTTCAAAGGTGGCGGTTGGGTTTTGCGGCTTTTTGTATCTTTTTGTCCATAATTTGCTCCCACTGCACATGCACCCAGTTGTTTTTAGTCCCATATAGTTTCTTTGTAATTTGTTGCTCAAAGAAACATTTGTCCAGGTACCAGCATTGCAGCAAAGGGCCCAGGGTCCCAGCCTGTCTCACCCCAAGGTCCTTGGTGGCCCTTTCAGGATGGCAGTTTTGAACCCTTCTTTCACAAGCTGGTTCTGAGTGGGTCACAGTCACCTGCAACTAGGTGATGGCTAACACCCCATGGAGAAGGTTTTAATAGAGGAGCGCCCTGACCAGAAAGAGCTGGATGTCTCATTGGGGGAGCAGTGTCCATCACTGCTAGTCATATCTAAGAATGAAGAAACAGGAACAACTTACATGGAAATAAAAACATGAACTTTAAGGAAGGGGCAGCTAACCAAGGGATGATTCACTTATATCAGGCTCAAGTCCAGGCTGAATTAATCTCTGGTGAAAGAGACCAGATCAGCAATAGCTGAGGGGGTGGAGGGAGTGGTGGAAAATTCTGTCTTCACTGGGACAGCAGATCCACAGGTGCATGACCTTAGAGAACTCACTTCTGTGTGTCAAGTTAAACAAATGGATCAGGCCAATGACTTCCAACACAAAAAGTAAACAGTAAAAAAAGAAAAAAAAAAGAAAAAATCTTCAACAGTCCCTGGGCGGTTGAAACACTTCCTTAACACTGTCTAGACTTCTCCCTCCAACCATTTCCCTACCATCCCTGCCTTCTCTCATTTAACCTGTGGTAGGTAAGGACACTCTCAACGGCCACCCAAGCTTGGAATGGCAGTGAGGCTGGGGCTGCGGTGAGTGGAGCTAAGAGGAACGAGGTGGCCTGGCAGCCCCTTGCTGCGAGGAGAGGACATGTGTGCGTGCTGTGCGCGCTAAGTCACTGCAGTAGTGTCCAACTCTGCTTGATACTATGGATTGTAGCCTACCAGGCTCCTCTGTCTATTGGATTCAGCAAGAATACTGCAGTGGGTTGCCATGCCCTCTGCCAGGGGATCTTCCTGACCTAGGGATTGAACTCTCATCTCTTGTCTCCTGCTTCAGCAGGCAGGTTCTTTCCACTAGCACTGCTTTGAAAGCCCCAGGGAGAGGACACAGACTGCCAAACCTAGAGGGAGAAAAGGCTGGCAACGTAGGGAGCTGCCTCTAAGAAACAGTAAGTATTCCCTCCTTGTCAATGTTTACAAAAATGGGAGGAAGTTTGGTGTAATACTTCACATGGTAGGATTCATCCTTCAAGTCATGTGCCCCCAGAATTTTTCTGTGTTGGAGGTTTAATTATTGTTTCAGTCTCTGTACTGGCAAGTCTGCTCATATTTTGTTTCTTGTTAGGGCAGTTTTGACCTAACAATTTGTGTTTCTAGGAATTAGACCATTTCACCTAAGTTATGTAATTTGTTGGTGCACGACTGTTTATATTCTCTTAGCCTCCTAAGGATAAGAGATCTTCACGACCGAGATAATCACGATGGTGTGATCACTCACCTAGAGACAGACATCCTGGAATGTAAAGTCAAGTGGGCGTTAGGAAACAAAGCTAGTGGAGGTGATGGGATTCCAGCTGAGTTACATGATGCTGTGAAAGCGCTGCACTCAATATGCCAGCAAATTTGGAAAACTCAGCAGTGGCCACAGGACTGGAAAAGGTAAGTTTTCATTCCAATCCCAAAGAAAGACAATGCAAAACAAACGTTCAAACTACTGCATATTGCTCTTGTCTCACATGCTAGTAAAGTAATGCTCAAAATTCTCCAAGCTAGGCTTCAACAATATGTGAACCGTGAACTTCCAGATGCTCAAGCTGCTTTTAGAAAAGGCAGAGGAAGCAGAGATCAAATTGCCAACATCCGCTGGATCATCGAAAAAGCAAGTGAGTTCCAGAAAAAACATCTACTTCTGCCTTATTGACTATGCCAAAGCCTTTGACTGTGTGGATCACAGCAAACTGTGGAAAATTCTTCAAGAGATGGGAATACCAGACCACCTGACCTGCCTCCTGAGAAATCTGTATGCAGGTCAGAAAGCAACAGTTAGAACTGGACATGGAACAACGCACTGGTTCCAAATAGGAAAAGGAGTACGTCAAGGCTGTATATTCACTCTGCTTATTTAACTTATATGCAGAGTACATCATGAGAAACACTGGGCTGGATGAAGCACAAGCTGGAATCAAGATTGTTGGGAGAAATATCAATAATCTCAGATATAAAGATGACACCACCCTTATGGCAGAAAGTGAAGAAGAACTAAAGAGCCTCTTGATGAAAGTGAAAGAGGAGA
The DNA here is from genome assembly GCF_910594005.1 of Cervus elaphus. Lineage (NCBI taxonomy): Eukaryota > Metazoa > Chordata > Mammalia > Artiodactyla > Cervidae > Cervus > Cervus elaphus. Next base: position 83,919,499 of record NC_057832.1, read on the forward strand.
GTGAAAAAGTTGGCTTAAAGTTCAACGTTCAGAAAACTAAGATCATGGCATCTGGTCCCATCACTTCATGGTAAATAGATGGGGAAACAGTGGAAACAGTGGCAGACTTTATTTTGGGGGGCTCCAAAATCACTGCAGATGGTGACCGCAGCCATGAAATTAAAAGACACTTACTCCTTGGAAGAAAAGTTATAACCAACCTAGACAGCATATTAAAAAGCAGAGGCATTACTTTGCCAACAAAGGTCTGTCTAGTCAAGGCTATAGTTTTTCCAGTAGTCATGTATGGATGTGACAGTTGGACTGTAAAGAAAGTTGAGCGCTGAAGAATTGATGGTTTTGAACTGTGGTGTTGGAGAAGACTCTTGAGAGTCCCTTGGACTGCAAGGAGATCCAACCAGTCCATCCTAAAGGAAATCAGTCCTGAATATTCATTGGAAGGACTGATGTTGAAGCTGAAACTCCAATACTTTGGCCACCTCATGTGAAGAACTGACTCATTTGAAAAGGCCCTGATGCTGGGAAAGATTGAAGGTGGGAGGAGAAGTGGACAACAGAGGATGAGATGGTTGGATGGCATTACCGACTCAGTGGCATGAGTTTGAGTAGGCTTCGGAGTTGGTGATGGACAGGGAGGCTTGGCATGCTGCAGTCCACGGGGTCATAAAGAGTTGGACACAACTGAGCAACTGAACTGGATGGCTGACTGATCCCAAGGTGAGCTCATAGTAACTTCCCTGAATTTCATTTCATATTTTAGTCATTTGTTTCTTTTCCTTTAGTCAGTGTAGCTAAAGGTTTGTTCATTCTGTTGCTTTTCAAAGAAACAACTTTGCTGACAATGCTTCTCTATTGTTTTCCTATTTGCTTGCTCTAATAGTTATTTCCTTCCTTCTGTGAACTCTGGATTTAGTTTTTTCTACTGCCTTCAGTGGTAGTTAGGTTGAGTGAGCTCCCTATCTGTAGACATTTATAGCTATAAATTTCCCTACTTAAACCACTTTGATTGCATATTAAATTTTGGTGTGTAGGGCTACCCTGGTGGCTCAGTGGTAAATAATCATCTGCCAATGCAGGAGACGACGGGTTAGATCCCACATACCACAGAGCAACTAAGCCCATGCCCCACAACTATTGAACCCATGTTCCAGAGCCCAGGAACCACAACCATTGAACCCACACACCACAGCTACTGAAGTCCAAGCACCCTAGAGCCCGTGCTCCACCAAACGAGAAGCCACAATAAAAAGCCTGCACACTGTACCAAAGAGTAGACCCCACTTGCCGCAGCTAGAGAGAAGCCCGTGCAGCAACAAGGACCCAGCACAGCCAAAATTAAATTTTTTTTGCTCACAAAATACAATTTGTGTAGTGTTTTATACTGTAATTCATTCGTGGTTTCTCCTGTGACCCTTCAGTTTTTGAAGTGTCCATTTCCACATATTTGAGTTTTCCAGCAGATAAGCGTCTTCTCTTCTGTTATCTACATTTCACTGTGGTCAGACTACATTCTTTGTATGATTTCAACTTTTTTTTATTGAGACTTGTTTCACAGTCTAACACGTGGTCTCTCCTGGAGAATGTTCCACATGCACTTAAAAATAACACGTATTCTGCTGCTGTCCAGTGAACGGTTCCGTTAGGCCTAGTTGGCTTTTTAAGTTGTGTATTTGGTATGTACATTGTGCTTAGTCACTCACTTGTGTCTGACTCTGTGACCCTTTGGACTGTAGCCCTCCAAGTTCCTCTGTCCATGGGATTCTTCAGGCTAGACTGGAGCGGGTTGCCATTTTCCTCCTCCAGGGGATCTTCCTGACCTAGGAATAGGACCTACATCTCCTGTCTTCAACATTGCAGGCACATTCTTTACCTGCTGAGCCATCAAGGACTTACTGGGATATACAATATATGAAGCATGTGAAGCTCATGAAACCACCGCTCCCCTTGAGGATGAGGACACCATTGATACTCTCCCTGGACATACCCATGCTGTTCTGATAGGAAGCACTGTGGCCAACACGTTGACCATCTTGCTTCCCTTCATCACTGCCTCATGTGTGTGAATCCATGAAATGTATATATTTGGTGTCATGTTTTACAGGAATGCAATCACATTTCATCAACTCCCACACCTTAATTTCATCCTGCTGTGTTTGAAAAGATGCTGCAGTGACATCGGAGCTGGGGGCCCTGATGGTGTGCAATTTCCCCTCAGACCCACTCCCTGCCCCCACGGGTAGAGTTTGAGTAGCTAGAAGCTATCTTGGCTCATCCCCACCTCCTGTTCTCCCCACTCCACCCAACATCCAGAATGTTACAGGCTGAGGGTGCAAAGGCCCACCAAGACCACAAGTTGGGACAACATTCCCAGCTGTGCCTAATGCCCTCCAGAACAGGTAGGAGCGTGCCCCCCCCCCTCCCTCCTAGGGGTGGGCTGTGCTGGGCCTGTCTCTGACCCTGTTGCCTACCTATCCTTGGGGTGGGCTTCTGGGCAAACCCTGGGGCTTGCCTCTTTGCCCCTTACAACCCTGGGGCCACTGTTCCTCCCGTAGCCTTTCTCTACTTCTGTTCCCTCAGGTAGAAACAAGGCTGCAGAGGCACACACCTGGGGTTTCAAAATGTCAGTGGGCAACCTGGAGCCGCCCCATCCTGGACACTGCCCCACATCCATTGGGGCCGGTCTCTGGCTGTGCTCCCCCCTCTCCCCGACAGGGCTCATAAGCCTTTTCTGCTGGACTGGAAGGCCCACGGGGCCACTTGGGCAATGAATGCACAGATGAACCAGTATGCAGCTGGTCAGGCACTCAGACCCTGCCCCTTTGCCCCACAGCTGGCTCCACGCCTGAGGCAAGCCCACACAGTGACGTGGTGGCAGATGTGTCTCCCAGCCCTGGTGACACTTCACAAATAGCTCTCTAGACAGAGCCAACTTGGAAAATTCCAGGGACAAGGAAATTTACCACGGGTTGCAAATAGCTGGTCCTTGCCTTGAGCAGGGAGCCCCGCCCATGTGTGGTAAGCAGGTGGAGCAGGAAGGAGGGACTTGCCAGGCCCACCACGAGGGAGTCCTTTAATAGAGACAGGCAGACAGGGGACACAACTCGGCCCTGCACCTAGAGTGTGGTGGCCCCTCCTCCCCCACCTGGCGTGGCCCCAGGGTGCACGTGGGAGGAGAGGTGGACTTAAAAAAACACTGTGGGACCAATTCTTCACTCTTACAGAAAAGGGGAACTTTGGGGGAACAGGCTGCTGGAGAATCTGCACATGGGGCCGAGTCTGAGCCCAAACGCCAGCAGGAGGGAGCCTGCTGCCTCCACCCCTCCCAGCCTGCACATGGGTGAGGACAGGAGCCCACGGAGACCCAACCTGCACAGAGGAATCAGCCACCCTACATCTATTAGTGTTTCTACACTATGTACACTGTTGTGCTTTAGAGCCCCCCACCCCCAGCCTCAGTCTGAAGCCACTACCATAGCAAGTTGGGCGAGACCAGGCCCCAGGACAGAGTAACCCACTCCTTGTTGGCCTAGGGCCAAACGGGTCATTGAAACAGAAAGGTCAACGGTGGACAAGATGCAGGCTGGTGGGAGCAGGCGGGGTGGGGGGCCTGGGTGAGGCTGGAGTTCAGGGGTGGTGGGTATGCATGAACCAGGCAGGGCTGGACAAGCATGGGCTGGCACAGATGGGGGCAGGGCTGGGCATCTCCTCAAAAACAGTTCTGCAGCTGCAAACTGGGCCAGTGAGAACCCTGCCCCAGGGCTCCCTTCCCAGCCAGTGCGGTGCGGCCTCCGGCAGCCAGGTGTCGGAGGCGGGTCCCAGCTCCAGGTGTACACGTGGGGAGGGCCGCTGGTGTCAGGTGGGGCTGGGCTGGAAAGAAGGGTGTGAGACATCGGTGGGCACGTCCCTGCCAGCCAGGTGGTTGACAGATAGGATCAATTGTTCTCGAAGAGAGAAAGCAGGTCATCGTTGCTGTTCGTGGGGAGGTCGGGCGGGCCCAGGTAGGACAGCAGCTCATCGGGGTTGGTCAGTTCTGGAAGCAGCTGGGGACAAAGCAAACCTGATAGCAGCTCTGGCCTGGGACCTGCCACAGCATCCCAACCGGGTCCCCAGGCCCAGCCGGGAAGTGGGGTGCCCCCCCGCCAGCCTCCAACACAGGCCAGCACCAGAAACCCTCAGCCTGCTCCTCACAGGGCCTCTTCCTGCCAAAGACTGCTCTGCAACCAGGAATCACTCGGGTTAAGCTGTCCAAGGACAACATGGGACACCCCGGCCCGTGAGGGGTCCTGAACACGAACAGCATGAATGCAGAAGGTGGTATTTTCTGCTTTGAGCTGTGCTTGCCACATTTTTTCACGTTGAACTTTGTATTCATTTATCAGGATGGAGGGACAATCACCTGTCTTTTATGCACTGGTTCTGGCTCGCACACCACCTGTGAGTCAGACAAGTCAAGTCAGACCCTAAGGCCGGTGTCATTGGCCACAAGCCAAGTCTTCTCGGGGACTCTGCATGTGCCACGTTGGCGCGCAGGTCCCGAGAACCAGGTGCCTGGACACAATCACCCCACAGCTACTCTGGACACCTGACAACAAAGATGCTGGCATCACCCAACCAGCTCTCCCCGAGTCTGGAAGTCATGGAGGAGTCACTGTCTTTCCTTCTATGAAGTGCACGGACCCTGGGGACAACAGATAAGCACCCCCGAGCCCCAGCTCCAAGTGCTCCCCAACACAGGGCCCAGTACTCACGTCCAGAGCCGGTTCCGGGGCCTCCCCTGCCCCAGACACAGGGTGCCCCATCATGCCTGTGGCAGCACTGAAGGCCAGCTCGCTGAGAGGCCCCGAGTTCACTGGGCCCAGAGCTGGCCGGGATGTTGGGGGAGGGTTTGGATGATGCAGCTGGGGCCCTGGGGGGCCTCCAAGGTTAGGGGCGTGCAGCCCCGGGGGCCCAGGGTTATGGGCTGGGTCCAGGTGACCTGCTGGTGCCATCTGAGGAAGGAGAGAACGACCTAGTAAAATGGCTCGAGGGCTCCCTGGGGGGACAGCTCCACAGCCCCTTGACTCGACACTGACCTGGCCTGGGAGGCAGGGGCCGGACTTCTCTGGCGTCAGGAGGTTGCTGGGAATGTCAGACTGATAGGAGACAGGCGGTGGCCCTGGGGTGAACTCAGTCAGGGTTGGGGTGCTGGGCGTGGTGGATGGGAAGGATTCGGGGAAGGTCCCGGGTCCCAGGAAGCTGGAACCTGAGAAAGGAGAGCCAGGTCCAGGTGAGGGCAGGGGGCTCATGCTGGCCGAGCCACGAGGGCAGACTGGCCACAGCACGGGCGGGACTCACTGCGCTCGCCCAGAGGATGTTGGCCTTTATGAAGTTGCTACTTGGGAAAGGGCATTTCTTCTCGCTGCTGCTGGGGGAAGTGGTCATGCACTGCCAGGAGGCTGTGAGGGGACAGGAATGGGACCCACCACGCCCAGACACTCCCACCCACAGGGCTGGATGCGGCTGGTCTGGAAGTGTGCCAACACAGACCTCTGTTCCAAACCTCTGGGCAGGTGGGTGCAGCCATAGCCCGGGCACCTCTGCCCATCCCCCACCACCCAGCTGGGCATCTGTAACCCCAAGTCCCCAACCAGGCCCCCAGGCTCGTGGCCCTCAGAGCAACGCGTTCACAGGTGGCAGACTGGTGGGAGAGGCTGGATCATCGCCCAGGGCCCTAATTTTCCAGGGCGAGTCCCCTGTACTCACCCTGGCTGGGGTAGTCGCCAGGGGCTGGGGCTGAGGGGGGCTGCAGGGGGGTGAAGGGTGTGGCACCCGGGCCCAGGGCGGCGATCATCTCCATCACGCTGGGCATGAGCATGTGGGCAGGGCTCACAGTGCGGCAGCGCTTCAGCACCGGCCCATCCGGCTCTTCCTTGACGTGCAAGTCAGGCTTCACCGGCACTGGCTTCCAGCTGCACGTGGGGTCGATGGTGATCTCCTCGTAGTCAGAGCTGGGCAGGGACAGCAGGTCTGGTTACCACCTGCCCCGCCGCCTCTCCTGGCCCTGCACTGTTTCTAGGCCAACCTTCCACTCAAATGCTCGTGGCTGCCCAGCACGCTCCACGTGCCTGTGGCATGCAGGTCGGACGTGGATTCCGTCCATGGCCTGGAGCTGAGCCCGCTCCATGCTGATTCAGCACGGGGTGTCTCCGCACCTGTCCCAGGGCTGCCCTCTGGGGCTGCAGGAAAGAAGACTTACTTCTGAATGTAAATGAGGATGCCCAGCATGTACTGGTCCACCTCGAGGCCCTCCAGCAACGCCGTCTTGCTGTAGAAAACCAAGGGGACACAGCTCAGACAGCTGGCCCGACCTCACCTGGGGCACGGACCCCGTCACATCTCTGCCCCCGGTGTGAGGTGACCCTGCATGAGGTCCCTGCCTAGAGCAGCACCATCCTCACATCTGGGGCAGGCACTTCTCAGTGCTGATGGAAGGAAATGACTGTTAACAGCCTGCGAGAACGTGCCACCCGCCCCCAGAGCCACGGGGACCGCTTCTGACACACTCACTTGCACACGGGGCACCTCCAGGTCCCTCGCTCACAGTTAAGCTGTAAATAGGACTCCAGGTCAAAGCACTGCAGAGAAAGGGGAGACAGTTACTCACACTGGGGCTAGAGGTAACCCAGCCATGCCCTGAGAGCCAGCCCTGCAGTTCTAGGGACGTGGGGCTTATTTACTGCATGTTGAGAAGGCGCATGTGCCAGGCTTTCACCGTGGCACCATCCTCACACACTTAAGAGACAGGATGCCTACGGAGCCCTCATGGGAATGACATGTGGCCAAAGCAAGAATTGGTCAACCGTGCTGATAGGGAACAACTTCCAGGACGTGGTGTGGAAGAAAAACATTATGTAGAGCGATGGGTATACTGCTTATGTAACCAAAGGTGGAGGCTGAGGGGAGAGTGCAGGTACGTGTCTACCCACAAAGTGTTTCTGCAGAAGGAACCTCAGGTGCTGCTCCTGGGGGCAAGGCAGGGAGCAGACTGTGCCCTGCATCCCCGACGCTGTTTGAAATGGGAGCCCCAGGACTTTCCTGGTGGTCCAGTAGCTAAGACCCGTGCTCCCAATGCAGGGGGCCTGGGTTTGATTCCCAGTCAGGGAACTAGACCTCACATGCTGCAACTAAGAGTTCACATGCCACAGCTAAAGATTCTGCCCATAGTAACTGAAAGATCCCATGTGCCGCAACAGACTGAAGATCTGCATGCCACAACTAAGACCCAGTGCAGCTAAATAAGTAAATAAAATAGTACATAAGTAAAATACAATGGAGCCCCAAGAGCCCAGTAAAATGGCTGTTATACTTAGGATAATATTAGAAGAAACAAAAGCCAAGCCTGAGGGAAGAGGGCAGGGGAGCCAGGCAGCCTGTCTACGGGCTGGCCTGCCCTGCCACCCACCAGCTGAGGTGCTCAGAGGCCACATTTGCCAAAAACAGTAAAACGGCAGCAAAAGCTTTGGGGTGACCACCCACCTGTATGTGGCGACAGTCGTGGCCCCGGGCAGGGAGCTGGATCCTGCGGAAGGTGATGGGGCACTTGAGGGCCACCTTGATGGCTGTCTGCTCCACCCCATCCTCTCCGTTGGGCCCTGGGGTGCCAGGAATGGTTCCGCTGCTGAAGTTCCGCTTTACTGACACCAACAGGGGAAAGCAAGTCGTGAGTGAGGGCTGCCAAGCGGGACTAGGCCACTGCTAGCTCAGCACCTCTGAGGGCCATTCTGGGACTGACCGCTCCCCCGGCATGGAGCCCCCGACCCCGAGGAGACAGCCGTGTCTAACATGGGGACGTGCCAGGCGTGGCAGCGGCCCCAGCAGAGCTGGGGAGCGCGAGGGCCACTCACTCTTGGTGATGCAGTGCTCGGCGGGCAGGAGGCGCTTCTTGAGGAGGCCCTGTAGCACGGAGCGGACGGATGGCCGATGCACCAGCTGCAGCACGAAGAGGTGAGACTGCAGCGGGAGGATGTGGTCAGCGGGGGGCGGCGCGGGGAGGCTCTGTGCTGGCCCACCCTCCTCTCACGGCCAATGCACAGGTGGGCTACTGCCACGCCTCCCCAGGGAGTCAGGAGCCCACACCCAAACCTATTGGTAAAGCTCACTGTGTGTCTGAACCAGTGTTCAACCACGGCCTCTCTGTTGAAACACAATTATTCGAGAGGCCCCTGAGTGCACCCTGCCTACAGCATCCACTGGTATCTTATGCTGGGTCCACGTGATAACATCCCAGGCCCACAAGGCTGCATTAGGATTGCCTTGCCTCTGCTCCCTCCCACCTAAGCTGATCAGAGCTGTGCATCTAAGTGCCTCTTCTAGTGCTGGATCTGGAGCTGCCAGAACCCAGATGACTCCTTAACAAGGATTCAGGGTCAGCTGGGACTCGGGACTTTGTGAGCTTCTTCCAGGAAACAGGCAAGCTTAGCTTGCTTCTCTTACATAATTAACATTTGATGCTTACATGAGCATCAAATCTAGTTACTGAACCTAACTGGAAAGCTGCCAGGACATTTTTAACTGAGACCCTTTTCTCTAAGGCCCATCACGGGAAGGAGGAGAGCCACTGCCATCTTCTTCAGTGATGATGGCCCTGCCCTGCCCTGCTACGGGCACTCACGCAGCAGCAGGCGGTGACGGTGATTTGGATGGTGTTGCGGCCCGGCTGGCACACGTGCTTCAGGTAGAGGGGCTTGTGGGAGGTCTTGTTGTCGCCGCGCTCGATGGTGAGTGGGGTGGCGTTGACACTGACCTGCACCGAGGCTGGCCAGTTGGTGTTCATCTGCCGGTCCTCGTGGTGGTAGCACTTGAACTGCAGCTCCAAGTCAGGCCTGCATGGGGAGGACGGACGCTGAGAGTCAGGGGGCGGCGGGTGGGGCCGCAAGCCATGGGGCAGGCGTCCGCTCACCTCAGCATCAGGGTCTTGTAGACGGAGTCTCGGAGCTGGAAAGCATGGTTGCTCACCGCCAGGTTGTGCTGCAGGCGGAAGGGCTCCAGGACCACCCCATCCCGCACGGGGAAGGTCAGCCGCAGCTCGTCACAGGGGCCACTGCCTGGAAGCAGGCCACGCAGGTGTGAGCAGGCCACCAGCCCTGGATAGCCACCAGGCCAGGCAGCCTGCCCCTGCCCCCATCGTGGGGCCCATGGTGGAGAGGAGTGTGGCCCCTCCTCCCCTTTCATGGGGCTGGGCCTTAGGACAGCATCTCTCCTAGGACTCTGGGCTCGGCCTTCACCTCCAACAGAAACAGGATCTTGGTGACCCGCCATTCTTCCCTGCCTGAGTCGCCTGGCCCAATGATCCCTGCATCATGACTCTCAGAGAACACGCTCCCCACCCAAAACGGTGGCGCTTTTGGTGCTTTCAGAGGGAGCAGGAGGCAGAAGAGGTGTGAACGGGCCACCTGCTACCACCCCAGTGCTCAAGTCAGGGTTTTAAGACCCCAGCTGCTGCTGCTGCTGCAGTGGTCTCCCAGATATCAGAAGTGGGCTTCTGGGGGCCCACACATACCCTGGAACCATACCCAAAACTTTGGGTGCATGGTTATTTTTCTAGAGAGGTGATCTACACCTCGAATAGATTTGCAAAGAGCTCCATTAATAGAAAATAAAGGTGAAGCCCTCCCCTCACCCCCCAAGTTCCCTGCAGGACTCTCCAGAGCCCTTGCCCACCAGTCCTGAGAGCAGACCTCACTCACCAGGTGGCGATGGGTGCAAGTTGCTCACACTGGGTTTGAGGTCAGGCAGGAAGGGAGACTTGACCTCCTGACTGGTAGACATGTAGGGGATGCTGCTGCCGGGGGTCATGGGTGGCGTGGGGCTCCCGGGCAGTGGGGAGCTGGGGTAGCCAGGGATGGAACGAGCAGGCTGTGGCGTGGAACAAACAGTGGAGGTGGACTGGTGAGGGGGTGCTTGTTCCTGGAGCACCTGCTGGGAACGGTCAGGCCAGGGATGGGCAGGGGGCAGCCCCAGGGGCGCTTGGCTGGGCCTCCACATGCCCTCCTGCCTGAGTGCCCTCTCTCCCCGCACCCACCCCGTGGGCCTCCCGCCCGCTTGCCCATCTGACCATACCCCGCTCAGGCCAGGCTGGCTGTAGCTGATGCTGCCCCCGTTGAAGCTGGCACCCTGCCCGTTGAACTGCTCTGCAGGCTGCAGGAGAGAAAACCCCATGTGTGTGGGGCTGCCGCCTGCCTCCGAGCAGGGCCTGGAACTGACCCCAGGAGAGGCCTGGGGACAAGGGAGCTCGGCACATGCATGGGTGGGTGTTGGTCTTTTTTCTTTATACACTTTTTGGGTTCCCCAATAACCTACAGGGAGCACACACAGATTTCATAATTTACAGAATTACCACTACAGAAAAAGAGCTGACCCCACACATCAGAGGGATTTACAGGGAAGCCACAGAGGCTGAAAGGACATAGGTACTCACATCTCCTCGCCCTTCTCCAGCAGCATCTCTACCACTCAGGCCCCTCCTGACCCCTCTGGCCTGTCCCCTTGCTGGGCTACTTGGCAGCAAGCAGAGGAAATGGGGACACTTCTCCCTAAAGTGGCTTGGTACCTGCCTGACAATCCCTATGCCATACCTCTCACAGAGGCTCCTTTCACACCTGCATGCCTGTCCTGGGAGCTGCCCTACACTAGTCGGGACCCCTGTGAAGCTCGTGGCTGCCTGTCACCTGAGCACTCCAGGGCCCACTCCCCAGCCGGCCCTGGCTGCCTCAAGGTCTGTCTATGTCCCACAAAGCTGGGCGCAGGGCCAGCAGGGGCCGCAGAGGCCGGGTGGAGCCGGCCCTACCTTGAAGTGTGGTCCCGCAGGGCTGGCGGTGGACAGGGATGGGCTTGTGCCCTGCTGCAGGGGCAGCCTGTGCCCGGGGTAGGAGGATGGGGCAGGGGGCTGCCCGGGGCCAGGCGCATACTGGGTGGCACCAGGCGTATACTGGCCTCCTGGCAGGTACTGCTGCCCAGGGTACACCTGAGGAAGGAAAGAGGCAAAAGGCCCAGAAGAAGAGGTGTCGGGGAAGCCGGTTCCCACAAAGGGACGGTAGAGTCCCTCATCAGGTATGGCCAGTTCTCTCACATCCAACGACTCTGATGGCCCTCGTGAGGAGGGAAGCCTGGCTACTCACCTCGCCCGAGTAGGCTCTCTTGACACCCTGTCGGGGCAGCGGCTGGGCCTGGGGGGGGCCCGGGTACCCTTGCTGGGGCAGGCGCTGCCCTGAATAGAGGGGCGCCATGCCCGCTGCCCGGGTGGGGTTCATGCCCATGGGGCTCATGCTGGAGGGGCCCATCAGCCCTCCCACGCTGGCCGGGTTCATGCTGCTGGGCACGCTGGGCCCTCGGGGACCACTGTGCTGCAAGAACTGGCTGTTAAAAGACTGTCCAGCCCCCATCTGGGAAAAGAAGACAAGAACCATCCAGACCTTACCCACCAGTGTGGGTGTCACCCCCAAGCCCACCCCTTGCAAGCAGGCTGTCCCCAGCCCGGGACCTCTCCCCTCAGCTTCCCACTCCCTTCCTGTCTCATCTCCATCAGCCCTGAAACATGGCCTGCATGTCCCCAAGTCCTCCACCCTGGTTTCCTGACAGGCCCCCGTCTTCCGGGCCAGCACACATGGGCCACACAGGAGGAGCTGCGGGGCCTCACCGCTCCGTACTGGCTCAGCTCCTGGCTCTGCTTCTCCTGGAGGGCGGCCACGGTGGCCGTGGCCGTGGCGGTGGCCGTGGCGGCGGCAGCAGCCACTGCAGCAGCTGCTGCTGCTTGAGTGAAGTCAGTGGATGGCCGTGCTGAGTGTGAGGGGAGGCCCAGGCCCCCCGGCCCCCCTGGGCCGCCCGCATACCTGCAAGAAACAGAAGGCTCAGCTCAGAGGCGCTTCCCTGGCCTCTGCTGGGGGGGGCACACGGCACCTATGGGGAGCCCCATTCTTTCCCAGACACCCCATCATTATCTCAGGAGCTGGCAGGAGCAGCAAAGTCACAATAATTCCCGATCACACAGTTCCCTGGTGCCCACCAAGTAAGAAGCATCGCCCCCCCAGAGGGCTCCTGGCACACCTGCCAGGGGAGGAGGGTCCTGCTTACCCGGTAGTGAAGCCAGGGCCCCCGGGGTAGCCCCCGCGGCCATACACCCCTTGCGGCACGTAGCCCTTGTTGGCACCACCCTCACCGAACGCCTGCTGTCCAAGGCACTGTGGGGAGCTCAGGGCAGAGCTGCCGCCTGCCATGCCGGGCATCACGGAGCTGCCGGGGGGGCTCCCTGCAGGGCCCATGGGGTTCCCCAAAACCTACAAGGAACCGAGAATCACTAAAGGAGACCATGCAAACAACCTGCTTCGTGCAGTGGTTCTAAAGTGCTGGAGAGAAGAGGCCTGGCAGGTGAGGAGGTGGAGGTGGGGGCAGAGGGGAGGGGTGGTCCAGAGGGGTGGTGGGAGTGGTGGGGAGCTGCGCACAGGTTGGGGTGTGGAGGCCAGGCAAAGACAGGAGGAGAGGATCCCATGCCATGCGTGGAAGAACTGGTTTCAGAGGACGTGGGAGACCCAGGAAGCCCTGGCTCCACGCCTCCAAGACCTGAGCTGGGCGCTGACGCCTCCCAGGGTGGGGCCAGGGCTGGGCTCACCTGGCTCTGTGCTGCGTTGCCGACTCCCCACACGGTTGTGACCACAGACAGCGATCCTGCTGGCTGAGTGGCACTCTGTTGCCAAGGCACTGCCTCATATGCGAATGGACCATCACTGCACAGAGAGGCACAGGTGGGGAGCCTGGGTCAGGAGGCCTCAGGTGCTGAGAACCCCACTGGGCAGGATCCGAAGGCTGAGAGCAGTGGGGTCCCGCTCCACCACCACCCTCCCACGTTCGGAGGCCTGAGAGGGGAGGGCAGCCGGAGCCCCCACTCACCTGTGTGGTGCGGGGGGCAGGGCAGGTTTCATGGGGTTCATGGGGTTCATTGGCTTGGGAACAGCCTGAAGGCCAGGTCTGCAGGAGGCAGGAAGCAGCCCGCACCGGTGCTCACGTGAGACTCGGCTGCTCTGGCTATGGGGACAAGGGGGACGGAAGTGCATGGAGACGCAGCTAGGAGTACCAAGCCCCGTCCTGCCTCTGCTCTCAAGGATGGAGGGTGACAGGGGACCTGGGGGCCCACTCGGGGTGGGGTGGGGTGGTCAGGCCACCCTGGCATTGGCCCGACCTTACACTGCCCACCCTGGCAAACCTCTGCTCACCACACCCCCTTACATCTAGCTCAGAAGCCAGCATTAGCCCTTGCTGGTCAGGCCCTGCCACCAAGCACTCCTGGGATACCTTTGGAAGATGGAAGAAGGCTTTCTGATCCTCAAAACCTTCCACATTCCCCCTCCCTATTTGAAGGCATAGATACATATAGAAGCCAGGGAGTATTCAGGACCCAACTGCCAGAATCCACCCCAGCCCCTCTCCTCCAACCACACACAAGGCCCCCGGGTGGAAGGCAAGGCCAGAAGCACATAGGGGGCCACCAGGAGGCACTACCCCGCCCCATGGTGGGCAGGCCCTCCAGATGCCAGAGTCACAGGGTCAGCTATCCTCCAGCCAGATTAGGGGGTGGGGGTGTGTGTGTGGGTTGCCTGCTGGAACTCAGTGTGGGGTCAGCAGCTCATCCTTGGCTGGCAGCCCCCCACCCCACGGCAGCAGAAGGGTGACACGTGCCTACTCCCTCGTTCTGAGGCCAAGGGGGCTGCCCGGGGCAGACCTGACCCCTACAGGTTGCCTGACGTCCAGGGTGATGATGCAACAAGGCAGGGAGGCACACACAGTGCAGTGGGCAGAGGGCTGGGGGCGACCCAATGGGGACACAGCAGCAGGGGCCAGCGGACACTCATGGAGCTTGTGTGCCAACGCTGGAAAGGGGGGATGCTTCCTCCCACCGTGTGGGGCCCGCTCTCTTCCACTTAGCACCTCAGAAAACCAGCGAGGCAGTGGCTGGCTTCTCCTTCAGGCTGCCAACGCCTTCAGACACCCCCGCAAGCAAACCCTTCACCTACCAGGCCGAGGGCCCTTGCTGGCACTCCAGGGCCACTTTCCACACACACCTCCACTTAGCCTAACCACAGTGGCCATGGTTCTCAGGAGGTCTCAGGGGAAGCCCCACTTGACCTGTGTCAAGATTCCATCCTAGAGCACCACTGCCTTTTAGGGGCTTCAAGGCCACACACACACACAGCCTGGGGAAGCATTTCAAGGCCACACACACACACAACCTGGGGAAGCTAACTTGCAGAGGTTCAGTCTTGCCTCCTCAGAACTCAGAGTGCCTCCCTCTGGCTCAGGAGCAGAGGGCAGCCCTGGGACTCACTCAAACCCAGAGCTCACACTCCATCTGGACCTCACGGACAGGGCAGCCCCAGGGAGGCAGGGTTACGATCATGTCCTCTGCAAACACAGTTCTGAAGGCACATGGAGCGGGGGCTCCTCCATAGTCCCTCCACAGGACCCCAGAGCAGGTCAAGGGGACAGTGGGACTGTGGCTTGGGCCCCAGGCCTCTCACAGAGCACTGGGGTAAGCAGATCCCAGAACTGGAGCCAGGGCTGGGAGGAGAGGTGATAGATTAGAAAAGCAGAGGAAGGAGGCATCTGGTGGGCTTGTCCACCTCACACCTGGCCCTGCTCCCCTTCCCTATGCTCCTCCCCAGAGGAGTCAAGCTCCAGACCACGTGACAACCAGGAAGCAGAGGCCAAAAAAGCAAGGGGCTGGTGACTCCAGAAGTCTCAGGGGTCACTGGACTCAGGCCTATGAGCCAGAATCACCCAGCCAGGCAAGGGAAGGCTGGTTGTCCCCAGTGGGGACAACCACCAGGATGGTAACACTGCAATGAGGGATGAGGGGCGCTGCCAACAGATAGAAACTCTCCCCAGACCTGCTGAGTGGGGCCTGGAGCAATATACAGGGTTTTCAGGACTTAGAACATAGACAGGCTACTCTAGACTGTGGGGTTGGCAGGGGGATTGACTCAGAGGTCAATAGAACAAACGAGACAACTCAATAGAGACCCACACAAACATGCCCAATGGAAATAGTTTTTGACAAAGGTGCACAAAGGAGGAAAGACAGTATTTTCAACAAATGGTGCCGGACCTATTGGACATGCAAAAGCAGAAGACAAACAGACAAAAAAACCCCTAAACTTCACATCTTAGAGATTAACTCAAAGTGGGTCATAGATTTTAAATATACAGCACAAAGTCAGAAGAACTTTCTTAGATCTGACACCAAAAGCATGATTCATAAAAGGAAAAACTGAAAATTTCTGTTCTGTGAAAGACCCCACAAAGAGGATGAAAAGACAAATTACAGACTGGAAGAGATATCTGCAAGCTACGTATCTGACAAAGGACAAGTATCTAGAATAAATAAAGAACTCTCAAAATGCAAAAGTTAAAAAAAAATTAAAAGACAGGCAAAAGATATGGAGACATTTCACCAAAGAGGATGTACAGATGGCAAATAAACATCCGAAAAGAGGTTCACCATCACCGGCCATCAGAGAAATGCAAATTAAAACCACACTGAGGTGTCACTACACACTTACCACGATGGCTAAAATAAAAAACAGTGGGATTTCCCTGGTGGTTCAGGGGCTGAGACTCTGCATTGCCAATGTAGGGGGCCTGGGTTGGATCCCTGGTCAGGGAACTAGATCCCACGTGCTGCAAAGATCCCACATGCCACAACTAAGACCTGGCACAGCCAACAACAAAAAAAGTGACACCATCAAATGCTGGCTGGGAGAAGTTGGGTCTCTCAAGCATGGTTGGTGGGAATATAGAATGGTACAGCCACTCTGAAAAATGATTTGGTAGTTTCTTATAAAACTAAGCATGCAGCTACTAGACAACCAGGGCTTCCCTGGTAGCTCAGATGGTAAAGAATCCTCCTGCAATGAAGGAGACTTGGGTTTGACCCCTGGGTTGGGAAGATCCTCTGGAGGAAGGCACGGCAACCAGTATTCTTGCCTGGAGAATCCCCATGGACAGAGAAACCTGGTGGGCTACAGTCAATGGGGTCGCAAAGAGTCGGACACAACTGAGCGACTAAACACGCAACACACTATATAACCTAGCAACTGTATTCCTGAACATTTATCTCAGAGGAGTGTAAACTTAGGTTCACGCAAAATATTCACACACAAAAAATGTGAATATTTATAGCAGTTTTATTCCTAACAGCCAAAGCATGGAAACGCAGTATCCTTCAATGGTGGAGAGTTAACCAACTGTGAGCCCGGAGGCATAAAAAGGTAGGGCTACTGATACAGGCACCAACCTGCAGGAATCTCCAGAGAACCATGCTGTGTGGAAAAAGCCAGTCCCCAAAGGTTACACATTGTATGATTCCCTTTACATAACATCCTTGAAATGACGGAATTACACAAATGGAGAGCACACAGGTGGCGGCCAGGGGTTAAACGTGGGGAGGAGGGAAGGGAAGCAAGTGGGAATACAGAAGGTGGGCATGGAATATCTGTATCAACTGCATTGATGGAGTTGTACCCTCCTGCGATGTTGTGCTACACTTTTACAAGATGTTACCACTAGGGAAACCCAGTAAAAGATACAGAGCTCTCTGTGTTATTTCTTGTAATGTCTTAAGAGTCTATAATTCTCTCAAACTACAAATTTATTTAATGTACAACCACCGCCAGCTCTCTCTCCCCACAGAGATGCCCAGGGCCATCATTTCCCACACTAAAGCTGGCTGGATTGGCCAGGCCCACTTTGCTGTCCCAAAGGGAAGAGCAGGAGGAAGACAGGGCCCTCTGGCCTAGGTCAGAGTCCCAGGGCAGGCTGTATTAGTTCACAACTGCAGCTTCTCCAACGGCAGCTCACCAGAACTCAGCCCCACTTTGAGTTCAGAGGGTGGAGTGAAGCCCAAGACTTGCATTTCCAGTAAGTTTGCAGGTGCTGCTGCTGGTACCACAGTTTGAAAGCCCCGGAGAGCTGGGGAGGAGAGGGGACAGGGCAGGTGCAGGGCGGGGGCCCCTGTGGAGGCTGCTGGTCTGGGGCCCAGGGCAGCTTCCTACATCACGTGAGTCTGGGGAATTCCACCCCCATGACTTCTCTGCTGTGGACAAGACCACAGACATTTCCAGTTCCCCCCACCCCCGAGCTTACTGAGCGGGGGCAGTGACTTCCTGCCAAGCTCCTGAACCAAGTCGGCTCTCTTCCCTGACAAGCCACAAACTCTCCAGGTTGGGGACTGGGGGACCCTCTGCTCCTGACAAAGGGAGAGAGATGTGGTGTGAGTGCAGACCCTCCTCCCGACTCCTGGCCATCAGAGGAAGAGTTAAGAAGGAGCCTGGGTGTTTGCAGGGCCAGGGCCAGCCTCTGGTGGCTTCCTGCAGGCGGGGGGCTTTCCCTGCACATCAACTCTCACTGGAAGCCAGGACCTTGGCAGAAAGCCCTGGCGTGATGTCAGTCTAGAAGGCCACATGGCTTTCTGGGGGTCAGATCACATTTTCCTCCAGTAAAAGAGCTACAGGCAACTCACTCCTCACACTCCCCTTTCCCAGGACCTCAGAGTATCTGCACTGCTGTCTCCAAAGGCAGATGTTACCTTGGGTCGACCTCTTCTGCCCCAACTCCATGCTCCTTGCCTAGGCACCCAGCAGGAGCACACCTGGCGACCACCCAACAGACCCCAGGAGGGCAGTGCCAACACAGTCATAGAGCAGGGACTCGCTGCCTCCTCCAGCACAGGGAATCCACAGTTCCCGGTGACCGGCCCCAAGCAGAGGAACACTGGAGTCAAACAGGCTCAGAGAAGGAAAACTAACAACTCAAGCGTCCCAGGACATAAAAGTGGGGGCTCACATGCTCAAGTGGCTGAAGTCCTGCCACTCAACTTGGAAGGCCACACACTGACTGGCTGAAGTGTTCAGAGTTCATCCAAGATGCCGGGGAAGGAGCATTGCTCAATGGCCCAGGTGTGGGAAATTCCAGAGAACAGCTGGAGGGCTGCCCTGCCCTGAGCCTCAGTTTACAACGTGGAAAATGGGTACATGGTGGCCACCCTAGGACCAAGAGAGGGGAGGAGACATGACCACCTTTAAATCATCAGCCCCGGCTCCCATCCTGAATCCAAGGGCTAGCAGACACTCCATGGGGAGGCCTGGCTGCCTCTGGAGATCAATCCTATGATTAGGAGTCCTCCCAAGGTATATCCTACCAGTCCTTCTGAATCTGTCATTCATTATCTCACCTTTCTTTTTCCAGCCAGGAACCACCCTCTGGGTGTGACAAGTCCCCAAGGCCAGTACTCACCGGGTCAGGTTAAGAATTCTTCACCTAACCTGTTACCTCTATCTAGCTTCTTCAAGGGAAGCCCTCTGCTCTGGTTCTAGTGTGACAGGATTTGGTGGGTGAATCTGTGATCGCCCTATCAACTGTCTTACAGATCGAGTCACATGTTCTGTGTATTTCCCTGTGAAATCTTCTGAGATAACACAAATGACTCAAATACATCACCATGGATATTCCGCAACTATCGGGAAGAGAGTATGGGGAACATGATGTAGGGAAGCAGGTCTAGGGGAGGCAAGGAAGGTTCGGAGGAGCAGGGTAGAGAAGCAGGGTTGGGGGGGACAGGGCAGCGGGGAGCAGATGGGGGAGGCTAGGGTAGGACACTCCTGGAAGGGAGGGCAGGACACGGTCCCGCCTGAGCTTCAATATGTCCTGTTGGGAAAACGGTATTTCCACCAAAATTTCGGCTGGGGGCTGAAAAGTCAGGGTCGCCAGCCCCAAAGCATACCTTCGCGGGTCTCACATCGCGTGCCAATGGCACGCACGGCCCGGAGGGGCCCGAAAGGTGAGCCTTCAGGCCACAGCGCAGAAAGGAGGGAGCGAGGCCAGTTTGGGTGAGGGCCCGTGTGAGGCTCCAGCCCAGACACCTCGGGCGTTTGGACGGATTCCGGCCAGCCCCAACAAAGGCTCAGGTGAGGGGTCGCCTCGGCGCGCAGCGGGCCAGTCGGCCCAGGACCACGACGCACGCGCCGCAGGTGCGGCAGGTGGGCGGCAGGGCCGTCTCCAGCCCCGCCGGGGCCCCGCCGAGGCGCTGCAGCGCCGGGCCCGGAGACGCCGCACCTGCCGCCTCCCGCACCTGCCGCCCCAGCCGCCCGCACCTGCCTGCCCGGTCCGCTCACCTCCTAGCCGCCCGGCCCGGCCCTTCGCCGCCGCGGCCCCCGGTCCGCGCTGCTCCATGCGCTCAGCCCGCCCTCAGCGCCGCCCGCCGCCCCGGGGCTGCCGCCGCCCGCGCCATCGCGCCGCCGCCCGCTCCGAGGGCACAATGGAGCCGCCGAGTCGCTCATGCATATGCATGACGCCGCGCGCCGACCCCGCCCCCAGGCCAGAGCAGTGGAGCCCCGAGCTAGCGTTCAGGCGCGGGTGGCCGCGGGTCTGCGCAAGCTAGGGCGGCTGGCCGGCCAAGAGCGGGGCGGGAAGGGAGGACGGGTTAGGGATGACCTACGCTCCCCGCCCCTTCCACACCTTTCCAGGCGCAGCGTCTGCGGAGTCACCAGCGCTTGCTCTCCGCTCTCTGCCCGGGCGGAGCAGAGGAGGCGGGGCCTGAAAGAGGGCGGATCCAGGAGGAGGGGTGGAACCGGGCGGGCTGGAGGCGGGGCCTGGAAGAGGGCGGAGTCTTGGCAGAGGCGGGGTCTGCGGAGGTGACCCGGTGTCAATGGGCCACTTTTGGGATGTGTCTCTCCTAAAAGTGACACTTTGTACTCATTAAACAATTGATCCCCATCCTCCTCCCACCCACCATTCTACTTTCTGTCTCTGAACCTGACTACTCTAGGGACCTGATAGAAGTGGAATCTTACAGTATTTGTTCATTTGTGATTGATGTCTTGAAAGTCTCTCAGTCATGTCAGTCATGTCCAACTGTGACCCCATACTACCTAAGCCAGAATATTATAGTGGGTAGCCTTTCCCTTCTCCAGGGGATCTTGCCAACCCAGGGATCGAACACAGGTCTCTTGTACTGCTGAGCCAAAAGGGAAGTCCAAGAATACTGGAGTGGATAGCCTATCCCTTGGACAGCAAGGTAATCAAACCAGTCAATCCTAAAGGAAATCAGTTCTGAATATTCATTGGAGGGACTGATGCTGAAGCTGAAGCTCCAATACTCTGGCCACCTGATGTGAAGAACTGACTCATGGAAAAGACCCTGATGCTGGGAAAGATTGAAGGCAGGAGGAGAAGGGGATGATAGAGGATGAGATGGTTGGATGGCATCCCTGACTCGATGGACATGAGTTTGAGCACGCTCTGGGAGTTGGTGATGGACAGGGAGGCCTGGCATGCTGCAGTGCATGGGGTCGCAAAGAGTTGGACACGACTGAGCAACTCAGCTGAACTGAACATCTTGAAGGTTCATTCACTTTGCATAATTGCATAATATGTTCAGCTTGCATAATTCTCTCCTTTTAAAGGCTGAACAGTATTTCATTGTGTGTATACACATTTTGTTTATCCATTCCTCCATTGTTGGATGCCTCATAATTAACTTCTAATAATGCTGAAATTTCTTCCCTCAAGGCTACCTGAACTCTATATCTTTTGAGAACCATTACTTCATTGAGCAAATATGGTGGCCTGCTCTGCTCAGACACTGGTCTGGGCTCTGAACACCCCAGTGACCATGATAGTAACTTCTCTCCTCCCTGCTCCCACTTGAAGAGACAAAAAGAAGGAAATGACTCACCAGGTAACAATCTGTCCATCAATGTGAGGATTAGGAGGAAAAATAAAAGAAAACATGCCCAGTTCTTTTCTTTTTAAAAAATATTTATTTGACTGTGCTGGGTCTCAGCTGAGGCACAAGGAGTCTTCCATCTTTGTTGTGAAATGCAGGATCTTTACTTGCAGCATATGAACTCTTAGCTGTAGCATGTGGGATCTAGTT
This sequence comes from Cervus elaphus, assembly GCF_910594005.1. Classification (NCBI taxonomy): domain Eukaryota; kingdom Metazoa; phylum Chordata; class Mammalia; order Artiodactyla; family Cervidae; genus Cervus; species Cervus elaphus. The sequence continues at coordinate 83,940,458 of NC_057832.1, forward strand.
CCCTTGAAACCATAGGTTCAAGATTGAGACTTGAACCTATGTGCTGGGACTCAAACCCAGCAAAAACCCATTTGGGACTCGAACCCACAAGGCCAGTACTTGAACCCAGACAAAACCCTGCATGGAATTAGAACCCAGCCAAAACCCATGGATCCTGGTTTCAGGACCTAATGAAGCTCAGGTTCTTGATGTCTCACTGCAGAAAGAATTCAGTGAGAGCCAAAGTGATAGGTGAGAAGTGGATTTATTCAGATTCAGAGAGAAGCACACTCCACAGACAGAGTTTGTAGGCCATTGCAGAGGGCAACTGCTGCTGCAAAATGCGGCATGGTTGGTTTTTATGGGCTGGGTAATTTCATATGTTATTGAGTGGAAGGATTATTCCAACTATTTGGGAAAGGGGTGGGAATTTCCAGGAATTGGGCCATTGCCCACTCCTTGGTCTTTTGACAGTGCCTTGGAACTGCCATGATTTAGGTCATACCTGAATGGTCTAGTGGTTTTCCCCACTTTCTTCAACTTAAGTCTGAATTTGGCAACAAGGAGTTCATGATCTGAGTCACAGTCAGCTCCTGGTCTTGTTTTTGCTGACTGTATAGAGCTTCTCCATCTTTGGCTGCAAAGAATATAATCAATCTGATTTTGGTGTTGGCCATCTGGTAATGTCCATGTGTAGAGTCTTCTCTTGTGTTGTTGGAAGAGGGTGTTTGCTGTAACCAGTGTGTTCTCCTGGCAAAACTCTATTAGCCTTTGCTCTGCTTCATTCTGTACTCCAAGGCCAAATTTTCCTGTTACTCCAGGTGTTTCTTGATTTCCTACTTTTGCATTCCAGTCCCGTATAATGAAAAGGACATCTTTTTTGGGTGTTAGTTCTAAAAGGTCTTGTAGGTCTCCATAGAACCGTTCAACTTCAGGTTCTTCAGCATTACTGTTAGTTTTAAAAGGTCTTGTAGGTCTCCATAGAACAGTTCAACTTCAAGTTATTCAGCATTACTGGTCTGGGCATAGACTTGGATTACCATGATATTGAATGGTTTGCCTTGGAAACATACAGAGATCATTCTGTCGTTTTTGAGATTGCATCCATGTACTGCATTTCAGACTCTTTTGTTGACTATGATGGCTACTCCATTTCTTCTAAGGTATTCCTGCCCACAGTAGTAGATATAATGGTCATCTGAGTTAAATTCCCCCATTCCAGTCCATTTTAGTTCACCGATTCCTAGAATGTCGATGTTCACTCTTGCCATCTCCTGTTTGACCACTTCCGATTTGCCTTGATTCATGGACCTAACATTCCAGGTTCCTGTGCAATATTGCTCTTTTTAGCATTGGACCCTGCATCTATCACCAGTCACATCCACAACTGGGTGTTGTTTTTGCTTTGGCTCCTTCCCTTCATTCTTTCTGAAGTTATTTCTCCACTGATCTCCAGTAGCATATTGGACACCTACCGACTTGGGGAGTTCATCTTTCAGTGTCCTATCTTTTTGTGTTTTCATACTATTCATGGGGTTTTCAAGGCAAGAATACTGAAGTGGTTTACCATTCCCTTCTCCAGTGGACCACATTCTGTCAGACCTCTCAACCATGACCCGTCCATCTTCTGTGGCCCCACACAGCATGGCTTAGTTTCATTGAGTTAGACAAGGCTGTGGTCCATGTGATTAGATTGGCTAGTTTTCTGTGATTGTGATTTCAGTCTGTCTGCCCTCTGATGCCCTCCCACAGCACCTACTGTCTTACTTGGGTTCCTCTTACCTTGGACTTGGGGTATCTCTTCACGGCTGCTCCAGCAAAGCACAGCCACTGCTTCTTACCTTGGATGTGGGGTATCTCCTTTCGGCTGCTCCTGTGCTGCACAGCTACTGTCTAGTCAAGGCTATGGTTTTTCCAGTGGTCATGTATGAATGTGAGAGTTGGACTATAATGAAGAATTGATGCTTTTGAACTGTGGTGTTGGAGAAGACTCTTGAGAGTCCCTTGGACTGCAAGGAGATCCAACCAGTCAATACTAAAGGAGATCAGTCCTGGGTGTTCATTGGAAGGACTGATGTTGAAGCTGAAACTCCAATACTTTGGCCACCTGATGTGAAGAGCTGACTCATTGGAAAAGACTCTGATGCTGGGAAAGATTGATGGCAGGAGGAAAAGGGGACGACAGAGGATGAGATGGTTGGATGGCATCACCAACTCAATGGTCATTGAAAGGTCGGGCATGTTGAGGCATGCCCCGGAAAAGTGCCACAGGCAAGTTCCGGAGGCTGGCTAAACTTCCAGGGGCCGGCCCCCTGCAGCCTGGTCCAATCAGGTGCCGACAGGGAGCCTTTGGACACCAACCGCCGCTGTAGCCCGCGCTTTCTTCCTTATATGGGAAGACCTGGCTTGGACACTGGCCCTGGCTATAAAACCTCTCCCCACCCCTCATACCTTGCAGACTCCCTTTGTCTCCTCGCTCACCCGCCCCCGGGAGTTCTGCCCAAGAGCGACCGCCCAATAAAGGCCTCATCAACGGTCCTTAGAGGTGGCTTTTTCTTCCCGCGGCGTTTTCTAACAGTCATGAGTTTGGGTAAACTCTGGGAGTTGGTGATGGACAGGGAGGCCTAGCATGCTGTCGTTCATGGGGTCGCAAGGAGTCGGACTCGACTGAGCGACTGAACTGAACTGAACTGGAACTGCCATATTGGGAGCCTACCATACTGGGGAGTTCATCTTTCAGCGTCATATCTTTTTGCCTTTTCATGTTGTTCATGGGGTTCTCAAGGCAAGAATACTGAAGTGGTTTGCCATTCCCTTCTCCAGTGGACCATGCTTTGTCAGAACTCTCCACCATGACCCATCCGTCTTGGGTGGCCCTACACAGCATGGCTCATAGTTTCACTGATTAGACAAGGCTGTGGTTCATGTGATCAGTTTGATTAGTTTTCTGTGACTGGTTTTCATTTTGTCTGCCCTCTGAAGTATTAGGATAAGAGGCTAATGGAAGTTTCCTGATGGAAGAGACTGACTGTGGGGGAAACTGGGCCTTGTTCTGATGGGCGGAGCCATGCTCAGTAAATCTTTAATCAAATTTTCTATAGATGGGTGGGGCTGTGTTCCCTCCCTGTTGTTTGATCTGAGACCAAACTATGGTGGAGGTAATGAAGATAATGGAGACCTCCTTCAAAAAGTCCCATGCACTGGGATGACCCAGAGGGATGGGATGGGGTGGGAGGTGGGAGGAGGGTTTAGGATGGGGAACACATGTAAATCCATGGCTGATTCATGTCAATGTATGGCAAAAACCACTACAATATTGTAAAGTAATTAGCCTCCAACTAATAAAAATAATTGGGAAAAAAGTCAAATATAATAAACTTCAAAATAATTTTGAAAAAAAAAAAAACCCACAAGGATGCCTCATTACCTACAGGAAAAAAAAAAAGTTCCGTGCACACGCTGCCACACTCAGTGCCCCTGACCCTGCAGCAGGCGACCACCGACCCATTCCTCTGTTGGAGACTCCTGGACACTCACAGGCAAATCTGAGTCAGTCTCTTGCAGGGTCACTTCAGTATTCTTGCCTTGAGAACCCCATAAACAGCATAAAAAAGCAAAAAGATAGAACACTGAAAGATGAACTCCCCAGGTTGGTAGGTGCCCAGTATACTACAGGAGAAGAGTGGAGAAATAACTCCAGAAAGAGTGAAGAGACAGAGTCAAAGCAAAAACAATGCCCAGTTGTGGATGTGACTGGCAATGGAAGTAAAGTCTAATGCTGTAAAGAACAACATTGCATAGGAACCTGGAATGTTAGGTCCATGAATCAAGGCAAATTGGAAGTGGTCAAACAGGAGATGCCAAGACTGAACATCAACATTTTAGGATTCAGTGAACTAAAATGGACAGGGATGGGCAAATTCAATTCCAATGACCATTATATCTACCACTGTGGGCAAGAATCCCTTGGAAGGAATGGAGTAGCCCTCATAGTCAACAAAAGAGTCTGAAAGTCTCAAAAATGGCAGAATGACCTCTGTATGTTTCCAAGGCAAACCATTCAATATCACAGTAATCGAAGTCTATGCCCCAACCACTAATGTTGAAGAAGCTGAAGTTGAACGGTTCCATGAAGACCTACAAGACCTTCTAGAACTAACACCCAGAAAAGGTGTCCTCTTCATCATAGTGGACTGGAATGCAAAAGTAGGAAGTCAAGAGATACCTGGAATAACAGGCAAATTTGACCTTGGAGTACAAAATGAAGCAGGGCAAAGGTTAACAGAGTTGTTAACAGAATGCACTGGTCATAGCAAGCACCCTCTTCCAACAACACAACAGAAGACTCTATACATGGACATCACCAGATGGTCAATACTGAAATCAAATTGATTATATTCTTTGCAGCCAAAGGTGGAGAAGCTCTATACAGTCAGCAAAAACAAGACCGGGAGCTGACTGTGGTTCAGATCATGAATTCCTTATTGCCAAATTCAGACTTAACATGAGCAAAGTGGGCAAAACTACTAGACCATTCAGGTATGACCTAAATCAAATCCTTTATGATTATACAGTGAAAGTGACAAATAGATTCAAAGGATTAGATCTGATAGACAGAGTGCTTGAAGAACTATGGATGGAGGTTTGTAACATTGTATGAGAAGTGGCTTTTCCTACTTTCTTCAATTTAAGTGTGAATTTGGCAACAAGGAGTTCATGATCTGAGCCACAGTCAGCTCCCGGTCTTGAGCAAAGTAATGCTCAAAATTCTCCAAGCCAGGCTGCAACAGTACATGAACCATGAACTTCCAGATGTTCAAGCTGGATTTAGAAAAGGCAGAGGAAGCAGAGATCAAATTGCCAACATCTGTTGGATCATTGAAAAAGCAAGAGAGTTCCAGAAAAACATCTACTTCTGCTTTATTGACTAGGCTAAGGCCTTTGACTGTGTGGATAACAACAAACTGGAAAATTCTTAAAGAGATGGAATACTAGACCACCTTAACTGCGTCCTGAGAAAGCTGTATGCAGGTCACAAAGCCACAGTTAGAACCAGACATGGAACAATGGACTGGTTCCAAATTGGGAAAGGAGTATGTCAAGGCTATATATTGTCACCCTGCTTACTTAATTTATATGCAGAGTACATCATGAGAAATGCTGGGCTGGATGAAGCACAGACTGGAATCAAGACTGCTGGGAGAAATATCAATAAGCTCATATATACAGATGACACCACCCTTATGGCAGAAAGCAAAGAAATAAAGAGCCTCTTGATCAAAGTGAAAGAGGGGAGTGAAAAAGCTGCTTTTAAACTCAACATTCAAAAAATGAAGATCATGGCATCTCATCCGATCACTTCATGGCAGATAGATGAGGAACCAATGGAAACCATGACAGACTTTATTTTCTAGGGGCTCCAAAATCACTGCTGATGGTGACTGCAGCCATGAGATTAAAAGACGCTTGCTCCTTGGAAGAAAAGCTATGACCAATCTAAACAGCATATTAAAAAGCAGAGACATTACTGTGCCAAAAAAGTCCGTCTAGTCAAAGCTATGGTTTTTCCAGTAGTCATGTATGGATGTTTGAGTTGGACCGTAAAGAAAGCTGAGCGCCGAGGAATTGATGCTTTTGAACTGTGGTAACTGGGAAGACTCGAGAATCTCTTGGACTGCAAGGAGATCAAATCAGTCAATCCTAAAGGAAATCAGTCCTGAATATTCATTGGAAGGACTGATGCTGAAGTTTAAGCTCCAGTGCTTTGGCCACCTAATGTGAAGTGCTGACTCATTAGAAAAGACACTGATGCTGGGAAAGATTGAAGGTGGGAGGAGAAGGGGATGGCAGAGGATGAGATGGGTGGATGGCATCACCAACTCGATGGACATGAGTTTGAGTAAGCTCCGGGAGTTGGTGATGGACAGGGAGGCCTGGTGTGCTGTGGTCCATAAGGTCACAGAGAGTTGGACACTAAACAACTGAACAACAACAACATGCATGTCCATAAAAGGGCTTGGGCAGTGGACAGAGTCCAGGCTTTAGTTGGTTGAATGCATGGGGGTCACAGCCCATTCAATCCTTGGGTGGAAAGATCCCCTGGAGAAGGGAATGACAATCCACTCCAGTATTCTTGCCTGGAGAATCCCATGGCTACACCGTCCATGAGGTCACAAAGAGTCAGACAGGACTGAGCAATTAACACACACACATGGGAGTCAGAAAAGGTTAACATTATCATCATCATCATCAACTCCAGGTTCCAGTTGATCTGATGGTTGAGTGCCTGAGGAGGGGGCACTTAAATTCCGCAAAACAGCTCAGGAAAGTGCTTCAGGCCAGTCTTTACCAAAGAACTAGAACTGGAAGTCTTTACAAGTGACCTGTTATCTTTGCTATTGTTACTTAGCTGGATCATTGAAAAAGCAAGAGAGTTCCAGAAAAACATCTACTTCTGCTTTATTGACTATGCCAAAGCCTTTGACTGTGTGGATCACAGCAAACTGTGGAAAATTCTTCAAGAGATGGGAATACCAGACCACCTGACCTGCCTCTTAAGAAACCCATATGCAGGTCAGGAAGCAACAGTTAGAACTGGACATGGAACAACAGACTGGTTCCAAATAGGAAAAGGAGTATGTCAAGGCTGTAAATTGTCACCCTGCTTATTTAACTTATATGCAGAGTACATCATGAGAAACCTGGGCTGGAAGAAGCACAGGCTGGAATCAAGATTGCTGGGAGAAATATCAATAACCTCAGATATAAAGATGACACCACCCTTATGGCAGAGAGTGAAGAGGAACTAAAAAGCCTCTTGATGAAAGTGAAAGAGGAGAGTGAAAAAGTTGGCTTAAAGCTCAACATTCAGAAAACAAAGATCATGGCATCTGGTCCCATCACTTCATGGCAAATAGATGGGGAAACAGTGGAAACAGTGTCGGACTTTATTTTTTGGGGCTCCAAAATCACTGCAGATGATGATTGCAGCCATGAAATTAAAAGATGCTTACTCCTTGGAAGGAAAGTTATGACCAACCTAGATAGCATATTAAAAAGCAGAGACATTACTTTGCCAACAAATGTCTGTCTAGTCAAGGTTATGGTTTTTCCATTGGTCATGTATGGATGTGAGAGTTGGACTATGAAGAAAGCTGAGCGCCGAAGAATCGATGGTTTTGAACTATGGTGTTGAAGAAGACTCTTGAGAGTCCCTTGGACTGCAAGGAGATCCAACCAGTCCATGCTAAAGGAGATCAGTCCTGGGTGTTCATTGGAAGGACTGATGCTGAAGCTGAAGCTCCAATACTTTGGCCACCTCATGCGAAGAGTTGACTCATTGGAAAAGACCCTGATGCTGGGAGGGATTGGGGGCAGGAGGAGAAGGGGACAACAGAGGATGAGATGGTTGGATGGAATCACCGACTCTATGGACATGAATTTGAGTAAACTCTGGGAGTTGGTGACGGACAGGGAGGCGTGATGAGCTGCGATTCATGGAGTTGCAAAGAGTTGGACACGACTGAGCAACTAAACTGATTGTTACTTCTCTTGCCTGATAACATTTGATCTTTCCCCCCTTAAGATCACTATTACTGAGGAATGTTCAAGGGCAAGCACTGTGGCCAAGCTTATGTCACAAAATGGCTTCTCTTAGGGATTTCTCTGGTGGTCCAGAGGCAAACATTCTGCTCTCCCAATACAAGGGACCTGGATTCGATCCCTGGTCAGGGAACTAGATCCCACATGCTGGAACTAAGAATTAGCATGCTGTGACTAAAAGATCTGTGTGCTGATACTAAGACCTGGTGCAGCCAAAGAAAATGGCTTCAAAAAATGGCTTCTCTTATGCCAAGAAACCCATGCCCGGTTCATTTTTTCTGGGGCCCCCCATCTTATCTGCTGACCGTAGTACCCACTTCTTGTCCTCGGATGTAGCTCCATACAGTAGGCAAAATGGAAGCCCCCCCCCCCCCCCGCCAAAACATGTCCACATCCTAGTCGCTTGAATATCTGTCACCTCATATGGCAAAGGGTGTAAGTTATGAGAGGAGGAGTTTATCCTGCATTCTTCAGGTGGGCCCTGAAAACACCAGAGAGAGGCTGGGGGAGCTTAGAGACAGAGACACAGGCAGCTATGTGACCACAGAGCTGAGACAGCAGTTATGAGGCCACCAGCCTGGGAAGCTGGAAAAGCATGAGAAGATCCTGCCTTGGAGCCTGCAGAGGGAGCACGGCCCTGCCAACACCTCGCTTTCAGATGCTGGCCTCCAGACTGACAGTGTGAGTTCCTGTGGTCCCCCACCCCCACCTCCGGCTTGTGGCATTGTGATTTGTCGTTATGACAGTCACTGGAAACTCGGGTGCTCCTGCACTGCGTTGCTGGTTCTCGAAAGGTCCATCAGCACCTCCCACTGAAACCGTTCTCCTCACCTTGGGACTCTAACCCACATGGCTGGGACTTGAACCCCTTGGCTCCTTGGCTCAGGCCCACCTGTCCTGGGCGCCCCTCCCAGTGACAGCCCCTTCTGCCAGGCATGCTGACCCTCTTCCAATCCTTTCACAGGTGCAGGTGGGAGATGGACCTTTATATCCAGAAAGGCCAGGAATCTGCATCGTGGCCCAGGCACACACATGCTTATGCATACTCACACACACAGAGGCATGTCAGACACAAACACATGTGTTCACACCAACACGCACACTTGCACTTTCTCCCGCACACGGGTCCAGGGATTTCCCCTGGAAATCCCGTCTAAGGTCACAGGCTGCTCTCCGAGACAGTGAGGTTCCTTCCTTCCCACCATTGCTCTGATTTTAGGAAAGAGGCAACTGATGACTGAAGCAGAACAGAGCTGACCAGAGTAGTCTCTGCCCGGCGTGCGGCCCAGCGTGGTCTGATTATGCCTCATCTTTCCAAAGCCTCAGGTCTGCTCTCCCTGGATGTGGGCAGGGTTGCAGACCCCACGGAGCCATGGGAGTGGGAGAGATCTGCTGAGTCCCTTGCCCCATTCCTGTGGCCCCAGCCCCCAAAAAGGGTCCATGATGGTGGCTCCCTCAGATGCCCCATCGGAAGTAACCAGACTCCCTTGGGCTCTTGGCTCCCCTGCACCCCCCGACCAGACTGGAAGCAGCAAGACATGAGGGCCCAGCTTCCACCTTGTGTCTTAGCTCTATGTGCTCTGGACTGGACTCTAACTCCCCAGAGTACAGGACAGCTGCCCCCTCAGAGCACTGGGGGTCTCTCCAGGAAAGGAAAGGGGCTCCTGAGCCATTTGTCTCTTTTAGCTCTAACCTGCCTGGCTGACCACATCGGATGGATGGGGTGCTGGTTTCGAAGCCCACAGGGACAGCTGTCCCATCTCCCATTCCCTCCCCGCCACCTGCTTGAGACAAAGGCAGGTCAGGAGGACCCTTGGGCAACCTCTGGACAAAATGAAGACACTCTGAAAAGGCTTCAAGGACAAGGGACCCTGGTGTGGCCCAGAAGATGGGGTGAACACCAGGGGGCCCCACGCTGGAAGTTATCCCCTGTCCACAACCAGGCCTTTCCCCGAGCCCTCCGTCAGTGCTGGGACCTGTCCACCCTCCAGGGAACCAAGGCCGGCGTGGTGTGGGTTCAAGGCAGTGGGGCTCTTGTCAAAAGGGAACAGGGCCTGGTGAAGGCTCGGCTGGTATGATGGCTTCCCTCCCGAGGTCCGATGAGTGGCTTGGGCTCCTGGAGGCTGCTAAAAGTGTCCTAGGGTGAGCCCACCATGTATGCTGGCTCAGATGGCTGAGTACTTTTTTAGGTGGAGTGTGCTGGGGGACGGGGAGCAGGGCATACTCAGAAATAAGGGTGCATCAGACACAATCTGCAACGATAAGGATGGAGAGGCCAGGTGAGGAGGACGACAGTGGCCAATCACCTGGTGCTGCTGGCAACCACAGGGAGGTGGTCGGGAGGGAGGAGGTCCACCCAAGCGCAGCAGGGAGGACAGCCGCTTCCCAGGCAGGCAGAGATGCTGGGGTAGCCTTTTCCTTGGAGGAGACGGCGAAGCAGAAAGAACGACACCATACACAGGCTCAAGGAGAACTCAGTTTTTATGGGTCAAGCCAAATGCAATGCAAAGTTGTTCTTGTTACTTTTTTTTAACCAAAATAAATAAATCAGATTTGTCCCTGTGACGGGTCAGAGGAGCTGGCCCCTTGGCCGTGTGCTGCCCCTCACTCCTGCCCCTCCTCTCCCCCTCTGACCAGCTTTGGCACAGCAGAGAGAAGAATGCTTCGGAGTCTCCATCGCGTTGAAGGGAAGAGGAAAGGAGGTGGTTTGGAGGTGAAGGGAGAGCAGGACCAGAGGAGCAGCCGGCACCCTGGATCTGAGCGGCACTTACTGGCCACACCCAGCCCCAGGTGGTGGAGTGTGCATGGCCCTGCACACGGCCGGGACCCTCGGGAGCAGTTGAAGTGGTCACTGCAGAGTGGACCCTCCCGCTCTGTGCCAGGTCAGTCTCGGGCCATCTCCCAGCAGCCGTCCCGCAGCAGTGCCCTTGGTCCACCGCATGGTGAGGGTCCTGCCAGAGCCCACCCACCCCACAAACCCTCAGACAGTGATGGCTCCTGTGAGGGGGTGGGGGGCTCAGCTTGGGGAGAGGAGGCCACCCTTGTCCAGGTGTGGGAACCCCTTGCTGGGTGACCAGGACTGCTGGCATAGGGGGATGCCGCATGAGGCCGGTCCTGTAGGGGTGAGCTGGGGGGATGGGGTGGGGGCAGACCTGTCCCTCCCAGGACACCTGCAGGGGCTTCCCTCTCCTCCTCCTGCTCCCCACTGTCTCCATGAAGGCTGCTCAGCTGGACAGAAGTTGTAGAGCCCGGCGGGTATCTGGCTTGGGGGGGCAGCCAAGCACAGGAGGGGGCAACAGCCTAGTTCCTAAGTGAGCACGGGGCGTGTGCGGGAAGGATGGGCACAGGTGCGGGCAGTGCGGAGGCACGATGCTTTAGTTGGAAGCAAGGGGCAGTCGTGAGGTGCAGGGCGGCCCAAGCAGCCCAGGCAGCATCTACGAGAAGTTCTTGAAGGCGTCCAGGTCGAAGGCTGTGTCCAGGAGGCGCTGCAGCTCCGTGAGGTGGGTCTTCTTGTTGCCGGTGGCTGGAGCTGCTGCTGGGTCCCGGCCAGCGTACCTGAGGGCGGCGACAGTGAGGGTGAGGGCCACTGAGGGGGCCGGCGCTCGTCACCAGCTAACTCGCGGCCCCAGCTAACTGCCCGCGTCCCTACCATACAGGCTTGGCGCGGCTGATGGTGGTTCGCAGCCTGGGCTTCACGTAGTCGTAGTAGCCTTGGTTCTTGTGCTCCTCCTGGCACCAGGCCAGCTCAGCGTTGGGGTACTTCTGGACCTCCTGCAGCAGGAGGTCGAAGGGGAAAGGCGACAGCTGGGGGGAGAGAGAGAAGCTCCTGTCAGGAGGCGATGCTCAGAGTGATGGGCAAGGCTGGTGGCCCCAGCGGGGAGTGCAGTGACCCCTAAAAGATGCCTATACCAGAACCTCTGGGAGAGCTTGAGGGCCCAGACGCCTGGAGGGGGGCCGCCAGCACTGGTCCGAGAACCACGCGCCCTCACCTGCTCGATCCTGGTGATGGCCACCTGCTCCACCATGTCCCGCGCTTTGCGCTCTCGGGTGAGGTCATAGTACACTTTGCCGGTACAGAAGAGGAGTCTCTTGACGTTTCCTGGGTTCTGTGCTGCAGGGCCATCTTCTGGGATCACCCGCTGGAAGTGGGTTCCTACGAGAGAATCCCCATGGCCAGGGGATTTGCTCAGGACTTGGCTGAGGGTGTCTAGGGCCTTCCCTCCGTGAGGTGGGGCTGTACCATGACTGACACCAGAACACAGGGTTTCTGAGGGTTAGGACGCTGCCCGTCCCACCAGCCTGTGATGTCCTTGTATTAATCCACACTGAGAGAGCCTAACAGGCACGGTAGCCTAACAGCCTTGGAAAACAAGTGACATCAGTTCATTCTTCAGAATGGTCTGCCTCAGACTTGGGGGACAGCTAGGACTAGTAGAGCACCCCATGACCGCTCTGCTCAGACTCCTCCTGAGTTTACAAACACCAAAACTTTCCACATTGGAAACTGGAGCAAATATTCAGATGCTCATGGCCTGAACCATCCCTCTGGGAACAAGGCTGACTTCAGAAAGCTGCATTCAAAATGAGGGGTTCACTTAGTGACACATATGCAGCACAGGACATGCTCACATTCATGCTACACACACAAATGCTAGGATTAGAAGGAAACTACCTTCACACACAAAAAAAGGCCAGATATGAGACACCCACTGTGAACATCATACTCATTGGTGAAAGACTGAAAGCATTGTCTTTAAGATCACAAACAAGGCAAGAATGTCCGTTCTCACCACTTCTATTCAACATAACACTGGAATTCTAGCCAGGGCAATTAGGCAAGAAAAAGAAATAAAAGATATCTAAATTGGAAAGGAATAAGTAAAATCATCTGTTTTATATGTAGAAACCCCTAAAGATTACACACACACACACACACACTTGTTAAAACTAATAGATGAATTCAGCAGAATTACAGGATAGGAAATTAACACTCAGAATTTAGTTGTATTTATATGAACAATCCGAAAGTTAAAAAAAGAAAAAAATCCTATTTGAAACAGCATTAAATAAATAAAATCACTTAGGAATAAACTTAACCAAGAAAATGAAAAACTTGTACACTGAAAACTATAGAACATTACTGAAAGAAGTTAAAGATACCAATAAATGGAAAGTCATTTGTGTTCATGGACTGGAAGACTTAACACTGTCACGATGTTAATACGACCAAAGCAATCTATAGATTCAATGCAATCCTTATCAAAATCCCAAGGACATGGACTTTTTTTGCAGAAATAAAATCCATCCTAAGATTCATGGTATCCCAAAGGATCCTAAATAGTCAAAACTATCTTGAAAAAGAAAAACAAAGTTGGAGGACTCATGTTTCCTGATTTCAAAACTTATTACAAAGCTACAATATCAGAGCGTGGTATTGGCACAAAGACAGATATACAGACCAATGGAGGAAAAGAGAGTTCAGAAATAAAACTTTACGTATATGGTCAGATGATTTTGACAAGAGAACCAATAACATCCAATGGGGAAAGGACAGTCTCTTCAACAAATGGTGCTGGGAAAACTGGATACCCATATGCAAATGAAGCTAGGTCCTTATACCACACAGAAACATTGACTCAAAATGGATTAAAGGCAGACCAAGAGCTGAAACTATAAAACTTAAACACTGAATTTGACAAGGATTTCTTAAGAAAAAAATAGAAAAAGTGGACTTTATAAAAATTGAAAAAGTTTGTACATCAGAAGACAACACAGTTGGGAGAAAATAGTTGCAAGTCATATATCTGATAAGGCATCTATATCCAGTAAATGGAGAGAAATCTCACAACTCAACAACAAAATAAGCAAACTAATTAAAAAATGGGCAAGGATGTACGACATTTCTCTAAAGACAACATACAGATGGCCAGTATGCACATGAAAAGACGCTCAACATCACTAATCATTAGGGAAATGAAAATCAAAATTGCAATGAGATACTACTTCATGGTCACAAGGATGGCTATTGCAAAATAAAGACAGAAACAAAACAGTACTAGTGTTGGCAAGCCATGCAGAGAAACTAGAACCTTGTGCACTCTTGGGAACCACTATGGAAAACGGTACGTTACACTACAAGAGTTACCATATGACCCAGCAATTCTGCTTCTTGGTATATATCCAAAGGAATCAAAAGCAAGGTCTTGAAGAAAGATTGGTACACCCATGTTCATTGTAGCATTATTCCCAATGGCTAAAATGTGGAGGCCACCCAAGTGTCCACTGACAGATGAACAAACAAAAAGTGTATATACCATATACATACAATAGAATACTATTCAGCTTTAAAAAAGAAGGAAATTCTGACACATGCTACAACATGGATGAACCCTGAGGATATCATAAGCTAGTCACATAAAGACAAATATTATACAATTCCACTTATATGCAGTTCCTAGAGGAGTCAAACCTATAGAGACAGAAGGCAGAATGGTGGGTGCCAGAGGCTGGGGAGAAGGGGTGATGGGGAAGTTGCTTTTCTTCAACCAGGGATCAAACCCGTGCCTCGTGCAGTGGAAGTGCTGCATCTTAACCACTGGACTACCAAGGAAGTCCGGTGAATGTGTTTATTAATGCCACTGAACTGTACACTTACAAGTGGCTAAGATGGTAAATTTTATATAATGCATATTTCACCATAATAATAATAAAAATAAAAGGGAAAAAACCAAAGACAGGATTTACCATGATAGAAAACTAAAGGGGGCTCCATGGCTGGCAGCAAGTGGGGATGTGCAGGGCTGCTGCGTGCTGCCAGCGCCTGTCTGCTGTCCGGGTGACACTGCAATGCTGTGGGCCTCACCTCACCCCACTGAGCTGGGTGTTATGTGGCAGGCCCTACCCACCCAGTGCCTCTCCTCTGTCCCTGGCTGCTGTCAGCCCCCGGGAGCAGTGGTCAGGCAGCAGGGTGTACTCTAACCTCGGACTCATTTCACTGCCTCTAAAAGAGTCCTAGGGATGCACCCAGCAAAGGCTGTGGATCCTGGTGGGACAAGAGAAGACATGCTGTTGGACCAATCTGCACACAAGCTCTGACACCCTGGCTGTCGTGTTCAGTGGTCTTTACCCAAGAACCAAAAATGTGGCAAGGACCACAGTGAGACTGACAAGCCCCCTAACACAGCAGCAGTTAAGACCCCCTCCAAATGCCCAGCCCCCTCACGCCTACCTGGAAGCATCTCGTCAAAGTTGGACCTGGCCTCGGGGTGCCGCAGCAGGGACTTCGGGGTGAAGATGATGAGCTGAAACACAGAAGCACAGGCTCATGACAGACCAGGTTCTAAGTATTCCAGAAGGAGGGCAGCAAGGGGCTGCCCAGGCCCATCTCCAGAGCAGGCCCTCCTGCTGCCCTCCTGGCTCTATAGTCAGGAGGAGTGCAGGTCTGAGGCGAAAAGAGGAAACAGGATGATGCTGTTTGCCCCTGGGCTCTCCTCCTGTGCCCTGAGATGTTGGGCTCTGCTCAGCTAGGCACCCTCTCCTCCAGGGCCCGCCCCAGTCTGCTCAGAAGCCTTGGCACCGCTACCCTATACCTGGGAAAGACACCCGAGCCTTTCCTGGGTGTCCCTGCCTGTGGCCAGGGCTGCCCTGCTCCATGGGCCTGACCGGCCCTGCACGGTTACCGGCAGCAGCAGGAAGCATTCTCCCCTTGGACCCTTCACACACACGCCCACTCACCCTTCAACACCCTGCCCAGGAGCCTGCTTCCTGAGGACCCTCTGTTCCTTGGCCCCCGAGGTGGGGCTCACCTCTCCTCCAAGCTCAACACACTACCTACAACCACCCGCTCACATGTTCATCCTCCCATTGGGCTGGGGCCCTGGAGTCCTCAGGCCAGGCCTCTCTGAGCAGGGACACCCCCAACTGACCGGCTTCCGGAAGGGCAGGAGAATCTGGCGACGTAGCACGTGGAAGAAGTTGCCAGGGGTAGAGCAGTTGACAACAACCCAGTTGCAATCATACAGCTGATTTATGTCAAAGTTGGCTTCCTTAAGGTCCTATAGCAAAGAGGTAGAAGGCCAGAGGCCCAATGGCTCTAAGCACCCTGCTGTGGGAGGCACTGAGGCAGACAACTTCAGAAGGCCCCGGGTCCCAGCCTTAGGCACCTCAGCTCCCTCTGAGATGCATGCAAAGGGGACACAGACAGAGCTCAGCCAGCCAGCTCTAAGCTCTGAATGGAATTCTCAGTCCCACATTTATCCCTATGTCTCTGAAAACTACTGCCTGGCCTAGGACAGACACAGGGTCTAGCTAAAACCAATTCAGATTTTCCTTAGAAACTGACTCCCAGTAATTTCCTCTCAGCTCTTGAAGTTTCACTAAAATCACCCCAGAGTTCTTTCCTCTAAAATGTCTCCTTGGGGAACTCCCTGGCGGTCCAGTGGTTAGGACTCTGAGCTGTCACTCCCGAGCGCGCAGGTTCAATCCCTGGCCAGGGAACTAAGATCATGAAAGCTGCAATAAATAACTTGCCTGAATCAAAACACAGACAGTATTACTCCTAAAAGCTTCTGCTGCAGGAAGCAGCCTGGTACTGTCTTCTATGCTCTGAAGAGGCCTCTCATTTCCAGGACACAAGCAGGCTTGGGCCCACCTATGACTCCTGAGAGGGACAGATCAGTGGTACCTTCAGAGGTGCCCACAGATGCCCAGGTGGTGGCTACTTACCGGCAGGACGTCTGGATCATCATTGCACATCTGCAGGAACCTCTCTGGCCTGGCGGAGGAATGTTCCGGGCCCTGGAACCAGACACACAAGTTACAAATCAGGAGCTTCCTCCATTCTGACAGCTGCATTCAGTACTTCTCTTCCTCAACCAACTTGCTCATTTCTGGTCTGAAAAACACCAAGTTATCTCTTTCCTGCCAACAGTTTAATTCCTTCTCCTCCTGCCTATGGAGTGGAGGAGGAGTTTCCACATCAGGACAGGGCCGAGTATTCCTGGCTCCTCATGACTTCCAAACTGGAGTGTTAAGAAAACCCCTCACAGGGCCTGGGGGAGGAGAGAGGGAGAGCACGGGGACTGCCTGAAGCTGAGCGGGCCCCAGCCACACCCCCACTTCTTATCCAGAACTGAGCAGGACCTGCCTCTTGCCTCCAAGGAGGTGGGGAACACCAGCAGAGCCTGCACCGTGCCAGTCTCGGGACCAGGGTCCCAGGCAGGCCCTTCCTAGGTCTGCCAGGGAAGGGGTGGGGGGCTCACCATGCCCTCCATGCCGTGGGGCAGCAGCAGCACGATGCCGTTCTGCCGCACCCACTTGGCTTGTCCCGGGCAGATGAACTGGTCGATGATGCACTGGGCCGTGTTATGGAAGTCACCAAACTGGGCCTCCCAGAGGACCAGGGCGTTAGGACTGGCCATGGCAAAACCCAGCTCAAAGCCTGCAGAGCAGGAGGAAGGGAGGAGACCGGACAGCAGTCAGCTGGTGGGTGGGAAGGGGAGGTGGGGAGGAGGGGGTGGTCGGGGAAGCAGTGGGGAGAGGGTGGCTGGGGAGGACAGGGAGGAGGGCCTCGCGGGCCCTAGTGCTCACCCAGGACCCCGTACTCGGACAGTGAGCTGTTGCACACGGTGTAGGGGGCCTGGTTGGGCCAGAGGTGGTTCATGGGGATGCAGGTTCTCTTGTCCACGTTCTGGTCGTGCAGGACATGGTGGCGATGGCTGCGGCAGAACAGCACAGATTAGCAGGCAGGAGCTGGCCCTGCACGCGGCTCAGACTAGACCCCACGCACAGCCGCTGCTGGGGGCACAAAGCCTCATTCTTAACAAAAGCATCTAATCAGAGCAGGAATAGGGTGCTTCTGGGCCTGAGACAATGGGATCTAATGACTGCTTCCTGGCAGTGATTTTCATCTGGAAGACAAACACCACAGCCCTTCTTTTGCATCTCCTCCGCTCTGAAGGGCCCACAAGAACACCAAGGCCATTACCTAAAAGTGCCCCGCTCCACATCCTGGCCGCTCAGCCGGATATGGATACCCTCCTTCAGTAGGGAGCCAAAAGCCATGTACTCCGCCAGAGCCCAGTCCACAGTCCTGTTCTTCACCAGCTCCCCACGGGTCTTCAGGATCCGGCTCAGCCCTGCAGAGACAGACGGTGTTCACCAGCTGCCCCGAACACCCTCTTAGGACAAGAGCTCCCTGCGGGCCCAGCTTCTAGGGTCCAGAGTTGCCAGAAGAGTGGCAGACCAGGGAGGCTGTGACATCCCATGCCTTCATCCACTGCTCTGCTGGCTGAGGACCATGCCGGGGCAGGGGTGAGGAGACAGGCTACCCTCATCCAACCACCCTTGCACGGCCTTGAACAAGGCAGGAACCTGAGCCAGACGGGGACCAGTCTCAGGCCAGAAGGGAGTCAGCACTACTTCTGAAGGCCTGAGTGCTGGCCGAGGCGGGGCGGGGCAGGGCACCCTCACCTCCGTGAATGGTGAAATCCTCCACAGGCACGGAGCTGGCCACGTTCCCAATGTGTGTGAGAATGTCCTCCGTCAGGCCCGTGGAGGGGCAGGTCATGCTCCTCGGCTGCCCGTCCAGGGTGAAGAAGCCTGGGGCAGAAAGGGCAGGCTGACATAAGGAACCTTGGATGTGTGAAATGCTGCTGAGAGGTGGCCGAGATCTTCTTCCCTTGAGAGCGGCAGTCGGGGGTCCGATTCTGGGACCCATGGGGTGTGGGCGGAAGGGGTTCACCGGTGGCATGCCTCACTCACCAGGCCAGGGGGAGTCCAGCCAGTGCTTGATGTGCAAGATCTTTTCGTCCTTGGACCTGGTGAAGGCCTCCTCACAGATCTTGTCATACTTGGAGATCTCCTCCTAGAGGATCGGGCACAATGCAGCCGTCAGCACTGCCCTGCACAGGGCATGCCGGGCACCCAGCCAGCACACACCGAGCCAGGGCACACCAGCACCTTCCCGGTGCAGAGTCCCTCAGACCCCACGGACCCCTGGCTTCTCCTCCCAACACGCATCACCTCTGGGAGATCTGTGGGAAGCCTGGTAGTGTTTCCGTCCCAGCGGCTCCTTGTCCACTGCGGGCTGTGGGTCCTGCTCACCCTCCCTCCAGTCTTCCTGATGAACTGGTCCAGTTCTCGGGCTCTGAGCACAGCCCCAGGAGGACTGAGCCTGAGTGCCATCTTGGCACCTGCCCTGATCCCAGCACCAGCCTCACTCACAGGCCCCTGACTCTGCGTGCTCAGGACCTGCACTGCTCATCTTTCTCCATCACTCTGCATGGGCCTTTCCTCTCATGACCAGCCAGAGAGATCAGCTCGCAGAAGGCCTTTTACTGAGCTGGGTCCCTCACCACCCTCTCACCCCCTCACCCCTCTGCACTGGGCTCCGTGAGCCTCAGAGGCCAAGGTGAAGTCCTCTCAGGTCCCACCTCCCTCATGGAACTAACTCCTCAGTAGCCTGGACCTTCCAGGTTATGTGCTAAAATGCTGTAGTTGTAAATATTTCACACGTTCTCAATTGGATCCTAAGTGCTCTGCAGAAGTGAGCACTGGCCCTGTGGTGGGTCTTCTGTATCCCCCCTTGGCTCCGGAAAGACCCACGAGGACAGAGCCAGGTACGCACCTCGTACTCAGGCTGATTGACCACACCCTGCGACACCAGCAACTCTGCATACTTCTGTAGCACGGGCTTCTGTTTGCGGATCTGCTTGTACATCAGCGGCTGGGTGAACATGGGCTCATCCATCTCGTTGTGGCCGTTGCGCCGGTAACACACCTGGGCACACCGGGAGACCCCAGCATCAGGGACCATGTCGGTCAGGACCCAGGACCTATGAGGACCTGTCCCATTTCTCCTAGTTGACACCTCAGTTGACCTCCTCTAGAATTAGGGTCCTATCTCCCTCTCCTTCACACACTAGAGTTGCTTTGACTGTCCCCCGATGAAACAAGAATGACCTGGGACTATCTTGGGACAGGACCCCAATTACCTTCTTGCCCAGATTGGGGCAACCAAGCCAAAGACACAGGAGCTCTCGGGAGGGGAAGGGAGGTGTCCCCTGGCCCTAGGGAGCCCTAACCCCTCTCTCCAGGACACAGGCTAAGGTCACTCACCAGGTCCACCACCACATCCTTGTGGAAGGTGCTCCTCCACTCGGCTGCAACTTTGCACACATACATGACTGCCTCTGGGTCATCCGAGTTCACGTGGAAGATAGGGGCATTCACCACTCGGGCCACATCAGTGGGGTAGGGTGAGGAGCGCGCCATGCGCGGGTCTGTGGTGAAGCCGATCTGCAAGGGATAGGCAGCTTGGCCAGGGGGCTTGGCACACTGCTAAGCATTATCGGGACAGAAGTAGGGTGGGCCAGGGCAAGTCTACCCCCAGGTCAATGGCAGGGTGGGGACAGGGCTGGGGCGAGAGTGGATATGTCTGAGGGTGAGGGTGGGGCTAATGGCAGACAGGGCAGAGCCGAAGGCCACCTGCTGGAGGTCACTTGACTGCATGTGGCCTACTCTTGAGACAGTCCCTAAAGGGCTATTTAAAAAAATTTTTTTCTTTTTTCCTATTCTGGTAACAAAATTCATACCTGTTGAATAGAGTTTGGAAGAGAGTATGAAAAATTAAAATCATCTATATTCTACCAGTTTCAGTGTAAATATCTTGATGCCTTCCTTTCTAGATGTTTTCTTTGCATGCATACACATATCAATATAAATATAAAATTTCAGATCCTACTATTGCTGTAATTTTGTACTCTGTTCATTAACATGAGTATTTTTTCTTTGAAAAGAAAATTTAAAGGTCTCATCACTTAGATACATTAAAACTTAATCATATATTTGTAATTTTATAATCTGCATTTAAAACTTGTTTTTATGAACTAATTCAAACATCCAAAAAGTATGATACTACATGGCCCTGAAAGTAGAGGACATAGTTTCCACATGTTGCTATATGTATTCCATATGTCGGTAAACAATATATAGATATCTTAGGTTTGTTGTTGATGTTTAGTTGCTAAGTCGCATCCAACTCTTTGCAACCCCAGGGACAGTAGCCCGCTAGGCTCCTCTGACCATGGAATTCTCCAGGCAAGAGTAACAGGAGTGGATTGCCATTTCCTTCTCCAGGGGATCTTCCCAACCCAGGACTGTAACTCGAGTCTCCTGAATTGCAGGTGGATTCTTTACCACTGAGTCACCAGGGAAGCCCCTTCTTAGGCTTACTGATTATTAAAATTAAAAAGGCTTACTGATATCATTTCCAGTTCATGAAAAAGTTGGAAGCTACAGAGAACTCCCAGATTCTTTATTCAGATTCAACAATGATTCCCATTTTGCCCCTTTTATTATATACACTCTTTCCGTTACACACACGCACTCACACACACACACATTTTTTCTGAACCATTTTCAGGTAAGTTGTAGACCAAACGACTGTCCCTAGTCCTTAAAACACGGACACAGCCTTATCAGCCGTGGTACAGTTCTCAGTTCACGCAGTTTAATATTATAGAATATTGTTATAAGACCCCTCAGTATACACATTTCATCAATAGTCCTAATGATATACAGTCTTTCCTGCCTCAGCCTAGTACTCAATCCAACACTTCATTGTGCATTAGTTACCACCTCTCTGTGGTCTCCCTTAATCTGGAAGGCTCCTTACTTTTTTTGGTTTTCATAACAAACATTTTGGAAGAGTATCTCCATGTCTTTTAAACTATAGAGGTATACATTCTCTGTACCTTACATATGGTAGCATATTCTTTATGTGGTACAGATTCTTTGCAACTTGCTTTCTGTTCAAATTTATATTCATGGTTCATCCAGGTTGAAACATGGACCTCTCCTTTCCTAGCAGAGCTTGGTGAAATCTAAGTACTAAATGGTACCACAGTTCATTTATCCATTCTCCTGTCGGTGGATGTTGTTTCCAACTTATGATTAATACACTGTTACTGTACACATTTCTACACCGGTTTTCTCCAGCAAACACTTGAGTTATCTGCAGTCCTCCTAGGAAGGGAAAACTAAGCCACAGGGTCTGAGCTCTACACCCAAATACCCTCAAGCACTCTCCTACATGGCTGGGCCATGCAGCCTTCCCCAGCAGCAAGGGTGCCCTGCATTTTCACTCACCATACTGCTAATGTTTCACCAGGATATTAAATATTTTAATGATTATGTAATACTGTTTCCTACAGTTTTGCCAAAATTTATACAAAGACTCGTTGGTTTTGATAAACATTCTTATACAAAAATAGTTTGTATCTGATGGCTTCCTTAGGAGAAAAATGTAGAAGGGGAAATCCTAGGTGTGTTCTTAGAGAAATGAGAGCCTCAGCCAAGCAGGCCTCTCTTTTCCTGCTACAGATCTTCTTAACTGACCCCACATCATGACAGATGGTACCAAAACCAGCAGAAAGACTAAAAAAAAATTAGTAAAACTGTAGGTTTTTACAGAAGTTTGAGAGTTCTTTATTTATGATGAATTGCTTTTACATAAACTCCTTTATCACACTGACTAAAGAAAAGATTAGAACTAGCCAGACACCGATGAGAACATTAAAAAATGATGTACCAGCGAGAATTCTGAAAAACACTTACAGAGACCATGCACAATCCCATGGTCTATCTGGGACTCCCCACAGGGAGATGTGGGTAGGCACCAGGTAAGATAGGAATCATAGCATGCACGTTATAGCTAGAACCTCACAGAAAGTGAACTGCTTCAAAGTTTTGAGGTCTCAGTCCCCCAGAGGCCCTCCTCAATATCTGCCACTGTTACTGACTTCTGTATCTTTAAGCACACACAGATAGAGCTGTACTCCACATTCTGCTCTACTTCGCCCCTCCCCCCATTTAATATATCTTACAGATGATTTCAACAGTATAAACAGATCCATTCTTTCACATGGCTTTTATTACACTGTGGTTGCTGTTAACTTACATTAGTGCTTATTTATGCGTGTGTGCTAAGTCAATTCAGTCATGTCTGACTCTTTGCGACCCCACGGACTGTGGCCCACCTAGCTCCTCTATCTATGGGATTCTCCAGGCAAGAATACTGAAGTGGGTTGCCATGCCCTCCTCCAGGGGATCTTCCCAACCCAAGGATGGAACCTGTGTCTATTATGTCTCCTGCAATGGCAGGTGGGTTCATTACCACTAGCACCACCAGTCTCTATTCTAAACACTCTATGTATATGTATACTGATTTATATGTATTAATTCATTAAAGCTTTGTGACACATGTATAGATCTATCATAAATTACTTACCAGCTCCCTACTGATGAAGTGGTACAAGTTTTGGTTTCCAGTCTTGCTGCAGCATTGTGGGGGCATCCCCACAATGCCCCTCCATATGATTATTTATTTCAGCTTTACATATTTACATCTTTCTTCCAGTTTCATTGAGATATTAATTGTGCAGCATGATACACACACACACACACACATATTGTGACTGAACTGTACGGCTTACAGGATCTTAGTTCCCCGACCAGGGACTGAACTTGTGCCCCCCTGGAGTGGAAGCGTGGGGTCTCAACCACTGGACTGCCAGGGAAATCCCCTAGACAAAATTTTAAAAGTATTTGGCACCTCTCCTGCTTGCCAGGATCCATAAGAGATTACCAAATAGATTCTGCCATCAGAATATATAATCCAAAAAAAAAAAATCTCCTGAGATGAAATTCATCTGACTCTGGAGACTACATATAGAAAAACTTTTCTCTTAAAAACAAACAAACAAAGAAAAAAAACCCTCCCTGTGTCTTGGGGCTTCCAATCCCTTTGAATAATCTTTGCTCTACTGTTTCCAGACTGAAGACCATGCTGCTGGCAACTCAGTTCCTACCCAACAAGGACTAAAGACTATCTGTCGGTGGTCATCTGAACAAAACACAGTGCAGCGATGCATTGTTTTTTAGACCTTTCTCTTTCTTTGGCGTTTTTCTAATACTGTTTTTTAAAAGAAGCAATTCAAGTATCAACTCTCAAGCAAGCTATTCAACTCTCTGCTCAATTTTCTCCTGTGTAAAATGGGAATGATAGCACCTACCACATGGGTAAGACAGGGATCATGCTTTAAGTTAGAGGATATGAAGTCACTAATTTAGTCTGGCACATGGTAGGCACTCAACAAGCAGTAGCTGTTATATTGTGTGTTACATTCATCCTTAATGCTCCTTGTCTTGTTTGTATTTGACATTGTACACTTTAAGTTCTTGGGCATTCACTATGTACTGATTACCACATTTACTTTCATGTTTAAATTTTCCCTTCTTCCTGTCTATTTCTTGCTGGGACAGTTGCAACTATTTGTCTTCCTCTAACTCATTCCACATATATCAACAAACCATCTTCATAAATCAAACTGTCTCGTCACTTCCTGGCTTTGGTCCTCCGAGGGCCTCTCAACACATCTGGAGTTAGACCCTCTTTCTTGGGGGCCATGCAGAAGCAGCTGGTGGCTGCTTTCTCTCAAAAAAACCCCTCAAACCTTAGATGTGACAGCCTCATCACCTCCCTTGGACAGAGGGGACCCTTCCCTGACTTGCTCCTGCCCCCTAACATTTGCCTACTTGACCTTGCATTTCCACCTAAAGGTCAAATCCTCAGAGAAACATCTGCAGGCTAACCCAGTAGCTGGTAGGCCCCCTGCCCCCTCACCCAGAACGATAAGCTCTATAATGACAGGGAACGCGCCCTTTCTCTGCCTGTTACCTGACACAGTGCCAGGACTTAAAGGAACTCAAGTATCTGTTATATCAAAGTTCACACAAGTTGGTGAGATGAACTCTTGGATGCATGGCACAGGAAATAACAGATATAAACTATGTTATATGTTTTAGAGTTGGACAGAGATATTTACTTATAAGAATGTTCAACAAGCATTATTTAAAACTGTGAAAAGTGAGAATCTTAATTAAAAGTCTAACAACACAGCAATATGTTTTATGAAACAACCTATAATGTATATTGTCATCAAAATTAATATTTTAAGAGTATGTAATGACATGAGAAAACACTGTAGTAAATAAGAAGTGGATGTAAAACTGTGCATATAGAACCCCAGTTTCTTAAGAAAGAAAAGCCATCCAAATGCTTGTGGGTCTAGTAGAAAATATTCTAAAATAATATCATGCTCTTAAAACAGCATAATTAACATCTCTCTACTTTAAAGAAAGTATCCTGTTTGTCCAAGTTTATTAATCAGAAAACAAAAAATGTACTAAATGATAAGAAGATGTCCCTCTAAGTAAGACTGACGTGAGCACAGAAGCCTCAGGACAAAGTCTAACTGCTGATGTGGCCTCCTTAGCCTTCTCTGCTGCAAAGATCCCAGGGCCACCCAGGTTACCTGGTTGTTGACGACCACGTGGACAGTGCCATGAGTCGTGTAAGACGGCAGGTCACTCAGGTGGAAGGTCTCATAAACGATGCCCTGGCCAGCAAATGCGGCGTCCCCATGCAGAAGGATGGACATGACCTACAGACAGGCAAAGGAGAACCCAAATCTGACGTGGTCCTGACCACCGTGTCCACAAGGCACGTGGAGAGTACGTCATGATCCACTTTTCAAAAAACGATGTAGTATTTGTTTTTGGCTGTGCTGGGTCATTGCTGCTGTGTGGGAGTGACTTTCTAGTTGTGGTGCACGGGCTTTTCACTGCGGTGGCTTCTCTTGTTGCAAAACACGGACTCTATGGCACAAGGGCTCAGCAGTCATGGCTCCTGGGCTCTAGAGCATAGGCTCAGTAGTTGGCACACAGGCTTAAATGCTCTGCGGCATGTGGGATATTCCCGGCCCAGGGACCGAACCCATGTCTCCTGCACTGCAAGTGGATTCTTTACCACTGAGCCACCAGAGAAGCCCCAAAATGATGTATTTTGAGATCATTTAAAACTTAGAAAGAAAAGGGCAGGAAAGCACAAAGACCCCCAGGCCCCTCCCAGCCCCTCTCCCCTGTGATGTGTTCCAGGTGGTGCGCGCCATGTCTGCACACCCACCACCCTACCACCATCTGCAAAGCCAATGCCCACTGCCCCTGAACCCACCACGCAGGGCCCTTTCATAAGGAAAGCAATGCTGGCCCAGAGCCCATCCTCCCCAGGTCCCATGCAGACGTGCTCTCAGGACCACGCCTCTTCAGCTTCTCTGATCTGGAGCAGCCCCTTATCTCTCCCATCTCCACATTCTGGACAGGCCTTGGGCTCCAACGGTCCTTCGTGAACAGACTCAGGAATGGCACATGCCACACCTGGGACACCCGAGGTGGCCTGCCCCTTTTGAATGCAGACAGGTAGTTGTCCAGGTTTCTCCCTTTAAACTCACCATTTCTCCTCAGTAAGCAGCACAGTGAGGAGAACCTTTACATCCTGCTCCTCACCACACCCCCACCCACCCAGCAGCCTCTGTGGCACCTCCTAGATGCTGCCAGGTGTCACCCCTACCTTTATGCACTCGTGTTACGTAATAGCGTTCTCTGCTCAACCTTTATTTGTATTAATATGTGCTCACGGATTCCTGTTGTATTCAATGGGCTGTAACTGACTAGTTTCAGTAGTTACTTTGACACTCACATCGTCCTGGACTTGGTGTGGGAGCCCCATGCCGTCTAAACAGGCTCCAGGGTTCATGGTGGGGGTGGCTCCCCGCTTTCTGGCACAAGAGCTTCTCAGACTCCTGCCCAGCCCTGGAATCGGACATTTCTCTAAGGAGCCTGGTTCCTTCAGTGGAGGATCACATTTAAGACTATTTGTGTGCTCATCACTACTAGAACACCATCACTTCTAGGCTCTTTCAGCCCAGAGCCAAAAAATGGATACTCAGTTCACGTACAGAGATTTCTAAATTTATACACTGTATAACTACAACACCTCCAATTCCAATCCTTTTTCTGTGCCTTCCTCCTTCCACATCTATAAACACCTCCTGCACCGTGAGACTCACTCGCACTGTCCTCTACATTACCTGCTGGCTTGGTGCCCCCGTGACCCCACCACCCCTACTCGTTGATGCCCTCTTGCTGGGTGTCCTCAGCTCCTGTCACTTCCCTGGTTCTCACGCCAGGAAGGGAAGGTCCATGTGCTCTTCAGAGACAAAATCTAGATTCTTTTTGTAGCAGACCCCATGTGTCCTGCCATGGTGGCTGCAGGAGCGCTCTCTAGGACAGGCAGAAATAGACACAAGTGCTGGGTTTGACAGGGACCACCTCAGAGGACGGAAGCTTTGCCAGGTCCCAAACAGCCGGGGGACACAGAGCCTCTCCTGATCACCAGGGTGCAGGCTGCTTCTCTGCAGAGCCTTCTCTATACAACCCTGGCCCCCTGCCTTTGGGCACTTCAGGCTAGCCTCCCCATCCTCTCGCCATTTCTCTTGATCTTCTGGTGAAGCTGTACTGGGCCACTCGCCAGGCTACCTGTCGTCCCTGTAGTCTCCAGCGTGCTACCGGCTGCTGAAATCATACTCCTACCTACTCCTTTCTGCCTGCAGCACTGGGGAGCTGTTTTCCCACATGAACGTCCCAAGGGCCAACCCTGAGCCAAGCTGGGTCAAGCTCAATCTTGCACCAGCTTACAGAACAACCTTGGCCACATTTATAGAAATTACATATTTTTTTTCTGAAACACTCAAGGTTATGTAACAAATACTCCAGCTTCCTGGATTCTGGGTTTAACAGAAATCAGGTAATTGCCTAGAGGTTTGTGATGAGTAGCAAGGACGGCAAGTGTGGAGGACTGGTGGGGTCTGACCCATCCACTGAGCAGGGCAAGGGTGGGTTCAGAGAGAAGGGTAAGGCTGGAGGCCTCTGGGCATGGGCCATTCACACTGGGCAGGGCACACCTGTAGACCGGGCACTCCCTCAGACAAGCACCTGGCGACCACATGGGGCTAACCAGCCTCTCCTGGCCTCACAGCATTGATTGCTGTGATCATCTGAAGCATGTTAGATATCCTCCATCGCTTTTGTCTAGTTATTTCATTACTTTTCAGGGTGTTTCCAGCATTCTGATCAAGCGATGCCTGAATGGCTGTGTGTCTATAATTTATGAATGTGAATATCATGTAATGTTTTCTGCCATCTTGTTCCCCTCCCCGGCCACAAAAGCCTTGGCAAGTGTCCCAGCCATGGACAGCAGAAATGCTGGAGGTACCAGTCACTGATGTTGCTCTCCTCCCCATCCTTCCCCCACCACAGTGTCACTGGTGGCCTCGGGGGCTGCACAGGAAGCCACTTTCTGCCTGTTTGGAGCTTCTGTGGCACCGTCCAGGCTCCCAAGCCCAGGGAAGTAACTCTCATGTCCCAACTTCCTCCCCACGGGCTATAAGCTTTCTCTGTGGTGCAGGAACCACTTCCTATTCCCAATGCCACCTCCGGCTGGGACCCCATTACCCTCAAACCATCCAAACACAGTATGAATAGAGTTACAGTGTCTTGAATTAAAGAACCTAGTAAACTAATAATTGGCTCCACCTCTAAAAAGTCTGAGGCTCACCAGGGCATCCTTCGGCCAGGCTGCCTCCCACCCACTTCCTCCCTGTTCTGCCCATAGCACCTCCCCCACCTGCCGCCATCTTTGTCCATCTTTCATCTCTGGGGAACATTCTTTTCTTCCCATCTACCTAAGTCCTGCTGTTTCTTTAATTAAATATGACAATTATCTGCTCTATCAATGAGAAGATTCGACTGCTTTTCATTCCACTTCCTTCCATACCCATGTATTCCTCTTCTGAAGTTCCTTACCAGTTAACCTGCAGTTTTACATCACAATGTGTATGTTCTATTAGCTTTCTCACATGTGACCCTGTTTCTAGGAAGAATAGATGCTTGAGAGCACGGTGGTGATGCTGACTTCAAACACGCCCCAGGATGCTCACACAGACACTACAGAAAGTTGATTTTCCTGATTGCTTGGCTTTGAGGTTGTCAATAGTAAGAACTATATAATTTGTAAAAGACAGACTTATACTTAGAGATCAAACAAGGACAGTTACAATCCATTGAGGATTTCTGTATACCAGCAGGCTGGCTAATCAATATTAAGCACTCACCATCACATATCTGGAAAATGCTGGTACTAGGGCCATCCAAACCTAGAGCTATTCTCCACCTCTGTACTAGGACAATCCAGACCTCGAGCTGTTCTCCATCTCTAAACGGTGCCACCCTAATACTGACTGGGCCATCTCTCCTATCTGTCAGCTTCACAATTCTTCCTTTAGGCTCACCCACACCTCTTCCTTAAGACCCTCTCCTCTTGTTCAATGACAAAACCTCTTTGATCATCATGATTATTTTGCAAGATTAGCTTCTCCACAGGTGTGATGACAACAAAAGCAAACTACTCCCCACCTAGCCCTGGTGGTCACAACTTGGGAGGAAGTGTATCTGTAACTGGGACTGGTTTACTATTGCTACTCTTTGGAAGTTCACTCAGAACATTTTGTTCAATTTCGGAAATGTGAGGTCTGAGGCATGCCTGTGGCTGTGAGCCTGTCCTGGACTGTCTGGCCTCAGGACTGCCCCTGGCCAGCTCAATTGTCTCACCTTCTTCCCCTCAGTGTCCCCGCAGTAAAACTGCTCAGCTTTGGTCTTGCCCATCACCACAGGATCGGCAGCCTCCAGGTGGGAAGGGTTTGCCACCAGCGACAGGGTGATGTTCCTGTCAGTCACACGGTTGATCCGCCGGTGATACATGCCCAGGTGGTACTTCACATCTCCAGAGCCCTGCCGGCACAAACGGTGAGGCTTTTACCGAGGCAGGGAGACGCTTACCCTCTGTGACAGCCCTGTCCTGTGTTACTTCTACACCCAGAACTCTCATTCCTAGAAGGATGGGAAGGCTTTTTCAAGAATGGCTCCACCCAGGGTACAAGCAGGAGGTCCCTCAACTAGAGGGCCACATCCCCACCCCCGGCAGGGAGAACTGTGGGGGCTGCCAGGCCTCTCATCTCTCTTTTCTGTGGGAGGTCAGCCACTGGCCACTTCCTTTTTTTGTGAGTGGTATAGAGGATCCTAGATCCCATAAGTCCTTCTGGAGAAATAAATGAAGTCAGGGTCTCGTGTGGGTTGGAGCTACACTAGTTTCTAAAAGAAATCAGGTATCTCACCTCATCAGCTGCCTCCAGCTTTGAGTCGAACTGACAGAAAATCTGCTCCAGCTCCTTCCTGATGACGTTCGCAAGCACATTCAGTCTCCCCCTGGACACATAGGAGTGAGCAGGGTCTGAGCTGGGCCCTGGGCAGCAGGCAATGCTGTTTTATCCCTTCTCCCCTGAGGTACAGGCAGTGCCTCAGTCTGCAGCCCAAGAGGAGCTGAGACGATAGCTGAGGGGGGACACTTGGCCTCTGCTTGCCTGGCATTCAAGGCCATGACGAGGTAGGAGGAAGAAAAGGAGAAAACAGAGAATGCTGCCAGCCTGCAGTGAATGCGCCATCCTCGGCCTCCTCAAGCTGAGGTCTCTGCTTTGTGTCACCAAGCCACCTTCCCTCTAGGTTAACCTCCCTCACCTGTGATCCCAACACGGTCATGAGGCCAAGATGTCTGTCTACAACCACCTATGGCCTCAAGTGTGACTGTGACTGCCCAATGAGGGGTTGCTGTGACGATGGTCGTCTGGGGGCAGGGATTAGGGTTACTGTATACCAGGCTTGCCCAGTGCCCCGCTTCTGTGCTCCAGATGCTCACAGGGTGGTCAGGTACCTGTGTGGCATCCCCATGATCACGTAGTCCACTCCGTTCTCACTGGACTTGTCAATGATGGTCTTGAGGGCAGGAATCAGTACCTCGCAGCCTTCCAGACCAAAGCGCTTCTCAGATGACCACTTCCGCTGCAGGAACTCCTCAAACCTGGACAGAAACTAAGCCACCCTGAAGAGGCATGTCAGCAGGGACAACCTTGCTCTCACAGAGCTGTGGCCATGCCCCAAACCCACCCAACCCCATCAACAGAGTGTACCACACAGACGGGACCAGTGCAGCCCTGTACCTGGTGGAGCGCACGAGCCGGGCCAGCAGGGTCCGCTTCTCCTCATTGGTGAACTGCATGACCCCAGGTGTCTCGAATTTCTGCCGGATCCACTGGCACTGCTCCAGGTCATTGATGAACATGAATTCTACCCCAATGTGCTGGCAGTAGGCCATCTATATTTAATGCACACACACAAACACACAATCAAGGGGATGGTCACCCAGGTATGTTGACTGCCCACTTAGCCAGAAGTCTGGGAGGAACAGGTGGCCTCCACTTCAGATGCAGCAGAGCTAGCATCCGTGACCTGGGGCACCAGGCCTGGGCCCGCGACCTCCTCTCACTCTGAACTTGGCCATGAAATGCTTCCTCCACGTAGCATGGAGCCTAGTGGGCAGGGAGGGGAGAGTGAGAACCCCCCGCGTCAAGGTATGCTCCTTTCATGGTGGGAGGACAGAATCACCATCCCGGGGACAAGGAAGCTGCTGGGCAAGGCAGCTTCTCTGACCTCAAGGTCAGACTGTGCCCAGCACTGTGAGAAAAAAAGGCCCTGTGGCGCTGGTGGATATCACAGCTCAAAGGCCACTTAACTGTAGCGGGCTTTCAAATTCTACATTCTTCTTTTAACAATTGACTCCTCTTGGGGATATCAGGTTCTACAGAAGCATGACTGCACATATACAAAAGAAAGGGTCCTGAACAGAGTAGGCACTTCGTGACACCACTCACATGTCACAGCTGGGAAGGAGGCCGTGCGTCCTGTTGAAAGCCTAGGGTGACCTGGGCAGTATGCATGCCAGGAAATCAGAGTGAGAGAAAATAGGAAAGGCACGGGAGAGTCGAGTGTCAGAGAGGCAGCCCTCTGGGAACCCCTCATGGGGACTGTGCTGAGCAGTCTCTGGCAGGGTACTGGGCTGAACTGAGGGCCCTCTCTCGTCTCTTCTGACACTGACCAGACAGAGGCACCTGCTGGGGAGCCATCTGGAGGGGCCCACACAGCCTTCCTGAGCCAAGTAATCAGCATTTCTCTCCCCTCATCACCTGCTGGCTGTCCTGGGCTCAGAATGAGGGGCCAAGAGCAAACCCCAATCAGTGTTGGAATTAAAGAAGATATGCCCTGATGTGCCACTAAATCTTAATTAATATTTTGGCCATGCCACACAGCTTGCGGTATCTCAGTTCTCCAACCAGGGATCAAACCGTGGCCACGGTAGTGACAGTGCTGAAGGCTAACCACTAAGCCACCAGGAAACACCCAACAGTAAGTTTTAGGGCCCACAAATGCCCTTGCGTGCCTTTGCAGCAGCCATGCTGACTGAGCATGCTGGGTTCTGCTTGGTGGTTCTGTTTGTGACCCTCTTTGGTTTTCACAACTAACATGGAAACTGGCCGGCACGGTGTAGGGTAAAGATGCGCCTGGGATCCCAGTGGTGGGCCCAGACCTGACACCAGGTCCCTGCTCTCTTACTCCCGCCTTCTAGAGCAGGGGTGAGCACCTCTGCACCTTAGCTCTGTGATAATGAAACAAAGGGACATTTGCCTGAACTCAAATAAAGGCCAACCACAACACTCTCGCTATCACCCTAGCCAAGAGATGAAAAGAGGAAATGGAGCTGGGAAAGACCTTAATGTTTAAGGTATTTTCACTAACCCCAAACCCTATTTCCCTGATGATACTTCACATGATAAACTGGGAACTTCTAAACTGGATATACAAGAAGCCCAGGGATGGGGTGTGAGGGCCTGCCTACCCTGACTTCAGAGCCAGGGGGGATCACCACTTCCACCTGAGCTGTATAGCTCCCTGATCTACTGAGCTGCAGAAGATGGCATATTTCTGCACAAACACACTTGAGAAAACACAGCCCAGACACAAAGTTTGTAAACATGAACCTGGAACCTTCTTCCATGAGCTTAAAATGGATGAGTCTTCCTTGGGACCCAAGTTTGAGTTGCAAGCCTAGAAGAGAGGAAAGGAAGGGGTGGAAGGAGACAGGAGGGGTGAGGAAGAGGGAGAAGGAAGGGAAAGGTAGAGGGAAGGGAGGGGGGAGGGGGGCTCCCTCCTCATCTTTACACACTGAGGCAGGAGAACCCCGCCCATGCTCCTTACACCTGACTTATGTCTGATGGGGCAATATTTCCACTACTGAACAATTGAAAGCTCAAAGGAAACTATTAGGTCAAAAACAGTATGCTTCCATCATTACCAACATGAATTCAGCTATTAACTTGGAACACACAGTTACTGGGCTCCTGGATCATGTTTTGTCTTTCTTGTCTTGGCTCAGTCCCCAGAAGGGAAGGGCAGGGAGTTTTAGGTGCTGACTCTTAACTTCTCTACCTTAAGAAGACAAGAAATTGCACTTGTTCTAAATTTTCAAAGAGCTACAAGTTGACTATTATGTCACGGGACCAAGACCACACTGAGTTCTGTCAGGTCACATGGCAGCCTAGTATATGCACATATCACGTGTAAACATACCTAACACACCATCGTCGGGTAACTTTACACAATATCTGTAAACCATGAGAATGAGGTATTCCATGCTAGCACAAGTTGGAATGGGAGGCTTTCTTGGAAGAGCCCTGGACGTGGGGCCCTCTGGGGACAGGGGTGCTATGGCTGGGACCCCTAGAGTACAGGCCCAACTGTCCCACAAGAGCCCAACTCCTGGGCTCTGGCACTGACTGAAATGAGAGCTGAGCAGGGCTCTCTGCCCCTTTCAAATGCTCGGATCAGGACAAAGGGAGACTCAAGCAGTCGCCTGCAAACACAGCTATGTGTCCCAATCTCTAGGAGATTTGTAAAAATGCATATTTCCAGGCTCCAAAACCAGAACTGACTCAATTGGTTGTGGGTGGGCCAGGGCTTTCCCTAGGTGTTTCTATTCAAGCAGGCTTGCAAATAGCAGTCTTTGTTTACCTAATGCTTTAGGACACATTTTTTTTAAGTCTTAGAAGCAAATTCTGCCTTTTGTTTTTATGGTTGATTGTAAAAATACAAAAACATGGATTTTCATCAATAAAATGGCAAAAAAAAAAGTTTCCTCCCTTACATTAAAAAAAATATATAGGATCAAGGGAAAGAAAACCACTTAGTTCGGAGGCTTCCACAAGTTTTCACAAGTTCCCTGGAGCTTTCGGGAAACAGCCCAGCTTTCTCACCTCCAGGCGTCGGATGATCTCTCGCAGAGGAAGAGCGGACTCCTGCCCTCCAATGAACGTGGTGGTGGGCAGGTGGAAGACCTTGTCCAGGTCAGACTCATCCAGACCGTAGAATCCTGCGTGGGGGAGGAGAGAGGGGCACAGCCACACGGGGGCCACAGTTTAGGAAAAGGGGAAGGGACTCCCCAGAGGAGAGAAAAGAGAACAGAAAAATCATAAAACCTCTGTTATATGTGAAAATAAATACTATCTTATAGCCAGAGACACAAACTTAAGCAACAAACCAAGCTGAGTATATTACTGGCATCATAGGAAAATGAGAATAAAGTTCATATTACACATATATTAGTCCAGTGCACCAATTATTCATAATTTAGAAACAAGTGTATTTCAAGGTCCCAAAGACACAAAGCAGTTTAGGTTTGAAAAGGCATTAGGTAAGTCAATCAGAAAGCAAATGAAAAATAGTTAAGGAGAAAATTCAAGTAGAAAATGAGGAACTGGATTAGAACTAGGTCACCTATGTCTTAATGGCAAGAACATTTGTTGGTGGTGAGTGACAGGAAGC
Organism: Cervus elaphus; assembly: GCF_910594005.1. Classification (NCBI taxonomy): domain Eukaryota; kingdom Metazoa; phylum Chordata; class Mammalia; order Artiodactyla; family Cervidae; genus Cervus; species Cervus elaphus. The sequence goes on from NC_057832.1 coordinate 83,974,763, forward strand.
TAGGAGACTGAGAAGTGAGGGACAGTCACCAAGAAGCCAAGGGGCCTGCAGGGAGAGCTGCCGGGCAGCAGGGCAGAGGCTCCCACAGCCATCTGATGAAGGATGGCGCCTTCTCCTGGAAGAACTCCCAACTGCACATAAAGAACCATTCTCCAAACAGCACTTGGCATTCACAGATCTGATGCTCGTTCTCCCCAGTCCAATACTGACACATATGTACTGACTAATCGCTAAAGAATTTACTGTATCACTGACTATCACCGAATCATCATTGCTATCTGCTGAGCACCACGAGCATGGTGCCTCTCCATCTGAAAGCATATTTCAAGCTGATAAACACATGGTTCAGGGGCTTTTTCCCAGGCATCACACGCTTGTTTCATGTTGCAGTAATTATCAAAGGGGAAGAGACCTGGAGGAAAACTGTCAGGGGGCACTACCTTAGGCACCCTACCCCTAGAACACTGGCTGGAGTGAGGAAAGCTGCAGTTCACAATCCCAGACTTCATGAAACATGAAGCTCTAACCGAGCACCCACAGTCTCCAACACCTCACTGCAAGGTAAGACATTCTCCCATTTCTTGACCTAATTAAGTGTAAATAAGAAACACGGCCCAGTAAGGGACTCAAGCAGGTGCCTGCAAACACAGCTGTGTATCCAAATCTCTGGAGAATCTGGGAAAGTTGTAAAAATGCATATTTCCATGTTCTAATGCCAGACCTTGACTCAACTGGTCATGGGTGGGCCATGAAGCTCCCTTTCCTAAGCTGGGTTGGGAATGACAACCTTTGTTCATCTAATGCTCTTGGGAATGACTACCTTGATTCAGCTAACGCCCTAGGATCCTTTTTTATTTTTTTAATTTTAAAAGCAAAAGCAAATTCTGTTTTTCAACTGCTCCTCCCCCCTTTTAAAATTAAAACAAAAACAACCTAGTCTTTTCACCTTGGGGTGGTGGTAGTGATGGTTGAGTGGCTTGGTTATGCTATGCACCTGTTTCCTGCTGTTATTCTATCAAGAATGAGGATGGGCCATCACATGGGTCTGATAAAGCGTGGCCCTGGCCATTCATAGCCCAGCTCTCAGCGTTTAGGAGGAAAACCAGAGTTACTTGGGGGGTGGGGGGCACTTTTCCTAGCTGGTGGAAACATTCAGCAGTGGGGGCTCAGGGAACCAGAGTATCCAAAGAGAGCATACTCTGTCGGGAACACTTTGATTGTGGAGTTAACCAGGTGACCTGTGTGTCCCAGAGAAGAACGTGGGCTTGTTGTGGAGCCCTCAGCCTCACTGTATGTGTGATGCTTCACTTCCCCAACCCTGAACTGATCATTCTTGGGCTCAGTTACTTGGATCATTACTGAACTTCAAAGTTGCTAGCCCTGCTTCTGAGTTCCTCAGTCATTTGATAACTTAAATCTACAGATGTCGGCTTCTGGGAAGGTAGCACAGACATATTCCTACCTATTCTCCCACTAAGTGCAACTAAAAACCGCAGATATCGCATACAAAACAAACCTAAGACGATGCCAAAGGGTGGAGTAAAAGGCTGACCATCCAAGGAGGTCCCTTGGGTTTCCTTTTGGGCTCCCATATCCCAGACCTGGAGCGAAGAACATGGAAACTTCTACCGGTGTAGATTTTTAAAAAGCCCCAATAAAAGCTGCTCTCTTTAAAGAACCAGGAGAAGGGCATCCTAGCAGAGCAGAAAACTTCTAGACCATGACTGCTCTATTCCACCCAAACGTACATAACACACTGCAGCGCCATCGACACCCATGCCAGGCTACAATGCACTCTGACCTCTGACCCTACTTAAAGCTTTCAAAGAAGGTCCAAGAGGAAGCCCAAATTTTCATTCTCTCTGGGAGGGAATGCACTAGTCCATTCTCCTACCCCAAAGTCAACAGAGACTTTGGGGCCCAAAACATCCATTCCCATGGGGGAGTAACTAGGGGGGCCCCTCCCTACCACAGCAGTATTCGGAGGAGCCCTGCTATAACAAACATTTAAACAAGATCCCAAGTCTCGTAATACCCAAAATGTCCTGGTTTCAATATTAAAAAAAATCACTTATAACAAGGACCAGGAATATATCAGATTGAACGAGAGAAAATAATTGACAGGCACTAACACCAAAATGACACAGATGTTAGAATTATCTAATTAGAATTATCTCCTTCTCAAGGAGTCATTATCAAATGATTTCAGTGAGCAATTAAAACATGACAGAGACATGAAAAAAATTAAGTCTCAGTGAAGAAAGTCTCTTCAAAAATTGAAGATACAAAGAAGAACCAAATGAGAAATTCTGAAATTGCAAAATATAATAAACCAAATGAAAACTCAGTATGGCATTAGCAGGGAACAGAGGGTCAGTGAACTTAAAGGCAGAACAATAGAAATGAACCAATCTGAAGAATACAGAGAAAACAGACCAGAAAGAAAAAAGGGAACAAAGTGCTGGGGACATGTGATGCTGTGACAAAAGATTTCAAAGTTGTGTTGATGAATCCCAGAAGAAGAAATAGAGGGAGGCTGAAAACGTTTCAAATATGACAAAAGACTTAATCCACAGACTCAAGCTCAGTGAACTCACAGAATAAAGCCAACGAAATCCATGTTGAAATATGTTACAATTAAACCTCTGAATTTAAAGATAGAAAAAATCTTGAAAGCAGCCAGAATATAGTGACACTTTGCCTAGAGGGCAAAACAACTTAAATAACACTGGATTTCTCTACAGAAGTCATGGAAGCCAGAATTAAGTGGCACCACATATGCCAAGAACTGAAAAAAAGAACTGGTTCCCCAGAATCCTATATATAGTGATAATATCCTATAGAAATGCAGGAGATATCAAAACATTTTCAAATGAAAAAAAAAACTAAGAGAATCTGTCATCCTAAATGAATGGCTAAAAGAAGTTGTAAGCAGAAAGGAAATGATTATCAGAAGGAATGAGACAGGGGACTTCCCTGGTGGTCCAGTGGCTAAGACTCTGTGCTCCTGATGCAGGGGGCTTGGGTTCCACCCCTAGTTGGGGAACTAGATCCCATGTGTTGCAACTAAAGATTCCAAGTGTCACAACTAAGACACAGCCAAATAAATAAATTTTAAAAAATGAAGGAATGAGACAGGAGGAAGGAAGAAAGAATGTGGAACTAAAAAATACAGGTAAGATGAATGGATAAGGAAGCTGTGGTACATATACACCATGGAATATTACTCAGCCGTTAAAAAGAATTCATTTGAATCAGTCCTAATGAGATGGATGAAACTGGAGCCCATTATACAGAGTGAAGTAAGCCAGAAAGATAAAGAACATTACAGCATACTAACACATATATATGGAATTTAGAAAGATGGTAACGATAACCCTATATGCAAAACAGAAAAAGAGACACAGAAATACAGAACAGACTTTTGAACTCTGTGGGAGAAGGTGAGGGTGGGATGTTTCAAAAGAACAGCATGTATACTATGTATACTATCTATGGTGAAACAGATCACCAGCCCAGGTGGGATGCATGAGACAAGTGCTTGGGCCTGGTGCACTGGGAAGACCCAGAGGAATCGGGTGGAGAGGGAGGTGGGAGGGGGGATCGGGATGGGGAATATGTGTAAATCTATGGCTGATTCATATCAATGTATGACAAAACCCACTGAAATGTTGTGAAGTAATTAGCCTCCAACTAATAAAAAAAAAAAAAATACAGGTAAACAAAACAGACTCCTTCTCCTCCTGGGTCTTCTTAAGTATGTTTGACAATTGAAGCAAAATTTGTAATACTATCTGATGCTGTTCTGAACACATGTAGAGGAAATATTTAATATTTATATGTAAATAATATAATTTACATATTATATGTGGAGAGAATGAAGGGATATAAAGGGAGACAAGTACACTTACATGAACTGGTAAAATGATGACATTATTAAATTGTGACACGTTATGTATATGAAATATCATAGACCTACACAACCACTAAAAAGGCTAAAAGACACTAAAAACACAAAGAGATATGACTGAAAGGATTTTATACAAATAAAAATGGAATTTTAAAGTATAGGTTTAAAAACCCAGAGGAAGTCAGGAAAAAGAAAACAAAGAAACAGAAAGGGACAAACAAAATGAAGGATAAAATGGTAGACTTAAGTCATAACATATCAATAGTTAAATATAAATGATCTAAATATATTACTCAGATGACAAAGATTGACAGTGAATTAAAAAAACAGGACCCAACTATATGCTTGTCTACAAGAAACTGACTTCCCTTTAATCAGTAGTCTATAAGGTCTTACCATAAGGACTCAGAGAAAGAAGAAAAAAAAGAAAGAAAACCAACACAAAGAAAGCAGAAGTAAAGAAATAATAATAAAAAAATAGAAATAATCAAGATAAGAGCAGAAATCAATGAAATTGAAAATAGCAAAACAGAAAAATCAATGAAAGAGGTGATTGGTTCTTTGGAAAGATCAGTAATACTGACAAGCCTGTAGCAGGAGAAACAAAGAAAGAAGACAAATTACCAATATCAGAAATAAAACAGGGTATCACTATAGACCCTCCAGATACAAAAAAAGATACTAAGGGAATACTATGAACAACAGACACATTTGACAACTCAGATATAAACAAATCATTCTTAGAACAGCACAAACTGCTGTTATCTACCCAGTAAGAAACAGACACTTTGAATGGCTCTGTAATTATTAAAGAAATTGAATTCATAAATATAAAAAGCTTCTGAAAAAGAAAACTCTAAACCCAGATGGTTTTGCTGGGGAATTCTACTGAATGTTTAAAGAAGAATTAATACCAATTCTACACAATTTCTTCAGAAAAGAGTGTAGGAAGAAAACTTCTCAACTTACTTTATGAAGTTAGAATTACCCTGATACTAAGAACAAAGACAGTCAGAAAAAAAAAATTATAGAACAATATCCCTTATGAATATAGATGCAGATATATATATATCTTTGTGTATATGTCTACATACACATACAGCAATATGTAAAAAGAATTATATACTATGACCAATTGAGGTTTATTCCAGCAGAGTTTGGTTTAACATTTGAAAAAACAATCAATATAATCTACCATTGATCAGGAATAAAGCAAGGATATTCATTCCCATGACTCTTGTTCAACATAGTACTGGAAGATCCAACCAGGGCATTAGGCAAGAAAAGGAAATAAAAATGAGATGATTGTCTATCCAGAAAATCCTAAAGAATCTACCAAAAAAATAGAAGTCCTAGAATAAGTGAGCTTAGCAAGGTCATAGGGTGCTACATAAACACAATCAATAGCATTTCAAGATATTAGTAACAAACAGGTGGACATTAAAATTTTCTTTTAAAAGGGAAATACTGACAGGTAAATCTAATAAAACATGTACAGAACCTGTATGCTGAAAACTACAAAAAGTTGATGAAAGAAATCAAAGATGATCTAAATAAATAAGATATACTATGTTCATGGATTGGAACACAACATAGTAAAGATGTTAATTCTCTCTAAAATTGATCTATAGGTTTAACACAATTCTTATCAAAATGTAAGAGTTTTCATAAACATAGACAAGCTTATTCTAAAATTTACAAGGAAAGAGATAGGCCTTCAGAACAGCCAAGGCAATTCTGAAAAAAGGAAAATAAAGTTCAGCAGCTATAGTAATTAAGATGATGTGGCACTTGTGGGGAAAGACACTTATTTTTTTTTTTTTTAAAAATATGGAACGCTTCACGAATTTGCGTGTCATCCTTGCGCAGGGGCCATGCTAATCTTCTCTGTATCGTTCCAATTTTAGTATATGTGCTGCCGAAGCGAGCACGGAAAGACACTTATTAAGGGAAAGAATAGAGAACCCAGAAACAGACTTACCAAATAAGTCCAACTGATTTTTGACAAAAGTGTGAAAGTAATTCAAAGATAAGAAAGACAAACTTTTCAGTTAATGGTGCTGGAGCGGTTGACATTCACAGGCCAAAAACAAACCAACCTTGATCTAAACTTATCTCATCGAAGAAATGAACTCAAAATGGATCACAGACTTAAATGCTAAATGCAAAACTATAAAACCTTTAGAAAAATACAAAGGAGAACATCTTCAGGATCTAGAACTAAGAAAAGAGTTCTTAAACTTGATATGAAAAGCACGATCCATAAAAGGGAACATTGATACACTGGACTTCAGAGTTTAAAACTTTTGCTCTGTAAAGGACCCTATTAGCCAACGAACAGAAACTACACAAACGTCCTTCAATGAGAAATTGGTTAAAACAACTGTGGGACATCTATGGCAGGGAATGTTACTTAGCAAATAAGAAAAAACTGGTGTTAGAAAATCATGCTGATTGAAAAATACGAATTCCAAAATGTTACATATTGTGATTCGTAAAACATTCTTGAAATGACAAAACTATAGCAATGGAAAACAGAACAGTGGTTGCCAGGGGTCAAACGTGGGGGGAGGGGATGGAAGGAGAGTGAGTGTGGCTACAAAGGGGCAGCTGAGGTGATGCAGACACTTGTGGCTTGACTGCTGTCAGTGTCAGCATCCTGGCATGAGGTACAAGATGGTACCATTGGGGAACTGGTTGAAAGGCACGTGAGAATGTCTCTCTTATTTTTCATATCTGTGTTTGAATCTACGATTATCTCAAAACAAAAAGTTTAATTAAAACTGGAGTCTCACAAATATTATCAGTAAGATGGAAGAAAACAAGAACTTCTGAGTGACGCCTGGCATGGAAGGAAGACTGGCCACTGGGGTGAGCCACAGCAGGCAGAGGACCCCTGGGCACCCCACTCTGGATTCTTCAAAGGGGCTCTGCTCAGAACCAAGGGTCACTAAGAATTCCTTACTTCACTAAGTAACTTTTTATTAGCTCTTTAAACATGGGAAGATCAAAAGAGAAACGGTGTCAAAAATGCCCAGGAAGCAGAATCTGAAAGAATCCAGAGTCCAGTCAAAGGCACAGTGCAGGACGTGGAGGAAAGGATGTGCCAACATGCAGAACGTAGTGTGGCCTCAGGTCCCCGCTGGCTACAGCAGGAGCTAGAGACAGCCTACGCTAAAGATGGAAGCTCAGTGATGGTGACACATGTGAAGGTGAAAATGCTCTTCAGAACACAAATGGACAGAAGCAAAAATGACACGGTAAGTAGCTCTACCTGCTGGGTAACAGCTAAGTGATAGGAAAAACATATCTCAAAATAATGAACAAACTTCAAAACACTCGACAGAGTTGTGTCAACTTTCCCCAAATTGCATGCTGGGGAAAGTTGCATGTCCTGTTCAAATGAAGTCCTCAGCTCCAGAAAAGTGAAAGGCTCATTATTTTCATACCTCCTACTGTTAGCATTCGAAGTCGTTCCTTGAAAACTGCAAGATCTGAGAGGCAGAGTGGGATAGCATGGGTGAGCGCAGAGGGAAAAAGACAGGTGAGAGTTAGTTTTGGAAAAAAAAAAAAACAACCCAAACACCCAAACCCTACACCACTGCAGTAACGGGGGGCACAAACACTGTCACAGACACAGACACTGAAGGAGAACAGGGGGATGGGTGGGTATGGTCTGAGAGTGACTTTGGTAAACATGGAAATGGTTCACGAACAGCTGGAATAAGGTGAATCTGAAGGAGGGAGAGGCTGTTTCCTGAAACTGAGAAGCCACTGCGTGGTGGTGGCCGAGACCTCCTCACGTCCCCATCCTGAACGAGTGGCTGACACAGAGCTCTCCTGGGAAGCTGAATCCACCCAGTCTAGACTGATTCGAGATGAAAAAACTGGGGAAAAGAAAATGGAGAAGCCTAGTTTTTAAGGCTCATTCCTCAGAACTGGAGCATCACGTGGCAGACTAGACCCTAAAGCTCAAGCTCCTTCTGGATTCTAAAGAGTGGAAGATGGGTCCCTGGACTCCCCTCTCGAAAAGGCAGAACCAGGATGGAGGAACTCGGCTGCTGAGAATGCAGGCCAAGAGCCACAGCTGCACACACTCCTGCCCACACCTGGAAGCTTGCCTGCACTGGTTAAACTCAAGATGTTGATCTGGACACACAAAACACCTGCTGACCCTGCTTTCCTGGGTATGTGGGCCTGATGACCAAGGGGTGAGAGCATGGTCACCAGCACTGTGGCTGCTCCCGCCTTGGCAGTGCAGCAGAAGGCCAGCCAATGCATCCTTGGATGCTGATGGCAAGAACTCTGACTCAGAGAGGACGCAGGGGCACCAGCTCTGAGTGGGTAAAGCCCTCCTCGCCCTTGAGGACAGTGAAAGACCACCAAAGACCTCGGAGCCAATGGCTCTTAAGACAATGGAACACCTGGGTTCTGCACAAAAGCAAGGATGCACTGCTTAAGGCAAGGATGAAGACTCTTCATTTATTCCTTTTAATCCTCAGAATCAAGACATAGGACCATCCCAAGCAGCCATCAGTGCTGCCTATAGGACTCCCCCCAGCCTCAAAATGAACTGTGAGTGCATATCTGTCAAAGAAACCTAAAGGCAATATGATCGAAAGCTTATAACAGTTCACTCTGGGTACTGGGCATATAGTTTTATCTGCACTTCTTGAGTATTTTAAAAATAAAATGTGAACAACAGACACAAACCAAAGGAAAGTGTTAACAGTAGATATTCTGGTTGTCACTTACAGACAGCACATGGGATTCCCTGCACCTGAGCACTTTAAAATATTTTTAAAATTTACTTCTTGATGAGCACAAGACACTCTGCTAGAGAGACAGAGCGGCTGGGATTTGGCCAAGGTGTTTCCAAGGGAAACACAGTTGGCAAGAAGCAGGGATATGATGCTAGGCCTGGGTGTGTCTTGGTCTGCCAGCTCCTGGGCATACAGGAAGGAGGCCACCCCTGCAGGCGACATGCACGTGCCCATCATGACCTTAGCCTGGCCTGCCCACCTGAGTCACTTGGACGATCTCATCCCAACTCTTCACTCACAGGTCTGGTGGCACCACAGGCTGCACACAGCAACCAATAAATGCTATGTAAATTGTTCTCCACTGCTCTAAAATTACTAAAGTAGATTAAAATTCAACGCTATTTTTAGCTCATTCTTCCCAACCATCAAGGTGACAAAATTCAACCAGAAAGAGCACTGTGGAAGGTCAGAAGGGTAGGGAGACTTCATGTCCTGCTGTGCTGGGGATGAACTAATCCACTTAAAGTAGCAAAAACGTTGCCATAACTTGGACTTCTGAATTGTCCTTTAAACTATGTAACTCAAGTTCATTTCCTAAGATTGACAATTTGCAAACACTAATCGTAAACAGAAGTTTCATGCCTTCTTTAGTTTTATTTACAGAATTTGAGTTCTCCTTTAATTATGTTTCAATTTGATATTTAAGTACATTTCAATCTTTTTTTTTTTGTCACCGTGAATAGTTATACTACAGAATCCATACAGAAACCACTTGATGGCATTTTAAAGCTGGAATCTAACTCAAATGCTGCACTTGGAAGAGGACAGCAAATTGAGGGTGAGAATTAACAAGAACTTTCTCCACATCCTCACCCTGCCCAGGGCAGTCCCGCTTGGCCCAGAGACAAGACTTCCTGATGCCCCTCCCCACCCCAGCGAAGCAAGGACTGGAGCCAGAGAAGGACTGGAGGCCCAGAGGTGAGAGTGCGCAGGCTGCCTGCAATTGATTGGTTTCTACTTAAGGTGGCAACAACTCTGACCCCTGTCAAAAGCCACACTCTTGGTCCTTCCTTAGGGTCAACCAGGAGAGGCCTTGCTAGGAAACCTGATCTGGCTTGGAGACTTCCAGCACCCCCCCTAGGGAGGAATGTGGATCATGTGACCAGGCATCTCAGGTTGGAGCTCCCAACCCTCCTCGACTGTATGGGTGGTTGACTCAGCCTGGTTTAAGTTAAGATGCACTTCTGGGGACCTGGAACCCAGCCCCTAACATAACACATCCTGGCAAAAGGTCTCCTGCTCCTAGCAGTCACTGCACAATTCTAGAGTATAACCCACACCTAAAAAAAATCCAAACTGTTCTAACGTTAATTTTTAAATTTTCATAATAAATAATAAATCACTAACCCCACCATCTCAACTATATCTGTGCTGCATTCACAGTACAGTCTGTGTGCACACGTCTGCTGGGATCACCTTGGAGCTCTGCCTGGCAGCCGAGTCTGCGGTCTACCTGCTACCTGATAATTCTCTCTTCTCTCCACATGTCACTGCAAGGGTTGTGAGTATTTGGGCAAGAACTCAGTAGAAACTTTTCACATTTTCCACTTTATTTAAAAAACTCTGAGGGGACATCAGCCCTGCTCGCCCTGCATATCTGTGCTGGCCAGCACTGCCCTTGGGAACGGCTTTCTGCCTTCAACCAGGGCCGGAAGCTGCTCCTCTACCCCTGTGCTGCCTCAGTCACACTACCAAGTGCCCTCAAATGGATGGGGAGTAGTCCCCGCCTGGGCCGTGGCTTCCCCACAAGGGAATGGAGGAATTCCGCAGAGAGAGGAAAGACAGCTGGCAGTGCCGTGAGAGGGATGCAAGCCTGAGGACAGCGCTGTGTGACACGGCACACCCCTGCCGTCACTCACCCACCAGACCACCACGCGGGCCACACTCACCGTGCCGCGTGAGCTAGCCTGCTTTCTTGTCACTCAGGCTTCACCCCAGTCCTTTCTACTGACTGCGGCACCAACTCTGGGTTATTTGTTCCATTGCTCTATTTCTAAATATCCATTTTTTTCTAGAGACATCAGCAGCTATTTATCTCAAAAGACTGTTAATAATCACTGTAGCTCACACCTTCAGGGAACTTAGTAAGCTCCAGGCACTATTTTAAGGAGTTTATTTAATACTGCAACAACTTTACTGGTGAGAAGACAGAGCTAGTCCTGGCAGAGACCGGCTTTCCACATAGGAAGCTGGCTTGAGCTCAGGCCTGAGGGTTGGATGAGATGATGGGCAGGAGAGCACTCCAGGGACTGTCCAGTGTCCCCGAACAGAGTGATCCTGTTGATCCAGATGTTTTTGTAAAGACCTACATACATCAAGGGTGAGATAATTCAAGACTAATTTTCCTACAGATTCAAATATCAAAACATACTGGGTTTACACTATTTCCATGACTTTTCTATCACACTATTTTGAATTCTCAGGATGAGAGGCACTTTTCTTCTGCAAAGGAGGGGCTGCTCCTCAACTTTCTCCTGATGTTTCTGACGGACTCCCAGCCAGAGGATGAGCTCAGGAAGCTCTGGGGCCACCTCTGTGTGTCTCTGGTTTATAACACCCTCCTGCTGCTTCACCCTCACTGTGTTGATGCTGAACCTTAATGGAAGCACAGATACTTGGGGCACTGTTTCAGAGATGACTGTAAGGGGAGATCAAGACGGCCTAGAAAGGACCCGAAAGAACGACAGAGGCCCTACCTCTGCGCCTGCCCCCCGAGAGCTATGAACTGAGGAGGTGGGCAGCATCAACAGGGCTGGGGGCTCTCAGGCTTCACAGACTCCTGGGCTGGGACAGCCTGGGGGCTTCCAAGAAACCCTTGCGGGAGCCTGTCGGCCACGGTACATCCCACCCTGACTGGCCTCAGGCAGGACAGACAGGAGCTCTAGGCTCCCCAGGCAGTTCCAGTGAGTTGGGAACCACTAGGAAAGGTCTGAGCAGATATCAAGAACCTGGCAATCAGGGATGGCACAAGAACAGGGGAGATGCAGTATCAGACACCCCCCACCCCCGCCCCATGCCTTTCTCGTTTAAATGCTTGACTGTGCACAGGAACACCAGCCTCTGTGGCCCACGCCCTGCCAGGCCCCACAGTCAGGGTCCTTCTCCAGGGCACAGGATCTTGAGCTATTCCTCAGGCAGCCAGTGCTTGTGGGCTTGCAGGCCTCCCAGGTGGGGTGGGGGCGGGAGGTCTGCCCTGCCCCGAGCACCTGGCGGTGGTGCCGATGGGCTTCAGCACAGATGAGTCCCGGCTGGGTGGGGTCTGGGTGCTCTGGGGGCTATGTGGTAAGGAGGAGGAGAGAGACTCCAGGTGTCATGGGGGACAGTGGAGAGAAAAGCCCACCTCTGGGGTGCACAAAGCTGTCATCACTCAATAAAGCAGCAGGATTCAACTCACATCCGGTCAACAATCTGGACTGGCCCTATTTTATATTCAGAAGAGTTGATCTAATCTTTCTTCCAAAACCTTTGTGCAGTTACAAAGTAGAAGAAACCCTGTATCCCCTAGGAGTGTTTCCAAAATGAAGACAGAGCAGAGACAAACCTCTAACAGCCATCCTGGGGCCAATGCTATTTGAACTCCAGTATTACCTGACTAAGGGCTTCCCTGGTGGCTCAGACGGTAAAGCATCTGTCTGCAATGCAGGAGACCCAGATTCAATCCCTGGGTTGGGAAGATCCCCTGGAGAAGGAAATGGCAGCCCACTCTAGTATTCTTGCTTGGAAAAATCCCATGGACGGTGGAGCCTGGTAGGCTACCTTCCACAGGGTCGCAGAGTTGGACACGACTAAGCGAGACCTCCAGTATTACCTGACTAGCTTTTCTCAACTCACAACCCAGACCCGCCTCTGGGGGGCGTTACGGAATGTTATTCAGGGGAGGCAAATTCTGTCCCCTCCCAGAGCAGCGTCAGGCAGGTAGGTAATCATCAGTTTTATTAGCATGCACAGTGTTCCTCGTAAACAACCTGGCCATTTAAAAATTAGTCACGTCATCATTTCTGTAGCACAGGTTAGCAGCACGGTGACTTAGAGCAGGTTAACTTCTGAAAGCGACCACAGGTGTGAGCCCCACCCGGCCCCTGTGCTCACGACAGAGGGGGTGCGGGGGTCGTGGCTACAACCGCCTGTGTGCCACATGCGCCTCCCTGCACGCGGGATGCCTTCCAAAGTTTCCTCAGTGTGATCACCGGCATTTGAGAATCGAGACACCCCAACTGCACCCCTTGCTCTGGAATTCGCCCCATCAAAGGCAGGCTGCACTGTGCTTCAGGGCATGTGACGATTCTGAGCAAGGTCCCATCTGGGCACAGGCTGCACTGCCCCGAGATTTGGAAACCGAAGCCAGATGTGCTAGTCCCTGGAATATCCTGGGGACCCGCCTGCCTGGGTAGGTCATGTCTTCTCTGTGCCACTAACCTTTTCTGCCCCCAAATTTCACTTTCCAATTTTCAGGCTTAGACAATTGAGCTCATATGATCTGGCTGAAAAGCTGAGATTAAAAATAACTTGCCCAAAACTCACTAAGGCTGCATAACTTATAAATGTCAAGTGATCAGAACGAAGGAAACTTAAGAGTCTTTCCCTTTCGCCTGTGGACGTCCTGGCTGCCACGAGCTGGGACACACAGAGAGGCGCCAAGCAGCGCAGCGCCGGCCGCCCTCAGACCCTCACCAAGTTTGTCTGTGGATGAGATAATATCAGCGGGCACGGAGGAGTCCAGATCAGCATCCAAAATTCCCAGGGGGTCCAGCTGTGCTACATGGTGCCCTCGTATCTACGAATGGGCCAGCGATGGAGAGGGAAGGACACACACAAAAGGACAGGAGAAAAAAAAGAGGGAAGGGGTAAAAAAAAAGTAAAATTACATTAAAATTAGTGTTTACAGATTCATTCTCACCCACGTTTGAAGAAACAGTTACTGGAGCATCATCAAAATTTACACAACTAATTCCGAGAGGATCAAGTTTTGCAATGTGGTGACCCCTGACCTGGAAGCAATAATACAAGCAGTCATTAAGCAGGTCCTGTGGGCTGTGAGGGGGGTAAAAGTTACAATTGATCAAACCTTTCCTTGAGAGCACCAATTAACCCAAAAATAAGCCTTAGAATAGTTTGTTTTAAAGCACTATTGGGCACAAAAGGCTTCACAGGTGGCTCTAGTGGCAAACAACCCGCCTGCCAGTGCAGGAGACATAAGAGATGCAGGTTCAATTCCTGGGTTGGGAAGATCTCCTGGAGAAGGGCCCGCAACCCACTCCAGTATCCTTGCCTGGAGAATCCCATGGACAGAGGAGCCTGGGGGGTTACAGCCCATGGGGTCACAAAGAGTCAGACGTGACTTAGCATGCAGGCATTGAGCATAAAAGCACTTCTATAAAAAAAGGGATAAACTTCTCAGGTTATGATAAACCTGGAAGTCTAAAAGGACCCATTTCCTGGGATCCTGACACAGCCTTCCTGGATAAACAGAAATGGGAAATGCTTGGGACTTTAACTCGAGTGTGAAAGCCACTCAGCTGAGAACAGCCTGAAGTCCCTCAGGAAGGTGCAGGTGGCGCTGCTGTAGGGCCAGGGCAGCAAGCACAAGAGTAGGCAGCGGTACCAGGACCACAGCGTCTGATCAGAACCCTTTACAAACAAAAGACAGGGAAAATCCCTCCCAACTTCCAAATGGGTGTCTTTAAGTCTTGGACATTTTATCCACAGTTTCCTGCTAGCAATTTGGGAAGAGGAACAGTTCTTATGAAGTCACTGAAAGACTGCAGAAATGACTGAGGCTGAATGAGTCAGGCAGTGGTCAGCACACACCAGCTGTGCCTCTCTTCTGTAGAAACGCCTGCTGTGAACAGCACCTCAGAGCACACGGCTATCTGTTCTCACTTGCCCTGGGGAGAAAGCCTGACTTGCCAGGCTCCCCCAGCAGGACAGATCCACTCTGTGCTGCCTGTCCTGACACTTGTGGCAACTGACCAGGTAGGCAGAGGAGAACAGTCCATATGGCTGTTTCCAAGAAAGAGAACAGTGGAGGGATGAGGACTCCACAGTGGGACTCCCCTGCCAGGTTGCAGCGATGCCAGGAGAGGCAGCAGGGGAGCCTAGATTCTGGGGGCCCCCAAAAGGGCTGCTCCGGGCCCAACTGTTCCTCTTCTCCTCCTGAGAACTACTCACAGAGCAGATGGTAAGATCTGAATCCCAGGCTCTTCTCCATGCCAGGTAGATATCCTGGAAGGGGCTTCTGGGCTCTGAGCAAGGCCATGGAATCCACTGGTTCTGCCTGACCCTCCTCCAATGGGAATGCTCGTGGAGAGATGGCCCCTCTGGAGGCTCAGCTGCCCCTTCCTGCTTTTCCCTGCTTCCATGGGCTCTGCTTCTGTCCCCAAACCCTACAGGTTTACCTTCTCTTTTTGTATTTGGGCATTAGCAACTGAGAAGGGGCGGTGCCTGAGGGAGCAGCATACCCTCGGGGTCACCGCTCCCTCCTGGGGATCAGCAGTTCCCTGGCCACGTGGGCATGGAGTGAGCTTCCCTGCCCACAAATCATTCCTGCCAACCCATGGAAAGAAACACAGACAGGCGCCATGGGTGGCAGAGGATCTGCTCAAATGGCAAGAGGATGTCTGGGCTCCTTTTCTCTTTGTCATATTTCATTTTTGCCTCCCTCCATCCCCAGAGCAGGGAGAGAGTACCTAGCGTTTGGTGGGGGGTGAAAGTTAAATGACCACCTTCACTGGGTTGGCGAGGTGCTGTCACGGATGGCCGCCCACCGCCACCTTACCTGGTAAGCCCTGATGAGCGACTGCACTGCCAGGTGATCCTCCACCAGCTTGTCCACGTTGGGCTGGGCCTCCACCAGGGGCCGCGCTCTGGCCACAGCTGACAGGGAGCCCGGGCTCAGGGGGAGTGGGCTCTGGTAGGCGGTGCCTGGGGGCGCTCCGGCATTGGTGTTTCGGAAAAAAATGTCCCACGACTGAAGACAAAGAGGGAATACACGTGTCACTCCACTGCTCCCTTAAGGCCTAGGATGCATTTTTAGCCAAAAAGAGAACCTCTCTTGGCAGGTAAGTCTTGATTATGTCCAGCTACCAGTAGGCTGGTTGGGTCAACGTCTTCATACTCTGGACAGCCTGCTTCTACACTCCAAGGGTGGGTCTTTCAGAGGCTGGGTCCCTGCTTTCATCATTTCTTCGTGATGGGCCTCCTCACCCAACCCCATGACGCACATACCCTCCCATCAAAACCCTCAAGGCCCAAGGCCAGGCACCTCTGCCCCACTTGCGTGTGCCAACTGCTTCCACACGGGCAGCCCAGGAGTGGGTGACTGGAGGCCTTCCTGCCCCATCTGTCCCCTCCTGGTTATCTAGCAGACCAATGCTCTTGGCATTCCTGCCTGAAGGGCTACAACTGCTCCAGATCCTCAAACCCCCATTGAACCTCCTGAGGGGGACAGAAGGTATTTAGGGCTGCTTTCTGGACTCCAGGGGCTTGGCACAGCCTTTAGGGCCCAGGCCTAACTGCTCATGCTCACTCCCTGAACACAGAACAGAATCAGGGCCTGTATGTGAGAGGCAGTCCAGGGCTCAGATGTGTGAAGCCTCAAGGGTCCCCTCACTGACCCCTAGAGAAATAGCCATGTCTGTGCTTTAGGAGGCTGCTCAGGAGTTAAGAGCTCAGGTTGTGTTGTCAGGAGCAGAACCTTAATTCTGAGCTTTGAGATCTTGGTAAATAACCTAAATTTATGTGCTCAGTTTTTTTCATTTGTAAGATGAGGACAAAAAGAAAAAAATCTAAAAAAAAAGAAAAAAATCTATATTCTTTACAGTTTTTTTTTTTTTTTTTAAATAAAGACTAAAGGCATTCAGCACACAATCTGGTAGGCAGTTCATATTACTGGTAATAACTGATAATACTACTGGCTTCAATTTCCTATGTGCTAATGTGAACTAACTCCTCTTCCTATTATTTTTGACTATTTTGTGTAGGATTCTTTTTTTTTTTTTTTGGTCAATGCTGTGTGGCTTGTGGGATCTTAGTTCCTGACCAGGGATTGAAATTGTGCCCCTTGCAGTGGAAGTTCGGGGTCCTAACTACTGGAATGCCAGGTAACTCCCTGATTCAATTTATAATTTGCACAGATACTGTGAACTATAATAGTTTATCTTAGATGAAGATGTGAGGTTTTAAAAAAATGTAGAGGTCAGAAAAACTAAGATTTAATAAACCTTCATTGCAAAAAAATATATATAGTAAAACTCAAGCAGTTTAGACCCTGGAGAAGGAAATGGCAACCCACTCCAATATTCCTGCCTGGAAGATCACATGGACAGAGAAGCCAGGTGGGCTGCAGTCCATGGGGTCACAAAGAGTCGGACACGATTTAGCAACTAAATGACAAGAAGCAGTTTAGAAACGTGAAAACACTGTCTTTCTTCTCTGCCATGCGTTCTTCCAGTTTCTAAGATTCTTCTGTCAATGAACTCTGGTGAGACTCCTTGAAAAATCTGGAGAGGAGAAACTTGACTAGATTTGTGTGCACCTTCCTAGTAAATGCGGCCAAGATGTTGTTCAGATGGGTTTGTCTGGGAGCTTGCACAGGTACCAAATGGGTCTGTGTCTGGGCAGAAACCTGGAGATTGGTCCTGAAGATCTTCTGGCTTTTTCAGGCAGGTTCTTTACGACGCGTAGACAGATGACTTGGACAGTCCAAGAGACGGCTGCGTGCTACTGCCAGTCACAACCCTCTTGGGATGGGCATCGGCCTGGAACATCAGCAGCCCAGCCTCTCACTAAAAGTGTTTCTGAGGGGAGTGCTCCAGAACATTTATATCATTCTACAATAAGAACATATTCCTTTTGTACTCAGAAAAATTAATTAAAAAAAAATCCAACTATTAGGGAGATGATTATACAACATGGTAAATACATGAAAAAACAGAACTGTATACTTTTTATGTGAATTCTATCTCAGTAACAATTTTAAAATGCTTTAACAAATCTCACTATTCAAAGTTTTATTGTTTTTACCGTTCTAGTTACTTTTTAGTTTGTCAGTTGATGGTAGAAGGGAGATCTGGGGTTCTCTTGTGGCGCCAGCCATAACACTGACCGTAGAGAACATCACATCATGCAACCTGACAACCAAGGGCATTCTTCATCTAGGGCATGGAATCCCAAGACCAATCTCTCCCTCTGAGTTCTCTAACAGGAGTAAAAGCAGTATGTCACCAGAGAAAGCAACTGACTTACTCCTGTGAGAGAAAAAGAGAGGATGTCTCAGGATCAGCAGCCTAGGGCAAGGTAAGGCTGCCCCGAGCTCGGCATCCACCTAGTTCCTTATGAGAGCCTAAGGAGCAGACATGCTGAACACCCCCCCAAACATTTCCAACTTTGTGGAGCTTGAACAGCAGGCCATGCAAGCTCCACGCATTCTGGGAGCAGCTCTGGCCCAGGGCTCTCTGTGGCTCCC
Organism: Cervus elaphus; assembly: GCF_910594005.1. NCBI lineage: Eukaryota > Metazoa > Chordata > Mammalia > Artiodactyla > Cervidae > Cervus > Cervus elaphus. The sequence continues at coordinate 83,992,959 of NC_057832.1, forward strand.
ACCCATGCCTCCAGTAACCGAGGGCCTGGACTACAAGGAGCCCTGCTGACATAGCAGGCAATAGGGCAAGAGTCAGCCCAGCCTTGCACGCCAAGAACTAACAGCCTTGTAAAACCCGATCTAGTTTCTACTTTGCCCCCAGCTGGTTCTGGCACTGGAGTCCCCACCCTTACCTGTGTCTACACTAAGTCCTGTTATGGACACACACCCTGGGGCTGTAAGGGGGGGTGGGGCCAAGCCTCTGAGCAGCACACTTCCTTCAAGCCTTAAACACCTTCTTCTGCCTCACAGAATACATGAAGATGTGTCTGAAATGCAGTGGCAATTGCCCAACAAGACCTTGGATAGAGAGGGTCCCCTTGCTGCACGCCGCCCCCTCATCCTGAGGGGCACCAGCTGCTAAAAGATCCAGAGCCAAAAGGCACAGCAAAAACCACAAGTTCATCTCTCTTCAGAAAAATCAGCTTTGACTAACAAGAACATTGGTGGCAGCTGCAGAGGTGGGGTGGGGGTGGGGGGCAAGTTATCACACCGATGCTCTGAGCACCTGGCATGCCAACCACACGTTCCTGGGGAAGGTGCAGGTAGGCAAGACTGACACAGAGCGGCCACCAGGCAGAGATGCTGATCAGGTTAAGTGAGTCAGAGCAGGGCAACCCAAGGATATACAGCATCTCTCAGGCTGGCTTACCCTTGCCAAAGCCAGCAGACAAAGAAATCAAAGAATTTCCAGGGCTGACACCCAGAGGGCACAGGCCAGGCAGACAAAGGCTATAGGACCTTCCAGTCCAGGACCAGGGAGGCGGGGGGGGGAAATCGCAGTTATCGGGCCTCCTCTCTCTGACCTTCTTTTGTGCTTGGGATAAAACTCCAGGTGATTTTCAATTGGCTGAGGACAACAACGACGGAAATTCTGCTCAAGCTGGAGGCAGTCAGAAAAAACTGGTTCATACCGGTATTGCAGAGAGCTGGGAACCATTGGGAAAGAATATGCCAGGAATGCAGCGTCCTCCTTTCCTGTAATTCACCCCCACCGCCTGCACCACCAGCACACAGCAGCTGGTGTGCAGTTCTGCTCCCCTGCAGCTTGGCCAGGCCCTCCCCCACAAGTTCCAAGCAGGAGGGGCAGGCACCTGCACTCAGGTGACTGCCAGGCCAAGGAGCCCACCCCAACAACCAGCAAGCCCCCCTTCACCAGATCTGATCACTTGGTGACAGAAAATTGTTCGTTGCACACAGTTTGCAAAACCTTTGCACTGCAACTTAAAGCAGGTAAAGTTTAATGAGGTCAGACCTCCAAAAAAGCTGATTTTAAAAAGGCTGTGAAACATTATAAAGCAATTATACTCCAATTTAAAAAAAAAAAAAAAAAGGCTGTGACAGTGAAGGTCATTTTTTGGCTTGCAGGTTCCACCAGCCCTGGGACTCTGAGCCACACTTCCCCTCCCTGCTGCACTGTTCCCCAGGGTGCCCCTTCTACCCCACCGCCCCTACACCTGTCCTAGCTTCTGCATTCATTCAGCCGTCTGCACACCCCACCCTACCCCCACCCCTGCTGCCCAGGACACTTATCTCCGAGATGTGATGCCCGAGATGTGATGCATGGCTTTGTCACTATCTGGAGAGGATTTCTCTTTGGATAATCGCAGTCCTCATGTGCACACATCTCAGCTTGACACTTTATTTACCTGTGTGCGTACCTGCTGCCAGTTCTGACTCTCTCCCTGGCAGCAGCTTCCCCGCTGCCAGAACCAAGTGTCTGCAGACCTGCTGCAGGGACAGGTGACCATGAGGCTGAAGTGACGGGTCAGTGGGGTGCCCTTCTCAAATGAAGAGAAAGCTTCAAGAAGAGGATGCCTGTGTGGTCCCACGTGCTCCCTGCACCTAGAGCTTCACAGCCTTGATACCGTGGAGGTGAGCAGTCCTGGCCCTCAGAGGAGCTGTGGGGCCGGCCACCCACCTCCCGTGAGTGGGTTTAAAGCCACCAACTTGTTGCTGAAACAACTTAAACCAAAATATGATAGATTTCAAGTACAAATAAGGATAATATTCTGGTTGAAATGAAACCAGAGTTCTTATGTTTACTTTTAGATAACTAAAGGCATGTAGGAGAAGGCAATGGCACCCCACTCCAGTACTCTTGCCTGGAAAATCCCATGGACGGAGGAGCCTGGTAGGCTGCAGTCCATGGGGTAGCTAGGAGTCAGACACGACTGAGCAGCTTCACTTTCACTTTTCACTTTCATGCATTGGAGAAGGAAATGGCAACCCACTCCAGTGTTCTTGGCTGGAGAATCCCAGGGACGGGGGAGCCTGGTGGGCTGCCGTCTATGGGGTCACACAGGGTTGGACACGACTGAAGTGATTTAGCTTAGCAAAGGCATTTAACTGTAGTACATGAAGCTTTGTTTTCAAAAGCCCTCACTCCTATACTGCTCCATAAAACCTCCAAGACTTCTTACACAGGCCTGATGGGTTTCCCCTGAAGTCACCAGTTCTCTTCTCCCCTATTAGGGGGAGCTCTTCAAAGCTCCAAACACTTCTCTAATGTCTAAGGAAGTTGGTCCGGTGCCTGGCATGTAGGAGGTGCTCAACATACCTGCTGACTTAAGGTCAGACAGGACCAGGCTCCTTCACATCCTGACAGGTGTGGTGTCAGATGCAATGTCAGGTACACTGGTAGGGCTGGTGTGATGCGAGGTGCTATGCTCAGAGGGGTATCAAAAATGGTGCCGGGGGTGTCAGCTGTGGTGCTGGGGGCGGTTTCAGATGCAGTGTTATGTGGGCTGCCCAGTACACTGTCTGGAGAGGTACCAGACATGGTATCAGGTATAATGCTAAGTGCTGTGCTTGGCGGGGTATCAGGTGCGGTGGTGGATGTGGTGTCAGCTCTAAGAACGCAGAGCATCCAGAGTCCTCATCTCAGACGAGGTGCTGACCTCAGGGAGGGTGGCAGTGCTCACCAGGGGACACGGGTGTCAGCGGCTCAGTGAGGCAAGCAGACTTTACCCTGTTGATTGTCAGCAGGTTGCAAGAGCCTCAGGGCCAAGTTCCTGACTGTGAAGGTCACAATAGAGACTTGTTCACGAAGGGTTTGGTTTTGGAGGGGTCACAAACACACTACCACAGGCCCTCTCCCCTGCTTCAAAGGCCTCCAATGTGTGTCAGATACGCGGCCCAATGCAAGTGTGTGACCTCACAGGGCCACGCACACGTTGAGCCCACAAGAGGGGGCCTGCCTGCTGCCTGCCCACTCAAGTGGGTTGGGAGCCCCAGTCCTGCCCCCTGCAGGCTGGGTAAGTGCAAGTCACTTCAGCTGTCTGTGCCTGATTCCTTGCCTATAAAAGTACAGAGCACAGACTACTTAGGAGGACAGCCCTGTTATTTGTGTAGCGTTTTACACCCTTAAAAAAAGCACCTGCAGGTATACTCATATTTGTTCAAGAAACTGACGATCAAAGCTTAACCCCAGTATTGCTAATGCTTCTTCTAGCTGCTCAATTCTGTGACTCTGGGTTCTGGACCGACCAGACTGTTTTCTCTTGTCCAAAGTCCCCTTCTGATGCCACTCCTGCTGCCACCCTGCCGTCTCCACCCTCCCTATGGAACAATCCTCACCCATCTGCATTAGGCGCCCTGGTACAGAACATGATGTCACCTAATAGCCACCACCACCCTGTGCTGGGCTCTCTGCCAAGGACCCTGACGTAGAACCAGCCCGGGCAGTGGGTGCGGGAGCCTCTGGCCACTTCTTGGATGGACCAAACCCCAGGCTCAAAGGCCATCACAACTGATAAACGAATGACTGCCAGGTCTGGACGTCAGACCCCAGCACTGTCACAAACAACTGTTTCACTGTGTTCTGATGCTGACAATGCTTTTCAACTGCCACAAACATGAGATTCAGGGGAAGAAGTGACCAAGGAAAACTTACGTGTGGCCAAATAAGGGTTTGGCGGGTTCAGGCTAATTCAGTCAAATAAATGGACAGGCAGTGGCTCCAATACTTTGGCCACCTGTTGTGAAGAGCTGACTCAGTGGAAAAGACCCCGAAGCTGGGAAAGATTGAAGGCCGAAAGAGAAGGGAACGACAGAGGAGGAGATGGTTGGATGGTTGAAAGACATGAGTTTGAGTAAGCTCTGGGAGCTGGTGATGGACAGGGAAGCCTGGCATGCTGCAGTCCATGGGGTCGCAGAGTTGGGACACACATGAGCGAATGAACTGAACTGAGTGGCTCCTGGAGCCACAGACAGTCACCTATGACTTGCTGGCTGGCCAAAAGGTGCGGCTCCTCAAGGACCCCAGTGCCCTGGAGAGAGTGGGCACCTCTCTGAGGCTGTCTGTCTCCTGAGTCATCCCACACAGGGCTCCTCCAGCTTAGAAAGTGTACATTACTTCCTAAGCACCCAGCTTTCTGTGCACACCAGCCCAGCTACCATATGGAGCCGAATAATTCATGTCTCTGCACTGGGCAGTGTCTACCACCCTCCTGGTGTGCGCCATCTGTGCTAACTGCTGGGCTCCATGCCTTTTCTGAAAACACCACGTGTGACTGTCCTAACGTCCCGACAACACGATGCCCAGGGTGAGGGGAAGAGGAGGCCCTTGGTGGACCGCCACAGAACCTTCACCAAAGGTTCGTGCTTCAGAGCTAAGCAGTCTTGAAAGACATGCACAATGCTGGGCTTCAGACCCCTCCAACCAAGGCAGGGCCTTGTTTAAACCATCCCCAGCTGAGGAAGGGCAGGGCCATGCCTCGACCCAACTCATTACCCACCACCATGTCTAGAAGGAACCAGGATCTGGGCCTGCCAGACCTGTCACCACAGAACTATTTCTATAGCTAAAACCAGGGGCTCTGCTTGGGGATTCCTCAACCACAGAAGCCAAGTGAATTGTGCTTCACTAGAGCAATGCCGTGTTTTTTTTTTTAAACCACAGTGTTGTACAGGCAAGAGAACATCTCCAGACAAGTTCTACTATCTTCTCTCTCTGTGTGCAGGTAAAATGTCAATAAACACACAGGATTAGCAAAGAAAAGCCGTCCTGACTTAGCCCTAACTGCTGATTGGGGAATGATGCATCCTGAATTCCCGCTCCAGACTAAGGGTGGGGGCCCCATCATATCATTATGGAAAGCACTGTGGTAAGCTGCCCAGTGGCCATGCGTCCTCCCAGGTCCACACAAAGGCCCCCTGCAGGGGTTGGGAGGCTCCTCCACTGGAGGTGTGTCCCCGGGGACGACCTGAGATTTGTTTGGACCACAGCCGTGGGTGCCAGTGGCAGTGTGTAAGTTCTGGGTGGGGCATTCCAAGGCCAGCAGGCTCTCCTCCCCTCCCCTCTCCTCTCAGAGATACGCTGGGGCCTTGTGAGGGGGTCGCTCTGGTCCCTGGATGATGGCAGGGCCCAGCGAATAGCTAGCACCAAACGCCAGATGTGAGGGGGTCCTTTGTGGGGCTGCAGCCTGGCTGAACCACAGCTGCACAGGAGAAAGACTTTGCTGGTGGTGTTTTGAGTTGCTAGGTTTTAGGGTTATTTATTTTATGTACACTCACAGGAACCAGATTTTTATTGCAGGAAAATATTATATGCAGGACATCTGTGACCTCTCATGAGCAGTCTTCCTGGGATTCCTCAGCAAGTGAGAGCCCATGCCCTCTGCCTGGCTGTCTGCAGCCAACAATGCATTCTGTCAACTCAGGGTTACAACTTCCGAGGGCAGCCATGCGGGACCACAGAGGGCATCTGATCCCCCACATGCCTAGTGGGCACCGAACCTGGAGGACGCAGCCCAGCCAAGCCAAGCCTCAGCCCAGAGAGAATTGTGTGTCTGCAAGTCATAACCACTTAGAAAGAAGGCCCTAAACTTACAACCTGCTTGCGGACAGCAGAGCCCAGAGCCTGGCAGACCATCAGTGGGGCCTGACACAGATGGAACAAGAAGAGCCAGTGGCCCAGAGGCTCTGAGCTGATGCTGATCACCAACCACAGCAGCTCCTTTCTGGGAAAAGCCCCAAAGGACCCCTCCCTCTGACAATGTTTCCTTCCTTCCTTCCTCAGAAAGGAGGCGCCGGGAGAGTGGCCAGGGTGGAGCTCACTGCTCCCTTCTCAGCAGCTGACCCAGCACCAAAGATGATGCTCCTTTCTTGCTCCTGGTATCCTCCTTCCCCTTGTGGTCACTCTGGATCCCTCTCTGCAGTTATTACTGACATTTAAAAACCCACTATTTTTGCTTAACATACAGTACGAAAGGGTAATCATTAAAAAGTCACGCTCCCAGAGATGCAGCATGCTTTTATTCCAAGCCCGCCTTCCTCTCGCCACAGGCTCAGCTCTGTCAGCGCCCGACGCCGTCACCCTCTTCCAACCGCGGAGGGGTCCACGCCCCCACAGCGCTTCACAAAATAAGCAAACACTCCTCTCCTTGACCCCTGGGGCCTCTCAACGCATGTCGTAGCTCAAACTTTTGGTTTTCACGTGCCTTTGGCTCCTGGCACCGAGCCTCGCAGGACCCTCTCGAGTGTTGCTGAGTGCCCCCTGAGTGTCCCTCTGCAGTGCCTTTCCTGGGCACAGGCACACTGTCCCTGGTCAGGCCCCTTCCTTACCCTTCAAAGTTCAGTATGACTGTCGCTTCCCTTCAGAAGCCGGTGGGGTTTACCCTGTGTTCTAACTGTGCTGTGCTTATAGAATTTTCACAGGCCTGAGAGCTAGAGGGCCCTGACGCTCACACCTCCTGACAGCAAACTCAGTCCTCCAAAAAAAACTATCATGAGCTGCCAACTGCCACGCATGTAAAGTGAAGGCGCTGCTTCATGACCCCTACACTTTTCAAAGGTGCAAATTTTATTTCCCTGATTGCATAAACATAAATCTTTTAAGAGTAAAACACCATACTGAAGTTAGGGAGGATATTCTTCGCAGTTTAGTCGATTTAACACAGAAAGTCACCAGGGTTGAGATTCTTCCTGATGTAGGAAGCTCAGTATGGAGGAACTTCAAAATGCAATTGAACAGCCTTGTTCACTGAAAGCCTATTAAGCATACCATGTGTATGTTTTTCTTCAAGGCCAGCAGAGAACTAGAGCGCACCACGGTTGTTTTTAAAGTGCAGCCAAGACAGTTTCAAGTGGCAGGATGAAAAGGAATGGTGTCACTGCATACTGGGGACAACGCATTTCTGTTTCTGCTTAGCTTGTCTAGTTCAATTACAGAAAATTACAGGATTGTGTTTTATGAGCAGGGAAGAAAAAAGGAGAACAGCATGGGCCTGAAAGGCGGCGTAGCCAAGCTCAATGAGGTGGGACCGAATCTGGAATTCGCACCTCGATCCCTACAGAGGTCCTGTCATGACCATGCTAGACAAGAGAGCTGTTATTACACTTGGCAGCAGGCTGGCAAAAGGCAGGAGAGGAAATGGACTCAGCAGAGGAGCAAGACAGGCTTTCAGGAAGTGGGCAGAGGTCACTCTGAAGGCCAGGGAGGCGAAGCAAGCTCTAATGGACAAAGGACAGTGTGCAGGCCCAATCAGAAGGGGCAGGGAGGGCACCACGGGGAGGAGAAGGCACAGGGCCTGAGCCTGGGTCTTCCCAGGCAGGGTTGACACCACATGATGCCTGTGGGTGGGGTCCTCTGAGGGTTCAGCAGCTCTCAATTACCTGTTTGTCTAAAACACTAACAAAGACAATGTGGCTTTGACTCTGTATTTTAGATGTAATTAAAAATAAGACGTCACAATCTGACTTATCCCCAACATGGCCAAGACCTTAATGAGGGGGGGCTTTGCATGCTGACAGAACAAGCCCGGCTGAAGGTTCCTAAAAGGGTCATGTAGTGAGCTGCACTTGACAAGGTGTTCAAGACTGAAGTGTAGAGGCTGGACTGGAGAAAACAATGGGGAAGAGACGGCTGTCCAGGAAAGGACCACACCAAAGGATAGGAAGACAAGAGTACAAAGGCAGATCCAGGGCTGATCAGGTAACTGGGCATAGAGGCGCAGGGAGTGTCCAGGGGCTTTGCACCCCTGAACTGCTTGATTACTACAAACATAACTTTCATAATTAGACACCTAGAAATAAAAGTCTTCTTTAAAAATAGAGATACGACAAAACTAAAAAGTAAATTATAAACTCAAAAATGAAATACAGACTGAGAATTAGACTAGAGTATTAGAGAATTGCCTTGCTAATTTTGTTAAGTATGGTTAAGAAACCATTCCCTTGTTAGAGTCACTCAGGTACATTTATGACAGAAATAATAATGGTTTGAGATTTGCCTTGATAAACACAAGTGGGGAGTATTTTACAAAACAAACCAACAAACAGAAAAGTAAGTAGGGAAGAAATAGATTTTTAAGAACTGGCAAGTGTAGAGAGCTACTGAAGTTGGGCACTGGGTCTCCTCGTGGAGGTTCATTTTACATTCCTGTCAACTGGGGGGCGGGGGGAAGCACAATGTTAAGAGTTGTGAGTTACATTTTATTTGGAGCAAAATGAGGACTATAGCCAGGGAGTCAGCATTTCATATAGCTCTGAGAAACTGCTCCAAGGAGGTTGAGAGGTGGTCAGTATATTTGTAATTTTGGTGAAGGGAGAGTATATGCAACCAAGCACTTATTTTTTGCAGAGGGCTGATGCTAATCTTGTGAAGGTTACTGCTAGTCATGAGGAACAGACGTCACTATGAAGGAATTTAGTGCTTTTCTAGATATGAGGAGATGAAAGAACTGGGTTCATAAAATCTTCCCTGGAAAATAATCTAACTATCTAAAGACCTGTCCTGCCAGTTTTTTCCAGAGCCCAGAGCGCCTGCTTTCTGACCTCCTCCTTGAACTCCTTTCAAGCGGTGTTGAAGGTTAGCGGCTGCAGAGGCTCATAATTTGATCTTTGGAGAGGCAGACAGCAAGTGCGAATTTGCAGTTGACACTCCTACTACATGTTTGAAAAGGTCATAAAAAGTTTAAGAAATAACAGGATAGCAGAGAGGCAGAGATGCTAAATGTGTTCTGTTTCTGCTGAAAAAAGTCCAGTCCTAGCAGTTCCCTGTGAGCCCTCTGCAAATGGAGGGAAGAGCACAGCAACTGAACCAGCTCTCGGGCAGGGAGTCTGATATCCCCTATCTGATGCAGAAATGAGAGATCAGAAATTTGATCAATCCAAATCTTAAAAGCTAATTTTCTTTATATCTCCCTAAACTATGTTTTCTAACACAAACCAAAATAAAGCATTTTTAAACAAAGTCAACAATTTCCAAGATCTTTTGAGTGTCATAGATGCCTCTGAAAATCTGAGCAAAGCTCTGGAACGTCTCCGTCAAAAAATAAGCACACATCAGTTACTGGGCCTAATTCAATGTAGAGAGGTGATCAAGTCCACTTTGCTGGGAAATCCGAGAAGGGGCACTGCCACTCTAAACATCCACTGATTTACAACATCCTGTCCCTCTCCCTCTAGGATACGCTGAGTCCCCTGGAGAACCTGACAACAGAAATCAGCAGATAAAATCTGACCCAAAGATGCCAACCTGCATGTATTCTCTTATTAAACTACAGTTCTTTTTGGAGATCCTTTACCCACACCCCTGCAGAGTCTCAAAGAGGTGCTTGCTCTGACCTGTGGAGCCCAAGGAACCAGCCCTCACTCTAGAGTCTTCCTCAGAAGGCTGCATCAGTTTTGTTAGTAGTCCTCTCACTGCGCTATCCTCACTCTCAGGACAGATGGACTCTGTGACCATTCCACCCAGCCTGAGAGCCCCCAAGTGCTTCCCAGTCATCACATGCTACCTTTCTTGATGCTATGTGATAAAAATACTTTTCAAGAATTGGTAGGGGAAAAAAAAAGAATTAGTGGAGCAAAGAGCATTTTTAGGGTGGTGAAAATACTCTGTATGATGTACTGTAATGGTGAGACATGTCATTATGTATTTGTCCAAAACCACAAATGCATACCACCAAGAGTGAACCCTAATGTAGACTATGGGCTTTGGGTGATGATGACATGTCAGCGCAGGTTCATCAATTATAACAAACGTTGTAAGTTTGGTGGGGAATATTGATGGTGTGGGAGGCTGCATGTATAGAGGCAAGGAGTATACGGCAAATCTCTGTACCTACCCCTCAATTTTGCTGTAAACCTAAAACTCCTCTAAAGAGTAAATCTTAAAAAAAATTTTTAAGCAATAATAATGATAATGATATTAACACAAATACTAATAATGGTGACAGTCCCTGTGATGGTTTCAGCTCCACTTTTCAGAGCTCTGCACCAGACAGTGGTGTGCTTCTTCACTGCAACCCATTCCCATGACGCATCCACACACAGACACCCCCAAGCCTAGATCCATATTACCTTGTAAGAGCTCATTCTGGTGCTATTCCCCCCTAAACCAAATAGAACTTAAGAAAACTTGTTTGGTTCTACAAAGAGGTTATATCTGAGAAAAGGAAGGTGAGGAACAGCCTGGACATGAGACGGAGTCTGATTCCAAAACCTCTGGGCTAAGTTTATTTGAAAGAGAACCTTGTAGCAACTGTCCTCAGAAACTGCTAATATCTGACATTACTGGCAGGGCCAGTTTTATACAGAACGTCTTTCTGGGTGGTCCATTTGTCTACCGTCTTGGGAGACACACCCCAGATCTCCTCCCATAGAAAACCAGATCTCACGTTGCTCAAGGAGCAATGCAGCTTCCAGGTTGCCAAGAAAACAGGGAAGAGAAAGACCTGGCTAGGTGTCCTCCTTTGCTGGGCAAGGAGGTTCAGACCAAGAGGTGGCATTCCTGATAAAACAGGGCTAGGGGTTCCCACAGTCACACAGACATATGCAATCCTAAATGTCACTAACACTTCAGGGTAAAGGGTAAAGATTATACAAAGGCCTTACAGAAGCAGGCTGCTTTTTGAAGACAAATCCCTAAAATTCACAAGGAAGGAAGAGGCCAGATCAACAGAGATGGCAGCCAGCCTCTGATGGGCACTTCCTCTATGTAGACCCTGAGCACCTCGCATATACTGTCTCCTCAGATCTTCCCACACCCTGCAAATGGGCCACAAGGAGCTGAGCAGCTTGGGGACCCATCCTCCAGCGCCTGCACTGGGCCAGCTGCATGACCTGAAAGCCAAGAAACAGTTATCAAAACTCATAAATATCACTGGGCAAAATGCTCTGAAGAAGTTCTGCCACGAGGCATGCTCTGCATCAAGTAAACACATGAAGGGAGAGGTTCTAAAGAATAGCCTCATACGTCAACACGGAGAAATTAGAAGGAAGCCTTCACAGAATTTACTTTCAAATACAGGAGAGGGACATGAACGTGCTGATCTAAAATGTCATTTGTAGAGAAATCACATGAGATGGTTTTCAGGTGATCCGAGGACAGTGGGATGGAGGAGCTTCCTGAAGGTCCTTTCTTCCGTGTGCTTCCGCTGTCCTGCAGCAGCATTGGTGACGTCCTGGGAGCGGAGCAAGTGCTTCGTCACCTCCGTGGGGGTTTAACATGTTGGCTGTCCCAGGAAGCAAGGCCTTGAGCACGCCGCACATGGAGAGAGGGAAATGCCCCTCCAGAGAAGGTGGTTCCTGTTGGGCCTGGGCTGACGGTCGAGTTGGGCTGATGCAAAGAACTCGAGCTGGTGGGGCTTCTAGCCGCCTGCCTAACTTCCTTCTTGAGGGTCCTCAGAACACATGCACTTACCTGGACGGCCAGCCACCACCGGCCAAGACTCCAAACACGGACACCTGCTCCTTTGAGCCTTACCTTGTGTACACTTTTGGGGTTTTCCAACCAAGCATAGTACATTTCCTCCACATAGTTCGAACTAGTCCCGCTGAGGAAAGGCTCCGCAGCAACGGGGGCAGTATAGCACCGTATCTGCCCAAACGTCCTAGCTGCTGCTGGTCTGTTTTGTGAAAATGTCTTCACAGTCTGGGAAGCCGTTAACGGCCTCAACTTAGCAGCACAAGTCCTTAAGTGAAACATTCTTGTCCTGAAGTCTCTCACGACTGTCTGCACCAAAGAAAAGAAAGAGAAGTTAGAAAGCGCATTTTAGCAGACAAGGCTACTAGGGGGAAACCCTCTCAGACTTTGGCTGGAGGAGAAAGAGTCTGTAAATGCATGTGTGGCTACGTGTTCTGCTTCAGAGAGCATGGCAGAGCATGAGGTAGTCAAGCGGACCAACCTTCTACATGCAGGGCCTGCACTCAACATGGGGAGCTAAGAGCACAGCTGCAGAGGTCATGGTCTGCACTTGCAAGTTTTGATCCAGTTTGAGGGCTATGAGATATCATGACAGGGGTGCTTCCCTGATGGCTCGGCAGTAAAAAACCTGCCTGCAATGTAGGAGATGCACGTTCAGAAGTCAGGGAGATCTCCTGGAGTAGGAAATGGCATCCCACTCTAGTATTTTTGCCTGGGAAATCCCATGGACAGAGGAGACTGGTAGATCCCTACAGTCCCTGGGGGTCGCAAAGAATTAAGACACAACTAAGCACATGTAAGTTTATACGTTGTGTAAAACAACTATAGGAAAAGGCAACAAGGGTGAATTAAGGATTAGGTTAGTATTAACTGCAAAAGGAGAAATACTTTCTAATCTATCCAGAGATTACCGAGCCCTGTTGGACTTTTGGTATTCTAGAGAACACAGAGACACTGGGAAAATATTTTGCTCACCCTCAAATAAATTATCTTTGAGCAGAAGAAAAAAATATACTAAAAATAATTACAGCAAAAGCACTGAGCACCTGAGAGGCACAGAAAATACCAACAAAACTCCCTGGGAGAACCCACTTCTCCTAAGTGCTTCTTTCCAGCAGGCAGGAAAGTTTGGGGAAGGGCACAGACAATAGGGACGACTTCGCTCTGAAGAGGAGGGGAAGGCAGGGATTCTACATATAAGAATCAGTAGGAAGAAAAATCAGAGAGATGGAAAAGTTTGAAGAACACAGGGGAGGAGCAAGAACTGTCTTGGCCAGCAGGAGGAATGGATTAGCTGGACGGCCAAGGGCCTGGATGCCACGTTTCCAAAAACTGGAGCCAGGAGAGGGCCAACAAGGGAGGCAGGGGGCTCTGCAAGACAAAGGCATGGACAGCAATGACCACAGAAGAGTCTGCCTACCTTGCTCCACTCTACAGTCAGTAGCTTGACCTGTTAGGTCTCTTCCAAATCCACCAACTCCTTCAAGGCACGTGTTAGCTCTTCTGCTTTATAGGTCACCTTTCTGAGTTTGTTTACATTTTCCCCAAGGTTGAATGGACCTTGAGTTTGATGGCTGTAATTTTACTAATCTAATATATAACTCTAACTACACTATCCACTTTACAAAAGCAGCTGATGCACCCACTAGACTATGAAAGAGTTTAGACTGTCTGGGTTGGGAAGGTCCCCTGGAGGAGGGCACGGAACCCACTCCAGTATTCTTCCTGGAGAATCCCCATGGGCAGAGGAGCCTGGCGAGGCTACAGTCCATAGGGTCGCACAGAGTTGGACATGAATGAAGTGACTAAGCAGCTGCAGTGGAGGGTCTTGAACCACTTCCAATCATGGGTAAGCAGTCAGATGCCTCTGGAAGGGGACAAGGATACTGTGCTGCTTCTCTTTCCATAAAAATCCCAGCTGCCCAGTGGTCTCTTCCAATCATAGCAAAAGAGGCTGGGGAAGGGGAGGGGAGCCACTGGGCAGAAGTGAGGCTCACCACAGCCCTCTGCCCTGGGAAGTGGTGACTGATAGTCTAACAAATGGTTGGCCTTAAAGCAAGTGCCCTGGCTGTAAAGTGGGAATTACACCCCACCTTCATTCCTGCCTGAAGGAAATCCAAGCTCTGAGACAGGCTGAGAATTACCCAGAAATAAATGTTACATAAACTATCCTCTACACCGTTTGTAAGAACCCCTTCTCTTGACCCAAATATGATCAGGATATGCATAAAGGACTCTGGCCTGTTTGGCTGCTTGGAAAAGACAGGTCAGCAAAAGCAGAATTTAAAAGCTAAACAACAAACAACAACTTGCCACTTAAAAAATGCTATCTTTAGGATGCTATCTTAACTCCTTTTTTAAAAAAACCCTTAAGTAACTTCAGTAGTTCTTTCTACTGCCAACTCTGTTCCAATTTTCTCAGCTATTAAGTTGAAGGCAGACAAAAAGCTATCAAAGACACTGATGGCAAAAATACTATTACTGTTGCTTTCCACGTTAATTTTTTTTTTTCCACGTTAATTTTTAAAAAACTCAGGCCGACACTCATCTCTTTCCTCCAATGTCATTATTATCCAGGCAGCTTGAAACACTCTGAGTTGGGAGTTTTCTCCTAGAACACAGCAGTATCATCACCTCCATTAACAGTCATTATTCAGTTGCTGTAATACCCAATTAACAGGCACCACACCGACAAGTACAAAACTGTTCACTTCATCTCTTCTTCCTAAAGCAGTCCTTCCAATATGATACAGTAAACAAACCACATTACCAAGTTCTACAGTCATAAAATCTGACAAACAGCTCAGTGCTGCCCAGCACAATTACTAACTAACAATCTTCAAACTTCCCTTAAGATGACTCATAGGAAAACTTTGCCTTCAGCAGACAGCTCAACATCTCCCTGCCTCCACCCCAGGATGACCAGGAACAGCTGTTCCCTATCTGCAATCTGAGAGACCCACAGAGCAGACACCAGGTATACATTTCAGATTCTGGAAGGTTCAGATTCCATCCTTCCAATTCCAGAGTCAACATTAAGAATAGTGCATTTCTGGTAGGAATGCTGAACCGTTCAAACCCTTTCATGAAAGCTTTGGGTTGTCAAAAAAGTCCAAGTGTTCTGACTTGTGGTTGAGAACAATATTTCTACTTGATAGGGGTGCCAAATATTCTTAGTGGGGAAAGAACAGTCTTTTCAACAGATGGTGCCAGGGCAACTAGAGATCCACATGTGAAAAATGATTTTGGACCCCTGTCTTACACCATACACAAAATTAACTCAAAATGGATCAAAGACCTAAATCCAAGAGCTGGCACTGTAAGACTCTTATAAGGTTTCTAACTTCCAAAATGGAGTAAATCTTCAGAACCTTGAGTCAAACAATGTGTCTTAGGACACCAAAAGTACAAACAACAACAAACTGGACTTCATCAAAATAAAAACTTCAGTGCTTCAAAGTGAAAGTCACTCAGTAGTGTACAACTCTTTGTGACCCCATGGACTATACAGTCCATGGAATTCTCCAGGCCAAAATAGTGGAGTGGGTAGCCTTTTCTTTCTCCAGGGGATATTCCCAACCCAGGAATCAAACACAGGTCTCCTGCATTGCAGGCAGATTCTCTACCAGCTGAGCCAGAAGGGAAGCGCTCAGTGTTTCAAAAGACACCATCAAAAAAGGCAGTCTAAAAAGGAATATATGCAAATTATATAGCTAGTAAGGTACATGCATGCAGAATATAAAGAACTCATGACTCAAAAATGTAAATATAAATCTATAGTGAAAAGTAACCCAATCAAAAAAACTACCAAAGGAAACAAATAGACATTTTTCCAAAGAAGACACACAAACGACCAGTAAAAATGTTAAAACATACCCAAAATCATTAGTCATAAGGCAAAAAAATTTGCAAATCAAAATCACAACAAGATAGGACTTCAGACCCACTAGACTGGATTATAATCAATACAAGCAAGTGTTGGAGAGAACAGGAAGAATTAGAACCCTCATACAGTCCGGGTAGGAGTGTAAACTGGAAAAAAGTGCAGCCACTTTGGAAAACAGTTTCTCAAAAAGTTAAACACAGAATTACTATGTGGCTCAGCAACTCCACTCCTAGGTACACAACCAAGAAAAACAAAAACATATGTCCACACAAGCCCTTGTACACAGATGTTCACTGCAGCATTATTCATACTAGCCAAAAAGTGGAAAAACTCAGAATGTGATAGAGCCATACTATAGAACTAAGCCATAATAGAACTAATAAAAAGGAATGAAATACCAATACATCCTGCAACACAAATGACCTTTGAATATATTAAGTGAAAACAGTCATTCACACAAAAAAACCACAATATTACACGACTTCATGTATATGAAATGTTCAGAACAAGCAAATCGATACAGACATAAAGCCCAGGGTTGGGGGCAGTAAGTATCTGATAGAGGACGACTAGTGGGTATGGGCTTTTTGCATTGACAGGTGGATTTTTTACCACTGAGCCACCAGGGAAGCCCAGGTATGGGTTTTTTGGGGGCAGGGGGAGATGAAAATATTCTAAAACTAGATTATGCTGATGGCTTCACGACCTTCTGGTATACTGTAAGACATTAAACTGTACAGTTTAAATGGGTGAATTATATGGTATATGAATTATACCTCTATAAAGTTTTTTTCTTTTAATCTTTGTCAACAAATATGCCCAACCCTAAACTTCATTGGTTTTTTTTTTGCTACACAGAATGGCATGCGAGATCCTAGTTCCCCGACCAGGGATTGAACCTGTGCCCCTCTCCACCTCCATGCAATAGAAGTGTGAAGCCCCAACTGCTGGACCACCAGGGAAACCCCTCAATAAAGCTGTTTTTTAAAAAGTCTAAGAAGAAACACGAATCTATCAATATCAATAAAGTACCCAAAGTGACACTCTGTAACCATTAATTTCAAGACACAAGTATATAAATCTATACATTTGAGGAAAATAACATTTAAAAAAAAAAGCAAAAACTAAAGCAAAACTTGTTTTTAAGGGTTAAGTGCTCTGCTTTTAGGAAAATAAAACAGAATTTTATCTGTGCCTAAACATTCCCCAGTCAGGCAGCACACACTTTACCCAAGGTCACCTCCCCATTCACAGGATGGGGAGATAAACTGACTCCTGACGTCTATGACCGTCATGCTGGCTAGGCAGGGGAGTAATTAGAGGTAAAAACAGCTTGGACAGTTTCTCAGGACATGAATCTTTGAGGGAAAAGCACATGCATAGTTAAATGGTTGTTACCATTGTGTGTTGCCTGTGAACCATTTAAAAAGAACAACTTACCTTGAAAGGTGGTTATTTTGGGGGGGTGTTTCAGACTCAAGATTCTCATGACAAGTCAAGAAAACAATGCTTGCTACATACCCACAGCTGTTACTCCATTATTCTAGCTTTAGCAGTGATACAAAGACATTAGGTACAGAGAGCACAAATACCAATTCTCTCTTACTGGCTGAGAATCTAAGGAGAACTCAACATCTTTCACTTGTGATGCCTCATCAAACATAAACTGAGAGAGGGAAGAAGTGCAGGTTACTCTTAAAGTGCAAAGGTATTCTGCCATCATTAGATGAAAGTGGTGGCTGAGCCTGCAGGGCAAACAAGCAGAATGACCCTTACTGTGTGAGCCTTAAATGTGTCACCTGATCTATGGTTAGTTTCCTCTGCCATAAGGTGCAGGGAACAATCACTCCTGCTTTCTCAATGTCTTTTGTAACTATGATACAAAAATGAAAGAATTTTACACACTTAAATACTTTTATGACTAAAGGACAATTTACCAGAAAAACAAAAAACCAACCAACCAGCCAAATAAACAAACAAAAAACAAGAAAAGCAACCCCACAGCTAATGCTATCTCTTAAAAAAGCTGAAGTTTCCAAGGCAAACCAAAACAGAAATAAATTTGGAGTGGGTAACTGACCAGACTGTTAGGAAGCACTTCCACCTCTGAACCAGGAACCCTAAACAAGCTTCAGTGCACAGGTATGAAGACTGATCTGTCCTTCCCCAGACTGACACTCTTACCAGAGGTGCCCTGACTGTGGTGGTGCATGGTATAGGTAAGCTAGCATTTTTTAAAGGTGTTGGTTAAAGTGTAAATTATTAAAAATTTTATGAAAAGCAAGGGCAGTTGTCAATATTTATTAAAAACTTAAAAAGCATACACAGAACTTCTGTTTCCCACCACATGCAGCTAAAAATAAGAGATGTTTCATTTAAAAAAAAACAAACAAACACGATTCTGAAATGTGGAGAGGAGACAGACTGGGAAGGGACCTTGGGGCCCAGAAGACTCAGAATTGAGTTCTCCTTTTCTTTTTCCCTCATATATTCCAGGCTAGGTGCTGAAGAAGTTGGCAACCCAGAAACACCAACTACTGTAGACTCAAAAAAAGCTGCAACATAAGTCTGCCCTCTCAGGCCAGAGGACTGAGAATGGGGCAGTCTAGCAGGACAGAATATTTTTGTGCAACCAACCCCACAGAAAACATGGTGGCCCGCTCCCACTCCATCTGGTAGTATCAGAGGAGATCAGCGACTTTCATCCCCACCAGTGATAATGACCCCCTCCCCTCAACAACATTAGTAGAGGCCAGAAGGGAGCATGGATTTTACTGCCCAGCAGCACAAGGCAGGGTGGAATCTCCCTTCCCAGGCAGGGTGGAATCACAAAGGTCTAACTAAGAAATTACACCCACACAGCAGTGACAAGGAATCCCTACCCACAGATACCAAGGAGGCCAGGTGAGGCGCCTCCACCTCCACCCAGTGATAACCAGGCAGCACCTCCTATCCCCCGCCAGCAGTGTCAGAAGCCTGTTCTGTTGTGCTCACCAACATTAAGATGACACACATTAGAATTATGTGGTAAAGTTTTAAAAGAGCCAGCATCAATATGCTTCCATAAGCAACTATCAACATGCTTGAAACAAATGTAAATAGCCTCAGTAAAGAAAGAGAAGAACCAAATGGAAACTTCAGAACTGAAAATTACAATAACTAGCATAAAAAACTTGATAAATAAGTTAAACTAAAGAAAGAAGAAACAATGAACATGAACAAACATGAACAAAAGGAATTTCCCATCCTGAACAAGAGGAAATAGACTGGGGGGAAAAAACCAGGGCCTCAGGGACATGTGGGACTATAACAAAAGACCTAATGCTGCATATAAATGTCATCAGAATCTTAGGAGGAGCAGAAAGGGGAAGGGGCTGAAAATGTATTCAAAAAAAT
Source organism: Cervus elaphus (assembly GCF_910594005.1). Classification (NCBI taxonomy): domain Eukaryota; kingdom Metazoa; phylum Chordata; class Mammalia; order Artiodactyla; family Cervidae; genus Cervus; species Cervus elaphus. Next base: position 84,011,930 of record NC_057832.1, read on the forward strand.
AATGGCTGAAAACTTTCCAAATTTAGCAGAAGACATAAACTTACAGATTCAAGAAGCTGAGAGAACCCCAAACAAAATAAACCCAAAGAAATATATTCCACGATACATCATAAGCTTTTGAAAACTACAAACAACTGAAATAGTATATTTCTCACCAGAAACTACGGAGGCCAAGAGAAAGTGGCCCACTTTTCAAGTGCTGAAAGAAAATAACTGTCAATCCAGAGTCCTATATCCAGCAAAAACATCCTTCAGGAAAAAGGGGGGAAATAAAGATCTTAGATGAAGAAAAACTTTGCTGGCAGAAGATTTATCTTAAATGAATGGCTAAATGAAATCCTGTAAACAGAAAGTAAATGATAAAAGGGAAACTTGTAATATCATGAAGAAAGAACAAGAACACAATATAGGTAAATATAATTTCTTTTCCTCTAGAATCTTGTAAATGATGTGTGATGGATGAAGCAAAAATTACTACACATCTAATGTGGTTCTAACGTTGTGTCTGTAGAAGAATTATTTAAGACAATTTTAAGTGGAGTAGGATAAAATGATGTAAAGAGAGATATGGTTTTTATATTTCACTTAAAATGATAAAATGACACTAGTAGACTGTGATAAATTATGTACATACAATGCACTACCTAAAAATCCACTAAAAAAAGCTACACAGATACACTAAAACACACTACATGTAATTAAAAGTGGAATTTTTAAAAATGTGTTCAAGTTAAAAAAAAAAAGAAAAATGTGTTCAAGTAACCCACAAAGGGGCAAGAAAAAGAAAGCAGAGGAACAAAAGAAAATAAAGAATAAAATAGCATACATAACTCCTAACATATCAATTATTACACTAAATGTAAATGATCTAAATACACCAGTTAGAGATAGGCAGAATGGATAAAACAATAGGATCCAATAATATAAGAAATTTCAAATGTAACAATACAGGAAGGTTGGGAGTGAAAGGACGAAAAATTATGTATCATACAAACATTAAGCAAATGAAAGCAGGAGTTTATTTTGTCATCTAATAATAATCTATTATCAGACAAAATAGATATCAAAGAAAATTACCAGAGACACTAATGACAAAAGATTAATCTACCAAGAAAATATAGCAATCTAAATATGTATGTACCAAACAACATAACTGCAAAATATGTGAATCAAACTAATAAAAGTGAGTGGAGGAAAAAAACAAATTTAAATTATAGTTGGAAACTCCTCTTTTTTTTTTTTTTCAACCCCTCTTTCAACAAGAGACAGAAAAGCTACATATGAGGTCAGCAAAGAAACCAAGAATCTCAAAAGTACAAACTACTACAACTTATCCAGTTTGAAATAGCTATTCAAGAAATTTCATGTGTAATTTAAAAGCTCCTGAGAAAGCAGACTCCGGGAAATTTCCTGGCATTCCAGGACTGGTTAGGACTTTTTACTTCCACTGCTGGGGGCATGGGTTCAACCCCTGGTTGGAAACTTAGATCCACATGTGGCAATGCCAAAAACAAAACAAAACAAAAAACAATGCAATCTACTATACTGACAGGCTCGAAAAGAAAAACTACATGCTCATATCAATAGATGCAGATAAGGGACTTGACAAAATTCAACCACCATGATAAAAACTCTCAGAAAACTAGGAATAAAAGGGAACTTTAACTTGATAGTAAGCCTCCACAAAAGCCTACAGCTAATACACCCTACTTAATGGTGAAAGAGTGACTGCATCTTTTTAAAACTGGGAGCAATGTAAGGATGTCTACTTTCATCTCTACTATTCAACATAGTACTGAGAGCTGTAGCCAGTGCAATAAGCCAAAAAAAAAAAGGAACTAAAAGGCATACAGATCAGACAGCAAGAAATAAAACTACTACTACTTGCAGATCACATAATCGATTATCTATGTACAAAACATTAAGGAACCTACAAAAACATTTATAGAATAAGTGTATTTGCAGGGTCACAGGATACAAGATCAATATATAAAAACCAACTGTATCTCTACAAACTATCAATGGACACATGAAAAAGAATTTTTAAAAAGGAAACAGTATAAGTCTAACAAAACATGTACAAGGCTTGTATGCTAAAAACTACAAAATACCAATGAACAAAATAAAAAAACCTAAATAAATGAGAAACATACCTTGTTCATGGACTGGAAGATTATCTCTAAATTGTTACACAACTTTAGCACAATTCCTATCAAAATCTCAGTAAGAATTTCTGTAGATAGACGTAAGATTATTCTAAAATTTATAGGCGAAGGCAAAGAAATTAGATTAGCTGAAACAATAGTAGTGGAAAGAACCAATTTACTTAATTCCAAAATTTATTATGTAGCTTCAATAATCATATTGTATAGTACTGATGGTGAGACAGACAAAAAGACTGATGAAACACAACAGAGAACTCTAAAACAGACCTGTACAAGCACAACCAACTGATATTTGGCAAAAATGTAAACGCAATTCAATGGAGGAAGAACAGTCTTCTCAACAAATGCTGCTAGTTGGATATCTATAGTGGAAGGAAAAAGAAAAAAAAAAGAATAAAAGGAAAAGAAAGAAATCACTCAAGCCATAATTCATACCTTATATAGAAATTAACTTGAAGTGGATTATAATTTACATGTACAACACAAAACTATAAAACTTATAGAGAAATATGTAATAGAAAGAGAGCTAGGTGGAATCTTTAACTTGCTACTAAAAGCACAACCCAGAAAAGACAAAGTTCATAAACAGGACTTGACCAAAATTAGAAGTTTTTGCTCTCCAAAAGAGCCCATTAAGAAGATGAAAAGACAAGTTACAGACAGGAGAAGATATCTGTAAACCACATATCCAACAAAGGACTAGAATGCTTAAGAAATTCTCAAAATGAAACATTAAAAACTGCAAATGATCCAATTACAAAATGGGCAAAAGATATGAATAGGTATTTCACTGAAGAGGCAAATAAACACATAAAAAGACATTCAGTATCACTAGCCATCAAGGAAATGCAAATTAAAACCACAATCACTATGCATCTATTAGAATGGCTAAAAATTTTTAAATGGTATTAAATGCTACCAAGAATATGGAGTAAGTGGGTCACAAATACATTATTGGTGGGAATGTAAAAGAAAAGTCTGAAATAGAATGTAATAGAAAAGTCTGTCTACTTTAGAAAAAACTAAACATGAAACCACCCTATGACCTAGTGATTACACTCCTGGGAATTTTTCCTCAGAGAAATGAAAACTTCTGTTCACAAAACAACCTGTATACATACCCCATATAAAAGTGCTATGTGGGGCTGTTCAACACAAGCTTAATTATGTACTTTTGTGAATGAGAGTTGGCATGTCAAATGCATCCTCTAGAAAAATAACCGGTGTAATATTAAGACCTGTTTTCTAAAGTTGATACCGTGGGTTATTTTTGTGAACAGTCTGATGTTTGGGGCCTTTTTTTTTTTTTCTCAAAATAAAGTCCTTATTAAACCAGGAATTAAAAAAATAAAAATAAAAAAACAGGAATTTGAAGGAAGAAGAAACCCTAAAAACCTGTATATAAATGTTTATAACAGCTTAACAGTCAAAGAATGGAAACCACCGAGATGTCCTTTAATGACTGGAGACTTAAATCAACTGTGGTACACCAATAGCCTGGTACATCAACAGCATCAAAAGCATAAAAATGAACAAAACTACTGATATAGGCAACAACCTGCATGCATTTTCAGAGAATTATGCTTAGTGAAAAAAGCCAACCCTAAAAGGTTACATACTGTACGATTCTCCTTATGTAACATTCCTGACATGTCAAAATTATAGAAATGGAAAACAGATTAGTGGTTGCCAGGAGCTGAGGAATTGCAAGCAGGATGGAAGTGGGTACAGCCATAACAAGATAACAGGAGGGACCCTTGGCATAATGGAAAGGTTCTCTATCTTGACTGTTAATCAATGTCAATACCTGGTTGTGTACTGTAGTTTTTGTAAAAATGTTATTTGAGAAAATGGGTAAAGGGTCATTGAGATCTCTCTGTAGTATTTGTTATAATTGCATATAATAGATTTGCATGTACAATTTCTCAAAATTACAGAATTCTAGAATTTCTCAATAATTGTACAATTATTCCAAAATAAAACTATCTAAAAATTTTAAAGATGGTACAGTACTTTTCTCAAATGGGGCAGTGAGGAGTAAGACTAATTAAAAGCAGATCTGATATACATAGATATATATGCAAGATACACATATAGCATGGTAAATATTTCACATTTAATAAGCTGTATGTTCAAATTTAACTGAAATCAACAGAAATTAATGCATTTCTGAAATCAGTCTTTAAAAGTAACTAAATTTCGGTGATGGCTGCATACTATGAATACACTACAAACTAGTGAATTGTATACTTGAAAGAGTGAACAGTATGGTACAAGAATTATATCTCAATAAAGCTGTTAAAGAAAAAAAAAAGGTACTTCAAATGTGGAAAATGCTCTTCAAAATTTTATCAGGATACTCTAATCTTTCTTCAACTTTCTAAGATCAGCTAATTTGCAAAGCTAGAATAGTATTATACATTTTCAGACAGTGAGGGTCTTGCACAAAAAACTGCAGTTTGACTCTTGCACCTCTTGTCACAGTGCAAACAAGACTTCATCCAGGCCATTTATCCTAAAGCTGCTCAGAGCAGTAAACCTGGGAGTCAGCCTCTAGTCCCTGCTTCAAAGTACAGGTAAAACCAAGCGGAGAAACCCCAGGACAAAACAAGAGTTCACACCTCAGGTCTGAGTCATCTCTCCTCCGTTATGGGTGAAGGGCAGAGAGAGCAAGTTCTTGTCTGGACTCATGTCTCGCCACCAGTTTTCTACTAAGCTTTGGGACACAACTACACTGACATCAGGTAGCTTTGCGAAAGGGAAAAGGTACACTAGTGTGTTCCTCAAGGAAACGCGCTTCATCTCAACATGAGCTACCATATCCCTGCAAGAAAGAAGCGTACTGAATACAGTAGGGTACTGCAAGCTAGTCTACCCATTAAGGGTGTTGCCCCCCAAGAGTTCACAGGGAGGATGGGTGCTGTGGGTACTAAGCATGGAGGGCTCCTGAGTATATGGGCACTGAGCACGCGTGCAGCAGAGTAACCCATCCATTAGGGGTGTCACCCTTTAGAGCACAGAGAATGGAAACGATGAGTGCCGAGTACAGTCAAGGTACTGAAGAGAGTGGAGGTACCAAGTGCTGGAGGGTAATTCACTCAAGGGTTCACCCCAGAAGAGCGCAGGGAGGATGGGTATGGGGGTACTGAATACACAGGATAGATACTGTGGGGTAATCCGCTCCTCAAGGGCGTCACCTCAAGGAACACAGGAAGGATTAGTACTACGGGCACTGAAGACAGAGGGGTACTGCAGAGTAATCTGTTTCTCAAGGGGTCGTCCCAGGGGCGAAGGGTCAGTGCGGACAGAAGCCGACCAGCGGCTTCGCGCTCTGGGAAAAACGAATGCCCACAATTCACAGCCGGTTCGTCAAGGGCGCGCCACCCTTCCAGCCGTCCAGGCGGGGAGAGGACACAGCCTGATGACTCCCACGTGATGCCTCCTCGACCTTGGGGGTCACCCTGGCCGCTGCGCCCGTTCCCTCACATCCGCCGCGCAGCCCACCCCCCTGCCCATTACAGCCAATGGCTTGCCGCTCCGCGCCCCGCGCGACCTCTGCGCACGCCCGCACCCGCCAATCTCCGCCCGCCAGGAGGCGCCCCCCGCACCATTGGCTGCCACGTCCGTCTGTCAGGCTCCGTCCCACCCACCTCCCCCCGTCAGCCCCGCTCCAGCCAGCTCCACTCCCTGTCACCGGGGCGGCGGCGCTAACGAGGGCGCGGTGGCCCTGCCCCATGCCAAGACCCTCGCCGCCTGCCTGACCGGAGCGGAGCCTCCCAAATCCTGCTGGACCCGGCGGCTGCGCAAGCCTACCTGTCTCCGGCTCAGCTCCACCCGAATGAGGCGCCGACACCCCACTCCGGGGCACCAAACTCTCGGCCCCGCCTCAGCGTGTGGCGTCAGCACGCCGCCCCTCCCTGAGACGAGTGGGGCCGCCCCTACCTCGTGAGCGGGGCCTTGACGTCACAGAGTCGCGCCCACATCTCCTGTGGCGCCGTCTTGGGGTGATAGTGTTAGCTTAGAGGTTGTGGCTTGCTTTTGGCATGTCCGGTCCTGACCGGCTTGCGTGACAGTTCTGAAAGGGGGTGTGCGTGTTGCTAAGTACTGTCTCCTGCAGTAGGCTGTCAGGAGTCCTTTGATGGAGAACTGACCTGGTGTGTGCTGTCAGAAGCAAACCTTGGTCGGCAGTGCGCGCTCGAGGCGCCGCAGGCAGTGACCGTGGAGTGAGAACCAGGAAGTCCTAACCCTGACACTAGGTTTTCCCAAAGTAGGCAACGGGCCTGCGGGAGCCTTCACTTGGTGCATGGATGGTTTATTATGCTGTTTCATCGAATACCAAGTGGCCATCCGCTTTTAGAGGTTATTTTACTTACTGCTGAGAAAGGGGGGAAAAAAACCACTTTTACTAGGACACCTCAATCGTAGATACAGCACTGTTTTCAAAATGTGGAGGACAAAAATCTTAATTTTGTTGAAATATGGTAAGTTGTAAGCAATCACATACTGAGAAAGTCCTTTCAGTTCTTCAGTCTTTATTAGCAAGGGAAAAGCATCATTTAATGCTAAAGTGTCTTTAATTCCACTTTTTCTTCTTTCCCTTTTCTGACCAAGATAAGACTTAGGCTTAGGTGGACAATAATAAAGGTAGAAGTTACTTGGTCTTCCTGACTTGTGACAGGTTATCTTTGAGATATATGGCAAGTAATAGGTTTTCTGATTTACTGTAATGCTAAAATGTTTTATTTTGTAATAAAAATTTCCATTTTAAGACTATGTTCAGTTCAGTCGCTCAGTCATGTCCGACTCTTTGCAGCCCCATGAGTCGCAGCACGCCAGGCCTCCCTGTCCATCACCAACTCCCCGAGTCTACCCAAACCCATGCCCATCGAGTCGGTGATGCCATCCAGCCATCTCATCCTCTGTCGTCCCCTTCTCCTCCTGCCCCCAGTGCCTCCCAGCATCAGGGTCTTTTCTAATGAGTCAACTCTTCACATGAGGTGGCCAAAGTATTGGAGTTTCAGCTTCAGCATCAGTCCTTCCAATGAACACCCAGGACTGATCTCCTTTAGGATGGACTGGTTGGATCTCCTTGCAGCCCAAGGGACTCTCAAGAGTCCTCTCCAACACCATAGTTCAAAAGCATCACTTTTTCGGCTCTCAGCTTTCTTCACAGTCCAACTCTCACATCCATGACCACTGGAAAAACCATAGCCTTGACCAGACGGACCTTTGTTGGCAAAGTAATGTCTGCTTTTTAATATGCTATCTATATTAACTAGATACTAGTATGGGAAAGTGGCATCCAAATGACTGACAGTAGGGAAAGGCTGTTCCACACTGTCTTGAATTGTTCCTCCGTGTTTATTCCCCACAACTTAAAGGCAAGGACTGTGTCATGTGGCATAGCCGGGGATAGTGAGGTGACAAAGGGCAGTCATCTGGTCATAGGGATCTCACCTTGAAAGATCCATAGAGGACACAAGTGTATGAATCTGGGCCGAAATTCTGACAGAATTTGCCACCTGCTGGCAAGTGTGATACAGACTTGTAGCAATTTCTAAATTTCTCAAGTGAAGTGAGTGAAAGTCGCTCAGTCCTGCCTGACTCTTTGGGACCCCATGGACTATACAATCCATGGAATTCTCCAGGCCAGAATACTGGAGTAGGTAGCCTTTCCCTTCTCCAGGGGATCTTCCCAACCCAGGAATCTAACCCAGGTCTCCCGCATTACAGGCCAATTCTTTACCAGCTGAGTCACCAGGGAAGCCCACATTTCTAAAATGGAAAGGCAAAGTAGAGGTGGGGTTTTTTTTTTTCTTTTGTTTTTTAAGTAGGAAGTAAAGGACTGAACTGAATTGAACTGAAAGGGGCTTCCCTGCAGCTCATTAGTAAAGAATGAGCTTATTGCTCCTGCAATGCAGGAGCCTCCGGTTCTATCCCTGGGTCAGGAAGATCTGCTGGAGGAGGAAATGGTAGGAGGAAATGGTAACCCACTCCGGTATTCTTGCCTGAAAAATCCCATAAACTAGAGAAGCCTGGTGGGCTGCATTTCAAAGGGTTGCAAAGAGATGGATACAACTGAGTGACTGAACACACACATACATAAATGCTTGTGAGAACAAAGTTAGGCTGATATGTGTTCTGTGGATTTAAAGACTAGCAGAGGGAATCCCTGGTGGTCCAGTGGCTAAGACTCTGCGCTCCTGATACAGGGGGGCTGGGTTCGATCCCTGGTCAGGGAACTAGATCCCACATGCCACAACTAAGACTCTATGCAGCCAAATGAATAAAAATAAATGTTTAAAAAAAAAAAAAAAAAAAAAAGACTAGCAGAAAGCGAAGGAACCAAGGAACAAACCAATATTTTTTTTCTTTCTCCTTTTATTGTGGTAGAATATAAGAAAAAATTTGTCCTTTTAAAGAACAATTCAGTGGCATTAATCACTTTACAATGTTGTACAACCATAACCACTATCTATTTTACCATTCCAAAGAGAAATTCACAGGAAGCTCAGCTTGGTGCTCTGTGATGGCCTAGATGGGTGGGATGTGGGTGGGGAGTGGGGGGAAGTCCAAGAGGGAGAGGATATACATATGCATACAGCTGATTCATGTCATTGTATGGCAGAAACTAACACAACATTGTAAAGCAATTATGCTCCAATTAAAAATAATAATAAAAGAGAGAAATACTGTAACCATTTAGCAATAACTTCCCACCCCCCTCCCTTCTTCCTTCTCACTAAGTAACCTCTATTATACTTTGTCTCTATAAACTTGATGAGTCCATCTACCTCATATACAGTATCATATGAGGTACTGTATATATCTCATAGATAGTATTTGTCCTTTTATGTCTTGCTTATTTCACTTAGCATGCTTTCAATGTTCATCCATACTATAGCATGGATCAAAATTTCTTTCCTTTTCATGGCTGAGTAATATTCTGTTTTATGGATATACTGCGCCTTGTCTATCCGTTCATCGGTTGATGGACATTTGGTTTGTTTCTACCTTTTTGCTTTTGTGAATAGTGCTACTGTTACTGAACTAAACTTGGGTCTACTTGCCTGACTGGCAGCAAGACCAATCTACTGACACCAGGTTGTGGTGAAAGGAAATACAGTGTTTATTGCAAGGCCAAGCAAGGAAAAAAGGCAGCTTGTGCTCAAAAGATCAGAACTCCTCAATGGCTTTCAGGAAAGGTTTCGTTTGTTTTTTAAATTTTTATTCTTTATTTTTGACTGTATCACGTGGCTTGCAGGATCCTAGTTCCCTGGCTAGGGATTGAACCCATGACCCTGGTAGTGAAAGTACAGAGTCCTAATCACTGGACTGCCAGAGAATTCCCAGGGAAGTGTTTTGAAAGGCAACATTAGGGGAGAGGGTCACAGGGTGCCTGGAGGACATTGTAATGATTGGTTGGTGGTGAAGTAACTAGGTGCTATTTCAGGAGTCAACATCAGCCTTCTGGTTCCAGCTGGCCTGGGCTCTATGTGCTTGTGTTCAGCATGCAGTTAACGTCCTCCACCTAGTGGGGGTTTTTGTATCTGCAAAACAACTCAAGGATACGGTTCAGAATACTATCTACAGCTCTTGAGGAGGAACTATAAAGGTCCTTGACTTTGTTTTATGGCTAAATTATTATTAACTTGTCTGGACTGTTTTCCTTTGTTTTTGCCTTTTCTCACTTCTCTGATTAAATTTGCTTTTTGGAACTTAGGGTAAGCCTAGGGGCTTAAGCTTTTCTACAAACAAGAGACAGGGGAGGGCTTCCCTGGTGGCTCAGTGGTAAAGAATCCACCTGCCAACGCAGAAGACATGGATTAGATTCCTGGTCCAGGAAGATCCCACATGCCTATGTGCAGCTAATATCCCACATGCCTATGGGCATATGGGAGCAACTAAACCCATGTGCCACAACTACTGAACACATGCTCTAGAGCTCTAGAGCCTGTGAGCCACAACTACTGAGCCCGCATGCTACAACTACTGAAGCCTGCACACCCTAGAGCCCATGCTCCTACCAAAAGAAGCCACTGCCATGATAAGTCCATGTACCAAAACTATAGAAAAGCCTGAACAGCAATGAAGACCCAGCACAGCCAAAATTAAATAAATAAAATTAAAATCGTAAGAAAAAAGAGAGACAGAGATACTTGAGTCTGTCCCTGGAAAGTCCCACAGGGTCCTGCTTGGTTTCATGACAATGACCATTGGCTTACAAGTGTCTGTCAAGTACTTGTTTACAATTTTATTGGGTATTTCCTAGGAGCGTAAGTGGTTGGTCATATGGTAATTCTATCTCCAGCTTTCTGAGCAAGTGCTAAACTGTTTCCCACAGGGGCCATACCATTTGACATTCCCACTAGCAGTGCATGATGGTTTCAGTTCTTCTGCATATGCTTCAGTACTTAATTTCTTAAAGAAATTTTTTTATTATAGCCGTATTAGTATGTGTGAGGCGATATCATTGTTGTCTTGTTTTGCATTTCCCTAATGACCAATTATGTCAAATTTTTATGTGCTTATTAGCCATTTGTGTATCTTCTTTGGAGAAAAGTTTAAGTTGTTTGCCCTTTTTTGAATTGGGGTTTTTGTCTCATTGTTGAGTTGGAAGAGTTCTTCATATATTAACCCCTTATCAGGTATATGAGTTGCAAATATTTTCTCCCATTCTGTATGTTGTTTTTTTACTTTATAACGTTCTTTAATGAACAACAGTTTTAAACTTTGAAGTCCATTTTATCCATGTTTGTTGTTATTTTTGCAATGTTCATTATCTGTCACAGCCAAGAATCCATTGCTAAATCTGAGATCATGAAGATTTATCCTTCTTCTAAGAATTTTATGGTTTTAGCTTTTATATTTAGGTTGTCTATGCGTTTTGAGTTAATTTTTGTATATGATGTGCAGTAGGAATCCAACATCATCTTTTTGCACATGGCTTAAAGCTCAACATTCATAAAACTAAGATCATGGCATCTGGTCCCATCACTTCATGGAAAATAGATGGGGAAATGGTAGAAACAGTGGCAGACTTTATTTTTCTGGGCTCCAAAGTCACTGCAGCCATGAAATTAAAAGATGCTTACTCCTTGGAGAAAAGTTATGACCAACCTAGGCAGCATATTAAAAAGCAGAGACATTACTTTGCCAACAAAGGTCTGTCTATTCAAGGCTATGGTGTTTCCAGTAGTCATGTATGGATGTGAGAGTTGGACCATAAAGAAAGAAAGCTGAGTGCCGAAGAATTGATGCTTTTCAACTGTGGTATTGGAGAAGACTCTTGAGAGTCCCTTGGACTGCAAGGGAATCCAACCAGTCCATCCTAAAGGAAATCAGTCCTGAATATTCATTGGAAGGACTGATGTTGATGAACTGTATATGATGTGCAGTAGGAATCCAACATCATCTTTTTGCACATGACTTAAAGCTCAACATTCGTAAAACTAAGATCCAATACATTGGCCACCTGATGTGAAGAGCAGACTCATTTGATGCTGGGAAAGATTGAGGGCAGGAGGAGAAGGGGACGACAGAGGATGAGAATGTTGGATGGCATCACCGACTCAATGGACATGGGTTTGGGTAGACTCCAGCAGTTGGTGATGGATAGGGAGGCCTGGTGTGCTGCAGTTCATGGGGTTGCAAAGAGTTGGACACAACTGAGCGACTGAACTGAACTACCCAATAGGCAACTCCCCATTCTCCCCCTCCCCATTTGTAACCACCATTCTGTGTCTCTGAATTTACTACTCTAGATACCTCATATAAATGGAGTCATATATATTTGTCCTTTCTGACTGGCTTATTTCACTTAGCATAATATTCTCAAGGTTCATCCATGGTGTATCATATTGCAGAATTTCCTTTCTAAGGCTGAATACTACTCCATAGTTTGTATATATCACATTTTGTTTATCCTTTATCCACCCACTGATGAACAGTTGAGTTGCTTCTACTTCTTGGGTATTGTGAATAATGCTATGAATATGGATGTGCAAATATCTTTCTAAAATCCTGCTTTCTTTTACAGATCTATCCAGAAGTGGGATTGCTGGGATATATGGTAATTTGGGTCTTCCTTAGTGGCTCAGCGGTGAAGAATCTGCCTGCAATGTGGGAGGCTTGGGTTTGATCCCTGGGTTGGGAAGATCTCCTGAAGGAGGGAATGGTAATCCACTCCAGTATGCTTGCCTGTAGAATCCCATAGACAGAGGAGCCTGACGGGCTACAGTCCAGAGGGTTGCAAACAGTTGGACATGACTGAAGTGACTGAGCATGCATGCATGTAATTTAATTTTTTTGAGGAACCTCAATACAACTTTCCATAGTGGTTGAGCCATTTTATGTTTCCACCAATAGTTCACAAAGGTTCGTTCCTCCACATTATCAACACTTGTTATTTTCTGTTATTATAATAGTGAACATTTTAAAAATTGTTTTTGGCTGTGCTGCGTCTTTGTTGCTGCATGGGCTTTTCTCTAGTTGTGGCCAGCAGGGGCTCCTCTTCATTGCAGTGTGCAGGCTTCTCATTTTGGTGGCTTCTCTTGTTGCAGAATGCAGGCTCAGTGGTTGTGGCACACAGGCTTAGTTGCTCTGTGCCATGTGGGATCTTCCCAGACTAGAGATCAAACCTGTATTTCCTGCACTGGCAGGCAGATTCTTTACCACTGAACCACCTGGGAAGCCTTGTTATTATTTGTTAATAGTAGTCATCCTAATCTGTGTCGCTCATAAAGACACTTGTCATTGGACTTAGGGCCCACATAGATAATCTAGGATTATCTCATCAAGATCCTTAATTACATTTGCAATATCCTTTCTCCAAGTAAGGTGACATTCACAGGTTCTGGGGACTCAAACACTGACATGTCTTTGGGGGACCACCATTCAACTCATTATACTCCCTTTATTTTCCTCCCTGATACTTTCCTCCATCTGACATGCTATGTATTTACTCATTTATCTTGTTTATTGATAGACAATAATAAAAATAAATCTGCAAGGACAAGGATTTCTGTTTTGCTCACCAGTGTGTTCCCAGGGTTTAAAAGTGTCTGGTACAAATGGCTATTCAGCAGATACTGGTTGAATGAATGGCTAGCTAGCCTAGGTCAAGGCTTGCAGGAATTTCTTCCTCCCACCTTTGCAGGGTAAAGGTCTGGGACCAGGGGAATTAGATTACCTAAGACAGGTTTCTTCCTGTGGGGAATGCAATCTTTTTTTTGGCTGTGCCATGCAGGATTTTAGTTCCCTGATTAGGATTGATCTCTAATCCTCCTACAGCAGAAGCATGGAGTCTTAACCACTGGACCGCTGGGAAAGTCCCAATAATATCAAGATTATCCATCAATTAGGACAAATTACAGGGTTCTTTTTAAGAAAAAAAGAAATACAGATACCATTTTTTGCTAAAGGGATTTAGAATTCCTTGGATAAATGGCTGATTTTACGCCTACAACGGGAAATGTGCAAAATGGAAAACAAGGAAGACCCTAAAGACTACTAGAATTGTGTCAAAAGGGTATAGCAAAACAATGTTTTATTGGAGAATTTGAGCATTAAAAAGGGTAATGGGTTTAATGCACTGAAACACACTGTCTTACTGTAAATCCTCACTGGCTCTAGATTTGTTTGAAGGATATACCAAGGGCAGAGAAACATGTTAAATGTCACATTAAGAAACAATCAACCAAATTCAGAATGTGGAAAATTCTACAGGTCAAATGATCAAATTGCTTCAATAAGTAGATGGCATCACCATCATCAACAATAGAAAGGGAAGGGGAATTGCTTATCCACAGATTTGGCTTCCTGTGGTCCACAGCAGTCCGAAAATATTAAATAGAAAATTCCAGAAATAAACAACTCATCAATTTTAAATTGCTCACTGTTCTGAGTAGTATGGTGAAATCTTGCTCTGTCCTGCCTGGGACAAGAATCATCTCTTTGTCCAGGCGTATCCTGCCTGTTTATAGCGGCCCTCTTTAGTTATCAGACTGGCTGCACCACTATCACAGTGCTTCGGTTTAATTAACAATGACCCCAAAGTGCAAGAGTAGTGATGTTGGCAATTCAGGTAAGTCAAAGAGAAGCTGCAAAGTGCTTCCTTTAAGTGAAAAGGTGAAAGTTCTCAGCTTACTAAGAAAAAGAAATCTTATGCTGAAGTTGTTAAGATCTATGTTAAAGGGTGAAACTTCTGTGAAATTGTAAAGAAAGAAAAATTCTTGCTGGTTTTGCTGTTGAACTTCAAACTGCAAAAGTTACAACCACAACATGATTCCTCCTTAGTTAAGATGGAAAATGCATTAAATTTGTACAACAAAACTTTCTGATACCATATTCATATAACTCTTATTACAGTATAATGTTCTATTTTGCTATTAGTTATTGTTAATTTCTCACTGTGCCTAACATAAACATTATCATGGGTATGTATAGAATAAAACACATGAGAGAGAGATTTTGGGCACAATCTGTGGTTTCAGGCATTCACTGGGAGTCCTGGACCATATCCCCCTTAGACAAGGTGTGACTACTATGTATCAGAAGAGGTTTAAAAGATGTATAAATGAATGTAGTAAATAGACCTTTTTAACAATCCAAAGTTTATTGAGATGGGGTGGGGGGCACTGAAAATATACTAAGTACTAGAATTATTTATTTTTTTTTTAGTACTAGAATTATTAAAGAGTTATTTTTGTTTTGGGTGTGATAATGTTATTTTTAACAGTCCTTATTGGCTAGAAATACACTGGAATATTTATAGGTAAAATTATATGATGTCCAGGGAATCTTTAACACACTTCAGGAAAAAAAATGCAGAAATGGATAAATAAAATAAGACAAAATTTTGATTGCTGCTGAAACGGGTTGCTAGTATTTGAAAGCTCATTGTTAACTATTCTATGTGTTTGGAAATTCTCTTAATAAAAATTTTAAGACAAATTTTCAACCTTCCTTTGCTCTAATTCCACACCCAGTAAGGACCTTTCTGGCTTCTTTTTTGCCTTCCTCTGTCCCACAAGAGGAATGCTCTCATTAGGAGATGTAAACATGCCTCATAGATCTCCTCGTTCTAAGTTTTCCTCAAGACTTTTCCTCAATTTTCTTAGCCCAGATATTCATTCTCAAGTTGCACCAGTTTGCTCAAAAGAAGGTGAAGGACACAGAACCTTGGAAAAGGGAGGAACCTGCACAGAGGTCATCACTTAAACAAGAAGACTATCCCCTACTGAATTTGGATGAGATCACAAGTTGTTCGCACGACTGACTGCTGAGTGTGGCCAGACTGTGACTTCTTGTCCATTTCATTAAAGCTGAGCCATATGCTAATATTTAAAAATCAGATTTCATACTTAAACTCAAATTTCCAGCTTCTGACAAAAGAGATCTTATTTTCCGTCCTCACTGCACAACTGCTGCTGCTCAGGAAGGGTTTCCTTGTAAAACTTCTTTAATGCCACTAGGATATTTGCCTTGGTTCAATCCCACTTTTTAAGAGATAAATAGGAACATATCCAACACTACGCAGATTCCTGGGTGGGGAAGACCCCTGGAGAGGGAAATGGCAACCCACTCCAGTATTCTTGCCTGGAGAATCCCATGGACAGAGCCTGGCAGGATACAGTCCATGAGGTCGCAAGAGCCGGACACGACTTAGTGACTAAACCACCACAACACTAAGCACGATAAGAATGATTTTTACAGGGTTTATGTTTAGGAAGGATGGGAAGCAGCAGAACAAGCTCTGGGCCCCCACTTGCACTTGTCATGGGCCCATCAGACCAAAGAGGCTGGATTTTGTTCTGTTTCACATCTCTCTCCACTCTGAGCCCTAAACCACCGTGAGACAGTGGAGCAGACCCACAGCCCGAGGGACTGCATGTTCCACATCTTCACCTAGAGACAATGAGCAGCTGGACAAGTTGAGAGAGAACAATAAGGGCTGGAAACAGAGGCGGAGACGCCGCCGAGCCTCGCCCTTTTGGTGCAGTTCTAGTGACCACTGGACCGTCTCTATTTGTCCCTCTTCCCACACATCTCTCACCTTTAGCCCAATCTCCACTTTCTCTTCCTGGTAAGCACCCCCGGGTGACTATCTGTGTATACCCCTAGCAGAGGAGTGTCAGAAAATAATCATTCCAACACTGTCATCTCAAGCAACAAAACCGATAAACTCCTAAAATCTGGAACACCTAAACCTGTTGGCGCCTCACGGCTTAGAATACCGTTTCCTGTAGGTCTGTCTGGAGCCCCACCCAGGTGAGGCCTCCACCCCGAGGTCATGGCTTCCAAAGGCTCGGTGAGCCCCTATTCCAGGCGGCACCGAATGTGCCTGAGGCTCCTACACGATTTCTCACACCGGTATCCGCCTACTCGGAGTCTCGTGAACGGTCTGTCGGTCCGGGAACTCCGGCTTTCCTTTCCACGGTGGACCCCGAGTTCGGAAGCCTACATCGACCCAATCTTCCGGATACGGGACTCAAGCCCCGGCGCAGGCTGACGGGTAAGCAGCAGGGGCGAAGGAGTTGTCAACATTTCCGTACTCTGGCTCTGCCACGCCGCGTTTGCTGGGAGTAGGGCGCAGGCGCGCCCATGCGCACTGAGGAGAAGCCGCTTTTTGGTTGTTGACGGAACCCACTACGCCTCCAGAGAGAGGAAGGGACCAGCCAGTCTCCGGGCGTCCTGCGTTTGCGCACTCTCCCCTCGGCCCTGTAACTTGGCTTAAAGGACGCGAGCGGGGCTGGGGCGGGGCGGGGCGGAGCGGACGCAGAGCGGGAGTCACCGCGCAAGCGCATCCTGCGCCTGGTCTGTCTGCGTCGTCAAGGAGTGGGGCGCAGGTGCGCGCATGCGCACTGGGCAGAGGGCGCGCGTTGGCAGGTGTCTCGGCTGGGCGTCGGCGGGCAATGGGGTTGCCGGCGTTGCTGCTCCTTGCTCTGTGCGCGGCAAGCGCCCGGGGGCTTTATTTCCACATCGGCGAGACCGAAAAGCGCTGCTTCATCGAGGAAATCCCCGACGAGACCATGGTCATCGGTCAGGCGGGGCGAGGGTGGATCGGGCCCTGAGTTGTCCCCAAGACGCCGTCGGGCTCTCCGCTCGCAGCGGCACTCTGAGGACGCGCGGGACGGTGACCGGGCGAGCAGTGCCCCCTGCCTGGCGTCCCGGGAGCCGCGGAGTGTGGGAGCCGGACGGACTAGGCGGGTTGTGACAGCTCTGTCTGTTCCGCAGGGAACTACCGCACCCAAATGTGGGATAAACAGAAGGAGGTCTTCCTGCCCTCGACCCCCGGCCTGGGCATGCATGTGGAGGTGAAGGATCCTGAAGGCAAGGTAGGGCCACCTTCACTAGAGCTCTTGGGGTGGACAGAGCTCATAAGACACGAGCTTGCACTTGGCGAGGTTAGAGTAAAGGTGTGGGCTTTCACTGACTGCTCTGTTGCAGGTGGTGCTCTCCCGGCAGTACGGCTCAGAGGGCCGCTTCACCTTCACTTCCCACACTCCCGGTGACCATCAGATCTGCCTGCACTCCAACTCTACCAGGATGGCTCTCTTTGCTGGAGGCAGATTGGTAACAGTTTTCTCTTGGCCATAGCTCAGAATCTGTCACTTGGTTCCAAAGTTTTGATTTATTAAAGAACCCGCCTGCCAACGCAGGAGACCGAGAGATGCAGGTTCCATCCCTGGGTCGGGCGTATCCTCTGGAGAAGCGCATGGCAACCCACTCCAGTATTCTTGCCTGGAGGACCCATGGACAGAGGAGCCTAGAGGGCTATGGTCCACAAGGTCACAAAGAGTGGGACATAACTGAAGCGACTTAGCAAGCAGGCACATCATTTGTAACTCTTTGTGGCACAGTTACAAATAAGAAATAGACGTTGCCTGCCTGTCCCACAGGGACAAGAGTATGTTCCATAGCCTGGAACAGACCATCAGAGGTTGCATCACTTAGACATCATAACCTCACAATGGCTCTGACTTTGGGGTCCAACCTTGTTTCCTCCTAGCGTGTGCACCTAGACATCCAGGTTGGGGAGCATGCCAACAACTACCCTGAGATTGCTGCCAAGGATAAGCTGACGGAGTTGCAGCTCCGAGCCCGCCAGCTGCTTGATCAGGTGGAGCAGATCCAGAAGGAGCAGGATTACCAAAGGGTAAGGGCATGTCACTGTACTTGGCCATGGCAGTTGACCTTTATACCCATTACACCTGGAAGTTTCTTCTTGGGGCTTTCCCTACTTGGGAAGCAGGCTGTTCAAAGACTGGAACGGAGGGTATCAATGCAGATAGCCATTTTTCAGCTCTGTAGAATGAAGTGTAGAGAGGACAGTTCACCCTCTAGCAAAATCCATTGCCTGCCTCCTTATTTTGGGATCTTGCTTTAAATGGTTTAAGAATGTGATTTCTGTTCTAGCAGAGAAGCTCATGGAGGGGCAGCATGTTACTTCCTTGGGGCACTCCCAGGGGAATCAGAGGCAGTATTTCAAAAGGTGTTTGGTCCCATAGTTGAGTAGTGGCATGGGAGGGAAGGACCTTGCAACAGCTGAGACTGTCTCTCCTGCACATTTAACCCTGGGTCCATTGTCCTACGCAGTATCGTGAAGAGCGCTTCCGTCTGATCAGTGAGAGCACCAACCAGCGGGTCCTGTGGTGGTCCATCGCTCAGACTGTCATCCTCATCCTCACTGGCATCTGGCAGATGCGTCACCTCAAGAGCTTCTTTGAGGCCAAGAAGCTGGTGTAGTGTCCTCACCACGTGACCCTTTCCTGTCACCTCAATTATTTGGTACTTTCCCCACCCAATATCTTATCCACCTGGATTCTGAGGGAAAAAAAAAGTGAAAAAAGAATATAAGCCACATTGGTTCCATGGCAACAAAGCATTCAGATCAGCCACTTGTTAACACTGGTTTTCAAGGACACAGGACACTGGTCCAGGCTTTCAAAGATCTGTCTTGGGGTTTGTGCAGAGCTGGAACTGACCCAGGACTAAGTCTTCTTTTGCATCCAGTGATTTCCCCTCTTTCTCATAAAATAAGCAAATGAAAAACCCTCCTACGCCTTTAACCTTTCCCTTCATCTACTTACGAAGTAGGCAACCAAAATGCTCCACCAAGGCCTGCCTCACTGCTCTGCTCTCAGTCCTGGGTTCACTCAGCAGCTCTGTGAATGTAAATAGGGCCAAAGGCCCCAGAGAATTGAAAAGTTTTTCTATATATTAGAACTATTTTTTGATAAAATTATATATTTTCCTTCCTAGTTGAAGTGTTACTGCCTTTGTGTGACTAGCTGAAAACACCGGTGCAGTCCCTTCTGCATTGTTTATGCACACATCCTTGATAACTAACGACCATGGCAGCTCCCAGGACTTCAGCTCTCAGGGCCAGAGAGCAGCTGCTCTCAAGGCCTGATCAGAGGGCCAGGCAGAGAATTCTCCAGGACACCTGTGGTTTCCATCACACAGGGCCTGAATTCAAGAGTGAGGCAGTGACAGAGCTCACACAAGGCAGGACACTGTTACCCTCCCGTTTCCCTTAACTTTTATTTAAGCTGTGGTAAATGTTTTCCTCGCGGGAACCAGATTTGGTTCTTTATACAGATTTTTCCAGTGAAATAAAACGTGTTGTAGTAGCTGTGTTTGAAATGAAATAAAGAGGCCGTGGGCAGAGGGGAGGCACAAAAGGAGATGGAAGAAAAGCTCTTGGTCTGGGTGCTTCTGCAGCTGACTGGGAGCGGACTTGGGCATGTGGGCTTGTGAGGCTAGGGTGCGGGAACAGACAGGGTGGTGGCTCAGCCATGCACAGAGGGCAGCCACGTAGGCTTGACAACAAGGAATCCTGTGAAGAGATTAAGTATCTGTTTCTTAGCTCCCTGGAATCATAAGTGTAAACACATCTTAGCATACTTCCCTCATGCCTTTCTGCCATATAAAACTTAATACCATTAGTTGCCCATTCTTGACATTTTATTTCATGGTTTTATTTATTTAAAATACATTATTTATCTGACATACAAAACTAAATTCTTCCCTTCTTGTTTTTATCTTCCATATTATTCTACATGTGTATCTATTTTTACTTATAGAAGTATAAGCAATTTAGTTTTCTAGACCTTTTCACTTAATATTTTTGTAAATATTTAAGAAATTCCAGTTTGGGGTGACCATGTTAACGGTCCAGTGTGGTGAAACACCATAAATGACTCATCCAAAATTATTTGGATATTTACCATAATACTCTTAATATTAGAATTAACACGGAAAATGAGGTGGCCTTGAAACTAGTTGGTGTGTAGACCTCTGGCCTGGGGCTCTTTAGGAGCATGGGATGTGTCAGAAAGGGAACACACGTCTGTTGTGTGGCTGTTATTAGGAATCTACCCAGCAAAGCACACTAGTGTCTAGGCTGTAGGAATAGAGGAAGTAGCCTGTCCATCTGTGCATCTCAATTATGCTGATGGGTCAGTAGGTACTCGGTTTCTCCTCTTGTGAATTTTTGATAGGGGAATGGAGTGAAGACAGAGGTGGGAGTATATCACACCTTTATACTGATGGGACAGTTGGAATCTTGATTGCCAGAGGATAGGCTAATCGGTGGTAGATGTGAGGAAAAGAGTTTCCACATTGGTGTGTGGTATTCACAGACACCATAGAGCCTGGGAAAAATTTTAGAAAATAGTTTGGCTACATCCAAGGAATTCTGGGGACCTTTTCCCCCAATACTACCCTGATTCCATTCTGAAGTTCTTGCTTTCTTAGGTTATAAAACATCCTTACCAAATAGTCTATATTTATACAAAAAGGCTGTGGGGGCACAGGAGTCTTTCTACTCATCCCATTATCCCTGGCCCAGTCCCCATCTCCATGTTTTGGTTCCAGCCTCACTTTACCTGTGGTGCTCTCAGTTCTCACCCTCTAACACCCAGAGCCTGACTTCTGGATCTCATGCTGGGCCCATGTCAGAATAGATGCATAGGGTCACCTGAGAAACTCATCCATATAGATTCCTGAGCAACATTTACGTCCAGTCTGACTATGTTTGGTGTGGTGTGGTAGGCAGAATGGGCATCCCTGGTGGCTCAGACGGTAAAGAATCTGCCAGCAATGCAGGAGACCCAGGTTCAATCCCTGGGTCGGGAAGATCTCCTGGAGAGGGGAATGGCAACCCACGCCAGTATTCTTGCCTAGAGAATTCCATGGACAGAGGAGCCTGGAAGGCTACAGTCTATGCGGTCACAAAGAGATGGACATCCTGCATCCCTGTTAACACACATAGTAGGCAGACTAACAACTTCCCAATAATGTCCAACTAGATGTACTAATTCCTGAAACCTGTGAATATGTTACCAAACATGGCAAAGAGAAATTAAGGTTGCTACCATCTGCCTTTAAAATAGGGAGATTGTCCTGGATTATCTGGGAGGGCCCAATGTCATAACAAAGGTTCTTGAAAAATGCAAGAGGGAGGCAAAAGAAGGTTGTAATGATGTGACACAAGGACTCAAACCTCCATTAATAGCTTTGAAGATAGACCAAGGGGGCCACAAGTGAAGCTGCGAAAGGCAAAAAAAAAAAAAAAAAGACTCCTTTAGAACCTCGAGAAGGGAATACAGCCCCACCAACCTGATTTAAGCTTAGAGAGGCCTTGTCACACTTATGACCTACAGAACTGTAAGACAGTAAGTGTGTTAAGCCACCAAATTTATGAAGATTTCTTACAGGAGCAATAGCAAACTGATATAAGTTGGGACCAAAAATCCGCCCCCCCCCCCTTTTTTTTGGCTGAGTCTTACTGCTTGGGGAATCTCAGTCACCAAAAAGGAAATGAATCCAGGCCACAGCAGTGAAAGCCTGGAATCCTAACCACCAGACCTGCAGGGAACGCCTAAGAATTATTATTTTTAACCAAGCTGTGCAGGCAACACAGGTTGCTACCTTTGGGAACCCCAGAGCAACCTACCTTCCTTTTTTCTTATGCTACTCATTCTTCCAAACTTCATTCTTGGACAGTTCAATTGTTATAGCCTGTCCTTGTTCTGCCTGTGACCCTAAACCTTAGCCCAGCCCTGGTGGCCTCTATTATATGCTGGTACACCCAGTGTCACTTGCTTTTTACTCTGAAAGTCATTGCCGCATTTCAGATTCCCACGTTCCCACCACGGCTACAGGCAAACAACACTGTAACACATATGCTGGTGCACTTTTCCTAAGCATAGTCGGTGGCAGAGCAATTAATGCTTGCACATAAACCTGAAAGATTTCCCCAGATGCATAATGGCAGGAAAGGGCGCAGGACTCACCAGTTTTTTTCCCAAACGTGGTAAGGTACCACCCGCGGCATCCCTTTTCTTAGGTAGTACACAGACGAGCATTCTAAACATTTATGTATTTATCAATATAATTGCTAGGGCGAGGCTGTTAAAAACCAAGTGCTAGATGATGGTAAAGCCATAAACATGCAACCTGGTGGAGAAACTTGAGGATTGTGTGGCCGGTGTCGGTGGGCGGAGGCGGGCACGGAGGGGACCTCATCCACCTCCACGGAGCCCCACCTCTGCCGCAGGTAACCCTAACCCAGAACGCCATTTAGAGGTAGTGTCAGGGGACCGGCAAGGACCCGTGGGCTCTCCGCCGCCCGCCGCCTTTCCCCCGAGACCCCACAGCTAGAGCGCAGCAGCAGCCGCAGACCCCAGCCGGAACACCGGAAGCCATGGCCAACTCCTTTGAAACTGATTGGCTGCTGCTTTGACCGGCTCACGCGCGTTCTCGTGCTCTTCCTGTCGCGCCTGCGCACTGTCACTACAGAGCAGCAGCATGGAGGATCAAGAATCGTTGGGCTTCGAACACATGGGCCTGGACCACCGGCTCCTACAGGTACCGGGGAGGGCTGAGGAGCCCAACCGACGGTGGATGGGAGCGGTGGCAGGGCAGCACGCCGCCTGAGCCGTCCCTTGTCTCTCCTAGGCCGTCACCGATCTGGGCTGGTCGCGACCCACGTTGATCCAGGAAAAGGCCATCCCGCTGGCGCTGGAAGGGAAGGACCTCCTGGCTCGCGCCCGCACTGGTTCCGGGAAGACCGCCGCTTATGCCATTCCGATGCTACAGCTGTTGCTCCACAGGAAGGCGGTGAGTCGGGGGAGGGGCCCCAGAGGCCGAGAAAGGGAGATGCAGGCGTTTGAGTTCCGTTGTGCCCTCTTGGAAAGCTGTGCCGGCCACACTCACGCACCCAAGTCTTCCCCAAGAACCGGGCTTTTTTGGATCTCTTACACATGAAGGCTGATCTAAGAGAACCTGATGATTTTCTGGTAAACGCTCTGAGCTGGGATTCAGGTTACTTGGGTTCTAGTCCAGGCCTTGCGACCATTATTCTTTGTACTCAGTTCAGTTCAGTTGCTCAGTCGTGTCTGACTCTTTGCGACCCCATGGACTGCAGCAAGCCAGGCTTCCCTGTCCATCACCAACTCCAGGAGCTTACTCAAACACATGTCCATGGAGTCGGTGATGCCATTCAACCATCTCATCTTCTGTCATCACCTTCTCCTGCCTTCAGTTTTTCCTGGCATCAGGGTCTTTTCCAATGAGTCAGTTCTTCACATCAGGTGGCCGAAGTATTGGAGTTTCAGCTGCAGCATCAGTCCTTCCAATGAACATTCAGGATAGGTTTCCTTTAGGGTTGACTAGTTTGATCTTCTGTCTGGCTGCTCCAGATCCTAGTTGAGGCATCTTCCTTCTTCCTCATGGCATGTGGGAATCCTTAGTAGTTTTATGTGAACTCTTAGTTGTGGCAGGAAGGATCTAGTTCCCTGACCAGGGATTGAACCTGAGCCTATTGGGAGCACAGAGTCTTAGCTACTGGACTACCAGAGAAGTAACTGGTGGTTGTCCAGTAACTGACACATTTTAAGTAACTTTGTAATGATAAAGTAAGTTATCCTTGTTGAGTTCAGTGCCTTGGGAAAGGGCCTTCTGATCTACATTCAGAGGTGGGTAAAGTAAGTGAAGGGGTGATCAAAACACAACAATATTGTTGTGTTGAAGTCATAGTACATGATCAGATTGCCTGGAAGAGGTAGAGAAAAGCATCCAGTGGCCATGATGATAACTGACTGGCTGAAGTCTTTGTCTTGCAGACAGGGCCTGCAGTAGAGCAGGCTGTGAGAGCCCTTGTCCTTGTGCCGACTAAGGAATTGGCAAGGCAGGCCCAATCCATGATTCAGCAGCTGGCTGCCTACTGTGCTCGAGACATCCGGGTGGCCAACGTGTCAGCCGCTGAAGACTCAGCCTCTCAGAGGTGGGTTAGAACAGCAGGGCTGTGAGGGAATGAATCCGTGCTGGGATGTGGGATGGGGTTTGTGTGCAGCAAAAACAAGGGCTGATTGGGGTGAGGTCCCAGCTGCTACTTTCTACTTAATACTGAGGTGTCGCCTGTCTACAGAGCTGTACTGATGGAGAAGCCCGATGTGGTGGTGGGGACCCCATCCCGCATATTAAACCACTTGCAGCAAGACAACTTGAAGCTTCGAGACTCCATGGAGCTGCTGGTGGTCGATGAGGCTGATCTTCTTTTTTCCTTTGGCTTTGAGGAGGAACTTAAGAGTCTTCTCTGGTAAGGAGAAAGGATGGTGAATACACAGTAGGGCCTGGAGCGAGAGGGCCAGTTAATCTGCCCCTGTTAGAGGCCTTAGAATTGGAGTCTGATGGGGCTCTGTTTCATTTTAGTCACTTGCCCCGGATTTACCAGGCTTTTCTGATGTCAGCTACTTTTAATGAGGATGTGCACGCCCTCAAGGAGCTGGTACTACATAACCCGGTAAGGGCCCCGTGGGACCGTCAGGAGACTCAGAGGACTCGCTCCTGCCTTCTCAAAGGAACCCTTTGTTATTTGGGGTTGGAAATTCCTCGTTTAGTATTCCTGGTTCTGAGGCATTAGAAGTCCCATGTTGTTAGGCACTCCTGTGTCCTCCAACCTAAAATCACTGTGTAGTCCCAAGTATCCGCTGGGTTCAAACCATGCTTTGCCTAAAGGCCTTGAGATCAGGGACCCCCAAAGGGCAGAAAGGCTGCTCTGAGCAGCAGGACCAAAGTTCTCCCCATATGTGAACTTTACTCTTCAGAAAGGTTGCTACTGTAGGGGTTTTCTTTTCACTATAGTCATTTATAGTGTGTTTCTCTTTGATTTGTGCCCCAAATTGTGTGTAGTTTTATGTCCTTTGTAAATTGCAGTAGTTAGTATACTTTGAATTCTGACATTACACAGTTGGAAGGGACCCAGGGCGCCCTCCACTAACATGTTAGTTCTGTGGTTGGTGAGCCAGCGGCTTGCAGTAGCATTTCTGTCTTCTTTTCTTTCCTGACCACAGGCCTGTCCTCCCCTAGGTTACCCTCAAGTTACAGGAGTCCCAGCTACCAGGGCCAGACCAGTTGCAGCAGTTTCAGGTGGTCTGTGAGACTGAGGAAGACAAATTTCTGTTGCTATATGCCCTGCTCAAGCTGTCGTTGATTCGGGGAAAGTCTCTGCTCTTTGTCAACACTCTGGAGCGGAGTTACCGGCTGCGCCTATTCCTGGAGCAATTCAGCATCCCCGCCTGTGTGCTCAATGGAGAGCTTCCACTACGCTCCAGGTGTGCCGACTCCCATGTCTTGGTTGAAGATGGGGATGGAAAAGGGGAGACATGGTTGCTCTTCTTGTTTCTTAAGTGCTTAGTGGATTGAGGGCTCCAGGCTTGAATGATCTTCAATGACTTTATCTCTCACAACTCTGCAATACCAACTATAATTCCATCTTCAGTTGAGGAGGTTGAAGCACAAAGATTAAGTTGGGGAAGAATTGAAGAGGAGGGAAGAGTCAGAAAGGATGACCGTTATGACCAGGTGGAGGGTGGGGGAGAGGCCTCCAGTGCTCTTGGGTCTGACTTTTGTCTGCTCTTGGGCCACAGGTGCCACATCATCTCGCAGTTCAACCAGGGCTTCTACGACTGCGTCATAGCAACAGATGCTGAAGTCCTGGGGCCTCCAGTCAAGGGCAAGCATCGGGGCAAAGGACCCAAGCGGGACAAGTGAGTCCACTTTTATTTCCTCTCATTCCTTGCCAGGGAGACCCACCTTTCAGAAGACTGGGAAACTAGCGTGTGGGGGCAGGGAGTGAAGGGCACACAGGCCTGTGCTTCATGGGCAGCATAAACGGCCGTACTGCCTGACTTGTTGGCATGCTGTTATCCTGTGAGGAAGGTGGCCCAGCCTCCACTGGCTGTGACTTGGACGAAGGATCTTTCTTCGGGGGAGGGGGAGCCCCCAGTCCCTGCCTGCCTCTCGGGTGGGCTGGCTCAGAGTGGTTCTCGGGTTGCGCTGTGGGCAGTGAGTTCCAGGGTTTGGCTGCCCCCACTACTCTAGCTCCTGGCACAGTTATGATGTTTAAGAATCTTACTAGTGACAGTGTCTTGTAATTCCATACCAGCCTTTGTTTAGTCGTCATGCTGATTAAATAAGTCTGAGAACATGGCCTCTGAGGAGAGGAGGGCTCGGTCTGAGGTTGGCATGTTTTCTTACAGGGCTTCTGATCCAGAGGCAGGCGTGGCCAGGGGCATAGACTTCCACCACGTATGTGCCGTGCTCAACTTTGATCTCCCCCCCACCCCCGAGGCCTACATACATAGGGCCGGCAGGTAGGAGGACTGAGGCGTGGCGGGCTGGGCACCTGGACTGTGGGCACACGGTGGGACACACAGCCAGAGACACGGGCTGGGTTGTCTCTCCTTGCAGGACGGCACGTGCCAACAACCCCGGCATAGTTTTGACCTTCGTGCTGCCCACAGAGCAGTCTCAGCTGGGCAAGATCGAGGAGCTTCTCAGTGGAGGTAAGAGCCCCGCCCTCACTGACCTGAGAAAGGGCCAGGCTTCTGTTGTGACACTTTAAACTTCAGGGTCTGGTGCTCCTTAGTGCTCTGTGGCTGTTATCGCACGTACTTTGTGGCTAGAGTGGCCTCAGAGTAGGAGGGTGGGCGAGTGGGCAGGTCCTAAGGCTGAGAGATGTGACAGGGCCCAGGACGGGGGGACAGGAAACTGCCCTGGCTGCAGCAGGGTGCATCCCCTGTCATGAACTGTCCATGAGACCCAGGTTTTTTGCTGCACGTCTGCAATGTGAGGAAAGAGTGGGCTGGATCCCCGGCTGCCTCACCCCAGGGAGTGGACATGGGAGGTTCTGAGCAGAAGGCCTCCATAGACCCTGCCCAAGTCTGCAGGACCCTCACTGCTGTCTTCTCTGCAGACAGTGGGGCCCCTGTCCTGCTTCCTTACCAGTTCCACATGGAGGAGATCGAGGGCTTCCGCTACCGCTGCAGGGTGAGTGGGGCCTGTGGGGATGTGGGTACTTGGGGCTCCTCCAGGACCCAGAGTCAGGCCCTTGTTGCTCAGCACCTTGGCAGGAGGGCGGGCTTAGCCAGCCCTGCCATGTTGACCTTTGATGTCTGCCCCCAGGATGCCATGCGCTCAGTGACTAAACAAGCCATCCGCGAGGCAAGGCTGAAGGAAATCAAAGAGGAGCTCCTGCACTCAGAGAAGCTCAAGGTAAGGGGCTGTGGTGGGGGGACGGAAAGGGGAGGCTCCAGGGCATCGCCCTTCCTGGAGGCCGGCGGCAAAGCTGTGGGTGTGAGAGGAGGTGAACTGGGTGGCAGACCATGCCTTAGCAGGTCATGGGGAGGAAGCAGGCCACGAGTGAGCAAGGATGCCAGCTGTCCTGCTGGGAGGTGAATCGGCCCAGTCTCTGAGGTGGACAGTGGCTGTGTCCATCAGAAGCACAGCTTCTGGGGTTTATTCTCTTGACACAGTTGTAAGAGTTGTGTGAGCTCACAACTGTATGGGTGCCTGAGTTCCGTTATGATTCCCAAGGTGGAAACACCAGGGGGTCCACCTTGGGGACGCAGTAAACCAAGTCAGGTGCATTCACGCGGTGTGCATTACACAAAAGGAGGAGGCAGCTGTTTGTGTGTCAGTTGGAAGGTGCACGGCCATGGAGTGATTCCCGGTGAGGAGGGTGTGGCTTGCTCCTAACTGCCCCCACTGAATAGGGAGTGGGAGCAGGGACACATGTCTTCCTGCATGTGCAGAGCACTTGAGGGGATATGAGCAACCAGAAACGGAGCTGCCTCTGGGAGGGGGCCCCATTGACAAGGCAGTGGGAAATCTCAGCCTTAACAATTGGAACACAGGCTACCTGTTCAAAAACTCCCCTGTAAAAAAAAAAAAAAAAAAAACCTGCAAAATTACAAAAGGAGGACCAACCATGCAGTGCCTGCTTCTCTCCCCTGCCAGACATACTTTGAAGACAACCCCAGGGACCTCCAGTTGCTGCGGCACGACCTGCCCTTACACCCCGCCGTGGTGAAGCCTCACCTGGGCAACGTCCCTGACTACCTGGGTGAGCAGGGCTGGGGGCGGGCTGCGCATTCATCCCTGGGCTGCCGTGCACTGGGGTGACAGAACCCTGGGAACTGGGCAGCGAGCATGTACACAGACATAACTCTGCACAGTGCCCCTGGGTAGGCATTGCTCTCTGTTGGGGAGACAGGAAACCAGGGCAGCACTCTGCTTTCAAGGCCAGGGGTCTCACATCTAGAGCCTGGTCCTATGAACGAGCGAGCTAATACCTGGCCAAGCAGCCTCCTGTGTGTAGAAGGGAGTGACTGGGTGTGATGTGGGAGTCGCAGGTAGGAGGCAGTGCTACTCGTGCTGGAGGAGACTTGGGGTTAGTGACCAGGCCAAGCTGCCCTTGGGTGTCTGAGTCCAGAACATTTGACCGGGGAAGTGAGGGGTGAGAAATAGAGAATAGACCTGCTTGAGCCTTGTGGGGATGAGGGATATCAGGATCACAGTTATGAGGTCAAGGATGGATCCCAAGAGGGACTTCCTTGGTGGTCCAGTGGTTAAGACTCTGCACAGGGAGCATGGGTTTGATGTTCAGTCCCTGGCCAGGGAACTAAGATCCCACATCCCGCATGCTGCATGGCACAGCCAAGAAAAGAATGGATCCCGAGAGTGGTTTCTATGGTGTAGATGAGGCCAAAGCCCAGCTGATGTGTTTAGGAGCCTTGCTCCCTTTGCACCCAGTAATGATACTCCTTGTGTCTTTGGTAATGGGTGTGTGTGACTTCTATGCTGAAAATGCTTAAAGTGCATTAAGGAAGCAGAGTGGTGAGTGCAGACCCCTTTCCCAGCGTAAGCTGGTGGATATGGCAAGGAGAACCCCAAGCAAGTGGATGGGAAAGATCCAGGAGAGATGGGAAAATGCCAGAGAGATAGGGCCAGGCTCCCCAGGAAGTGAGCTGTAAGGGATACCAACCAAGGTTCTGGTCTGAGGAGTGAGGAGGGGGAGAAGGGGAGGAGTGGGTGTGATCTTGGATGGCTTTTGGGTGGTCTGTGTGGCAGTTTGAAGTGGATCCCAGTTCCCTGAGTGGGGATTGAACTTAGACCACAGCGGTGAGGGCGCTGTATCCTAACCTTATTAGACCACCCAGAGACTTGTGGCTGGGATCAGGGCCCTGACTCTTGCCTGGTTTGAAGAAAGAATTAGGGAAAAAGTTAAAAAAAAAAAAAAAAGGTAAGTGAAGTGTTTATTAGGAGAGAAGAGGGATGTGGAGAAAAGATGGGTGAACTGAGAGAGAAGTAGCTATGAGCTTTTTCTTTTTTAAATTAATTTATTCTTGGTTGCTCTGAGTCTTCATTGTGTTTTCTCAGGCTTTCTCTAGTTGGGGCGAGTGGGGGCTATTCTTCGTTTCAGTGTATGGACTTCTCGTTGTCATGGCTTCTCTTGTTGTGGAGTACCATGGACTTAGCTGTGGCACATGGACTTAGTTGCCTCGCAGTCCATGGGATCTTTCAGAACCAGGGATCGAACCTGTGTCCCCTGTATTGGCAGGTGGATTCTTAACCACTGGACCCCCAGGGAAGTCCCTTTTGGGATGGTTTAGACCACTTATGTGGAGGCAGTTTTCTGATTTTCATCTGGCCAGTCATGTTGCATTATGTGGCCCCAAGTCCATATCAGGTCTGACGCAGGGCCCTCCTGGATGTGCAAGCGCATCTTTTAGACAAGGTGAATTCCAGTGCAAGGCTTTTCGGGAGGTTGGCAGACCTTATGGTCTAGTGTCCCCTCCCCTGAGGAACCTTTTTGTGCTTGCGTAGTCTGGGAGGTCTCCTTGACCCCATGAATGAAGAATACGTGGTCTCCTTAATTTTTTACCTAAGCAGGGCTTACTTAGCTCCTTTCTGTTACTCCTTTTCCCATTATCTTGAAGTTCTGCAGGAGACAAAGTCCAGCTACTTATACTGTTCTGTTATTTTTATTTTCAAAGTGTAAACAGGAAGCTAGTTGTAAATGTTTAACCTGGGGCCCATCTGTCTCCTGCCTCAGAAGTGAATCCCATCCTCTCTGTCACACAGGAGCAGAGTGGTTGCCCAAAACCTTTGGCCTTTAGGGGTCGGGGTGACATGGGAGGGTGTGGCAGTGTGGTGCTCAGAGGCCTGTCAGGACCTGTGACCTGGCTGGATGGGACCCTGAGCTATGCCCTGGGTGGTGGGTGAGAGGGCAGAGGCCAGGGGTCATGTAGCAGGTCCCGAGCAGTGATGGTGGCACCTGACAGGTGAGGAAGGGCCACATAGGAAGGAATTATGTGGAGGCTGCTTTTCTATTTTAGCAGCGTTTTCTTTCTTAATTTTCCTTCTTCTGTTTCACCCTTACTGTGACACATACTGTAGAGATGTGTTTTAGTGGGCATCCCTGGGGACAGCGCTGTGACACTAGATAGTCGTGTGTTCTTATGATCACAGTGAGGATCGGAGTGCCAGGCCCTGGGTCAGGAGGGGAGAGCGGGCTGGGAGCCACTGGAGATGGAGCCGGCGGGAGAGGGGGTGGGAGCAGGCCCACGGGGCGGTGGGGGCAGCCGCTGAGCCAGCCATCTCTTCCAGTTCCTCCTGCTCTGCGCGGCCTGGTCCACCCACACAAGAAGCGGAAGAAGCCCCCTGCCTCTAAGAAGGCCAAGGTATGTCCCCTGGGGCCTTGGTGATGGCTGCAGGGCTCCCCGCCCCACCCCACCCCCAGTCTGGTTCCCTTGGCACAGGGGTGTGCTCGCCCCTCGTCCTCAGGAGGAAGGAACGAGGTCCTGAGAACCGGCCCCAGACCCCCGGCCGCTGGCCAGACTTGTGGCGGCCGGGGCTTTCCCTTGGCCACCATGAGCAGCCTCCAGAGCAGAGGAGGACCTGCCCCCCTGTCCCCACCGCCCTCCTCGTCCTCCACGCCGCAGGAGGAGGAAGGTGGGCACCTGCGGTGCCGGAAGCAGCACCTGTCCTTGGCTCGCGGCCTGCAGGGCCTGCCGAGTAGCAGTACCAGCCACTTCTCTGAGTCTTTCGTTATGTGCAGACAGACGTCTGCTCCCCACAGTTAATCGGTAACTTTGCCCCCACAGAAGGCAAAGACACAGAACCCACTGCGAAGCTTCAAGCACAGAGGAGAGAAACGCAGACCCACAGCAGCACCCTCCTGAGGTGGTTCAGGCAGCCTTGGCTGCCTTCCCAGCCTCTCCCTGGACTGGAGTGTGGAGCAGGCCTCCCTGCTGGAGGGAGCTTGATTCTCAGACTGGGTGGACTGGATTCGGGGCAGGCAGAACTGTGGCCCTCCAGATGGATGGCCAGGATGGTGCTTTGCCTATAACAACAGAATAAAGATTCTAGCTGCCCTAGTTTGTACCTCCTGCCTGTAGGAAGGGGCCATCGAAACCTTGGGAATCAGAAACCACTTGCAGGAAGCAGCACCTGGCTCTTTGCCTGCTGTGTGCAGTGCCTCCTTGGCCAGAAGAGGTCAGCCTTGCAGCGCTGCAACCCAGCAGCCCTCAGGCCGGGAGACACCCGCCGGCATCTGGCTCTCTGGCCTTACCGCCATCTGCTCCTGTGGCCTTCCCCTCTGGGATCAGGCTGACACCTCCTCTGAAGCTTGGGAACGACTTTTCGCCTCCTGGAAAGATGAGCCTGCCTGATGACATCTCTTTCTCCGTGACCCGTTGTAAATTCAGCCTTCTGCTCCCTCAGGCAGCCAGGGCCAGCTGTCTCTGCTCCCGAACTGCTCTGCTCTGTTTGGCACACTTGTGTGTGTGTGTGTTTAATTAATTAATTAATTTGGCTGCAACAAGTCTTAGTTGCGGCATGTGTGGTCTTTTTTAATTGTGGCACATGGGACCTAGTTCTTCCTGACCAGGCCTCAAACCTGGACCCCCTGCATTGGGAATGTGGAGTCTTAGCCACTGGACCACCAGGAAAGTCCTACCTGGGTGTTTCAAGTGCATGAGTGACAGTGTGACACACACATGCCCTGTCTGCTCTCAGCCCACCTGCAAGGTTCTGACAGGGGAGGGTCCCACCTCATATTTGGGCCTCCCACCTGCTGTCTGGAGGAGGGGGATGCTGCTGATAACTGTGCCCTTTATTGTGCCCGCTTATCACGGTGTCATTGTCACCCACTTATCAGGCCTCACAAGGCCCAGCTGATGAGAATACTTAGTGGAAGAGGGTCAGCAGGGTTGGCAGGGGAGTTAGGAGAAAATTGGGAAGAAAGTTGAAAGTGCTCGAGTATTTCATTCCGACAGAAAACCAGGTAGTGGTTCCAGCACAAGCTGGTCTACACGGTGAGGAAAGCCTGGGTCTCTGACTGCTATTAGGGGGTGGTGGGCCCTCAGGTTTAGGGTCTCCACGTTTCTGCCATTCTGAGGATTTCTAGGGAATCAAAGTGTATATGGTGGGGATTGCCGCTCAGGTGGGATTATCAGTGCGTGAAACAGCAACCAGTACATTGCCACCAGGTTCCTGAGGCCTGCCATGGCTCGGGCACCTTAAGGAGATGAGCTAATGGAGCTGAACAAAGATGGCAACCTGGCATTTGTGGGGTCCCAGAACTGCAGCAACAGCCTCATGGGCGTCACTGCCTTGTTGAAGGGGCCGAGCTTGGAGAGCTTCCTGTATCCCTGCCTGGCTGCTGGCTGTAGACCTCCCCACCTGCTGTGTGAGGCAGGCCTGGCCCTGGGCACCCAAGAGCCTGGGACATTGAGGCGGCGGTCTGCTCAAAACGTGTGCCAGCCTTGTTCCTCTGAGCCTGCCACCTCCAGGCGTCCCAGCCAGTGAACTTAACGTTGAGTCTGCGCAGACGCAGGAGAGTGGGCACCTTGGGTTTCTCCAGTGATATTTCTTTTCAGAGGGGCCTCTGCCGGTGGGGTGCGTTCCTGTCTGGGAACAGAGCTGGGGCCTGTTGGCCACATGCTAGATGCAAGCTGTGTGCTGAGACCTACGCTGAGTGTTCTACCAACACAGGGGCTACTCCCAAGTTCTGGGTGGGGGTGCTGAGGCTCAGAACTCACCTGGCAACAAGTCACAGGTGGATGAAGAGGACAGGATTTGGACATCAGCACAGGCCTGCCCTGGTGTCCCAGGCTGGCCCACTGTCCACCCCTGTGAAGGAGTAGCTTGCTCTCACCAGCTTGGGAGCAGGTGCCATCCTAGGCACTTTACATAACCCTGGGCTGTGCTTATATAACCCACGCTTGGCTGGAACAGGCCCTGGCACTTGGTGGAATCTGTGAATTGGGCGGGATCAAGAGAGTGGTGTGTTCCTGTGGCCTGGACCTGCAGAAGGAAGGTGTGCAGACGTCTCATACAATCACACAGCCCTGGGTGGAGGCTCTGCTATCCACTTACACACAGGGAAACAGGCTGTCAGGGGTTGAACTTGTCTATCTGATATCAAAACCTCTGCCCTTGATAAGTGTGTCCAAAATAGAACGGAACAGGCCCTGGGACACGGGCATGCACGCGATAAGTGAGCTGGGTTTGGAAGGAAAGAGGTCACTGAACAATAGATAAGCTCGGCAGGTTTCCAGCAGGTTCCAGGCTGGCTGACGTACAGGGCTCATGGCAAAGGGGTCAGCAGAGTGCAGGGAAATTCCACACCTCTGACTGGCACAATCCCACCCACGCATAGGCTTGAATGGGTGCCCTTGTGTTCCTGGCTCTGTGCTTGGACCTAGGGGAGATGGATAGAGCTCAGTCCCTGCATGCTAGGAGCTTTAGAGGGGTTGAGAACCAAACTTTCAGTGCATCCCAACTTCCCCAAGCTGCAGACTCCACGAAGCATCTGTCTGCTCCGCCATCACTTGTTGGGGCTGCCAGTTGTAGGCACTGGGCTGGAGGCGGGAGGGAGTGGGTAGTGCCCTCCGGCCAGGTGCACTTGTGGCTAGATCATCTCCCTTCTGGGATGCCCAGGTGCCAGCAGGGTTACCTAGGGCCTCACTCTATTGTAGGAGTTAGGTGAGACTGGAAAGGGTGTTGGAAGCAGAGTGAAAGTGCTCCAGCGGGGGAGGGTGCCTGGCACATTTGAGGATAAAAAGAAAACCAAAGAGATCATCACTGAAACAGGCAAAAACTAAACTGATGTCTTTTATTTAAAATTTTTTTATGTTGTGGCTGTGCCACGCAGCACATGGGATCTTAGTTTCCCAGCCAGGAATCGAACCCACATCGCTTGCATTCAAAGTGTGGAGTCTTAACCACTAGACCACTAGGAAAGTCCCTGAATTATTTTTAAAGGGCAATACAGCTACATATTAAGCATTCAAAAGGTGCTGGTGGATTTGAAGCAGGGGAGCACCCTGATCAGATAGCTGAGTAGCCATGGTGATAACACACGGGCAACAGAGTGTCCCTAGAAACCTCTGGACCCAGAGCACAAACCAATTCAATGCATTTCCTGTTTCAGCTAATTCTCTCCCCCATCTGTTGAGGATCAGTGACTCAGCATTTGGGGAATTAGATGGTCTCGGGACTTTGGTCTGTAGGGGCAGTTTCTCCTGGAGGCAATGCCAATTAAGTTGAGTTTGTGCCAGGAGGTGCCCCTGCCAGATGTCATCCTCTTTCCCCCAGAAAAAAGCCTTGGGGTGTCCTGGCTGTCAGTGGGGCTGGGGGCTGCTTCTCATTGGTTTGCCACAGGTGGAAAAGGAAATGATCCTTCTGGGCAGGAAAAGGTGCCTCTGGTGTGCCAGGCACCTCGCTGGGCAGACTCAACCTCACGGAACCTCAGAACCTCTTCAGAGCTTGAGCAACTGTCCATGAGTCCATCCACAAGGTCACTGAGAAGCAGCGAGATTAACATGGCATGGCTGAGCTGGAGAGCGTGGGCACATCAAAGGTCTTCAACCCTAAGGCACCTGAGCTGGGCCAGCCTGACGTCCAGGGAAGGAGCTCGCTTTTCTTGGCCTCTTCTGGGGTCTCAGCTGTAAGTGCAGGTAAAAAGTACCCCCTCTGAGTGTCTGTGTGTGTGGGATGTGCCAAGGAGGCCAGGCAGCCTGGGAGGCCTCCCCGCACCACTGTGCCTGGCTCTGTGTTGGCCCCTGGGTCCCATGGGGTGGCTCTGCCCACAGCACTCTGAAATGTAAATGAACACCTGGATCAAAGGCTTCTTGGAAGGCAGGTTTTATCCAACAGGCTTGGGGCAGGGCCAGAGATTCTGTATTTCTAACAACCTCCCTCCTGAGGGAGCCTGATGCTGTGGGATCCCAGACCAGCCCTTAAGAGGCAAGCTTTAATGTCCACACACCCATCCCATTTTACAGATTGGAAAACTGAGGTTCAGAGAGAATAAGTAGGCAGCCTAGGGCTGCCCAGTTAAGTGGCAGAGTAGGAGGGTGCTCAGATCGGTGGGCTCTACTCTGGAACCCAAGGCTCAGCCCTGCCCTGTCCCTTCTGAGTCTGACCTTGATCTGTGAGGTGCAGTGATGAAGTCTGTAACTTTCCAACCTAAGTATATTCCATGGAATGTTTATGACATACTAAAAAATTATTAGCTGCTTCTTTTTTTTTTTTTCTTTTGGTGCACCGTTCCTGGAAGTACTGCAATACCAGGTCGATGCGTGGAGTGGACGGAGCAAGCTCCTATTCCAACTCCCAGCTCCAAAAATCCATTTAATATATTGTCCTCGGATAGAGGACGTATCAGATATTAAACTGATAAGAACAGATACTACACTTGATCTTAGCCAAAAGGCCGAGAAGCGATTTTTAGCTGCTTCTTTTAAATTTAAATCTCACTGGTCAGGACTTTCCTGGGGGTCCAACCATTAAGACTCCGTGCTTCCAATGCAGGGATGCAGGGGGCTTGTGTTCTATCCCTGGTCGGGGAACTAAGATCCCACATGCTATGTAGCTTGGTCAAAGGAAAAAAAAAATCTCCCTGGGTGTCTTCCTCCATATTTACTAAATTTGACAGCCCTGGAATGTGAAACCTTTCTGGCCTGGACGTGGCCTCCTCCAGGAAGACTGTCTGATTTCTGGCCTGGGCTGGGCATTTTTTTTCTCAGTATGTCTCTAATACTACCCTTGACCTCATTAGGCTTGTCTCTGGCCCCTTGTCTCCACCCTGGCCTGGGAGCTCTTGGAGGTAGGCACCATGCTGAGTTGTCAGTGGGTTTCTGGGCTCAGGAACTGGGACTCACAGGTGTTGATAAAAACCTTTCCCCTGAGAGTGTCCCTGGTCCCTTGGGGGTCATTCATTTTCATAACCCTCTCTCCTCTCCAACTGAGGCTCTTGAGCACTATTTCCCTTTAAAAGTGAAAGGAAGGATGTGCCAAGCAGGCTGGATTCTGCTCCCTGACCCAAAGGGCTGGACACGCCCTTCGAGTCACCTCTGTGACTCAAGGTGGAGACTGGACTGTGGGCCTGGGCCATCCTTTGTGTGGACCTGCAGGCCTTCCCTGCCTCAGCAGTGGGCTGGGGGAGCAGGCTCCCAAGATGCTGGTGGCTTCCCCGCAGGGGATGGGGACCAAGGACCAGACAGCCTTGAGTTTTCTGGCTTCCACACCAGTGCATCCAGACCGCTACTGAGTTCCAGGGAAAGACAATCTCATACGTTCACTGAAATGCATAGATTGGACCCTTATATGTGCAATATCTTCCAGGAACCGGGAACTCAGCTTCCAAGAGCAAAACACACACATATGGCAACAGAGAAGCCAAATGGTGTGATGTCTGGAGCATGGCAAGCCTGCATGGGCCGGGGACTGTGGGCAAAGTCTCCACCACGATGGAGAATTCCACATGAGCTGTGAAGGACAGGCAGGTTTGGGGAGGACTTGGAGGGGGTTTTGCGGATCACAGCTGAGCTGGGGGAAAGGGACCCGCAGCACATTTGCAGAGCAGCGAGCAGGTTAGCTGGCTTAGCAAAGGCTGCAAAGGGCCGTGGTTCTCAACTGGGGTGATTTGCCCCAGCGGGGCCTCTGGCAAGGAGTGGAGACCCTTTAAATCATCACATGTGGGAGTGGTGGATGCTCCTGGCATCTAGGGGGTTGAAGCTAGGGATGCTGCTAAATCCTACAGTGCCCAGGGCAGCTCCCACATTGAAGAGTTATCAGGGTGGAAACGTCAATGGAGTCCTGCAAGCAACAATAGGGGAGGGCATGCTGAGAACCAGGTGGGAGAGAGCGGGGGCTTCCAGGCATGTTATTCAGGAGTGCATATAGCTGCAGTAAGAGAAACTCCACGATAGGGATGTGAATGAACAGGGGTCCGAATAACTGGATGACTGCGGACTTGGAGCAACGTCACTGCAGTATCATTAGGGATCCAGATTCTTCCATCTTCCTGCCCTGCCATCTTTTTTTTGTAAGTTGTGGTAAAGGATACATAACATAAACTTGATCATCTTAATCATTTTAAGTGTATGATCCACATTGCTGAAAGGTGAAGTATATGAAGTAAATTCACATTGTTGTTGATTCACTACTATCCATCTCCAGAACTTTTTCACCCCCCAAACTGAAACTCAAGAGGCAGGTCAGGTGGTCTGGTATTCCCATCTCTTTCAGATTTT
The DNA here is from genome assembly GCF_910594005.1 of Cervus elaphus. Classification (NCBI taxonomy): domain Eukaryota; kingdom Metazoa; phylum Chordata; class Mammalia; order Artiodactyla; family Cervidae; genus Cervus; species Cervus elaphus. The sequence continues at coordinate 84,049,992 of NC_057832.1, forward strand.
TCCACAGTTTATTGTGATCCACACAGTCAAAGGCTTTGGCATAGTCAATAAAACAGAAATAGATGTTTTTCTGGAACTCACCCTGCTTATTTAACTTATATGCAGAGTACATCATGAGGAACGCTGGGCTGGATGAAGCACAAGCTGGAATCAAGATTGCCGGGAGAAATATCAATTACCTCAGATATGCAGATGACACCACCCTTATGGCAGAAAGTGAAGAAGAACTAAAGAGCCTCTTGATGAAAGTGAAAGAGGAGAGTGAAAAAGTTGGCTTAAAGCTCAACATCCAGAAAACTAAGATCATGGCATCCGGCCCCATCACTTCATGGCAAATAGATGTGGAAACAGTGGCTGACTTTATTTTGGGGGGCTCTAAAATTACTGCAGATGGTGATTGCAGCCATGAAATTAAAAGACGCTTACTCCTTGGAAGGAAAGTTATGACCAACCTAGACAGCATATTAAAAAGCAGAGACATTACTTTGCCAACAAAGGTCCGTCTAGTCAAGGCTATAGTTTTCCCAGTAGTCATGTATGGATGTGAGAGTTGGACTATAAAGAAAGCTGAACACCGAAGAATTGATGCTTTTGAACTGTGGTGTTGGAGAAGACTCTTGAGAGTCCCTTGGACTGCAAGGAGATCCAACCAGTCCATCCTAAATGAGATCAGTCCTGGGTGTTCATTGGAAGGACTGATGTTGAAGCTGAAACTCCAATACTTTGGCTACCTGATGTGAAGAGCTGACTCATTTGAGAAGACCCTGATGCTGGGAAAGATTGAGGGCAGGAGGAGAAGGGGACGACAGAGAATGAGATGGTTGGATGGCATCACCGAAACAATGGACATGGGTTTGGGTGGACTCCGGGAGTTGGTGATGGACAGGGAGGCTTGGCATGCTGCGATTCATGGGGTTGCAAGGAGTCGGACACGACTGAGCAACTGAACTGAACTGAACTGAAACTGAAACTCTATACCCATTAAATGATATATTCCAACCCACTCTAGGAGCCCCTGGCAACCACCATTCTATTTTTTGTCTCTAGGAGTTTGACCACTCTAGGGTCCTCATATATTTGGAATCATACAGTACTTGTCCTTTTGTGTCTGGCTTATTTTATTTAGCTTAATATCTTTGAGTTTCACCCATGTAGTAGCATGTATCAGAATTTCATTCCTTTTTTGTGGCTGAATAACATTCCAAGCCTGTATATGCCACACTTTATCCATTCATCTGTTGATGGACGCTTGGGTTGTTTCCACCTTTGGGCTGTTGTGAATAGTGCAGCAATGAACATTGGTGTACAACTACTCCTGCTTTTCTTTCTGAGTTGATTTTTTTGTAATGACACATTTTGCTTCTGTTCTTGTTTTCTCTTGTTTATAGTGTATAGCTGTGTTTTTTGGTAGATACCATGGACATTACATATAAATCCTAAAATACAACTATCTAATGTGAATTGATGATAACAATGTCAAAGAATACAAAACTCTATTCCTATACAACTTCATCTTCACTTTATATTACTGATGTCACAAATAGCATCTTCTTACAGTGTTTGACCAATAAAATCAAATTATAATTTTCATGAATTTGTCTTTCAAATCATGTAGCAAATTAAAAAGTATAGTTACAAACCAAAGTTGCAATAATACTGGCATTTATATTTGCACATATATATATCACTTTACCAGAGACCTATATTTCTTTAAGTATCTTTGAGTTCTGTCCTGTGTCCTTTCATTTCAACCTGAAGAACTCCCTTTAGTATTTCACGTAGGGCAGATCTAGTGGTAATGAACTCTCTCAGCTTTTGTTTATTTAAGAATTTCTTAATTTTTTCCTTATTATTGAAGGATAATTATGATACATATAGTATTATTAATGTTACTTTCTTTCAGGACTTTAAACAAGTAATAAAATAAATAAATAAACAAGTAACAGTTATTGCCTCTGGCTTCCAAAGTTTCTGATGAGAAATCACTTTATAATCTTATTGAAGCAAATTTATACATGATGCGTCACTTCTCTCTTGCTGCTTTTAAGGTTATCTCTTTGTCTTTGTCCTTTGACAGTTGATTATAATGTGCCCTGGTGTGGGTCTCTTTGTGTTTATTCTACTTGAAGTAATGATTTATATCTTTCAGAAAATCTGGGAAGTTTTTGGCCATTATTTCTTCAAATAATCTTTCTTCCCTTTTCTGTCTCTACTCTCTTTCTTGGACTCCCATAATGTATGTGTTGCTTTGCTTGATAGTGTCCTAAAGTTCATAGTCTCTTCATTTTTGTTTCATGCTTCTTTATTTCTGCTCTATATTCAAGTTCACTGATTATTTCTTCTGCTTACTCACATCTGCTGTTGAACCCTTCTAATGGATTTTTCATTTCAGTTATTATACTTTGAGCTCCAGAATTTCCTTTTGGTTTCTTTTAAGATTTTCTCTTTGTTGATACTCTAATTTTGTTAATACATTTTTCCCTAATTTCCTTTAGTTCTTTGTACCTTCACCTGCCCCGCCCCAACCATTGCCTTCTTGAGTATATTTTTTTAAGAAATGAAATATTTAAAAATATTTAATTATTTGGCTGCACTGGATCTGAGTTGCAGGATGCAGGATCTTTGATCTTTGTTGCAGCATGAAAAATGTTTAGTTGCACCATTTGAACTCTTAGTTATGTGAGACCTAGTTTCTTGACCAGAGATCGAACCCAGCCTCCCTGCCTTGGGAGCACAGAATTTTAACTACAGGTTCACCAGGGAATTCCCCAAAATAGACTTTAAATAAAAAGGTTTACAAAAGACAAGGAAGAACCTTGTATATTAATAAAAGATTGAATACAAGAAAAATAATTGTATATAAACATTTATGCACCTGATGGCAGGCCATCAAAATCTATGAAGCAAAACTTGACAGAATTGCAGTGAGAAACAGAAAGTTCTACAATAATAGCAGGAGAGTTCAATATCTCACTCTCAATAGTAAGGAAACAGAGGACTTGAACAACACATGAAACCAACCAGATCTAACAGACAAATACAGCACACTCTGCCCAACAATAACGAAATACACGTTCTTTAAAATACACAGTCTTTTCAAATAGAATGGAATTAGGTCACAAAGTCTCAACATTTGAAAACATAGATATGATGTGATGTATATCCTCTGATCAAAACTGGATGAATTAGAAATAAATAATAGAAGGAAAACTGGAAAATTTGTAAACTTGTAGAAACTATACATTAATTTCTAAACTCTTAAACAATCAATCATCCAAAAAACAAATCACAAGAGAAATTAGAAAATAATTAGAGATGAATGAAATGAAAACACAATATACTAAAACCCATGTGATGCAGCGAAAGTGGTGTTAAGAAGGTATTTACAGTTGTAAACACTAACATTAAAAAACAAGAAAGAGTGTAAATTGATAGTCTAACTTTACAACATAAAGAATTAAAGAACGAGGAACAAACTAAACCCAAAGCTAGCTGGAGGGAGGAAATAATGAAGATTAGAGCAGAGATAAATGAAATGAAGAAAAGAAAAACTGTATAGAAAATGAATGAAATCAGAAATTGGTTCTTTAAAAACATCAACAAAATTGACAAACCTTAGTTAGAATCAAGAAAAGGAAGAGAGAAGACTCCAAATATAAAACTTAAAAAATGGAAGTGGGGACATTACTACAAATTCTACAGAAATAAAGTGTTATATGAGAGTACAGTGAACAATTGCATGCCAACAAATTAGATAAATATAAAATGAACAAATTCCTAGAAACACAAAATTTACCAAGAATAAATTATAAAGAAACAGATAATCTGAATAGACCTAAAACTAGTAAGCAGATTGAAGCAGAAAAAAATATCTCCCAACAAAGAAAAGTTCTGGACCTGACAGCTTCACTGGTGAATTCTACCAGACATTTTAAGAATGAACACTAATAATCCTCAAATTCTTCCAAAAAATCAAAGAGGAAGGAACATTTTCTAACTCATTCTATGAGAACAGCATTGCCCTGACACCAAAGCCAGACAAAGGTACAAGATAAAACTATAGAACAATATCCCTCATGAAAACTGATGCAAAAATCATCAACAAAATATGAGCAAACAGAATTCAGCAGCATGTCAAAAAAAACTATACAGCATGACCAAGTGAGAGTTATTTGCTAGATGAAAGAATGTTTCAACATAGTAAAATCAATCAACTTAATATCCCACATCAACAAAATAAAGGGAAATAAACCCACTGTATCATCTCAATTGATGCAGAAAAGAATTTCACAAAATCCAATATGTTTTCATGATTTAAAAAGAAAACACTTAGTAAATGAGGACTAGAGGAATACTTCATCACAATAAAGGTCATATATGGAAAAACCCACAGCCAACAATGTACTCAGTGATGAAAGACTGAAAGGTTTTTCTCTAAGATCAGAAACATGGCAAGGATACCCACTGTAACTACTCCTTTTCAACTTAGTTCTGGCAGTTCTAGTCAAAGTAACTAGCCAAGAAAAAGAAAGAAAAGGCATCCAAATTGGAAAGGAAGAAGTAAAATGATCACTGTTTGCAGATAATATGATCTTATATGTAGAAAGCCCTAAAGATTCCACAAAAATACTTGTTAGAACTTAATAATGAATTCAGTAAAGTTGCAGTATACAAAGTCACCCCATAACCTCCACACATGACACAATTCTATACACACAATTCAGAAAACAATCCCATCTACAACGGCATCAAAAAGAATGCAATACCAAGGAATTACCTTCCTTAGTAAAAAGGAGGTGAAAGACTCATACCCTGAAAACAACCAAACGTCGCTGAAAGAAATTGAAGATGATGTAAATAAATTGAAAAACTTCCAGTGTTCATGGATTGGAAGACAATATTGTTAAGATGTTGATACTACCCAGAGCAATGTACAGATCCAGTGCAATTTGTATCAAAAGCCCAATGATAGCTTTCACAGAAAGAGAGAAATACACCCTAAAATTTATATGGGATCCTCAGTAGCTAAAACAATTTTGACAAAGAACAAAAAGCACTCTCACTTCCTGATTTGAAGAATTATCACAAAACTATGTAAGCAAAACAGCATAATACTGGCATAAAGCCAGAGAAGAGAAGAGAAGAGAAAGCTCAGAAATAAACACCTGCATGTATGGTCAAATGATTTTTTGATAAGAATACCAAGACCAGTCAATGGGGGAATGGACAGTCTTTTCAACACATGCTGGGAAAATTAGATATCCTCTTACAAAAGAAAGATGTCAGATTGATACTAATACCATATACGCAAGAGACCAAAGACCTAAACTTAAGAGCTGAAATGACAAAACTCTTAGAATAAAATATAGGACAAAGTTTTTTATAACATTGGATTTGGCAATGATTCCTTGGGTGTGACACCAGCAGCACACTTAGCAAAAGGAAAAGTAAACAAATTTGACTTCCTGACAATTAACTTTTTGCATCAAAAGTCACTGTCAACATAGTAAAAATACAACCCACAGAATGGGAGAAAACATTTGCAAATGATATATCTGACAAAAGATTAATATGCAGAATATAGAAAGAACTCTTTTTTTTTTTTTTTTTAGAAAGAACTCTTAAAACAACATCAAAAAGCAAAACTCTGTTGGTGGGAATGCAAGCTAGTACAGCCACTATGGAGAACAGTGTGGAGAGTCCTTAAAAAACTGGAAATAGAAAAAACAAAACAAAACAAAACAAAACTGGAAATAGAACTGCCATATGACCCAGCAATCCCACTCCGGGGCATACACACCGAGGAAACTAGATTTGAAAGAGACACGTGCACCCCAATGTTCATCGCAGCACTGTTTATAATAGCCAGGACACGGAAGCAACCTAGATGCCCATCAACAGATGAATGGATAAGGAAGCTATGGTACATATACACAATGTAATATTACTCAGCCATTAAAAAGAATTCATTTGAATCAGTTCTAATGAGATGGATGAAACTGGAGCCCATTATACAGAGTGAAGTAAGCCAGAAAGATAAAGACCAATACAGTATACTAACGCATATATACGGAATTTAAAAAGATGGTAACGATAACCCAATATGCAAAACAGAAAAAGAGACACAGATGTACAGAAGAGACTTTTGGACTCTGTGGGAGAAAGTGAGGGTGGGGTGTTCTGAGAGAACAGCATTGAAACAAGTATATTATCAAGGGTGAAACAGATCACCAGCCCAGGCTGGATGCATGAGACAAGTGCTCAGGGCTGGTGCACTGGGAAGACCCAGAGGGATGAGATGGGGAGGGAGGCAGGAGGGACAATCAGGATGGGGAACACAAGTAAATCCATGGCTGATTCATGTCAATGTATGGCAAAAACCACTACAATATTGTAAAGTAATTAGCCTCCAACTAATAAAAATAAATGAAAAAAAAAAGCAAAACAAAAAAACAACCTATTTAAAAAATTGGTGAAGGACTTGAATAGACATTTCTCCCAAGAAAATATATGAATGGCTAATTAGCATATGAAAAGATGCTCATTAGGGAATTGAAAATCAAAACTACAATGGGATACTACTTCACACCCATTAGGATGGGTACTATCAAAAAACCAGAAAATCACAGGTGTTGGTAAAGAAATGGAGAAATTAGAACACTTGTACACTGCTGGTAGTAACATAAAATGGTATAGCTGCTGTGGAAAAAGCTATGGTGGTTCCTCAAAAAATTAAAAATAGAACTGCCATATGGTCCCATAATTCCATGCCTAGGTATCTTCTCCAAAGAACTGAAGCAGAGTCTGGAAGAGATATTGTACATCTGTGTTCATAGTAGCATTATTCACAATAGTCCAAAAGTGGAAGCAAGTGTCCTTTTGATGGATGGATGGATAAGCTAAATATGGGTGTATATATACAATGACTGTTATTTAGTCTTAAGAAAGAAGGAAATTTTGCAATATGTTATAAGATGGATGGGGAGAAGGCAATGGCAACCCATTCCATTACTCCTGCCTGGAAAATCCCATGGACGGAGGAGCCTGGTAGGCTGTAGTTCACGGGGTCGCGAAGAGTCGAACACGACTGAGCGACTTCACTTTCACTTTTCACTTTCATGAATTGGAGAAGGAAATGGCAACCCACTCCAGTGTTCTTGCCTGGAGAATCCCAGGGACGGGGGAGCCTGGTGGGCTGCCGTCTATGGGGTCGCACAGAGTTGGACATGACAGCAGCTACTTAGCAGCAGCAGCAGCACAAGATGGACAAATCTTGAGGACATTATGTTAAGTAAAATAGACCAGTAACAAAAAGACAAATACTGTATTCTACTTATATAAGGTAATTAGAGTAGTCAAATTTATAACGACAGAAAGAATGGTGGTTGCCAGAGGCTGGGAGGAGGGGAAGATTGGGTGCCAATGTTTCATGATATCAAAGTTCAGTTTTACAGGGTGAAATGAGTCAAGAGAATAAATGATGTTGATGGTAGCACTTATTTATATTTAATGTATTTAATACCTCTGAACTGTACACTTAAAAATGGTTAGATGGTAAATTTTGTTATGTGTATTTTATGAACATAAAAAAAGTATACACACTACTTGGCCATGAAAAAGAAGGAAATCATGCCATTTGCAGCAACATGGATGCAACTAGGGATTATCATACTAAGTGAAGTCAGAAAGACAAATGTCATATGATATCACTTAAATGTGGAATCTAAAATAATGGCCACAAATGAACCTATGTACAAAATAGAAATAGATTCACAGACATAGAGAACAGACTTGTGGTTGCCAAGGGGGAGAGGGAGAGGGATGGACTGGAAGTTTGGGGTTAATAGATGCAAACTATGACATTTAGAATGGATAAACAACAAGGTTCTAATGTATAGCACAGGGAACTATATCTAATCTTCTGTGATAAGCCATAATGGAAAAGGATATATATACATGTGTATAACTGAGTCACTTTGCTATACAGCAGAGATTGTCACAACATTGCAAATCAACTATACTTCAGTAAGAAAAATGTATGCACAAAGAGCTGCAGTTTTCAGCAATTTGGATTTGGGGAGAGGGAAGGATGAATCGGTGGAGCACACCAAGGGGATTTTTAGGCCAAGACACTATTCTGTATAATATTATGATGGTGGATACATGTCATTATACATTTGTCAAATTCCATAGAAGGTGCAACACCAAAAGGGAACTTGAATGTGAACTATGGACTTCAGTGAATAATAATATGTCAATATTAGCTCATTGATCGCAACAAATGTGCCATACATTAATGCTGGATGTTGATAATAGATGAAACTTTTGAAGGGATAAAGGGGCATCTGGGAAGTGTATACCTTCTGCTCAGTTAAAAACATTTTTTTTTTAATTAAAAGATTTACAAGGCTGTGTTTGCTCGGTTTTTCTGTAAACATAAGACTGCTCAAAAATTAATTTTTTTTAAAGAAGTCTTCACATTGGGCAGAAGAGGATCATGGGACCACTGCTGGTTGCAAAGGAGGCTGGGAGAGCAGGAAAGAACATCTTTCACCTGGACTGTAAACACAGTCCTTCACCAAATTGAATCAGGAGCTGATGGCAAAGGTGAAAGCTCCACCGGGTGACCAGGCTTGAAATATTAACCTGCAGGCTAGTTACCCCACAGGAGCCAGAAATTACGAGAGGCTGTTCACATCCCTGCTGGTCAGAGCATAGCACACGTACCTAACCAGGTTCCACGGCCTGGACCAGTGACCAGCAGAACATCACGGTCATACCCTGACCTCTCAACCCAGACTGCAGGCTCTCTGCAGGCTCCTGGGGTGCACAGCGGCCAGTCAGGGAGGGGAGCTGAGTCTGCCGGGCATCCCTGACCACAGGAGGGCCCTCCTCGCCACCTCCTGAGCTTAGGGATGGTGTTCAGTTCCAGTTCTCTCTCTGCTACTGCTCGGACATATTCAATCCCGTTAGTAATAAAGGAAGATTGAAAATGAGGCATCTTTTTACAGTTATTAAATTTGTAAATCTTGATAACAGATCGAATACACCGTGAAGATAAGGCTAGTGATTTGGCATTTTTTATTTTTGCTGATGTCAGTGAGAAGAGTCACAGCCCTTGGAAAATTCATGGGTGTCTACCATCACCAGACACCAACCAGAACCAATCAGTACCTATCAGTAATTATCAAGATTATTATTCAATATATCCTAGATTAGATTAGCCCAAGGAGAGAGCTGATAAACTGTGTGCACTTAGGGTTGTAAACCTGGTACTCTTTAACACTCCAATTTCATCTCTAGAATCCTGGATTAAGGAAGGTAAACATGAAATAGAGGAAACAGGGTTAGGTAAGAAGATAGTAACCAAAAACTTGTTTATGGGAAGCAGCCTGACCTCTGGCACCAGGAAAGCAGACGATCCATCACTTTGTGGGGCACAACCCAGTGACACATGTGCTAGTCAGAGAGTAAAGGAAGCGCTGAGTCTGTGTTAAAAGTCAGGAGATAAAGTGGGATTCAGGAGTGCACAGAACCTGTGATCACAACAGAAGTCTGTGCCCCAGGGCGTGACCTCAGAGACCCCACATGCACAGGGAGCCAGGTGGTGAGTCTGTGGCTGAGCGTTTGCCTCTGTAACTCAGAATTGGATGGTACTGCTCCCATCCTGTGTGTGTCTCAGAGAAGGCCGCAGACACCATACATCTGGGCTCCGTCTCTATGGGCCTCCCCTGGGAACAAACTAGATTAAGGGGGTGTGCCTGGGGGCTCCACACACGGCAGGGGGTGCCTGAGACTGAATCTGCAGGGAGCGTCCTCAACCAGCAACCAAAGAAAATGATGGACCAGCCCACACCCTCTGGGGCAGGCTCCCCACCATTTCCTGGCGGATCTCTGTGGGCATACAGATGCCCACATGGGAGCCTACTCTTTTTTTTTTTTTTGACTGTAAAGCACAGCATGTGGGATCTTAGTTCCCTGACGAGGGATTAAACCTATGGCCCTGCAATGGACGTGCAGAGTCTTAACCACTGGACCACCAGGGAAGTCTCAAGAGCCCACTCTTCAGTGCACCCTGGTCGATTCTTTCCATGTCCTGGCTCATCCCTGTTACCGGGTACTGCCCTCTGGGATCACCTTCCAAATCAGCTATTCACACTGGAATCCCTGTCTCAGCATCTGCTTCTCGGGGAAGACATCTAGGAAAGAGAACAGAGCCCATAACTGTGGGCTGGAATGCTCAGCATCTGCCTGTCAGGGTGTGTGGGGGCAGGGCTAGGGAGATGCAGGAGGGAGGTCACTGCATACAGGCAGGCCCTGGGCCACTGACTCTCCTCCCCACTGTGGCTGATTCCAGGTTTAGGGATCTGTCTGCTCCTGCCCCGGCATCCCCCCTTGGCATTTGGTTCCCTTCCTCTTGGCTTCTGTCTTCCCCTGTATGTGTTGGGTAGCTCCCTCTGAGTCAGGCCAGGGTCCATGAAACAAACACAAGACCAGGGAGATAGCAGGTTCCTTCCTGCAACTGCCTCTGGCAGGTGGCCACAGGGGAGATAGTCTCCATAGGCTGCCCTTATCAGCTCAGCCTTGGCATGGGGGCCAAGGTCTGGCCCATTCTGGTGATAGGGAGCCCAAGGAAGGCTTCAGAGATCCCTATCTAGAGGGAGCAGGGGTGAGTGCAGAGTACCTGGCCCCATGGGGGGCGGGGCTGCTCGCCTGGGTTTCCCAGCAACGCTCAGCCCCCTCCACGGTAGGTGGGGACAGACCCAGGCAACGGACATAAGGGAGGGGGCCAGGGCTGAAGAGCGAGGCTGTGGCTCTCAGCCCTGGGTCTCTGTGCACTGTCAGATGCCAGCGAACTGGGCCGTCCCCTCTACCCGGAGGAGGAAACTATTGTCCCTGCGTCACTCCACCCCTCACTGCCCCCTCTGTTATTGGATTGTTAATATTAATTAACAACAGTTGCTATGGATGACAGTGCAAGGGTGTGCCCCAGCCAGAGCTGGCCTGGACCCAAGAGGGCACTGTGGGGAGGAGGGGTCTAAGGCTTGGGATCTGGGGGCGGGAGGTAGGGGTGGTAGAGTTTCGGAGGGCCGGTGTCCAGACCCACCTGAGTCTGCCTCTTCTCCTGGGCCTGGTAGCTCCTGCAGCCGAGGCTGTGTGGGAAACTCTCGGCAGGTCGCTGGCTGGCCCAGCCCTCTGGCCTTGGTCACTTTGGGAAGTAGGCAAAGGGGAGACCCTGAGAGGCTCATCCGAGAGGGTGGGACCAAAGGTGGGAGGGACAAGTGATCCATCGATCATTAACTAGCTGAGAGCCCTGGGAGGCACAGGGCTCAGCCCCATTGGTCCCCAACCCAGTCAGGTGATGCTGTCCTTGATAGGGAAGCTGCCCTGTAGACCGTCCCCAGTTTCAGTATATGTACGGCTGAAGTGGGCTCTGGCATTGTCAGGAGCTGGCCCTTGGCTGTCCCCAAGGCCTGGCCTCACTTACCCTCTGACCCTTGCCCAGTGCCAGGATGGTGGAGACTGGCCTGAAGGGCTGGTTGCTCTGGGCCCTGCTCCTACACTCGGTGAGTCTCAGTCCCTGTGTCCACTCCAGGTAAGGGCTGCTTGGCAACTGTGAGAGAGGGCCAGGGGTCTGCAGATGGGGGCAATTTCTACATAGATGAGGGATTCCAGGCTCCCCAGAGAAGGTGTGCAGTTCGGGGGTCCTGGGCTGCTCAAGTCTCCAGATCATGGGGTCATATGGATACAAGCATGGGGGATTGGGCAGCTGGTTTGGATGTGACCAAGTTCTTCCCATCCCTGGTCCACTGTGGGTGTCCTGACCTAAGGTGGCTGGTGGGAGGTTAAAGGAAGTCCAGTCCCGGGGTGCTGATGAGGTGGATTCAAGGGGAGAATCACCCACAGAGGATTTGGCATCCAGGGAAGATGTCCGAGGTTCTTGCCTCTCAAGTTTCCTGCTCATTTCCACATCTGAGGAAGTGGGTGAAGGTTTTCAGCCCCCGGCAGATGAAGGCAGGGGAAGCTCTGCTCAGAATCTCCAAGAGGGGCCCAGGCCTCTGGGTGTGGCCCGCAGTTTGGGCATGGTGGTGGCTGACTGCTATGGCAATGATGCCCGAGGCACACAGGGCCTGCATCCACATGGTCCCTGGGAGTCAGCCCCTCGACTGGTCCAGGGGCCACTGTTTCTCAGGAGGACCACACAGGGGTCCAGTGGTCTCCTGGGTGACCCTGTTCTCTCCCAGCTATGTCAGGTCACCTCTTTCTTCAGTGACCCTGTCACTCAGGGTCAACCAGGCCTTCACCCATCCGCTCAGCATCCTTAGACACCACCGAGAGCCCCATGTGCTGCTTGGGCACCCCATCTCCCCCAGTGCTCCCCCAGATCCCCTGACATCCTGGAGCTGCCCAACGTCCACCTCACCCGCCCTGTTTGGCATCATTCCCCATGCCCTCCCTGGCCGCCCACTGCCCCATCAGCTACCCAGAGGTGCTGGCCAGCACTGGGGCCCCTGGTGACACTGCCCTGTTCCACAGGCCCAGAGTGAGGTGTACACACCCATACACCAGCCTGGCTACTGCGCCTTCTACGACGAGTGCGGGAAGAACCCGGAGCTGTCTGGAAGCCTGGCTTCACTGTCCAATGTGTCCTGCCTGGACAACTCGCCTGCTCGCCACATCACAGGTGACCACCTGGCCCTCCTACAAAGCATCTGTCCCCGTCTCTACACCGGCCCCAACACCACCTACGCCTGCTGCTCCTCCAAGCAGCTGGTGGCCCTGGACATGAGCCTGCGGGTCACCAAGGCCCTCCTCACCCGCTGTCCCGCCTGCTCTGACAACTTCGTGAGCCTGCATTGCCACAACACCTGCAGCCCCAACCAGAGCCTCTTCATCAACGTGACCCGAGTGGTCACGCAGGCGGACAACCAGTCCCAGGCCGTGGTGGCCTACGAGGCCTTCTACCAGCGCAGCTTCGCCGAGCAGACCTACAACTCCTGCAGCCGTGTACGCATCCCCGCGGCTGCCGCACTGGCCGTGGGCTCCATGTGTGGTGTCTATGGCTCTGCCCTCTGCAACGCCCAGCGCTGGCTCAATTTCCAGGGGGACACGAGCAATGGCCTGGCACCCCTGGACATCACCTTCCACCTGTGGGAGCCTAGCCAGGCAGAGGGGAGCGTGATACAGCCTCTAAATGATGAGGTCGTGCCCTGCAACCAGTCCCAGGGGGATGGTGCAGCGGCCTGTTCCTGCCAGGACTGTGCCGCCTCCTGCCCTGTGATTGCCCAGCCCCAGGCCCTGGACCCCACCTTCCGCCTGGGCCGGATGGAAGGGAGCCTGGCCCTCATTATCATCCTCTGCTGTCTCTTTGTCTTGCTCACGGCCTTCCTCATGCGGCCCCGCCTGGCCGAGTGGTGCAGGGGCAAGCGCAAGACGCCCAAAGCCAAGGCAAGCATCAGCCTGGCCCACAGGCTCAGCCTCTCCACCCACACCCTCCTCAGCCGCTGGTTCCAGTGCTGGGGCACATGGGTGGCCTCGTGGCCACTGACCATCCTGGCGGTGTCTGTGGTCCTGGTGGGGGTCCTGGCAGGGGGCCTGGCTTTTATAGAACTGACTACGGACCCTGTGGAGCTGTGGTCGGCCCCCAACAGCCTCGCCCGACGTGAGAAGGCATTCCACGACAAGTATTTCGGCCCCTTCTTCCGAACTAGCCAGGTATTCATGACGGCACCTCACCGGCCCAGCTATAGGTATGACTCCCTGCTGCTGGGGCCCAAGAACTTCAGCGGGATCCTGTCCTCGGATCTGCTGCTGGAGGTGCTGGAATTGCAGGAGAGGCTGCGGCATCTGCAGGTGTGGTCGCCAGACGAGCAGCGGAACGTCTCCCTGCGGGACACCTGCTACGCCCCCCTTAACCCACATAACGCCAGTCTGTCCGACTGCTGTGTCAACAGCCTCCTGCAGTACTTCCAGAACAACCGCACTCAGCTGCTGCTCACAGCCAACCAGACACTGTCAGGGCAGACCGCCCAGGTGGACTGGAGGGACCACTTCCTCTACTGCGCCAAGTGAGTCCTCGTGGTACCAGGTCCTGGGGTCAGCGTGGGCCTCCTGGGGCCCAGGCCGGGTACACATCTTGTACCTGGTCGAGGTGCTCTGCATCTCGGTCACACGGACTGTGCTGTGCCGTGTCTCTCCAAGTTCCTTCTTGGGTGCCCCATCCTCAGTGGGGTGCACGCTTGCCGTAGCTGATTCATACTTGACCATCCTGGCCTCCACGTGGTCTTTCTGTAGTGCTCCTGATGTAGCTGGACCCATCCTTGTATGTTCTTGGTTTAAGGGTCACAGAGCAATCCGAAGGCCCTGCTCACTGGTGTGCTTTTAGTTTCCCTTTTTTGCTTCTGTGCTCGGCCTGGGTGCAAGCCAGCAGGGCCATGGGCAGCCCAGAGGTGCGCCAGCCCTGGGCAGGGGCCTGGGCCTGGGCCAGGTGTCCTGCGCAGGCTGCAGCCACACCCCTTCAAGCTGTGTGGGGCTTGGTCCCCGGCTGCGTCCGCTTGGCTGTGGAGCAAACAGGAAGCCAGTGAAGCTTATGGGTCTTGGGACCAAGAGTGGAGGTTTGAGAGCTACCAAACCTGGAGGGGAGCAGGCTGGCCAGCAGCACTGAGTCCCCTGGGGTTGGAGTGGGCAGAGGTCTTCAAATGCTTGGTCTCAGGGTCCCTTCACACTTGACAAAAGACCGAGCACCCCAGAGAGCTGGGGTGTGGGTAGACGTTATATTCACTGACATTTACCACATGAGAAAGTAAAACTGAGAAATGACAAAATATTTAATTAATTCTGCCACAATAACAATAATAGGCCCATTATATGCTGACACAAATAACATTTTTTATTTATTTATATTTTTAAAGGAAATTATTAATTTTTTTTTTTTTTTTTTTGCTGTGCTGGGTCCTTGTTGCAGCACACAGGCTCTTTGTTGTGGTGCTCAAGCTTCTCATTGTGGTGGTTTGTCTTGTGGAGCACAGGCTCAAAGGCACACCGACTTCAGTAGTTGAGGTTCATGGGCTCATTAGTTGTGGTGCATGCATGGGCCCAGCCCTTCTACAGCATGTTGGATCCTCCTGACCCAGGAATCGAACCCATGTCCCTCACACCAGTAGGCAGACTCTTAACCACTGGATCACCAGGGAAGTCCCATAACATATTTTTATGAAAATAATTGTATTTTCCGTACTGAAAATATCAGGAGTGATCACAGTAACATTGTTTTGAGTGAGTGAAGTCGCTCAGTCGTGTCCGACTATTTGTGACCCCATGGACTGAGAGGCTCCTCAGTCCATGGGATTTTCCAGGCAAGAACACTGGAGTGGGTTGCCATTTCCTTCTCCAGGGGGTCTTCCTGACCCAGGGATCGAACCCGGGTCTCCCACATTGTAGGCAGACGCTTTACCGTCTGAGCTACCAGGGAAGCTTTGCATCTTTGCAAATCTCTTTGGGGTCTAGCTTAGCAGAAGATGCTGGATTTTGGCAACTGGTTCTGCATTTGGCCTGTTGGTTGAAGCGCAGCGAGAATGCTTGGCTGCACACCCCCAGAGGAGGGAAATGTGTTGTCAAAGCCTTTCCAGAGAATTGTGGATTTTCTTTACTACTTCATCAAAACTCAGCGAGTGATGTTTTCTTAAGTGTTAGCTGCAATATGAAACTAAAGCCATGTCAGTGAACTGTCTGTATACCACAGACTTGAGATCAAAGAAGGGTGGAAACAGAATGGCATCTTAGTGTTATTATGGAAGTAGTTTTGACTTTGTAGACCTTGAAAGGGTCTCTAGGGCTCTTGAGACCCTGGGTCACCCTGAATACCTCTGGACTAGAGAGTCAGGACTCCCACCCCTCAGGCGAGCCAAGTGTGGGCTGCATCCCAGAGTCTGTGCCTCAGCGCGAGGGCTGGCCCTTGGAACTGGCAGGTCAGGGGAGAAAGCTCTGACTCCGGGTTTCCAGTCCTTTGTTGTTGTTCAATTGCTCAGTCGTGCCTGACTCTTTGAGGTCGGATGGACTGCAGTACGCCAGGCTTCCCTGTCCTTCACTATCTCCCGGAGTTGCTCAGGCTCATATCCATTGAGTTGATGATGCTGTCTAACCATCTCATCCATTCCAGTCCTTGAGTTGCCTTTATTTTGATTTTGGATGCTCACAATAACTCTTGGGTGGCCTGATTATCCCCATTTCAGAGACAGGGAAACTGAGGCTCAGAGGGTCAGCTTCTCAAGGTCAGACAGCAACCGGCACTCCCAGCCAGCTGGTGACTCACAGACGCACTCAAAGTGAGTGCTCCGTCCAGGCACCTGTGACCCGTTTACAGAAAGGCCTCAGTGGAGGACATGGAGACCTGCCCACAGTTACAGGGCTGGGACACTGAATGAGGAAAGAAGAAGTTCCCACCTCAGGGCCTGGAGGGTTCTGGGCTGGTGGGAGCAGAACGCTGAGGGCAGTGTGAAGCCTGCATGTCTCTGTTGGTGGTTAGGACTCAGGGAGGGGCTTGTACCAGAATCCAGCCGCCACTCCAGGGGAGTGTGTGTGATGCTCACCCCCCTGCCAATCTGGAAGGAGATGATGGTGGAGCCAGGAGCATGAGGCCGGCATGAGGGGAGAGAGAACTCGAGGTCCTGCTCAGGGAGCTCCAGTTGACTCTGGATAGGATCAAGAAATATTCTGATCGAGGGTCAGGTGATGACGCTGGGGGTCTGGGGCGAGGCACAGGGGCCATAGTGGTCGGAGTGGAATCAGGAAAAGTCCTTTCCTCTCCCACCAGTGCCCCCCTCACCTACAAAGATGGCACGGCCCTGGCCCTGAGCTGCATGGCTGACTATGGGGCGCCCATCTTCCCCTTCCTCGCCGTGGGGGGCTACAAAGGTAAGCTCTGACCTCCCCAGGAGGCCAGTGAGTGGACATATGGGTCAGGAGTCATGAACAGAAGGGTGGGAGTGGCCATGGGGGCTTCCCGCTGTCTGGGAGTAGCTGGGCCGGTGGGGGGCTCATGGGGACGGCAGGCCTGCCCATCCTGCATCCTTTCTCTGTCACTTACTGCATCTTCCACCAACCCTGCTCAGGTTCTCTGGTTCTGTGCCTGGAACCCCAGGTTTTGCCTTTGACTGAGAGAGGGAAGTGGGATGTATAATTACACAATGACTTGGATGACGAGGGTAGGGGAGGAGAGGCAGGGGTGTGGCTGCAGTTGGGGGAGGGGAAGCAGGGGTGAGGCTGGAGTAGGGGGAGGAAAGCAGAGATGTGGTTGGAGGTAGCCGAGCATTTCTCCTTCCAGGAAAGGACTATTCTGAGGCAGAGGCCCTGATCATGACCTTCTCCCTCAACAATTACGCTCCTGGGGACCCCAAGCTGGCCCAGGCTAAGCTCTGGGAGGGAGCCTTCTTGGAGGAGATGCGAGCCTTTCAGCGTCGGACAGCTGGTGTGTTCCAGGTCACATTCATGGCGGAGGTAGGGGATGCAGGGTCCCTGGCTCTGGGGCAGACAGCTCAGGTGGTTTTGGTGGGGTCCTGCATCCCCATCCTGCCGTCACCCCTCCTGAGTGACCCTGAGCTAACGGGTGCCTGCCCAGGAGGATGGGTGATGCCATAGCTATTCTTGCAGCCATGTCAGAGCTCACAAACACGGTGCCCTCTGGCAGAGCTCTTGCGTCAGTGGGTCTGGTCGGGTCTGTGTCCACAGCGTTCCCTGGAGGATGAGATCAACAGCACCACGGCCGAAGACCTGCCCATCTTTGCTGTTAGCTACCTTGTCATCTTCCTGTATATCTCCCTGGCCCTGGGCAGCTACTCCAGCTGGCGTCGGGTACCGGTGAGAAGTGAGAGGGGAGCTGTGAGGGTGAGCTGGCCCACCATCAGGGTGCCTAGAACCTTCCCAACCTACTTTCTGCTGCTGCTGCTAAGTCACTTCACTCGTGTCCGACTCTGTGCGACCCCACAGACGGTAGCCTACCAGGCTCCTCTGTCCCCGGGATTCTCCAGGCAAGAGTACTTTCTAAAGCACTTCAAAACAGCCAAGTGGACATACCCAGGGTGGCTCCTCCAAGGGGTGATGCTTCTTGAAGTGTTCTGTTTTGAAAGGCCATGTGAGTTTTCACTCTGCTCATGACAACCCTCCCTCGACTTGTGCAAATGCAAAGTTGGTATTTACATTGTGTCATAATGCACGCTCGAGGAAGAAGTGGTCAGGCTCACAGGGCCTGCTCTTGGGAGGACGGCACTGCAGAGTGGCCAAAGTGCAGAAGCTCAGAGCATGCAGCTCTCCTCTAACTGGGGTCGGGGGGGGGCAGCCCTGCAGCCAGGAGGCTGAGCCTGGTCCCATTGCAGGTGGACTCCAAGGCCACGCTGGGCCTGGGCGGGGTGGCCGTGGTGCTGGGAGCAGTCGTGGCCTCTATGGGCTTCTTCTCCTACCTGGGTGTCCCTTCCTCACTGGTGATCCTTCAAGTGGTGCCCTTCCTGGTGCTTGCCGTGGGGGCCGACAACATCTTCATCTTCGTTCTTGAGTACCAGGTAAGACAGCAGGAGTTCTGCACACCCCTAGCTGCCCCTACATGCCCAGGCATGATCCCATGGGTTGGCTGGGTTTATTCAGCCTCTTCCTAAGCACTGATGTGCATGTGTACAATTCCTGTGGAAAACAGTGCTCTGTGTTTATCTTTCACATAAATGCATTCATACCTCACATGTCTCCTGAACTTGCTCTCAGTTAGCCCCACATTGTGTCTGGCAAGAGTGTCACACAGTACATATGTTACTGAGCCCAAGCTCATACTGCTCACTGCATGACAGGCCAATAAATCGAGAGATGAGGTGCTGGAGAAAGGAACAGTGACTTTAACTGAAAAGTCAGCAGGCTGAGAAGATGGTGGACTAGTGTCCCAAAGAACCACCTTACCTGAGTTAGAATTTAGACTTCTTTTATAGTAAAAGGCGAAGTGGTGTGGCTGGTTGTTGCAAACCTTTTGGTGCCAGAATCTTTTGTTCTTGTAGCTGTCAAAGTAGGTCCTAAACCCCTCCAACAAGGCAAATGTTAGATTCTCTTCTGCAACCTTTTAATCTCCATATGAATGGAAAAGTGTTATACCTTTAAAGGTCAGAGCCTTAGCAATGGGCTATCATGTATATTCCAGGCTCTGGGCAACATCCTTTTACAAAAGACCCAGAGACAAGATTAAACACAGGCAACAGAGCACAAAGGTTAGAGGTCCAATATGGAGTCATGTTTGTTCTTCTCTGTTCTACCTGGAGCCACATTTGTATTGTAGTGCTAGGTAGCATTCCATAAAAAGACAAGTAGAGTCTTTAGCCTCTCTTGTTAGTGAACATTTAGGGTTCCAGTGATGAGTCAGAGGAAGGATGCTATGGACATCCCAAAATATAGCATGCGTTTCTCTGGGCCAGAATCTGAGAAGTGGAAGATATGGCAGGGCAGAGTGTCAGCAGGGTCTGCTCCCACTGGGCAAGGTGTGGGCAGTTTCTCGGTCCTGGCTGCATCTCCAGGCAATGCCCATGCCTTGGGGAGTGAGGGCATGTGGTTGCTCCCTGCTGGCCTGTGAGGGACAGAGCCCTTGGTCAGATCTTGACCCTGTCCCTGCTGTCCCCACACAGAGGCTGCCTCGGAGGCCTGGGGAAGAACGGGAGGCCCACATCGGCCGAGCCCTGGGCAGAGTGGCCCCCAGCATGCTTCTCTGCAGCCTCTCTGAGGCCATCTGCTTCTTCTTAGGTGAGCCTGAGCAACCCCTCCCCACCAGGCACTGGGAGTTCTTGGAGGCTGGCAGACTCCTTTCCCTCTCTTCCCATCTGAGCAGGTGCCAGGCCCTGAGATTCACCCTTGGCCCCCCTCCCCATCCCTCAGGAGCCCTGACCCCCATGCCAGCTGTACGGACCTTTGCCCTGACCTCCGGCTTTGCAGTGCTTCTTGACTTCCTGCTACAGATGTCAGCCTTCGTCGCCCTGCTCTCCCTCGACAGCAGGAGGCAAGAGGTAGGGGTGGAGACAAGGCCCAGGGACTCACCCTTGGTTCCCATCTTGGCCGGGGATGGAGTGGCGTCACTTTGCACAGAAGGCTCAGAGCATGCGGACGGAGTGTGGGAACAGCGTGCTGGAATGTTTAGGCCACAAAGTCCCTGATGTCCCATGGAAAATTAACTTTGTTTTGGTCATTTGGGGGAATATGATCAACCCTGCTAAAAGTACTTGAGGTCATGAAATAAAACATAAACGAGAGACTGACAGGGAGGGAGCTATTGTTTCAGTGACGGTGCAAAGTTCAAAGGTATTTTATCAAGGCAGAAAATGAAGATAAAGAAAAGAGCACACTAGCATGTCCCCACCATGCGGTGCTGGCACAGTCCACCCGTGGAAGGTGACTCTCCCACTCCATGGGAGGGAGGTGGTCCCCAGGGTCTGTTTTGGTGCCATTTGAGTGCCCTCCTCTTTCTAGGCCTCCCGGATGGACATCTGCTGTTGCAAGACAGCCCGGAAGCTGCCCCCACCGAGCCAGGATGAGGGGCTCCTGCTCGGATTCTTCCGCAAGTTCTATGTCCCATTCCTGTTCCACTGGCTCACCCGCGTGGTCGTGGTGAGTGGGCGGGAGGGACAGCAGGGGGACCTCATGCCACCCAGGGTTGGGGGGCCTGGCAGTGCCTGGGGTGGGAGGGTCTGCTTAGCCTTGACCCTTGCCCGTGGTCATCGGAGGGGTCTGGAGCTCGCCCAGGTCCAGGGGTTGAAGCTGGGGCGGGGAGGGGGATTGCTGAGATTCAAGTTGGCCCAACTCTAGAATGTTTCCTTCAAGACCCCGTCCAGACCCAGACTGGGGAGATGCTAGGCGGGAGGCCTTCACTTGACGCTTCCCTTCCCAGGTGCTGGTCTTCCTGGCTCTGTTCGGAGCGAGTCTCTATTTCATGTGCTACATCAATGTGGGCCTGGACCAGCAGCTGGCTCTGCCCAAGGTGGGTGCCCTCTCTCCCCTCTCCTCGGTCCCCAAGGCTGTGAGGAAAATCAGCAGCACAGAGCGGATGGGTTGGCCTGAACCAGGGGTGTGGTAGGGGTGGGGGACCATCCATCATGCGGAGTTGGGAAGAGAAGCCACATTCTGCATGGAAACTGCTGGAGTTCGGCTCCAGCCCCAGGCCACCAGAGGGAGACGACCAGGCATCTGAGGGACTGGCCATGGGAGCCGATCGCCTGGGCAGAATGACCAACACCTCAGTGAGTGCCTGCATAGTGCCAGGCACTCTGTGTTCTCAGGCCTGGGCTCTGCAGCAGCAAATGTCCCTGGACTGTCCTTGGAAAGACAGGGAGGGTTGGGGGGCCTGGGGATGAAAAGGCCTCGATGAGCTTGAGGGTTCTAGATGGAGGAGAGGCATGAGGGGTGTCTGAGCATGAGTGGGATTTGCAGAGGAAGGAGGCAAGGGTCACAGCACTGACCAGGGCAGGTTGGGGCACACCAAGGCTCATTCCCTGTGTGCAGGGGTGACTGCAGGTGTGGGGAGGAGAGGCGGTAAGCCCGAGAGCTGGAGGCGCTGCAGGTGAGGGGTGGGGAAAGGTGCTGACCAGGACCAGCAAGCATATGAGGTTGACAGGAATTGTACATCGGAGAGGCCAGGGACCTGAGGTGTGTCTGGACATGCAACCAGAGGTGGGTTGGTGGCTGGGGAAAGCAAGTCTGCATACTTGGGCTCTAGGGGAGAGAGAACATCATGAGGTCTTGGACATCCAGGGCCACTGTAGGGGTGGAGATGGGGGTCTGGGCATGGGCAGGAATCTTGGATCCAGTGGTCTGGTAGCCATCTGCTGGTGGTACTGGTCTTGGAAGCAAGATGAGGTAGGAGGAGAGCAAACAGGCAGGATGGCACCTTCAAACCAGCATAGGCAGCAAGAAAGAAAAGTGAAGTGAAGTCACTCAGTTGTGTCTGACTCTTTGTGACCCCATGGACTGTAGCCTACCAGGCTCCTCCATCTGTGGGATTCTCCAGGCAAGAATACTGGAGTGGGTTGCCATTTCCTTCTCCAGGAGATCTTCCCAACCCAGGGATCAAACCCGGGTCTCCTGTATTGCAGGCAGACGCTTTACCATCTGAGCCACCAGGGAAGCTCATAGGGAGCGAGAAGAGGCTGCAAAGCCAGCAAGGGTCCAGAATGACTCTGCCACTCATGGTGGCCCTGGGGACTGCTCAAACGGCTGAAGAGAAGAGGGTCCCCAGTGACCCCAGAATGGGTATCAATGGCCTGGTAGGCCAAACCAGTGAGAAGGAAGGTGGTACTGGTCTGTAAGACCAGCTGAGGGTTTTTTCGTGGCTGCATTGGCTCTTAGTTGGGGCGTTCGGAACCTTTTAGTCATGGCATGTGAAATCTTTAGTTGTGGCGTGTGGGATCTAGTTCCCTGACCAGAGATCAAACCCAGGCCTAGTGCACTGGGAGCGGGGAGTCTTAGCCACTGGACCACCAGGGAAGTCCCCCAGCTGAGGTTTTGTTAATGCTGTTTGTTTATTTTTCTTTGGGGGAGATTTGTTTCTTATGACTATATAAAGTGTATTTCTTTCAATGTTTTTCTGGTAAAATGTAACATAAAATTTGCCACTTTAACCATTTTTTAAAGTGGCATTAAGGATGTTGTACAACCCTCACATCATCCATCTCCATAGCTCTTTCATCCTGCAAAGCTGAGACTCTCTCCCTATTAAATGGTAACTCCTCATTCCTCCTCCCCCAGTCCCTGGCACCTCCCCCCTCCATCCTCCTTTGTGTCTCTGCATTTGTCTATTCCAGGTCCCTTACATACGTGGAATCATACATTTGTCCTTTTGTGATGGGCTTATTTCATTTAGCATGATGTCCTCATGTTGGTCATGTTGTAACATGTATCAGAACTTCCTTCCTTTTTAAGGCTGAATGATACTCCTGTATATATGGATGCCTATATATCACATTTTGCTTAACCATTTTTCTGTTGATGGATATGGGTTGTTTCCTTTTTTTTGCTATTGTGAAATAATGCTGCTATGCACATGGGTTTGCAAATATCTCTTTGAAACCCTGCTTTCAATTATTTTGGCTATATACCCAGAAGTGGAATTGTTAAATCATATGGCAATTCTATTTTTAATTTTTTGAGGAACCTTCATACTGATTTCTATATAGCTGTACCATTTTACATTCCTACCAACAGTGCACAGGGTTCCAATTTCTCCATGTCCTCACCAACACTTGTTTTCTGGGTTTTGTTTTTTGACAACAGCCATCATAATAGATATGCAGTGGTATCTCATTGTGGTTCATTTGTGTTTCCCTAATGATTAGTGATGTTAAGCATTTACTTATTGGCCATTTGTATATTTCCTTTGGAGAAAAGTCTATTTTTGAATTGGGCTGGATTTTGTTGTTGTTACGTTTAAAGAGTTCTTTAAATATCTTGGATAACTATCCCTTATCAGATATGGGGGATTAATATCTGATTAATTAATATCAGATATCAGATACGTGGTTTGTGAATATTGTCATTTCTGTTGGTTGCTTTTTTACTCTATTGGTAGTATCTTTTGATGCACTTAAGTTTTTAATCTTCATGAAGTCTAATTTGTCTATTTTTTTCTTGTTAACTTGTGCCTTTGGTGTTATACTCAAGATAAATCATTGCTGGGATGTATAATTTTTACGGCTTTGTGAATTTTTCAATTTTCCTTCTGTTAATGATTTCTAACCATGCAGTCATGGTCAAGGAATATACATAATATGACATCTATCTTTTTAAATGCTGAGATTTAATATGTGGCCAAATACCTAGTTTGTCTTGCAGAATGTTCCATGTGTATTTGAGAGGAATATGTACCTTGTTGTTGTTGGGCAGAGTTGCTGTGTAAGCTTGCCGGATTTAGTTGGTTTCCTGTTGTTCAAGTCCTCCATTTCCTTACTTATCTTCTGTCTGGGTGTCCTGCCCACTACTGATAGTGGAGTATTGAACTCATTGTAGAACTTCCTATTTCTCCCTTCAGCTCTGTCAAGTTTCGCTTCATAGATTTGGATGGTCATTCATTAGGTGTGGAACTCTTTATACACACTTACCCTTGCTGTACTGAATCTTTTAATAATATATAATGTTCTTGTTTATCTTTTGTAAACTTTTTTGATTTAAAGCCTACTTTACCTGGTAGTAGGATAGCCTACTATTGCATGGAATATCTTTGCAATCTTTGCAAACTGTCTACTATTTGCATCGAATATCTTTTTCTATACTTTCACTTTCAACCTGTGGGTGTTTCTGGATCTCAACTGACTCTTTTTTTTTTTTTTAAATTTTATTTATTTATTTATTTATTTTTTGGTCATACATTGATATGAATCAGCCATAGATTTACATGTATTCCCCATCCCGATCCCCCCTCCCGCCTCCCTCTCCACCCGATTCCTCTGGGTCTTCCCAGTGCACCAGGCCCGAGCACTTGTCTCATGCATCCCACCTGGGCTGGGGATCTGTTTCACCATAAATAGTATACATGCTGTTCTTTTGAAATATCCCACCCTCACATTCTCCCACAGAGTCCAAAAGTCTGTTCTGTATTTCTGTGTCTCTTTTTCTGTTTTGCATATAGGATTATCATTACCATCTTTCTAAATTCCATATATATGTGTTAGTATGCTGTAATGTTCTTTATCTTTCTGGCTTACTTCACTCTGTATAAGGGGCTCCAGTTTCATCCATCTCATTAGAACTGGTTCAAATGAATTCTTTTTAACGGCTGAGTAATATTCCATGGTGTATATGTACCACAGCTTCCTTATCCACTCATCTGCTGATGGGCATCTAGGTTGCTTCCATGTCCTGGCTATTATAAACAGTGCTGCGATGAACATTGGGGTGCACGTGTCTCTTTCAGATCTGGTTTCCTCAGTGTGTATGCCCAGAAGTGGGATTGCTGGGTCATATGGCAGTTCTATTTCCAGTTGTTTAAGAAATCTCCACACTGTTTTCCATAGCGGCTGTACTAGTTTGCATTCCCACCAACAGTGTAAGAGGGTTCCCTTTTCTCCACACCCTCTCCAGCATTTATTGCTTGTAGACTTTTGGATAGCAGCCATCCTGACTGGCGTGTAATGGTACCTCATTGTGGTTTTGATTTGCATTTCTCTAATAATGAGTGATGTTGAGCATCTTTTCATGTGTTTGTTAGCCATCTGTATGTCTTCTTTGGAGAAATGTCTGTTTAGTTCTTTGGCCCATTTTTTGATTGGGTCATTTATTTTTCTGGAATTGAGCTGCAGGAGTTGCTTGTATATTTTTGAGATTAATCCTTTGTCTGTTTCTTCATTTGCTATTATTTTCTCCCAATCTGAGGGCTGTCTTTTCACCTTACTTATAGTTTCCTTTGTAGTGCAAAAGCTTTTAAGTTTCATTAGGTCCCATTTGTTTAGTTTTGCTTTTATTTCCAATATTCTGGGAGGTGGGTCATAGAGGATCTTGCTGTGATTTATGTCTGAGAGTGTTTTGCCTATGTTCTCCTCTAGGAGTTTTATAGTTTCTGGTCTTACATTTAGATCTTTAATCCATTTTAAGTTTATTTTTGTGTATGGTGTTAGAAAGTGTTCTAGTTTCATTCTTTTACAAGTGGTTGACCAGTTATCCCAGCACCACTTGTTAAAGAGGTTGTCTTTTTTCCATTGTATATCCTTGCCTCCTTTGTCAAAGATAAGATGTCCATAGGTCCGTGGATTTATCTCTGGGCTTTCTATTCTGTTCCATTGATCTATATTTCTGTCTTTGTGCCAGTACCATACTGTCTTGATGACTGTGGCTTTGTAGTAGAGTCTGAAGTCAGGCAGGTTGATTCCTCCAGTTCCATTCTTCTTTCTCAAGATTACTTTGGCTATTCGAGGTTTTTTGTATTTCCATACAAATCGTGAAATTCTTTGGTCTAGTTCTGTGAAAAATACCGTTGGTAGCTTGATAGGGATTGCATTGAATCTATAGACTGCTTTGGGTAGAATAGCCATTTTGACAATATTGATTCTTCCAATCCATGAACACGGTATGTTTCTCCATCTGTTTGTGTCCTCTTTGATTTCTTTCATCAGTGTTTTATAGTTTTCTATGTATAGGTCTTTTGTTTCTTTAGGTAGATATACTCCTAAGTATTTTATTCTTTTTGTTGCAATGGTGAATGGTATTGTTTCCTTAATTTCTCTTTCTGTTTTTTCATTGTTAGTATATAGGAATGCAAGGGATTTCTGTGTGTTAATTTTATATCCTGCAACTTTACTATATTCATTGATTAGCTCTAGTAATTTTCTGGTAGAGTCTTTAGGGTTTTCTATCTAGAGGATCATGTCATCTGCAAACAGTGAGAGTTTCACTTCTTCTTTTCCTATCTGGATTCCTTTTACTTCTTTTTCTGCTCTGATTGCTGTGGCCAAAACTTCCAACACTATGTTGAATAGTAGTGGTGAGAGTGGGCACCCTTGTCTTGTTCCTGATTTCAGGGGAAATGCTTTCAATTTTTCACCATTGAGGGTGATGCTTGCTGTGGGTTTGTCATATATAGCTTTTATTATGTTCTCAACTGACTCTTATAGACCTTTTGTTGGATCCTATTTCTCTAACCCATTCTGTCAACTTCTGACTTCTTATTGGACAGAGTAGTCTTTTTACGTGTAAAGTAATTACTGATGAGGAGAGACTTGTTACTGTGCTATTTGTTTTCTATGTACTTTATAGCTTTTTTGTTTCTCATTTCCTGCATTGCCACCTTCTTTTGTGTTTAGTTGATAGTGAAATGTTTAAATTCTCTTTTCATTTCCTTTTGCGTATGTTATATGACTATTTCCTTTGTGGTTACCAGGGAAATTACATTAAATATTCTACAATGTTTTGAATTTATCCTAGGTTAACATGGATTGCATACAAAAAATATGTTCCTATACTGCTCCTTTCCATTTCCTTTCAGTTATTACTATCATAAACTTACCTCTTTATACACTGTGTATTCAAAAACATAGAATAATACTTTTTTATGTATTAATCTCTTAAGATATGTAGAAATTTAAAAATGGAATTATAAACCAAAGTTATAATAAAACTAGCTTTTATAATTTCCCATGTATTTACTTTTACCAGTGATCTTTATTTAATTACATGGCTTTGAGTTATACTTTCACTTAATTTCACTTCAACTTGAAGGACTCACTTTATAGCTTCTTGCAGGACAGGTCTTGTGGCAACAGACTTCTTCTGTAGTTATTCATATGGGAATGCTTTAATTTTTTTCCCTCATTTTTTTCCCCCTCATTTTTGAAGGACAGTTTTGTCAAAAATAGGACTCCTGGTTGAGAGTTTTTTTCCACTTAAGTACTTTAAATATACAAATCTACTGCCTTCTGGCCTCCAAGTTTTCTGATAGGAACTATGCTTATAATCTTTATATATAATAAGCCTCTTCTTTCTTGTTGCTGGGTCTTCATTGTGGTGCACAGGCTTATTTGCCCCAAGGCATGTGGAATCTTAGTTCCCTGACCAGGGGCTGAGCCTGTGTCCCCTGCATTGTAAGGCAGATTCTTAACCATTGGATCACCAGGGAAGTCCCTCCGTTCTTTTCGTACACTGTTTTCTTGACTGTGTCCAGAAAACAATATTATTTTGGCTCTTTGAACATCTCTAAGATAGTCATTTTAAAGTCTCTATCTAATATATCCATTATCTGGTCTTTCTCAAGGATAGTGTTGATTAATTTTTGTCCCCAGGTATAGGCCATCTCTTTCTGAGTCATTGCATGCTTTATGATTTTGTTGTTGTTTTTGAAAAATGGACATTTGAGTCTGCAATAACTCCAGAAATCAGATTCTCTCCCTTCCCCAGAATTTTCTAATTTATTCATTTATTTAAAAAATTTAATTGTTGTGGATGTCTCTGTCCTCAAGATCAGCTTGAGATGTAAAGTCTTTATAGATCTTTTCCAAGTCTCTGCTTTTCCTTGAGCATGTGCAGTGAATACTTTCCCCTGTATTTGTGGTTGCTTTTGAGTGTCATGTTTCTTAAATGTCTGGCTCTCAAAAGGAGAAAAAGGTAAATATGAAGAGGGAAGACAAATTTAGCATTTGCCCTTTAAATATCTTGGCAGCCACTTCAGTTTGAGGTGAAGGTTCTAATGGGACCTGACTTTGTGTCTGCTCTACTGAGATTAGAAGCAGCAATGAGTGATGAGAACACAGATCCTTGATACTTAAGAGGTGGGCCTGCAAGCTGTGTGCAGACTGTTCCTGGAATGCATTCATGGCTGCCTGCCGCAGGTCAGGGAGGATAAACGATGACTAGCTTGTACCGTGCTAAGAGCTGAAGTAGATCAAATTAACCACAATCTACCATCCAGGCCTTTCTCTGAAAGTTTGAAGCCCTCAATAGACCCCAGAGTACCAAAATAGTTACATCAGGCAGATTCTGCCAGTGCAGTTATTGTCTAGATGGGGAGGTGGAATCCTGGAACTTCCTACTCCACCATCATTCCTGATGTCACTTTGAAGTTTATGCTGCAGGAGAAGGGAATGAGCCATGAAGATGCTTGGCATACAGCCTTGAGGGTGTGCACGAGGGTGTATATATGTGTGTCTCCATGTGGGCTGTGGTCACAGGCTAACTTGCTAGACTGCGGCTGTGCCAAAAGGGGATGATAGGAAGGGGTAAAATTATGTGTATGTGTTTGTATGTGTGTGTCAGACAGCGTGTTCATGCAGGGGGATGATGCCCTGTGCTTATACCTCTGTGAGTGTGTTCTGTGTAGGTACCTGTGATCATACCTAGACAGGTGTACCTTGGAGTGTGTGTGTGCCTCTGTGGGCATACTTTGACCATGTACCTCTGTAGTGGAACTGTACATGTGAGTCTGTGAGCCTGTACCTCTGCGTGTATCGCTGTGTGTGTATCTGTTGAGCTGGAGGTGCTGGAGCTCCTGGAGGTGCGTCTGGCCATGGCCTCACTGACTGTCTTCCATTGCAGGACTCATATCTGATCGACTATTTCCTCTTTATGAACCGCTACTTTGAGGTGGGGGCCCCGGTCTATTTTGTCACCACTGGGGGCTACAACTTCTCCACTGAGGAAGGAATGAATGCTATCTGTTCCAGTGCAGGCTGCAACAACTTCTCCTTAACCCAGAAGATCCAGTACGCCACCGACTTCCCTGATGTGTGAGTGTCCCAGCCCACCTCTGTATGTTTCTCTCCCTCCTGCCCTGCTGCCCACCTGCTGCCAGGCACCTGAGGGGAGCCGGCGTGGAGGCTGGACTGTAGGAAGGACCCACCACAGCCTGCCTATCCGGTCCTGTCCCCTGACTTCCTCTCCCTTGGCATTCAGGTCTTATCTGGCCATCCCCGCCTCCTCCTGGGTGGACGACTTCATTGACTGGCTGACTTCATCTTCCTGCTGCCGCCTTTATATCTCTGGTCCCAATAAAGATGAGTTCTGCCCCTCGACTGTCAGTGAGTATGGGGCCTCTGGGAGTTCAGGGCCCATCATAGCTTGGGGAAATTGAGACTAGAGAAAGGACAGGACCAGTGGAGGATGTCTTAACCCTTCCTGCCCTCCTACAGGGTCAGTTTGGGGCAGGGGGCCCTGTCTAGGAGTGCAGGTGGGGGTCCTACACCTAGATAGGTAGAAGTCCAGCTGGCTTGCCGGGCAGTTGCACCCTCCTGGTCCTGCTGAGTTGTACCCATGCCCCCTGAGCAGGCTGATGCTCAAGTGCCATGGGAGTGGAGTGAGAGTTGAGGTTGGTGCAGGATCCTGCCTCAGCAGCTGCGCTTGGAGGTGGAGTGGGGAGGCCCCGTGGAGGCTGTTTCTCTGCCCTGAACTTTGCTTCCCCCCTGCTTGAAGGTACCAGCAGTTTGCATATATGAGAGGAGCACTCCTCCCATCTGTAGAGGCATCACATATCCCCCCAGAGTAACCAGGCTTGTTACAGCAGTGGGAGTGTGTGGGGATCCTGATGGCAAACGAGCACAAGGCAGGGCAGGGCAGGGTCTGCCTGGCCTTGGGGGGTGCTGCTGCCTAGAGCCCCCCACTCTCTTTGTAGACTCCCTGGCCTGCTTGAAGACCTGTGTGAGCCCCACAGCGGGCTCTGCTCGGCCATCAGTGGAGCAGTTCCACAAATATCTTCCCTGGTTTCTGAGTGACGAGCCCAACATCAAATGTCCCAAAGGGTAGGCGGTGGGCGGTGGTGGTGGGGGCACGAGGAGGACAGCTGTGTGGGCGCCCAGGGTGCGGTCACAGCGGGCAGGGGGCAGTGCGGGGTCTCTGGGGGTAGCCATAGGCCAAGCTCACGGAGGGGACAGGTCCTTGGCTAACCTGTTCTGGTCCTCCTCCTGCAGGGGCCTGGCAGCATACAGCACCTCAGTGAATGTGAGCTCAGATGGCCAGATTTTAGGTAAGCCTGGCCTCGACTGGAGGGGAAGACCAGAGTCAGCTGCGCCGGGGGCGCCATGAGTCCCAGGAGACAGATTCTCCATCTTGAACCTTCCCTCCTTCTTCCTTCCTGGGGGATTTCTCACTGCCCTGGTCCTGTCCTCAGAAGTCATGTCACCCAGTTCCACGTCCTCGGACTCCAGCCCATGTCTGCCTACTTCCTTCTCCCCATCCCCTAAATTCATAGTCAGTGTGGCATTCATGGAATTCTCAGGGGCTGATGCTGCACTTGGGAGCCACCTATTTCCTCTTCTCTCAGGCACAAGTCACCCTCAGATGTGGGCAGTGGGCAGCTGGTTCAATGAATGACTATTCTACTTACCCAGGGGGTCCCCCAACCCACAGCTCTGTTAAGTCAACTGTTGCATTTTTTTGGTCTCCCTTTCTGGCCCTTTCTTCTAGGAAAATGTGCATTAGAAAAATAATGAAATTAATGTTAAGAATCCAATGCATGTTTTGAAACCGTACAGAGCAGTGTTTGGATTCATCCAGGAGATCTCTCTTTTTTTAAAAAAAAAAAAAAACTATTTATTTATTTGGCTGCATTGAGTCTTGGTTATGACATGCAGCCTGTCATAACTAATTTCCCAATCTAGTTCCCCAGTTAGGAATCGAACCCAGGCCCCCTGCATTGGGAGCTTGGAGTCTTAGCCACTGGACCACCAGTGAAGTCCCTCAGGACATCTCTTTAAGTTCCATCCATCAGAGGCAGGGCCAGGACTTGAGTCTGGCACAGCAGTAGGACCAGCTCCAGAGCTTGCAGAGCTGGGGGAAAACCAAAAATGCAGGGCCCTTTGCTCAACATGTATTAAGAGTTCCCAAATGGTGGCAGCAGAGCCCTGAACTCACCTGGGCACTGCCTCCTGGGGGTTCTGAGGGCATCTGACACAGGCTCTGGCTTTCACAGCCTCTCGGTTCATGGCCTACAACAAGCCGCTGAAGAACTCACAGGATTTCACGGAGGCTCTGCGGGCAACTCGGGCGCTGGCAGCCAACATCACCGCCGACCTGCGGAAGGTGCCAGGCACCGGCCCAGATTTCGAGGTCTTCCCTTACTCGTGAGTTCATGTGCTCCAGAGGCGGGTGGGTGAGGGTGCTGGGTTGGCGAGAGTGGCCGCAAGGTGGGGCTGGGCTCCAGCAGGAAGGCTTCAGCTGCACTGGGCCCAGAGTTCATCCCGAAGTGGGCATGGGAGGCCGCGGAGTGGTGACTGTGCTCTGTGCCCCACAGGGTCACCAACGTGTTCTATGAGCAGTACCTGACCATAGTCCCCGAGGGGCTCTTTATGCTCACCATCTGCCTGGTGCCCACCTTTGTCGTCTGCTGCTTCTTGCTGGGCATGGACGTCCGCTCTGGTCTCCTCAACCTCTTCTCCATCATCATGATCCTGGTGGACACTGTGGGCTTCATGACGCTCTGGGACATCAGCTACAACGCTGTGTCCCTCATCAACCTGGTCACGGTAACCCGCCAGAGGGAGTGTCGGGGCTCTAGTGCAGGGAATGAGGCTCCAGTTCTTTCTAGAGTCTAGGTGCTCCCTGCTGGCCTGGGTGGAGACCCCTGCCCCTGCCCTTGGGTGGCTGAAGCCCCCTTCATTCCCTCAGGCGGTGGGCATCTCTGTGGAGTTCGTGTCCCACATCACCCGCTCCTTTGCCATCAGTACCAAGCCCACACGGCTGGAGAGGGCTAAGGAGGCCACCGTCTCCATGGGCAGTGCGGTGAGTGGATGGACTGCCTTGCATGGTCCTTGGTCAGCCACCCCCTGCCCAGTCTGACGCCTGCTTGTGACCCCCAGGTGTTTGCAGGAGTGGCCATGACCAACCTGCCTGGCATCCTCGTCCTGGGCCTGGCCAAGGCGCAGCTCATCCAGATCTTCTTCTTCCGTCTCAACCTCCTCATCACCGTGCTGGGCCTGCTGCATGGCCTGGTCTTCCTGCCTGTCATCCTCAGCTACCTGGGTGAGTGCCAGGCCCCTCCTGCAAGACTCCAAGCCACAGGCAAAATGCTAGGAACACTCACAGCTCCCCCTCACCTGGGACAGGCACTGACCCAAATTGTGGGCACACAGTTCCTCCTGGTTTGGAAGCTACAGTTTTTCACTTAGCATGTGAAAACATCTTTTTTGGGTCAGATGTGTGTTTCAAACATGTTCAGTGGCCATTTGAACTTTTGATCATGACTTTGAGCAAAAAATATATTTTCACATTGAGAGGTGGTGTGTACAGGTATGGACATGGACATGCAGAGTAGAACAGGCCTTTCACAAAATAACACTGCCTAAGAAGCCTCAGGTATTTTCTGTTCTATTCTATCATTGATTTTTAAAAAAATTCTAGTGTTATCTGAGAAATTGATTTCATGACTCATTCATGGGTGACAACTTGCAGTTGAAAAACATTTCCTTTTGTATGGATCGGCCACAGTCCATTTAGCCAGCTTCCAGTTGCTGGACATTAGACTGTTTCTGGCATCACCGACTTGATGGACAGGACTTTGAGCAAGCTCCGGGAGTTGGTGACAGACACGGAAGCCTGGTGTGCTGCAGTCCATGGGGTTGCAAAGAGTTGGACACGACTGAGCGACTGAACTAGAACTAGAACTGGACTATCTCTGACTTTGCATGTTATTGCCAGTGCTGCGATGACTATCCTTATGGCTGAATCTTTGACCTCACTCTCCAATATATGCTAGAGAAAGTTCAGTCCATGAATACTGATTGTTCATTCCAACTGTTAACACCCTCCAAGAAGTTTTACCATTTAAACTCCTACTAGCAACATGTACATTTCTGTTTCCTCACTGTAGAGCATTCAGTTCAGTTTAGTTGCTCAGTCGTGTCTGATTCTTTGCGACCCCATGGACTGCAGCATGCCAGGCTTCCTGTCCATCACCAACTCCCGGAGCTTACTGTAGGGCATAGTTATTCTTTTTTAAATAATTATTTATTTATTGTCTGCTCTGGGTCTTTGTTGCTGTGGGCTTTCTCTAGTTGCAGCGAGCAGGGTTACTCTCTAGTTGTGGTGTGTAGGCTTCTCTTTGTGGTGGCTTCTCTTGTTGCGGAGCACATGGGCTTCAGCGGTTGTGGTGCATGAGCTTAGTTACCCCAAGACATGTGGGATCTTAGTTCCTGGACCAGGGGTCAAACCTGTGTCCCCAGCATTAGCAGGCTGACTCCCAACCAGTGGACCACTAGAAAAATCCCTATTGAGCCCAGTTATTTTACACACCCCATCGCTCCACAGAGATTTAAACGGGGCCCCTGGATGAAGCGTTCCCCCATGGGGTGGGCAAGCTGAGAGCAGTTTTATTTTGCACTGTTCCCTGACACCAGGAATAATAATAATGGTAATTTTAGATGGAACATTTATATTAATAGAAGGATGTGTTTGTGTGCTAATAAATATATATTAATCCTCTTATAATCCCTGGAGGTAGGTGATGTTTTCATCCCCATTTCACAGATGAGGAACCTGAGACCCCTCCACCCCAGTAATAGAGCTGGTCACATGCAGTGTATTTGGAGGCCACACAGCACCAGAGCCCCTATGCAAGGCATCCCAGTCTTGTAGAAACTTCCCGACCCCCTTTGGAAGAGGAGAGTGTAGTTGTTGGGGACCTCCCCAGAGGCTGCTTGGCTGGGGAGCCACAGGTCCCACAGGTCATGGCCACCCCTTGGAGATTCTGAGTGGCCCGCCCCCTGCAGAGTGGCTGGGATCCTGACAGAGAGGCGAGTGGGAGGCGCAGAGTTCACGGGTTCCCTCTCTGACCTGAGTCTGATGACAGTGAGGAATGGCTTCTCTCAGCAAGGAATGTTTGCATAGCGTGTCCAAGGAAGAGAGGAGGGGGAGGAGTCACTGGCTATGGGCAGCCTGGGGCTTCCCCTGCTAGACCCCTGGATGGCAGGGGCCTGTACTGGGAGACAGGGGGCACCAGGGGCTGGGCGCAGGTGGCAACTGATGGTTACCAGCTTTTGGGGGGTATGGCCAAGTGAGGACTGGGGTGAAGGGCAGTGATGGAGGTGGGGGGCTTAGGATTTAGCTCTCCCCCTCTGGAACTTTCATTTGAGGCTCCAACACATGCCTGCATCCTGCACCCAGCACGCCGCCTCCCTGACCGTGTTGCTCTGGGTCTGTCCCTCTGCAGGGCCCGATGTCAACCCAGCTCTGGTGCAGCAGCAGAAGCAGGAGGAGGAGGCAGCTGCAGCCAAGGAGACCTCTTGCTCAAAACACTCCGCCCCGATGAGCACTGATGACGGTGTCTACGTCAACTACAGCTTTGAACATCCTGCCAAGAGTGCAGGAGGCCTCTCGAGCTCTCCATCAGAGAACAGGCAGAAGTTCTGATGGGGCCAGAGCCCCTGTCCAAGCTCAATCGGCCATGACCTGAGGGGCCACGAAAGCTCCTCCTGAGGGTCCTTTGACCTATCCTTCCCCCAGGCCCTCAGAGAGGATGTCTCCACAGGACCGCCCACCATTGGTCACCCTCTGGCCACCAGATCTCACCCATAAAGACACCAATTGTGATGGAGGTGGTGTGACCTGGTCCAAATCCATCTCTTAAATTTGACATGTGTCCTCCTCATGCAAGTTTTAAAACTGTAGTTCCATATATGTGAACAACATATATGTTCACATTTAAAATTTTCCTTAATCGATGCCATACGTGACCTAACCTTTTGCAATGAGGTTTTTTTTTTTATGCAGCATGCATTTTTTTGATTTATTCATGTCGATACATGGAGATCTAGTCCAATCATTTTAACTGCGATGCAGCTTTCCATTGTGTGAATGAACAGATGTTTTTTATCCATTCCCCTGCTAGTGGGCAATCACATTGTCCTCAATTATTTTTCTGCTATAAGTCCACAGTCACTTATGTGTAATTTTAGAACCCCCAGAACTCTGAAAACCTAGTGCATTTGTCTTTTCCTTTTGTAAGTTTGGGACAAACTCATTTCCTAGCAAAGACTGATCAGACACGATGTATCTATTTATACTCTTTATAAATAGGCTTCCCTGGTGGCTCAGACGGTAAAGAATTTGCCTGCAATGCAGGAGATTCAGGTTCTATCCTTGGGATGGGAAGATTCCCTGGAGAAGGAAATGGCAACCTGCTCCAGTATTCCTGCCTGGAGAATTCCACGGACAGAGGAGCCTGGTGGGCTATAGTCCATGGGGTTGCAAAGAGTCAGACACAACTGAGCGACTAACACTTCTTTTTTTTTTTTTAAATAGGATACTTACACTCTTCAACCAACTTGATGTGAATAGTCATATATTTCAGCACATTAACAAGTTTGATTTCATGTTGCTACCCCAGATACTGATGAGGTCTAATATCTAATGTACTGTAAGCATCAAATTACATTTCTGAAAAAATGTTCTAAATTCTGAAATTCAGCTCACATATGGGACTTCAGGTATGGAACCATGGACCTGTGTGATGAGCAGGTGTTTACACGTCTCCTGTCTGTGTGTGGGGAGCTACCATCGCTGTAGCACTGAAGGGATACAGACTAGTGCCTTCCAGGGCGTCTGCCCTATGCACACCTCCACCCCATAAGGGTGCCTCTTTCCCGGCACCAATGCCAACACAACACTCCACTTGTTTCTGGGAGGGAGGGGAGTGGGGTTATAGATTGTTATCCCTTTTTAAAAAATACTTTTTTTAAAAATAAAACTTTTTTATGTTAGAATAGTTTTACAGGAAAATTACAAAGATAATACAGAGAGTTCCTGTATGCCCCCCGCCCGCCCCCAAAAATTTACCCGAGTAACACATTAGTGTGATACACTTGTCAGTGTACCATGGATGAACCAGTACTGACAATTACTACTAACCAAAATCCATATTTTGCTTAGATTTCCGTAATTTTACCCAGGCTCCTTTTTCTGAGCCAGGATCCTGTCCAGGACACTCCACAACACTCGGTTGTTATGTTTCCTTAGGCTCCTTTCGTTTCTGACAGTATGTCAGGCTCTCCTTTTCTTTGTTTTGGTGACCTGGACAGTTGAAGACTGGTCAGCTTTTTTAAAGAATGTCCTTCAAATGGGGTTTGTCTAGTATTTCTCCCGATTAGACAAAAGTGATGGGTTTTTCGGAGGGAGACCACGAGGCAGAGAGCCGGTCTCAGCCCATAGTGTCAAGGGTGCCTGCAGTCACCATAGCTGGTCGCTGTCACGCTGACTGTGACCGCCTGGCTGAGGTTGTGTCGGCCAGGCGTCTCCTCTGTACACTTGCACCTGTCTGCACGCTGCACTCTTTGGAGGGAAGTTGCTATGCACAGCCCACACTTAAGGGTGAGTGGTTATGCTCTACTTCCCGGAGGGTGGAGTGTTTGCATAAATTATTTGGAACTCTTCTGAACAGGAAAATTGTTCTCCTCCATTTATTATTTATTCAGTATGCTATCTTTATCAGTATGGAACCAAGGATGCTCAGTTTTTACTTTGGGTTTTGATATAGTGACTATTTGCTCCACATTTGGCCATTGGGAAGTCTTCCAGTTGGCTCCTAGGTCCCTTTGACATATTCCCTTCACTGTGGGTTTTTTCCCCTCTTTGTGAGCACTTCCGTACTTCCTGACATTATAAGATGGTACAGGCTCAACTTGTATATTTCTGTCTTAGTCCTAGAGTGAGCCATTTCTCTCAGGAGTTCCAGCCCTTCATCTGGAGATAAGTTTAGAAATCAGGATCTGGGTGTTCAGTGTGTGTTGCTGCTGGGGCTTTGTTGCTTCTGATCCTCTCAGCTGAGAGAGCAAGGGCATACATATGTTAATACTGACCTGTGTATGTACACATTTCTAGAAATATTTCTATGAAAAGCCATCTGTATCTACACTAAAAAGGAGTTTATGCTGATGCCTCCAGTTCTAACCCATAACCACATGAATCATTCCAGACTCCTTTCTTGCTTCTCTGGAGCCTCTCATGCCACTAAAGAGAAGCCGGGCTCCACCACCCTCACCAT
The DNA here is from genome assembly GCF_910594005.1 of Cervus elaphus. Taxonomy (NCBI): domain Eukaryota; kingdom Metazoa; phylum Chordata; class Mammalia; order Artiodactyla; family Cervidae; genus Cervus; species Cervus elaphus. Next base: position 84,087,448 of record NC_057832.1, read on the forward strand.
TTACTTAGTTGTTGATTACCTTTACGCATATGGAGGAGTCTCAGAAATGATAACCTACACTCCTGTGGAAAACAACTTTAGAATTTAGTGTTTACGTGCAATTCCTTTTGCCTTTAGTCTTACAGACACCATTCCTTTCCAGAGTTACGTGGGTTAGCATCTTTCAGATGGGGTCAGTATCCCTTTCAGAGAAGCTGCTTTATACATTTAAAAAATATTTATTTATTTATTTTTGGCTGAGCTAGGTTTTTGTTTCCGCCTTCGGGCTTTCTCTAGTTGCAGAGATCGGGGGCTACTCTTTAGTTGTGATGCATGGGCCTCTCACTGCAGTGGCTTCTGTTGTTGTAGAGCACAGACTCTAAGTGCATGGGTTCAGTAGTTGTGGGGCACAGGTTTATTTGTTCTGCAGCATGTGCAATATTCCCAGACCAGGCATTGAACTCGTTTCTCCTGCATTGGCAGGATTCTTGACCCCTGGACCACCAGGGAAGCCCTTATACATTTTTAATATAGTTAGATTCCTGCATCACATTCTTTATTCCATTCTGATTTTACAAAATCACATGTGTAAAAGTTTGTTGGGGGTATTCAGGAGAACATGATCCCTGGTTGACCCTCTAGCTAGACCCAGGCAATGGAAGACTCCTCACCCTTTCCTCTGTCCTTGTAATGTATGCTCTGCCTACCATTCCCTCAGCAACAGTTGTTTTCAACAACATCTTCCTCTCTCAATACCTTGAGAGAGGAAGATGTTTTTGAGCCCATCTGGACAGTGTATGTGATTGAACCCAGTTAAGGTGTCTGTATAAACATTTACGATTCTGGCAAAGTGGACGTGAAAATATACTGGTCTTGGGGCTGCCCAGGACAAGTCTTGTAACTTTCCTTGCTTATTAAACCTCCTACCTACCAGTCTGAAGTGGTCTGCCTCTTTCTTCCATCTCTCCTTGCTCTGTGTATACAGAGACTAGATTGTGAACAAAGATCCACTCAAAGTATTAGGACAGACCAACAGATATTAATGTGACAAAGTAGGAGACATTTATTGATACAATTTCAGATTTCACAGTGCAACTAATCTTTAAGAAACTACAATTTGTTGAATGTTGGTGTAGTTTCCAAGAATAATACTCACATTTATTTAAAAAGGCAATTAAACTGCTATTTGTATAAGACTGGGTTTCTCATATTTCAATCAAAACACCATACTGCAATGCAGTGAACGCAGCAGATGTGAGAATCTGGCTGTCTTCAATTCAATTAAGCTAGATAGTAAAGAGATTTGCAAAAGTTTAAAAGGCTGCTTTATTTCTCATAAACTTTTTTTTTTCTCATAAACTTTTACTGCTCTGAAGAACATTATTCCTTTACAAAAATATGTTAACATGTTTTTATGGTTACTAAAATGCATAAATAAATATTTAAACATTTTCTGTTTTTATGTCCAATATGGTATGTCCAATAAACATAATACACATAAAATTTATGGAAGACTCCAAAGAGTCTTTGATATATTTTTAAGAATGAAAATGGGTCTTTTTTTTTTTTTTCTCCTTTTGGCCATGGCCACACTTGTGGGATCTTAGTTCCTGGACCAGGGATTGAACTTGGGCACTCTGATGTGAGAGTGCAGAGTCCTAACCACTGGACCCTCAGGGAATCCCCTGTAAATAAGTCCTAAGTCCAAAAAGTTTCAGAACGCTGCTCTACAGCAGTTTATCTGAGTTTGACTTTGTTTACAATCCATTAGAGTCCATACACTATTAAGATACATGTTAACTTTTAGATTTCAGGCCAGTAGCAATGCAAATCATTTCTATCCACTAGGAAAGATAATCTACATCATTTTATAGGACACCAGCCAGCTTTGTATCCAATCTAGCCATCTTACTCTGTTTTCTGAAAGAGTTATAAATACCCAGTTTCTCGAAAAGCTTCTCAAACTAGCTTTATCATATCATTGGTTACTGTTAATTAAAATGGATAAATCTCTGACGTGTTCATTATATATTTGAGTGTTATGTTTTGAGTTTCAGATTATGCATTGACAGACCCTTAGAACACGTACACATGCTGTCTGTGTATATATATACTATGCGTACACATGTATATACTATACACACATATATATACGTATACGTATATTTTACAGCACGGCAGACCAGATTCTCTATTCTGCATCTAGCTCTTTCCATTTAATACTGGTACATGCACTCACTTGACAATCTTGTCTTCTTTTATTTATGCATATCACCTTGCATTTCACCCACGACTACGTTAGTAACGGTAAACACACCAACAGAAAGGTCGCATTTTCCTCTTTGGACTCGCAAGCAAGAGGTTCTCGCTGTCCCGCCTTGCTTCTGGACATCCAGTCTGGAACACAGCCCACAAACCACGTGACAACAGCATGGCTCACGTAACAATTGTTGCCGGCGCTACAACTCTTCCGCCAGTTTCCAACATGGCCACTAAGCGCCCTCAATGCCGCAGCCCCGGGCCCTCTTGCTCTTCGGGGCCCACTTCTGCTCCTCAGCCAGACCGCCCCAGAAGCCCGGGGGCAGTAGGGGCGGTGCCCGGGTCCAGTCGCTCCAGCGCAGTCCAGCCCAGCTCCGCCGCGGGGGCGAACAAGCGCGGGCCGGAAGTTTCCCGGGCGCACTAGCGGCCGGGGCCGTTACTGCAGAGCACCGGAAGTGGCCATAGGCCGGCGTCCGGGCCGCGCCCGCAGTGAGTGAGCTTTCCTCTGGCCGGCGACGCCATGGAGCCTGGGGCGGCCGAGCTGTACGATCAGGCCCTGCTGGGCATCTTGCAGCACGTGGGCAACGTTCAGGACTTTCTGCGTGTGCTCTTCGGCTTCCTCTACCGCAAAACGGACTTCTACCGCCTGCTGCGCCACCCGTCGGACCGCATGGGCTTTCCCCCGGGGGCCGCGCAGGCGCTGGTGCTGCAGGTAACGCGCGGCGGGCGGGAAGCTCGGGGTGAGGTGGGGGAAGATCGTGATCGTGGGAGCCCCGACCCCCACAAGCCCGCTCCCGTAGTCCTTGACCCTCTGGGAGCTCAGGCTGCTGCGAGCCCACCGCTTCTTTCGCTGCCGACCTCAGTTTATGCTCTGGCGCTTCCCCCGACCCGCCTCCTGCGGCCGCGGCTTCTGCGGAGATGCTGATCTGATATCAGTTTACTCCTGTGAGAGGTGCCGGCTCTAGAATAGCCCGGTCCGATAGGGTGCATTTGGATATCAGAAGCTCAGGGCCCCGGTCACCTCCAGCAGCGCGTAACCCTTCGAGTGACAAGGCCGGCCAGTCAGAGAATGAAAACAATGCAGGCTAGACTGGGGAATGGGCGGCGGCAGCACGGACACCTGCACACCCCAGAACTACGACTGCTGGACGAGGGGGAGGCTGTGTGATGGGTGTGGTTCTTTTATTTGAAATGTGACTTTTCACGTCAAAGACAGTCATAGTATAATAGTACTTAATAAGTTTACATATGAGCGTATATCTGTGCATCCCAGGTTAAGTTTATGTTGGAGGGTATCATTCACTGAAGTTGACGGGGTATTTGAAATGTAATAAGCAAGAGTTCACACACTCAGCCACCGCAGGCACTGGAGATACACTGGTTATGCGGATGGTTAAATAATGGTTTCTCTGCTTGGGACACTTACGCTATACTTAAAGAGACGAAATACAGTAACAGGGACCTTTGCCTGTTACCTGACAGAGCCATTGGAAGGAAATGAATAGAAATGATCTTTTGGAAATGAAGACAAGTTTTGTAGAGGAGGTGGAATTTTGATGGGATCGAAAGAGCATACTCAGTCAAGCATTGAGCCAGGAACCTGAGAAAGTAGAAATTCTGGTGATACCTCTCACTGTCGTCTAGCACTTTACAGTTTATGAAGTGATTTCAAAGGTTTATCTCGTGAAGTCTTGCTGCTCGCTTCAGGTTGGTCCGATATTACTTTCCTAAGTGCCTGTATGAAGAAACAAACGCTTAAAATGTTTGAATAACTACCAGAGATACTATGGTCAAATGAGGAGTGAGGTTGGTATTCAGTTTGAAAACTTAAGGCTGTTGCTCATCCTTGAAGTGGTTAAGTACCATCCAAGTGATCAGAGAGCTGTGTGTCAGAGATGGTTTTTAGCAAATCCTTTGGCAAATTAATAATTTCACAGAAGCTTGTGAAATAGATAAGGTTGAATTTTATGTGGCAGATGAGGGTGCCAGTTCAGCAGATCAGGTGGTTTGATTTGACCAAACTCATCATAGAGCTATAGCTCAAAACTTCATTTTTCCGATTCCATATTTTTCTGTTCTATTATTTAACCAGTCCATTGTAGAGTGGCAACACTTTCATCTAGGGTGATCTTTTGCAGAAAAAAGAAAGGAACATTTACCGAGCACCTAGTATGTACTAATTATTATGTAATTTTTTATCGAGGTTGTCATTTGTTCTTAACAACCTGAAAAGGCTGATCTTTCTCCTTGTTTTACAGATGAACTGACAGAGGTAATTCATGAATCTGGTAACAGTATGTAAGACACCTACTATGTTTTAGACACTCTCAAAGGTTAAGACTTGGTGAACAGTTTAGTAAAGTGGAGGTGGGGAACAAGGCAGAGAGAGGGGTGGGATGGGCCAGAGGTGACCCAAGGTTTCAGACCAGGGCACAGTAATAATGGTAATGCAGTCACTGAACTGTCACCTGAATTTAGGGGAAGAAGCTTAGTTTTAGACAAGTTGAATTGGAGATTGCAGACAGAAGTCTCTGTCCATAGGCTGTTGAATTGTGGCACTGAAGCTCATGGGAGGTAGAAGAAATCTGAGTGGTTTAAAGGAGAGGAGCTGAAGGTGGAGGAGCAGGGCAGAGAGAAGGTGCCTTTGGAGGGAAGGACCCCAGAGAAGGAATTGGAGAAGCAAGAGGCTGTGGGAGGGGGAGGGGGATGGAGGGAAATGGGCAGGGCAGTAAATTCCATGGAAACCAAGAGGGACAATTTCTGGCAGGTAGTTAAGAGGAGTGTAGTGTTTTCTGAAAGTGGTTCTCAGTCATCAGCATTGCTCAAGGAACTTTAAAAGAGCAGATATCCCCTGGTTATTTTGGTTGAGTTCAGTTCAGTTCAGTCACTCAGTCGTGTCTGAGTCTTTGTGACCCCATGAACTGCAGCATGCCAGGCCTCCCTGTCCATCACCAACTCCTGGAGTCCACCCAAAACCATGTCCATTAAGTTGGTGATGCCGCAACCATCTCATCCTCTGTCATCCCCTTCTCCTCCTACCCTCAATCTTTCCCAGCATCAGGGTCTTCTCAAATGAGCCAGCTCTTCGCATCAGGTGGCCAAAGTATTGGAGTTTCAGCTTCAACATCAGTCCTTCCAGTGAACACCCAGGACTGATCTCCTTTAGGATGGACTGGTTGGATCTCCTTGCAGTCCAAGGGACTCTCAAGAGTCTTCTCCAACACCATAGTTCAAAAGCATCAATTCTTTGGTGCTCAGCTTTCTTTATAGTCCAACTCTCACACCCTTACATGACCACTGGAAAAACCATAGCCTTGACTAGACGGTTGAGTAGATCAGGGTAAATCCTGGGGAGCTGTTCTTTTATTCACAGAGGCATTGGGCAGTGGGGTGCTTGGGGGTCTCTTCAGAACTCAGGCAAAGAGAGTTTGGATGGGAGAATTGTAATGCTTCATTCTGGAACTCCTGTTTTTCCCTGATATTTTGGGGTATGGGATGTTTGTGTGGTTTAAACCTTCTTCAGCTTTTCCTCCCAGTTCTAAGGGCTTGCACAACCTGGCTGTACAGTTTGAAGGACCTTCAGCAGGAAAGATGCATGTGGAAACTGTATTCCACTCCCTTATTTATTAGTATATTTTAAGCAAACAGTAATTTAGACTGACATTTTGTTCATTTCAGTTGAACCTGTGTTTCTTCTGCAGTTCAGTTTGGGAACCCTGCTTAAAAGGTTACCCCCCCACCCCACCTCCCCATGAGAGTCAGGAAAGCTAGCTCTTTTTGCTCCTCCCTGAGCTTCTTGGGAAGTCTTGGGAGAATCACTGTCCTCTGTCAGTTGAGAAGGTTGACTGGAGGTCAGGGACATGTCTTCCAGCTCCGCAATCCAGGATTCTGAAATGAGTGCTGAGGTCAGCGGTGATGTGAGAGGTGAAGCAGGTGTCATCTTAGAGGAGGCGGGGGTGCTGAGTAAGCAAGGGCAGTGGGGGCCACAGTGTCATCAGGAGTATGAGGCTGGGGTCCAAGGGAGGTCCCCAGTGTTAGGAGAGAGCCCTTGCTGTTACTTCTTTTCTGGAGTTAATATGAAGATGTGGTGTGTCAGGAAGATGAATGGCTCTGAGGGCAGTGGGTCTGGTGTCTGGTGTCAGTGACATGGGTGTGAGAGGAGTGAGTCAGGGCCTCAGGTTCTCTGGAGAAGCAGAGATAGGTACTGTTTCTAGTTTTTAACCTTAGGATTTCCCTTGCCTTCCTCTGCCTACATTTCCTTTCAATGTTTAGTGTGCTTCCTGTATAATTTTTTACTTTCTTCTTTCATTGGCAGGATCTTGGGCAAGTTACCCTCTGAGCTTAGTTTTCCCTCATCTTTGAAATATCAGTGCTATCTTCCTGACAGCATTTTCCTGAGCGTTGTGAGAGAATGTTTATAAAAACACTGACATTGTAATTTCTCTTGTTCTGTCTTCTTGCCCAGTGCACACAGCAGTTATTTAGCCCCTGTCTGCATTCTAACCCTTTGGAAACTGACTCCTACACACTTTAAAACACTTTTATTTTGTTAACACTACTTTTTAGAGTAGTTTCAGGCTCAGAACAAAACTGAGGGGAAAGGACAGAGATTTCCCATTTACTCCCTGCCGCCCCCACCCCCACAGCTTCCCCTGGTGTCAGTGTCCCCCACCAGAGTGGTGCGTTTCTTACAATGGATGGACCTGCATTGACCTATCATAGTCACCCAAACCCAGACTTGACTTTGGAGGTCATTCTTAGTGTTGTTCACTTTATGGGGTTTGGACAAATGTATCATGACATGTATCCCTCATTATGACATCACACAGTATTTTCACTGCCCTAAAAAATCCTGTGTAGTCTTACCTGTTCATTCCTTTCTCCCCTCAACCTCTGGCAACCACTGGTCTTTTTATTGCCTCTAAACTTTTACCTTTTCCACAGTATCATATAGTTGGAATCATACATTGTGTAGCATTTTCAGATTGGCTTCTTTTACTAATATGCATTTAAATAACCTCCATGTCTCTTCATGGCTGATAGCTCATTTCTTTTTATGGCAGAATAATATTCCATTGTCTGGATGTACCAGTTTGTTTATCCCATCATTTATTGAAGGATATCTTGGTTGCTTCCAGGTTTTGGCTGTTATGAATGAAGTTGCTATATACATCCGTGTACAGGTTTTTGTTGGTACATGTTTTCAAGTTCTTTGGGTAAATACCAAGGAGCACGGTTGCTGGATTGAATGTTAGGGTCTCCTCTCACCTACTTTTCAAGGTGGATCTTCTGGCTTTTCTGCCTCCAGCTGCCGAAAGAGATATTTCTTGATGAGCCCACCTCTTGGCGCTGTGACATTTCCTCCTGTCGTTCCTCTGGAAGAGGTACCTTTCATTCAAGGTCTGATTCAGACCCCCTTCTTCTAAGAGATGTCCTTAGCGCTCTCTTGCCAGAATGCTCATTTGCACCCACATTCCGATGGCATCACATGTATTTATCACAGCCTTTCCTGTCAGACTTGTCATTTCTGGGTCTGTCCTGGCTATACTTGAGGGTTATGTGCTCCCTTGAATAGTGCATGCAAAATGTCATTTTCCCGTGCACTTGTTGGATGGAGAGTTGCAGCACTTTTTTGGGTGTGACTGGGTCCCAGGGAAGATTAATGACTGATCCACATGCCAGAAAGTTGAGTTCTTCAAGGGTGGGAGCTGTCGTTGGAATTTGGTGCTCCTGGCAGGTTGTAGGCACGTTGCGAACGTCTTTTGAATTCCCAGGGCAAGACCTGCACTGCCCCTCCTCCCATGCAGTGTAGGAAGATAGCAGCAGTCCAGCGAGCCGGCCTGTATTGTGGATTGAAATTCAGCTCATTCTCCATCTTCCCTTTTTGCATCTGAGTTGTTGGTGCCTTTATAGCTCTCAGCACCAGGACAGTGGGTTCTTTGCATTTGGAACAAGACTCTCTGGGGCTGTAGAAGTAATGACAGATGAGACCATTTAGTTACGCATCCTTTTGACGTAAATGTTGGGCTCATAGGTGTATAAATATTGTGAGCCTTGGCTTGTAAAAGTTTCACTTTTTCGTTGATGTTGGAATTCCCCTGTTAAAGATTGTTTTCATAGTGGCTTTTGGTGAAGCTGAAGTGCATTTCCATTTTGCCAGTGGGAACATTTTCTTATCTATTGCTTTTTCATTCTTTTTTTTTTTTTTACCAGATTTTGCTGTATTTCTGCAGAATGTGTGATACAGTACTGGCAGATGAACTCAACACTGAATTGCTGTTTGATTTTAGGTATTCAAAAGTTTTGACCACATGGCCCGTCAGGATGACGAAAAGAGGAGAAAAGACCTAGAGGAGGAAATCAGGAGGAAGGAAGAAGAGGAGGCCACGGCGGCGGCAGCTGCCACAGCGGAGCAGGGGCCAGTTCCGGCCCCGGTTCAGGAGGTGGAGGTAGACTCCACCGCAGACTCAGGTGGGCCTCAGGAGCCCCCAGGCCCACAGGGCGCCGTGCAGGAAGTGGCTGTCGGCTCTGGGGAGGCAGAGCCGCCGGGAGCAGATGCTGGTGCTGCTGAAGTCCCCAGGGAACCACCATCTCTTCCCAAGTAAGGATTTCTACTTGCTGCTTCTTTCTTTTCTTTTTCTCTCCCCCCATCATGGTTTATTATGAGACACTGAATATAGTTCCTTGTGCCATACAGTAGGATCTTGTTGCTTATCTGGTTTATACATAGTAGTATGTGTCTGGTAATTTAACCTTATAACTTATCTTCCCTTCTCTTTGTTAACTGTAAGTTTGTTTTCTGTGTCTGTGGGTCTGCGCCTGCTCTGTGTATAAGTTCATTTGTATCTCTTTTAGATTTCACGTATAAGTGATATCATATGATATTTGTTTTTTTTTCTGTCTGGCTTACTTCACTTGGTATGATAATCCCTGGGTCTGTCCATGTTGCTGCAGATGGCATTATTTCCTTCTTTTTTTTTCTTAATAGCCCAGTAGCATTCCATTTTGTGTGTGTGTGTGTGTGTGTGTGTGTGTGTGTGCATCACATCTTCTTTATCCACTCGTCTGTTGATGGACATTTGCATTGCTATCATGTATTGGCTGTTGTAAACTGGGGTGCATATGTCTTTTCTGATTAGAATATTCTCTGGATATAGGAGTGGTATTGCTGGATTTTGTGGTAACTCTATTTTTACTTTTTTAGGGAACCTCCATAGTGGCTGTACCAATTAACATTTTCACCAACAGTGTAGGAGGCTGACCTTTTCTCTACATCCTCTCCAGCGTTTATTATTTGTAGGTTTTTTAGTGATGGCCATTCTGACCAGTGTGAGGTGAATACCTCATTGTAGTTTTGATTTGCATTTGTCTAATAGTGATTTGATCATCTTTTCATGTGCCTATTGGCCATCTGTATGTCTTTGGAGAAATGTCTGTTTAGGTCTCCTGCCCATTTTTCCTTTGGGTTGTTTGGTTTTTTTTGTTATTGAGTTGTATATTATTTGCCTATTTTGAAAGCTATAGGTCAACTAGTTCAGTCTTCTTCCTTTTTTTCCTCTGTAAGGTAAGGTAATAATCTGCCCACAGTCATATAGCCAGCTAAGAGCTTGAGCCAGAGTTAGAGCATTGGGCTCATAGAGTTTGCTTTCCCATGAGACCTGCTTATCCGTGTGGAAGTTTCTCCTCAGAGTCTTGATTCTGTTCTTCCCCTGCAGAAGTAACTGCTGAGACGCAGGCCTACTATCCTCTTGGTCTAAGGGATGCGTGAAGAAGTTGTCTGATACGGGGGACTGTGGACCCAGAGCTCCCCCCAGAGTCTGCCATTTAGTAAATGCATTACCTTGGGCAAGCAGGGTCACTTTTCTGTGTCTCAGTTTTCACCTTTGTAACGCAAAGGTGGTAATTACAGCACCTGCCTCACTGGCTGTCGTGACTATTGAACGAACCAAGGATCATACAGCTACTGAGTGGTAGGGCTTCAGTCAGGCCCTGTGTTGGTACTTGTCTTCACTTTTCAGAGATTGTGCTTCCTGGTGCTTCTCTGCCCCTGTTTGGGTGAGAAGAGCTGATACCTCCTAGTGTGTGAGCTGAGGCAGTGTCTGAAAGAGCACACTGCCCCTGGCCAGTTTCTGTTTTTAGGCAAATCTGCTTTCTTTCCTCTTTAATAGGACTGCTCCCTGCCCTTTCCTGCCTCATCCCTTCTAATTTAACTTCCCTTCTGTTCTTCCCTCTCCTCGCACTCTGCCTCTGATCTCTTCTGGGGAAAATGAATTTTGTGGAGACAGATTGGGGCAAGACAGCAAGAGTCTGAAAGTCTGAGGTCGATTGCATGGAGGATCAGTGCCCATAACCACCATGTGTTCAAGGGGCGTTAACTGTTTGTGTGAGAAACGCCTGGAAGGAAATACATTATGAGTGGACTTGTGAGTGGTTTTCATTACCTTTGTTCTTCCTTACTATATTTTCTAATTTTTCTACAATGAGTTGTATACTGTGTTTTACTCATTTTTTTGCATTCTTTTTATAATGTCTAAAAACTCTGTTAAAAGAGGGGCTTGTTTTTGACTCATGAATAATAGATTAGAATAGCTGCCTTGTTGTTTTGCAGAGACCCTATTCTTAGACCAATGAGTTGTGTTCTGGGTTAGTATCAGCGTTGGTTTTGTGAATTCTACCCTGGTGTAAGTATAGACTGAAGACTTGGGTGTGTTCCAGAAAACCTTAGACTGGTGCTACAGGCTTAGTGGTTCCAGGGACTGAACCTTCTTGGCCTTCAGGTAATTGCTGATTTTCTATGAACGAAATAAGAAATTGTGGTCCAGATCTCTAACTCGATCTGAAAGGCAGTGCTGGGGCAGATCTGAAATGGAACATGAAAGCCATCCTTGTCCCCCAAGTCCTTACAGTCAGTGCCCGAATAACTTATCCTGTGAACTGTAGATCTGGAAAGTGAAAGAAAGAAAGTGAAAGTCTCTCAGTGGTGTCCGACTCTTTGTGACCCCATGAACCTGCCAGGCTCCTCTGTCCATGGAATTCTCCAGGCCAGAATACTGAGTGGGTAGCCGTTCCCTTCTCCAGGGGATCTTCTCAACCCAGGGATCGGACCCAGGTCTCCTGCTTTGCGGGTAGATTCTTTACCATCTGAGCCATCAAGGAAGCCCTGTAGATCTGGGGATTCTTGTAATTAAATAACCTAGGACAGTTACTCTTTAGGTAGCCACACAGAGGCACTGCCTTTCCTGGGCACCCTGTCCAAAAACCAGTCACCTGGAGTCTGATTTCCAGTTTGAGATGATTGATTTCTGATTCCTCCTTCTTGCTACCCATTTGCTAGTGGTTCTGGCCAATATTGGGTAGTAGTGATGGCAACTTCTCAGTCTACAGGCAAATCATTCTTTGGAGTCAACTTGTCCCCAACCTAGGCCCTGCCAACCATGGGTTAAAGTTTGCATATACATAAAATAAGGTACAGATTTTAACACGTAAATCCACATGCCACCTCAGTGCTTAAGGTGCCCAGTTTTATCCCTTAGAGAAGAGAGCATTTGGGCACATAGATTTCCTTGTCCATACAAGATAGCTTTGAGAACATGCTTACTTTCTGCAGAGGAGCTTCCCAGTATGAGTTGTCTGAAGTGAAGATACTGTAAAAAGTTCTGCTTAGAGTCCCAGTGTTTCTATTGTACTTGACCCAGCGAACTGTGCTCAAAGGACTTTCCTGCTGGGAGACTTTCAGAAATGCTGATGACATTACTGTTGCTGTGGGAGGAGAGAGGGATGCAAGACCAGTAGCATCAACATCCTAATCGCTACATCAGACACCTCTCAGAGCGCCTGGTGGGCTTTGCCTCTTTGATCCCATCTCTGTGTCTGGTCCCACTTCGGTGGCTATAGGTCCTGCAGTTTCGCTCTGGATCTGCAGGTGTCGCTGTAGGCAAAACAGTGATAACTGCACTTGCTGGTGCTGGAGTGCTGACAAAGATGTCTGAAAGGCTGTGCTACCTCTGGCTTTTGTCTTTATAAAATCACGAACAGAATTTTTTAAAAAGGAGAAAAAGGAAAGAAAGCATTATTGGCCCTTCCACAATACAATCTTGAACTGCGCAGGTTCACCTATACATGGATTTTTTTCAGTAGCAAATACAGAATTCCTGAGTCCCTCCTGAGCTACCCATCTTCCTGCACAGGGAAGCAGACAGAAGAGAAGGGGGTGTCATGGAACTACTTGATGCGTTGACCTGTCTGGTAAAGTCCTGGTAGAAAAAGGGTGTGTTAGAATGCTGCTCAGTGCTTCTCTTATTTTGGGTGGCATGGCCTTTGTGTTCAGTTATTCCAGGGACCTAGATGCTTCTTGGGAAGGGGATGGTGTAATTTGGAAGAGAAGTTTCAGATTTCCAATAGTATTCTCAGCAGATGTTTCATCTTCATCACGCCTGGTGCATTTGCCCCAAGCAGAGCACATTCTTCAGTGCTTTTGTCCACTCAGCAAGGTCTTCCAGCACTTCTCTTCTGCTGCCTGCCACAGGTAACCGCGTCTCCTTTGAGTGTGTGTTTCATCTTACCATTTGTTTATGACTAGTTCTCACATCTTTCAGCGTTGGGCAGAGACTTATTCAGCTTGTCTCAGGTCCTAGCTCCATGTTAGGTGAGTGTCTGTTGCATGCTGAGTTCATTCCTTAGTGCCTCTCCTTTGGTTCTGCTCACCCATATCCTGTGACATCTCTGCCTTAGAGATGCAGAGGGCATCTCTGCATGGGCTGTCACAAGAGCAGAAAGGTGAAGTTTTCTGCCGGGGCATCCTGTCTGCGTGCAGTCACGCTTCCTGAGAGCTGGCTTCCTGGGTTTGTCTCTAAACAGGGTCCTTCCTTTGTTGGCCCCTGCTTTTTCAGGTGCCCATTGCAGGAGGCACTTTGATAGAGTCGCGTGGACATACCGGAATGCCACCCCAAGTACCCACCCTGTCGGCTTATGGTGAAGATTGACTGAGGTCAGTGTGTAAGACCTGATGAGCAGGAGTCCTGCACATAGTGAGCCCTCAAGTAGGTACTGTTCTTGGTATTGCTTTTCTTTACTTAAACAAGCACAGACTGTTTTTTTCTTCACTATAATCAGTGTAGGCTATTTGGATAACAAAGATAAGGGTATAAAGACAAGAAAAGAAAACATCCTACCATTTTCCCTTAATTTTATGGGATATTCCTATAATTTTTTTCTATGCATATAAACATGTGCATGCATGTGTTTGAACACACACACACAGAGTGCTTATAATATAGTTGTCTTACACTTGGCTTCTGTTTTGCTAAACATTGTATGCTAAGCATTTCCTGCATCCCTTTTGCTGATTTTGATTTATGTTGTGTGTGCTGTTGAGTGTCGTGTGTCCAAGAGGTTCTTTTGCTCGGATGAGGGTGTTGGCTGTAAACATGCATTTTGAGAATAGTAAGTGGAAAGCCAGAGGTCCAGGGATGTCTGCCTACTTTCTCCGTAGATGCAGCTCTCTGACCTCACTGGGGCTGTGCTGGGCCCGCCTGCCTCAGGGTCTGTTTTCAGTCTCATCCAGTATAGAAGCTGCTCTCCCACCCGGCGATTCACCCTGAAACTGCCCCTTCTCTAAGGAACCTCAGGTGTAAGAGGCCTCAAGGATTTGATTTAAATTGCAAGTCAAGAAAATATGATATAGGTTGTTTGCTAGAAGTATTTTTTTTCCTCTAGAAACATTATATTCCTGTTATCATTTTGAGATTCATTTCTAGCTTCTAGGCTTCATTTAGAAGAGGTTAGCCTGTATATCTTAGAGCAGTGACTTAAGTTTAGTGGATACTGAAGCCATATCATAAAAATGACTTGGTGTCCTAGCCTGTGAGAGTGAACATGAGTGTGTGGGGAAGGAGGGGGCCGGTGAGACTCCCCCAGGGAGCTTCCCCCACCCCCTGGAATGTGTACTTCAAGATGCCAGGGTCTGACGTTCTTCCTTTCTACCGACGGGGAATGGAGAGAGCAGTGTGAAGTGCTTTGCTTGAAACCATAGTTAGCAGGGAAGGCCAGAGTAAGGGGAATTGAAGCAGTACCCAGTGTGCTTTGGGGCCCAGATGTTCTCTTTGTTGTGTTAAGAAAAAAAAGAAAACAGCTATTATCAGAACTGTCTTGAGAGATACTTTTCAAAAGTAACACAGTTGGTTTCTATTTGAGTATTTTTTGGTAGCACTAAAGAAGTATAACTTTTTATGCTTGCTTTTTTTTTTCCTGTTGAAAAAAAAGTATATGCACCTTGTGAAAAATGTATTAAGTTGAATTAAGTACAAAGGGGAGAAGACGGAAGAATGTCACGGATCTGCATGCATTCACTGCCAACCCTGGCCCCCGGCCATTTCTCCCCCTCCTGTGTTATTTAGAAGTAAGTTTTACCTCATCATTTCATCTGTAAATGTTTTCAACCAGTGTTTAAACTTCCAGTTTTTCATAGTGTCATAATTTTTAAAAAAGTTTAAATCTGTAAATTAAAGGCTCCAACCACATATTGCTTATAGTTGACCCTCTGCTTTTTTTTTTTTTTTTTTGACCCTCTGCTTTTATATTCTCAAAAATTGTTTAAAAAATCAGGTTGTTGGTATGCTGAGTTTCCCACTCACTGATTATTATGTAGTAGAGTAAATTAGCAGTTAGATTTAGGGTAAACACTTTTGAAAGTTATGTGTGTACTGAAAATGAGTTCTCCCTAAAGGCAGCCATTGTCCATACTTTTGTAAAAACCTTTTGACTTTTATTTATTTTTAATTGGAGGATAATTAAATAATTAGATAACCAATGTTGTTGGTTTCTGCCGTACATCAACATGAATCAGCCATAGGTGTACCCCTCCCTCCTAACCTCCCACCCCATCCCACCCGTCTAGGTTGTCACAGAGCATCGGGGTGGGATCCCTGCATCATACAGCAAATTCCCAGTGGCTATCTACTTTATATGTGGAAATCTTTATGTTTCAGCTACTGTCTCAATTTGTCCAGTCCTCTCCTTCCGCTGCTGTGTCCACAAGTCTCTTCTCTATGTCTGTGTCTCTCTTGCTGTACAATATAGGTTCATCAGTACCATCTTTCTAGGTTCCATATATATGCATTTATATATAATATTTGTTTTTCTCTTTCTGACTTACTTCATTTTGTATTACAGACTCTAGGTTCATCCATCTCACTAGATGTAAAATTTTTCTGTCTTGTAAGCTTTTTATTTTTCATATTGATTTATATTTTCCCTGTTATTTATGATATGCTGTGTGGACTTTTAATTACATCCCTGAGCAGCTGACAAGGACTGAGTCTTCCTGTTGCCAGGTGCCCTTTTCCTGATATGCATTGTCACTGTCTTCCCAACTATGGGACTTTTAAGATGCTGATTCTTGGACCCACCCCTTGAGATCGAATTTAACCAGCCTGGGTGCCACCATGTGTCAGAATTTTCAGAAGCATTCTGGGTGAGTCTGCCTGTAGCTAAGGGTCAGACTTGACTACAGCCTTTCAGCTGTCTACCCTGTGGCTAGTGTCATTATTTAGTGAGTCTCCACAGGGAGTGTAGTTACGTTATTTCCAGTCTACCACCGTCACAAATGATGCTGCAGTAAATGTGCTGTGCCTGTACATGTTTCTTGGAACATGTGTATGAAAATCTGTTAGAGGAATTCCCAGAACAGGAATTACTGGGTCAGAGGGTATGAAGTGTATAATTTTGATGGATATTGCTAGAGTGGTCTCAGAGATGTAACAGTTTGTTCTGTCTCTGCCAGAATGTCTGATTGTGTGTACCTGACCCAACCTCAGACACCAGCCAGCAGCCCTAACACATTTCTTAACTGCTCTTACCTTTGCTCTGTCGGTTTTATTTAAAATGTGTTTTTTCCTCTTCTGTTCCATTTATTCATAAACACTAAACCATTTGTTCTATTTGTTTTTAGTATCGAGCTGTTTTATTTACCATGGCTTTATTGTGACACATTTTAATACTTGGTTTAATCCCTTGCCCACAGACTTTTCTGGTAAATTTTTCCATGTGAAAAATTCTGTTGAAATTTTCATTGGTAATACATTAAATATGTGTTTGGAATTAGACAGAAATGATGGCTTTACCTTATTGAGTCTTTCTGTCTAAGAACTGGGTATATTTTGTTTATTCACGTCTTGTTTTATGTTCTTCTGTAGAATTTTAATGTTTTTATTCAGCAAGTCCTGTGCACCGATACTGAATTCTCTCACTGTTTTGTAATGGTGTCTCAGTTGATTTTCTAGAAATATAAACTCTTTAGTTTTATTATAGTGTTTTAGTGACAACTGTGTTTAGTAATACATTATATACATTTTAAATGTTTTTGTAAATTCATTTTTTTCTCTCCCTTAAAATTTGTTGCTCTGAGCACCTAGAAGAGTGGAGCTGACATTTGCTCGAGGGGATGGGGTAGGGGATGGCTAGTGCTGAGGGTGACAGGTTAGGCTGTGGCTGCAGTCCTGTGCATGATGTCCGTGAGTGATGCAGGTGAAGTCTGAGGACGCTGGTGATCTTGGGTCTGGAACTCAGAGGGTGGGACGTAGGCGGGATTGGAGTTGGGAGTTTGAGAAGCATCAGTATATGAATAGGTCTGAAGCCACTGACTGGATGGGATCACAGACTGGATGAGGCAGTGAGTGTAGATGGAGAAGACATCCAAGGAGGGAGAGCTGGGACACTGTACATGAGGTGAGCGGGCGTCTGCCTTGGGGTCAGGAGAGTGGGGTGTGTGGTCAGGGGGTGCAGGCCAGGGCAGGGCAACCACGAGTGCCCTGTCACGAGGGCGTCACGTGCCGCACCCTCACATGGTGCATTCGCTGCTGCTGCACCGTTTGCGCGCTCTCTGCTCCACCCTGCGCATCCTTGGCCGCTCTTGTCGGTCGTCCCTCCTTTCCTTCGGGATGCACTCCTGACCTCTCCCCTGGTCTGTTTCTGTGGTTGGCTCTCCTTGGGCAAGCGCTTCTCTGGCTTCTGGCTCAGACCCTTGTCTCTGGCCCCTGGTGGCGGCTCCCATGCGTGTCCCCATGTAAACTGCCTTTTTTATGTCTTTAGCCCCCTATGTTAGTTTTCTCACCAGGGAAACCAGGAGAAGGGCAGTTGGCAGAAAGTGATGGAGGGACGGAGCCCAGCTTTCTGTTACTGTGTGCCCCTTGGCTCTATTTATCCTGTCCACCATGTGTCCAGTGCCTGCGACGTCCCTGGCACATAGCTGGTGCTTAGTAACCAGCCTAGTGAATGAGTGATTCATATTAAAAGTCATATTCAAAAGTGATAAACTTCTGAATTTTAACATATATAAATAAATTCCATTATCGAGTAACATTCAGGTTTTCTTGAATTTTCATAGAATTATGAAAATTTTCATAGAGCTTTCACATCTGTCTATGTTCTGTTCATCCCTGTCTTCTTTTATGGCAACTCAGCGTTCTGTAAACTCCCTGGTTGAGTCCTGTGTGACCATGGAGCCCTGAGTCCCTGTCTCTGTACGGAGAGGCCAGGCACTTAGCTTTCCTGCTGCTGAAGAACGCTTGAGGGACAGGCCCTGGGACTGGGCATGCAGAGCCCTGGTCTGAGCGGGCCTTGGGCTCTGTAGGCTGTACTGCAAGGAGGCTGAAGCAGGCCCCAGTTTTTAGTCTCTTTCTCTTAAGCCAGGGAATCTGTCCTCCTGTGGGTAAGAGAAATCCTTCTGGGAAGGCCACCATGTACGACAGGTGGGGGCTCAGCAGTTGGCTGACATAGGGCTCCACCTCCAAGTTCGCTTGGAGAAGCCCTGGAATAGGCCATCTCGGATGACTCAGCTTTGAATCCTTTGTGTCTGGTTGGTTGTGAGCTTGGATTCTGAGTTTCTCTTGAGGGTCAAGTCCCCGTCCCGGTCTTGATGATGTGGTGGAATGGGGTCAGTTGTTTCTTAGCTAAACAAGGGCCAGCGTGTGCTTTTGCATATAACTCTCAAGGTCTATTTATTTTGTGGTCTTTAAAAAAAACTTTCTATTTTAGATGATTAAGACCTGCCAAAAAAAGAAAAGTTGAAAAAACCACGCAAAGAATCCCATAGATCCTTCTGTCAGCATGCCAGATGTTTGTACCTCCTGTAACCAGGGGCTGCTGTGAGCACATCTGAAGACCTTGTTCCAGTTTCACCCATTGTTCCACTAGGGTCCTTTCTCCCTGGCCAGCATTGCATTTGTTGTCGTCACTGCATTAGGGGCACGTCTCCTCAGTCTCCGCTCTCTGGCACAGTTTCTTAGTCTTGTCTTTTGTGACCTTGACACTGTTAAAGAGTACTGACTTCTTTTTTTTTTTGCTTGGTAGACTGTCTCTCAGTGTGGTTTTTGTCTAATGTTTCATTTTGACCAGCTAAGGGGTGTCAGTGACTCCTTTTTTTCCTGCTGCTAAAGAGTTACTATTTTCCTCTTTGTAATTAATAAGTGTCTTGTGCAAGAGATACTTTGAAACTCTGTAAATATCTTTGTTTCTTCTCATACATTGCCCACTAATCTTAGCAACCATTGATTATTCTCTCCTGAAAGGTTACTGCTGTGGTGTCTGCCAAGTTGCGATTTCCCATTTGTATCCTTCTTTCCACATTTATTAGTTGGGATTTTATTGCTAGGAATGGCTTTTCTTCCTCCTTCACTCACTCATTCATTCATGCATTTGTTCCTGTGTGTTGGAGTGCCTTCCGGATGTTGACTCTGTAGTTATGACCCCCACGTCTTGTGTTGTTGCTCAGGAAGCCCGTCAGATGGACTTACCCTTTTGACACGTTCAGGTCATTTTCTGAGCACTTCTCTTCATGCCTGCGCCACCGGATGTTCCATGCCATCCTTTTGTGAGGTTGGCTTTTTCTCCGAGAGGCCTCGGGGTTTGTTTTTTGCATTTGTTTTTTTTTTTTTTTGCCTTGCCACATGTGGGAACTTAGTTCCCCAACCAGGAATTGAACCCGCTCGCCCTAAATTAGAACGTGAAGTCTTAACCACTGGACCACCAGGGAAGTCCTGGGCCTCGGGTTTTGATTGGAGAATGGTCTGAAATTGAGCATCTGGGCACCAGGTGTATTGTCACTGCTGGTGTCCTGGCTACCAGGCCTGGTTTATGCCCGTTTCCCGGTTTCTTTACCTCTGAAACTATCCTGCCCAACTTTTCACTTCCAGTGTTCTTCTCCGCACCGCCCCCCCCGCCCCTTTATAAAAAACTCATGGTATGGATTAAGAGTGTGCATCTTGGGAGTCAGAAACCCTGCATTCAGATGCCAGCTCAGACCTTGTTAAGCTCTCTGGCCTTCGGGCCTCAGTTTTCCCATATGTCAGATGGGGTGATGATTCTCAGCTTGAAGGGTTGTTGTGAGGATGAAGAGAGACAGTAAAATGAGAATGTTAGTTCAAGCGGAGGGCTCAGTTGGATTCTTTCACCCAGCAAGTGTTTATGGAGAGAATACATGTGTAGGTTTGTTTCAGGATCTGGGGCACGTGGGGCTCAGCAGCGCCAGGCCCGGTGGAGCCTCTGCCCGGCTGGTGCAGGGGCAGCGCCTTCGACGCCTCCTCCTTCCCGAGCTGCTTGGCGTTGGAGGGAGGCAGGGAGGGAGGAGTGGGCGCTTTACTGTCCCCAGCTAAATGAGCAGTCCCTGTTCTGTAAGTACGTTCTGCTTCCGACAGCAAACCCCACGCTGGGCTGTGGGTGACACTTTCATGTGTGGAGTTGGAAGGAACTACTGCCCTCCTCCGGCATAACCTTTCTGCCTTCCTTGGCCGGTTCTTCTGTGGGGTGGGGTGTAGTGGGGTCGAGTGTGACTCGCACTAAGAGCAGCGTGGGGGCTGGTGAGGGGGATGGAGTCAGTGCCCCTCAGTTTTCCATGAGCCCCCAGGTGCTTAGACAGAATCTTTTCTGTGGGGCAAGTCAGCAGGAAGTGCTGGTCCCCTAGCCCCTGCAAAGCCCTGTGCCTCGGGCAGCCACTCCACCCCCGCTAGCATCCCCGGGCAGGCAGGCTCGCTCCCTGGGAGCTTTCTGTTCTGCTGTTGCCAGAGTGTCACAGTAAGTGGGTAGGTAGGACTAGCTGTGACCTAAAAACACTTGAGCATTTTTCTGGGCGTCCCTGGGGCAAGCTGAATAAAGTAGGAGAAATGTCATTTCAAATGCTCATGTTCTCCCAGGAGAACAAACTTCCAGGTCTTTTCTGGCTTCTTGTTTCTGAAGGCAGTGCTGCTGACTCTGCGACCCTGGTGCCCACAGGCTGGCCCTGTGACCTTGGTACCTACTGGGTGACCCCATGACCCCAGTACCTGCATGTGGACTGCATGACACTTGTGCCCACGTGCTTGGCAGAATGGGTGCTGCACAAAGCGATGTCATGACAACTGGTTTCTTAACTTGCTTTGTGGGACCGCCCACCCCAGCCCACTCTGTTGGGTCCTGAATAAGAAAACAGAAAGAAGTCTGTTCTCCATCCCAAGAAAAACAAGTCCCCAACTCTCTGAAGAGCAAAAGCAGCAAGACACTTGGGAGTACCTCCCAGAGCCCAGGGTCGTGAAGGAGAGGGATGGCTGCCACACAGCACGGGTCTGTGGACGTGGGTGTGGCCCCTGTCCTCCGGCAGGTTGGCAGTGCCCTCTTCACGACCAGAGCAGGTCTCACTTGAACAGAAGTGTTCAGGTTTCTGCCACGGATGCTGAGGAGAGCCCTGCCGAGCGTGGCCCAGGGCTGGAGTCTCACTTGACCTGGCTGGCGGCTTCAGTTGGCTGCAGGGTCGAGGCTGTGCCCCTGGGTCCAGCGGTCGTTTCTTTACAGACTGCCTGCTTGTGCTGATCCCTTTCCCACTCTGTGGTCTTGAGGCCGTGGACCTTTGATTTTGCTGCTGCGGTATTTACTTAGATCTGCCTCCCTTTCTCTCTCCAGCCCTGATGCTCATGCTTAGTTGCTCAGTCATGTCTGACTCTGTGATCCCGTGGACTGTAGCCCACCAGGCTCCTCTGTCCATGGGATTGTCCAGGCAAGAATACTCCTCCAGGGGATCTTCCCAATTCAGGGATTGAACCCTGGTCTCCAGTGTTATAGGCAGATATTTTACTGTCTGAGCCACCAGGGAAGCCCCCCTCTAGCACTAGAACTTCCTTTTTCCTTAAAACTATTTTTTTTTACTGATGTTTTGAAAAATGCTATATGCAGATATTTAAAGAGATTTGAGCAGCAGAAAGGGGAGCCTTGGAACATCAGTCCTCCTCTCATCATGACCCTGCCTCCTGTTCTTTCCGCAGAGAGGTGTCTTCCCCCCAAGCATGAGCCAGTCACCACGGAGGAAGTCTGTGAGGATCCGTAATGTTTATTTATGCCTCTCCCCTACTTTTTAGAAAACAGATTATTTTTTTAGAGGAGTTTTAGGTTCACAGCAAAGTGAGCAGAGTACAGAGTTCCCACGCACCCCTGCTCCCACAGGCACAGCCTCCCCCACGTCGCCATCCTGCCTTTCAGATTGAATTTTTGCAGGGATGATAGCATGCTGTGTACACTGCTCTTCCCTTGCTTTTTCACACAGTGGCTCTTACAAATGTGTCCTCACCGGCCTCATCAGTGCTGCGTGTTCTTTGGCGCGGCCGCCTGGCGTGTTCCACTGTGTGAGTGGTTCTCAGTCACTCTGTTCTGTCGGCCTTGTTTCTCATGGAGTCAGAGAACAGTGACCAAACAGACTGTGAGATTCTGAAAGTCCTCAGAGTGTCTTCAGAAGTAATACATATTCATTGAGGAAAATGAGACAGCTCAAAAGCCTAGGAGTAGGGGTTGTCTGTTTTCATGAGGTTTTTGGTCCGCAGGATAAAGAAGGACAGATTTGGGTCTCAGCAGGTACATGTTTCCGTGACTGGTGTGTCCTCGGGGCGTCCGTGTATCGTTGCTCTGTGCCACGTCACTGTCACCGGAGGTCGGTCTGGAATAGAGAAACATGGGATTTAACCCAGCTTCTAGTCCATGGGGCCTTTTCCTTTCTAGATGCTCTGCCCCTTGAGGGACTGTTACAGAAGCACTGAGTTCTCATATATTTCATCCAGAAAATATGTTCCTTTGAAAATTTGCATTAATTTTTATTTACACAGATAACTGAAGAGTATACTCAGAAACATAGATAAATCTTAGGCCCCATTTGACCACCCCGATTGCAGTGTGTTCCCAGAGACAACTACTTTCCTGGAGTTCACCCTTTGTGTTTCCTTTTTTTTTAATTTCAGTGATCACCAGTTTTAGTTTCTCAGCTGGCTGATGGATTTTCTAGAGTGCAGTATCCCTCCTGTCGCGGAAGGGTGATCGTGTCTGTTGTGGGGTCCTGGTGCCCTGTTCCCTCTGGGGCACACAGCAACGCTTCTTTCCCTGTAGAATTTGGTGGCCCCCATCCTGGGAAGCTGGCTTGTCTCAGGGCTTGGTGGTTCCTGATTTTGTGTTCCTTTTTGTGCTCCAGACTCCAGTTATCCTGTCTGTGAAGTCTGTCATTGATTCACAGCTGGTCTCAACAGTGTTTAGCAGGGCATGGGTGGCCTCGGCTGTACTGTGCCAGTCGCTGTTCTGCAGGAATGGCGCACCACTTCCTACGTGTCCCCAGATGTGTCCCCACACTCTCTGGGTTTGGTGCCACTTGGTTCATACTTTGTATGTGCTGGGAAGAGGGCAGGAGGTGAACTTGTAGTCTTTCTGTTGTCCTGCCCTCAGCACACTGGCCCTTCTTATTTAGGCAAGACCAGAGCTGGGTCTATCTCAGCATCTCTGACCCCTCCAAGCAGACTGGGGCTTGAAGCCTCCTACTCGGTTTGTTGCCTTTCTCCAATCCCTTTAGTCTCATGCACACTCAGGCAGGTGTGTAAGATACTTCCCCGAAACTGGTGGCCTCCTCTCTCTCTCCCCACCTGAGGCTTCTGTCACTCAGCCCAGCTCGTCGACAGTCACTGTGCTTTCTCTCCATTCCTTCTGTCCTGCAAACCTCACTCTGCACCGTTTTACTTCAGACTTCTCCCCAGGGAGCCGTCTCCCGCTCTCCCCGCCTGCCTCCATCCCCGGCTCACTCCCAGCTCATCCCCTGATCCTACCAGAACGTTCCCTCTCTCCGGAGGACACTCCCCTCTATGCCCTGGCTCCTTTTCTGTCCTGCTCCCTCTCTGACCATGCCACTGGTTCTGGGTTCAGCCTGCCTGAGGTCAGTCACGTATCCTTTTCTGCATCTCAGACTTGGTCTGTGTGCCTAAGTACAACTTCGGCTTGAGGGGTACACCCCATAACTAATTATCCGAAGCAGGTTGTAAGTGAGAAACTGGAAAGCTTATCTGCCTGAACTGCCCCCTCCACATGCCCAGGATGCCCTCCTGGGTTCCGGGGAGACACGTACTCTTGGGCATCAGCACCAGCTGGCTCAGCAAGGTGCCCTGTCAGTTCAGGGCTTGCCCCTGGCTCTGCTGAGGGGACAAGGCCACCCCTGCTGAGGGCCCCCTGGCCCCATCATCTTTCCACTGTCCCTGGTCACTGGATCACCTGGCTCCAGACTTGGAAGGCTCCTGGAATACTTGGTAAATTTGGCCACATCCTGCTTAGTCATGGTTCTTGCAGGTCTGATGGTGGTCTGTTCAGCCACCAGGTGGAAACCTGGTTAGCTGTAAGTGATGAGGTTGAGCTGGAGCCCGCCAGACAGCCCAGGCCTGTGTCTTGTGCGTCTCACAGTTGAGGCTGCTGCCCCCGTGAAACTTTCACTTCGATCCACAGGCAACTTCTGGCCGACTTGAATTCAGAACCTCCTAGGGAAGGGAGTTTGCGAAGATGGGCGCCCTTAGGCAGAGTGACACACCACACACATCTGTTACGGGTGCAGTTTTCAAGTATAGTCTGATGTATTTTTACAAGCGAGCATTGCCATGAATCACCACCCAGAACAAGATATTCCCAAGTGAGAAATAACCGGAAACTTGCCCACGTGCTCCCTCTACCCCCTCCCTTACAGTTGCTAGTGTGTCCATGGTTTTGTTAGATCAGCCATGGACATTCCCCTGTGGAAGGCTGAGCTGTCTGCATTCCTACCGCTGTCTACGAGCCTGTCCCCACAGCTCGGCCAGAGGAGGGTGTGCTGAGCTTTTGAATTTTTACTCTTTGAAAGATGAGATACATTCATATTTTTAATGTTTATTCTTTTATCATGTGTGAAGTTGTGCATAGTGTCATGCAGCTAATTGTAGGCTAATTGTATATCTTTTTTCTGAGAATACTCTGTCTTTTGCTCATTTTTATCTTAGGGTTTGTTATTTTTTTACTTTGACTTTTAAGAGCTTGCTCTCTATTTTGGAGAAATTAGGCTTTTATCTGTAATATATTATAAATATTTTCCTCCAGTTTGTCTCTTGACTTTGTTTATGTTAGGTTTTGCTCCAAGCAAAAGCATTTTTTAATATTCATAACGTTTGTGTTATAAAATTTATCAATTTTGGGGGGAGAGTTCTGGCTTTTGAATTAGCTTTTCCTGTGCTCAGTTTGGGAAGGATTTCAGCCATTTTCCTCAAGTACAAGTAAGTGTTTTTTCTATAGTTCTGTGAAAATAACCCTTGTGAGGTCTCATTTTTTTTTATTTATAAAAGATCCATTTGCTCTCTCTGTATGTGTGAGATGTGGATTCAGTGTTACCACTTCCGAAATGTCTCTTCAGGTGTCCTTATGACATCTGTGATGCCCTGCGGGGACTGTGTTTTCCAAGAGGACTCGTGACAGGTCTGGGCCCCTGGGTGGGAGCCTTTGGCTCCTCCTTGGCCCTCCCTGAGGCAGTGGTGACACTGAGGGGCCACGCATCGTCCAGGAGTGTCCTATGGTCTAAAAGACACCTGTCGAGCAGCGCTCCTGCTGGGGAAAAGCTCCCTCACCTCCCTGTTCTAGAGAGTCTGAGTCACTGTTTAGCGCTTACTCCCCGGAAGTGCCTGAGTGGCCTCGGCCTCTGAGCCTGGGTCAGCACGAGGTGGCAGCAGAGCCGTGGACAGCGCCTGTGGGCAAGTCACAGTTCTGTCCTGGGTAAGTGAGGGGATTGTGGGCAAGTCACAGTTCTGTCCTGGGTAAGTGAGGGGATTGTGGGCAAGTCACAGTTCTGTCCTGGGTAAGTGAGGGGATTGTGGGCAAGTCACAGTTCTGTCCTGGGTAAGTGAGGGGATTGTGGGCAAGTCACAGTTCTGTCCTGGGTAAGTGAGGGGATTGTGGGCAAGCCACAGTTCTGTCCTGGGTAAGTGAGGGGATTGTGGGCAAGCCACAGTTCTGTCCTGGGTAAGTGAGGGGATTGTGCTGGGTCATCGCTGAGATCTCTTCGGCCCTCCGTCCTGCACGTGCACGGAGCAGTTGTCTCGCATGGAGCCGCAGCGTCCCCTGAGTGTGGCCTGAGCCCTGTGCCCACTGTTCTTCGTGGGCACAGAGGCTGGCAGGTGGCTTTGTCTGTGGGGATGAGCTATGTGGCTTGGTGAGGATGGTTTTTGGGATGATTTAAGCACATTACATTTATTACGTACTTTGTTTCTAATCTAATGCCGATGCTGATCTGATTGGAGGTACTGGTCCATGGCCTGGAGGTTGGGGATCCCTACTTTAGATCCTGTTTTGCTTTTCTGTAAGTTTATATCAAGAAGTGATTCTCCAAAGAGTTGCTAAGCATTCATTTATTTAAAAAGTGAAAACTCGGTTTCGTCCTAAACTTCTTAACCTTGCCAGACCATGCTCCCTTTTTATAAGAGATATTTTGTGTCACTGCACTTTACCATCCTAGGTGAAGTTTACCAGTGCAGGTACTTAAGTCTACCAGTGCAAGTCACTTAAGTGTTGTGCTAGTCAAGCGTTTTCAGAGGTGACTAACTTTCAGTAGGACCCAGAATCAAGCAGATTCATACATGGTTGTACATCTGGAAAATTCACAGTGTGATGAGACAGGCAAAAGATTGTTAGGGTTTTTTTCCTAAAATTAAGCTCTATTTCAGGCTCAGATTAGTTGTAATCTGACATCAGGCTGCCTGAAGTCTAGAGGGAAGTGTGGGGACTTGGGGGACA
Organism: Cervus elaphus; assembly: GCF_910594005.1. Classification (NCBI taxonomy): domain Eukaryota; kingdom Metazoa; phylum Chordata; class Mammalia; order Artiodactyla; family Cervidae; genus Cervus; species Cervus elaphus. The sequence continues at coordinate 84,113,755 of NC_057832.1, forward strand.
GGGGACAGTGTGTAGGCCCAGAGTCTCCTGCTTCCTCCAGGCCCCCAGCACTTCATGGCATCTTTCCCTTTGGTAGCTATCAGCCAGGTAGGACTTTGCTGTTTTCATGCACATTTGAACAGGTGGAATGAGCTGCTTTCAGGTTTCTTTATTCCACGAGAAGTTAAGCTTACACACACACACTCTTACATGTTTTAAAATATTTATTGGTGGCTTTGGGTCTTAGTTGCAGCACTCAGTATCTTCGTGGTGTCGTGCGGGAGTCTCTTGTTGTGGCACATGGGCTGCAAAGCTCAGAGTAGTTGCAGTGTGAGCTTAGTTGCTCTGCAGCATGTGGGATATTAATTCCCCAGTTCAGTTCAATTCAGTTGCTCAGTCGTGTCCGACTGCTTGCAGTCCCATGGACTGCAGCACGCCTGGCCTCCCTGTCCATCACCAACTCCTGTAGCCTACTCAAACAAGTGTCCATTGAGTTGGTGATACCATCCAGCCATCTCATCCTCTGTTATCCCCTTCTCCTCTCGCCTTCAATCTTTCCCAGCATCAGGGTCTTTTCCAATGAGTCAGTTCTTTGCATTAGGTGGCTAAAGTATTGTAGTTTCAGATTCAGCATCAGTTCTTCCAATGAATATTCAGGACTGATTTCCTTTAAGATGGAGTGGTTTGATCTCCTTTCAGTCCAAGGGACTCTCGAGTCTTCTCCAACACCACAGTTCAAAAGCATCAATTCTTGGGCTTTGAATTTTGTTTGTAGTCCAACTCTCACATCCATACATGACTGTTGGAAAAACCATCACTTTGACTAGACGGACCCAACCTGTGATCAAACCTGAGTTCTCTGCATTGCAAGGTGGATTCTTAGCCACTGGACCACCAAGGAAGTCCCAGATTTATATATTGATCAATTTTTTATACTTATTTTCATCCTGGAGACATGATTGTTAGAGGATTTTGGCATATGAATTGCATGTGTGTTGATTTATTTATAGGTTATTATATAATGGACATGTTAACAACACACTGAAGGGTTGCATTTTTCAGTAGCTGTGACTAAAACCCTGGAAATTAGTTTCTGTTGAAATTTTAGGGCAATTTGTGACATGTTATTTGTAAGCAAAATGTATCCAGTTCTTTTACTGTTACTTGAAATATTCTCAAGGATCTCAAGGATCTAGAGGTAACACACATTTCTCTTTGTCTTTCTCTCCCAGGGAGTGTGTGTCTGGCTTTATTTTTACAGTGCTACAGATAGTCTCCTAGGGAGGCCACCTGTTCTTGGACATCTGCCTGCACAGCTGACTGGTCTGAGCACTGATGTTGTTTGCTGTAGAAGTTGTCCTGTCATCACCTGTTCATTGCAAGTGTGGACAGCTTCCATGTGGTCACGAGTTTGGGCCAGCTGCTGAGGAGGGTGGCAGTGTCCCCAGGGACTGCCATGTCACACCTGTCTGGGCGTGGCTCCCAGGCTCCCTTTTCCTCATTTTCCTCAGTTTTGGCCCCTGGGGCTGAAGGCATGGCAGCACTCCATTCATAGCATGGCCCAGCCTGCACTCAACAGCCGTGGGTGTGGGGTCCTGACCCTCAGCAATGGGGGTGGGTTGTCCTCTGCCCTTCCACTCTCTCAAATGTGGGAATCCCTCAGTCCAGTGGTAGGAAACTCTGACTATTTGAAGCTTCTTCTTTTCACAGGCCACCCTGATGTTAGAGGAAGTGTCTCTTTATGGCCCTGCACTTCTGCCCTCTCATCCCATGTGTGTGTAGTGTCTCCTGGGTCCCGTGCCAGGCCCTGCCGTTGGAGCTGGAGGGACAGGCGGTGCTTGCAGGCTCATGGTGTGGGGATGGCAACAGACAGCTGTAGTCCAGTGTGATGAGTGTCAGGAAGAGGTCAGACAACCTACTTAGACATCTGAAATGCTTCCTGGAGAAGGTGTGCTGGACAGGGCCCCAGAAGCTAGGAGTGGGGGCTTCCTGGTATTCCAGCCCATGTCTTGGCAGGAGGCAGGCAGGTGAAGGCCCTGCGTGTGCTCAGGAACTTGTAAGATGGGCAGGGTTGTGGCCAGGCTAGTCTTTGGGTCTGCTGTCTAGGGCCACCTTGAATCGGTGGGTGTGGAAATGAATCATCATGCAGTTCAGATAGGCTTTGACAGAGACTTCAGATTTTTTCAAGAAAGCCAAAATCTCTTACTGCAAATTTTGTGAAAAGCATAACAGTCAGTTCTTCATGTGGAGTGTCTTGTGGTATTTGTGGTGGAAAAACGCAAACAAACATTTTGGGCAACTCAGTATGTTATCAGGTAAACTCCCATTAAATTTAAAAAAAAAAATCTTGTTAAAAACAGATATATCATTGCATTGTTCATGGCTTCCTTTCCTTCTCTCATTAAATTCAGTTACAGAAAGTTGTCCTGGAGAATTATATACAGGTTTCATGTATTCTGAGTGCAATTAATATCCAGATATTTAATGTTTGTATTGCATTTAGGAATGGCATTTTCTTTGCCACTCTGTGTTACAGCTTGTGGCAGTTAGGAAAGCAGTTCCTCTGCAATGGAAGTAGAGTCTTAACTGCTGGACTGCCAGGAAAGTCCCTGGAGTGTAAGTTTTATCATTTTTTGGTTAAATTTATTCCTAAACATTTTATTCTTTTTGGTGCTGTCATGAGTGGAATTATCTTAATTTCTTTTTCATATTGTTCACTGCTACTGTTATGAAATGCAGTTGATTTTTTCATATTGATTTTGTATCCCACAGCTTTGCTTAACTCATAATTTTTAGTGAATTCTTAAGGATCTATCTATATTCTGTCTGTCTACAAGATCATGTCCTCAGCAAACAGAGATATTTTCACTTCTTCCTTCCATTCTGGGTGCATTTTATTTATTTTCTTGCCCAATTGCCCTGGATAGCACCTTCAGTATTAGATTGACAAATGTGGTAAGAGTGGACATCCTTGTTCCTAGACGTGGGGAAAGGCATTCAGACTTTTACCATTAAATGTGATGTGAACTGTGGACCTTAGTCTTCCTTTACTCTTACGTTTTGGTTGAGAACACCTGCTGCTAACTTCCTGAGAAAGTGTCCATGAGAGAATGTTTTTGAGATGTCACCAGCCTTCCTAATTTTCCTGGGGTTAAGGGGTTCTTGGGATAAGGGGCTTTTGTTTTGTGGGCAGACGATTGCCCATGACTGAGTGGGTTCCCAGGATGTGAGAATCCAGTGCTGAGGCCAAAAAAGTCCTGGGCAAACTGGGGCAAGCCAGTCACTCCCCCAAATGCCTGCACACGTCTGTGTTGCCTTTATACTGGATTGGTGGTTCGGCTCTAGGCTGAGTGTTAGGCTGGCAGTGTGCCCTGCGTTCCCTTGCTTTCTTCTGGCTCACGGTGCACTCCTGAGAGTCAGAGGGCATTCTGATTCTTGCTCTTACTGAGCTTACTCTTCCCTGGGTTCCTGCTGTTCCAAAGTGTGTTCTGCTTCTCTGGGTTTGGCTCTAGTTCAGTGTGTTTTCTGCCTGGTGGGCCTGTCAGACTGTAGATTGATATTCTTCATCTCTACAAAATGTCTTTAAATTCTTTCTGGTTATCGTCTCCCCTTTATTTTCTTTATTCTTCATATAATTTTCCTGTTATTAGGAAATTGGATCTCTTGTTCCAATACTCTTTTTTTTTTGGCTACAGGCACACCCTGCAGATATTGCAGGTTTGGTTTCAAACCACTGCACTGATGCAAATGTCAAAGTGATATGAATATTTTTTGTTTCCTAGTGCATATAAAAGTTGTTTACACTATAAGCCTATTAGGTGTGCAATAGCATTATATATCAAAAACTAATATATACACCTTAATTAAGTAATTTTTTTTTTGGCTAAAAAATGCTAACCCTTACCAGGTAGTGAATGCAAGGTTGTCATAAAGCTTCAGTTTGTTTTTTTAAAAAAGAAAGCAGTATCTGCAAAACGCAGTAAAAATGTGATAATGCCTGTGTATGCTGTCTCTGACTTTTTTTCTGGGAAACTCATGCACAATATCCTCATCTGCATCGTCCAGTCCTTTTGTATTGAATTAGTTTTTACTTTGCTATCATTATTCATTTCCACAAGCTCTTTCTTTGTTTTCTGAAAGAGGTGTTGCTATCCTTTTAACATAATATTCTGTTCTTCGCAGCTGCAGTATCATCTCACTCTTGTGAGAGGATGGACACATATATGAAGATGGGGTGTGTGTGTGTGTGTGTGTGTGTGTGTGTCGCTATCTTCAGCTCCTTGAGTAAACCTTGAGGTTTTAGAGAGTAGGTAGGGGTGGTTGCTTGCTTCGTGGAATAGGGGAGGGGGCTAATTTTTCCTAGACAGATTCATTATCCTGTCCTTAGTAATTAGCCCCACTTCTCTACTTGCTAAAGGAACTGTGTCCCCACCTCAAGAGCCTTTGGGGGTTCTGTGGTTACAAGGAGGCTATGTTTGGTTTCAGGTATGAGGTGACTGTGGGGACCTGTGAGTGGAAGTGGTTAGCTGACAGGAGCATGTCAGTCTGAAGTTTAGGGAGGGGAGCAAAAGTTGGAGCCACTCATCATCTTAGAAGTGGTGGTTGTAATCGTGGAAAAGAAGTTTTGTCTCTGAAAGGAGTGAGAAGGGCTGTGGCCAGTGAGAGATTGGGGAAAGCATTCTGAAGCTCTGGGGATGGTTGAAGAAGAAGAATCAGTGAAGAGGGATAGGATGGATAGAGGGGGATCTGAAAGCAAGAGGGTTTAGGAAGGACTAGTTGACCTGAGCTGGGACAGTGGGCAGAGCTGTCGGGGGAGGGGTGAGGTGGATCTCAGTGGACTGAAAGTGAGTTCAGGGAGTTGAACTCACCCACTGAACCATGTGGCCACATTTGGGATGGCAGAACTTGGTAGATCAGCAGATCCTTTGTTCATGTGCTCCTTGCTTACTATTTTGACATGGAAGATGCTTGGTTTATCTTACAGTGTGTTTCACTTACAATATTATATTAGTTGCCAATGCACAACATACTGATTCAGTATTTTTATAGATTATAGCCTGCCAGGCTTCTCTGTCCATGGGGATTCTCCAGACAAGAATACTGGAGTGGGTTGCCATGCCCTCCTCCAGGGGATCTTCCCAACCCAGGGATTGAACCCAGGTCTCCCACATTGCAGGCAGATTCTTTACCATCTGAGCCACCAGGAACCCAAGAATACTGGCATGGGTAGCCTGTCTCTTCTCTAGGGGAACTTTCTTACACAGGAATCAAACCCAGGTCTCCTGTGTTGCAGGTGGATTCTTTACAGCTGAGCTACAAAGGAAGCCCCTGACAGGTGGGAGGTGGTATCGTTGGTTTTTATTTGCATTTCTTGACTCAAAACAACCTTACTCTTTACATTTAAAGACAGATTTTGAAGCCCAGCATCTTGATGTGGAACATTAACCTAACATCCCAGTATTAACTCTAGGCATGACTGAGATGTGATGGGGCCTGTGTGTGAGGGTGGCTGGTGATACCAGACATGTGGTGAAACTGAGTCCCAGCCCCTTCTTTCTTGGGCCCGACCATGGACAGTGATGGCCTATGTTGGTGGGCTGTGTGTGAGTCTGGTCGTGAAGATGGCAGGATGCCTGTTGGGAACCAAGTTCTGGTGTCAGAGGACAGGTTCTCCGGCTTCTCCATCGCTTGGGAGGTGAGGGTGTGACTGCAGAGTCAGTGTCGGCTCCCTTTTCAGGGCCTTGACCTGTGTACCCCTCAGGTGCCCTGCCAGGCCCTGTCCCCGAGGAAGGCAGAGGGTGTCCTCCGTGAAAGGAGGAGTGGTTTTCCATCAGTAGCCTGAGTAGACATGCCATATTTGAAAGACTGCCTGTCAGAGGTGCCTTTCTGATGATGATTTTGTTTGTGACTCTTCCAGTAGTAAAGAAAGATCTTTCTCTGTAAACCTCTACATAGAATTCTCCAGTCTGCATTGCCAGAAACCAGGGTGTGTTCCTCAGGCACTGTTAGTCCAATGAGGTAATTACATTCGATAGAGTATCTAGTTCCGCTACTTTAAAGGGTAAAAGTATGGGAGTTGCAAATATATACAGTAGTCTAAGAGGCTCCTCCAAAGCACTTTTTTCTGGAGGTAATAAAATTAACAGTGCTGTGTGGGGACAGACAGCAGGAGCCAAACAGCAAAATAGCTCGGCAAGGCTGAGTGGCATCGTGCTACTGCTCATGACCCCGGGGCTAACAGAGCATCTGGCCAGCCCGTGGCCTGGGTCTTGTCCAGCCATCCATTCAGCCCCCCTCAAAGCAGCACTGGCTGGAGGGTCTCAGCTTGTATATATGCAAGAGGAGGGGGCTGTTAGGGAGGATTGAGTCTCTGACACAGAACTTTATAAATAGTAGGAGTGTTTCTCCAGCCTGTCTTCATTCTGTTCGCAGCTAAAATTCCCTGGCAGCCTGTAACTAATGAGAACGGAAAGTACTATTTGCAGAGACTGAAATCCAGCAGGCGCTAGTGTTCCCATGGCACATTGTTGCTTTGGCTGAACTCTTGGGCCGCCATCTCTTCCATGTTGAGCTGTTGTCAGGCTGTGAAAACAGCTACACTCTGACCAAGACCCTGGATGTGTGTGGAGAAGTGTGTTTTGTCAGTGTGAAGCCTGACCACACACTCTCAGAGCTTAGGGTCATGTGGGTGGCAGGTGGAGGGCACCCAGGGGTCACAGTGTGTATTTGGACCTGAATTGTGCAGTCTCGTGTGTAAGTCAGGGATAAGGACCAACGCAACTTGTGGGTGGATTCTGGAGGTCAGCTACTGCTAGTCTATTCACTCACAAGTCCGTGCTGTTTCCTCAGTGAGGGGTTACACTTCCCATTGCACCAGTGAGCTCACCGAGACTTGGAGAACTGAGCCAGCTTGTCCATGGTTCCATCGCTGGTCGGTGGCCCACAGGGACCTTGATTCCAGGGTCTGTGTCCTTGAGCACTATATTATTTTGCTTTTTAAAAAAAATCTGAATTCCTTCGAAGATGTTCCTTGCTCTGACTGAATCAGACACATGAACCCCTTTGCCTTGCCTTCCACTTTCTCTCTAGGGTCAGGTGCTCATTGCTTCTCAATGTTACATAAGCTCAGAGCCACCGATTCTGGTCTTCACACTGTGAGTACCATCTATGCTGTGTCAGAGTCTGGAATGCACCTTCTACTGTGCACGTGTGTGTACACACACATACACCAACAACCCTCCTTCCTTCCAAAAACCAGACAGACAGAAACACCAGGCACAGTTAGTAGGGAGACTCTGCCAGACTCCCAGGGAGATGGCGTGGAAGGTCAGCAGGTTGCAAAGGGTAGGCAGCCCTGTCGGGGGAACTCCTATACTGGTGTGCTGGTGTTCTTGTCCTGTGGGAGGTCAGAGGAGAGAGGGCTTATCTGTACCTGGGGCTGGGATGACCTGGTGAAGGACCCTGACTGTCATGCTGAAGAAGTGGGCCTATCTTGTGGGAAATTGCCAGTGGTTTCTAACTCAAGGGTTTGGTACCGTGGCTTGTTTGCAAGTTAACAGGGAGCAGACGCAGCTGGGGGTGCAAACAGGATACCTCACTGGCAGTGTTTCCAGAGGTGTGTGTGGAAGTTGCAGGGTTAGTGCTGTGACTCTTGGAGCTTATGGGGAGGATGGGGCAGAGGAAAGGTTGGCCATTGGAGACCAGGTGGTGATGGGTATGATGGTGGAGGAGAGAGTTGGGGACTGGGTGGTCATGAGTGTGATGATGGAGGAGAGAGAAGGGGGGCCCAGGTCTCGGGCAGAAAGTTGGTGTCAGATACTGTAGGGGGAATGCAGGCTCTGAAACTACAAAAGCCTTGCTTGGCTATGACACTTGGAGGTTGCTGGGCTTGCCAGAGCGTTTCACAGTGGGGTGCTCTGGAGGGTTAGGTGGAGAGGAAGTGACTTCCTGAAGGGAATGCTGGTTGGGAACGGGTTTTTTTTTAAGTCCTTGTTTGCTTTTAAGGTCTGCTGAGGGGTGAGGTGGGTAGCAGTAGATGAGAAGAGCTGGAGGCTGTGAGAGACAGTCTATCCGTGGGAAGGGTCAAGCAGGAGGCAGCCAGGGGGCTGGCAACGTTGACCTTGGCAGTAGGAAGCAAGAGCAACATCCCAAGTCCCTAGGGCTCAGCATTTCTAGTTAACATCGAAATTTTGTGTTCCATAGCATTCAGTTAGGAGTGGAACTTTGCTATATCAAAAGAATGCTTCACTTTGTGTGTGTGTGAGTCACTCAGTCATGTCCAACTCTTTGTGACCCCATGGACTGTAGCCCACAAGGCTCCTCTATCCATGGGGATTCTCCAGACAAGAATACTGAAATGGTTTCTATTCCCTTCTCCAGGAAGTCTTCCCGACCTGGGGGTCGAACCTAGGTCTTCCACACTGTGGGCAGATTCTTTACCATCTGAGACACCAGGGAAGCCCATTAACTAGCACCTTAGTTTGTTGGGGTTGTTCTTTTTGCAGTATATATTTGTGCCACACCAGCGTGAAGGTCTTCGGGGTTGGTGCACCTCTTCCTGGCCTGGCAGAGGGTGAAGAGGGTGTGGAGGGAGTCAAGATGGTGATTGGGCGAGAAAAGGGCGAATTCCCCTGCCTTGACTTTCTCTGTTTGGATTTACAGTCGAAGCGGGGGATGAGAGCCAGGCAGTAGGAGCCTGAGGTGAGAATGGAGGAGACAGGCTGGTTCCGTCTCAGAAGCTTGGGAAGCGGAGAGGATAGAAGTGGCTGGATGGGGCCTGTGCCTGTGGCTGCCCCCATGCTGCTCAGCCAGCCTTATGCCAGGCCCTGTCTCAGGTCATCAGCCTGCAGTTTGGGATCGATTTTCACTTACTAGAATTTAGTGGATTCAGTTCAGTTCAGTCACTCAGTCGTGTCTGACTCTTTGTGACCCCATGGACTGCAGCACACCAGGCTTCACTGTCCCTCACCAACTCTCGGAGCTTGCTCAAACTCATGTCCATTGAGTCAGTGATGCCATCCAACCATCTCATCCTCTGTCGTCCCCTTCTCATCCTGCCTTCAGTCTTTACCAGCATCAGGGTCTTTTCCAGTGCGTCAGTTCTTCGCATCAGGTGGCCAAAGTATTGGCGTTTCAGCTTCAGCATCAGTCCTTCCAATGAATATTCAGGACTGATTTCCTTTAGGATTGACTGGTTTGATCTCCTTGCAGTCCAAGGGATTTTTGAATTCCAGGTGCAAGTTTTTGCCTGCTGAAAAGGCATTTTAGAGTTTACTGAGAGGAAGCTAGCGCACATGCAGAAGGCTGACATGAGGCTGACCTGAAACAGGACAACTTCAGGTCAGGCCTGAGGCTGCTTCAGTGGACAACCGTCCGCACCCCTGATGGCTCCGGGCCTTCACAGCTGAGGAGATGGACTCCCTCTCTGCTTAGAGTTCCTGGGCATTCTTCTCAGATGGAAAATGAAGCTCAGACATTGGTAACTTGAAGCTTTTTGGATGGATTTAAAAGAAACAGGGTGAGAATGTCTTCTTTAAGATTATGCTGAATGTATTTTTTAAGTTCTGTGGTTTACATTTAACGTGTTCAAAGCTTGTCCTGCTGTATAGCAGACCCCGTGTCAGGTGTGGTTTTTCCTCTGGAAGATTGTGACTTCATGTGGGACCGCATGACAGCTGTGCATTTTGCTGCCCAAGTGTTTAAGTGTGAGATGAGCAGATGACACCACGCCTGCTCTGTGTGTGTCTGCAGTGTCGTCTGTGTCCTGGTGTTGAGTGTGAAGGGGGGATTCATCCCTCTTACCATCAGGGATGAAGCTTGGTCCTGGTAAGGGCTTCGTGGGGAAAGGAAAGGATGGATGAGCAGGCTGAGGAAAACGGATGGGTGAGGTGAGGCGTGCCTCCAGTGTGGTTGGGTCACCCAGTCCCCGACTCTCAGCCCCCAGGTTCTGCGTATCTGGATTCTGCCAGCCCTCCAGGTGCTCGCCCTCCTGCTACTCCCACCGCCCTTTCAGGCTCCCATGCCACCTGCTGGCTGGTGCCCCCAGCACCCTCTCCTCCAGCCTCTTCTTGTCCCTGCTGATCCCCCACCAGCTTCCTTTCCCATACTGGGAGCATCCTGCCATCTGATCACCTCCACATGGCAGCCTTGCAGGGACCTTTTAAAGCAATCACATGATATCACTCCTGGTTCCACCCCTGTGGTGACCACCCGTCACTTTTTGATTAAATTCCATACCCTGGTTTTAAAAGCCCAGGTCTTACCTGGCACAACTGCTTCTTGTCTTTGACAAAACAGTGACAGTGTTTATAGAATTGATGATCCAGGTGAGTAATGATGTTGATGATGGTGACACTTACTCTGGGCCAGGCTCTGCTCTCAGTGGTTTGTATGTCTTGACTCATTTAATCCTCACATCTCTGAGATTGGTACTGATAGGTCCCCATTTTACCAGTGAGAAGCTTGAGGCATCAGCCCCGGGTCACATGGCAAGTCTCTGGCAGAGCTGGCTTGAGGCTGGGTGCCTGCCTCCCCCGCTTGCCAGGGTCATAGGCACCGTTCTACCTGCCAAGCCTCTGAGTGACTCCCTTGACTAGAGATGTGGCTCTGTGACCTTTCTGAGTAGCCTGTCCTGTCGTTTAGCAGATCTCAGTGGGAGGCCCTGGAGGCTTTGCAGGGGCCACCCAGTCATGTTTGTTACCTTGGTGCACCACTGGCCCTTGAGGTCTGAGCCCCACTCAAGTGGGCCTTGCCCTTGATGCCCCCTCTCAGGCCCCGGCGCCCAGAATGGTGTAGGCATAGTGGGGCTCAGCTGGTACTTCCTGAGCAGCAAGTGTGTGGATGCTGCAATCACAGGGGTGTGGCTTTGGCACTGCTGGTGGCCAGGCCTGGACGTAGCTGAATGTGGGGGCCTGAGGAGAGGGTGGCACAGGGAGGCCAGTGCTGGGCAGATACCAGGCAGCGGGGCTGGGGGTCAGGCGGGGTGTGCTGAGAACTTGGGCTATTTGATGTGGGTGACCCTTTTACTCAGGATGGGGCAGGTTGATGCTGATGCTGTAGGGCCCAGCAGATTGCATAGCTCTTCTGCTGGAATTCCTCCCAGGAGTTGGTGCATGCAGGAAAACAAAGGACCATCTTTCTGAGTCTAGATTGGAGTAATTCAGGCTAAAATCCCTTAGGTCCATTGTCGCCAAGCTGCGGTTCAAGTTAGGAAGCCAGCTCAATGGTTCCCTCCACGGACTAACTGTTATGCAGACATACCTCGCTATTTGTGGATCCCTGGCATTGTCGCCCCCCAAAACAGCAGGAGCAGTAAATAACCACTCTCCAGATAAAGCAAATGGGAAAACATTGCCAGAATTTGCTATATCAAGTGCTATGAACAATGGCAGTCGGCAGGGAAATTATGCAAAGGGTAAAAGCCCTTTTATTTCCTTTTCAAAATCAGTGGGACTGGAGAAGTTCGGGAGATAGGGAGGAAAAAGAGGGGGGGGAAAGAGTAAATACAGTAATCTTGAATTGGAGATGATGCCAAGCCTCATTGCCTGGGCTTTGGTTCAGCATCACGGGCAGGAAATGTTAGCGAATGTCTATTATTAACAACCCTGCATCGTAGAGAGCTGCTGCACATGGAGTACTGGGTGGGGTCTTGTGAATATTGTTTGATGTAAGTCTTTCAGCAGCTCTGTGAGTAAGCAGGTGAGGAAATCCAGGCTTTAAAGGGGTTGAGACATGTGATCAGATAACACCCTTGCCCCAGTGAAAGTCAGGGTTCAAACTTTGGGGTGGCTTGAATCTCGGGGCCTGAGTTCGTGGCTGTAGAGTGAGCCTGAGAGTGGAGTCGCCCTTCTGCCCCTAAAGTGAGCTGGTGCTCTTGTCTTCTGGGGGGGTTTCTGTTTTTGGTCCCACCACCACCACCCCTTCACTAGCTAGTGTTCCCTTTCTGTTCCCTTTGGAACAGAATGCCACCTTGCGTGTTGTTGTCATGTTTCTTTAGTCACTTTCAGCCTGGGACAGTTTCACCGTCCTTTTGGTTTTTGTGACTGTCAAACTTTTGAAGACATCAGGTGTGTGGTAGACACTCAGTTTGAGTTGGTTTGGTCTTTTCTCATGATCCAATTGGGATATGGATTTTGGGATGAAGACCGCGGAGGTGATGTGTCCCTCCCCTCACATCCTATGAGTGTCCGTGATACGAACATGACTTGAGACTGTGATGTTAGCTTGGCCCCCTGGTTAAGGATAAGTCTGCAGGTGTCCTCACCTAATGTCACTGCTGTTCCCTTTCTGTTCCACCTCCTAGGAGGGTAGAGGAGTTGCTGAGAATTTGTTAAATTCTCAACATAGATTAAAACCACATTATTAATTGATGAATGTTTGGGGGGAGATACTGTGAGGTTTTGCAAATATCCCATTTCCCCTTAAAAGTCTCACCCACTATTTTTAACATCATCAGTGAATCTTGCTTATAGCAATTATCACTGTGGTATTAACACTGATTTTATATTTCCCTCATTCCTTCTGTTCATTAATTAGTTGTTTGTTTATTCAGTCATTCATTTGTATCAGAGAGACTCATGGGTATCACTTTATTCTCTGCCTTATAGTCCAACACTGGGTTATATGTTTACTCAATATATGTTACACTCACATCAGTTCCAGCTCTGCCCCATTGGGAGCTCTCTGGTTGGCTTCTGTGTCCTCTTGACGTTCTGCATCCTGTGGTTTTTTGAGCACTTCCTTACTTTCTGGTATTGCCTGGTTCCAGGCTCATCTCATCATATTTTCTCTTCCCCCCGTTCTCCACGGAGCCTGATGGCTTTCTTTACAGGCAACACTTAGAAACCGTACATGGCAGTGAATGAGCTCACTGATTCTGGGAGCCCCTGCCGCTGGGCCCCCCACCACTGCCCTGTCAGTGTATGTGCTTATTATCTTTTTTTCTGGAAATACATTGAAATCTTTGTACCTTTCTCTGAGAGTGAGAACAGGGTTCCTATCACTTATAACCTGTAATGGAATAAGCCAATCCTTCTAGTAGGTGAATTCTGTGTCCTAGCTTGGATGTGTTCTGGAGGAGGTGTTCCTGCTTTTGTGATTGACTGGTTGACTGTGAGCCCCCAGGTGCTTCTCTCTCTGTCTTATGTTGCTGGATATATCCATCCCTCAACACAAGCACCACTCAGTCATCATCCTTTGTCTTTAAACTGTGTTTGCAGTTGTTCAGCCTCATACACTGGACCACTGATTGAACCTGCTGTCATGTTTACCCCCACTGGATATTAGATAAATCTCTGATATGATGTCCTGCCTACTCTGTGGCCCTCTTTCTACCCCAGGGCCCTCCTTCTGGCCCCATGACCCTCTTTGACTTCATGACCTCTCTTGGCCATGGTGCAGCTCCTTTCCTGCATGTGTGATGGGTTCTCTTGGGCAACAAATGCAGACTCTCTCGGCTGCGCCCTCAGCTGCCCAGTGCAAATGTAGGGGCGGCTCCACGAAGCTGTGCTGGCTTTTTCTCTGCAGTACAGCTTCCCATTTTCTGTTCCCTGTCGTGTTCTGTTCCACACGTAGATTTTATGACCCACGCTCTGAGAAGTGCCTTTGTAGGGTGTGCACTCTCCAGGGCTGCATGGAAGGTTATACTCCTCTCACCCTGCTCTCATCATCTCAGTGGTTTACTTTTTTTTTTTTGTCAGTCGACGGATGAGCCCATCATTTTGCTCACGATTGCGGTTACTCGCAGGCCATGTCATCTGGCGTTCAGTGGCAGTTCGGGTTCCTTCTCTCTGAATGTCTTCTTGATAGCCCCTGCCAACTTTCCTATTTTTGTTACTGATTTGTAGAAATCCTTTATATATTTCAGTTCTTTGTTGGTTATGTGTCATAGATTTTCCTCCTCACTCTGGCCTACCATCTAATTGTTTGCATTTTGAAAGTTTTTTATTATTTATTTTTGGTTGCTGCAAGAAGACTTTCTCTAGTTGTGGCAACTGGGGGCTACTCTTCGTGGCGGTGCTCGGGCTTCTCATTGTGGCGGCTTCTCTTGTTGCAGAGCACAGGCTCTATCTAGAGTGTGGCTCAGTAGTCGTGGTGTAGTAGTGGGTGTAGTGTGGGCTTAGTTACCCCAAGGCATGTGGAATCTTTCTGGACCAGGGCTTGAACCTGTGTTTCCTGCATTGGCCAGTGGATTCCTAACTGCTGGACCACCAGGGAAGTCCTTAACTTTGTGTATTTTGGGGGCCTTCTCATCCAGAAGTATTACATTTAATTTAGATGTAAATTTTCTTTACATCTAATGTATTTTCTTGTTAGTACTTTTCTACTTGGATGTGGTACAAATATTTCCTACAAAATGTTTAAAGTGTAAGTGTGCTTTTCACTTCTAGGTTTAGTTTTGTGCATTGGCGCCCTTTGTCAGACAGCCGTTCTTTCTCACCCACATGCCACCCAAGTCCACGAGGGCGGCCCTGGTTCAGGGCGGGGTGGTCTCCCTGCTCACCATTTGCTCCCTGAGTGCAAGGGCCACAGTTGACATCTGCAGGGACTGTGTCCATCCCCTGCTCCCCACCCCTGCCCCGGTTTGTCCTCTTCAGAATCGTCTTGGTGATTCTTGATATCCCTTTTGGTCTCTATTTTAATTCCCCTACCTCTGTTTTTTCTGAGCCTCATCCTCATCCCTCTAAGGTCTGGACTAGAGAGGTGGAGGAGTGTGTCCACCTCACTTGGTGTGTGAGATTGTCTAGTCAGGGGGACAGTCAGGAAGGTGTTGAGAGAAGAGGACAGCAGACGACTTCCAGAATGAAAGACTATTTGCTCTCTTCCCCGGGACAGCGGTAGGGATGGGGTGTTGGGAGGGTTTATGGGAGGGAAGCACTACAAAATCCTACAAAATGTGTGTTGCCAGGCGCACTGTGTGCATGCACTTCCACATGATTGTCACCTGAGAATCCTGGGAGGTGACAGGATGAAGAACCTGCAGCCCGGAGTGGGTATGAGTAGTCTAGCTCATCATCCTGAACCCCTGGCCCGTCTGCTGTTCATGCTGACCCTTCCTAGATTGGAGCCGCTGGGAGTGGGGGAAACGCTATCTGGCCACGTGTTGCAGTGATTGGAGTCCTTTCATTTCAGATGCTTTCTTATTGATTAAAATTGTTGCCTTTTAAAAGTTTTCTTGAAACATGGCTTTTCAAAAATAACAAAAACAAAAAGCCCAAATGAACCAAAGCTCATTAAAAACTAACCCCCAAATCCCAAAATTGCATAAACTAAAGGGCCAGCGGGTAAATATTTCAGGCTTTGCAGGTCACGCATTCTGGAGCCCAAAGCAGCCAAAGATGCTTTGTAAATGGATTACTGTAGCTCGTTCCAATAGAACTTTATTTATCAAACAGGTGCTGGGCTGTCATTTACCAACCCCTGACCTGTCATATCTCAGGCAGTGTCTTAGTAAAACATTTTGAGAATAGAACAAAATAAAATTTCCTTTGGCCTTCTCAGTACTAACGATGGGACGTTTCTGACACGTGGCTCTGCTGCTGGTTGCATCCCTGACGACATGCAGCTCCTGAAAGTTTGGGTGTTGTTTTCCTCTGGTCCCATTACACGCATGCCTCGTTTTATCTCACTTTGCTTTATTGTGCTTCACAGATACTGTGTTGAGTACCAGTTGAAGGTCTGTGGCAGTCCTGTGTCAAGCAGGTCTCACAGCCCCATTTTCCCAGCAGCATTTGCTCACTTCTTGTCTCTGTGTCACGATTTGGTAATTCTAATATTTCATAGCTTTTCATTATTATTATGTATGTTATAAATATAAATCTTTAATGGATGAAGAGTTGCTTCTTATGGATGTGCAAAGAAAGTGATTTCTTGAAATGGAATCTACTGGTGATGGTGCTGTGAAGATTGTTCGTGAAATGACAGCAGAGTGTTGAATTATTACATAAAATTAGCAGTAGGATTTGAGAGGATTGACTCCAGTTTTGAAAGAAGATCTCCTGTGGGTAAAATGCTGTTGAACAGCATTCTCTGCTCAAGAAATCCTTCATGAAAGGAGGAGTCAACCCGTGTGGCATGTACTTCATTGTTGCCTCCTTTCAGGAAATTGCCACAGCCACCCCATCCTTCAGCAGCTATCACCCTGATCAGTCCATAGCCACCACATCAAGGCAAAACCCTCCACCAGCAGAAAGATTGACTCACTAAAAGCTCAGATGATGGTCAGCATTATTTAGCAATAAAGTAATTTTAATTAAAGTATGTACATTGTCTTTTAGACACAGTGCTGTTGCACACTTAACACAGAATAGTTGTATGGTAGAGTGTAGACTACACATAACTTCTGCATGCACTAGGAAACCAGAAAATTCTTGTGACTCACTTTATTGGGGTGTGTGGTAGTCTGGGACAGAACCTACCATGTCTCTGAGATACACTTGTATCCCTTAGTTGGGAAGTCTGTTGGGACTTGAAATGGTAAAGCTGGTCATAAGTGTCCTGATTTTGGATGACTAGGAATAGAAAATTGATTTAAAAGACTAAGAATTCAGGATATTTATGCAGTAAATTATCTTTTTGTTTTAAAATGTATATTTCACATTTATACACTTGTAAAAAAAATTGGGATGTCTCTTTCCCTTGTTAAAGTAATTAACATGATTTAAGAAAATGGCTCACTATAACCACCTTATATCTTTTGTTAATTAGAAGAGTTTGTAGTAAATATTGATTATGTTTTTGTTGGCTGACCATCTGATACAGATTGTCAAAGACGTTCCCTAAATTTGCATTAACACCTGTCAAGTGATTCATGGGCATATCATGAGACTCCAAGCACCTTGCCTCATTTATTTTAGGTAAATATAGAATCAACTCGTATTTTTAACCGTACTGCAAAATTAATTTTAAAATGTTAAAAGCACACTTTCAAAATATACTTGTTGTAAGAATTTTTTTATTAAACTGAGCCTTCCTTAAGGTGGTGAGTGGGCGCTAAGGACCAGAAGGTATCCCAGAGGAGCTGGGCTGCTGCACGCAGTGACTGCCCGCGAGTCCTGTGCCCGGCTGGCCCCTGTGTTCCTCAGCTGGATTTTCCGTTTAGACAAACTCCTGGTCCAAGTGGTCAAGAGAAGAAAAGACTACACAAGGAAGCCAGGTTGAATGCAAAGGGCATGATAACTCCAAAAATTAGAGATTAAAATATTAGAGTATTCCTGTTAGAAAATAGATGCGATGCCCTTTAGACTTCACGGAGGGAAGAAGTTATGAGATTGTTTGATGATAGTGATGGTGCTTGAGTTAATCAAACATCTGGAAGGAAGTTGGAAGACAACTTAACAGCCAGGAGAAGGTGTTTGTATACTCGGAAACCAACAAAGAATTTTATCAAAAATTTATGGAGAACTTCAAACCAGGGAAAGCACAAACAAAAGCCATGGCAGGAATTTTGCAGAAATGAGTCGCATATGGCCAGTTAACATTATATGAAGGGAAATGTGAATCAAGACCGATCAGAAACACTATTTTTTGTATATATTTACTTGATAAAACTTGTTCCAGTGTTGAGCAGGGCCCCTGTGCATACCTCTGTTGAGTGAAAATTGGGGCAGCCCTTGGAAATGAGTTTCTCACTATCTCTTTAAGGGTGAGATGCTTTCTTTTATACCCTTGACCCAGCAGATCCACTCCTGGGTGAATAGCCAAGACAGATCCTTCAGGTTTGGTGACACAAAATGGAGAGGATAGCATACTGAATGTCCATGAGGTTCCCCCACTTTCTTATTAACAATATGTCGGAATTCATGTTTCCTTTCTGTTCCTAATCCCCTTTTTTTTGATGTGACAGAGCCCAGAAATCACAAACTTTCTTTCACCCATGCATACTTCAGTAAAAAAGAAAAATGGACTAAATGTATATCACAATTTACAAATTTATGATTCCCTTTAATCATCTAATGTCCAGACCACGTTCACTTTCCCCTCATTGTCTCAAAATGTCTTTTTTACAGTTGGTTTTTTCAAATGAGCAGTCCAGCAGGTCCCAACATTACATTTGGTTGCTCTATCTTCTAAGTCTCTTAATTTAGAATAATTCCTCTTCTGTTTTTTCATTTTATGATGCCCTTTGTAACCATTTGTTTGTAAAGAAACTTAGGATTTTGTCTATTGTCATCTCCCAGATGCTGGACTTGGTTGGTTTTATGTTGGTGGTTTTGATGGATGTGTTCTCTGCTGCCGCCTGTGCTCCCTGTAGTCTGGTGACTAGACCTGCGGTGTGGAGCGGATTTAAGGCTCAGCGTTAGGGCAGGGCTACCACAGAGGTGAGGCTCTATCAGGAGTGCCTGGTGTCTGGCTATTGTGGACACAGGTGATTTTTTCACTCCTTCTGTGAGCAGACTCCCATCCACCTCTCACCTAGCGCTCCGCATCCATCAAGGAATGCTGCCCAGACTCAGCGTTTCCATTGTAGGTTGCACAGTGGTGATTGTCTCATTCTGTTATACCTTTGTTGTTATTGGCTGCATGGACTTTTCTCTAGTGGAAGTGAGTGGAGGCTGCTGTCTAGTTACGGTGCGCAGGCTTCTCCTTGTGCTGGCTTCTCATTGCAGAGCACGAGCTCCAGGTGTGGGGTATGGTAGGGTCAGTGAGGAGAGCAGGAAGTCGATGAGAGATGGAGCTGCTCTGTGAAGGGAGAGGATGAACTACCGGCTACTAACCACCGTGCACACTGCCCCCCCCCAGGCCTCCACGCACACACAGCGTGAACATGCTCACACCACACGTTCACATCACACACACACACACGGGAAAACGTGCACATGGAAGTGCTCACACACTGTGTACTCCACACACACAAACACACCACACACATGCTCACAGGACGTACTCATTCACATGTACACGCGCAC
This sequence comes from Cervus elaphus, assembly GCF_910594005.1. Classification (NCBI taxonomy): domain Eukaryota; kingdom Metazoa; phylum Chordata; class Mammalia; order Artiodactyla; family Cervidae; genus Cervus; species Cervus elaphus. Next base: position 84,132,639 of record NC_057832.1, read on the forward strand.
ACCACATGCCTCACACACAAGCCTGGGCCCCTCCCCTGGGTACACGGGCAGTGGCATCTACAGGTGGGTGGGGAGCTGTCACACCTGTGTCCCACTGAACACCCAGGAGAGGTGGCCTTTGCCTTAGAGCATGAGAGGCAGGTGTGAATGAGTGGAGGCTGAATGTTCCAGGGTGGAAGCAGCTCTTTTCTGGCTCCGGGAACCTGGTGAGTGCTGGCCAGCACCTGCCTCCACACAGTGGGGAATCCAGGAATCCACCCCCTCCCCAAACCCTGGGAACCTGTAAAGGGGCTTGAGAGTGCCCCCTGCTGAATTATAACCTGTTTCCTATATGGGCTCCAGTCTCTTGCACAAGAACCTTTATTTGGGGTCTGTGACCCCTTTTACCCTCTGCTTCTCCCACTCGCCACTGGCTGTTCTAATTCCCACGGTGCAGGGGCTTGGGGGGGGGGGTGGGAGGCGGGTCTGAGTTCCTTTCCCACCTGTGCAGGTGACACTGGCTGTGGGTGCCTGCCCAGCAGAGCCTCTCCCTTGGAGAGGGCTTTTTTTGAACACAGTCACAACCCTGTTATCTGGGCTGATCCGGCTCATCAGGCGTGGGTGCTGCAGTGAGGCCTGCTCCCCGTCTGCACCCTGGCTGCTGACTCATGCTCCTCCTCCCACCCTTCCCACTCCGCCCGCCCCCTTCCCCCTCCCACCCCGGTGCTGGCCAACAGCTGCAGGGGTGTGGCTGTAGGCTGGTCTGGGAGGGCAGGGTGAGGGGGGGCCCAGAGCACCTGCATATGACAGGAGACTTATTTTTTGCACACTGTCGGCTGGAAATAATCAACTTTATTTAAAGAGAATGTGGATTTAGAGTGTTAAAAACACCCAACAGCTTGCTAGTCTGTGCTGGGGAGAAGCTGCAGGTCCATACGGGGTTGCGGGGGGGTGGGGAGGGGCACGTGCCTGCTGAGCTGCCCACCCTGTGATGCTGCCTGGCCAGCGCCCTCCGCAGACACCAGCTCCACATCGCTCGCCTCTGCCACATGGCTGTCTTCTCCCCAAGGTTCTTCACGTTGTTCCTTTGTGCATGTCTTTGTGTCCAGAGCCCCCTCCCTTTAAGGACACAGTCGCATTGGGTCAGGGCCTACCCTAATGACCTCATTCTAACTGGATTACATCCGTTTAGACCGTGTTTCCGCATGAGGTGCCGAGGGTTAGGACTTCAACACATTCATTTTGGGGGACATAGCCCGTAGCAGCCACCAGTTTACCGGCCCAGAGAACCTGGGCTGTGATAGAGGCCCAGCCTCAGATTTAAGGTGTGGAAGGCATACCCACAGGAGGTAAACATGTTCTTGGCTTACAATGTTCACCTGAAAAGTGCGTCCTCATTAACCACCACTTGCAGCGCCTCCTAACCAGAGGTGAGGGGCTGATGGGGTACAGCTCTTGACCCTCTTGTATGTTTTCCTCTGCAGACATGTAGGCATGCACGGTGAGTGTGGCAGCCCACCCATCAGCTGCTCCCTCTGGGCGCCGCACGCGCAGAAGGGGGCTGCATGCACCTGTTGTTGGGATGGGCATGCTCATAGGTGTTGTCTCTTCCTTGACTAGGTTTCTGTCTTTTAATTTAGATCAAAAACTTACTATGATGGACTGTCAACTTATTTTTATGTGGTATTTTTACTATTATTAACACTTAAATTTTGTGACAAGTGTTTTATTGTGTTTTAATTTTGACATGAGCTTCTTAGCCATGCCTGTTTGCATCTGTGCTGGGTTGGTAATGCACGTACAAGAAGATTCAGCTGATGGGGTTTCTTTCCTAGGCTGTCTCATAAGCACACTGCTCACATCTGAAGACAGCCTGCAGTTCAGTGCAGTGCCTTGGCTTTGATTTATTTACCAGGGGAAGATAGAGGCCGGGGTTGGATTAGAACTGAAGTTGAGTAGCTATAGACTGAAGTTGTTTTTTGATCCCCCCCCCCTTTTTTTTAAAGATATGCCCTGCCAAGCAGTTTATGGGAAACCAGGCACCCACAAGCCCCAGGATGTTATTAATGAGGCTCTTTGGCTTGTGGACTGGTCTGGATTCTAAGCTCTGTGAAGACCAGGAGGGCCAGGCTATGCCATGGACTGCAGTGACGGATATTTTTCCTAACCTTGAGGGTGCTACACGGGGCTTCTCCTTGGCTTTTCCCTTTGTTCCTGTGACTTCCCAGGAGGCCCGAGCTGGGTGGTCAGAAAGGAAATTAGCCAGAGGGAAGGGGAGTTTTAGGTGCAGAACCAAAGCAAGGTTAGGTGAACGTTCTCAGGACCTGGAGACAGTATGTTCCTGGGTACCCTGTGGGCTTCCTGCCCTGCTTGTGGGCCTGGGCTGTCGTCTTACTTCTTGTTCTTTCTCAGGAGACAGGAGCAGTTCCAGAGAAACCCCGACAGCTACAACGGTGCTGTGCGTGAGAACTACACCTGGTCCCAGGACTACACCGACCTAGAGCTCAAGGTGCCGGTGCCCAAGCACGTGGTGAAGGGCAAGCAGGTAACCGCCAGGTCCTTCCAGCCTCATCTGCTCAGCTTCTTTCCTGAAGCAAAGGCTTCAGGCTGTGGGCTGCGCTGGAGCTGCTTAGCCACCAGCACAAGACTGCTTCTTGTCTTCAGTCACAAGCATGCCAATCTCCGCCCTCTTTAACCACGTTAAGTATGAGACCCAACTTAGCCTTCTATGTGAATAGCACCTGAGCTTTTTTTTTTTCTTTTTACTTATAGTATTTTCATATCATTTATTGTCTTTAGTCTCTGCAGAAGCACTACAGTGCTTTTGCCAGTGCCTACAGAGTAGGCAAGGCAGTTGTTGTTACACCTGTTTCACACTGGGGAAGATGGAATCCTGAAAGGCAAAGGAGAGCACCACAGGTTCTGTCGTGATGAGTGGACTTCCGGTCCTGTGCTCTGTGGAGCTGTAACGTCTATAGCTTGAGTGGATTTCTCCATCTTGGTGAGCTTGAGTGAGTGGAAATTTAATCTTTTAGCGAGAGAGAGAGGTTTACTTGGGGACCTTGCTGAGAATAGCATTATTATAGCTCGTTGTAAGTAGGCAGGCTTCACACTAAAGAAGAAAACTCATGTGAAATGGGACACTGTTACTATAATCCACAATGTAAAAAATTCTTATATATGCTAGAAACTGTTTTCTTATTTCATTTGTCATGAGAAACTACAACCTGCAAAGTAAGTGGTATCTTTCATGTTTTATAGATGAGAAATTGAGGCCGAGAGAAGTTCCTCAGTTATCCAAGTTGACATGGAAAAGTCACCATGTGTCTCCCTCACTCTTGCTATGCCAGGCGCAGGGAGCACTGTCTGAATGTTTTAGGAGGAGTGAGTGACTGAATGGGTGCCCTGGTACAGCCATGGTTTGATCCAGGTGTGTCTGCTTCTAAAGCTCATACTGTTTTCCCCGTGTCCCACTCCTCTCTTTATAAACAGAAATAACTGCAGCCTTCTTTAAAAGGGATGGTCCCAGAGCATGTGAAACAAAAGTTGAGTTTCCTGTACGTTTCTGAGAAACGACCACTGTGTGAAGTGGCTCCTGCTGGTCTGGATACACGTCAGATCCAGGCTCTGGGCAGTGAGCAAGCCCTTCCAGACCTTCCCCTTAGCCCACTTCTATCCTGAGGTCCCTCCTGGTCCCTTTGTGGTTACCCAGGTCTCTACCTAAAATAGGCCTGCCCTCTGCAGCAGTCTGGGTAGGGCTGGGGAAGCCTCTAGAAGACTGCAACTTCCTACCAGTGTCAGATGAATGCAGTTCATCCTGCAGCATGGAACACAGGAGCAGGACCGGAGCCCCTGGGTCTTCACAGCTCCTTGTGGGTGCGTGTCAGGGCGCGTGGGGATGGTGTCAGCTGCAGCGGCACTGTCTACACGTCTCTCCCTTTCTCTCCTTCCCACTCCAGCCCAGGAGATCCCACTAGGGCTCAGCGACCTCCTGACCTGATGGACTTTAGGATCCAGGTCATACTGGGTAACTAGGAGTCATTCCCACAGAATCCGACTTTTGATGACTGTGTCCCCCCTGACACAGTAGGTCAGAGCTGGTACAGGCTGACCTTCCTGTCAGGGTGAGTTGCCCAGCATGCTTTAGAGTTTTAGTGGGTCAGGTATTGATTTTCATTTTGTTTTTTTTTTTTGGTAGGATTACCTTGTATGTAGGCAAATAAATTATGAAAAGTGTTGGTTATACACTTAATTACTTGGCTAAAAATGTTAGAGCTTCCTGGTCTAGCCTGTCTTCTAGCTTCTCCATGAACTTTGGGAACTTTCTCTGGAAGGACTTTTGTTAGGCCCAACCTAAAACTAGTTATTTTTGGGAATTCTCTGGCAATCCAGTGATTAGGACTCCATTGTTTTTTAGTGCTGATGACGCAGGTTTGATCCCTGATCGGGGAACTGAGATGCCACAAGCTGCACAGCGTGGCCTCCCCACAAAAGGCAACCCCCCTGCCAAAACCCCAAACTAGTTATTTTCCCTTTCTTTGACTTAGGAGACCTAGGTCACTTGACAGCTCTTGCTGAGCTTCCCACGGCTACCTGGGAAGCCTGCTCATTGAAAACAGCATCTCAGATGTGCCCACTAGTCACTGGGGTGTCAGTCTCATGATTCCAAGCTCTGCCGTCAGCAGTGTGTTGTGAGGGGCCTGCCCTTCGTCGCATTGTGCTAAGTGACGGGTCGTCATGCCCCCGTCACATCCTTGCCTCTCGGATCCACTTGTCTTGACCTCTGGGGTGAGATGGCCTCTCTTTCACCGAGGGTGGCCCTGGGTTTTGCTCATTTCTGCGTTAGACATTTACTGAGCACGTGATGGTCCCCGAGACTGGTATGAGATGACTGCACTGGAGCTGACATGTGGGGCTCAGGTAACGACGGCAGGTGCACCAGCACAGTTCCCGGCTGAGTGGAGTGTAAACAGTCTGTTTGTTTAACCTGCGCTGTGCAGCCAGACACCCCTCGGGCCCTTCCCCCAGCAGCGCTTTGAGGCTTTGCGGTTCACAGGAGGAAACACAGAGAGGGTCAGGGTTTTCAGGCTGGCTTTCTCTGGAGCTAGTGCTCCCCGCATTCGGGGGTGTGTGGATGAACCTGAGTGTTTGCGATGCTGGGACTAGAAGAGGCACATTCTTTGTAAGACATTTATTTATCTAGTGTTGGCACGTTATGATACCTGCTGATTTAATTTGCACTAATCTCCTGTGTGGTTGGATTGTTTTTTCTCTTTCGGTAGTATTTTTTCCCCATGACATTAAAAAAAGAAAAGTATGATTGATACACAGTGTTAGTTTAAGGTGTACAGTATAATGGTTTGATACCTATGTGTTTTATGGAATAATCACCACAATATCTGGTTAACATCCTCACCATATTACAGAACTTTGTGTGTGTGTGCTGAGGACTTTTAAGATACTCTTCTCAGCAACTTTCAAATTGTGTTTTTCTTTAAAAAATTCGTGATCTCTCTAGTTTTTAATAATCGGAGAGATTTAGTCATGCCTCACTTAAAATTTGGGAGTAAGTTTATTTTGTATCTCTTGGCTTTTGCTGGCCTAAGGGTTTTTTTCTGAGTTGCCACTTTCTTTCTGGACTGGCTCCTTTTCCAGCTGTTCCTGTGGTACCTGTCACAGCTACCTGTTAGCAGTGTTTATTTTTGATTTTTGTCTGTGGAACCTTTCAGATACCATCCTGATGATAGCTGTGATGGTAGCAGCTCAGCTGATGAAGTCGCAGTTGTTCTGGGTTTGTAAGTAGCTCTGTGTGAGGGGAGCAGGCATGTTGGGCGTAACGGGTAGACGTGGGAGGCACCGAGTGTTAACGGAGGGCGGTCCTGGGCCCTCTCTTCTTCAACTATGGCTTGGTGCTTGAGGCCTCAGAAGATTGCCTCTCCTTTACTCCTTGTTGATTATTTTTTTAAGTGGAAATGGGTTTGCCTCTCAGGTGTAGTGGGGGACAGGTGAATGCCTGTAGGTTATGCTTTATGTTCAAGCGTTGTTATTTTACATGCAACCATTTAAAAATTTTTGTTATTTCTGTTGTTTTGCTGGAGAATCTAAAGGAAAATTTCTCAAAATGAAGCTTTGGTCTCATTCATTTGTGAGATATAGTTAAGTCTTTGCACAGGAAAAGCAGCCAAGTTCCCCATTCTTTGCTCAGCGTAGCCATGGAGTCGGGAGAGGGAAGTTTGCAGTTAGGACGGAGATCTTTGTGTGATTGCAAAAGTCAGCTGGGGCTGGTTATAAACATGGCCTTTCACTGAAGCATAGGATTTTAATGTTGGAAAATTGGACTACAGAGATTTTTAGTCTAACCTCTCACTTGGCACATGAGAAAACTCTCCTGGAGATGTGAACTGCTAAGGCCCCACACTGTCTGGTGAGATGGTGGTGGAGCAGAGAGCAGGACCCAGCTCCCACCCGCTTCTCTGTTTGATCAGTCATCTTCTGAGTGGAAAATATCATGATATTGTTGTGCACAGTCCTGACTAGATGACAGTGAGTGACAAGTGAATTAATTTCCTTTGCAATATTCTCTTTCCTCTCGGAGATGGTGCGTGGTCTTTACTGACTAATGAGGTCCTGCAGGCTGGTGGGCTCATGGCCATGCTGCATGCCATCTCTAGCCTCACCATGGGAACCTCCCGGAAGAGCACCAAGACCCCTGGGCATGTCTTGTACAGTGATGCTGTGCCCCCAGAGTTCGATGCAGCTGTTGGAATTTGTGCTAAAAAGCTCTGCAACACAATGTTCCCTTCTTAGAAGGCGTTTAGAAAAAAATGTAGGAAGACTTTTATTATGGGAAACTTCCATAGCAAAAAAGGCTAATAGGTTGCATTTATCTATTAAAAAAAAATTTTTTTTGCTTGAATGCATAGGATATTTACCTGTTCAAAACAATAAAAATGTACAATGAAAAACTTCTCTCCTGCCTCTGTCTTTTTATCCTATTCAAGCCCCCACCCCAACCTCAGAAGTCACATTACTAGTTTCTGGGATCTTTTGGCAGGTGTTTTCTTTCTTTCTTTCCTTTTTCTTTTTTTAAAAAGATTTTTGATGGGGACCATTTTAAAATTTTTTATTGTATCTGTTAGTGTTGCTTCTGTAACAGAAGCATGTGGGATCTTGGCTCCTTGACCAGGAATTGAACCTGCACCCCCTGCATTGGAAGGGGAAACTTTAACCACTGAACCACCAGGGAAGTCCTACCAGATGTTTTCTATGTATATCTTGTCAAACATGACTTGTGACTGGACTGAACTGAACTGAATTGACAGCATTCAGGAGCACTGTATTTATTACCACACCATCATTTTGAGAAAGTTACTTGAGGCTACAGATGGTACACTCATGGCCCTACAGATGGTACACTCCCATTCCCCACATTGGCCCTACCAGGGCAGCTCTGGTCTCATACACTTGCTGCCCTGCTCCCTGCACCTCAGCTCTTCCTGCCAGCCAGCAGGTGGCTGCCCAGGAAAGTCTCAGGGGACGCAGAATTTCCCCTGACGTCCAGCTTCATCTGTCAGGACCCTGAAGGTGTATGTGCCTGAGCCCACTGCCCCTTCCACTCAGGGCTCGGGTCTCTGGTTTTACTTCACTTTCACTGCATCCCTTTGGATCAGGAGTTTCTTGTATAGTTTTTTGTTTTTCTGGAGTTTCTTGCTGTCTTGCTTTTTTTTCTTGTCAAAGTTAGTTACACTATCATCATGAACTCAGAATTACCTGGATTCTCACTGGTACTCTGTATTGTCTAGAAATCACTCTCTGCAGACCGTTTCACCCATGACTCCCATTTGGACTGATTATTTTCTAGTTCAATATTATATAGCTTGCATTCTAAAACTTCTTTTTACCTCACTTCTAGATTAAATTCACTGTGTTTTAGATCCTTTCTGGGATCTTACCCCCCCCCCCCCTTTATTTTTATTGAGATATAATTGTAGTAGGTTCAGATGTGCAGCATAATTATATGAAATGTGTGTGTGTGTGTGTGTGTGTGTAGCAAAATAATTCCACCATAAGTTTAGTTAACATTCACCACCTCACAGAGTCACAGTTTTTTTCTTGTGATGAGAACTTTTAGTTCTCCTCTCTTAGCAACTTTTAAATATACAGGTATTGTGAATTGTAGTCATCATGCTGTACTTTAGATTCCCAGAACTTACTCATTTTATAAGTAGAAGTTTGTACTGTTTGACCCTCCCTCACCCAGGGTCTTCCACTGTTTTAGTTTCATCCTCATTTTGTTATGTTATAGCCTCAAGTAACTTTCTTAAAATGATGGTGTGGTAATAAATACAGTGCTCCTGAATGTTGTCAGTTCAGTTCAGTTCAGTCACTCAGTCGTGTCTGACTCTTTGCGACCCCATGGACTGCAGCATGCCGGGCTTCCCTGTCCATCACCAGCTCCCGGAGCTTACTCAAACTCATGTCCATCGAGTTGGTGATGCCATCCAACCATCTCATCCTCTGTCATCCCCTTCTCCTCCCACCTTCAATCTTTCCCAGCATCTGGATCTTTTCCAATGAGTCAGTTCTTCATATCGGGTGGCCAGAGTATTGGAGTTCCAGCTGCAGCCTCTGTCCTTCCAATGAATATTCAGGACTGATTTCCTTTAGGATTGACTGGTTGGATCTTGCAGTCCAAGGGCCTCTCAAGAGTCTCGTCCAGCACCACAGTTCAAAAGCATCAGTTCTTTGGCGCTCAGCTTTCTTTATGGTCCAACTCTCACATCCATACAGACTACTGGAAAAACCATAGCCTTGACTAGACAGACCTTTGTTGGCAAAGTAATGTCTCTGCTTTTTAATATGCTGTCTAGGTTGGTCATAGCTTTTCTTCCAAGGAGCAAACGTCTTTTAACTTCATGCTGCAGTCCCCATCTGCAGTGATTTTGGAGCCCAAAAAATAGTCTCTCACTGTATGCTTTGTTTCCCCATCTATTTGCCATGAAGTGATGGGACCGGATGCCATGATCTTAGTTTTCTGAATGTAGAAACATTTCTGAATGTTTTAAGCCAACTTTTTCACTCTCCTCTTTCACTTTAAGAGGCTCTTTAGTTCTTCACTTTCTGCTGTAAGTGTGGTGTCATCTGCATATCTGAGGTTATTGATATTTCTCCTGGCAATCTTGATTCCAGTTTGTGCTTCATCCAGCCGGGCATTTTGCATGATGTACTCTGCATATAAGTTAAATAAGCAGGGTGACAATATACAGCTTTGACATATTCCTTTTCCTATTTGGAACCAGTCTGTGTTCCATGTCCAGTTCTAACTGTTGGTTCTTGACCTGCATACAGAGTTCTCAAGAGGCAGGTCACATGGTCTGGTATTTCCATCTCTTGAAGAATTTTCCACAGTCAAAGGCTTTGGTGTAGTCAATAAAGAAGAAATGCAGTTATTTTAACCTTTTACTTATTTTGTGATTTGAGTGTATGGAATTCTAACTTTGAAAAATACTTTCTTGGGAATTCCCTGGTCACCTAGGATTCTGGGCTTTTGCTGCTGTGGCCCGGGTTCAGTCCGTGGTAGGGGAACTGAGATCCGGCACAAACAAACAAGCAGACTCCCCCAGTGTGATTGTGGGTGTCATTCTCTTGTTTGCTTACATCCAACTGTTACTGATTCTAGTAATCTCTTCCATTCCGGTTCTTTGTGCGTAAACTTTTACCCTGTTATTTAGAATTTTTTGGAACTTATTCTAAATACTCAGTGATATGAATTGTCGTCTCTCATTCCTTCTGTTCAGCCCTCAGTGGTTTCTTTCAAACTGAAGGCATGTTTTTCTTAAGCACTGGAAAGTAGTTGTCGTCTTGTCATAGTTTCTGGGATGCCAAACTGATTGCCTGGATTGGTTTCTTATTCTACCTTGATTTTTTTGATATTATCTTCCAGCCTTTCTATTGAAAATTTTATTTTCACTCTATTTTTTTCTAAGTGTCTTTTGTTTGTTTTGTCTAGTTCTGTTTTCATGTTTTATTCTGGTTCTGCAGATGCAGTGTCTTCTCAGGTCTCTCAGAATATAAATTGGACATATTTTAAAATTGCCTTTTTTCTTAGGTAGCTCTGTAATCTTTACCTTTTTTTTCTGTTGTTAACCTAAGTCTGTCTTTTGGGGCTGCTGCTTTTTCTCATAGGATACAGTCCTTAGTTCCCTATTAGTTTTTTTATTTAAAAAATATATCTTCCTCATTCTTTTGAGTGTGGAATGATGTTGATGGTTTTCTCCTTTACATGTCTGTGGTCTGCTCCTCCCATCGCTGCTCACAGCTGAGGGGTTGACTGGTGGTTGGCTTTGCCTTATGGTATGCTGGACCAGTGTCCACCCAGTCCCTTCAGCTGCTGGCCAGGTTTTCTGGAGCAGGGCTGCCTGTTGCTCGGTGGCACACGGCGGGTTCCAGCCTCTCCTGCTGGGGCTTCGCTGGCCCAGCTGCCCTGTGGCCTGACTCAGCTGCTCTGCCTCCACGCTCCGTTCTTGTCAGCTGCCAGCCAGAGGCCCCACGCAGCTGTGCTTGCCCCTGTTCTGTGGAGTCTGTCCCCACACACTTTTCCTTTCTCTCCACAGGGCTGTCAAAAGCTTGTCTGTCCTGGCCTCTCCCTTCTTCCCTTGTGTTGTCTGGGGTTTTTCTGTTTGTGTTTTGTTCCTGTCATCTCTGTGGGTCAGAAGATGACCGCCTGTTCTCAGAGTGACACCTTGGACTGGAGCTCTTGGAAGCATCTCCTGCCTAGTTTCCCCTTGCTGCCTGGGTGCATCCCCTTTGTACAAGAGACAGGTGTTGTGGAAGCGCACACCCAGATTTAGAAATTATCCTGTTAGGTACAGCTGGCTGGAGAATTTTATTTGTTAAAGTGAGCTTGTTCGTGGGAGGCCAACTGATGGAGCCTTGCACTTCTGAGTTCATGGTCAGGGACATGATTTGGCCAGCGATTGTCTGGATCCATCTAGGAGTGAGCTGGTCTACTGTTGGGCAGCTGGGAGTGAAGTGAGTTGTGCCTGTGCCTTAGCAGAATCAGTCGAGAAAGTGGTAATTCTCCCAAAGTTGAGTGTAAGGGGAGCTGGGGCTCACAGGACCCCACTGGGGCCATGCCTGTGGGCAGACATCGTTTTCCTTTCCATCACTCATTTATGGTTATTTAAAATTCAGGTAGGTTATAGTATCAGAGTCCATCAACGTGTGTGTAAACTCCAGTTCGAAAATTCTATGACACTGAGGGAATCTTTTCAAGTGCTTTATAAGCATTTAATAAGAACTTACCAAGTGACATGGGAAGGCCACCTCCAAACTGTTTTGACACCTTGACTGACCCCACACTCCGGTGAGAAAGGTCTAAGTTAGCCAGTCTCTGTCATGTAATGAATACATTGTGTAAATACTATTATAAAAAGATTTTTGCGTTGTAAAACACAGAATTTAGAATTTTAAAGAGAAGGTGGTGGTGATTGGGGGTGGGGGGAGATCCCTGTAGTTCTGTTTTCTTTCCTGGACTGTTCACTGATCTGAATGTACTTGGGATGCTGCTCGTTGGGATCCACGCATGAAGCAAAGCCCCTAGTCCAGCAGCTCCAGCGCAGGTGTGAAGACAGACATGTGAGAGCAGAGATCCAGCAAATGAGGATATGGGAGAACAGACACAAAATGTAAAACCAGAGGACCTGGCCTCACCCTCCTCGGTGAGAGCCGAGCTGTGGCCACAGCCGGCATAGCAGCTCCTGGAGGGAAGAGGAGCTGGCTGCTCTGGCCCCCGGGCATGTTCTCTGGGGCGGGACTGCTGCGAACTCCAGACAGCAAGGTGGGCGTGGGGAGAGTAGCCCCCTGCTACACTGGCCCTGCTTGCCTTCCGTCCAGGGAGTTGGTCTCCCCTTCTAACTGGAGAAGAGATTCTGCTCCCACAAAGCACCCTCTGTTACTGTTAGGCATATCAAAACTGTAAGTGCATTCTCTTGAAGGAGATGACGACACAGTCTCCTTCATGTGTGAGTTGGTTGGTATTATTTTCTTGGTTCAGTGGACCTGGTGACGCTTGGCATGGTCTTGCCTCCCGTTCTTTTGCTGTGTGCAGCCAGGCGCCTTGTCAACCACTGTCCCCTCCTGTCTTGGAACACAGGGTGATTCTCTTTTGCTCTGTTCCAGGTCTCGGTGACCCTCAGCAGCACCTCCATCCGGGTGGCTGTGCTGGAGGAAAATGGGGAGCGTGTCCTCATGGAAGGGAAGTTCACCCACAAGATCAACACCGAGAGCTCCCTCTGGAGCCTCGAACCCGGGAAGTGTGTCTTGGTGAGTGTGGGCTGTTGAGGCAGTGGGCGTGTTGATTCCTGCCAGTGGGGGCGTTGCCTCATGGTTTGCCACATAGCTCAGAAGGCACCTTTGTGGGCCTCTGCTGACTCACTGCCGCATCTGCAGCCTTGGCCCCTGGGGGTCCCAGTGCTTGGTTCCTTGAGGTGGAGCCCCTGTCAGTGAGAAACTCAGGGGCCCTTGAGTGCAGTCTGTCCTCCTGCCCACTCACAGACCACACACAGTGACCACAGAGGAGGTCCTGGCGGGGCACCATCCCCAGAGTGCGGCTGTGCTCACACTGGTTGTGTCTCTTTAGTCCTCTCTCCAGGGGTTCAGTTATATCTAAAAGACAAAACCAAATAAATTAAAAACTAAAAGGCAGATCATTTTCATGAATGCCAGTCTAGAGGATGCAGAGTTAATAAACTCAGACAGCCTTATTTGATAAAGGGGGTCTCAATTGGCTAAGCTAACCGAGGGTGTGTGATCCAAACTAAGGGGAATGTGTGTTCCAGTTACTACATTCTGCCTTCGTAAGAGCCTTGCACCTGTTCAGTGGGCAGCATGCAGGGAAGCTTCCTGCAGCAAAGGGAGACTGTATATTTGGGTTCATTCTTTTCCCTCCTCCTGGGGTGCTTAACCTGGGGCGTGGTGAAAGGGGTAAAGATGAAAAGAAAAATATTAAGTCTTTGGACAAAGAAAAGCTTCAGAATTTTATATAGAAATGTTCTTTAGGTACAGTTTCATCAAGATCTACTTGTCTCTGGAAAATAGATGCCCATGGGCCTGCCTGTTTGGTCCTAACCAGCAAGGCCCCTGGGGTTCTGTTTGGCTTCTCTAGCTCGCAGACACCCGTGACAGATGGAACAGAGAGGATTCCACCAGTGCTGGGTTGGCTGGAGGTCTCAGCGTGCTCAGGACCCATGAGCACACAGCGGCCCCTCTGTGTGACACGGGCACTGGTGGCAAGTGCTGGCCAGGTCTGCCAGAGTCTTGTTTAGACCTTGCTCTGTTGCACATCCCCTGTCCTCCCGAGGTTTCTCCTGCTCACCATGAGCGTGTGACAGTTGTGATGATTTCCCCCCTCATTGCCCTGGGGTTCAGTCCCTCATCCCTTCACCCCTGTGCCTCCCCACTTGCAGTGCCGTTCCCCAAACTATGGCCCATGTTCTTATCACCAGTTCCTCCATTTGCAGAATGCCTTCGTGGTCATGGTCTCATCTGGACTTCGCCTGGTTGCAGGAGATAGAAAGCCAGGGTTTCATTATCCCCCTGCCTACCGAGGTCGTGCCAGTGGCCAGTGGGAGCCAGCGGCTGGCAGGCTACCCTCTGCAGGTACTGCTGTGATGGCTCAAGTGGTCCCAGCAATGTGGACTCGTGATCTTGGGTGCCCTGTTGTCCACGGGCACCAGGCCTCACATCAGCTATGTGGGGTTGATGGGCTGTCCAGAGCAGTCCCAGCAGGCAGCTGCTGTGCTGGTCTCCCTCTGAGGGGCACTTCTGCTATCTTCAGCCCTGTAAACCTGAGTCCGTGCCTGGGACGGAAAGACTGACCTCGTTGCTAGACCCTGAAGGTTCACAGCCTCTGTTCACAGCCCACTTCGTCTGTCAGGGTTGTAATCAGGATACCGAGGATTCCCTTTACTTGACATTACTTCTGTGAAAATGAGGTTGTTACCAGGTAGCTCACTCTTTAGGGTGTTTGTCACAAGAGGTGACACTGACTTCTTCACACCTGTTCCAGAGCCATGTCATCTTGTGTGTTTTGTCCAACTTACATCTGAACATAGATGTGGCTTGCGGCCAGGGCATTAACTTCTTGTAATTCAGGCCTCCATCTGTTGCATACAGGCACTCTGGCCTGGCTCTCTGAGGTGCCTGGCAATGCTGTTTCATCTCTGCAAGCCTGTTTTACAAACCAGGATGCTGACACTCAGCGTGAAGGGCTTGCTCAGGGTGGAGCCAGACTCCAGACCCGGAGGCCTCCTGTTCCCTCCTTCTCTGACTTTCAACCGAAAGGTGCCCTGGAGGGAGCAGGCAGGGGAGGAGAGCTGGTAGCAGTGTGGTGGTGTTTGTGAGAGGCTGCACTGGGCCAGCAGGGAGGCCGGGGTGTCGCCGCCTCTGCCAACCTTGCTGAGGTGGCCTGGGTGGCCGGTCATGTGCACAGGCCCCGCGGTCATCCCAGGTCCTCCACTGGTCCAGGAGGAAGCTTGTGCCCTGGCCACCTTTGAGTTTTCCAATTTGCTTTGCCAAGCACCTGCTGCTGAAGGAGTTATAAAGGAGCAGCGCTGGCTGTGGACCGAGGGACGCCTGTCCCTGCCGTGCGCGTGGCTCAGCTCTGCTCTGCTCCTGCTCACCACACGGGGTCCGTGTGGAAACCTCCAGGGATTGCAGGTGCTGCGCTGGTTCTTTCCCTGGGCTCCTTTGAGTGGCTTTTGTCATCTGTGGATGGTGTCACATTTCTAATGCTGCTTCACCACTTGTAGAAAGGAAAGGGGACTTGTTTAGAGCATCATATCCTCCTCTGGAGCTTTCTCGACAACACAGGCCCCTGTTCACCTGGCGTGCACTTTCTCCTGAGATGTGGGGCTCTGCCTATCTCTGCCTTCCTCCTGACTGTTGGTAAAGCCAACGCCTGTGTGTTGTGGAGACGCTGTAGCTCGTGGAGCTGGAGGTTTGCTGTGTTTTCAGTGTAGTTAGTTATTTTATTGATGACACTGAGCACCATGTGTCTGAGATGATACTGTAGTGCAGTGAGCACGCTTCTTGGATGTGTGAAGATCGTAGTGCATCTGCTGCGAAGAACCAGTGCCACTCCCTCAAGCCTCTGGAGGAAGCAGCGCGGCTGCCGCGGTCACCAGGCCTGCTCTCTGCCTCAGTCCCACCAGCCACCTGAGCCCCATGGTACCTCTGTTCCTTGGTCTTAGAGTGAGGCTCAGAGCCTTGTGTGCTTATCGCTAAGTGCCAGACCCTGTGCTAGGCACTGGAGCGATTGAGGAAAATCATCAAGGGCCCACCTCCTCAAGTCTGAGTGGACTGGAAAGGGCCCCCAGATGTCCTCACCAAACCCCAGAACCTGCAGATAGGGCCTATTTGGAGGAATGGTCTTTGCAGATGACGAGATGATCCTGAATTATCCAGGTGGGTCCTAAATCCAGTGACAAGTGTCCTTAGAAGAAGAAAAGACACAGACACACAGTGCCTTGACAGCCAGGCAAGGTCCCCCAGAAGCTCCAGAGGGCGTGCAGGCCTGCAGTGCCTCGACGTAGGCCTTCCAGCCTCCAGACAGAGAGGATGGATGTCTTTTTGCAAGCCCACCATTTGTGGGCTTTGTTATGGCTGCCCTGGGACACTCGCATAGGCTGTGTCACAAGGCACGGTTTCTGTGGGTGCCACTTGGGACAAGGGGGGTCCGCCCAGGGATGCCTATCACCTCGCCAGAGCCCATGGCCTGAGTCCTCACCTCCCAGGCAGGCTGATGCAGACATGCCCCTTGATTCCCAGCCACTGCTCCCTCCTCGCCTGAGCCGGGATCCGCATCAGACACGCCCGAGCAGCCTTTCAGAGCAGGCAGGGGTGGCAGCTAAAACCGGATGACAGTTCTTGCCTCCCTCCCTCCCACACTTGAGAATGTTAAACGAGGCTGCTTGATTCTCAAGCAAGCTCCTTTCTTGGTTACGGAGACGTGAAACCAGGGCCTCCCCCTGTGCCTCGTTCTGTCCCAGAACCCGCGTCGGCTCACTGCCCTGGTTTCTCCCCGCAGGTGGGGCTAATGGCTGGGCTCTGGGCGCCTGCAGGCCATGGCCTCGTGCCTGTGATGCTCCATGTCTCTTGATTCGTAGCCATTTGTGAGGCGAAGCCCGTTAACATGCTGACACGACCCACACTCGAGTCATTTAAAGTCAGTTCAGGAGCTGCAGTGTTTGCAGACCTTTGTCCACTTGTCTTAAAGCTCACACTGCTGTGTGTGTGGTGCCTGAGCCTGGGAGTGTTTTAATGCATGCTGCACCCCCATATTTAGATGATTTCTTTAAATTACAGTTCTCAGAAGTGGAGTTACAGGCTGACTGTTGTCCTTGGCCATTGCCATGGCTCTCCCCGGAAGGATGTCAGATTTCTGTGACATCACCAGGCCCCTTTGCGCCCTAGCGCTGGGCTTGTTAATTTTAACTTGTCTTTGTTGACTTATCTGCATTTCTCCCATTTGTTCCTTTCCCTTTTTCTAGGGAGGATATGTGTTTCTCTGTGAAGTGGTTCACCATCTTTGTTTTGTCGTGGGTGGCCACCTGCCCCTTTCCTGGCCCTGAGGGACCATTGTTCAGCTTAAAACACAGGTTAAGTTATGTTAGTATTTTGGCAAAAGCCCAAGCCTGGAAATTAGTCCAGGGAGTGAAGTGCAAGTTCTTGGCTTTCAGTACCCATGTCTCCCGGGACCCGTCATGTTTCTCAGGCTGGTCACATTTTTGGCATCATTGCCAATCCCCGGTCCCAGCCAGGAAGAGCTGAGGCCTGGTATTGAGAAGTAGGTGGCCTAAGGCATCATGTTCCGGCAGCATTCTGGAGAAGTTGCCCAGTGAACAGGAGGGATGTGCCAAGCCTAACCAGAGGACCACACTCCCGGTGGACAGAGCAGGCACCCCCTCCATCCCATGTAGGAGGAGAGAGTGGAGGAAGCTCGGCAGCCTGTGGTCACTGCCTCCCAGCCACGCCCCCATCACAGCCAGCTTCGTCGGGCCCTCAGCGCTTTAATGGTAAAGTTTAAAAAGTTTGTTAACATCAAAGACTGGGAGATTCCCCACAATGGTACTGCCTCTGGCAAAGTCCTGAGAGGTCAGTGGTCTGGCTGGGGATCACGTCCTTGCCGCAGAAGTGCCTGGAGCTGAGCAGGCCCCCTGCTGTCTTTGCCTGTCCTCTGTCCTGGTTTCAAGGCAGCCCCCTGAAACATCACCCGCAACTTTCACGCACATCTCCTTGGCCCAAACTTGATCCCACGTACAGGCAGCTGCGAGGAGCCGTCTTCCTTGCTGGGCACACTGCCTCCCTGAATAGAAACAGGGTTCTGTGAGGGAGGGGAGGGGAGGGAGATGAGTGTCGGTGAGTCATCAGCACAGATTGGGGTGCTGAGGTAAGCTGATCCGCGTGGAGTTGGAAGTTTCTGCGAGGCCATTTTGGGAAAACTGTTCAGCCAGCACTCTGGGGGTTCCCCTGAGAAACTGATTCTAGATCCGGGACGGGTTGCTACAAGGAACCTGGAGGAAGGCCGAGGGATGAGGGTGAGTTATCAGGTCACAGCAGCCACCCCTGACCAGCTGGGCTGGGGCGCTCCGAGTGCTGCATGGTCAGGGGCTGGAGCGAGTGAGAGCTGTTGAGATGCTGGACATCCAGGAGCTGGTGCTGAGAGAAAGCCCCTGCTGGCCTCCCACAGCTTCTGTTGGGGCTGGAAGCGTTGTCTCCCCGCCATTGCGGGGGAGAGGGGGTGGGGGAGGAACACCCAGGCGCTGCAGCCACGTGATGTCTGTGCCTGCAGGTGGGACATCGCAGGAGGGGCACAGCATCGCCTGTGCAGGGTTCTGCTGGGGGCGTGTCCCTGAGTTCAGGAGGAAGCACCAGACAGACCCCAGATGAAGAATGGGTTTTAACAACAAAAGACAGCAGCGGCGGAATGTTCTAGGTTAAAGGGGACAGGCCCACTAAGATGTAGTCGGGACCCTGGACTGGATCCTCTGATGGAGGGAAGGGGAGCTGAACTCTACTGGGTTGTCCAAAAGCTTCAGGTTTTTCCTTAAGATGTTACAGAAAAATCCAAATGAACTTTTTGGCCAACCCAATAGTGAAGAACTTTCATATCTTAAGGAAGAGGCACTCATTGAAGTATTAGGGTTAAAGGGCCAAGATTCTGAAACAAATGTCCTGTAATTTACCACATATTATATATAAACTTACAGAGTGAGTGCAGACACACGCATGTGATAAAAGGGGTAGTGTGTTAACAGTGGGTGAATCTAGGAAAAGGGTGTGTGGCTATTCTTTGTACTTGAATAATTCCAGTAACTCTTGAGATTGAAATTATTCCAGATAAAATGTTTTAAGAAATGAGATGGCACATAAGTCCATGAAAGATGCTCAGCATTGTTAGTTGTTAAGGAAATGCCTATTAAAACCACGGTGACATGTCACTACATATATATTTGACTGGGTCCTGAAAAGAATCGACAGTAGCTGGTGCTGGCAAGAGTGTGGAGCCCCTGGAGCTCCCCTGCGGAGAGGAGCGCCGTAAAGTTACACATACACTTCCACTGCAGATGGCAAGGCCATAAAGTTACACATACACTTACCGTAGGACCCTGCAGCCCCACTGCTGGGCGTCTGTGAAGGGAAAGTGAGACGCACGTTCACACACAGCCCTGCAGGCAGCCTGGTAGGTGACTGCTGAACCCTGGAAATGCCCACCTGGCCACCCACAAGTGTGTCAGCCCACCGTGTCAAGGGGTTACCCCTCCATGCGTGCATAGCGTGGCTGAATGCCAGGTCACTATGCTAAGAGAACAGCAGCCCAAGACACAGACCAACAAGACTGCAAAGCAAGTGTCGGGCTGAGGGGATCACCGACCAAGGGAACCAGGAACTTTAGGGTGTGGCTTGATAGTGGTGGCTACGTGGCTGCATTTGTCAAAACTCCTAGGACGGACGTACTCTCACAAGTGAGTTTTACTATGTGCCAGCTTACGCCTCCACAAACCCAATTAAAAAAATATAACAGTGTTAAAAAATCAAAACAAATGTTAAACCGTCAGACTACTTTATCAAAGATATTATTTTTAGACCTGAATCCTTGAGCCCCGTTCCAAGAACATTTTCCCTGAGTCCTCTGGATGTTACATTTCGTATTGCTCAACCTGGAAAAAGAATAAAGTTCTGACCCACTAGCACAGGAATGTGATGACATCGCATTGAGTGAAAGAAGCCAGGCATGGAACACATAGCCTTTGGGTCCGTTTCTGGGAAGTGTCCAGAAAAGGCAAATAAATGATTTGTTGCCAGGGCTGGGGGAGGGCAAGCCTTTGGGCAGAGTGGGGAGTGACTGCTCATGGGTACGGGTTCTCTTTTTGTGATGACGAGAATGTTCTGGAGCTAGGCAGCCTCTTTGAATGTGTTGAGTGCATTGAATTGCTCACCTGAAAATGGCTAATTCTACGTTGATGTGACTTTCACCTTAAAGGTGGTGCTAGGCTCATCTTAATGCCTGTTGGGTGTGCAGAGTGCCCGTGTAGACGTGTTCTGTGGAGGCAGGAGGCACAGGTAGTGAGGCCCCCCAAGCTCCCTGTCAGGATCAGTCCCGTGGTGCCCCCGAGCCGTGTTAGGCCCGGGTGTGCGTGGACCTGACTGAGACACCCCACCTGTGGTTTGTGTAAGAAGGACCAGCAGCAGAGCACCAGGGTGGGGTGCAGGCTGCCCCCCACACAGTGCCGTCGAGGGCTGTTGGCCTGAGCATGGCTCTGCTCTGCCTGTGGCATTGGGCGATCCAGGTGAGGTGCTGACTTCCAGGTAGAGGTAACAGTATGTAGGGCTTGCATTAATACTAATGATGCACGTTAAGAAAGATCTCAGCAGTGATAATGAGATCACTGCTGAGATCAGTGATCACTAACAAAGACATGAATAAAATAAATCTGAAGGGTTTGTTCTCTTTGGAGATTTATATTCTATAAGTGGAGTTGTCTCTCAGTATCCTCAGGGGGTTGATTGCAGGACCCCCTGAGGATACCCACATCCAAGGATGCTCTCGTCTCTTATATAGATGGTGTGTCTGCACATAACCTACACACATCCTCTCTTATACTTCATGGCATGTACCTAATACAATGCAAATGCTGTGTAAACAGTTGTTGCTGAAGGAGACAAGTTCAAATCTTGCTTTTGGGAACTTTCTGGAAATTTCTTTCCCAAGTATTTGTGATCTGAAGTTGGTTGAGTCAGTGGATAGAGGGCTGATTGTTCCTCAGAAGATCTCCTGGAATAGTATGGAGAGGGTGGGTTTCCCCTTCAGAAGCCTTTCACTGCACTGGCCCAGAGATCTGCAGTCCCATGAAGATGGGGCTCAGAGCTTGGCACTGGGGTCTTAGAGGGCCAGGTTAGGTCCATGCATGCAAGCAGGAGAGTAAGTCAGCAAAAAGCTGCCTGAGCAGCTGGGCAGAGCATCTGGACACAGAGAGTCTCTGACTGGAAACCGTGGTGTTGGCAGGGTAGAGGTCATTCATCTGATCAGGAGGGCAGGACCCCTGCCACCTCACCCCTGCCATCTGCACGGCCATGTCCACCCATGATGGTCAGAAGTGGGGCAGCCTTGTGTACTGGCTGTGCTCGCAGTTTTCTGGAGCTGTCTCCACTGTGTGACCTGCCCTGTCAGCGCCCACACCTCAGCCGCTCTCAGCGCCTGGGGCTGAGCTCTGCTGGACCTGGGCTCCGTAGGGGCTCTTGGTGCACCGGTGCAGAGGGCTGGAGCTGGCAGCACTGCCCCCCGCAGCCCATGTGCCATGGGGCACGCTGACTTACGACCTGTGAGCACGCAGTATCTTCACAGATGTCACTTGTCAGGATTGCCCACTAGCCAGTCACATGTCCTCATGGTGCTCCTCTGAGTAAGAGCTGCTCTTGCTGTGGGCTCGTCATCTCTATCACCCCTGTACCCCTTTGGGCGTGACTGGGGGTTCCATCCTGTCTGAGAGTGGACAGTGTGAGGTAGGGTCGCAGCTCAGTCAATTCTTGGTCAGCTGGTAGAGAGTTTCCCTAAGAACCCAGCCGCTGGGTGTAGGAAGGGGTGTGGCCTGGGCCCTCCCTGTGTGGTCCCTGGGATGAGTGTACTTGGTTTCACCTTCAGGCCAACTCCTGCTATTCCGCATCTTGTCTCAGTTCTCATGCCCCGCCGACTCTTCTGTCGCCTCTCTGGGCTACACCATGAGGCTGGGCAGGAAGTGAGTCACGCAGTGGTCGCCCTGGCCAGGCCAGGGAGGACAGTGGGACAAAGAAGCCTGGGCGTCTGGTTGTGGGGGAGTCAGTCAGGCTGAATGCTTGGTCCCTTGTGTTCCAAGTACCCCCAGCAGGCAGGAGGCTGGCTGCTTTACTTGGAAGCAGGAAAGGTCATTGGCGGGTGGTGAGCTGATGGGGGCTCAACAGGTGGATGTTGAAAGAAGCTCCTGTTTGGGCCCAAGCTTCCCTTGGCAGCTCGGGAGGCTGTGACGGGGCCAGTTACCATGGGTGGTGCAGCTCAGAGCAGCTGGAAACGTCCCCTCTGATGAGCAGGCTGGGCTTCTGGTGACTGAGCAGGTGGGGTTGCTGATGCCTCTGGGGGGTCACTTTTTCTGGAGGACTGGGGACAAGGACCATAGGCACCGCTCAGTCCTAGTTCTGGAGAGTGGAATCCCCAGTGTCCCCACATTCCCCGGGTCCCCAGTGCCGCCTCCCCAGCCCTGACCCTGTCTCTGCCCTCGTGTGCCAGGTGAGCCTGAACAAGGTGGGCGAGTATTGGTGGAGCGCCATCCTGGAGGGCGAGGAGCAGATCGACATCGACAAGATCAACAAGGAGCGCTCCATGGCCACGGTGGACGAGGAGGAGCACGCCGTCCTCGACAGGCTCACCTTCGACTACCACCAGAAGCTGCAGGGCAAGCCGCAGAGCCATGAGCTGGTACGGGCACGCACCCTTCCTGGGGCTTGAGCTGGGGTGGATGGGGCATGCTGCTGTCTGTGCAGCTGCCTCCTGGGTCCCGACACGGCAGCCCGGGCCTGGTCACCCCCTGGGATGGGGCTCTGGTTCCGTGCCTGGACCAAGAGCCCAGGTGGCAGGGCTGAGAGGTGCCTGTCCAGAGGGTCCTGGTAACGCCAGCTCACACCTAGGGCTGTCCATCCCCTCAGCCCCTCCAAGACCCTCTATACAGGAGGAACAGCCTGGCACCACCCTGCCTCAGGTCCAGTGCAGGTTTGATCACAAAGGACCAGTGGGAAGAAAATTCTTCCAAATCACTTTCGAAGTCAGAGACCTGAGAAGTGTGGCTGGCCAGCAGCCACAGAAGCCTGGAGGACATCAGTGACTGGAGAGGAGACTCATCTGGAGCCTGTGGTGGCAGAGACGAGGATTAGACATGTGCTGTCTTTCTCCTGTTTGATACTCCCAAGAGTGGCTGTTTAGAGGAGAGTTCCAGTCTCAGTGTCCCAAGTAAACCGCATGGGGACTTGAGAGGGGGGTTGAGGTGTAGAGGTCACAGCACATGTTCAAGGTCCTGTAGCTGGTCTGGCAGCAGGGTGGGGTTTGAACCCGGAGCTGGTGTCAGGCTTGTCTGTCGTCCCTCCCTGAGTCTCTGAATTGTCTCTTGATCTGGTTTGCCAACCTTCCCTGGGCTTATGCGGCTGGAGGCCAGGACTGTGGTTGACCATTGGCTCCCAGGCACCTGGTGGTCTCATCTGTGGAAAGTGGTCTCAGGCTGTAATCCCCGAGCTGGCCTAACACAGGATGTGGAGTGCAACCACCTCTGTGCACGTTTAGATGGCGGTTTTATCCAGTTAATGCTGCATTTGCCTGCAGCCACCAGATGAAAGAGCAGTCTGAACACCAGCCTGATTGGAGAGGGCCCTGGGCAACTGTTTAAAGTTTGGGTGTCTGGCCCCAGAGTTGGCAGGCATTTAGCCATGAGGTCTAAATAAGAAGCAAGAGGTCCCTGCTGATGAGCTCAGGGCTGGGATCCACCGATCCAAGAAGCATCTGAAGAAGAAACCAGAAGACACTGGTCTGATGGAAAGACTTCCGTGGTCGGAAGTGGTTCTGGCGGGACTTGCCATGGGCCCGGCAGTGCTGACCGTGATGGCACGAGTGCCTGGCTGAGTGCAGTGCCCTGTGGAGACCTTCAGTGGACACGTGGGAGCCCTTGGATGGTGGGGCAGGTGGTGGGACTCAGTGGTGACCCCTTGTCCAGCTGACCTGCTCCTGGACGGCCCGGCGCCTCAGGGCCGTGTTAGGAGAGGCAGGGGCACCAGCACTGCTGTCTGGGACTCCTCTGGGCTCAGCAGGGATTGGGAACGAATGTCTGCATATGGGGCCTGGCCTCCCAGGCTTCCCCCTGGACTGTCTTTGGCACACGGGGCCTTGAGGGACACGCAGTGTGGGGAGCCGGTTCGGAACTGAGAGAAGAGCGTGGAGGCATGAGGAGCCGGCAAAGCTCGCGTGGCCTAGTGGTGAGGCAGCTGGTCTCTGTGGTGTTGAAGCCCTGCACAGTCACCGTGGTCCCCGGAGGAAAGCGTCCCAAGGAGAAGAGAGTCAGCACGGCTGCAGGTGGCTGGATGAGGGTGGTGGGAGGAGAGGTGGCTTAAGAAAGTAGGAGGTGAGGGGCCTGGGGCAGCACCAGCGTGGGGAGCGGGCTGAGGACCCTGTGGGGCTGGAGCAAGAGGGCCCGTCAGACTGCCCATGACGAGGCTGGGGCACAGGGCATCGCCGTGGGTCGAACTCAGAGGGTGTGTCTCAAGTCGGAGCTCACTGGAGAGGGTTTGTCTCAGGATGCTCAGAAGAGGGGCGTGGAGTGAGACTGAGAAGGAGGAGGCTCAGAGTGGGCGGTGGGCACGCGCTGGAGGAGGTGGGATGGGCTGCAGGTCACCCTGTGACTGCTGGCACCCGGAGTCACCCGGTGGCCAGGGCCTGGGCCTCTCTGGTCCCTTCTCGGGGCGGCCTGCGGGCAGCAGCGCTGGCGGTGCCAGGTGCTCTTTCTAAGGTCCTTGGTGTGTGTCAGGTGGACCAAGTCGAGAGTGTTACATACTGCTTGTCTTTGACATGTTCGCTGCTGCACCACTTAGGTGTAATAACAGGGCAGAGAAGGCCACGTCAGGAGCCCTGCAGTCTTGTCAGACACCAGGAGTTTTCCCCTCAGCTCAGTCTGTCGGCCTAGAGGTTAAGAGGTGGGTAGGGCTTTCTGGCCCTGTGGCCGTGAGTCTCTTCATTGCTGCTCGTCAGAAGGAAGGGGAGAGGGTTTCCAGCCCAGTGTGTTTGCAGGGAGGACATGGAGGGCAGATGTGGGGACCTGGGGGGACAGGGGGCCTCCCTCACTTCGCAGCCTCCTGCTGCCGCCCCCGAAGCCTGGTGGTCCAGACTGGGATGATTGAGCCCACCTTTGATAACAGCTTTGGCCCCTGCCCCCAGTGGCTATGGGATCGGTGATTGGTGCGTGCAGAGTCAGACATCCTGAGGTCTCTCCCTTTGAGTCACAACCTAGGTCATTCCCAGACTATCTGAGAGCACAGGCCTGGAGACCACCACCCTTGCGCCTTGTCTCTTGAAAGGAGAGTAGAGACCCTTTCTTTACAGCTCAGTCAGCTTTGTGGGCTGTGGCCCTCAGGTCATTTGGAGGCTGGACAGATACTCCTGGTGAGCAGGGACAGCATCCAAACCAGGAAGATGGCCGGTGTTGCTCTGGGGACAGGATGGGGGGCAACCCGAATGTGGGGAGCACAGGCTTGCGGAGGGTCTGCTGTCACCCCAGGCAGGTCCTCTTCCGGAGGAAGTAGAGCAGAGTTCTGCTCTGGGATGTGCAGGCCTGGTGACTACAGTTAACCTCTCTATTTTCTGTTTGTAGAAAGTCCATGAGATGCTGAAGAAGGGGTGGGATGCTGAAGGCTCTCCCTTCCGAGGCCAGCGATTCGACCCGGCCATGTTCAACATCTCCCCGGGGGCTGTGCAGTTTTAATGACCGGAGGAGAGGACACCCTCGCCGGCAGGGAAGCGGGGCCTCAGCCATGCCCCTCAGCTCCCTCCTGCCGGGGACTCACTGTCTAGTTCACCTTTGCCATCCTTTCTTTCAAGGGTGAACCCGGCCTCCACCCTGGCCCTGCGTCTCCAGACTGTTTCAGAGCAGGGCGGGGCTGTGCGTCCTGTGCCGAGGGGGTGTGGGGGAGCAGGGGCTGTCTCAGCGGGCGCCGCTCTGGGCCCTGCCGGCGCCACTCGCCGCTCCCTCCCTCCCTGCCTCCACTCGCTGCTCTGCTCGTCTGCTCTCTGCTTGCCGTTCTCGCGTGGGGCAGGCGTGGGTGCCCCTCGGCTGTGGAAGCGCAGGCAGGGATGTGCAGACTGAGGGCCGGGCTCGGGGCCAGTTTGGGGAAACTGCCGCCTTGCCCTCTTGCTGGGTGTGTTCTTGTGTAGTCTTGCCCGTCTGCTTGTACGTGTCCACTGCCTTCCTCAGCCTTGTCAAGGAGCCACGGAAACCAGGGTGCTGGTCTCTGGTTCTGGATGCTGGAAGAGTCTCTGGTGGCCTCAGGCACGGCACTGCAGGATCTCTGTCCTCTGAGTGGCCTGTCCTGCTGCCACCCGGCCTAGCACTTTCCCCTTGGGGAACTGGTTTTTGTCAGAGCGAGCTGGGCCAGGCCCCCGCAGGAGGCCCCATGTGTGTCCCTGCTCGCTGCAGCCCCCGGTCCTTTCTTGGCTGAAGCCCGGCTGTGCCTCCCAGAGCTTGGGGCCCTGCTCCCGCGGCTCTCCCAGAATTGCACGGCTGCACCCTGGAACCTGCCCTTGAGCTCTGTGTGCTGGACTAGGGGAGGAAGAGCCCTGGGGGTGGGGGCGTTCCTTCTAGAAACTTCCCCCTTCAGCTGCGTGGGTGGGAGCTGGTGCATTGCCATGTGTGGGGGCAGGTTTCTGGCTCACAGGGCCCTGTAGACACATCCCTGGGAAGCAGTTGCTTGCTCTGATGCCGTCATGGGAGCTGTGTTCACCTGGTGACTGGTAGGAGCACCACCAAGGGGGCACGGAGCCCTGTTGTTGGCTGTCGTCACTGAGGCTGGTCATGGAGCTGCTGAGGCCCCCCTTCAGCATCCTCTGGATCTCACTTGCCCCACGTAGTGAGAGGTCTCACCGGTCTGTGTGAGAACCGTTCTGGCACCGTTGCTTGGCACCATGCCTCTGTCTCCTCCCCGCCGCCACCCCCAGGGTGTCCTCTCCCGTCCCCAGGTGGGGTCTGAGGCCTGCACCTTGGCTGTTTGGGAGCTGTGGACTCCACGGTCAGTTGTCTTCCTTTTGCCTGATTTTATTTTCAAGTGTTTGCGTTTCTCCCCACCCCCCTGGGGGTCACAGCAGCTTGCTGGCGTCTGGGAGTGGCGGACTAGGGGGCTTTCCATCCTGTGAGCAGCCTGTGCCCCTCGCTGCTGGCTTGGGCCCTGGAGTCTGTGCACTCTGCCTGTTTTCTCTCTTCAGACACGGCAGGAGCAGTTTGGCCACTGAGCTCCATCAGCTGAGGTCCAAGGAAAATGGGGTGCCTGCCTGCGAAATCACCCTGTCTCCGGTGTTGGTTTGCAATAAATCTGTATTTAAGCATTTCTGGGTCTGTGTGTGATATTTTCTGCCAAGACGATTTTCACTATGTGGTCATTACCCGAATTCTAGCCATCAGGCCCATGTATACAGCAAACACCAAAATGGGAATTCCTAAATAGCTCCCAAAGCTGTTTCTTATCCAGCCTGCATCCTGGCAAGACTTCACACAGCTTTCAGAAACATAATAAGCTTTCGATCAGGAAAAAAGATTGTAGCTCTAGAGCTGACATCCATTTCCAAGCAGGATTCAAAAGACTTCAGCCAGGGGGTCCTTAGTGCCCCGTTTAGCTGCAGTGCCTGCACCCCTCCAGGCATGCCATGCTTGTGGCACGTCCTGGGCCTCAGTCACATCGCAGGCTCTCCAGTGTGGCCTCCCTCCCCCACCCCCATTCCAGAACCTGGTGGGTATTTCTTGAGTGAAGGAAGTATATAGACAGTCCAACAGTGAAATTACCAAGCAAACTCCCAGGGCAGAAATAACCTGCCAGGAAGGACAGCGCCATCTTCAACAGTTTGCCTCCAAAGTGTGCAGGAGGGAGAAGTCAGGAGCATTTTGTGTGCAAATGTGTCCAGGAGGTGGCAGCTGCCTTGCAGAGACCTGACCACTCCGAGTACAGTCTGAGGAACAGACCCAAACCCACCTCCAATCTGCTCCCCAGGCGGCCAGCTGGCAGCAGTCTCAACCCAGGGCGGACAAGTTGTTTCCGTGAATAAAGAGTGGAGTGTGGGCGTGGAAGCAGTCCTCGGTAAGCACTCTCTGCCTCTTGGACAGAGGGCAGGCTTCGGAGCAGAGCTGCCCCGGACAGTGGCGCACGCATGGGACTGGTCCCCCGTGGCCTGGGAATCAGGTTGTCCAAGCCTGGCTGCTCCCAGGCACACCTCTCCTGGACACAAGGTTGGTGCGCTGTCGCTTAGCTCGCTGATGCCCCCTGGAAATGGTTAGGGATCCCAAGGCCTCTCCTTCAGGTCCCTATCACAACTTCAGGGGTGAGGACAAGAATAATCTGTGATTTCAGGCTCAGCTCACCCCTCGGCTTGTCCATAGGAGCTTGGTTTTATCTGCTCTATCTACATCCTTAGTTTTATTCTTCATAACTCAAGGTTGGGTCACCAGCCTGCTTTCAAAGGGAAGAAAGTTCAGATGCTAGGTGGGGCCTTAGATCTCCCTGCCCCTGGAGCCTTAGGCTGGACGCCACTCCCTGCCCTGTTCTGCAGAATCTGGCATCTGCTGCCATTGGCGTGGGGAGGGGAGGGCTGGAATCACACCCTCCAGCCCCTGCTGGGAGAGTCTGGCTATTATGACTCAGACTTGGTGGTGCTGAGAGGGGTCAACCTGGTGAAGCAGGGTGACACCACTTGTTCACAGGGCACCCGTGGGCCTGAGGTGGCCATCCTCCCGCAGAGCAGGCCCAGGCCTGTCGTTTCTGGAGGAGGCCTTTGCAAGAGAGGTGTCTGGACCTGAGGGTGAGTCAGGGCTTCTCCAGGGAGTTCAGGCCAAACGTTCAATCACCTCTGTCCTGGTTCCTCTTGGGAGGGATCCTAGGCTTTTGGCCAGCGCTGGCTGGGGCATTGGAGATTTTGGCTCAAACTCCCCGTGTACAATGGCCACAGGGAAAGCGTCACCACTGAGGCGTGAGCTTGGCCCCACTCGTGCCCCCATTCCCAGTGGAACCCCCTCCCTCTGGACTTTTGCATCGCCCCAGAGATGGTCTGGCTCTGCATATAGATGCTGAAGGGGGGCAAAGCACCGCCCAGCACCATTCACCCACTGAAACCCTGACAGCCCAGACACTCCGAGAGAGGCCCCAGAGGGCACTTCAGAGGCCACAGCGGAGTAATGGTGGGGGGTGGGCAGTTGGCAGAGGTCCCTCCTGCAGGGATGGCCAGCCTGCTGCCTGAGGGACAGGGTCATTGGGAAGCTGCTCAGGTTATGACCTTGCAGGGACCAGGGTCAGGAACATCGTGTTAGGGTTAGAGTGTCCCCTGGGGGGCCCGGACTGCAGAGGTGTGGCATGGGGAGTCAGCAGCCCCCAAAGAGGGTGTGTCTGGCCTAGAGTGCCCACAGAGGGTTTGGGGTTAACAGGCCAGGGAGGGGCTGCAAAGCGGGCCCTCAGGTGGGGCAGGTGCCAGCATTCTCAATGACCGCCCATCAGGGCCAGGCTGGTGCAGAGGACCCAGGGTGGGAGACCACAGTCCAAGGTGCGAGGTGCCAGCAGAGGGCAGAGGACAGCAAAGGGAAACAGAGGCAGGGGCAGGAAGGAGGGGAGAGGAGGGCACTGCTGAGCCCCACACAAGCTGTGTTCGTAAACAGCCCCATCCGTTGAGCACAAAGCATCCACAGGAGCCACCCTGAGTGTGGGATTTGCGCCAGCTCCTTCCGGGGGTGTCAGCACACACATCAGTGGTTCATTCCAGCATCAGTACCAGCAGCTGGGAGGACTTAAGATGTGACCTACAGGGCCAGAAACTAGGTGGGAATCCAGATGCTTCCCAGAGTCTGAGCAGTGCTGTCCACCCACCCTGGCGGAGCACCCTGGATCCAACCATTGGGTTAGCAGTGTGTTTGGGGCCCACTGGCAATGTGCTGGCCCTCGCCTGCCTTCATTCAGGAGAGGGCTGGTGGTGCTTGCTAGAGAGGGAGGTTGCGTTTTTGTGCTCCAGATTCCTTCTACCTCATTTCAAGACACTCAGGGTCCAAGAGGGAGGAAGGAAGGAAAAAGGGAGAGCAAGCAGCAGGCAGGTGGGGAGTTTGGGCCCCCTCCTAGCTTCTGGACCACTTTCCTATCAAGAGGTTGGATACGGGGTTCCTTGGGACACCGTCAGAGGCCTCCTCTGGTGGAGAGGGTAGCAGGGCTCACCCCTCCCCACGGGAACTCTGATCCCACTGGCCTGTTCCACCTGCTGCGACACCTCCCCTGGGGTTCCTGCCCAACCCGACTATCCCAGGGGCTACAGTGGGCCCTGCTCTGTCTGAGTGCCTCACCCCAGTGACAGGAGAGGGTTCGTGTGTTCAAGTCCTTGGTTAGGGGGATGCAGGTGGTATTTCTGGAACATTCTATCGCGTTCCGTTGGACTGGACACCATCGGGACATCCTCGGACTCCGTAGATCAGCGTCTCCCAGTGACAGTCACAAGAGCACATCCCGTGTTTATGGTTAGTAACAAGCGACAAGGTCTGTGGGACCCCCAGCTCCCTGGGTTAGTGACTCACGTGAAGCCCAGAGATCTGGGGCAGGCCAGGGTGTGGGCAGGCACCCCACACACCCTTGGGCCTGGGGCCAGGGATGTGGCGATGAGGGCCCAACAAGGCCAGGTCTTGAAAGTCTGTGCCAGGTGACAGGTCCTGAAAAGGTACCTGTGACCCCAAAAGGTACATCGTGACCCCAAGCTTGCCCCCCGTCACCATCGCCTTCACACCTGGAGAGGTGGGTGCATCCGTGAGTCTCCCCAACCAGTCCCTGGCCTCTGCTCCCCTCCCCGCTCCGCTCCCCTCTCCCCTCTGCTTTCATCCTTCTCTCCCTTCCGCTTCCCACTCCCCACCTCCACTTTTCTCTCCCCTCTTCTCCTCTCCCCGCTGCTTCCATCTCCCCTCTGCTCCCATCCTTTCCCTCCTCCCTCTACTCTCCTCCCCACCGCCTCAGGCCTTCGTCTCCTGACCTCAAGGCAAGAAGATGACCACACCTTTTAACATGTTTATTGTGGTACCATATGCATGATATAGCGGAGAAGGCAATGGGGCCCCAATCCATTACTCTTGCCTGGAAAATCCCATGGATGGAGGAGCCTGGTGGGCTGCAGTCCATGGGGTCGCTAAGAGTCGGACACGACTGAGTGACTTCACTTTCACTTTTCACTTTCCTGCATTGGAGAAGGAAATGGCAACCCACTCCAGTGTTCTTGCCTGGAGAGTCCCAGGGATGGGGGAGCCTGGTGGGCTGCCGTCTATGGGGTCGCACAGAGTCGGACACGACTGAAGTGACTTAGCAGCAGCAGCAGCAGCGTGCATGATGTAGAATTTAGCATCTTACCCGTGTTGAAGCGTGCAGTTCCATGGCATCAAGTGCATTCACATGGGTCTGCAGTCATCACCACTGTCCACATCCAGAATTTCTTTATCTTCCCAAAGCGAAATTCCATATCGGTTAAAAATTTTTAAAATTCATTGCAGGTATTGGAAGTGAGATTTAG
Organism: Cervus elaphus; assembly: GCF_910594005.1. Classification (NCBI taxonomy): domain Eukaryota; kingdom Metazoa; phylum Chordata; class Mammalia; order Artiodactyla; family Cervidae; genus Cervus; species Cervus elaphus. Next base: position 84,163,468 of record NC_057832.1, read on the forward strand.
CAGGTGGCATCTGGGCAGCTGTGGCCACAGCAGGTGGGTGGAGCCAGCTACTGCAAACCCCTTCGCTCCACACTGCCCACCGACACTCCCTCAGGCTTGGAAATGGGGGCAGGGGAGTTCACGTCAGAGTGCTTTAATGACGGGAAGAAATGACCAGCCATTGCTTCCTATGAGGGTGGTGGGGGCTTGTGGGCCAAAATATGCCGTCGGGCTCTCCAAGCTGGAAAAGGCCAGGAAAAGGATTCTCTCCGAGAGCCTCGAAAAGAACACAGCCCTGCCAACATTGCTTCTCGCCCCACGAGACCCATCTGGGGCTTCTGACTTCCAGTACTCTGAGAAAATAACCATGCCATTTTTTTTTAAGTTATTTATTTATTTTTGACTGCACTGTTTTCGTTGCTGCCTGTAGGCTTTCTCTAGTTGCGACGGGCAAGGGCCTCTCTAGTTGCAGGGCGCAAGCTTCCTGTGATGGCTTCTCATTTCGGAGCACAGGATCTAGGGTGCACAGGCTTCAATTGTCATGCCTCACAGGCTCAGCTGCCCCATGACATGTGGGATCCTAGTTCCTAGACTAGGGATTGAACCCATGTACCCTGCATTGGCAACAAATTCTTAACTACTGGACCACCAGGGAAGCCCCAAATGTGTTATTTTAAGCTACTAAATTTGTGGTAATTTGTTAAAAGCAGCAGTAGGAAATTAACATGCGTGAGTGCTAGGCACTGTCAATATTTTATATTTTAACTGGTCTAATAGGTGGGTGCTGGTTTCTCATTGTGATTTAATTTATATTTTTCCAATGGCTAACTGTGGTAAACATCTTTTCATGTGCCTTTTGCCATCCATATATTTTTTGGTGAAATGTCTGTCAAATATTTTGCTTATTTCCTAATTGGACTAATTGTTTTAAAAGTTTTAAATTTTTAAAATATAGTCTGGGTAAAAGTCCTTTGTCAGATATGTGATTTGCAAATATTTTCTCCCTGTCTGTGATTAAATCTTTTTAATCTTTTAGCACAGACTTTCTCCGAGCTAAAGTTTTTAATATTGGCAAGGTCCAATTTATTAAAATTTTTTTATAATTCATGCTTTCAGTATCATTCTGTTTTGAGCTAAGGTCCTTGTAGACAGTGTATAGTTGGGTCATGTTTTTTAAATCCATTCTACCAATCTCTGTCTTTTAATTGGTGTATTTAGACCAATATATTTAAAGTAATCATTGGTATATTAGGCTTTTGTTGGTCATTTTAATATTTCTTTTCTGTTTTTGTTTCTTTTTTCATTCCTCTGTTTCTTTTTCATTGGCTTTCTTTTCATTTCTTGAACCTTTTTAATAAGTCTACTCTGATTTATTTGTAACATTTTTTTATATAGTGCCTTCTATAGTTTTATTTAGTGATTGCCCTAAGTATCTCATACACATATATAACTGGTCCAGTGGTGTTGACATTTTCTCACTTTGAGTCTAGCCATTTTACTTTTGTTAATGTCTCTTTATTCTTCTAAGTTTTAAAATACATTTGTCTTCAGTATTTTCTCTACATTGAGAAACCACATCAGATGGTATTAGGATTTTTACTTTAGCCATGAAATGTTATTAAAGAAATTCATGCAGTGAAGTAGTCTATTGTGTTTATTTATTTTTTGGCCACCTCACATGGCTTGTAGGCTCTTAGTTCCCTAGCCAGGGATCAAAACCAGCCCCTGGCAGTGGAAACGCAGAGTCCTAACCACTGGGTCACCAGGGATTCCCTGTTTTCTTTATATTTGTCCTCTCCATTGTTCTTTTCTTGAAAAAGGTCCTTGCCTTCTACTGTCATTATATCTGGAGAGCTTCCTTTAGCCATTTTTAAAGTTAGATCTGATAGCAACAAATTCTCTTAGTTTTTCTTCATCTTGGAATACTTTTATTTCCCCTGCATTCCTGAGGGGTAATTTCACTGGATTTTGCAGTTGACTATTCCCTTTTTTCCAGCACATGAAAAATAATATGATAAAACAACAACAACAAAAAAGAAAAATGATATTGTGCCACTCACTTCTGAGCCACCAGGGTTTCGGGTGAGAAATCTGCTGGCATTTGAATGATATTCCTCTATAGAAATTTATTGTTTCAGACTCTTTTGAAGATTTCTTCTTTGTTTTCAGAAGGTTAGTCATGATGTCTTGGTGTGGCTCTTTTTAGGTTTTTCCTATCTGGGGTTTGCTCAGCTTCTTGAATCTGTACATTTATCTCTTTTGTAAAAATTGGGATGTTTAAAAAGACGCCATATATTAAATTACTTTTTCAGCCCCATATTCTTTCTTCCTGCCTTCTAATATAATAAGAATGATGCAATATGAATGTTGAATCTTGTGTCCTTATTCCATAGATCTGTTCATTTTATTTTTCAGTCTATTTTCTGCCTGTTGTTCAGAATGAGTAAATTCTATAGATCTTTCTTTAAGTATACTGATTCTATCCTCTGTCATCTCCAATCTACTGGAGAGTTTATTCAGGAAAGTTTTTAATTTGGTTAGTGTATTTTTCAGTTCTATAATTTATACTTTACAGAAAATATTAATTTTTTTAAATAAAAAAATTTTTTCCTACCCCTAACCCCACCTCTGTCAACCACCAATCTGTTCTCTGTATCCTTGAGCTTTTTTTTTTATGTTCCACTTATAAGAGACATTATATGGTATTTGTCTTCCTGTCTCTGACTTATTTCACTTGGTGTAATGCTCTTGAGGTCCATCCATGTTGTCAACCAATGGCAGGATTTCATTCTTTTTTTATAACTGAATAATATTCCGTCAGATGTATATATCACAATTTCTTTATCCATTCATCTCAGTGGACACTTAGGTTGTTTTTTTTGTCTTGGCTACTGTAAATAATTCTACAGTGAACATGAGGGAACATATATCTTTTTGAAGATTGTAAGCAATGGAGAAAGAGTTCTTAAACAGCCACCCTCAGGCAGAGCAAAAAGTAATAGACCCAGGTGCTCTGCCTTTCTATGAAGAAAACCTGTTAGCTAATCATCATGACTGAGGCCTAAGGGGCAGGTTTCTAATTAGATATGCATTTAGGGGCTGCTGCTGCTGCTGCTAAGTCCCTTCAGTCGTGTCCGACTCTGTGCGACCCCATAGACGGCAGCCTGCCAGGCTCCCCCGTCCCTGGGATTCTTCAGGCAAGAACACTGGAGTGGGTTGCCATTTCCTTCTCCAATGCATGAAAGTGAAAAGTGAAAATGAAGTCGCTCAGTCATGTCCTACTCTTAGCAACCCCATGGGCCACAGCCTACCAGGTTCCTCCGTCCATGGGATTTTCCAGGCAAAAGTGCTAGATTTAGGAGCTAATTGTAATCTTTTCCAGAGACCTCGGAGGGTGGATGTTCTATTTACCCCCTGCCATGCTACAGCAGCCATGTCTTCTGGTGGCAGGGAGTGGGGGGATCTTTACCTGCATTAGTGCCCTTGTTTTTATGTTTGGTGCCCGTTTTTCTGTGACTGACCCACCCAGGAAGCACCTCTTGATCACCCGGTTCTGATGAGCAGGAGGGCTTTTATTCCTGGGTCCCACAGGATTGTGGCAGTTGGAGAGATGGTTCTTGTGAGGCTGCTACTCCCAGGACACTGCACAGACTGAACTGAGGCGCCTCCTCCAGCCTTGCTGTGAAAAAGGCTTCTTTGCTTCTCTTAGAGCATCAGCTTGAGGGGCAAACTTCAGGTTTGGCACACATTTTGTGGCTTACAGAGCTGCTCTCAAGGAATGTAGGCTGTTGTCACCATCTTGACACTCTCCATCTGTCTTGCTTCAGCTCACTGGAGTCACCAAGAAAAGAGTTACACTCATCTGGAGCCCTGATTTTTGTGGCTGTGGCCCAGGGGATAACTTCAGATCACCTAACTCTGGTGGCCAGTGCGGCTCACTCTTGCAGTTCCACAGGACTGTGTGTACTTGTGTATTTTAAAAACTGTTACCTGAGGGTCTGGCTTCCAGCCAGCATGAACCTAGGTACAGAGATCCTCTTCTTTGGGACATTGACTTGTCTTGGCACATTCTCAACTACTGGGAGCTATTAAAAATGTAATAGGCTGTTTGGACAAGCACAAAATTTGAGAGACAACAAAAAGTTGGGTCAGGGTTGAACAAGATTTCTCTTCTATACAAGGTAGCTCTTTTCAAGACTAGGAGAAGTGGTTGTTTTATTTATTGGATAGAAGCTTACACATAGAGTCAAGCAAAATGAAGCAACAGAGAAATAGTTTTCAAATGAAAGAAGGCAAAACCTCAGAAAAAAGCTTTAATTAAATAATTAAATAGTATTTAATTATTTACCTGATAAAGAGTTCAAAGTAATTGTCATAAAGATGATCACTGAACTGGGGAGAAGAATGGATGGACACAGTGTTCTCACATCTTGTTGTTCAACAACAAGATGGAAAATATAAGAAAGTACCAAATAGAAATAACAGAGCTCACAACATTGAACATAAATTAATTATATTCCAATAAAAAAATTCTAAAAAAAAATAACAGAGCTGAAGCATACAATAACTGAACTGAAAAAGTACATCAGAAGTGTTCAACAGCAGACTACATGAAGCAGAGAGGAAAAAAAATCATTAGATTTTTTCAGCATATACTTTGCAGGCCAGAAGGGAGTGGCATGATATATTCAAAGTGATGAAAGGGAAAAAACCTCCAACCAGGAACACTTTACCCAGCAAGGTTATCCTTCAGAATTGAAGGAGAAATGAAGAGTTTTATGGATAAACAAAGCTAGAGGAGTTCATTACCACTAAACAAGAAATGGTAGAGGACCTTATTTAAGCTGAAAGAAAGGTTGCTAAGTAGTGAAAGGACACATATGAAAGTGTAAATCTCATTGGTAAGGGTAAATAGATAGTAGTGTTTTAATTACTTATAAAGCTAGTATGGTGATTAAAAGACAAAAGTAGTAAAAATGAGTTTAGTAATTAGCTAAGGGATACATTGAAAGTGCAAGTCGCTCAGTTGTGTCTGACTCTTTGCGACCCCATGGACTATACAGTTCATGGAATTCTCCAGGCCAGAATACTGGAGTGGGTAGCCTTTTCCTTCTCCAGGGGATATTCCCAACGCAGGGATCAAACCCAGGCCTCCCGCATTACAGGCAGATTCTTTTCCAGCTGAGCCACAAGGTAAAATGTGACATCAAAAATATTAAGCCAAGGGTGACAAAGTACAAAAATGTTGAGTTTTAGAATGGGCTCAAACATAAGTTGTTAATCCACTTGAAACAGACTGTTAAGGATATAAGTTGTTATATGTAAGCAACATGGTTACCAGAAAGCAAAAACTTACAGGAAATACACAAGATAAAGAGAAAGGAATATAAGCATACTACTTAAGAAGTAAAGTCACAAAAGAAGACTTTTTTTGAGTCCTCTCAAAGAGAAGAAAGGAACAGAGAAACTACAAAAAGAGCCAGAAAACAATTAACAAAATGACAATAAGCACATGTCTGTCAATAAAATTTATAAGTGGGCTAAATTCTCCAAAGACATAGAGTGGCTGAAAAAACAAATGAGCAACCACAACAAAAACCAGTACCCATCTCTCGGCTTCCTACCAGACTCACTTTATTTTTGTTTTTATTTTTATTTTTCAACATTAAAAAAAATGTTTTAATTGAATAATAATTGCTTTACAGAATTTTTTGGTGTTCTGTTACACATCAACAAGAATCAGCCATAGATGCACCCATGCCCCCTCTCTCCGGCACCTCCCTCCCTCCTTTCTCTCTCCCCATTCCACCCTTCAGCCTGTCACAGAGCCCCTGTTTGAGTTCCCTGAATCATACTGCAATTCCCTTTGGCTATCTATTTTACACATGGTATTATAAATTTCCATGCTACTCTCTCCATACATCTGCCCTAAAAAACAGGATGGTTTTTATTTACTTATTTTTTATTTTTTCATTTATTTTTGTTAGTTGGAGGCTAATTCCTTTACAATATTGTAGTGGTTTTTGCCATACATTGACATGAATCAGCCATGAATTTACATGTGTTCCCCATCCTGAACCCCCCTCCTACCTCCCTCCCCATCCCATCCCTCTGGGTCATACCAGTGCACCAGCCCCGAGCACTTGTCTCATGCATCCAACCTGGACTGGCGATCTGTTTCACACTTGACAATATACATGTTTCAGTGCTATTCTCTCAGAACATCCCACCCTCGCCTTCTCCCATAGAGTCCAAAGAACAGACTCACTTTAAATGTAAGGACACACAGGCTGAAAGTGAAGAGATGTGAAAAAGATATTTCCATGCAAGTGGAAACCAAAAGAAAATTGGAATAGCTAAACTTATGTCAGACAAAAGAGACATTAGAGCAAAGGCTGTAATGAGAGACAAAGGTGTTGTGTAATGATAAAGGAGTCAGTCCAACAAAAGGATATAACAATTGTATATGCACTGAACACAGGAGCACCCGAATACATAAAGTAAATATTAACAGGCCTAAGAGGAGGAATAGACAGCAGCACAATAGTACTAGGGGATTTTAATACCCCACTTACTTCCACACAGAAAATCAGTAAGGGAACATTGGTTTTAAGCAACATGTTCAGCAGATGGACTTAACAGATATTTTTAGAACAATCCATCCAAAAGCAACAGAATACACATTCTTCTTAAGTGCACATGGAACATTTTCCAAGATAGCTTGTATGTTAGACTATAAAATAAGACTTAATCAATGTAAGAGGACTGAAATTACATCAAGCACCTTTTCTAAGCACAATGGTATGAAACTAGAAATTAAGTACATGAAGAAAACTGGAAAATTCATAAATATGTGGATATTAAACAACATGCTACTGAACAACCAATGGATTGAAGAAGAAATTAAAAAAATACCTTGAGACAAACAAAAATAAAAATGTCTGAATAGCATACCAAAATTAATGGGATACAGCAAAGGCAGTTCTAAGAGGGACGTTTTCTTTTCATATGTTTAATTGAACAAACATTTACTAAGCACCTACTTTGTGCCAGGCACTGTGTTAGGCACCCTCACTGTGTAGTGTCCCCACAGCATTGTAATCTGCTCAGAAATGAAACCAAGATAAAGAAAATTGTCACAACCCTACAAACTAGGGGCGGGTGGAAGTGGGCAGAGTGAATGCAGGCAATTCCTGTGCCAAAAAACACACCCACCAGAAACTTGTTTTCTTTCTTGGGACAAATCTCTACTAAGTCGTTGTTTTGAAACATCTCCATGTGTACTGAGAGGGAAGTTGCTGTCACCACATCCCCACGCACTGGTGCCTGATGGACATTCGAATACTCTGAACACTACTCAAAAAAAGAAAGTGGCCAAGGAAGGTATTCATATTTGGACTAGAAGAGCCTTTTTTTCAGTTAATGTGGTTGCAACAACCCTTAAGAAAGATATAAACATCCCTGCCTTGACAGCATAAATGTTTAAGGTAGACCTAGTTTTGGATTCCTGAGTCAGAATCATTCAGTTATCTACAACCTCATAAGGCCAGAGAAGCGAAGAGAGATTTCACTTCTGGGGAGGAGAGAGTGGACAGCACCTCTGGTTTGGAAGCATGACACACTGCACCTGCATTTACAGAAGCAACGCAAATAAGAGGACATCCTAGTGCTACGACTAGAGACGCCCCCTCTCTCACACACACTGGGGACTCAGGAGCAGCCCTAGTTGCTGGCCCCCAGCTTGGAGAGGCCCTGGTGGAAGCCTTGCAGGGCCTAGATCTTCCCACGCAGCGCCTCCAGGAAGCTCTTCGGCTCCACCTTCAAGAGGTGGTGTCCGTACTTGCTCTCCTCGATGTCTGTCTTCAGAGAACCCACCTCGTCTTCCAGGTTCCTGCTGTCTCTCTCTGCTGCCTGTAACTTCTCAGAGATGTGCTCACACTCTGACATGAGTGGAGGTGTGATTTCACTTTGTTTTCAGAGGTCTTTCAGCTTCATCTCTTTTTCTTGGACTCCAGATCCTCAACTCTTCTCTTCAACTGGATATTCTTCTCCTTCTCTCTTGTTTATCTCATTGTACTGCTGGTCCAGCTCATCAGATCTTGTTTGGAGCCAGTCATTCTCATTGTGGTCTCTTCTATTGCCCTGTGATGGCTGCCGACACTTGTAGTGCTGCGATCAGCTGAGCATTACCAGGAGGGAAGTTTATAGCAATAGATATCTATCTCAAGCGGAAAAAAACATCTTGAACAACCTAAATTTATACCTCAAGGAACAACAAAAAGGAGAAGAAAGCCCAAAGTTTGTAGAAGGAAGGCAATAACAAAGCTTAGAGTAGAAATAAGTGAAATAGAGGTTAAAAAGACAATAGAAAAGATCAATGAAACTAAGATTGGATTCTTTGAAAAGGTAAACAAAATTTACCAACATTTAGCTAGACTTGCCAAGAAAAACAGAGAACATATAAATAAGATCAGAATTTCATGAAAGAGGAGGTACCATAGAAGTACAAAAAACCATAACCGCAATGAACAATTATACAACAATAGAGACTGCTATGAACAAGTATACACCAACAAATTGGACAACCTCGAAAAAATTGATAAATTCCTAACAACATATGACTTGTGCTATGCTGTGCTTAGTCACTCAGTCACGTCCAACTTTTTGTGACCCCATGGACTGTAGCCCACCAGGCTCCTCTGTCCATGGGGATTCTCCAGGCAAGAATACTGGAGTGGATTGCCATGTCCTCCTCCAGGGGATTTTCCCAACCCAGGGATTGAACCCAGATCTCCCACATTGCAGGCAGATTCTTTACTGTCTGAAAGCCACCAGGGAAGCCCATACCAGGACTTAGTCATGATGAAATATTAATAGAAGATCTGAGCAGACTGATTACCAGTAAGGAGATTGAAGCCATGATAAAAATCTCCCAACAGACAGAAGTCCAGACCGGATGGCTTCACTGGTGAATTTTACCAAACATTCAAAGAAGAATTGATACCAAACCTCCTAAAACTCTTCCAAATAACAGAATAGGAGAGAACTCTCCCAAACTCATGGGATAGCAATATCCTGATACCAAAACCAGACAGGGATGCCACAAGAAAAGAAAATTACAGGCCAATATCCCTGATGAACATAGATGCAAAAATTGTTAACAAAATATGAACAAATTGAATTCAACAATTCATTAGAAGAGTCCTACACTATGGTCATGTGGGGTTTGTTCCAGGGATGCAAGGATTCAACATCTACAAATCTGTCACTGTAATACATGTGAAAGAACAAAATGAAGGGTAAAAACCATGTGATCATCTCGATAGATTCAGAAAAAAACATTTGACAAGATTCAACATCCATTTATGATTAAAAAAACTCAACAATTGTGGGTATAATTTTTACTTTGTAGAAAATATTTTTCTTTATAGAAAAATTTTTATTAAAAAAACTTACAAAACTTCTTTGAGGTTTTTCCATTTCTTGTTTCTTGGAGAAAACTTGTAATTGCTTGGCTTAGTGAAGCATTTTCATGATGGCTGCTCTAAAATTCTTGCCTGATAATTCTAACTGCCAATTTAGCTTGGCATTGGCATTAGTTGATTGTCTTTTCTCATTCAAATTGTGGTTTTCCTGGTTTTTGGTATGATGAGGGATAATTTTTTTATTATATCCTGGATATTTTGGTTATCGTGTTGAGTCTTGATCTTATTTAACTCCTCTATTTAGCAGGTAGTCACACTTCTCAGGTTTAATGTATACTTTGAGGCTTACTTTTATAGATTGTGGCAACAGTGTTTACTGCCTGTACAGATGTGAGGGTTGGACTATAAAGAAACCTGAGCACCGAAGCGCTTATAAAGAAACCTGAGCACCGAAGCGCTGATGCCTTTGAACTGTGGTATTGGAGAGAGCTCTTGAGAGTCTCTTGAACTGCAAGGAGATCAAACCAGTCAATCCTAAAGGAAATCCATCCTGAATATTCATTGGAAGGACTGATGCTGAAGCTGAAACTCCCATACTTTGGCCATCTGATGCGAAGAACTGACTCATTGGAAAAGACCCTGATGCTGGGAAAGATTGAAGACAGGAGGAGAAGGGGACGACAAAGGATGAGATGGTTGGGTGGCATCACCAACTCAATGGACATGAGTTTGAGTAAACTCCGGAAGTTGATGATGGACAGGGAAGCCTGGCATGCTGCAGTCCATGGGGTCACAGAGTCGGACACGACTGAGTGACTGAACTGAATTGAACTGAATAGTGTTTAGTTTTCAGAGTTCTTGCATGGTGGCACAGCCTGTAAGGCAAGGCACATTTTTATTAGGCCTGGGGCTCTGAAAGGCACTGGATGGAGGTGGGGAGACACAGGGCTCCATGATCCTGCTTGTCTTGACATCTGATGGGAGAGCACAGAACACCAGCTCTGCTGGGCCTCCCCTCTCCCATCCTTTGGCCTGAGAATAGCTTTCCTGTTGTCTGTTTTGTTGATGTCTGGTGTCAATCCAGGTTGCAAGCCCCTGTACTCAGCCCTGGGTATGTATGAGAGATAAAAAGAAATCCAGGGACACACAGCATGTTGTTCTCAAGTCCCGTGACCCCAGGCTGCCTGCCTTCTCCTTTCCAGGTTTCAGGGTCCTTTTATGGGTGTCTGCTGGATTATGTCCAGGCAGGAGGAGCTGGAAAAAGGAGTCCACACCATCCATCCTGTTCTGGAACTGAAAGTCCAGTTCCGGGAGGTTTTACCATCACAATATTTTTTCTCTAAAACAAGGAGCCATGATGACTCCTAGATGACAGCTTGGCAGATGGCAGCCTACACAAACAGCACTAGGACTTTTAGGCTGCCGGAAGGTTCCGATCATTGTGGGGGGGCAGAGAGAAGGCAAGCAGAGAGGAGCTGGGAGCTGGAGGCAAGGAAGTGGTCCAGAGCATCCCACAGCTGCGCAGCCCACTGTGACGCTGGCCCCACAGATCCCCCGGCTGATGAGGCACCCAGTGCAGCACAACATGGAAAGTATCAGTGATCTGGGATGTGGAGACAGAGGGATGAGGACAAGAAAAAGGGAGGCAGTGAGTGAGGAGGGGAGGACAGGTCACTTTGGGAGCCTCAGCATCTATCCAGCATTTCCTCACGGACCGAGGGACCGACATTCCTCTCTGGGGGCTGTCACGATCCTCCCCCGTACCTCCCAGAACTCAGGGACCCCTACAAGCGAGAAGGGAAGGCAGAGCCAGGCATGGGGCCAGGATGAGCGTCTGGGGAGGCGGGGTCCCCAGGTGGTGCAGGAGGAGGCCACTTTTCTGAGCCGTTCCAGTCCCAGGGATAAAAATACCAGTTTGCAAAATCAGCTGCTAATCTTGTTGCTAGGTAGAGTTCAACCCCAGAATTGCCATTCTGTGCTAAGTTTGGCTGAACAGCTTTTTCTGGGGAATTAAGATTCTCAGACTCAGGCCCAGGTCTTAGAGGAGGCATAGGGAGACAGGTGCTTTGCTTGTAGCCTTGTGAGGGGACAGACAGACAAACAGGGTGCTTGTCACACCCGAACTGTGGTGGCGTGGTGGCTTTGTGGAAGAGATCCCCACTCTACAGATTCTGTGAAGAGGCAGCACTTGGAGCCCAGGGGTCCCACTGGGGAGGGGCTAGGGGCTGGCTGGGTGGGCTGGGGGTAGGGGACACCACTGAACTTTGGGCAGAGCTCCCAATGCCAGAGGGACAAGGCAGACAGTGGTCTGGACACTGTTGAAGACGCTTCTGTGGGAAAGTGCTTCCACCCTCACCCAGTCACCGTGGCCTCTGCCCAGGACCTGACCTCATGGCCAGGATGAATGGGGCGGGGGTGGTGGGGGGGCCAGAGATGCTGCCTAAAACCCTGCCCATCCAGCTGGGGAGGTGGGACCTGGGGGGCCAGAAGCCCCAGGGGACTGTGAGCCCTGGAGGGGCAGAGGAGAGCGTTAGCAGCCAGGCGGAGGGGCTGAGGCTGAGGTGCTCCACACGGAAAGGCCTGGAACAGCTGACAGGGCTGCAGTGGCAGGAGGCATCTTAATGACTGTAATTAAAATGCCAAGGCAGCTCTGTAGCGGCCAGGTGGTTCCTGAATCCTGCTGAAGAGCCGCAAGTGCCTAACACCAGGGGCAGCGGGCCAGCCAGGCCCCTTGGGCCTTCAGGCCAGGAGAGGGGAGGGCTGTGCCTTCCTGGCAGTGTATACTCTGCTCCTTCTCCTTCCCAGCCTTGCAGACTTCACAGGGAGACTCAGAGGACCTTCTTCTCAAGTCTGTGTTTTGCACCCAGAGTCCCACACTCTGCTTCCCCTGGGCCCCGGCCCTGTTGGGAGGCAGGAAATTCAAGAGAGGGCTCAGGGCCCCCAAGGCCTGCTTGAGGGACCCCAAGCTTCCGAGGCAGAGGCCCACTGGGGGCCACACAGCAATGGCACCAACCAGACCGGTTCCAGTCCCCCTGCTCCCAACCTAGAGCCTTGGTCATACTGAGGGGGCTGGGAGTGGCTGAGGGACCCATCCACAGTCGTTCAGCCACAGTCCTCACCCCTTGCCTGCCGCCTTCTCCTTTCTAGCCCAGGTTGTTGACAGCCTTGGCTGCCAAGGCTGCATCTCCAAAGTCCCTGAGAGAATGCTGACAGCCCTGCCCCAAGCCCCTGCCCCTCCAAGTGTAGGAAGGCAGTGGGTTTTCTGAGACCCCCATGCCCAGGAGCCATGAGAGAACTTCCTATCCCCTCAATCCACAAAAAGGCCCGCAAAGCAGCCTCATGCAAAGGACCAGTGCAAATCGGGCCTCCTGAGAGGCTTTCTAAGAACTCAAGTGCTCAAGTCCCAGGTGGAACCCAGGCTGGCCCTGCAGCAGGAAGACCCCCAGACACCTTGCCAGATTCATTCATGCCAGAGGACAGGTCGAGTCCCAGCCCCTCCCCACACAGAGGGAACTCAGGGCAGAGCTCAATCTTGGCCTCACCCACGGATCCACTGGGACCACTCATGATCCTGCCTTTCCTTCTGCGCTTCCTCCACTCCCTGGAAGAGAGAGACGGCCCAGGAGCTGCTGTGTGCTCTTTCCATCTTGTTGATTTGCCAGGATTAAAAGCCCACTGCAGTCGCATTTGGGGTTGGGACCAAAGTGGAGAAAAGTTGGTGAAAGAAGACCCCTTCCTCCTAAACTGTGATACTGCAGAGGAGAACGAACCCTGGGTCTGGGCGGCGAGTTTGATTTAGAACACAGCCCTGGCAGTCCTGGAGCCTGGCTGGCGGCCATCAGAGGCCACAGGAGGGCAGCATGCTTGCTCTCCTAGAAGCGGGAGGCGGGGCTGCCAGGCCTGTCCCCCTCCTATGGGCCACCAGCTGTTCTTTCTGTTTGTTTGTTTTAATAACAGCTTTATTGAGGTCTAATTCACATAGCATAAAATTCACCCTTTTAAAGTGTACAATTCGTGGTTGTTAATGTATTCACAGTTATGCAACCATCACCACTATCTAAATGCAGAATGTTTTAATCATCCCCAAAAGAAACCTCATACCCATTAGCAGTCACTCCTTATTCCACCCACCCACCCCCATCCCCAGGCCTCATCAACCACTAATCTATCTGTATGAACTTGCCTGTGTCATAAGATAATGTTGGACCCCTACCTCACACCATACACAAAGATTAACTTAAAATGGATAAACCACCCAAATGTAAGAGCTAAAAGCATAACACTCTTAGAAGAAAACAAATCTTTGAACTTCAGATTTTATATTGGCTTCTTAAGTATTACACCAAAAAGCAACAGCAACAACAAAAAAACTAGATAAAGTAGACCTAATTAAAATTAAAAATTTGGGAGCATCAAAAGACATTATCAAGAAAGTGAAAATACAACATACAGAGTAGAAGAGAGTAAGTGTTTAATATCCAGAATGTAGAAAGAACTACAACTCAATGAGAAAAAGACAAACCAGCTAAAATATGGGGAAAAGATCTCAATAGACATTTCTTCAAAGTGCATAGACAAATAACCAATAAGCAGATGAAAAGATCCTCCATATCATTAGTCAATAGAGAAATGCAAAAACCACAATGAGGTACATTTCACCTGTACTAGGACAGTTACAATTTTTTTAGAAAGGCAAGTAAGTGTTGGTGAAGATGTGGAGAAGTTGGAACCTTGCATATTGCTGGTGGGAATGAAAAACTATACTGTGGCTATAGCAAACAGTTTGTTGGTTCCTCAAAAAGATAAACATAGAAGTACCATATGATCTAGCAATTCCACTCCTAGATAAATGCCCAAATGAATTGAAAACAGGTTCAAACAGATACTTGTGCACCCATGTTGATTGCCTCATTATTCACAATAGCCAAAAGGTAGAAACAACTGACCACCTGCCAATGCAGGAGATGCAAGAGACTTGAGTTCAATCCCTGGGTCTTGAAGATCCCCTGGAGAAGGGCACAGCGACCCACTCCAGTATTCCTGCCTGGAGAATCCCATGGACAGAAGTGCCTGGCAGGCTGCAGCCTATAGAGGGGCAAAGAGTTGGACATGACTGAAGTGACTTAGCACACACAGAAAGAACTGAAATGTCTCTCCACTGATGAATGGATAAGTAAAATGTATCAATAGTATATCCAGATAGCAAAATATAATTCATCCATAAAAATGAATGACTTTCTGATATAGTAGTTCACCCTTATCCATAGTTTCACTTTCCAAGGTTTCAGTTACCATGGTCAACTGTAATCCAAAAATATGAAATGGGAAATTTTAGAAATAGACAATTCCTAAGTCTTAAATTTTTACCATTCTGAGTAGGTTGTTGAAATCTCACACCATTCTGTCCGAGATCTCCAGTCATCAACATTGTCAGCTCATGACATTCAGCCACTGACATCATCATGGCTCCATGTTCCACGATCACCCTAAGCAGATAATCCTCCTTCTGACACATCATCAGAAGGTCAATAATAGTTTGATGCTACATCACAATGCCTACTTCATTCACACTACTTTATCTCATCTTGTAGGCATTTTGTCATTTCACATCATCACAAGAAAGGTAAATATAGTACAATAATATATTTTGAGGAAGAGATCACATTCACATAATTCTTTTATACAGTGTATTGTTATAATTGGCCCCCCTGGTGGCTCAGTGGTAAAGAATTCACCTGCCAACGCAGGAGATGTGGGTTCGATCCCTGGGTAGAGCAGATCCCCTGGAAGAGAAAATGGCAGCCCACTCCAGTATTCTTGCCTGGAAGATTCTATGGACAGAGGAGGCTGGTGGGCTACAGTCCACAGAGTCACAAAGAGTTGGACACCACTGAGCACACGCAGCATACATTGTTGTATTTATTTTATTATGATAGTTAACCTCTTATTATGCCTAATTTATAAATTAAACTTGATCACAGCTATGCCTGTATAGAAAGAACACGATATACATAATGCTCAGTGCTATCTGCAGTTTGAGGCATCTACTGGGGAGCTTGGAATGTTTGGATGAGGAAAGATTACTGTACAGGCTACATTGTGGACAAACGTTGCAAACATTATGCTAAGGGAAATAAGCCAGATGCAAAAAATGACAAATTGTGTATGATCCCATTTATCTGAAATATCTAGGATAGGCAAATTCATAGAGATGGAAAGTAGATTAGAGATCACCAGTCTCTGGAGGGTGGTGGGATGGGGAGTTATTACTGAATGACCAGAGTTTCTGTTTGGAGTGATGAAAAATTTGGAAAGACACAATAGTAGTGATGATTGCACAACAATGTACTTAAATATCATTGAACTGTACACTTAAAATAGTTGAGATGGTAACTTTTATAATATATATATTTTACTATAATAAAAAACAACTCAAAAATTTTTGTGTGTATTTCAGTTCCAAGGGATAGATTGGTTGCCTGGACAAGGAGATTTACCTCCTAAGTCTCAGTTTCCACATTTGTAAAATGAAGACAGACATAGTACCTATCCTATGAGGCTGCTATAAAAATCAAATGGCATAATACATGTAAGTACTTAGCATCAAGTCTGGCACAGGATGAGGGCTCCTTGGAGGGGAGCAGTCATCATTATTTACTCTGTGTGTGTGTGTGTGAGAGAGAGAGAGAGACCTGTCCAGTTTGATGTCATCCCTTCCTCGAGTTTCTACTTCCAGCTACGGTGGAGGACTTGGCTAGACCACTGTGAACAATTAGAAAATTCAGATGAAAAAATTGGTTTGAAGGCATCTGAGAGCTGCAGACAACCATAAATTGAGGAGCCAAGTTTCCTGAGAAAAGAGAACTGGAGAGATGTGAGCTGACATTCTGCACACCACTTACATCTTCAGATGTGAGCCAGTTCTTGGCTTAGAGAGGCTACAAATCTGAGCATAGGGCTACTATTGCTAAAAGGCATAGAAACCAGCATAATTTTCTACACGTACATGGAGAAGAGGAGACATTTTTAATTATAGTGCTAATAAATTAGCCAGGACTGAAGAGGCTGTAAGCTCCAAACTCAGATGTGGCCCCTAAAGCATTTGTCCATATATTAAATGCATGGTGAGAGGCTAAGAACCGAGGAGAGGAATTTTCAATAATCTCATGGTTATGAAGAGACAAAAATCGGAACTTAGGATCTGAGTTGGGGCCTGGGGAAAGCTATACCCTGGGAATAGGCATGAACCAAAAACAGAAGGAGACAAAAGGACTGAAATCCTGCCTCCCGTTACTTTGGACTAAAGTAGTCTGCCCACATGCTAGCTGCCTCCAGACGATAAGATGAACCCTCTCTGGAGAAATGTAGAAGAATCCAGAAACCTCAGTCAACTGTCATGGACAGTGTCCAACATTCAGTGATAAATTATCAACATACCAGGGAACTTTTAGATAACACAGATTTTGGAGTTATCAGACAGGCTTTAAAATAACTGTTATTGATATTTTAAAGAAAATAGATGATGAGATAAATAATTTAATTAGAGAAACATATATATTCTAGAGCTGAAAACATAATTATTGATATTTAGAATAAGTCAGTGGGTTTATGATGGGACACAAGAGATTAAAGAACTAATGAAAGTTGATTGACAGGGTTAGTAGAAGCCAGGACAGTAGAAAATATCAAGGCTGATGCATAAAGATGGAAAAAAAGAAAATATGGAACATGTTGAAAAGTTCTAAAATGTGTACACTGGAGTCCTAGGAAGAGAAAGAAGCAAAGAAATATTAATGGACATAATGGCAGATGATTTTAAAAATAAATGAATGCTATCAGCCCACAGATTCAAGATACTCAATGAACCCACAAGCAGGATAAATACAAAGATAATCTTGAAAGGAGCCAGACTAAAAATAAGTAAATACAATGTAACTTCAAAGGAGTGACAATCAGACATAGCAGAGTTTTCAACAGAAGTGAATAATCAGAAGGCAATAAAATAACATTTTTAAGTGCTGGCAAAAATAAGCACCAACCTAGAATACCATAGAATTTGGTAGCAAAAATCTTCTTCAGAAGTGAGGGTGAAATGAAGACATCTCAGGAAAAATAGAAAAAATTAAAAAATGAAAATCTTCACTGGCAGAATATGTGTGCATGCTAAGTCACTTCAGTCATGTTCCTCTCTGTGCAACCCCGTGGACTGTAGCCCACCAGGCTCCTCTGTACATGGGATTTTCCAAGCAAGAATACTGGAGTGGGTTGCCATGCCCCTCTCCAGGGGATCTTCCCAATCCAGGGATCAAATCCAAGTCTCTTATGTCTCCTGCATTGGCAGGTGATTTCTTTACCACTAGCGCAACCTGGGAAGCCCACATTAAATGTAAAGGGATGAATTATTCCAAGATAAAGACTAAGATAGACTGGATCAAAATAAACTGTATGTTGCTACAAGAGGCATATCTTAAATATAAGGATGCAGAGAGTCTGACAATAAAGGGATGGGAAAATATACACCATGTGTGTTGCAGGTCCCTAAGACTACTCTCAGGCTTGGTGGTTCACTAGAAGGACTGACAGGGCTCAGAGGAGCTGTTATATTCACAATTACTTTTTTATTTTTTTAAAGCAGAAGGAAATAGATTACACTCAGCAAAGGAGAAAGGTGCATGAATGAAATCTAGGGGAAACCAGGCACTAGCTTCCAAGGGTATCCCTCCCAATGTGTGTGTGTGTGTGTGTGTGTGTGTGTGCGCGCGCATGTGCTAAGCTGCTTCAGTTGTGTCTGACTCTTTGTAACCCTATGGACCATAGCCCTCCAGGCTCCTCTGTCCATAGGATTTTCCAGGCAAGAATACTGGAATGGGTTGCCATACCCTCCTCCAGGGACTCTTTCTGACCCATGGATTGAACCCACATCTCTTATGTCTCCTGCATTGGCAGGCAGATTCTTTACTACTGGCATAACCTGGGAAACCGCCCCCAGTGAAGCTGTTTAATTTTCCTGATAACAAAGTGTGATAATACACATGTGTGCTGTGTGTGCTTAGGTGCTCAGTCATGTCTGACTCTTCAACCCCATGGACCAGAGTCCTGCCAGGCTCCTCTGTCCATGGGGATTCTCCAGGCAACCCACTGGAGTGGGTTGCCATATCCTCTTCCAGGGGATCTTCCCAACCAAAGTATCGAATCCAGGCCTCCTGCATTACAGCAGGATTTTTTACCGTCTGAACCACCAGGGAAGCCTGATAACACACATGAAGCATTGCCAACTAAGGAGTTCACCCGAGCCTTGATGTCAAGGGTTTATATTGGGAATTGGCTGCACTATCTCATGACTAGCCTTAGTTGCTCAGTCTGCAGCCCCTGGAGATAAAGCCAGGGTAGCCCAGGGCCTCAGGCTACAGAAATGGATATTCACCACAAGTCATGCTAGCTTAGCTATGTGATTGTATAGGTCAGCCAGGGCTGCCATAACAAAATTCCACAGACTGGGTAGCTTAAACAACAGAAATTTATTTTCTCACAGTTCTGGAGACTGGAACATTGAGATGTCAGTGTTGATTTCTCTGAGACCTCTCTCCATGGCTTGCAGAGGGCCACCTTCTCCCTGTGTCTGCCCACGACTTTTTTCTGTATCCGTAGTATCTCTCTGTGTGTCCTCATCTCCTTATAATGACATTAGCAAAATTGTATTAGGGTCCACCCAAATGACCTCATTTTAGCTTATTTATCTTTAAAGACCCTCTTTCCAAATACAGTCACATTCTGAAGTACTGTGGACTAGAGTTTCAACAACTGGATTTGTAGCAGACACAGTTAAATTCATAACCCTGGTCAAACTGATAGAGCATGGCCCAAGATCTCAGGAATATCAAAACATGATTTTTAGCAAGGATATTCCAAGAGCTCAGAAGTTATTTCACAGAAGCCAGCCAAGGATCAGGCCTTTCTTGGAATGTGCAGGATTTGGGCAAACCAAGTCTGGTTATTAACCCTTTATTCCATATCATGCAGGCACTAACCAAAAAAAAAGCTAATGCAATTATAATATCATTAGATTAAAAAAAACACTTAGAAAATAAAGGTAACTGGAGATGGACATATTAAAAAGTGTACTTGCCAGAAATACACAAAAATTAGAAATTTTGTATAAACCTAGTAAGCTCAAAACATATAAAGTAAAAATTGACAATACTAAAAGGAGAAATTTTAAAATTGGCAGAGTGAAGACTTCAACCCATCTCCCTTAATTTGTGAGAACAAGAAGACAAAAATCTCAGTAAGGATAAAATCTGAATAACACGATTAACAAACTTGATATCTTTGATATGTATGGAACATTACAAAATTGATCATATGGTTGAACTGTTAAGTTTCAACACGTATTAAGAGACTTAAGTTATTCAGATCACGTCTTAGGAGTGGTTGGTAACTTGTATTCTGTTAAAAACTATCTACAAAAGCATTCTTAGTGATGAAATATTGAAAACATTCCCCCTGAGATTGGGAATGAAACAGGATATCTATAATCACCCTACTATTCAGCATTGTATTGAAAAGACTTCAGTCAGTCAACTCAGTCGCTCAGTCGGGTCCGACTCTTTGTGACCCCATGGACTGCAGCATGCCAGGCTTCCCTGTCCATCACCAACTCCTGGAGCTTACTCAAACTCATGTCCATCGAGTCGGTGAGGCCATCGAACCATCTCATCTGTCATCCCCTTCTCCTCCTTCCTTCAATCTTTCCTAGCATCAGGGTCTTTTCCAATGAGTCAGTTCTTTGCATCAGCTGGCCAAAGTATTGAAGAGTTTATCCAGTTCTAAAGGCAAGAAGATAAAGACCCAAAGTTTGAAAATGAAGAAATAAAATGATCATTAGATGTGACATCACTTAGAGGTGACATTACTGTGTAAGTAAAATGTCCAAAAGAATTTCAGGCAACTTATTAGAATTAACATGTGAAATTAGCAAGGTTGCTGGCTATAATGTCAATATTTTAAAATTTGTATTTATATGTACCAAAAGTAATTAAAATATTTTAAGAATTATCACTTTTGATAGGATTAAAAAACATCAAATACTTAGTAACAAAACTAACAAAAGACATGCAAAACATTTACATGGGAAATTAAGAGCTTTATTAAAGTATACCTAAATAAATGGAAGGACCTATACCATATTTGTAGGTTGGAAGATAATACTGAAATAATTTCAGCTCTCTGCAATCTGAGCTATGTATTTAATGCACATTACCCGCCCCCCCCCCAAATATCAGCAGTTGCGTGTTTGTGTGTGTGTGTGTGAAATTGACAAGCTGACCCTAAAATCTACCTGAAATTTCAAAGGATTAAGAAAGGTAAGGTGAACTGAAGGAGGAGGAACAGAGAAACAACAGACTCGAGCCTGTAGGACTTGTACCAGCAGCAGCATCACTGCAAAGCTTCAGTAAATATACAGGGTGGCCTTAGTCAAGGATAGACAAATAGACCAGTGGAACTGAACTGAGTCCAGAAACAGGCCCACACATGTATGACAAAATTACTGCTTGCTTATAAATTAGGCGAAGAAGAGTTTTTTCCAAAATTACTGCTGGGCGGACTGAATATACATATGGAAAAATACTTTTGATGCTTACTTTATACTACACACACACAAATACACACACGTGCACATATGCACATACCTCTAATTCACAAGGATTGTAGAACTAACCCATAGGGATAAACAATAAAGCTGTAAGGAAAAAAACATAGGAGAATATGACCTTGGGAATAGGCAATAATCTCTTAAATAGGATGTAAAAGGCACAATGCCATTGAGGAAAAAATGGATACATTTAATCACATTGAAATTAAGAACTTATACTGCTCAAAATATACTATTAATGATGTGCACAGATTTCCTTGCCTGTCCAGTGGATAAAAATCTGCCTGTCAATGCAGCAGACATGAGTTTGATCCCTCGTCTGGGAAGATTCCACTTGCCGTGGGGCAGCTAACTTGTACATCACAACTGCTGAGTCTGCGCCCAGAGCCCACAAGCTGTAACTACCGAAGCCTGTGTGTCCTGGAGCAGATGGTCCACAAGAGAAGCCACCACAGTGAGAAGCCCGTGCATGGCAACTAGAGAAAACCCGTGTGCAGCAGTGAAAACTGAACATGGCCAAAAATAAATAAATTAATTAGTTAAAAAATAATGTTCAAGAAGGTGAAAAGGCAAGCCACAGAGTGACAAAAGATACTTCCAGTGCATGGATCTAACAAAGGATCCTGATCCAGAATATACAAAGAATTTCTACAAGTCAATAAGAAAAAGACAGACAACTAATAGAAAAATGGGGGAAAATATGAACTGCACTTCACAAAAAGACATATCCAAAGGTTCCTAAAACATATGAGAAGGTTATCAGGGACATGAAAGTTAGGATCACAGTGTAATACACACCGACCTGAATGGCCCAAAGTTTTACCAGTTTATACTCCCTAGACTATGGAGCAGTCCAAATTCACAGTGTTAGTGGGAATGTAACTTGGTAAAAACCACTGTAGGGAACATTTGCAGACTGTAAGTTGTCCTCTCTGGGATTCCAGTCTGGTCTGTCACCCACAGCCTGAAAACAGTTATCTCATACATTCTGTCCAGTTTTATGGTTATCTGAGGAAAGGTTACTCTAGTTTTAGTTCGTCCATAATATTTAGACATGGAAGTCACAAGTAAGCTTCTTTTTTTAAAAAAAAACTTTATTTTTATTTATTTAGGCTCTGCTGGGTCTTTGTTGCAACATCCGGGCTTCTCTAAAGTTACTGCTCGTGGGCTCTAGAGCGCATGGGCTCAGTAGTTGCGGTGAGGGTGTTTAGTTGCAGTTTGTGTGGTCTTAGCTTCTTGACAAGGGATCAAATACAAGTCCCCTGCATGGAGCATAGAGTCTTAACCACTGGCCCACCAGAAAAGTCCTGAAAGCAAACTTCTTGATGGAGAAGGTGACACTTGTCTCCACCCCCTGCCCCCACCACGCTTGACACTTTTCTGCCTGGACACTTCTCAGGAATGGCTTCCAGAATATCTCCTCCCTGGTTCTCTCACCCTCAGTTTGCTCCTTATTTTTAGTTTTTTTTTTTTTTGGCTACGACATACGGCTTGTGGGATCTGGGATCTTAGTTTCTCGACCAGAGATCGAACCCAGGCCTCAGCATTGAACGTGCTGAGTCCTAACTACTGGACCACCAGGGAACTCCTGGTTTTCTCCCTCTGATCTCTTTCAGCATCCCTTCCTCAGACCATCCCCTTCCTGCAGGCAACCCCTGGAGACCTACAAATGCCCCTTTACTCTCTTCCAGGTGACATTCACTATGGCTCCCACCCGCCTCCTTCACATAATTCCCTGGTCTGGATCTTCAGTTCCCATCTTTGCTCTGGCCTGAGGGCCTATCACCTGACGCTGCAGGTGGTGGTGCCAGGAGGCTCTTTCTCAACACCGAGAAGTGGAACTTACTACCTATCCCTCAAACCTGTTCCTCTCTCGAGTCTTCCTCCCACCCTGCCCCCTCAGCAGGAGTGGTCATGCAGCATTTCCCCCTCCCGCAACTTCTCCACTGCAGTGGCCACCCAGTTGTAATTCCAGATGGATACCTTCCGTGCTCAGTCGCTTCACTTGTGTCCGACGCTTTGCAACCCCATGGACTGTAGCCCACCAGGCTCCTCTGTCCATGGGATTCTCCCGGCAAGAATACTAGAGTGGGTTGCTGTGCCCTCCTGCAAGGGATCTTCCTGACCCAGGGATTGAACCTGTGATTCCTGCATTGGCAGGTGGATTCTTTACCCACTGAGTCACCTGGGAACCTTCTAGCTCCCTGCCAATGACAGTAGCTATTACTAGTATTGTTAATATTAACATCATGAAGAAGGTCAGATGTGCAGTTTCCAGGGTGTGGCCTTCAACAGTTTCTCTTGGGAGGTGAGGGGAAGGTGAGGAGGTTTCAGTAGACCCTGGTTCCTAGACGAGCACGAGGATCTGCATGGCCCCGCTCAGAACCCTAGGCAGGAAGACCTGGACACCAGTCACTGTGATAGAGACCCAGTGACAAGGGAGGGAGCTGCTGAGATGTGAAGGGAGCCTGCCTGGGGGTTGGCTGCCATTGGGTGGCTGTTTTAGGGCCTGCTCAAGCTGCTGCTCAGCAGGCCTGCCAGCCAGTCTGCTGAGACCCCAACTGTATGGCTTCTGTAGTCACCTCCCTGAAGGAGAGGGACCTCCTCCCTCTGTGACTGTCCTGTATGTGTCTGTGTTAGTTACTCAGTCATGTCCGACTCTTTGCAACCGTCTGGACTATACCTCTCCAGGTTCCTCTGTCCATGGGATTCTCCAGGCAAGAATACTGGAGTGGGTAACCGTTCTCTTCTCCAGGGGGTCTTCCCGACTCAGGGATGGAACCCGGTCTCCCACATTGCAGGCAGATTCTTTACCATCTGAGCCACCAGGGAAGCCCATGACTGTCCTGTATGAGAGCCCCCAAACTGTTGTGGCCTGCTAGCCTAGGGGTGCAGTGCAGAGGGGTGAGAGACGGGGAGAGTGGCAGGAGGGCTGTATCCATGGTGTGAAGCTTCTCCTGACCCACTAGGAAGGCCAGATGCAGGCAGGAGCTGGCAGAGGCCAAGCACCTTGGGCTGGGGTCTGGGCAAGAGCGAGGCCACTCCACTCTGGGCCTCAGGGTCCACCCACCACTTCGCTTCCACCCACTGCCCTCAGGGCCTCTGGGTGGAGGAGAGCCCAGACACCTGGGAGACCCTCATGGGATGACTGCAAGAGGGGGAGGCCCTGCACCTGGGCACCTCAGAGCAGGGCCCAGGGGAGTCCTGGCAGGATGAGGGAATGTGGTCCGAGAGGGAGAGTTAAAAATGCTGCCTCCCCTCTGCTCCCTGAGACCCAGACCTTGTTTCCGCAGTTAGGAAGGAGGACCCGGCTAGCTCAGAGGTAGGCATTGCATCCCTGGGGCCAAGACCTCTGCTCGTACAGGTCTGTTTCCACCATTGGACTGCCTTCAGGTGGCATCGACAACCGGCTGGATCACCTGCCCCCAGGCCTGGGAGGGCTTCCCCCACCCCTCTCCTACCCCTAACCCACTGGATGCCAGCACTATCCGCCCCACTGCTCAGAACCCTGTGTCCTCGTTAGCAAAGTGGTGACCGCGTGCCCACATATGGAAGGCTCCAGCTAGACTGGCACTCGAGTTACTCTGGCTGTTCGCTGCCTGGCCGTGGCCTGACACCTGTAAGGGTGCGCATGCCTGCAGTGTCCCGTAATTACGGTGGCTGTGTGCAAACTGCATTATATTTGGCTCCCCCCACGCACGAGGCTCTTGTCTCCACGGAGCTCTCCCTCCCCATGTGTCACGTGGCCCGGTATCTCCATCCCTTCCTCCGCGGATCTGCCAGGCCAGTCCCAGAGGGGGGCGATTTGGGCTGTTTCCAGTTTTCTGGTTTATAAATAACACCGCTGTGCATGTCTTTATTACAAATCCTTCTTTCCTCTGAAACCCTGAATAACTAAGCCCCACGAGGCACCGGTGCCCAGCGAGCACATCCTTCCAAACCCTGCTTGCTTCTTGGCACATCCCACCTGCGCTGCATAGACCCTTGCTATGGACGCTGGCCTGGCAAGGGCACAAAAGGGCACCAGGGACAGGAACATAGCCTCTACCAGGTTCACAGGCATAAACAAACCAAACGAAAAGTAAAGGACGAGCACCCAGTATTTCCTAATGTTTTATTCCTTTAAATTTGCAGTGAACTCTTTTGTGCAGCCGGACAGATGGAGGTCAGATGTGATGGGCCTGGTCATTCCCCAGTCATGGCTGTTGCTTTTGTTTGCTTATCTTTTTTTTTTTTCATATTTTCATTGGCTTTTTTGTAGTACAAATATAATATGTGAAAATATTCTTGTGCAAAGTTCACCACAGTTTTTGCATTTCTTCTATGGTGTTCTACTCTTTTTTTGAGTCTCCATGAGTCATTTATATTTTCCTAGAAAATTTTCCATTTCAACTATGCTTTTCCATTTATTGGTAAAATGCTGTGCATAGTGTTCTTTTGTGATCTGTATCTCTTTGTTTCATTTTTGTCTTCCTTTTCAACTTTTTGGGGACATATTTTTGCTATTGGCCAAACTAGTCAAAAGTTTGTCTATTTTACTATGAAAAATTTTTTCAAATTTTTGGTATTACTGGTAGGTTGAACTGAGCTTGGCTGTTTTTTATTTCACTAATTTCTCTTTGGTTTTTATCACACTCCTCCCTTTACCTTTCTGGGGGTTGTTTTTCTTTGCCAGCATCTTCAGCTGTAAATCTCAGCTTATTCTCAATCTCACTCATCTTCTAGTAAGTCAAGCTGGCTTATCTCCTAGGGACATTGCTTGGCCACACCCTACAGACTATGAGGCACGCTGGTTTCACTTGTGTCCATTCATGTTTCATTTTTGTAGTTTCTGTAGTTTATAATTTAAATTTACAGTGGAGCGGATTTATTTGGCTTCCTTTAGTTATTTATTTTTTAATATTATTGCGCTGTTGCCGCTGATGCCTGCTTTTGTCAAATTTTTTGAGACCTGCTCTGTTTTCTGATCCTCTGCCAAGCACTGAGACTGATCCATGTGACTGAGAAGAACATGTATTCTCCACAAATGATGCCAACATTTTGTGTAATTTTAAAGTTAGGGGTAATTTACATACATAATGATATGTCACTGGCATGTAAATTACATTCATATAAAAATGCACTGACTTTAAGAGTATGGTTTGTGTATAGCATATGTTTTTGACAAATGTATACCCTTGTGTTGTTGTTGTTAAGTTGCTAAGTCTTGTCCAACTCTTTTGCGACCCCATGGACTGTTACCTGCCAGGCTATTCTGTCCAGGGGATTTCCCAAGCAAGAATACTGGAGTGGGTTGCCATCTCCTTCTCCAGGAGATATTCCCGACCCAGGAATCAATGTTGTGTCTCCTGCATTGGCAGGTGGATTCTTTACCACTAGCGCCACCTGGGAGGCCTACCCTTGTGTAATCACAAAGAAATAGAGACCATTTCTACCACCTCAGAATCTTCCCTCAGGCTGCCGGGAGCTGATCTCAGCATTTCCTCAGCCTCTGCTGCGCAGCCGCTTTTATGATTTCTATAACCATGGGTTAGTTCTAGAATTTTGTAGAAATGGTATCTTGCAGCATGTGTTCTTTGCGTCTGGTGTCTGGCTTCTTTTATTCAACTTTGGTTCTGAGAGATTTGCTCATGTTGTCAAGTGTATCAGTAGTGATTCTTATTTACATACACTGATTTGTTTACCTGCTCTCCTGTGTATGGACATTTACGTTGCTTCCAGTTTCAGCTGCTATGAATAGAGTTGCTATAAATATTTCTGTACAAATGTCTTTTTTTCCTTTTGATATACATTTTTTTCTTTTGGGTAAATACCTAAGAGA
The DNA here is from genome assembly GCF_910594005.1 of Cervus elaphus. Classification (NCBI taxonomy): domain Eukaryota; kingdom Metazoa; phylum Chordata; class Mammalia; order Artiodactyla; family Cervidae; genus Cervus; species Cervus elaphus. The sequence continues at coordinate 84,190,346 of NC_057832.1, forward strand.
GGAATTAGTGGGTCATAGGGAAGGTATTTGGTTAGCTTTATAAGAAACTGCCAAACAGCTATTGAAAGTGGCTGTCCCTAATTCTGTACATTTTCTTTTAGAGTATTTTGCATTTGTTAAAAACAGTAAATCCTAACAGCTATTAGATATTAGCTCCTGTCACAAAGCAGAGACTCTCAGTTGGGATCAGAATTAGACCTCTGAGCTGGTGTGTACTCAGGCCCCTGCTCTTTCTATAGCAGTGGGCTCTGCAGACATTGACTCTTTAGGACTGATACCCAGAGAACTGGTGGGCCATGTCACAGGCCAGGTGGCAGAGAATTCTGCTTGTCCCCAGGATGCATTCTCCCCTCTGCTTCAGTGGTGGATCTCCATATTTCAGCTGGGTCAAGACCTTTTCCCCAGGATCTTTTGCAGCTAAGTGAAGTCATGGATAGATTCTGGACAATGGGCCATTAGGGAGAGGGTCATGTGACCAAAAATTGATGAGGGCCCTCAGACTATCCTCCCTTTTGCTATCTGGCCACTAGGAACACAGATGTGATGGTAGGGTCACCATCACCACCATTATCACCACCATCATTATTGCCATTACTGCCATCATTATCACTATCTTTAAAACTTAACATTCAAAAATTAAGGTCAAGGCATCCGGTCCCATCACTTCATAGCAAATAGATGGTGAAAAAGTGAAAACAGTGACAGATTTTATTTTCTTGGGCTCCAAAATCACTGCAGACAGTGACTTCAGCCACAAAATTAAAAGATGCTTGCTCCTTGGAAGAAAAGATATGACAAACCTAGACAGAATATTAAAAAGCAGAGACATCACTTTGCCAACTAAAATCTGTATGGTCAAAGCTATGATTTTTCTAGTAGTCATGTACTGATGTGAGAGCTGGACCATAAAGAAGTCTGAGGGTCGAAGAATTGATGCTTTTGAATTCTGGTGCTGAAAAAGACCCTTGAGAGTCCCTTGGACAGCAAAGAGATCAAACCAGTCAATCCTAAAGAAAATCAACTCTGAATATTCATTGGAAAGACTGATGCCAAAGTTGAAGCTCCAATATTTTGGGCACCTGATGTGCAGAGCCGACTCACTGGAAGAGACCCTGATGCTGGGAAAGATAGAGGGCAAGAGGAGAAGGGGGCAACAGAGGATGAGATGGTTGGATGGCATCACCGACTCAATGTACATGAGTCTGAGCAAACTCCAGGAAATAGTGAAGGACAGGGAAGCCTGGTGTGCTGCAGTTCATGGGATTGCGAAGAGTTGGACATGACTGAGCGATTTAACAACCACCATCATTGTCAGCATCACCAACTTCACCACTATCGTTTTCATCATCACCACTATCACTACTACCATCACCATCATTACCACTGTCTATCGTCATTATCATCACCATCACCATCCCCCACCACTACCATCCGCTCCCCACATGCCTGCCACCAAGTCCTGCACGGCCTGCCTTGTCAGGGCCAGATGACTGGAGACTGATGAACTAGGGTCTTCCTGCTCTGGGGTACTGCAACCTGCTCTTCCAGGCAGATGGCTGGGCCTGGGACAAGTGGCAGCAGTGGCATCCCTCCCATGACAGCAATCCCTTGAGGCAAGGGGGATAGGGAAGGCCGTGGCTTTCCTGGGAGAAGGAGCCCCATGTGCAGCACTTTTGGCTCTGCAGATGTGAAGCTTGTTGCCATGGTGACCGTCCTAACAATAACCTCCCAGAACCGATCTTCCCCACACCCGCCCCAGCTGCCACCTGGGAGGGAGAGCCCTCCTTACTGACGAAAGCCAGCTAGAAAGGATGAGGTGGGAGGTGGAGATGACGTGGGGGTGCGGGTGGAAGAGGGCCCTTCCTGCAGGAGGGTTGGGAGGCCGAAGCCAGATGAGAGGGCTTCTGGGGCCTGGTACTCCTGAAAGTGTCTTGGCTGGCAGCCCTTATCCCTTCCAGCTTTTCCACTCTGCTGGAGAGGAGCCTTCTGGGTCTGGAGGTGGAGAGTGGGGTTGAGGGGTGGGGCTGTATAGGCAGGGACAATCTGGGTCCCTTTGGTAGCTCACTCCTTCTCAACTGTGATGCTCTGATCACCCTGCTGTCCCTGCCCCCCTCAGGATCACTCGATGTCAGGCCTTTAATGTCCCAGCCCAGAGGAGGGGCTGCCCTGTTGACCTCCAGTGCTCACAAGAGCATCATGGAGGCCTCAAATCACACCCTTTTAGTGACTCTGACTTCTCATGTAAACTTGGTCTGGGCAGCCTCCCCACCCAGGTGAAAGGACCTCAAAACAGATACCCAGAGTGCTGTGGTGTCCTTGCCCAGTGTGGTAGGACGTTGTGCATGCGTGTGAGTGTGTGCTGGGTATGTAGTGTGTGACTGTGTGTTTGTATCTGTGTGTGTGAAAATAAAAGAGAAGCATCTTAATGGGGAAATAAGGTTTGAGCCTCAGCCACTTCTTGGCTGCGTGACATTGGACAAGTTACTTCAGCTCTCTGTCACTCTGCTGTCCCACCTAGTAGCATGGGAATCATAAGAGTATATGCTTCCTAGGGCTGGTTTAGAATTAGATGAGATAATATGTGTAGAATGCAAATATGTAAGTCACTGTCTGCTGTCATCATGATTTTAATGCCACTGTGTCGTGGCATGGACTCGCACTGGAAGGAACGTGTGTGACCTTGGCAGCGTGCAGGGTCTGCTTGTAGCCTGGAGACAGCCTGATTTACTGAGGGGTGCAATTTGGTTTGGTTTGTTTGCTAATTGTATTCTATTGTGTGGGACTGCCTCCTTCTCCTTCCGGAGCTCAGAGTGTTGCAGATGGCCCAGCATGTGTGGGGAGAGGCCCCTGTGGGGCAGAACACAACCCCAAGAGCAAGCCTCTGTCAGTCCATGAGGGGCCTCCAGTCCTCCCTTGGCTGCCCCAGGAGAGGTGGGCAGCCGCCCATCGGAAGGCACCTGGGCACTCTGGTTCCAGCACTGAGGTCTGGAGGTGGTCTCACCTCTGCCCTGCTCTGCAGGGATCAAGGCCATGCCCACCATGGGGCCCTATCTGCCCCCAGTCCCGATCTCGCCTTGTCCCCTAAGTGTTCCTCGACCTCCAGCCCTCTCTTGGGTACAAGTCGGGACTGGTCACCACCTGGAGTACTCACCTGCCTGACAGCTGTGTGCCAAAGACATCCTGGTCAAGGAGGCCCTGGGTCCACCCCTGTCCCCTAATCCCTGCATTAGATCTTCTACCCAGGAGACATTTATTGTGGGTTCTGGAGCCAGCCCTGGATTGGCCACCAAGCTGAGAGAGATGAGCAGGACAGGCCCAGACCCTACTCCTGGGGAGCCCGCGGTGCAGTAAGTGGCTCGTAGCAGGGCAGCAGAACGACCCACATCCAGGGCTGGCAGCTGGAAGCTTCGTTTCCTCTGGGCCTGCCCAGGACTCACTCTGGCCCTCTCCTCTCTGAGGAGTGTGGGGGTGTGGAGCCCAGTAGATTGTCTTTGCTGAATTTGGAGTCCTGGTTCTAGATGGCCGCCTAGGTGTGGCCCTGGGAGAGGCTCTTCTGTGGGAAATGGGGTCAGTCCAACCTCTCCTGCCCCTCCCCCTGCTCACTTGTCCTCCTCTCCAGGGCCACTCTCAAGATGGACCATCTTCTTCCAGGCCAGAGCTGGGAGCAGGCAGGTGGACTATGCCTGGGAGAGCAAGAATGTGTACCTCTACCTGGGCAAGGGGGCTGTGAGCTCTCAGGACCCCAAGATGCTGACGGAGCAAACACTGTTCCCTGATTCAGGGACCTCTTTCTGAATAGGAAATGTCTGTTCCGGGGACCTCTGCTCGGGAGCCCCCAGAGCCGAGAGCTAGGAAGAGCGAGGGGCTGAGACTGTGGTGGAGCAGGCAGCCTCCACCCTTTCATCTAGTACTGTGTCCCCAGTGTGCACACCTGGTCTGGAGGCTCCTGGGTGGCTCTGCCAGGGAGCCTGGACCGTGTGGTGTGTGGAGGGGTAGAGACCCGGGCCGGGCAGGAGGGGTCCTGCAGCATCTCCTCGTGGGGGTGTCAGGAATGAGCCTGTGGAGGGAGGGCTCTCCCCCCCCCCCCCATGTGCACCTGCGTCCCCTCTTGAGGTCCAGGTCGAAGCAGGCCTTCAGAGGAGAAAGGGGGCTGGGTTCATTGCGTGCAGTCCCCGGTGTATGTGCGCGCGGCAAGGGAGTCGCCAGGAGGCAGCGGAGAAACCAGCTCAGGGAGCCAGCGGTTGCCCGTGTGCGTGGCCCCAGGCGCCTGGGCGCGGGTGCGGGTGCCAGCGCAGCAAGCGCAGGGCGCGGGCGCGGGTACGAATGCCGGGAGCAGGAGCGGGTGCGAGAGCGTGTGCAGGGCGCCAGTGCGGGTGTAGGTGCAGGCGCAGGGCTCAAGTGCGTGTGCGGGTGCAGGGCGCGGATGCGGGAGCGGGGCGCGTGCAGGGGGCGGCGGGCGGGGCCCGCGCGGCGGCGGCGGCGGCGGCGGTGACAGCGGCGCCCGCGCTCCCCGCGCGTAGGTGTGCGGCGCGCTCCTGGCGGGGACGGAGCGCGCAGATCTCGCGTGCGCTCGCCGCCCGGCCCCCGCTCGGCGCCGCGAGCCGAGGTGTCGCCCGCGCCCGCGCCCGTGTCGCCGCCGTGCCCGCGAGCGGGAGCCGGAGTCGCCGCCGCCCGAGCGCAGCAGAGCGCACGCCGAGCCCGTCCGTCGCCGCCATGGCCACCACGGTGACTTGCACCCGCTTCACCGACGAGTACCAGCTCTACGAGGATATTGGCAAGTAAGAGCTGAGGCGCGTGCGGGCCGGGCCGGGGACCCCGAAGGGCGCTGCGCTCCGAGGGCGGTGATCCTGGCGACCCAGACCCTCTGCGCCGCCGGCTCCGGGCGCACTGCGGCCCCGCGCGCCCCCGGCTGCTCCCGGCGCGGGGCCGGGAGCGCACGTCCCCGCGCGGCCTCGACCCCCGGGCCCCCGGGCCTGGCCGCCGGACAGCGGCGCGTGCGGCCCTACCGGGCCCTGTCCGGCACAATCGCCGGACCGGAGGCCCCGGCTCGAGGCGCGGGGCTCGGCGCAGCGGGGGCGGCAGCAGGTGTCCCCGGAGCGCCCGGCAGACGTGACGCATTTGGCGGCGGGAGGTCAGAGAGGAGCCGCGCGCGGTTTCGGCCGCGGGGCCTAGAGCGCGGGGGAGGGGGCGGCCCTGGCCCGGAGTGTCGTCCCAGGCGCGGGCCACGTTGTCCCCACCCCCACCGGGCGGCCGGGCGCGGGGGCGGCGGGACCTGCTCTGCTCCTGCTTCTCCGCGTGGCTTCATCTACGCGGGGGGTGCCCGTTGCGCTCCGCGCCGCGTGGGAACAGCCTCTGCTGTGGGTCCTCAGGGGATCTGGGGTTCTGAAGGCTTTTTCCCCAGATCATTCTGGAAAGAGGAGTCTGGAGAGCTGGGGGCTGAGGTCAGGGAGCTGGGACCAGGTCACTGGGGTGAAGATGAGGAGGTGAGGTGGGAGCTTGATGGGCTTCAGGATCGTGGGGGTAGGTGGGGGCGCAGTTTCTGTAGAGTTATTTGTGGGGAGGCAATAGGACGGACTTTGAAGGCTCTTTTCAGGTAGGGCCTCATAGAGGGAACAGGTGGCTCCTGGGCTCTGCTCACCGATGTGAGCCGTGTAGAGCCCTAGATGGGGCTCTGCCGTCGGACTCTGACCCGAATCTGATCGGAGGCTCCTGTCCGGCCTGGGAGTCTCCACTCTGAATCAAGGTGGCTTCACCTGGCATGTCCTGGTCTGGCTCCAGAACTCCTGAAATCCCTCGGTTCCAGCTTGGCGGCGGGCAGAGCTCTCCTCTCCGCCATCCTCCCCCATCTCTCCGGCATGGTGGGGGCGCTGGCGAGGTTTCCTCTTACACCTCCAGCGGTAGATCCCTTTTCCCCTCTTTATTAAGAAACGTCTGTGGTGATACCTTGTGTTGGCGAGGGATGCTGATCACTGATAATTGTGGGTGAGAGCTGGGAGGAGTGTGGGGGCGTGTGAATTCACCAGTTCTCCCTGCACGTGGGGGAGGATGGCAGTCAGGCCTGGGGGGCTGAGGAGTGGAGGGGTGGAGTGGAGGAAGCCCCTGATGGGGTCGGAGGAGGCTGGGCCCTGGGGACTCAGAAATTCCTCACCCTCAGGTGGGGGCTGGTTGGGTGCCTGTCCCCAGGGCAGGGGGACCTGGAGAGCAGAGCAGAGAAGGGGGGGAGGGGTCCAGCACCCAGATTATATATACCCCCTGAGGCCCTGAGGAAGCTTCCAGGGCTTGTCTGGGACCAAGCCTGTGAGGATAGTGTGATGGGCTGGTGGTTCTCATATCGGGACAAAGCGGGGGGTGGCAGTGGGAGGAAGGTCACCCCATTCTAAGAGACCTTCTTGTTGTTTCTCTGTGCCCAGGCCCTCACGCCAGGCACCCCGGGTCCCCTTTGCAGAAGTGCCTCTTCCCATTCACCCCATCTCCTCCGCCCGAAGCTGGCTCCACTGACCGCTCCTTCACTTTTCTGTGAACCTCTTTGGGCCAGCGTCCCAGCAGGGTGGTCGTCCCAACCCCAGGCCTCTAGTTCCAGTGGCCACAACTGGTTGTCCTGGCTGCTGCCATCCACACCCACACTGGGGGATGGAGGTCCTTGGGACTGCCCTCGGGGAGGGTGTGGGGGGTGGTGGTAGACCCTGCAGTGGAAGCCAGGCTCCTCTCCTGTCAGCAGGAGTGTGAGCCGTTGTGGAAACGGAGCCGGGGGCTTGAGGCATGAGTAGGTGAGGAAGCGTAGCTGTTGAGGGGGACCAGGGGCCTGGGAGAGGAGAGGAAGGTACCCCATTGCTTGGGCTGGCCCAGCGCCCCTTGGCAGAGCCTCCAGTCACCAGGCCCTCTGAAGGATGCCCAGAGGCCTCTCATAGCCCCTCTGGGTGGGGAGGAGGCTGGGCCAGTGCAGGGGGAGCTGCAGTGGGGCAGGTGTCAGGAGGGAGGGTCCGGCACTGGGGCCACTGCCTCTGCCCAGGGCTGGGGTCCTCAGTGGCCATGTAGGCAGTTGTTGACAATGCCTGGCCTGCCCGACGCACAGTTGGTATTGCTTCCTGGTCCAGGTGGATGAGTCCAAGTTTATTTAAAGCTGCAGCCCCTGGCACCAGTCAGGCGACACTGAGCTCCCTGCCCGGGAAGGGCCGGGCCACAGGCCCACAGCTGCTCGCGTGACATGGCCACTGGCCTGTCCCCTTCCTGCCCTGTCCCTTCTCTACCTCGTCCCCACCACCCCCCGCCCAGCCCGCCGCTGTCTCTGTGCGGGATCGGCCCTTGGGGACCTGGGCTTTGGGTTCGAGGGCCAGGAAAAGCTGTTTTCTGGGGTTCTGCCCTTTCTTGCCTGGCCAAGGCATGGCTCCCAACAGCAGCATAGAGGTAGAGAGCCTTAACTTTGGCTTTAAGTTACAAACAGTTACAGATCAGGGCTGCGGAACCCTCAGCCCAACACTGAACTGGCCAGCAACATGGCTTAGAAATGTTTCATATTGGATAGATTTTTTTTTTTTTTAATGGGAAGAACTTCTAGGAGTAATAAAATAAACACTTGTATCTCTTCTACCTGGAATTGGAAACTGTTTCTTCTTTTGTCATTTTGGCTTTCAGTTCAGTTCAGTCTCTCAGTCATGTCCGACTCTTTGTGACCCCATGGACTGCAGCACACCAGGCCTCCCTGTCCTTTAGAGTTCTTTTTTAAAAAAATCATCAGAAATAAAGCCTTACCAAGAAATGTTAAGTAACCATTCTCTGCCAACAACTGTGATGTGTTCAGATTTATCCTTTTAGACTCTTGGTTCATTTGCACACAGATAGATTCGCAACTAACATACAGGATTCTTTGGGGGTGTTTTCTTTTTAACTTTATATAAAAATGTGGAATCCGGCGCTTTCCCTCAGCCTAGTCTTCTGGCGTCTGTGTGGGGACACTGACCTTTCGCTGCTGCTCTGTGTAGTGACCGTAGTACCTGTAGTACGTCGTGTTCGTCTCCTCGTGGCAATCTCCGTGTTGCCAGTGTTTCTTCCAGTCCCACTGTGGGTTTGCTGGTGCCCAGGGGCGAGGCTTTCCTCAGAGTTTGTCTCTGGTGGTGGGCATGCCAGTGGGGGTCTGGACATTCTCCGTGTCTCCCCTGGGCCCACTCCCCGACAGCCCCTTTCCTGGGCTCCGTGCTGACCTCCTTGTCTGGCTGTTTGTTGGGTAGGGATTTTGTGCATTTTGTGTTCAGGCTCCCGGAGCTTAGACTCTGGGGAGTCATCCCCTTTAAAATCTGAGTGATCCCCCTCTCCAGGAGAAAGCAGCTCCCACATGGCTTTGGATGTAATTCAAGGGTTCATGGACCCCTCCCCTTGAGAGAAGGTGAGCCCCATTGTAATAACCTCTAAGTGGCACAGTACTTTGAACGCCTGATTTTATTTGATTCGAGTTGCTCGGGAACCCCCCCTCATACTCCCTCTCCCCATTTTATAGACACAGAGCTGCAGCTCAGAGAGAGTGAACAACTTGCCCCCGTCAGCCAGGAAGGCCCCCACTCCCAGTCCAGGGCGCCCCTATCCTTCCCAGCTTCCCCCGAACCTCAGGCAGGCCCCGAGCTGACCTTGGTGTGTCCTTGACTCTATCCAGTGTGCCCCAGTTGGGGGAGAGCAGGTCTTATCCTGGGGTGTGACCCCTCAGCGGGAGAATCATCACCATCCACCTTCTGTGCTTTCTTGACGTCCTCTCCACTAGCCACCAGCCTGCTTGGTGGTTAATAGATAAACTCAGGAAATTCAGAGCAAATCGACGGTGAGCCTCCTGAGCCCCAAAGCCTGGTTGCCAGGGAAGCGAGGACTCAGGTGGAGGAGGAATCACTGTGTTTGCTTTCTCCTGCCCTCAAGCACATTGGGTACTTCCTGCCCCAGGACCTTTGCCAGTGCTGTTCCCCCCTCCTCTGATGGCCCCACAGCTCATCCCCCTGGCCGCTCCCCTGGAGAGGTTCTCACGCCGCTTCCTGCTCCTCCCCTACCTCGCCTCCCTGCTTCTGTCTTCCCGGGTCACCGGGCACCATCTGACCCAAAGGCGGGTGGGTGTCTGGCCCTGCCCACAGTGGACTTTCCTGCACGCGTGAGGAAGGGGTGAGTCAACCTGCCTGTGGCTTCTGCCTGCTGGGCCGGGCCCCAGGGTTGGAGTCCAGATGCCTAATGTAGGGTATTTAGAGAAGAAGTCGCACATGTTGAGGCTGCTGTGAGATGCACATGAAGGTGAGGCTAGTTTAGTTACTATTGAACGGTATTTTTATACCATAACCTACTTTGCTGAGAGCTAAGAATATATCTTGCGCTTGCTACCTGCACTCTTTCTCTCCTGGTAACAGTCGCTAGCAATTAAATGGTGCTTGTTACATTAAGGTGCTTGATCTGTGAAATAGGTACCGTGATCACTCCCAGTTTGGAGAAGAGGTGCCTGAGACTCAGAGACGCTCCACACAGGGCTGGGGTTTGAGTCCAGGCTGTTGACTAGAATCCACTTTCTGCTTCTCTCAGAAGCTCATGACTCGACTCCATTCTGTGTTTTTAAAAGGCGGTTATTCCACTGGCTGACTCACGGCCCGCTTGTGGTCCACTCTGACTCTGGGCTCCTCAGGGTCTCACTTGTCCTTAACAGGCTGCTCGCCAAGCCCTCTTTGTGCTTTACCAGCACAAAGCATTGCCCTATGGCTCCTTTTTATAAAAACATCCTATGGTTTTTATAAAAACCATTTCCTATGGTCGTCCCTCTGTGACAACCAATACTCTACCCCCATTTGGGGCCAGCAAGGCTTATTTGATTTTAATGATTAAATAGACAACAGGGATAATATCTTAAAAGAAAAATCAATACATAACTATGTGCAGTAAATGTGACTCCTTCACACTCAAGTTTATTCATTCCACAGAGGAACCTGCACTGCCTGTTTTAATGTTAGTATAAGGTATGTGTGGTGTATATATGTACACATTTGTATACACGCATATACGTTACACACACACGTATATGTATATGGCTTAAAAACACGATGGAATCACCATATATGTGATTCTGCAGTTTGTTTGCTTCTAACACTTTTTCATGATGATCCCTCAGGTCAGAGAGACTTTTCTTACAGCTAAGTGCCTGCCAGTTCTCTTAGAATCAAGAGATGGATGTATATGTGGTGGCCTTATTTTTAAAACCCCAAATGGGGACCCGTTCTCTGACTAGCAAGACAGAGGGAAGAGAGGATGCTGTGTTTGAAATAGGGGCTCCCAGGGTTATCAGGTGGGCATCATCGGCGGTGGATGAAGGAGCACTTCTTGGTGGAACCCTGGGTTGGGGCACAGGGGTCTTGATCAAAAAGAAGCCAAGAACGTATTCCTCTCTTTTTTTTTTTAATTTGTGGGATCTCCCAAGAGCCTAGGCAAGAGAGATGCAATGTTGGATTTTCTTTCTTCTACCTAAAGTGCAATTCTATCAGAGATGGTTCCCTTAGAAAGTCCATATTGAGTTGCCTGGAATTTACCAAGTACTTTAATAAGAAAGATCAAGTGGAGGTGACATGAACAGCGTCTGCTCCCTGGAAACATCTTGTCCCTCCCACTGCTCTCTGAGGCCACCTGGTCCAAGGCAAGAGATGAGGCCTTTCTGGAGATCTCACATATATTTTCAAAATTTTTAATTCCTTCTCTCTCCCCGCCTCAAAATGGAATCCGATTTAGTTATTTTTAAAGCATCTTTCACAGCTGCAAGTCACTTTGTTAGTGTAGAAATGTAAAAATGCATTATGTATCAACTTGGTTTTCCAAAAATTACCATATTGGCATGTTACAGAGAAATGTATATTTTATTCATATAAAGACTGAATCTATTTAAAATGAAAACATCCTTATTGGCAGCTAGTGGTGTTCCTAGGTTCTTAACTTTTGGGTGGCCTTTGTCTCCTAGGTTAGAGGGTCACTAGGTCATTCAGTGGCCAAAACTCCTGGTGGACTGTTGTTTTTTTTTTTTTTTGCATTGACATAATGATCCTAAAATAACTAAAGTTATGCTTCTTTGTTAAGCCAGATACAAGCTTTTGTTGAATTCAGGAACAGATTGGCAATAGCTGGGCATAGATTTGAGAACATTTTTTGGAGGATACATAAACCATGCTGTTCTACAGGCCTAATTTGAGAACCACCTCCTTTCCCTGCTTTATGAGCAGCCAGTGAGCCCTGCGGGGAGGAGATGCTGTGACCATTCCCATGAAACAGGAACACCCTCCATGGTGTTGGGCATACCCGGGTTGGTGCCCGTTTCTAGTGAAGAGCCAAGGGCGGTTCCTGCCTCCCTGTCACTCAGCCCACGCTGAATTCCAGGGCTTAGAACCATACCCATTGCATAGTAGTGCCCAACAGAGTGGCTTTATGTCACCCACTAAAAGACGGGGGCCCTTCAGGTGGTTGGGGGCAGGAGGTGCTGGTGGTCTCGGGGGTCTCAGATGCCTGGCCTGAGTGACCACCTGTCTTATGACCTGGTGAAGGGTGGCATGACTTGGGTGCTGGCCACAGAGCTGGATGCCAAGGGGTTGAAGCATTTTGCCCATTTCTTAGTGAAGTTCTTCATGTGGCTTTTGTTCTTGTATATTGAGGTGCAGCCTGATTTTCAAAGCCCTTGGTTCGATCTGGGACATCTGTTGGGGGCTTTCCGGGTGCAGAGTCCTGGTCTAGTTGGGAGCAGTACCTGCTGAAGAAGGCGATCAGGGTGGTGCATCCTAGCCCCCGGCTGCACCTGTAGACCCCACCCCAGGCCTGCTGAATTGGACCCGAGGAGGGTGGTTGCCCCTCAGTGATGATCAGTGGGCAGCGCAGATTCAGACCCTGCAAGGGGCCTCTATGCCCAAGACCAGGTGCCTGCGCCTGCTCCCTCCCTGGGCTCTGTAAGAGCCTTACTTGACCATGTGTTTGGAATTTGCCTTCCTTTTTTCAGGCACTCGATATTACCCCTTGACCCTATCCAAGTCTTCTGGAGCAGAGCTTTCTAGAAGAAACAAAACTTGAGCCGCAAATGTCAGGCATATGTGTAATTCAAAATTTTCTGGTATGTGAAAAAAACCTAAAAAGGAACAGGTGAAAAGAACTTTAGTAGTGTATGTATTTAACTCAGTTTATCCAAAATATTGTTTCAACATATAACCAATACAAAAATTATTGTTAAGCTATCTCAAATTAAAAAATATATTGTTTTTGAAATCTGTTGTATCTTTTTACACTTACAGCACATCTCAGTGTGGACTGCCACATTTCAGGCTGTTAGGGCTACACATCGGCTGTGGTTACTCTATTGGACCGCGCACATTTAGAGCTTTAAGATCATTCCTGTTATTATTATTGTTACTATTTGCACCTTTTCTGGTTTCTTTTGCTTTACTTCAGATTCCTTCACATATCCAGCAAATCTCCCTGCACACTTATCATTTGCCAGGCATTTTCTGCGTGCTTAGGAAACAGTGAACAAAGCTGAGGGTGCCTGCCATCATCGAGCTTATACTGGTGGCAGAAACAGGTGGTAAACCCTAAACAAATTATATGATGGGGTAGAAGGTGATTTATACTTCTGCTTTTTGGATTAAGGAAACTAAAGAATACCAGTTAGCAGGAAGGTTGTAGTTATAAAAACAGTGGTTAGGCCAAGAAAAGGAGAGAAACCTCAAATTGCCAAAATCGGGAAAGAGCGGGCATTACAACTAATTTTATAGAAATAAAAGGCTGATAAGGGAGTTCTATGAAAGACTGTGTACCAAGTGAAAGGTAACCTAGATGAAATGGACAAATTCTTAGAAAGACAGAAACAACTGAAACTGACTCAGTAAGAAATGGAAACTCTAAATAGACTTGTAGCACTTAAAGAGAATAATTAATAAGTTAATAAATTTTTAATGTCCCCCCAAAAAAGTCCCTTCAGTTCAGATAACTTCACTGGTAAATTCTATCAAACGTTTAAAGAATTAATACCAGTCCCTCACAAACTTCTCCAAAAAATAGAAGAGGAAGGAATTCTTCCTAACTTACTCTGTGAAGCCAGTAACTACCCTGATACTAAGGCCAGAGAAAGACATCTTAAGAAGACTACAGACCAATATTCCTTTTAGGTACAGATGCAACATCCTCAGCAAAACACTAGGGAAACAAATCTAGCAGCATGAAAAAGGGTTCATTATGAGCAAGCAAGATTTATTCCAGGAATAAAAAGTTGGTTCAAAATACAAAATTCAGTCAATGTGATATGCCATATTAACAGATTAAACAAAGAAAGTGTATGATCATTTCAATAGATGCAGACATAAAACATTTAACAAAATCTAATACCTTTTCCTGCTAGAAACACTCAACAAACTAGGGTTAGAAATGAATTTCTTCAACTTGATAAAAGGCCTCTATGAAAATGCCACAGCTAACATATTTAGTGGCAAAAAACTGAATGCTTTCTCCCTAAGACCAGAAACAATCAAGAGTGTTCTATTCAACATTGTACCGGACGTTCTGGCCAGGACATTTAGGCAAGAAAAAGAAATAAAAGGTACCCAGATAGGAGAGGAGTAGGTAAAACTACCTCTTTTTACAGATATCATGATCTTGTATAGAGAAAATCCCAAGAAATCCCTGAAAAGCTATTAGAACTAAAAAATGAATTTAGCAAAATCACAAGATACAAGCTCAAGATAAAAAAATGCGTATGTTTCATTACACTTGCAATGTTCAATCCCAAAATAAAATTAGAGGGAAAATTCATATTTTAAAAGAATAAAATACATAATAAGAAAATTTTAAAAAGGTAATACAAGAGTTGAACATTGAAAACTACAAACTACTGTTGAAGAATATTAAAGATCTAGATAAATGGAAAGATGTTTTATGTTCATGGATCTGAAGACTTAATACTGTTAAATGGCAGTATATGCCAAGTTGATTTATAAATTCAATGTAGTACCTATTACAATTCCAGCTACCTTTAAAAAAAGAATAAAAAATTAAAAATAAAATTTGTAGGTAAATGTAAAGGGTCCAAAAGAGCCAGAACAATTTTGAAAAAGAACAAAGTTGGAGGATTCCTACTTCCTGATTTAAAAACTAACTATACTGTTACATCAGTCAAGTCAGAGCGGATATTGTCTAGCATAAATGTGGGTATAGTGTGACTAAAGGATAAACACATAGATCAGTGGAATAGGATTGAGAGTCTAGAATAAACTCATATTTCTATGGTCTGTTGATTTTTTTTGACAAGGGTGGCAAGACAATTCAATGGAAAAAGAATAATGGTTCCTTTAACCAGTGGACAAATGGGCATCCATGTGCAAAAGGATGAAGTTGGAACCCTATCTAATGCCTGATACAAAAGTAGATAGGACTTCCCTGGTGGTCCAGTGGTAAAGAATTCATCTGCCAATGCAGGGGACATTAGTTTGATCACTAGTCTGGGATGATTCCGCATGCCATGGGGCAACTAAAGCCGTGTGCCACAACTACTGAGCTTGTGCTCTGGAGCCCACAAGCTGCAACTACTACGAGCCCATCACCACAACTACTGAAGCCCCGGTAACCTAGAGCCGGTGCTCTGCAACAAGAGAAGCCACCGCAGTGAGGAGCCCATGCTCTGTAACTAGAGAGTAGCCCCCACTCTCTGCAATTAGAGAAAAAGCCCTTGCAGCAACAAAGACCAAACACAGCCCCAAATAAATAAATATTAATAAACAAACTTTTAAAAAGAAATAAATAAAAACAAAAAAGATATATTAGTGGTCAGGAAGCAACAGTTAGAACTGGACATGGAACAACAGACTGGTTCCACATAGGAAAAGGAGGACATCAAGGCTGTATATTGTCACCCTGCTTATTTAACTTACATGCAGAGTACATCATGAGAAATGCTGGGCTGGAGGAATCACAAGCTGGAATCAAGACTGCCGGGAGAAATATTAATAACCTCAGATATGCAGATGACACCACCCTTATGGCAGAAAGTGAAGAGAAACTAAAAAGCCTCTTTATGAAAGTGAAAGAGGAGAGTGAAAAAGTTGACTTAAAGCTCAACATTCAGAAAACTAAGATCATGGCATCTGGTCCCATCACTTCATGGGAAATAGATGGGGAAACAGTGGAAACAGTATCAGACTTTATTTTTTTGGGCTCCAAAATAACTGCAGATGGTGATTGCAGCTATGAAATTAAAAGACGCTTACTCCTTGGAAGGAAAGTTATGACCAACCTGGATAGCATATTTAAAAGCAGAGGCATTACTTTGCCAACAAAGGTCCGTCTAGTCAAGGCTGTGGTTTTTCCAGTGGTCATGTATGGATGTGAGAGTTGGACGGTGAAGAAAGCTGAGCGCCGAAGAATTGATACTTTTGAACTGTGGTGTTGGAAAAGACTCTTGAGAGTCCCTTGGACTGCAAGGAGATCCAACCAGTCCATCCTAAAGGAGATCAGTCCTGGGTGTTCATTGGAAGGACTGATGTTGAAGCTGAAACTCCCATACTTTGACCACCTGATGTGAAAAATTGACTCATTGGAAAAGACCCTAATACTGGGAAGGATAGGAGGCAGGAGGAGAAGGGGATGACAGATGATGAGATGGCTGGATGGCATCACCGACTCGATGGACATGGGTTTGGGTAGACTCTGGGAGTTGGTGATGGACAGGGAGGCCTGGTGTGCTGCAATTCATGGTGTCACAAAGAGTTGGACATGACTGAGTGAGTGAACTGAACTGACTGAAGCACACAAAAAGATACTCAACATAGTTATCTCAAAATGGCCTAATTGTAGGAGCTAAAACCAAAAAATTCTTGGAAGAAAACTTAGGAGTCAATCTTTGTGCCCTTCAATTTGGCAATGTTTTTTTTAGGTACAACACCATAAAGCACAAACAACAAAAGAAAAATAAATTGGACTTAATTAACATTAAAAAAATTTTGTGCTTTAAAGGACACCACCAAGAAAGTACAAAGACAACCCATGGAAGGGAGAAAATATTTGCAAGTCATATATCTGATAAGGAACTTGTATTTAAAGTATTTTAAAAGCTTACTGCCTAACAATAAAAAGACAAATGACCTAATTAAAAAATGGGCAAAGGACCAGAAAAGATATTTCTCCAGAAAAGATATACCAGTAGACCATAAACACACAAAAGTATGCTCAACATCATTAGTCATTTGGGAAATGCAAATGAAAAGCACATTGAGATCCCACCTCATTTCCACTAGAATGAGTAGAATCAAAAAGACAATGTCAAGTGTTGGTGAGGATATGGAGTTGGAACCCTCATGTGTTACTGGTGGGGATGTAAAATGGTGCAGCTGCTATGGAAAACAGTCTGACAGTTTCTCAAAATGTTCCCTTCCTAGGTATGTACTCAAGAGATATGAAAACATGTTCCCAAAGATATACAGATGGGCAGTAGACACATGAAAAGATGCTCAACATTGTTAACTATTAGAGAAATGCAAACCAAAGCTGAAGAGACTTTCCTGGTGGTGCAGTGGTTAAGAATCTGCCAGCCAGTGCTCAGGGGACACAGTTTGATTCCTGGTCCAGGAAGATCCCACATGCCGTGGGACAACTAAGCCTGTGTTCCACAACTGCTGAGCCCAAGCGCTGCAACTACTGAAGTCATGCACCCTGGAACCCATGTTCCACAGTAAGAGAGAAACGACTGAAACAAGAAGTCCATGCACAGAATAGACGTGCAACACCTGCTCACTGCAACCAGAGAAAGCATTTGAACACCACGGAAGACCCAGCAGAGTCAAAAATAAATACATACAACTTGTTAAAAAAATCAAAACTTCAATGAGGCATTGCCTTACACTAGTCAGAATGGCCATCATCAGAAAATAAATGTCTATAAATAGTAAATACTAGAGTGAGTGTGGAGAAAAGGGAACCACACTGTTGGTGGAAATGTACTGGTGCAGCAATTATGGAGAACAGTATGGGGTTCCTTAAAAAACTGAAAATAGAGTTACCATAGAATCCAGCAGTCTCATTCCTGGGCATATATCTGGAAAAGATGAAAATTCTAATTAGAAAAGATCATGCACCACAATGTTCATAGCAGCATTGTTTACTATAGGCAAAACTTGGAAGCAACCTGAGTGTCCACTGATATAAATGGATAAAGAAGATACTGTACTTATATACAGTGGCATGTTACTCAGTCATGAAAAAGAATGAAATAATGCTATTTGCAGCAACATAGATGGACCTAGAGATTCTCATACTGAGCGAAGTCAGACAGAGAAAGACAAATATCATGCAATACGACTTATGTGGTGTATGTGGAATCTTAAAAAATGATAAATGAACTTATTTACAAAACAGAGGCACAGACATAGAAAACAAACTTAAGTTACCTAAGGGGAAAGGAGCGGGGGAGGGATAAATTAGGAGTGTGGGATTAACAGATACACACTACTATGTATAAAATAGATAAACAACAAGGACCTACTGTATAGCACAGGCAAATATTAATATATTTTACATGTGGGGAAAAAAGCTCACATCCACACAAAAACTTGTTCATAACAGCATTATCTACAATAGCCAAAGAGTAGAAACAAACCACATGTCCATTAACTGATGAGTGGATGAAGAAAATGTCATTCCCGCACAATGGGGAATTATTTGTGGAGTGCATTATGAGTCCACTTGTGTCTGAGGGCAGGGTCCACAGTGCTATGGCCAAGACACAGTGAACCATCCCCCGGCTCCCTCCACCCCAGCCTGGGCTCCATCTCACCCCGGGACACCTGTCAGCATGCCCAGAAGCAGCTGAGAGCTGCCTGGGAGCTGGAGGCTGGAGGCTGGCATGAGCTAGACAGTGGGGAGTGAGAGGCTGCGAGGGGAGGCCCACAGACCTCCCCTCTTACTCTGCCACATCTTGGTGTTTCATTTCCCACGGCCTGGACTGGCTTTGGGTCCAGAGTGGTCTCAGAGTGGACACAAGGCCATGGTGAGCAACAAGCGGCCACACCCCCACCCTGCCCCCCGACCTAGACCGTGCGCTTGGACACAGCTCCTGAAGGTCCCATCCTCTCAGCTCTCACCTGGCCCTGACTAGGGGAGGAGGGTGATGCCGGATGGGTGCTGGAGGGTGAGGCTCCTCTGGGAGCAGGAGGGGTGGGTCCCAGTGGGTGGGGTGATGGGTGAGGGTGGAGGAGGAGGACAGGCTGTCAGTGCGATTGGCAGTGATGGGAAGGGCTGGAGTAGGGGTGGAGCCCAAACCCCAAACCCCCGGCTCTGTGATTCCGGGATATCTGGTTGCCTTCTTTCTGGGCCTGCCCTGTGCTCCTCCTTCCTGCCTTGGTCCTCCCCACCGCCTCTCTTTACCTCCTTCTCTTCTCCTTGGCCCCTTTTCCAGGCTCCCATGTCTCCCACTCCTTCTGTCTCCTGGGGCACCTCCAGGGCGGGCTGTGAGCCCTGCTGGCCTCATCCCCAACTCCCTGGACGAGGAAGACCCCCGAAGTCCAGGAGCCGGGAGTCTCTAAGAGCAGGACCCGGCTGGGAACCCAGAGGCCAGGTGCCGCATGGGGTGAGGGTCCTCCCACCCTTGGTGGAAACCAGTGCGGGGACAGACCCCACTGGAACACCTCAAAATCAGGGTTCCACTTCGAGGGACCAGTAGGTGCCTTGGCTTCAGCGCTTTGGCCCTGGTGTTGATCTGTGTGCTGGGGCTCTACTTGTTTCTGTCCTGAGTGGTCCCCTTGGGACAGTACCATGCATGATTCCTGGACTGGGACCTGGGTGCTGAGGCCAGGGCCCCAGCATCCTTGTCATTCCAGTGTGGGGTGGGCTGTAGGGTCCCCTCATCCATGCCCCTTCCTTCCCTGAGGGTCTCTGGCCCCTCAAGTCTGGGTGGAGCTGTGGAGCAACAGAGAGACTTCCAGCTTGCAGACCATAGTGACTCAAAGGCAGTGCTTTTCATGATTCCTCTGCGGCCTGAGAGTGGGCACATTTGTACAATTGCATTTTTATTTTCTGACCCATGAACAAATGCTCATCTTGACTGATTGCCTGAGGGACATACTGCCTAGGACGGCCTGTCTTGTGGGAGTTAAGCTCTCTTTTCTGCCTCAAGTTTAGACTTTTCTTTCCTTCCTCCTTCATCTGCATACAGGCTCTTCCTGGTATGGCGACCAACGGTATCCCCTTCATTTTGCTGGCTGGACCTTGTAGAGCAGGGACTGGGGGCTGGGTTGGTCCATCCGTTTCCCTTCTCCTCTCCTCTCCTTACTTAAAGGATGCTTCGGGGTCTCTCCATAAAGAAGGCTGAGCACCGAAGAATTGATGCTTTCAAAGTATGGTGCTGGAGAAGGCTCTTGAGAATACCTTGGACTGCAAGATCAAACCAGTCAATCCTCAAGGAAATCAACCCTGAATATTCATTGGAAGGACTGATGCTGAACCTGAAGCTCCAATACTTTGGCCACCTGATGTGAAGAGCCTACTCATGGGAAAAGACCCTGATGCTGGGAAAGACTTGAGGGCAGGAGAAGAAGGGGACGACAGAGGATGAGATGGTTGGATCGCATCACCGACTCAACGGGCATGAGTTTGAATAACGGGTATAGTTATTGAATAACGTTTGAATAACGGGTATAGTGAAGAACAGGGAAGCCTGGTGTGCTGCAGTTCATGGGGTCACAAAGAGCTGGATGCAACTTAGCGGTTACACAACAAAGGGGTCTCTCCTGAGGCCGTCCTGGGGTTGCCTTCTCTGGTCTCCCCATTCTCAGGCTCCTCTGCCGGTTTGAGCTGTCACCTGAGTTCCAGTTCCCTCTGCTTTCCCATCTCCTGCATCTCCCAGTCCTGATGGTCAGTACAGACACTGGGTGGGGTCTGGGTCTTGCTCTCACTGGGGACTTCTGCGCATCACCTCTTGGAGTGCACAGGGTCTTCACCTTGCTTCCCCACTGGGGTGCTGTCTGTGTGGAACCCCTGCACAGTCTCCAGGCTCCGCTGTGCCTAAGTCAGCCTGGGGCTCCCAGGTGAGTGGACACCGAGGCCTGGGCTCCGTGTGGCAGGGGCGTCCAAGTGGGTCCTTACCAGCAGGAGGGGACAGTCACGAGTGTGTTCTCTTAGGAACAGTGGGTGGGTGTCACATCCCTGGGCAGAAGAAGGGTCACCTCTTAGAGCCTCAGTCTCCTCATCTGTGACGGGGGTGTGTGATCATGAGGTCAGTCACACAGTGCAGAGCTTGCCACGTGGCAGGGAGGGCAGAGCCCACGCCAGGCCTGGAGGCCTCCGGCGCTTCAGCTTTCTCTGCACTGTCTCTGGGGCCAGGGCCTGGGAGGAGGGGCCGGGGTGACCATTAGGAGGACACAGCCCAGAACTGAAGAGGAGGCTGTCCAGGACACAATGCGGTTGGCACTGTGGACCAGCCACTTTTCTGTGCCCAAACCAAGGAGGGTGGTTCCAGGCCAGGTGGGACGAGGAGGACGTCCATGGGCAAGGCAGGCATTTCCTGCCTGTTGGGTCATCTCTGCCCTGGCCTGGCCCACAGATCAGGGACTCTGCCTATGCCTGGCAGCACTGAGCCTATCACAGCTGTTCTTTTCAGTTCATGGTTTTCTGTCTGGGGTTGTTATGCTTTTTTTCTCTAAATGTTTCTTGTTTGTCAACAGAGGTTGAGGTATGCCACATGGTTCTAAAGGCACTCCTTTTGAAAATCTGATTTTAAAGTTAACAGGACAAGTACAAGTCTCTTTTACTTATTAGTGCTTTCTTAAGACATATGGCTACACATCCTACCAGTCTTCCTCTTTTTTTTTTATTGTGGTAAAATATATATAACATAAAATTTACTATCTTAACCATTTTTAAATGTGTAGTTCAGTGGTGTTAAGTACATTCATGTTGTGATGTTACCAGTACCACCATCCATCTCCTGAACATTTTTATCTGATTTAGAACTGAGACTCTGTCCCCATTAAACATCACCAACTTCCCTTTCCCCCGACCCCTGGCACCCACCGTTCTACCTTCTGTCTCTGAATTTGACTGCTCTGAATGCCTCATGTAAGTGGAAGCACACAGCATTTGTCCCTTTGTATCTGACTTACTTCACTCCACATACTGTCCTCAAGTTTAACCCATGTTGTAGCATGTGTCAGAATTTCCTTCTTTTTTGAGGCTGAATGATATTTGTTGTATGGATGGACCACATTTTGCTTATCCATTCACCTGTCAATGGACACTTCGGGCCTTGCGGCTGTTTTAAAGGACGTAAGATATGGTTTCCTCCCACTGGCCACGACTTTTCAATACTGAACTGTGTGGCTTGGGCCACCGTGTAATCTCTCCAGGTTCAGTTTCCCCCCCTACAAGCCAGGAAAGTGAAAAGTGAAAGTGTTATTCGCTCAGTCGTGTCTGACTCTTTGTGACCCTATAGACTCTAGCCCACCAGGCTCCTCTGTCCCTGGAATTCTCCAGGCAAGAATACTGGAGTGGGTCACCATCCTCTGGGGATCTTCCTGACCCAAGGTTTGAACCCAGGTCTCCTGCATTGCAGGCAGATTCTTTACCATCTGAGCCACCAGGGAATCCTGATAAACCAGGAGGTTTGGGTCAAATGACCTTCTGGGGTCCCTTGTGGCTCCATGAATTGACTGTGGAAATCCCGTTTCCTTCCTCTGAGACTTGCCGCAAAGCTCACCTGTCAGATGCTCGGGTGTCTGTGGGCCAATCACATAGGTATTTGCATTCCTGGAGAATACAACTTAAGGAGGATGCAGTCTGATTGACCTGAAACATAAAAGAAAAACAAGTCCCTAGAGCTTTAATGGATATGCCCACCCCCTCCAGGAAAAAGGAATCAAATGGCCACAAAGCTCATCTTCCTAAGTTCCAGATCCTGTTGGGTCTGGGCCACCATGGGTGGTGAGTTGCCGTCCGTGTTCAGAGCATCTGCCCAGGCAGGCAGTGCTGCTCCCATGCCCGCCCAGATGCCCCGCCTCCCGCCAGGGCCACTGAACCTTCCAGTCACTGTCCCTCCTCCCTTGTCTGCTCCTGCTTGTCCTCCGTGAGCTGCGCAGCCTCAGCAGTAATTTCAGGCCCCCAGGGGGTTGACTCAGTTCTGTCCCCGTCGGTGACTGCCTGGCACTGTGACGAGTGGGGCGGACGTGGCTTTGAAGAGCTGCTTTTGAAGGTTGCTCTGTGGGCCGCTGGCTCACAGACCCAGGCTGCGAACACGGTCCCAGCTGCTGCGGCTGTGTGTGCATTCAGTGGTCCCATGGCTCCTGAATCGGACCTTGGTCCATCGACGGTCACACAGGGAGGGCAGCCACGTGGGCTGCTTTCTGGGCTGCACTGGCCCTTACAGTGGTGCTGGGCGCATCCAGCTGTGGGAATGCCGGCCAGGTTCCATGGCCCTCTAGGGTGGCCCCTGAGCATGAAGGTAGCAGATGGAGGCAGAGCTGGAGAGGACCCTGGGCTCAGGTTCTGATAAGGGCATCTTAAGAGCACAGTGGCCCTGAAGTGATGTCAGTGTCCCCAGATCAGGACAGGCAGCCTGAGGTGGGCAGGTGGGCTGACCGGGACCCCAGCAGAGCAGGTGTGAGCTGCTTCTCATTGGAAACTCCCGTACCAGCTTCCTTGGTGCCTCTGCTGGACCTTCCTGGGCCCGCCTGGCCTGGCCATCAGTGGAGGGCTGCTGACCATGGAGATTCCTGGGGGCACACACAGCCTCGACCTCTAGCCTTGGGGGTTCTGACACTCCCAAATTCAGATTTCTTTTTGGACCAGAAACCTGAGGGGGTGAGCTTTTCCCCTCGGGGTTCACATGTACACCCCCCACCCCAGAACCCCTTTGCCGAGGCAGCAGGTCTCTGCATCTGTGGGGTGAGGCGGGCGGGCAGCTTCCCAGAGCCTCCTAGCTGAGCACCTCCATGGCCATACAGTTCTGTCATCTTCACAATCAAGGGGACTTTTACTTCCTTCCCATAATATGTTCAATGCTTCTGACCAAGTATTTGGTGGTGAAACAACTTGGCCCTCTCTGTCCAAGTATCTGTGAGTCCCATGATGTGACACCCTGCCTCTGTCCAGAGCACCCCAGATGGCTGGACCAAGGGCAGGTGTGGGTGTCCAGGTAGGGCCAGGACCCTCTCTCTGAGCTGGTTCTTCTGATGGAAAACAGGTGAAAAGTCCATAACGGTTCTGGGAACCTCTATGGTCACTGGTGTCTGATAATGCAGGGTGAGTTGACTTCTGCTTCCTGGGTGCTCGAGGGGGACATCCAGGTACCCCAGGTAGGCATGGGGCTGGGAGTAAGGAGAGGAGGGCTGAGACCCAGGATGAGGGCCTTGAATGGGGTGCCTCATTCACACAAGGTGGTGGAGGCCCCAGGCCTCCCCAGGCTGCCCTGCCCCCCAGCTTGTCGCCAGCTTCCCTTGACGAGCTGGAATCCTGTGCCATCAGGATTCTAGGGGCCAACAAGTTCAGACCCAACCCTGCCCTTGAAGCATCCCAATTTATTTCAGGGGCCAACAAAAATGTGCCTTGCTACCTCACTCCCAAGCGTGCAATAAGCCTCCTGCTCCTTGCAGGTGGGCCACGGGGGCTGCATGCGGTGAGGAAGGGTTGCCTTCACATATAAAGAGGTCCTACAGGTCAATAAAAAAAGAGCTAAAATTCCAACTGAAATATGAAGGACCTAAGCAGGCAGCTCACAGAAGATGAAATGGAAGTTCTTTCAGGTGGCCGAAAACATGAAGAATAGAAATGAAACCAAAGCCACTGCTGTCTTGTCCCTGAGTTCACCTCGTGCTTCAGGTATGAAACGGTTTTTCCAGGTGACCCGTGGGCTGATGAGGCCACCTCGGTCAGTCTCCAGGCTCAGCTACCCTGAAGCTGATGAACAGAGGGCCTGGGCGTGGGTAGGCTGGGCTGAGGCCTCTCAGTGTAGGCAGGAGAGGAATTCTAGAGATGCGGGTGCCTCCTTCTCCAATACTGAGCTGTGCAGTTGCAGAAGGCCTTGCTTACCCCCTCCTCCTGCTCCTTTTCCTGTTGTCCTATCAGCATGTGCCCCACCCCCACCATGGGTCAAGTGGGGCCCTAACTCTCCCATTACCTGCTCCCCCCAACCCCCTCTGCAGAGGTCACTGCAGGGCACAAGGCCAGGTCCAAACTGCAGGCTCTGCCCTGGCCTGGTGGGAGGAGGGGGCCCCAGGCATCAAGGGGTCCAAGGTGGTCCAGGGCCTCCCTTCGCCCTGTCCCACCTCTGTCCTTGTTTTGGTCTTTGCTTAATGCAAACCCTCAACTTGAGTCACCTGGGGAACTTGCTGCTAAAGATTGTACCTGAGAGAAAGAGGGAGAAGGAGAGAGTCAGACCCAGCACAGAGGAGGGGAGGTGGGGTGGGCGAGAGCACGGAGCATGTAGGCGTGAGCCTGATCCCACCAGGAGCCCAGGAATGGCATGTGTCCACTGAGGCTCCACATGACAGGCTGGATTTGAGAGGAGCCCTTGGCAGAGATCAGCTCTTACCTTGGGGCCCTCTCTTGTCCTGGGACAGCCTGGACTATCTGCCCTCAGGAGGCCTCTGGCCTGGCCAGGATCTCATCCACCCCACCCCTTTCCCCACATTCCACGCCATCCATAGAGGGGGAGGGAGTGGTGGCTTTCCCTGTTATAGTCCCCTTTCTAGTCATACCTGGTCAGTGTTAACAGCTGGACGGGGGTATCCTGATCCATGGTGCTTCCCCATTCCTGTGGTGTAAACACACCCATCATGGCCCAGGTCAAGCTTGACATCAACCAGAACATTTGGTTTTGTGTAGCCAGTAAGAGCTGGCCTGTGAGCCAGACCCCTGGGTGGGGTGGGGCCGGGGAGGGCAGCCCCTGAGCCTTGGCTCTGGCCGCAAGCCCCCAGCCCCTCTTTTCCCAGAGGCAGCTTCTCCTGCTCCTTCTCTGCCCTCAATGGAGTAGTCCATCCATCCCCACCCAACCCCCTTTCTTTTTGAGCCAACAAGGGTCACCTGATAGGTGAATGTGTAGGAAGGGTGTGTGGTGGCGGTGGCGGTTTAGTCGCTAAGTCGCGTCCGACTCTTGCGACCCCATGGACTGTAGCCTGCCAGGCTCCTCTGTCCATAGGATTCTCCAGGCAAGCATACAGGAGTGGGTTGCCATTTCCTTCTCCAGGGGGTCTTCCCGACCCAGGAATCAAACCCTGGTCTCCTGCCTTTCAGGCAGGTTCTTTACCGACTGAGCTATGAGGGAAGATCAAAGGGAGGTGTGCGTTTAGGTTCCGCCTCTGCCACCCACAGTGCCGCGGGCTTAGCAAGGCATTGGTGCCCCCACCCTTTCCATCTTCCACGGGGGTCCTGAGTGCCCAGGAGACAGGCACTTCGGAAACTGTAGAGAGCAGTCCTGGGAGCTGTCGGGTCTGGAGAGTCTATGACACCCCCAAGCACGCTTCTCACATTGTGCGGGTCCTTGGTCATGCTGGAGTGTCGAGGTTTCGATGTGACTGATATACTGGTATTTTCCTTAGGCTTTTCTACATGTGGTTAAAAAAATCCCCCAACCCCAATGTCTGTCATAAAAATACTTAATTTTCCTCTTTATACTTTAAAAAAAGACTGAATGGACCCTTTTTTAGAGCAGTTTTATGTTTACAGAAATATTGTATGGAAAGTAGAGAGTTTCCATATTTACCTCACAGCCGGGCCCCAGTTCCCTTTCCTATAACCATCTCCCTTCGGACGTGGTACACTTGTTACAGCTGGTGACCAGTATGGTTCAGCATGCTTTTCATAAAGCATGCAGTTAATATTAACTGAAGTCCACAGTTGCCATAGGCTTCACTCTGCGGCACAGGTCTGCAGGGTTGACAAAGATACAGTCATGTGCCTGTCATTATAGTATTTCAGGTCCTCTGTGCTCCTTTGTTCATTCCCACTCCCGACCCTCCAGAGTCCCAGACAACCACTTCTTACTGTCTCTATAATGTTGTCTTTTCCAGAATGTCACGTAGTTGGAATCATACAGTATGTCGTCTTTTCAGATTGGCTTCTTTCACTTAGTGATATGCTTTTAAGATTCCGTCATGTCTTTTTCTGGCTTGATAGCTTGTTTCTTTTTAGAGATAAATAATACTTCATTGTTGGGACATCCCAACAATGTCCATTTACCCATTCATTCTACGAAAGACGTCTTGGTTGCTTTTAAGTTTTGGCAGTTATAGCTACTATAACCATTTGCATGCAAGCTTTTGTATGGACTTAAGTTTTCAACTCCTTTGGACGTATACCAAGGAGCATGATTGTTGGATCATATGGTAAGAGTAGGTTTAGTTTTTTGGAAACTGCCAGACTGTCTTCCAAAGTGGCTGCGCCACTTTACATTCCCACCAGCAGGTAATGAGAGCTCCTGTTGGTCTACATCCTCACCAGCATTTGGTGTTGGCAGTTTTTTTGGATTTTGTACATTCTGGTAGATTGTGGTGGTATCTAATTGTTGTTTTCATTTGCATTTGATGACATATGATAGGGAGGATCTTGTCATATGATTTTTTGCCATCTGTATACCTTCTTTCGTGAGGAGTCTATTAAGGTCTTTGGTCTATTTTTAATCAGGTTGTTTGTTTGTTTTATTATTATTGAATTTTAAGAGTTCTTGATATATTTTATATACAAGTCTAATCAAATATGTGTTTTGCAAGTTTGCTTAACTCATCTTTCAAAGAGCAGAAGTTTTTTGTTCTAATGAAGCTTAGCATATGAATTCTTTCTTTCATGGATCATGTTTTTGGTGTTGTATCTGAAAAAGTCATTGCCAAACCCAAGGTCACCTAAATTTTCTCCTATGAGATCTTCTATAACTTCTGTAGCTTTGCATTTTACATTTAGGTCTGTGATCCGTTTTGAGTTACTTTTTGTGAAAGGTGTGAGGTCTGTGTCTAGATTAATTTTTTTGCTTCTGGATGTTCACTAGCTCCAGTACTCTTTCAGATTGTTCAGGTTGCTATAGCCTGGCTATAGCATCCATAAACTGGGTGGCTTATAAACAGCACACATTTATTTCTTACGGTTCTAGGAACTGGAAATCCAAGATCACGGCTCTTGGAGATTCAGAGTCTGGTAGAACTTGCTCCCTAGATGGTCATCTTTATCCTAGTGTCAGAAGGGGTAGAAAGATTTATCTGGAGTCTTTTTTATAAAGCATTAGTCTTGTTAATGAGGGCTCTGCTGTCATGACCTAATCACCTCCTAGAGGCCTCACTTCCTAATACCATCCCACTGGGGTTAGGATTTCAACATATGAATTTGGTGGTGGGGGATGGGGAGGGGATGGACACAAACAAATATTCAGTCCATAGCAAACTTCATTTTTTGAAAAGATAGTCTTTTCTTCTTTGAATTGCCTTTATTTCTTTGTCAAAAATTTGTTTACTGTGTTTGTGTGGGCCTATTTCTAGGCTGTCTATTCTGTTCCATTGATCTACTGTCTAGTCTTTTACCAAATCACACTGTCTTGATTCCCATAACTTTATAGTCTTGAAGTCAGATAGTGTCAATCCTCTACACTTGTTCTTCTCTCATCAATATTATGTTGGCTATTCTGGGTCTTTTCCCTTTCTGTCTGCTACACTTGATCTGAACCAAAAGGTTGAGAAGTGATTTTTGCCTCTCTGTATAAACTCTACAATTTATTTGTCAATAGCCATAAAATAACTTCCTGCAATTCTGATTAGGATTACATTGAATCTATAGATCAACTTGGAAAGAACAGACATTCTGACATCTATCTTCCTTTTAATGAACATGGGATATCTCTTCTTTCATTTACTTCTTTTATTTCATTCATCAATATAGTACATATTTTGTAGAGTTATACCTAAGTATTTTATTTTTTGGTGCTAATGTGAATGGTATTGTATTTTTAATTTCAAATTCACCTACTTTCTCACCAAAACTATGATGTTAGTTGAAGGTTTTTGGTAAATGCTTGTGGTAGACTGAACTGTGTGTCCCCCCAAATTCATAGGTTGAAGCCTTACCCTCTATATGGCTATATTTGGAGATAGGTTCTTTACGAGGTAATTAAGGTTAAAAGAGGTCATAATGATGGGGCTATAATCTGACAGGATTGGTGTATTATAATGAAATAATCTCAGATATGCAGATGATACCACCCTAATAGCAGAAGGCAAAGAGGAACTAAAGAGCCTCCTGATGAGGGTGAAAGAAGAGAGTGAAAAAGCTGGCTTAAAACCCAGCATTCAAAAAACTAAGATTATGGCATCCAATCCCATTACTTTATGGCAAATAGAAGGGGGAAAAGTAGAAGCAGTGACAGATTTTATTTTTTTGGACTCCAAAATTGCTGCAGGCAATGACTGCAGTCATAAAAATAAAAGATGCTTGCTCCTTGGAAGAAAAGCGATGACAAACCTAGATAGCATATTGAAAAGCAAGATGTAACTTTGCTGACAAAAGTATGTATAGTCAAAGCTATAGTTTTTTTAGTAGTCATGTACAGACGTGAGAGTGGGACCATGAAGAAGGCTGAGCACCAAAGAGTTGATGCTTTCAAATGGTGGTGCTGGAGAAGACTCTTGAGAGTCCCTTAGACTGCAAGGAGATCCAACCAGTCCATCCTAAAGGAAATAAACCCTGAGTATTTGTTGTAAGGACTGATGCTGAAACTCCAATACTTTGACCACCTGATGCAAAGAGCCAATTCATGGGAAAAGACCCTGAGACTGGGAAGGATTGAAGGCAAAAGGAGAAGAGGGTGGCAGAGGATGAGATGGTTAGAGAGCATTGCTGACTCAATGGACATGAATTTGAGCAAACTCTGGGAGATAGTGAAGGACAGGGAAGCCTGGCATTCTGTAGTCCATGGGGCCACAAAGAGTCAGACACAACTTAGTGACTTAACAACAACAAATGTAAAGTTTAGTGGTATTGAGTCTCTTCACTGTGTTGTATAACCATCACCAGTACCCATTTTCAGAAATTTTTCAATACCCCAAACAATAACTCTCTACCCATTCAGTAATCTCAGTGCTTCCCACTTCCTTCAGACCCTACCATGTTCCCTGGGCTGGTGCCCACCCTCTTGTTTCCACTGGCTTTGCTGCCTTGAGTCCTCCTGGAAGCTTCTCAAGGATGTCTATGCCTGGTGGAACTGGGACCTGAGGACCCCGGCTATGGCAGGGGTGGTGGTGGGTGGGTCTGGACAGTATTGAGGGTGACAGGGTGAAGTGTGAGGGCTGAGGGTTTAAGAGGAATGCAGTGTCACGGGCATGTCAAAGTTGAGTTATACTCATCTGTGTGAGACTCATAAACTTGATGTGACTGTATAGTGTAATGATGATGACGTTAATGCCTAAGAAACATGAAAGGGTTACCCTTCTTGGTTATTTACATCTAAGCCTCCTTAGGCTGTAGGGTGCATTTTGTCATAAGCCTTATGTGGTCAGGACACAGCCCCCTGTCTGCTCATGGAGTGTTTTATCTGCTCTCGGCATTGTCAGAAATGTAAAGAAAACGTCCTCTCTGGATTGACCTTTCCGGCTCATCCACCTGAAACTCCACTCCGCAGGGCATCCAGGAGGAGGGCCGTGGGGGGACCTCGATGCCCGTGTGGTTGAGGGGCGGCCGCTGTAGCCTGGGTGCTCTGTTCAGAGGGGCAGAGAGAAGAGGAGACCACACTTGGGTTTTCCCCATCTGAGATGCGCCCACAGACTCCATGGCAGCACTGCCGTTCTTGTGTGTGGGTAGGTGTCCTCAGGTGGCATTTCTGTCCTACACTCGCCATTTGTTTGTCGATGGATTCATTTGACGCTGAAGCTGCAGACCAGAAGACCTCCCTGCCCTACCCGCTCTTGGCCCTCTTGAGATTTCTTTGGGTAAAGATTTCTCTGATCAAAGAAGTTAGAGAAAGGCTGCACTTCACACTCACTAGTGGGAAATTCACTGTGCAGACGACCATGTTAAAGGCCCTGAGAAGTCCTGCAACAGAAAAGGAGAGGAGGGAGGAAGGGAGGGAGGGAGGAAGACACTGTTTAACTTACTGGTTTCTAAACTTATTTGCTCACAGAGCCCCCTTTGTACCCAACATCTGTTAGCATCCTGTGGAATTAATATTTGAGGATGGTAATTCGGGATACGTTTGCCTGGTACACACAGTGGCAGACTCCGACTCCCTGAGGCAGAATGGAGGGTCAGCATGTGCTGTGGGTTGAACTGTGTCTTCTTAAAATTCAGATGTGGAGTCCTAACCCCAGTACCTGAGCATATGACCTTATTTGGAAATAAGGCGGTTGTAAATGTAATTAGTTATGGTGAAGTGGATGATGGGCCTTCATCCAAGTATGACTGTGTCCTTATTTTTTATTTATTTGTTTTGGCTGTGCTGGGTCTTCATTGCTGCGTGGGCTACTCTCTAGTTACGATGCACGGGCTACTCATGGCTGTGGCTTCTCTTGTGGAGCGTGGGCTCTAGGGAGTGCAGGCTTCAGTAACTACAGCAGGTGGGCTCAGTAGTTGTGGTCCTCGGGTTCCAGAGCACCGGTTCAGTAGTTGTGATACTCAATTGCTCCGCGGCATGTGGGATCTTCCTGGATCAGGAATCGAACCCGTGTCTCCTGCATTGGCAGGCAGAATCTTTAACCCTAGGGAAGTCCCCCCCCACCCCGCCCCGCTTTCTGTGTGTCTGTATAAAAAGGAGAAGTTTGGGCATAGGGAGACATACGGGGAGAATGCCATATGAGCATGAAGGTGGAGACAGAGGTGATGCTTCCGCAAGCCCAGGATCCCCCGTGGAGCCCCAGAAGCTGACGAGAGGCCTACATCAGTCTCCTACAGCCTCGGAAGGAACCGACCCTGCCAGCACTTTGGTCTTGGACTTCTGGTCTCCTAACTGTGAGACAGTAGTCTGGGGTTTCAGCTGCTCAGCCTGTGTACCATGTTGTGGCGACCCCAGTTCACTAGCACTGCATGGATGACCTATGGCTTGAGTTTCTGGCCTAAGCTCAGAGGTTGGGGCCGAGGAGCTGCCGGGATTTCAGAGAA
The DNA here is from genome assembly GCF_910594005.1 of Cervus elaphus. Lineage (NCBI taxonomy): Eukaryota > Metazoa > Chordata > Mammalia > Artiodactyla > Cervidae > Cervus > Cervus elaphus. The sequence continues at coordinate 84,221,423 of NC_057832.1, forward strand.
GGACCTTGGAAAGGCCAGGGATGGATAGTGGGCCAGTGGCAAGAGCTGGCATTTTCATCGCTGGTGTGGTTGTAAATCACCCAGCGATTGTGCCTCTGGAAATCAACTCTACAGAAATAACTGAGATGTTTACGGCAGGCATTTGCGAGAAGGGAAATTGGAAACATCCCAAATGCTGCCAATTGAGGAAGTGCTCGGCTATCCGTGGAAGGAATGTTCTCTACTATGAAGATGACACGTATATGATCTAGGTCAGGGAATGGGAACTGTGTGTGAAGTGATGTTAAATATAAAAGGCCAAACACGAAGCCAGAACTCACCCGCTGGGAGGCTGCAGAGACTACTGTGATTTGGGTGTTCACAAACAATATTAAATGTTGTCTAGCATCGGTTGCTAGTTTGGCTACTTTGGGTCCTATTTCTGGAACCCAGGATATTCTGGGTTCAGGGCAGGAGGGCGACATGGTTCCCTGCACTCCGTGGGCCGTCGATGATGGGCAGCCCTCGTGGGCCTGCAGCCTGGACATCACTCCTGTACTGGGCCCTCCTGTCCCCGCCCAGCATGGCACACATTTGCCCAAGTCCTGTCAGAGCCAGCACGCTCTCCTCATCTGCCCAATCCTGAGGCCAGGGAGCCACGGAGGGTCACATACCCTCCTGGTGCCCACCAGTAAAGCAGTATGTAACGGCCAGGTGGTACTGTGGAAGAGTTGTTTGCAGGGTGGGGAAGTGGTAAGAGGAAGAAGCAGAGTATAAACAGCAAGAGATTCCTGAGTGTTGATGAGGAATGCCTTCCTGTGGTGTAGACCTTACCGAGACACATCAGAGCATCGTGGGACTCTAGCAATGGGTTCTGAAAGTGGAGGCGGCTTCAACTCACTCTATTGAAACTAGCTTGTTTACTCCGTTTTCTGCCTTGAGTATGGATTCTGTTTTTAAAATTATTATTATAAGCAAGAAAAAGCCCCCACAATAATTTCATGTACAAGTCCTTATTTTCTACCAAATCGCTTAGGTCCAGATTACAAATATAAACGGACCTCCCCTGTCATTTTAATCAAAGGTAGAAAAAATTTTTTCGCTAACACACAAATAACCAGCAGCTTGATTTAATTTAAATCCACAAATCCAAGCAAGCGGAGGGCCTGGTGTGGTGAGTGAGCATGTCTGCTGGACTGTCCACCCTCCCCACCTGAGCCCTAACCCAGACCCTTCTGAGCTGAGCCCACTGGGGTGGCCCAGGCTGGGCAGGATGAGTGTATTCGGCCTCAGGCTGCTTTAAAAGAACACCCATTTGTTAACTTACATGGGAACTAAAACTGTTGGACCAGCCAAGTGTATCTGCCGCCTGCTTAGCCCATTCCAGAAAGATCTTTCGTGGATCTGCCAGGGAAGTCAGGGGGCCGGGACGGCCGTTTTCACTGAGAGGACATCCCAGCATCTGACTTGAGTGGGAGCCTTTACAAAACAGATCAACAAGGGTTTGGGTCTTTTACTCAGCACTCCTGGCTGTGTTTGGCTCTACAATTTAAGAAACCCATGGACTGGTCCATGTGTGATGTGGGCCCTCAGCTCTGGTTGGTTGTCAAGAATTCCTGCTCCTGAGCATCCGGGTTAGCAGAGTGTTGATGGGGATTTACCAGGTTGTTCAGCCACCAGCTGTGTCTACAACAGGGCCGTGTCAGCCCTGTTAGCAGCCAGGCCAGTACCTGCGAGGCCAGGCCGGGGCACAGAGCCGGAGTCAGGTGCAGGGGCCCCGTCTTCCAATGGATCACAGGGATGGGGGCGGCGGAGAAAGGAGGTGCTGCATCCCCGGAATGTGCACCAGGAGGGAGGCAGTGGAAGTGCTGAGTGGCCGTGGAGGAGCAAAAGCAGAGGTTCTGTGGTTACATGAGTCTGATGCCTGCTCTGTGCCAGGGCCTTCACACATCCTGCGTCAGGAAGCCCCAGGCCCAGGAGGCAGGGTCCCGAAGTGATGTCCATCGTCAGCGCTTCCCTGTTCTGCAGCCCCCACTGTGGGGACAGAGCAAGACCAGACCCTCCTGCCCATCAGCCTCTCCCACCAACACCAGCTCAGCTCAGTGGGCAGAAGGTAGGCTGGGCCACTGGGCTCGGCCAGCAGAGCAGGAAGGAGGCAGGTCCCCAAAGCAAGTGCCATGGGGGCTCCATGGGGGCTGCAGGTAATCCATGTCAAGGGCAAGTTCCAGGTGGCAGCAGGTGGTCAGGCATAGGGGCAGCTAAGAGCCCTGCAGGTGGAAACCCAGGCCGGACCCTGCCCCCGAGGGCCAGTGGGCTGTCTGTGTCCAGGTAGAGGCGGGGTCAGGGGCATACCCTCAGGTTGGACAGGGAGGAATGAGAGAGGAAATGGGCTGGGAGCCCCTTGTTGGCTCGAGGCTTCTGCCCAGCGTGTCAGGAGAGTGACCCTTGAGTGCCACCATGGGCCGGCACGGCCGCAGCAGTGCTGGGCACCCACGTGCAGCTGACCAGACCCCAGGCAGCTCCGGGGTTCACCCCCCACCCCCCTGTCCCCTGGCCAACCTCTCTGCTGTTGTGGTTCCTCAGTCAACTTTCTATAAATGGCTTTATGAAAAAGTGTTTTCTTTCTTTCATTAGCTTTACTTGATTCTTAAGAGCCCCTGCTTGGTGCCCCGGAGGCTCCTGATCTGATCACATTCTTCAAATAACTTTAAACCTGAGTGAAGCAGCAGGTGCCCCACCCGGCATCGCATATGACCTCAAGGTTCAGGGGAGCCCCCACCACGCCCTCTCCTGAACTTCACCCCCACCCAGACCCCCACCTTTCTGGCTTCTCCCACATAAGTTGTGCCCCAAGTGGCATTTCCAACCCTGCAGCTGGCCGCCACCTGCTGTGCCATTCGTGGATGACTGGAGCATCGGGCAGCCGATCCAGACACAATCCAGGGACCTGGTGCCCCACCACTCACCTGGTCTGTGCCATGCATCTGCACCCCAGGCCCCCTGTGGGCAGGGTGGGGGTCTGCCAGGCTCCTGCTTCGGTGGCCCTCTGCTTTGATCAGGGGCCCCATGGCCTCAGCCCCGCAGGAGACATTCCACCTACAGGCACTCCCCACCCTCCCGCAGACACTCGTTCACCCCATCCAGGGAGGGTTTGGGAGCTCACCCGCCCCTGCTGGCCTGCTCTCCAGAGTCTGACCCCTCCCAGTCTCTCCCTGTCTTCCCAGAAGGCTGCCCCTTCTTGTCCCGCAGGCCTGAGGTATGCTGAAGCCCAGCCCTTCCACTCACTTCCACTCATGGTGCTTGGAGGTCAGTCCTTACTCTCTCATCACAGTCTGGACCCTCTGCCTGTCCCCAGCATCTTGATTGTCTATGGAGAGCCACAGTGGAGGGCCAGAAACAGATAAATTATTATAATAAAGTGGGCAAAGTGAGCCGAGACATGTAGAGTACAGTGTGCCGAGGAGACCGAGCTGACCTTCTGTGGCAACTGGGGAAGATTTCCTAGAGGAGGTATTGAATTGGGTCTTGAAGGACGCATAGAAGTTTGCCTGGTGGCAGCGGGGTTGTGCTTTGGCATACAGACCTGGGTTCTTTGTCCGTCATTGTCTCAGTAATTCTAAGTTTCAGGTGGGCAGATGCTGTAGGTTCTGAGGAAGAATGGCGCTGGTGCTCACCTGACTGTTGTTTGTGATGTTCAAGATGTTGGGGGCCTGGCCCGTGGTCCTCACTGCACATGCTTCTTAGCATCGGCTCTTCTGGGGAGCTTGCTTGTGATCTACATCAAGCAACTGGCAGAGCCACTGGAAAGGGGGTGGATGCCTGGGGAGCGGGCAGAAGGAGACTGGGAATGGTGGTGACCAAGAAGCTGGCTTCAAGGATGGGAGAGGAGAGGTGGGGGAGACTGGCCTAAGGAGCGGTGGTCATCGGGGGCCAAACTGCTTCCCTGTGCTCTCACTCCAGGTAGTTAAGCCATGGAGAGTCCTCTAGTTTGTGAGCTTTGTCAGGCACCTGACCAAGTTTTCAGGGAAACTTCCATGGGTCTTGAGCTGGAAGACTGAGCTCCGAGGGCTTCCGAGGCTGCTTCTCCCTGCTGCAGGCACAGCCTCGGCTGGCCCAGGTTCTCCCTCAGAGTCAGTGGGCACTAGGGTGCAGGTTTGGGTGACCAGACTTGGGGGAGGGTAGGGCATCTCTTTCTAGAAACTTTTTTCAAGCCGGGTCACAGAAGCAGGAGAAACCCTACCCCACAGGGGCTTCCAGAGCTGCCCCCTCCCCAGCAGTCAGGACTCTGGGAGAGAAAGACCTGTGTCCAAGAGCAGGCCATTCTCCAGCCTGAGTGCCACCTATAAGGTCCATCATTGAGCGCTTGCTGGATGCCGGGAGCTTGCCTGCCACGTTCCTAATTGCCACCACTCACCCAGAGCCCCCTGCAGAAGAGACAGTGGGGTCTGACCCGGAAGGACATGGGGCAGCAGGGCAGCTTATCTGGGATGGTCCATCTGGCTGTTCCTCTTGTTCACTTTAGGCACATCCTGCTGTGTCCCTGGGAGAATTCCCGGCTCACTGTGCCTTAGTCCTGTGCTTACCCTGGCTGGACAGCAGCAGGTGGACAGGCCCTGTAGGCCCCTCCCCACTCTGGGCACAAGCTCACCTTTGGGCCCCATGGTGCCTCACCCGGCGCCCACCAGGCTTGTGAGCAGCCCTCTGGCTATTTGGAACTTCCAGCATCAGTGGGTTTGGATTCTGGCACTGGAAGCCCTGACTACTCCATGGAGGCCTGTGAGCCGGTGCTTGGGTGTCTGTGCCCTTTGGGGGCCAGAGCATGAAGGTGAAACTCAGCCTTGTACACCTGATACCCTCCGCGCTCCTGGGCAGGAAGTGGATGGCAAGACCAGGGATAGGCCGGGCTGGTGAGGAGGAGGCGAAAGCAGCCTTGGGCAGACAGCCACCTGGGGGCTGGCTCAGCCTTTGCAGTGGCCCCGTGAGCCTTTGCTGCTCCTTGGGTGGGTGGGGAAACAGGCTCAGAGGGTGCAGCCAGGGAGAGACAGAGCAGGGTTCAAATCCAGACCTGCTTGAAGCCTCAACACACTCTCCCTCCCCCCCAAAAAAATCACTGATCAAAAAAAAAAATCACCCTTTCTTTATGTTTTTTTCTTAAAATAAAAGAATATTTTGAGACTGTAACTCTTACACAGTGAGAAAATCACACAGGACAGAGGATGTGGAGTGACTAGTGTGCCAGCCCCCAGCTCCCCGCCGCGCCCCCCCAGAGGCAGCCACTGCCCTATTCTGACTTTGAAGAAGCAAAAATACAGCTCTAAGCACACCTGTTGATCATAAAGACCTGGGATGTTAAGGAAATGTTCAATTAGATTTAGTGTAATATTTACTTTTTTCCCAAGGAAGACAAGAGTCCATCTTAATGAAGTTTAAAAAAATATTTTATTATTCTTATGGCTATTTTTTAAAGGTAAGTTACACTTTAAAAAATTTTTATATATGTATTTTCGACTGTGCTGAGTGTTCACTGTGGTGTGCGGGCCTCTCATTGCGGTGGCTTCTCTCGTTGCGGAGCATGGGCTCTGGGGCATGAGGGCTTCAGCAGTTGTGGCACGTGGGTTCAGTAGTTGTGGCTCCTGGGCCCTAGAGCACAGGCTCAATAGTTGTAGCCTGCAGGCGTAGTTTCTCTATGGCGTGTGGGATCTTCCCAGACCAGTGTTTGAACCTGCACCCCCTGCGTTGGAAGGGCAGAATCCTAACCACTGGACCACCAGAGAAGGCCCTGAAGTTTTATTCCAAAAAGGATTATAGCAGAAATGTGTTCTCTATGTAAGACGTTGCTTTCCCATCACCTGGAGCCTGGGCTCGGGCAGCTGCTGGGCTTCTCAGGCTCTGTGGGGAGCAGGGGTGGGGGGGTGCTGGGTTCCGATGGGGGCTGTGCCGGCAGGGCCTCTGCGGAGGGAAGACAGAGGGGGGCCTGTGGCCAGGGGTGTCCCCCGCCCCGCTGGCCCACGTGCTCAGCCTTTGTGCCCCCCTCCCCTGGCAGCCTTCCCCAGACATTTCCTGTTCTGGCTTTGTCTCAAACATGCTGGGTCTAATGTTCTTCGAAAATGATCTCAAATCAAATTAAACCAACGGTGGTGACAAGTCAAATACCGTGGAGGACCTTCTGATGGACCCCAGGCTCCCTCTGGCTGTGCTCCCCACCGGCCCCGGACCCTCATGGGCCTGCTCTTGGGGCTCACGGGTCTGCTCTCGGGGCTCTGGCTTGCTCTGCCACCTGCTGCATACCGTCCTCCTCAAAGGGTCAGTGTTTGGGGAGTTACATGCAGAACCTCTCAGTGACCTCAGCAGCGGTCACCCCTCTTTCAGGCTTCCTTCTCCCAGCCCTCCAGGCTGATCCCTGCTCCTCTCAGAAGCACTGATGCTGTGGGTGGGTAAACGTCTCCTCCGCTGTGGGACTGGCCGCCTCTGCTGTATAGTGGAGGTGGAGGATCTGGGGGAGAGGGCCTTTGCCTCCAGCTTTGCAGTGTAATTATGTGATGCTTCTCCATCCTTCCTGAACCTTCAGTGAGTCCCCACAGGCTGCGCCTCCCTATTCCACTGTCTGGAGCCGGGCCAGCGTTCATTGCTCTGGCAGGACCCTGGGTCTCGAGGACTTGGCATAGAGTGAAGGAGAGTGCTCGCTGAGAGGCCCCCAGACAGGCCCTCAGTCCTGCTGGTCCATGAGGATGCTGAGGCCGGGGGTCTCGCAGGAGCTGAGTGTGCCAGTCAACTGGGATCTGCCAGCTGCTGGGAAAGAGGCCCCTGTGGGGCTGGCACGAAGGGCGCAGGGGCTGGAAGTCTTTTGGGGAGGGGTGCCCCTTCCTCAGGGCTTGCTTGGTGGCTCAGATGGTAAAGAATCTGCCTGCAATGCAGGAGACCCAGGTTCGATCCCTGGGTCAGGAAGATCCCCTGGAAAAGGGAATGGCTACCCACTCCAGTACTCTTGGGGCTTCCCTGGTGGCTCAGATGGTAAAGAATCTGCCTGCAGTTCTGGGTCCAATCCCCGTGTTGGAAAGGCCCCCTGGAGAAAGAGAATGTCTTCCCATTCCAGTATTCTTGCCTGGAGAATTTCACAGACTGAGAAGCCTGGTGGGCTATAGCCCATAGGGTCACAAAGAGTCAGACACAACTGAACAACCAACATTAACACCAACTAACACACCCCTTCACACAAATCTCTGCCCGAGGCTGGGCATCAGGACTGAATGCTGGGTGTTCACTGGGGGGATTAACTGTCTGTTTCCCTGTTTCTCTCCCAGGGGGGCTTTTTCTGTGGTCCGACGCTGTGTCAAGCTCTGCACTGGCCATGAGTATGCGGCCAAGATCATCAATACCAAGAAGCTGTCAGCCAGAGGTAGGAAGGGAATGGCTGTGTTGGCTGGTGGGAGCTGGGGGCAGGGGGAGCCTGTGCTGGGGGATGGGGCATGGCCTGTGGCTCCTGGGGTGACACAGTCGGAGTGGGATTCATGGCTGCAGTGGGGTGTGAACAGGGCTCATGGCTGCGCAGGGCTGGGAGCAAGAGGCACCCACACACCCTCACATCTGCTATTGCACTCTCGCTCTTGTTTAGGGGCTCACGGAACCTCCGTCTCTTCTCCCCAGAGCTGGAGGGGAGAGGCATGCAACCAGGTGACTGGACATGGTCCGATAGTGTCATCTGCCCAAGAATGTGGGCCAGAGGAGGACATAGGGACCTGAAGACTTTGGATGCTTCAGGGGCCACCTGAATGGCATGTTTCCTGACTCAGACTCTGCCAGTCTTCTGGACCCAGGGATGCACGTGGGGACTCATCTGACTGTGCTGGGAGGGCTGGGAGGGTGTGCCTGCAGGGGTGGATGTGATGCTGGCCATGAGCTGGCCCTGGGCATGTGGCCTCACCCCATCCGGGACTTCCCAGGCCCTTGCTGGGGGCGGCCTATTCTGGGCAGACAGACAGACCCCTAATCCAGTGGTGTTCCATGTGGTGGGGGTGGGGCAAGATGTGTGTGAGGGGGAATGACATGTGGTGAGTGAGTGTGATAAGGCCATGGTGGAGGTGCCACCCCGAGCAGGTGAATTCAGAACACAGAGGCATGGGGACGAGGGCGGGGAACCAGGGAAGAAGTTTGGCGGGACCTGCCACCCCCCAGGATCTCCAACCCAGGATTAGACAGGAGGGGCTGGATGAGCCCTGGGGAGACAGTGCTGAGTCAAGTCCTCTCCCACCTCCTCCCAGGCACACCCACGACCCTGGTTAGCATCCAGACACAAATCTAATTGAGAGGCTCCTTCTCCTCCACGAGGCCCTGACTGTCGGCAGTCCTGGCCCACATCCCGCCCTGCGGTTGGCGCAGAGAACGCCTCCGTCTGTGGGGTCTGCAGCTTCTAGCCCAGCAGCCTGCGGGGGCGAGCGGCTGAGCCTGCTGTGTGGTTCGCTGAGCTGTGTGTGGGTGTTTGGGTGCCTGCTGTGTACCAGGCCTTCGGGGCTGAGTGTTTCCAGGGGCAGGCGCTCCGGTCCCAGCCTATGTTGAGAGGCTGGTTGTGCACCAGTGGGGTCAGTCCTGCGTCCTCTTTTTTGCTGCTGGTGTTAGGAGGGGACAGGGGTGACACGGGGCACTGTGGAGACAGGAGGTCTTGGAGCCAGTGCAGCCCCGGGGCATGTGTGGTGGGAAGGCTCAGATCCTGCAGCTAGACTGATAACAGCAATAACATGAAGGCTAATATTTACCAAGCGATTGCTGTGTGTACTGCCAGATGCAGGGCTGCTCCTGTGTTCCCTGACACTGGGTGGGCGGCACCGGTCGGATACCGTTGTCACATATATTTGGGAGCTGTGTCCGCATACGTGGAGTTTCTAAAGCAGGAGGAGCACTCTGCTTCATTCTCTAGGCTTGTGCCAGGCCACAGGAGGCGAGAGAGCCCACCTTCAGATGTCCCCTGGGCTGCTGAGGGAGACCCTCACTCATTTGTCAGCTTTACCCAGCGCCTCCCACGTGCCTGGCACTGAGAATGGGGTGATGAGCAAATACATCCAAACAAACCACTACAGCCCCATCTTTGGGGTGGGAGCCCAGGAGAGGGCACAAGGAGGTTGGATGGGTCTTGAAGGATGAATAGGAGTTTGTGAGACTCAAGCAGAAAACCACTTGAGTCTGAGTATGTTTCCGTGGAATCCGACAGCTCCTTTCAAGTATATTCACACTCCCCTGTTTATACCCTTAAAGTGAGAGTGTTAGTCGCTGAGTCATGTCCGACTCTTTGCGACCCCTGCCAGGCTCCTCTATCCATGGGATTTTCCAGGCAAGAACACTGGAGTGGGTTGCCATTTCCTACTCCAAGGGATCTTCCCCACCCAGGGATTGAACCTGGGTCTCCTGCATTGCAAGCAGATTCTTTACTGAGGATCAAGAGCAGTGGAAGTCTGAAATTCTCCGTGTTCCACAATTACCACCTGCTCTTTCTTCTGCCCCCGCAGCAGCAGGCCTGCTGCCCGCTTCCTGACAGCCAGCCTGCTCTCTGCCCTTGAGTTCCAGAGGCTGGGCCAAAGAGACTCCGGCTCATGGCGACTTTGTGGAGCTGTGCAGACATGGGGCTCCATCAGCCCTGCTTCCGGTCTCAGTGTCCCAGCTGGACGCAGCTCAGGTTGGGTGGTGGGAGGCAAGGCAGCTAGCCAGGGCTGGTCTGGAACTGGAGCAGCCAGCTCTCACCTGTTGTCACCTGCCCTCAGGAGCACTTCCCCCATGAAGACACTCCCTGCTTTGCGTCTACACTTGGGCCCTGGCATTGCTCAGGTCTGTGAAGGTCTTGGGCATTCCCCCTACCCTGTTAAACTCATTATCATGGAAAATTTCAACCACCCCCAAATATAGATAAAATGATAGAATGAGCCCCCAGGTTCAACACAACAGTTTTCAACACTCGGGGAATTTTGTTTCATCTGCAACCCTCCCCATGTTCCACCCCCACTTGCATATCTTGCGGCAGATCCCAGACCACCTGTCATTTCACCACAGTGATCAGCGTGTTTCTCTAATGGAAAAGGATTCTAAAACCAACCAGCCACCTCCCTGTACAGGGACCTAAGGGTCTTTTGACACTCCCCAGCCCCTTTTCGAGCTGAATGGGCGACTGGAAGGGTAAGAGGAGAGGGTCTCGGACCCCCAACCCTCATCTTCATGCTGAGTGTGGGCCAGAAATGGGGTACCTAGGCTGATGGATTTGGTTTGGTCGCTACATGGCCCTGGCCACATGGTCCTGACTGCCTCACTGCGTGACCTTGGCCGTGTTACTTAGCCACCCTGTACCTCAGTTTTCTCAGCTGTAAAATGGGAATAAATCTAATCACTACCTCAGAGGGGCATTGTGAGGGAGAGAGGAGTGAGGTACTTTGGAGTCAGCCTAGCACAGTGCTGCCCGAACACCCTTTGCTTTCTTTCACTTTTCTTGCCAGACCATCCTGCCCAGCCTGCAGGCTCTAGGACTCCTCCTCCAGGAAGCCTCCCTGGGTCCTCCCAACCAGCTTAGAAACCTAGAGGCCCAAAAGCAGTCACTTTATGAATTTTTCCATTGATCATTTGCTCCTTGAGGGCAAATGCAGCAAGTTCATCTCTGCACCTTCTCAGCTCCCAGCCCAGACACTCGGAAAATACATGTAGGAACATCCCACCCTCTTCTTACTTCCCTTTGAGGACTGGCTACATAAAACCCAAAGTTCTCATTTGGCCTGAAACTCTGCCTGTGGCCCTGTCTTCTCTCTCCCTCCCAGCAGCTCTGCTCAGGCACTGGCTTCTTCTGGTTCTGTAAACCCCAGGGCCTTTGCGCATGCCTTCTCTGAGGCTCAGACAGTAAAGAATCTGCCTGCAAAGCAGGAGACCTGGGTTTGATACCTGGGTCAGGAAGATACCCTGGAAAAGGGCGTGGCAACTGACTCCAGTATTCTGGCCTGGGAAATTCCATGGACAGAGGAGCCTGGCAGGCTATATACAGTCCATGGGGTGGCGAAGATTTGGACACAACTGAATGACTAACACTTTCACTTTCTTTCTAGAGATGCTTTTCCTGAACTTTGTACCTGCTTAACTCCTGTTGATGACACTTCTTCAAAGGGGTCTCCCTTGAGCCTCCAGTAGGAATCTGGACCCAAGCACCCTGTTTTTATTTGATGACTGTCTCACACACTAAACTGCCAGGCCTCACCGGCAGGACTTGATCTGTTTTGTTCACCATTGTATCTCCTACCCTCCACCCAGGCCCTGAGAGGTGGGGAGCTCTCCATACATCTTTTGGAATGAATGAATGCTTTGAGTGAGTGGGTTTTGAAGGAGTGGATGTGCAGCCTGTGCTGGAGTCAGGTTAGTCTCCCAGGTGAGAAGCTGGGACAGGGATTGGGTGGAGCAGCGTCTAGAAGAAGGTGTGTTGCAGGGTCAGGTTTGCAAGGGAGATCCCTGGTCACTGAACACCTGAGCATCTGGGAAGTCCAAGTCCAGGAGAAGTTCTGTGGTGAAGCCAGAGAGTGGTTGGGAAGCAAGGAGGGGAAGCCCAGAGCTGGCTGCTCCTCCGAGTCCTGGTGTTCACCTTGAAGCCTGCACCTATGGCGTCCTGCAAGGTCAGACTTGATCCACACAGAGAGTCCTGACTCCAGACAGTGCTCCCTCACCAGAGAGGCCATTCAGAAATGCTTGCCCCAGCTGTTATCCTGGAAGGTGGGAGCAGTGGATCCATGGGTGGGGAGTCTGCAAGGCAAGTGGGAGAGTGGGGAAGTGGAGACTGGACTCAGAGGTCAGAGGGGAAGCCCCTCTTCTGCCCGCTTCATTTTCAGAGCAGTGTGGAGGGGCCTCACCCAGCCCTGCAGTGAGGGTGGTCCCCTCCTGGTCCGAGGAGACTGGCTTAGTCCTTCAAGGCTTCCAGTGATAAAGAAAGCAGCAGGAGAAGGGTGCTGGCACTGGACACAGAAAAACTGTCCCACTTGGTAACTGACAGTTCTCGGGGCCATGAGGACACTGCAGATTACATCCAGCTTGTGCCAAAGGCAGTAAGAGTTAGACTTTTTAAATTTAATACTTAATTAAATAGAGGATTGTGAGACATTCAGAGTCTGTGAATGTACTGAATAATAAGAGATTATTAAACTACCATTAACAAAAGCAGTTAGAGGAAAATTAATTGACGGGGGTGGTGGGGGTAAGATGATCATCAGCAGGCACTTCTTGTTCCTCCCGCCTCCCTGTCCCCTCCCCTTGCTCCTTGTCAGCACCAAGTGGCTGCTCTTTAGGGCTGGTTTAGTGGCCATTTGGAGGACACCCTGTGGACCGAGCTCTTTTAGTACTCACTGGCCCCGAGCGGGTGTCCCAGAAATGACCCCGGTCAGCGGCCGACCTTGAGGAAGGAAGGAGGGACACGGCTGCGCAGGAGCGGGGGCTCAGGCCCCTGGGTATGGTGCCCTGACCCTCAGCAGCATTTTCGTGAGGTCAGTGGTGGGAGGCCTGTGCCACGGCTGAGGAAACAGAACCCCACAGAAGCAGAGTCTGGCCCTGGAACCCACAGTTGTGATGAGCAGAGCCTGGGACGCTGGCAGCTCCAGTTTTCACTCAGCTGCCGAGGGTCGCAGGGGGATCAGGTGTAGGGGCTGACCTCACAGTGGGTGCTCACCGTACAGGTGGGGGACTCACCCTCCCCGTGAGGAGGCTGAGGCCACAGACGAGATCGAGGCTCACCTCTGACCCTCCTCCCGACCCCAGGCTGAAGCTCGGTTTACCTCCAGCTACCTTTACGCAGGGTCACGCCCTTCGCGGGGTCCGGATGGCCCCTTCTGCCTTGGGGGCGCCCCTGTCGGCGGTGTAACGGGGAGGAGTTATCTGGTCTCTAGGGGCTCTGGGGCTGAGCCTGCACCCCTGGCCAAACCTGCCCAGGCCCCTGCTTTCCTGCTGCAACCCGTGCTGCCGGTTTCCTGTCGGCCCCCACGACCCACAAGCGGGAAGACATCCCGAGACAGAGGATAATGGGCGCCGGGAATCCGCGGAACTGGGTTACTGGAGGACGCGGCGCCGGCACCGCATTGCAGGGGCGGCTGAGCATGCGCAGCGGGCGCTGGGGCACCCTCCCTCCTTTCTTTCCCTCCTCTCCCCTCCTCTCCTCACCCCTCCCCTCCTCTTCTCTTCCCTTTCTTCCCCTCCCCACTCTTCCCGTCCCCCCTCTCCCTCCCTCGAGCACCCCTCCCTCACCTGAGCACCCTTACGGGGCCATTCCTCAGCCCCGCCCCCTCCCTTGCAGCTCCCAGGGCCCCAGGGCCCCAGCCAGGGCCTCACTGTATAATGTCCTAATTTCAAATAAAAAATGATTTTTTAGAATAAGTATGTCCTAGGCCCCCAGCCAGCCTTTGGTGCACCCTGCTTTGGAGTAGGGGCTCCAGGGGACCCTGGGTAATGGGAGGGGGGTCTCCCTAGGGACCCAGAGGGTGCAAAGGAGTGGGGGTCCCTCCCTTTGTCCCGGGGTCAATCTTAAACTGGACAGACCCATTTCTCCCAGATTCTGTTGCCAGGGAGTAGGTTTGTGTGGAGTTGCAGGTGTCCTGGTGCAGGTGGGGAGGGAGTAAGAGGGAAAGTTGGGAGTTCTTGTGGGAGGTGATCCCCCCTCATTCCCATCCCAGTGGGAGGATGGGGGAGCAATGAGGGAACCAAACTGGGGTGGCCAGATTTTGCAGTTAAATTTGAATTTCAGATAGGCAATAAAAAATATTTGAAGACAAATCTGTCCCAAACTGCATGGGACATGCTTCTATTAGAAAACTGTTTACCTGCTCGTGGGACATATTTATATTAAAAAAAATACTTGTTGCTTATCTGAAATTCAGATTTAACTGGTCTTTTTTTTTTTTTGAGTATACCATGCAGCATGTGGGATCTTAGTTTCCCAACTAGATCAAACCCGTGGCACCTTGCAATGGCAGCATGGAGTCTTAACCACTGACCCATCAGAGAAGTCCCAAACGGGTCATTTTGTGTTTTATCAGGCAATGCTAAACAGGTCTTTGTCATTAATTTGTTAACCAAACAGGCTAAGTCAAAACTTCCCTAAACTGGGCGAAGGCAGAGGAGGAGAAGAAAAGGGGTGGAGGCCAGGCTTTGTGGGCAGGAGTCCCCGTGGACACCCGCTCCGTGTTCTTGGTGGCCTCACCTGTGAGGAGGGGAGAGTGGCAGCTCTGTGGCCTGGCCGCTGCTTCTGGCTCTGGGGCATGGCTGTCCCTGTGAACCCCGGGTCCCGTGGGCTCTGGGGCCTGGTGGCTCGGTTGATACAAATGCTCTGTGTAGTCAGGCCGAGGCAGTTCCCACCCCATTGGGCTGTAGAAGGTCAAGGGAGTATGGGGAGGTGGCCCAGCCCCAAAAGGAGGGCTGGTCCACGGTTATTGGGAAATGTTCCCGAGCTCCCGGGCCCTCTGGAGGGGTTGTTTCATCCGTTGTTCCTGTCATTCCCCCCAATCTGAAGAGCTCCTTCCTACCACCCCTGCCCACCCCACATGCACCAAGAGCGCCCTCCAGGGGTTCAAGGGGCACCCGCAGGTTTGAGGACCCAATTTCTGTCCCACTTTACAGCAGACAAAACTGAGGACATGAGAGGATAGTCATTTATAGTCGGATCACCTCTTTTTTGCCTGTTAGTCAAGGTGGGAGCCCGCCAGAGGATCGTGGGCATGACCAAACACAGGACATGGGGCCCAGAGAGCCGAGGTGGACAGCAGGCTGCACCGCACAGGCTCAGGGCCCGGGAGGTCCCTGCACGTCACACAAGCCACGCAGGGCAGAGTGAGCAGCAGACTCTGGGAGGCAGGCTTCATGGTGATGAGAGAGTGGGGTGCCACTCATTCCCCCAGGGGGCCGTGGTCGCTCGTTTGAATAATTCCTTGCCTGCAGGGGGCTGAGGCCACCAGTGGCGGACAGCTTAGGTCCGAGCCTGGGAGAAGCACCACTTGGCTGGAGGAGCCGGGTGGGGTGCCTACAGCTAGGCCATTAGGGGCCCTCCCGGTTTCACCAGACTTCAGGGCAGCACATCACATGGGGCCTCAATCATGAGATGCCACGTCTTTCTGCAGTGGTAACGTGCTGGGTAATGATGGCTCTGAGCCTGAAGAGGGCGCCTCTGCTCCCTGGAGGAGCCGCTGAAAGGCCAGACGGGAGGGACCGTGGAGTGAGGGCTCTGAGGACCACTTGGCCGGCTCAGTGCAGCGGGGTGGGGAGCTGCAGGATGCCGGCCGAGCTCCCGGGCACCTGGCAGCTTGCTCGTGCCCCCTCGAGAGCCCTTTCTTTGTTGCAGAGAGGCAGTGGCAGCTGCAGGACGCACTCAGGCGCCCTTGTGGGCCGTGTGGCTGTCAGGTGATGCTGGTGTGATAATTGCTGGTTGTCTTTTAGAAGCAAAATCTGCTACAAGAAGCTACAGTGGCGGCCATTCTTTTCATCCTCATGGCCCTGCCGGTGCCACCGGGGCTGCAGCGAGACTGGACTTTCCAGGGGCCCCCAGTGCTGGATGCAGAGCAGGTTGAGATGCCCCCAGGACCCTTGGTGCTCCCTGGGTGAGCAGGCTGGGCTCAAGCATGTCAGCCTGTTGAAGGCTTGAGAAGCCTGGTGGGAAAGCCTTGGGATGGCTGAGGCTTCTGGGCCAACCTTCCTGGGTGGTGGCCCAGCCCCATTCCTCGCACCCTCCAGCCTTCCCATGCCCTGTCGGAAAGTTGGGAGCGATGTTAATAACAGCTCTACCTCAAGGAGGGCCCTTTGGCAGCTCTGCAGGCCTGTGAAGAGCCCAAGAGCTGGTCTGTAAACAGCAAGCGCTAGTTGCAGTGGTCCTGAGGCACTCCTGTGCCCTGGAGTGGAGGAACCACCGGAGTCTCAGACCGTGCTCCACTGTGAACTTCATCCTCCCCCTGAACCAGCTTGCACCTGGTGACAATGACCGGATGGTCAGGCCCTGCTGCAGGACGCTGCGCTGACCCTGGAGTCGGGCTGGTTTGTCCCACACGTCCCAGGCCTGGGAGCCCTGTCAGGAGGCAATAGCTGCCGAGGCCCTGGCTTCGTGACGTCCTTCCGGAAAGACCTGTCCTCCTCTGCAGCCTTCCATCCTGTGCCTAGAGAGGGGATGAAGCTGAGGTCAGAGCCTCCAGCATCACCGTTGCCGATCTGAGTGGTTGTGACCAAACGCCAGGGGTCCTGCACCAGCCAGAGACAGAGCCACCCCTCCCCTGGGTGGGGGGGGCCAGATGCTGACGCTGTCCATCTCAGAAGGTTTGAGGAGAGCTGTAGCCTTCGGGGGGAGGGGGAAGCTTCCATGTCCTGTTCTGTGTTGAGCTGTTGGCTCCGCAGGGTAGGTGCTGCCCAGGCTCCCGTTCCCTCTGGGCTAAACCAGCGGTGGGCTCAAACCGGCAGATGCTGGTGCTTACACTTGAACTGGCCTTTGCCCTGGTGCACCCACCCCCAGGCCTGCCCACCCCTTTCCTGGGACCCTGAGGATCCTGTAGGTGGTGGTGCAAAGCACCCAGGCTGAGGGCACCGTGGAGGGTGCCAGGGTTTCTGCTGTGCACTCCACTGGCTGCTGTGAATGCCCAGGGTATACTGTCAGATTCTGACCCAGCAGCTCGGAACCACAAGAGCTGCCCACCTGTGTTCCCGTGCTGGGTCCCTCCGGACTCTCACAACTTTGGGACACGTGAGTTAAGGACTTGATGCTGGGTAGTGACTAACATGAGCCTGAATGAAATGGGATGTGGATGTCCATGAGCCTCCGAAGACTCTAGAAATCTCCCTGTGCCATCCGATGGCGTAGGCGGTGGAGACAGGTGGGAAGGAGAGGAGGGAACCCTGAATGAGGAATCCCAGGGCTCAGTGGGGTGGGTCACCTGGGGACAATGAGTCCTTGTTCTCATGTGCAGCCATGGACTCCCACCTCCCTTCGGAAGAATAGAAGCCCTCGAGAGGAGAGGGGAGATAACTGCTGGGGTCTTGAGTGTTGTCTTGGATAGAGGCTGGAGGAGGGCAGCAGGAAAGCAGGGAGGATGACAGGCCAGGTGCCCAGCTCTGCAGGGCAGGCTGCGGGGAGGGGCTAGCTGCTAGGGGAGGGGCCAGCAGTGGGGGTTTCCTCTCTTTGCTGGCCTGTCTCTGGAAACACCCCCCTAACCCTTTTCACACATGGGAAACTCTTGGAGCACAAAGCTTGGCCCTGTTTAGGGCCCTGTGCCCAGTATCCCCATGGTCACTTGAGTCTGGCCCATAAGTGAGCCTCCCATGCCCCAGCTTGATGATGTTGGTGTGAGCCCACCGCTGGTTTAGCCTGGAGGGAATGGAGCCTGGGCAGCACCCACCCTGTGGAGCCAACAGCTGAACACAGGATAGGATGTGGGAGCTACCCACCACCCCTGAAGGCTACGGTTCTCCTCAAACCTCCGGAGGTGGGCAGCATCAGCGTCTGGCATCCCCCCATCTGGGGGAGGGGTGGCTCTGTCTCTGACTGGTGCAGGACCCCTGGCATTCGGTCACAACCACTCAGGTGAGGATAGGAAGGCAGCCGAGGGCAGGGGCTCCTGCTTGGACACCCGAGAGCTGCGTCTTCCTGCTGCGCCTGCGCCGCACGGTCAGGCGGGTGATTCTATAGACAAGTCGCTGCCTGGGGCCTGGCCACACACACATTCCCACACCTCATAGCCTGAGAGCCGGCCCTGTCCACTCCTTCCCTGTGGGCACCCTTCTCCCCTGTGATCTCAGCCACAAGGGGTGGGCATTCCACACTTCGTGCAGAAGTGACCCCAGGTGGGGGCTTAACTCTGATATGATGCTTGGACCCCCGCTGGCTCAGTGTCCAGTAGCTGCCAGGTTTGGCAGGGTGTCCTGATGATGGGGTGTCCTAGGCAGCGGACACGGTGGCCCATGACCTCTAGCTGGTGCCCTGGCATGTTCCAGCTTCCTTGTCTCTGGCCAGGGGTCCAGTAGCCACCCAGGAGGAGAGAGCAGCCCAGAGCCCCATCCACGTGCTGGGCAGTGTGGACCTTCCATGCAGGATTTCATGTTCGGTCCAGCATGACATGTCCTCACTTCTGACTTCCTCACTTGTCCCAGGCTGAGCTGGGGAAGCGGGTGGCAGCCCCTCCCGGTGGCTGGGCCTCCTGTCCTTCCTCCGCCCCTGCCCGGCGCCTCGCGGGTGTCCTTCTGCCGGTGACAGCACTGCTGCTGCTCCTGGCAGCTGGCAAGGGGCCAGCCACCCACCCACGTCCCTCCTGTCGCCCTCCTCCTGGCTCCTTTCACCCCCCACCCCGCTCTGCTGTGAGTCACCCGCAGCCAGGGAGCAGGTGGGGGCTGGGGGGCTGGGAAGGCAGCTGTCACTGGGCCTTGGGTCGAGTCCTGATCTTGGGAACACAGCTCTCTGGGTACCTGTTTCCTCTACTGTGACTGTGCCCCACCCCGCAGGGTGCAGACATCCTCTCCCACCTCTGAGGGCTGCATCTCTTCTCCTGCCCCCAACAGCCTCCTCTTTGTTCTTGACTCAGCTCTGGGTTCTCCCATCTGGGGGTCTGTGGCTGGGGGGACCCACCTCACTGTTGAGTTTAGGATAGTACAGAGCTGGTTTGAGTCTCCCATTGCCATTCTTCAGGGTATTATCAGAGTTAAACAGCTAACGCCTGAAACCACCAGGTGGCGCCCACGGCCTGATTGCTGTGTGTGGCAGCGCCAGTCTCTTCCTGTTCCTTGGGGGTCCCCTGCCCATCTCCTTCATGGTGGGCGGTGGGTGCCAGCTACAGCACAGTGGCAGCCCCAAATGGACCTGTTCCCGCCTCCTGGGGGCTCCTGGGGTCTGGGAACTGCACTGGGCCACCTCCCTTCCCGGGTGCCCCTGCCACCCACCTTGGGGACCTCCAGGATGCGGGGTGCGCCTGGCACTAAAATCAAGGTAGAATTACTCAGAAGCTTCCAGGCCCCGCGTTGCCAGGGACACAAGCTGCAGAGCTGCGGGGTGAAGCCTCACGGGCTGTGGCAGGAGCTTAGGGTGCAGGAGCCGCTGATCACAGGTCCCATGTAGCTGGTGTCTTTAACTAAAGTTCTTTTTGTTTTGTTGGATAAACACTTTCATAGGGTATAAGTGAGTGCTGTGTTTTATCAGTGGGGTGTTTCTCTGGCAGGAGAAATAAATAGCTTGTTTCTGCCTCTGCTGATGCTGTCTGGGGAGCAGGTGTAAATGTCACGTGTGTGTGTTAGGTTGCCCAAGATGCACCACACCAGTCATCTTTGGCAACCGGCCCACAGGTACTTAGGTGGGTCTCCATGGGTGCGGATCCATTAGATGCCTGAGCTTTTACAAGATGGCTGAACTCAGGAGTTCCCCTTTAGAGCTTCACATCAGAGGGGGTGTGGGAACTGAAGCTGTACCCCCAGGAATGGCAGACTCCTCCAAAACCTGCCTCTGGCATCCCCCGTGAGTCTTCCCGCCCCCTATCCTGCTGTCCTTGGGGCTTATGGTACTGCTGCTCTGCTCCTTGGGACCCAGGATGGGTGTCCCCGGGCTTCCTGGGACATGCTCAGCCTGTGGGCGAGGGGGGGGCAAAGAGCCCTCCCCTCAACAGGGTGGGGTTCTGGAGGCTGGAGGGGGCTTGGCTTGTGCCCTCACTCCCTGGCCCCTCATTCTTCCACACCCTGTTTTGGAGGTTAACCTGAGACCCCAAAGCCAGTATGCGTGAGGGGAGATGAAGGGACCAACGCGGGAGAGGGGGCCCCACACCGTCTGGGGGCAGGATCCGTAGGGGTGCCAGTGGGGTGGATCCTCAGGGCTCACTCGTCCTTGGATGCAAACCTGCACAGGTGTGGGACACGTGCCGAGCCACATACCAATGTTAGTAACTAAACACTAGCTGACATGGCAGGGGGTCACAAGCAGCAGGTGCTTGGGTCTCAGGGCAACTCTGGACACCCAGACCCTCAGTGCACCAGGCTGCAGCTCTGGGAGGGCCCTTTTGAGCCTCTCAGCTGGATTCAATGCCCCCATGACCTCTAGAGCCCTGGCAGTTGCTGGTGGGCCCCTCTTGGGGTTGCTCACTGCCTGCCCAGCCAGGATATCACTGCAGTGGGCATGGCAGGGTCTGGCTGCTCAAGAGGACTCTTGGACTTCCTTCAGGAGGGAGCACTAGGCTGGGGTGCCTGGTGTGCTGAGGGGTCCTGGTTGGGGTGGGCAGCCTTTTGATCGTGTTCTCTCCATGGCCCTGCTCGGTGGTCACTGCTGTGGTCTTCTGAGTCCAGACAGGTCTCTGGGGTCAGAGTTCCTGGAGGGAGGCAGGTGGCAGGCTGAGCAGGTGCGGCAGCCCTGAGAAGTCACAGAGCTTGCTCAGGGTCGCTGGCCCATCACATGTCCTGCTGTCCACCAGGGGACGGGTTAGGTGGAGTGTCCTCCCAGGTTCTCACTGACAGTTTAGGACTGGGTTGCACTTCTTGTGCGAAGCAGACTGGGTTAAATTTGACTCCTCAAAAAAAAAAAAAAATTTGACTCCTCCAACCATGTCTATGGTTGTCTATTACGATGTTAATTTTGAAATTCGGAGACAGTAGCTCCTTGACTTTGTAGAGGGGCATCCCTGGTAGCTCAGTTGGTAAAGAATCCACCTGCGATGCAGGAGACCCCAGTTCGATTCCTGGGTCGGGAAGATCTGAAAGCAAATCAGAGGATGTGGGCAGAATTGGGATGCTGGGTTCTTCCTCCCACGGCCACATGCCTGGCCAGAGGTCAGCCTACTGGACCCGAGAGGAACAGCCTCGTCCTCCAGCCCCTTCTTATGGCTTCTGGTTCCCATCCAAGGTCACAGAATATCAACTTATATTTTTAATTTCAGGGCAAATATTTTATGACACTCTCTCATCATATTTAACCAGTGGCTTTGTGCTTACTGGAGACAGGACCAAATTAGAAAAAAACAAAACAGCATTTTTCCCTATGGCAAAAGTAACACAAGGTTGTTGTCAAAGTTGGGGAAAAATATAAAGAATAAAAATTATTCATAATTCTGCCACCCAGAGCAGAGCAGTTATGATCTTAATGAGATGTCTGCACTTGAACTTTGACCAACTTGAAACATGTGTCGTGATACAGAGTTTCAGAGCTGCTCTCTGGTCAAGTGCTGCTGTGCCTGATACGGAAAGGAGACAGCCAAGAGGGTCAATAACCTGCGTGGCCATGGGGTAGCACCTGGGCTGGGCAACCTGGTGCCCCTTCTTGGCCCCAAACAAGTAATTTATCCCCCAGACACACGCAGGAGTAGGACAAGATTTTTTGGATGGGGCTCTGCCATTGGTGATAAGACTCAGGAATATGGTTGTTTAAATTATCTGCTTTCCAAAGATGGGTCTCCACATGAATTTTCTCCTGGCTTTTATTTATGACTGCAATCAGGCAATTTTTCCAGGAAAGACGACCACCCCTGCTCTTATCACCTTACCATCCTGGGCTTTCTCTGACTTCAGCCTTGCTCCGCCCGTCTGCATGTAGGTGAGCTATTCATTAGCCATCCACATCAGGAGGAAATGAGCTATGACATTATGGGGACAGGGACAAAATTGGAATATGGACTGTAGGTTGTACTGAGTATTGTATCTGCATTGGATTTAGTGAATAGGGTAACTGCATTGAGATTACGTAAGAGAACGTCCTTGTTCTTACAAAACACGCACCGAGCTCTTAACCTGGTAGAAGGACGTCAAGTGTGGGGCTTACTCGCTCCTGCTGCAGAGGAAGTTAGTACGTGCATAGGAAGAACAGAGATTATACAGAAATGCCCCGTTCATTGGCACTTTGTGCTATTCTTGCAGCTTAAAGTTTGAAAAGTCTTCAGATAGTGTCAAAAAAAAACCCACTAAGCAAGAACAGAACAACCCCCCGAACCCACCAGCCTGCACCTCCAAGCCTTCGTACTGCTGCCTGCGGGGGAGCCGCCATCTTGGCTGTTGCAAGGACCACTCCCCTCCCCTCTAGAGTGAGCCTCACAGATAGGACCCCGACCCCTGTTGTTTGGTGTTGCCTGTTAATGAGCTTCATACAGATGGAAAAGTGGAAGCCACGTCGCTTGTGTTCTTCTGTAGCTGTTTTCCACTTATCCATCCTAATGGTGGGTGACTCTTGGGCTGCATCTTGTCGACTGATGCCGTACCCACCCCCCAGCAGGATGGGGAACGTTTGCTGCATTGGGTATGGAGGTGAGGGCAAGATGGAGATGGAGTGAGGCAAGACATGCGGGTCTGTCCCGAAGGCCCACCCACTGCCCTGTGGTTTTGCCAGAGCCCTCCCAGTCACAAGGGGTCTGGAAAGACAGGTGGGAGCCAGATGAGCAGCTCAGGGAGGTGTTAGCATTTCCGGGGCTATGGCAGGGGGCAGGGGGATGGGGTGGGGGGCGGGCTGAGTGCCCATCCTGAGAGGAGGGAGAGCCTGCTGGATCTCCTGGAGACATTCTGTCTGTAGGCATGGTTTGCCTCACTCCAAAAGGGCACACGCCTGTTTGCAGGTATGTCCATGTTCAGGGCTGTCCTGAGGCTCCCAGCCCACCATCATCACTCAGCCCAGGGAGAGCTGACCATAGATGGGCCAGGGGGCGCCCTTCCTGCAGGAAGACTTGGTGGCTGGGTCTTCCTCATCCCCTCCCAGCAGAGCCAGGGATGGGCTGGCAGGTCTGAGGAGGCCTGCCCAGTGACTTTATTGCTTCTGAGAACATATTGTAATTAGCCCAGTAACTGTGTCCCACTAGTGGGGCTGTCAGGAGTTCCCTGGTGAATCAGGTGATCCTGTGGTCTTCTCTGGTATATTACTGTCCTCAGGCCCTCACTGTGAAGGGCCCAGGGCAAGCAGGGGTGGGGGCAGGTGTTCCAGGCCCCGGACACTCCCTTTCCAGTCACATCCCACCCTGGGGCAGCCTCCCTCCTGATCCCCCGCCTTTTTTCGCCATCTGGCCACACATGCCTGCCAGTGCCCTGCTTGTTGGCCTCGATGTGAATGAAGTGCAGTTTGGGTCTTCTTCTGTGAGCGGCTTCTTCCACTTGTCCCCATGTTGGAAGATTGGGGTGATATGCACACGGATGGGTGTGTTCTGTTGTGTGATTTATTTCTGTCTTCTCTGGTCAGTGGAAATAGGTTTTTGTTTTTTTCAGTTTTTCGCCATTATAATCTCATCCGCTTTCAAAATCCTCCTGGCACCTCTGTTTGAAAGATAAAACTTCTGGCTGATAAGTTGCTCAGCCCTTGGGGGCAGAGAATTGAGGTTCTGTGCTTCTCTGGGTGGAAGGAGGCACACAGGGCTGGGGGGAGGAGGGGTAGTTTCATGATCAGCAGCTGTCTTGCCTGGGGCGACTTCCTTCTGAGGCTTTTTTTTTTTTTTTTTTTGATGACTTAGGGAATTTTTATTTCTCTCAAACTTTCTGAGTAATGCTTGGTAATTTTTAAGACTTGGTCCGAAGTCTACCATTTTGAAAATCTGGGGATCATGTTGCATACCCATGACCACTTTGTTTCATAAATTTCAAAAGCACCTCTAAAACATAATTTTAGGGAGCCTCATCTTAACCTGCATAAAAACTTAGATCCTGTGGAAGGTCCTCTGAGGCCTTGACTCTTCTTCTTGCTGACCTGGCATCGACACCAGGACCCATCAAAATCCAGGCCTGTGTTTTGGAGGTTTGTGCATGGGGTGGTGGTGTGGGGGAGGGTATGTTAGGTCACACATCCCTTCCCCAGATGCCCCGCCAGAGGAAGGCCCGGCCCCAGGCTGACCCCGAACACTGGTCGGATGCCCCCGTCGGCCGACAGCGCTGTTCTGCCGGCCCACGGCCGCCTCTGATGAACAAACTGGGCCTCTGCAGAAAGCTCCACAGAGAACAGAATTAGGACAGATAAGGAAAGGATTAAATTGGTGCTGTCAGTTCTGTTGCTGACAGCCGGCATTTTCTCTTTCTGCATCACGTAGGGGAAACTTTTGGCCCCGAGTGAGCACCAACCATGCCTCCCATGGGCCTCTCGCTCCAGGCCCTGGGCAGCCTCTTCCAGCACCAGTGCTGCCAGCCGGGGGTCTGGGCGTGGGTAGGGGGTACAACCTGATGTGCCCCCTGGGCAGGCGGTGGTCAGCTGGGTAGACATCGCAGGAAGTGGTGGCCACGTCTGCCAGCCGTGAGTCTCATGGTTGGCGGCCCGTCCAGCATGCCGTCGAGGGGCTCCAGGGTGCCACTCGCTGCAGGGCCACAGGGTGATGCTGTGTCCCTTTCTTTCCCCAGATCACCAGAAGCTGGAGAGAGAGGCTCGAATCTGCCGTCTCCTGAAGCATTCCAACATTGGTGAGCTGCCT
Organism: Cervus elaphus; assembly: GCF_910594005.1. NCBI lineage: Eukaryota > Metazoa > Chordata > Mammalia > Artiodactyla > Cervidae > Cervus > Cervus elaphus. The sequence continues at coordinate 84,245,761 of NC_057832.1, forward strand.
GCGGCGGGGTGGGAGGTGGGGGGCAGGGGAGGTCCCAGCTCTCCCGTTACAGGCAGCAGGAGGACCCTGAAGGCGTCCCTTTCCTTCCCCATTGAAGGTCCCCACCCTCAGGCCCCTGGAAACATCTCCTCCTTTTGACCCAGAGGGAATCCTGCACAGACTCTGGGTCAGCCCCCTGGGGGAGGCCAAGGTCGGGTTCCTCCTGGACGGGTCCCTGCCGACCACTCTGTAACTCTATGCCAAGATTCTGGTGATAACACACAGGAGCCTAACATTCTGACGCTTTAGAAAAACAATGTGATGGCCTGATTACAGAGAAAAAAGTTGGGAAACCAAAGACCAGTCAAAGACCACACCCAGCCTCAGCCTGAGCTCTGAGGTCTGAGGACCGAGGTCTGACTCTGGAGGACCTCTGCTCTCCCCGAGTCCAGGGCTCTTGGAACTGTGGTCTGGGGTGGGTATCAGCTGCCCTGGGGGCCCGTGGAGTTCCCGGAGCCTGGGTCTTGGCCTTAGGGAGTGTGCCTGCCCTGCCTGCAGTAGGACCCTTCTTTCTGCAACCTCCAGGCTGAGTACAGACTCAGCCCAGACACAGTCACAGGAGCTGCTGGGACCCCAGACCCCGGAAGTTGGAGCAGATTTCCGGGGGCCTGTCAGCCTCTGCCCACCCGCCTCAGCTGTGAGGGGCCCCTTGTCCCCACAGCATAGCTGCCTGTCTCTCCACTTCTCATCCCTTTAGGGACTTCTGAGGAGCCCAGGACCCAGATCTTGCCCATGCTGGGAGGTAGACAGGAGACACAGAGGGGACAGTGGGCCTGTGGCCTCAGAGGCACCCAGGGAACTTGTCAGGGTGGATTCCTGGGCCCTCTCGCCCACGTTTGGGCACCAAACGTGCACCAGGATGGTGCCCGGCACTCTGTTTACAAGGGACGCCGGGCTGTGCTGAGCAGCCGCATCCGTGCCACTCCCAGACCAGGGCCTCAGCCGCAGGGAGGGCCCGGAGGGACCCTGGGAGGAGCCGAGAGGGCTCCCCTGGGAAGCAGGGCATAAGCTGTGAGGGCCCTCGTTTCCGGGGCGGTGTTCAGAGGTTTGGAGCTCAGAGACCTGGATTCAGGTGTGGCCTTCCACCCCCCCACCGCCCCCACCCAGAGAAGCCGCCGCAGCAGTCACTGAACTGCTCTGAGCCCCAGTCTTCTTGTTCGTGGACTGGGCATGTTTCACAAGTGTGTCAGTGGTCCAGGCTTCACAACAAATTACCCCAAAACTCAACCAACAGGCACTGATTTTCTCTGTTTCTGTGGATTCAAGAGCAGTTCAGCTGGGTGACTGAGGCTGCCACAGATTTTATGGGATCAATGCCTTTGTTCAATACTTACTATGAAGTTTAAGACAGCAACAGCAGGGTAGGATTCTCTTGAGTCTGGGGGCCTGGGGCAGCTAGGCAGGTGGCCTGGCTCTGAGCCAGCCCTGCTCAGGGCTCTGGAGACAGACAGACAGAGACAGAGAGGGTAACAGAAAGCGAGAGAGACACACAGAAAGAAAAGACAGAGAAGCAGAGACTGAGACAGAGACAGAGACAGAGGGGAACAGAGACACAGAGAGAGATGGAGAAAGAAAGAAAAAGACAGACATAGAGATAAAGACTGAGACAGAGAGATGGAGAGGGAAGGAGAACAAGGAAGACAGTGCCCCCCAATTGTGTCAGATATACATAGCATATATACATATACTTATCAGTTTAACTGTTTTTAAGAGCACAGTGCTGTGGCGTTAAGTATATTCACATGTTATGTAACCATTGCCCTTATCTGTACTCAAAACTTTTTTCATCATCATCAGTGGAAACTCTGCATCCGTTAACGCTAACCCCCACCTGCCCCCCGAGGCCCCACCACCCACCATTCTGCTTTCTGTCTCTATGAATTCGACACCGTAGGAACCTCATCAATGGGACCATGCCGTGTTTGTCTTTCGGGGACCAGCTTATTTTACTCAGCCTAATGTCCTCAAGCCTCATCCTTGTCGTAGTACGTGTCAGAATTTCCTTCCTTTTTAAAGCTGAATAATATTCTACTGTGTGTATGTTTCACATTGTGTTTATCCATTCATCCGTCAGTGGACACTTGGCCTTTTTCTGCCTGTTGGTTATTGTGACTAATGATGCCACGAACATGGATGTACAAGTCTCTTTCTGGATCTCTGCTTTCAGTCCTTTGGGGGTAAACCTCGCAGTGGAATGGCTAGACCATGTGGTGCTTCTGTGTTTAACTTCTGGAGGAAGCACCACGCCTTTTGATGGTTTGGTCTGGAAGGGGTGATGCCGTCACCTTGCCTTATTTTTGCTTGAAGGAGCCCAGCTCTCCTCTTAAAGGAGGCTCATCAGAGGATGTGAATGCCTCTCACAACCAACACGGTGGCTACCTGGCTGCTGGCTGGGCTGTCTCATTAGGAGCGGGTACCCAGAGTCGGGCCCCCAGGGAGCAGCCCACAGGCAGAGCCCCCACCACTCCTGGGGCTTTAGTTTCCATTCAGAGACAAGCGGGCACCTGGGCAGAGGAGACAGGTGCAGGCTACCTTGGCCCTGTGTGGGTACGCTGTGGGCACTGGGCAGCCCACTGCACCATGTGGGTCCCCGGGAAGCAGGCGAGGGTGTGCAGGATGGACATGAGCTCCAGGGCCTCACTGTGGGTTGTGCCCTCCACACACATGTCCGTGTTGTACCCAGCTGTCCAGGAGGTTGGCCGCCTCCACCCGGGGTCTCTGGAATTCGTATTCAGTGCATATTTCCCGTTGCCGGTGGGAGCCTGGAGTGGAGACTTAGCCAAGGGCAAGGCTTCCTGCACCCTCACCTCACTGGTGGGCCGTGGCCACCCTGAGAGGTTGCCGCTCAGCAGGTGAGCGTGTCCCAAGCTTCCCTCCCTGCCCCCGGAGCTGTGGGTGACAGATTAAGCAGAGTCCGTGGTAGGCAGAACCATCTGCTGCTGCTGCTGCTAAGTCGCTTCAGTCGTGTCCGACTCTGTGCGACCGCCTAGACGGCAGCCCACCAGGCTCCTCCGTCCACAGGATTCTCTAGGCAAGAATATTGGCGTGGGTCGCATTTCCTTCTCCAAGGCAGAACCATCTACAGCCTTTTAAAATGGGCCCTGTCAGGAGTGAGTAGAGCCATCAGCCTTGACTCTGAGGAGGGCAGCCCTCAGCCTCCCCAGCCTCCTTCCATCCTCCTCTCAGCCTCCTTCCAGCCTCCCCTCTGCACACTGATCCTCTCTCTCCTGGGCTCGGCTCATGGATGGCAAATTCCCACCTCCTGGTTTCCAGGGCTGGAACTGCCCTCCCTGGCAGGATAGTTCATCTAGGAGCTGGGCAGGTGGGCACCAGGGAGTACGATGGCCCTGGGAGGACTTCCTGCCGAGATGAGGAGGCCAGTGCAGGAGGGGAGGATAAAAGGTCTCCAGTCTCTGACAGCTCAGGGCCCTTGCCGCCATCCACAGCCCTACCCTCCCAAAGCCGATCATAAAGCTAGGTCCCGGGGTCCTTCCTCCCGTCGCAGTACTGCAGTCCATGGAGGAGTTCGAGGGGCAGCTTGGGAGGGGCAGAAGGACCACCCCCACTGAGAGCCCCCTGGCCTGGGACTCTGTGTGGTCCCTGGAGGAGCAAGCCCCACAGTGGGAGGCTTGTCCCGGGGCTCCCGACCCCCCCCGTAGCTATTGGTGTCCCCCAACCCCTTGCTCCCAGGCTGGACTCTCAGGAACTACCTGGACTCTAGTTGCAGCCGCTGTATGTCACCCACAGTTATTTACTTACTGTTTTTACTTAAATAGATTCTGTGACAATTCCCCTTTTTACTTAGCCCCGTCTGTGAAATCACGGGTCTGTTGTGCTAGGTGGGTGTTATTCTAAACCATTAACGTAGTATATAACTATTTTTCAAATGTTAAAAATGTTTAAGTGAAAAAAAAGGAGAGTGTGTGCATGTGGCCTTAACTCTCAGGCTGAGGGTCCTGCCAGTCCCCTCTCACCTGCTCAGAGGGGCCTGGGCCTGAGGGCAGGGGTGGCCTCCATGGCGGGGGAGGAGGGGAAGGTCAGCAGGAACCCAGATTTATGGACCCCTGGGACTCCCCTGGGGAAGGAGGATTCCCCTGCATGGGAAGAGAAAATGGTTCCCCCAGGAGTGTTCCTCTAGGGGTGCTGTCTGCAGGCCTGGCAGGGTGGTGGAGGCAGACCCCTCCACTCCCTTCCCCCTTCCACCCTGGGCCTGTCTTTGCTTGGAGTTCCAGGGGAAGCAGCTGGGGGCAGGGGAGGCTGCTCAGAGGGGCCAAGCGGCTGGGCCCCCACCAGAAAGGAGTCGGCGGGGGGAGAGTTTCACTCAGTGATTTTGCAGGAGAGTCCTGGAGGAGGGCGCAGTGAGCCGGTTTGTTGTATGTTAGGAAAGTGCAGACCCACCTGGTGGAGTTGAGGTCTGGGTAGGAGTGAGAGGGTGCCAGGCGTTGGCCCCAGGACCTGGGTTGGATGAAGCTGGATACTGGCCCCTTGAGCAGAGAGATCCAGAGCGAGCAGTGGGTGGGGGAGATGGTGAGAGAAGCAGGGTGTGAGATGAGGTGCCCCCTGGAGCCGCCCATGTACTTTGTCCTTAGTGGCCAGGTGCCCTGACTGCTGGGAGTGAGGCCTGCCCCCTGAGCCAGGCTTTGCCTGAGGTTGGGGGGCCACTGTAGCCAGATTGGGCTTCCTGATGAGAGGACCCTGTTGGCCGGGCCCTTTGGAAGTCCACAGCTGGAGGAGGAAGGAAGCCAACAGCCAGCTAGAAACCAGAGCAGCTTCGAGGGCATGAGGAAGGGACCTGTGGGGCCTGGGAGAAGCCTGCTCTTCGCTCTTCCAGCTCCCGCAGGCCCGTCCATCCTGGTGGAGCTCAAGACTGCCAGGAGGCCCAGGGAGCAGAGGGGCCAAGCGGGAGCTCTGCCCACACTGCTGCTCAGCGTTGTGTGAGCTGTGTGACCCTCAGCCGGTCACTTCTCTCTCTGCACGGCTGCTGCATGCGTGACCTCTCAGGATGACTGGGATGGTTTCTGATGGGCACACTGTAGGCTGCAGATACAGAAGGCAGGATCTGTCACCCGGCGGGAAGTGTCCAGAGTTTCCTAGAAATACCTGCCATTCAGTGCCGGGCGCATCTCCAGCTCAGGGAAAAGGAGGCCTTGGAGTGGTGTTCTTCATGACGAAATCTTTCTTGTTGTTCACTCACTCATTCATCCCCTCATTCATTCATTCGTCAACTCCTAACCAGCACAACTCTGGCCAGGCCTTGTTCCAGGCTCAGGAGATGGAGAAACAAACTAAAGCAGAGAGGGCATGCGTGGCCGTGGCACCATCCTGCTGACTCTGCAGGTTCTGGAGTGGGAAATCAGGGTCTGACTCTTCTGCAGTGATGCCATACTGGGCCCCGGGCAGGTGGTCCTTCCCCAGGGGTCCCTGCCACCTCAGCCTGTCCTGACGGGTTAGCAGTGGAGCCCTCTGCCCTCCTCTCCCATGAAGTCCCTCAGCGGCTCCTTTCCAGGCCTGGTGGTGGGGGCCTTCGTCCCCGCCCCGCCCGCTCCTGCGGCTCTCTGCTGCATTTGGGAGCAGGGGACCTGGCCAGGGACTGAGAGGGGACTGGGTCTCCTTCTGGCAAAGGAAAGGAAAAGACAGGAAAGACCAGACCCCTGAGGCCCTCGGATGTTGAATTGCGGTCAGTTGACTGCAGGGCCCACGGCTCACCCCGCAGACTCTGCCTGCAGTGCCCACCCGGGCCCTCCCCAGCCCAAACTGTGGGAAGCCACAGGCCCTTGGGGGGGTGTATGGGCCCTCCCTGAAGGGCTTGTGCTGCTGGCTTTGGGCCTGGATGAGTGTCTGGGCAGTGTGGGTGGGCCCCGGGCTGTTGCCCCTGCTCATGGCCTCTCCTGTTCCCACAGTGCGCCTCCATGACAGCATCTCCGAGGAAGGTTTCCACTACCTGGTCTTCGATCTGTAAGTGCCGGAGCGCAGGGACATGGGCTCTTGTCTGCTCCCAGCATTGGGCCTGGGCTGGGCCCCTTGGCTTCTGTAGCCCTGGCAGACAGTCCCCCGACTCCTGGGTCACCTCGCCCCCAGCCTACGTCGTTGGTTTGTTGGCTTTGCATTGGTGTATGGAATCCCCCAGGGATGGGATTGCCCAGCTGGGCCCCTTCCCAACCACCCAGAACAGGGTGTGCTGGAGGCCAAGGGAGGGAAGGATCTCGGAGGAATGGTCTGGCCCTCGGTCTTCTGTTACCTTCCTTGGTGTTCTCATCACCGCTGCACTGGGGCCCATGGACTGGCATGAGTGTATGCTTGGGTGCATGAGACTGCCTGTGTGTTTGTGACTGTGTGTGTGCATTCACATATGTTGATGAGCAGGCATCTGTGGGTGTGATTTGTGGGGGCATGTGCATGAGTGGGTTTCAGTGTGTGCATATGTGTGTGATTATATGAACACATGTACACGTGTGATTTGTGGTGTGTGTGCATGTGTATGTATGTGAATGTGTGTGTGAGTTGGTGTGGATATGTGGGGTGTGAACATACATGTGTGTGCATGGGTGTATGTTGGCATCAGCATGTAACGGTGTGTGTATGATTGCCTGAAGTGTGAGTGTGCAAATGATTTGTGGGGGAATGTACCTGTTTGCATGCATGTCCACGGGTGCATGTGTGCACACACATGTGGCTTGTGGGTGTGTATGTGCCTGTGTGTATACACGAGTATAATCTGTGGGGTGTGTGTGCATATATCCACTCTCACGAATCATGCATGCACGTGTGTGCACATTTGTACGTGTGATTTGTGGGGGTGGATGTAGGTGATGGATGTGTGATTCGATCAGTGTGTACATGGGTGTATATGTGCACATGTGTGTGTGAGCTGTGCTGAGTGAGAGCATCTGGGGCCCCTGCCTCCTCTCACCTCTTGCTGGATTTAGAAGCAGTGATCTCATCACCTCACCGACAGCTCTGGCTGAGCGGGGCTCTATTTAGCTGTCCTGAGTCAGTGTGACTCTGGACCCTGCGGTGGGCAGAGGTTGTAGTTTGGGGTGGCTCTGTGTGGCCTCTGGGAAGCCCAGCCGGGGGGCCCTGGCCATGGGGACAGGATGTGTCTCTGAAGGGACCTCCCCCCTCAAATGAGATGCCTCGGCCACGGGGTGTGGAGGCCTGAGGAATGAACCTCTGGCCTACTTGGGGTCCTCTGGTCAGGAGATGCTGGAACTGTCCCCCACAGTCCCCCGTGTCCCACAAGACACCACTTCGAGATACCAGCCAGGTGTCCAGGGCTGACCTGTGATACAGCTGCCTGTGCTGGGCCAAGGCTGTGCCCCGAGCGTTCTGTTTCACGGACCCTTTGCTGTGGACCCTTTGCTGTCACCCCCGTGGGTCCCCAGATCCATTCAGCTCCACCAGCTTTTTTCCAGGAAATATAGAGGCCCCGGGCTGGAGGGTGGCCATGTCCAGGCCCCTGGTGGCAGACAGGAGGGTGTGTGGGATTGAGAAGCAGTAAAAGGGGAGAGAATGATGTGTGAGCTGGTGCACATGTGTGTATATGTGTGTACACCCATACAAGTGCATGCACGAGTGTGGGAGCGCCTTGACTCTCCTGGCTCAAGCAACAGGCACGTGTGGGGAAGGCTCTGAGGGGGGCTGATGAGAGGAAACTGGTGGGTGTGTTTGGAGCAGGTGGGAGGAGGGAAGCCCTGGGCTTTGCACATCTTCCCCGCAAACCACTGTGGCCCTCAGGCCTGTTGAAACTGCATCTCTGGGGGCATCCAGGACACCGCTAGGCCTCAGGCAGCTGTTTGGTGGGGGCAGGAGGGCCTGCATGGTGTGGGGGGCTGTGGAGGGAGAGGGGAGGAGTGGAGGCGTAGAGATGCTGCCAGGCCCTGCCACCCCCACCCCCAGCCGCACGCCGCCCTCCTGTGACACGCTGCAGACCCTCTGGGACTCTGTAGCCCCAGAATTGGGTAGAAGTGTCTGGCCTGAGTTGGCATCACCTTCAGGAGGCCCTTGGACCTAGGCGACTTGGGGGGCTCTGTGGATTCGGGGACTGACAGATTTCCCCACTCTGCATGCCTCAGAATGTCACATGGCCTTGGAGACCAGGCCTGGGGACAGAGGAAGGGGCTCGCCCGGAGGCTGTGGCTGCAGCCCAGAATTGGCCATGCTGAGTGGCCAGGATCTGAGGAAAGGGAGAGGCTGGTTTCCAGACCACACCCTTTCTGGCCAGCTTGAGATGGCAGCCTCCCACCCCACCCTCGCCCCCACCAACTCCCCACCCTGCAGCCCTGGACCACAAGGCCCCTGATGCCTGTCAGCACAGCCGGAGCCTCCTGTGGATGTGGGGCCCCAGCGGTCTTGTCCCTGGCTCAGGGCAGGGCTACTGGGCTGGGGGGCTCCCTGGGCCCCTTTTGCAGCCCAGGTCAGTACCTGTGGCCTTTTCCTCTCTGCCCTGTGCTTGGACTCGGGGCCTGCAGAGCCTGACCTGTGAATTGTGGGTGCAGAAAAATAAATAGCGAGTCTTCTTCTGGGCTGGACCTAGTACTCCATCCTGCTGCTCCACACACATACGTGTACACATGGATACACAAGGACACACAGACACACGGGGCTCTGCTCCCTTGGACAGTCACCTGCTCTGAGCCTTGTTGTTGTTTAGTCGCTTAGTCGTGTCCAACTCTGCAACCCCATGAACTGCAGCACACCACCCTCCTCTGTCCTCCACTGTCTCCCAGAGTTTGCTCAAATACATGTCTGTTAAGTAGATGATGCTACCTAACCATCTCATCCTCTGCCGTCCCCTTCTCCTTTTGCCTTCAATCTTTCCATCATCAGGGTCTGAGCTTTAGTCTCCTGGAACCTGAAAAATTCCTTGCTCCTGGGGTAGTTGGCTTCCAACAGGATTTGAGGGCCAGCATCTAGCCTCCAGCAGGGGCATCCTAGCACCCACTGCATCCCCAGTTTTGTGTTTCTCTAAGAGAGAGCCTGCCCACGCCAGGGCCACTGTTCAGCAGTGCCCATGCCTGTGGTCACTGTGGACCAGCCTGGCCCTGAGTGCTGGGCACAAAACAAGGCCAACCCAAGCCCCAAGTCCCAAGAACGAATGGGAACTGAGATGCAAGTGGAGAGATCCCAGCATGTGGGGCCAGCACAGCTGGAGGGGGTGTGGAAGGAGGGTGTGTTTGCAGAGGGAGTGCCCTTGGTGTCCCCACTGGAGGAGACATGGGAGGGAGACTCAAGACCTTGCAGGGGTAGAAAAGCTCTAGATGGACCTTCTGGTGGACTTGGAGCTGGCCGAGTAGGCTGAGGGGCTCGGACAGACCCGGGGATTGAGCTTTCCTGCTCCCCTGTGCATCCAGCCTTGGCCCCTGCTTTTCACCTTGCTGTCCACACCCACATTCTCAGCCAGGGGATCCCGAGTGGCTGGGATCCCTGCTGGGTTCACTGAGGCTCTCCAGGCAGTGGTTTCTGCCCTGGGCAGGGGGATCCATCCTGACCTTAGGACCTGAAGGCTGCTCCCTGGCCCAGGAACAACCGGCGAGAGAGTGTGTGGATGGAGGTCCTACTCTCTTTCTGGAGATGGGACTTTGAACACCTCGTGACGTCACCCACTGGGGAGGCCACATCCATGCACTGTCTCTTCTGGCCCCTCTGCCTTGTGCGGGGGCCGCATCACTGGCCTTGGGGGTTCAAGGAGGGTAAGCCAGTTTTTCTCAGGCCTGGAATTAGTCACAAAGCCTGGGTAACAGTCCAGAGGCCTAGAACAAACTCCTGGGCTGCCCACTCTGGGAAAGTCACTGAGATCATTGAAGCTCAGTTTTCTGAGCTTTAGAGACCAGTGTCATGGAGAGGGGTGTGAAGACTAAAGCGTGTCAGTCCTGAGTAACTCTGAAGATGGAGGTGCTGGCGGTGTGGGGGACGTGGAGGTGAAGACGGTGGAGATGCTGGTGGTGATGACGAGCACGGGGTGGCAGTGGAGATGCTGGTGGTGATGGAGGGGACCTCTCTGCTCTTCTCACAGGGTCACTGGTGGGGAGCTCTTTGAGGACATTGTGGCCAGAGAGTACTACAGTGAGGCGGATGCCAGGTGGGTGTAGAGCCCTCGCACGCTCCCTCCCCCTCTTCTCCTGCCCAGCCCTCCCTCACTAAGCCTTGCTCCTCCTCCTCTGGCCCCCATCTTCTCTCATGCACTTTGTCCCTGACATGGTCCAGGGAGATGGTCAGCTGGGCGAAAGCCCTGCTTGGAGCCCTCTGGGGCGGTCCTGGGGCCAGGGTGGGGGCGGGCAGCTGGTGTGTCCCAAGTCAGGGAGGGCCCAGCCTGCCCCAGGGTGGGGACTGGCCCACAGCGGGGCTCTCCGTGCGGTGGCTGGTGGGGGGAGAGCGGGTGGAGAGTGGTGCTGGGCCTCCTCTTGCCGCCGTGGATGTCTGACCAAGGCCTTCCCCGTGGAGACTCACGGTTTCCAAATGCTTTTGCCCAAGACAGGCCGGGAACCCCTTTCTGTGACATCCTCCCAGGACCACCTTGGAGGCAGAAAGGGAAGGCCATGGGGGCCTGGGCTGGTGGGAAAGGTGCCCACTGGCCCTCCTTCAGGGCTCCCTGGGGGGCAGTGAGCAGGAAACCAGGGCCTGAGGTGGGGGGTGAAGGAGCTTTATCAGCCCTCACGGGGGGTTGAAGGGAACTGACATTTTCAGACATGCTGTCTGCAGCGAGGCTGCTGGTGGATGGCAGGGCCCCGCCTGGAAGGGTGGGCACCGCCCCCCCCCCCCATGACCCATGCTGTTGCCCAGACGCCACTCTGATCCATGACAGTTACGTCACTCCTGACAGTGCATCTCTGGGCCACCACTGCCGGCCAGCCCAGCCTGACCCCGCCGGGCTCCCAGGAAAACATGCACTTAAAAGAAAAGAATAAAAAGACTAGCAGCAGTCGTCTCTAGGCCGTGAATTTTCAGATGCTTTTCAATTTTTGAATCTTCTTTGTCTATTTTAAAATTTGTCTTTAATGAATATGTATTCCCTTTCTAATCAACATTATTTTAAAAAGCAGCTATTTGAGACTGGCTTCTGCACCCCCAGACAACCTTGCCTGTCAGTGACAGCCTGAGCCCCCTTGAGAGGGTGGGAGTGGGTTCTGGTATCACCCAGGCAGGCCCCCACCTGGGCAGCAGGAGGCCAGGGGCCTGGCGGGCACTGGGTGGGGTGTTGGAGTCTGTGGTGGAGTGGGGCGGCCGGTCAGGGCTCTGGCTCCCGAGGGTACATGGGCACTGGCTGCTTTCCTGAGGCTCCTTGAAGAACGGTGTTCACTTTGCATGACAGCCTGGGAACGACTTGCAGAACCCAGACGAGGAGGGCTGCCTTCCGGTTCTGCCTGCGGTGCCTCCCGGGTGCCTTGGGGGTGCGGGAGGGCTTACCTTAGCTGTTCTCTTTTACCCTCCTAGAACATCCTGCCAGAGCTTCCTGGTCTTACGGGCCCACCACGGGGCACGGCCTGGGGCCTGGCACCTTCCCACACTCTGTCAGGGACGGTCTCGCTGGAGAGGGGATGTGACCCACAGCGGAGCCTTGCTTTTGGCTGGGAGGCCCCCGTGCCCACCTCTGCTCCTGCGCTCCCTCCCCCACCCCACCCACGCCCCCTAGTTCCCCAACACCTTGTCGTTGGCGCTCCACCCTTGCCCCCCTCACCTCCTGACCTCATCTACTCCACCCCCTTCTGCACCACCCCACCCATCCAGCTCTGTGCCTCCCTCCTGCCCGTCCAGGTGGCAGGGATCTGGATCTTCCTCCCTGGGTATCTGTTGTGGAGGCTCCTCTGGAGTTTGGCGCCCCCCACACACACACAAATGCTTGGTTTCCTAGGCTCCGCCTTGCTGGTGGCCAGACTATGAGGAAGAGGGTGAGAGGCAGCGCTCTTGGGGATCCCTCCCAGCTGGCCCCACTCATTAAACCCGTATGTCGTTTCTCCCAGGAATCCTGGCCCCAAAACTGTGTGTTTGATCTTTGTGTTGTGTAGCCTGTAGGCAGGAGGGTCTGAGAGAGTGATGTGGATGCCCACTTGGGTGGGTCGCCCATGGGCATCACCAGGAGCTGTGGCAGATGGGGGTAAAGGCTTTCTCCCACCCTGGGAGGGTATTTCCCCTCGGGACCTCCTCTGAAAGGGATCTGGGCTGTGTTGAAACTGGAGCCCTAGACACCTGGCTGGGGTGGTGGGTACCTCCCTAACCACGATGCAGTCTGGCCCCCATCTAGTGGACCCGCCACCTTCCAAGGCCCTGCCTGGGGCCATGCTGCTCATAGCTGAGCATCCGATGAGTTCCCGAAGTGTCACATCTCTAGAGGAAGAGGACGCAAGGCAGGAGTTGCTTTTCTGAACCCTTTTCTAACCAAGAAGGCTGGAGATTCCTTTGAAGAGAAAGTGGAATCTTTATTTTGGAGTTTATGGGGAAAATTAGGGGTCTTTTTTTCAAACCTTGGAAAGCAAAGTTCAAATCCATTTTTAAAAAACCCTGAAAATAGTATGGCTCATGAGAGGTGCTTGGGGGTGTGTGTGTGTGATAATGCTGGCTGACCCTGGGGGGTGGGGGAGGAGAAGGAAGGGGAAGGGAGGGGAAGGATCATATCCCAGGTAACAGCAGAGCCTGGAACCAGGAGAATAATGTCCAGGACCGGCCAGCATCTGGAATGATGCGGGGGAACAATTCTGCCCACAAAGTGACTTTCTAAACTCTTTCGTTTGAAAGGAGTCCTCATGAGGAAGATGGTATAATGTAGATGGAAGGCAGAAGGGACCTTGTGACGGGCCAGTCAGTCTCATGTTCACCAAGGCCCTGGTCTCGGACTGGAGACCAGGGTGGGAGCAGGGTGAGAAGGGCGCCAGGAGCGGTCTCCAGGGATCCCTGGAGGGCAGGCTTCCCAGAATGGGCTGCTCTCCAGGCACGTGAGTGTCCCGTCCACCTGCTGGCTGCAGAGGCCACTTGCCCATCAATCCCAGGGATGCTGTGAAGAATAGGCTTGGGAGACAGGCCGGTGCTGCCACATTGGCTGTGAGAAGGGGTGTACCCTCCACAGTTTTCTCTGGGGCGGGGCCTGCGGGATGGGCGGACAGGGCTGTGTCAGAGCTGTAGGGCTTGATTTCAGCGGCCGGGCTGAGCCCTGGGATGCCCAGGGAGAGATGCAGACTGGTGCTGGCTCAGCAGGTGTAGTCACCCCATCCTGGCACTAGTTTGGAGCCCTGAATCCTCAGGAGGGGACACAGAGGAGGAGAGGGCACCGCCCACCCACATCTGAGCCGATGTATCAGTTGGTGCTGCGGCAGGTGCCTCCCGGGTCCAAGAAACCTTCCTGCAAGGCCAAGGAGAGGAGAGAACTAACACGTGTCTGCAGTCACGGAGGCCACAGTCCAGTGCAGAGATGCACGCCACCCAGAGTGCAGGGCCGCCACGTGACTGCAGGGGGGACGACGTGGGAGCCCCGAGCTCGTTCCACACGGAGGAAGGTCTAGAGAGCGTCCTGAGGTTGAGAGCAGAGGCAAAGTCATGAGGGTGAGGAAAGAAGATGGGATTGACCCAAAACTAACATCAAGACTTGCAGGGGTCTCAGCAGGCCTGAGGTTGGAGCCAGGTCATTCCAGGGCTTTCAGGGAGTGGCCAGTGGCCCAGGGGACTCCAGCCTGTGTCTGTGAGGACTGCTGATGGTGTGGAGGAAGGCTTGGGGTTCCACATGGATGGCAGAATACACAGCTCAGGTGGACACCCCCAGGGGCAGAACCAGGGTCTGGCCACAGCAGTACAGGCAGGGGCTGGTCAACCTGAGGGTCCCTGAGCCCCTGGGTGGGGTGGGGTGCTGCAGTGAGCAGGTGGTCCAGGGACTCAGGGCTGAGATCCAGGAGGATGCAGTGACGCCCCAGCACGGCTCCCCAGGGCTCAGATTTCCAGGAACTGGGAAAGCCAGCGCCCCCTTCCCGGGGCCCCGGCTCAGCGGCCTCAACTGCAAGTGCTGGCGCTTCCTCTGGCCTCTGCCTCCACCCAGTGGCCTGTCCTGCCCTCAGAGGAGCTCCCCAGACCTCACAGCTGAGCTCCGCCCATGAGGAAAAAGGCCCCTGGATGAACTTGCCCTGATGGGGCAGCCTGGAGGGGCTGAGCCCGTGTCTACAGTCATGGGAGGGCTGGTAGTGGCTGGATGTGGACCTGGGGATACAGGGATGAGGGTGAGGACAACAATAAGACCGAGGCTGGCAGATGAGAGTGTGGTGGGAGGGACAGGAGCAGGGAGGGAGGCCCTGGGAGCAGGTGGGACAGGAGAGCTCAGGGCTTGGGGCGGGGGTGGGGTTTCCAGCCCTTAGAGGCATCTAAAGGGAGGGGCTGCTGGGGGACTGTTACCCACAGGTTTGGGCCTAGCTCCTTCTGACCCCATAAACCTCAGGAAATCCATCATCACTAGGACTCTGAGGTCCAGGTTTCTCCAGGGTGGACACTCAGGGTTACTTTTCTAGCAGGTGACCACCAGTAGGTGGTCTCCAGGTGTGGTCAAAGCTATTTGAGAACATGGGCTGGTTTCTTGTCCCTTCTTGAGTTTGCTGTTAGGAAAACAAAGTCCATCCCTCCAGCTGACCTTTAGTCACCTCCCCGATCTAGCCGCGGCAGGAGCAGTCCTGCCTGTGCCTCCCTCGCCCCCACCAGAGGGGCTGGGGCCAAGACCCCAGGGATGGGCTATGGCAGCCTGTGGCACGCCTGTCTCTGGTAGCTGGTAATGCTGCAGGGGTGCTGTGGAACCCCAGGGGTCTGTGCCTGGCTCTGGGGGCAGCTGGACACTTCCCAACCACCTAGAGGAGGCAGGTGCAGGTCACTGGGGCTGGGGGCGTCTAGGTCTGGAGGCACCTGGGTCTGATACCTAGGGCCATTGCTGAAGCCCAGGTGTGGGAGGTGCCTGAGGAGAGCCTGGACCTTTTTCTCCAACCAGTGATGCCCCAGAAGGCTCGGGACTTCTCCCTAATCTGGAAGGAAGCCCCTGGCTCGGGGCCCTGGATAGTGCCAGGCTGCCCCCAGCGACCCCAGTGCTGCTATGGAGCTGAGCTGTCTAGCACGGCAGCCAGCAGCCAGCAGCCAGAGTGGACGTGAAGTTTATTTTAATGAAATGACACCCGCTCTCACACATGTGTGCTGGTGACTGCAGCGTTAGCACAGCCTCAGAACAGAGAGGGGCCCCGGTGCCCAGGGCAGCACCCCCGCAGTGTGGCACTGGCCTGCCCTCTCTCCCTTGCCCTTTCACCTCTCCCCTCCCCTCCCGTTGTCTGGGTCTTCAGCCTGCCTTGCAGGGTGTACACTCAGCCCTGGCCTCCCTCCCCAAGGGCACTCAGCGCAGGGCCAGGTGTGGCCAGCATGAGCCTGGGGTGGAGTGCACTGGGGCCAGGCATCTTTCCTCTGTGGGCCTGCTTAGAGGGGAGGGCGTGCCTTGTGTTGACCTTTGGGGGTGAAGAGGGAGCCCCAGAGGCCCCCTTCTGGCCAGGGTCTTGTCCCCCATGTGGCAGGCAGCACCTTGATTCCCTGCTTCCCCCGGGCCCCCACTGGGCTGGAGACCCCAGCACTCCCACACAGCACCCTTCTCCTGCACCCCGCCCACTCCTCAGGGGCCACCCGCACTAATGCGCCTGCTGTTTGCTGCAGTCACTGCATCCAGCAGATCCTGGAGGCGGTTCTCCACTGCCACCAAATGGGGGTCGTCCACAGGGACCTCAAGGTGAGTTCCCCCCCCTCACTCTGTGCCAGGTGTCTGTCGTCTGTAACTGCATGTTGTGTTTGAGGGGAGACTCGGGGGTAGGGCAGTGCACCAGAAGACACGTGTGTGTGTGGGATGTTTGCATATGTGTGTTCCCGTGTGTTTTCGTGTGAAGGTGTGCGCCTATGAGAATGTGTGTGCACATGTGTACATGTGCATTGGCACATATAAGAGTACGTGTGTGCATGTGTTTGTGTTTGAAGGTGCATGCTTGTGAGAATGTGGGTCTGTGCGTACACATGGACATGTGTGTATGCGTGAGCACGTGTACATATGCATGTGCATTTGTGCATGTGTGTGAGACTGTGTGTGTGCGCATGTGTGTTTGTGGGTGTGCATGCATGCATGTGTCTGTACACATCCCTCCCAGTGCCTCTAGGCTTCAGGGCTGAGAGGGGACAGTTGTCAAGAACCAGCCTAGTAGCACATGTCCATGCGGGGTCTCGCTTTCTGGGCTCTAGTTGAGATTCGAACCTGGCAGGAGAGACACAGAGAATGTACATGCAGGTGGGGCTGATGCCTCGGGAGCAGGGGGTGGAGGGGACAGTTTGGTCTCTTCAAACTTCCAGTCCTTTCTACTCATCTCTGTGGCCCTTGGCTCAGCTCTGGGCAAAGTGACTGCAAATCATTTAAAACAAGAGTTGTCACCCACAGGCCTCCGTGTGGTGGGAGGGGCCCTCAGGAGGAGCTGCAGCCCTTCTGCCTCTCCCTTCTCCTCCCCCTTCTTCCTGCCCGTCCCCCTTCCCCCTCCTCCTCCTCTCAATCTCTCCTCCTTTCTTTGACTTCAGCTTTCTCCAAGTCTGAGTTTGGGTCAGTTTCTTCTCTCACTGGTTTTGCAGGGGATGGGGGGACCCTTGGGCCTGCATCCTTGCTGGTGGTGTTTGAGACCAACCTTCCCGTGGGTGCTAGGGCTGAATGGAGTCACATCCTTCTGGGGCTGCCCAGAGGTGTGTGTGTGTGTGTTTGTGTGTGTGTGTGTGTGTGTGTGTGTGTGAGCTGATTTTGTGGAGCTGCTCTTGAGGGGATGTCCCACCAGGAGCAGGCCCGGGACCTGCCCTGTGCCCTCATGTGTCCCCGCTCCCACTCTGCATGTGCTGTGTGGTCCCCTGTCCTCTCATGGGCCTGCCCAGGCTCCCCCTGATGACTGCCTGTCCTGTGGGTGCCCCTCTGTCTCTGTGTCTTGTGTCTGCATGGGCCTCACTCAGGGGCCTCTGGAAATAGGGGCCACAGGGAAGAGGGCACGCATCCCTCCTTCATCCTGGACCTCACGATGCATAACAAACCTGGAGCCCAAAGCTCCGAAGTGCAGATGGATGCTCTCCCCAGCCCAGGTGTGACCTGAGGGCACCCAAAACCCTTGCTGAGAAAAGGAAAACGGGGTTAGGACGAGTTGGTCTCCTGTCTCCCACCAGGTGTTGGGGGGAGCAGGCTGTCCCTCCTCCTCTAGAGAGACCTCTGTCATCTTGGCCGAGACAGACCTCCAGGAGCATGCTGTGGTGGCTTTCCTCTCAGCCAAGGTGTGGAGGGTGGAGAGAGCAGAGGGGCTTGGTGCCATCTTGGCGGCTGTGAGGGAGCCAGGGTGGGGCCTGCAGGTGGGAACATCCCTGTGCAACCCAGCTGGGTCCCCTCCATCTCCTCCCAGGGAAGAGCCTTCTTGCCCAGCTCTTCCCAGGGACTAGGTTCCCTTAGCTCCTTCTTCCCAGAGAGGCATTCTAAGTCACTTCAGTTGTGTCCGACTCTGTGTGACCCCATGGACTGTAGCCCACCAGGCTCCTCTGTCCATGGGATTCTCCAGGCAGGCATACTGGAGTGGGTTGCCATTTCGTCCTCCAGGGGATCTTCCTGACCCAGGGATCAAACCCACAGCTCTTATGTCTCCTTCACTGGTAGGCAGGTTCTTTACCACTAGCGCCACCTGGGAAGCCGAAGAATGCTGGTTTATTTTCTTGGGGTGGGGGGAATCTGATCTGTAGAAGCTGGGTCAAGCCCCCAGCTGCAGCCCCTGACCCATAGTATTTCAGACTTCTTTTTTTAAAAAACCAATTTTTAAAAATTTGAAGTATAGTTGATTTGCAATGTTGTGTCTATTTCAGACTTCTTGGTGTGGGGTTTGTGGGGAGGTAGGGGTCTGGTTGGACCCTGGGAGTTGGTGATGGACAGGGAGGCCTGGTGTGCTGTGGTTCATGGGGTCGCAGAGTCGGACACGACTGAGTGACTGAACTGAACTGAACTGAAGGGGTCCCCCTGCCCTACTCACACTGGCAAAATCAAGGTGTTCAGAGGCCTCCTGGCCGTGCTGGGCAGGCGGGGCTGAGTATCCCCAGCACGTGTCACCTGGAGTGACGGAGCCTCATCCACCAGCTGTGTGGGGCCTGGAGAAGCTCTGGTTTCTGCCTCATGGGCTGGCATGATTCATCTATGCCACACGATTTGTCCTCACACCCCCGGTGTCCAAGCAGGGTTAACTCAGTTCTGTTGGCGGCATTTGTCTTTCTTGGTGGCACTAAGGTGGGCGGCATGGTGTCAGCAGACCTTCCTGCCGGGAGGGTGGCCTGGTGAGGGGGCTGAGGGCCCGGAGAGCCCCCATCAGCCAGGGACGAGGGAGTCCAGCGGCTTCAAGCTCTGAGCGCTGCCCTCTGGGAGCTGGCGAGGCCAGTGGGGCAGGCTGGGATGGAGGAGCCTAGCAAGCAGGACACAGTGAACAGGGAACTCCTAGGGCCTTCGGAGCCAAGTGTTCCCGGTCACAGGGCAGCAGCCTCCTTGGCACCCCAGTGGGACAGGGATGAATACCCTTCCTTCTGGCATGAGCAAGGCACTGCTCCCCGAGACCAGGAGGTCCGCACGGGGCCCTCCCCTCCTGTGGGCAGCCAGCCCAGGGCTGGTGGGACTTGGATGTCCTACTCTGCTCAGGCCGTAGGGGCCCTTGGTTTTCCTCCTTGCCCTTGAGAGTCTCCATCCTGCAGGAAGTGCCTGAACCTTCCAGCAGCCGCTCTCATTGTGCAGCCAGCCTTGGTTGGGGGAGGGAAGCCCCCCTACAGTGGGGGTCTGGGCCCCGCATGGCCTGCTGGGGCCTCCAGGGTGAGGTGTTTTGGTCCCAGCGCCCCGAGTTCACAAGCTTGCACTTTGAGAGCCAGCTTCCCTCAGCTCTAGGGCTCATGTCCCTGCCCCCGGCAAGTGGGGGACAGAGACAGACTGTGGGGTGCAGGCTCTGGGGTGCGCTCAAGCCAAAGATGTCAGCCATGCCGGGGGGGCACCCATGTGGTCAGGGGACCTGTGTGCCCCCACCTGCCAAGGGGTATTCTGTCCCCCTCTCTCCGGTGACACCCCTGGGTGTAAACCCCACACCCTCGGGCTGCTCACCTTCCCCACAGCCCGAGAACCTGCTCCTGGCCAGCAAGTGCAAAGGGGCTGCGGTGAAGCTGGCAGACTTCGGCCTGGCCATCGAGGTGCAGGGGGACCAGCAGGCGTGGTTTGGTGAGTACCTGGCCGGCCCACTGGCCAGGGGACAGAGCGGGGGTGTCTGCCACCCCTTTGGTCCTTCACACCGCCCTTTCCCCTCCTGCTAGGGTTTGCTGGCACGCCAGGCTACCTGTCTCCAGAGGTCCTGCGCAAGGAGGCGTACGGCAAGCCGGTGGACATCTGGGCGTGCGGTGAGGCTGGTGTGCCGGGCGAGGTGGGCTCCACCCACAAGCACTGCACCAGACCCACACCTGGCTGCCCCTAACTGGGAGCACCCTCCCACCCAGACCGGAATTACTAATACAACCCTGGCTGCTGCCGAGAAGCCCACCACCCCACTCCCTGCCCTGCGCTCGGCAGAGCAGTCTGGAGAAGGGGCAGCAAGTGCCCGGATGGTGGATGGATACTGGAGGAGCGGGGGCTGTGTGGACCACCCTGGCAGGGCTGCCTCCTTGCCAGGGGCATCTCCCCCACAGTCAGGGCAGTGGAGGGGGCTGTTCTCGGGCATCCCCTGTGAAGTAGGGTGGGACGGCAGAGGAGCTGTTGATGCCATTCTGCAAACATGAGGGTCTCCAAAGAGGGACACTGGTTGACGCTGGCTGTGGGGGTAGAGAGGAGGGGGTGCTTGAGGACCCCAGTGTCCTCATGGGACTTGCTGGCCTTGGGCCGCGACTCCCACCCTAGCCAATGCTGAGAAACTAGCTGAGCGTCCTGTAGCTGTTCAGTACCAGAGCTGGGCATCTGGCTCCCATCCTGGGATCACACGCCAGACACTCTGTGGCAGCATGTGACTCGTGTGTGGTTGCACTGGTGGGCTCCGCTGGGCTGCTGGGCGTGGGCAGTGAGGGCAGCAGCAGGAGGCCCTGGGCTCTTGGCTCTCCTCAGGGGTGATCCTGTACATCCTGCTTGTGGGCTACCCACCCTTCTGGGACGAGGACCAGCACAAGCTGTACCAGCAGATCAAGGCCGGGGCCTATGACGTGAGTGCCAGGACCCCCAATCCCTCCCTATCTGGGGGAGGCAGGCTGGCAGAGGCAGGGTGTGGGGTGACACCCCTGTTTTCAGATGAGACCCTTTGGAGAAGTCTGTCTCTGTCTGGGGAGGGGGATTCAGGCTCCCCTGTGCCTGGTTTTCCTTTCTAGTTCCCGTCCCCTGAGTGGGACACGGTCACTCCCGAAGCCAAAAACCTCATCAACCAGATGTTGACCATCAACCCCGCCAAGCGCATCACGGCACACGAGGCACTGAAGCACCCGTGGGTCTGCGTAAGTCGCACCAGCCCCGGACCACCCCCTAGCCTGTGGACCTTGGGCCCTCTCCTCGAATCCAGTGGGTTGGTCCTGTGGTCTCCTGAGGGCTATGTGGCTTGGGATGTGCTGGTGATTTAAAGGCCTCAGTCCCTGGGAGGACAAGAGCTCCATGAGAAGAGGAGGCGCAGTCCAGCATGTGAGGGGATGGAGTGGCAAGGAGGGTGAGGGCCAGGTGGTGGTGGGCACAGGTGGAGTGGACAGCCATAGGAGGTGATGGACTTGGAGATTAGGCAGGCAGTGGGGATAGGTGGCCTCCGACTGCAGTGAGTAGCTGGTAGCTCTTGGCTCAAGAGCCCCAGGGGTGCTGCTGCCCTGAGCCTCTCCCTGACCACCCCTCTTTTGAGCACCCCACTTGGGGACAAAGCTGGTGCCCCTCGGGGCTGCTTGCAATAACACCCTCCCTCGTTCCCTCCCCACAGCAACGCTCTACTGTGGCCTCCATGATGCACAGGCAGGAGACCGTGGAGTGCCTGAAAAAGTTCAACGCTCGGAGGAAGCTCAAGGTGAGACGCTGACCCCAGTGTGTGGCCAGGGTGCCCTGCCACGCTCACATGCTTGCCTACCCAGAGGCGCTGAGGGCCCCGCACTAGGGGTGGCTAGAGGGGTCCCAGCAGGCCTGGCAGGGGTCCTAGCCACCCAGGACAGGCTGCTCGTGGGTGAAATCTAGACCAGATGTGTCAGGTGGACTTGGTCCCTTCCATGGCAATGACACCAAAGGTGCCCAGATGTCGGGTGGCCCCTCCTCAGTCTCCCACGCTGCCCGTGAGGTGTTCCTCGGGCTCCCCAGTGGCAGGGGGCTGGGAGGCATGCCCTGTGGTCGGTCATGCTGTCTGGGTGGGAGTGAGCTGAGACACTTCTGACCCGGGGCACTTCTGGTCAGGAGAGCAGCCAAGCTCTGCGGCTCAGAGGGGCAGGAGGGAGGGGGCCCTGGGCACAGAGGCCACTGGGCACCAGGCCCGTCCTGCCTACAGGCTGCTGTGTGCTGAGGGCGCATGTTCAGGCCTGACCGGGCCCCTGGCTGCTATGCACGCACCTCTCAGGGAGAAGAAGCGCTGTGGGGAGAGGCAAACCCCCAGCCTCAGTGCCCCCAGGGGTCCTGAAGCACTTTAGAAGCTTGGTTTGCTGGATAGTTTAGGGCCCAGGAGAGGTCACTGTTAATTCTGCATGAGGTGACTTGTCTGAGTGCAGCTGGTGGGCGTGTAGAACTCTTGGCTCTCTAAGAGACCTTGACCCCAGGTCTGGGGGTTGTGGAGGGAGGGGGTCTCCGCCTGGCCTCAGCCGTGTGTCTCTCTCCAGGGTGCGATCCTCACCACCATGCTGGCCACACGGAATTTCTCAGGTGAGAACAGCCATCTCCAGGAGCAGCAGGCCTGCGGTGGGAAGCCTGGGGAGTGACCCGCCACCAGCCGCCTGCCCCGTCTTCACCCCCACGGTCCCGTCCTCTGCTGCCGGCCCGGCCCGGCCCGGCCTTCCTCCCTCTGAGACCTTTGGGCCTCAGAGGAGGCCTGGGCTCTGGCTGGGCTCCCCCGAGGGCCCGTCCCTGCGTGTTGGGTCTGTGTCTGAGCTGCCTGCCGGCCGGGCCGCACTTCCGTGTATCTGTCCAGGTGTTGGTCGGCACCTCTGTGGCCTCGTTGTTGTCCTGAATCCTCTGAGCACCTGTTCTGTGTTGGGAGAGAGGGAGGCGAGAGGAGGCTCCGGACACGCTGGCTGGTGGCCGCCCGCTTGGGCACGAAGGAAGGGTGGGCAGGGCTGGGGGCGTGCTGCCGCTCCGAGGGTCTATCGGCGACCCTGAGGCCTCGGGACAGGGCAGGCCTAGCGGGGACAACGTCCCCCAGGCGGGGCTGCCGCCCCCTCGCTCTCCTGTGGCTTGTCTGTCGCCCGCAATGCTGGCGCGGGAGCGTCTGTGGTCGTCCTCGTTGTCCGTTTGCATCAGCACCCGCCCCCTCCTGTTACCTTGCTGTGATACTGTGCTGCCGGGCCGGGGGGCATGTTGTCACACCAATACTAATAGGACGTGTCCTGTCGCACGCCCGGCCGGGCACCCGGAAGGCCCCGCTGGGGTTTTCCAAGGAGAAAGGAGGCAAATGCTTTTCCCAATGTCAATCGGTCTCCATCTTGTTTTCACGCTCCTGTGAAAGGGGTTCTGGAACCATCCGTCACCTAAACTTTGACTCTAATCTTCTTCTGCTTCCTTTGTCTCTTCTCTTCCCTCACCTCGCCCACCCCTCGTCTGTGTCCGCCCCTCCCCTCGTCTCTAACCCGGTGCTAACAGTGGGCAGACAGACCACCGCTCCAGCCACAATGTCCACCGCGGCCTCCGGCACCACCATGGGGCTGGTGGAACAAGGTAGACGTCCCGCCTGTCGGCATGCAGCTCCCCTCGCTGCACGCAGCCGCCAGCAGGGCCTTGAGAGCCACCCCAGAGGCCCCGGGAGCCCCTGCTCCCGCCGTGGACACGCCCACAGAGCCCCCACCCTGGGCAGGGAGCCAGCATCCATGTCCCAGCAGCCTCACCTGTTATAGGAGGGGCCAGCCGAGGTGACCCCCGAGCCATGTCACCCTGCGTGCATTTGACTGAATTCCCTGGTCCTGATTCCTGAGTCTGGGGGTCGGGAGACCCCCCACTCCACTTCTGGTCTGAGCCCTTTGCTGTCTGAGGCTCACTCCCCACTTGTCCGTCAAGACCCTATTTAGAAAGACAAGGAGCCTCTTTCTGGGGCTGCTGCTGGGGGGGTTGAATCCTGAATGGGAGCCCTGGGGAGAAGGGCATGGGCAGAGACTGTGCCCCATGAGAGCCCACTCGCCACCCCATCCACCCCGGACTTGGCCTCTACCTGCCCTCAGGAACGTGCCCTGTGCTCCCGGCCGCTCATACGGAGCCAGTGGTCCGTACTGAGTCTCAAACACGTATGTCTGCCCTGTGAGTCTCAAGACGTGGCCCTTGGCCTCCCAGGGAGTGACTTTAAAGACCTCCTCTTGGGTTCCTTCTATGAGGCCCCTCACCTCGTCCCCAGCCCATGAGGGGAGAGGCAGAGTCTGTGAAGGGCAGACTTTCCAGGGAGTCACCCGACTGTGACCTTGGCCAGACCCTATGAGGCTAGTGGACCCCAAGACCTCCTAGGAAGCCCATGGCCCCAGCCCAAGCTGAGGGTGGCACGAACTTAGCGGGGTGGAGCTGCAGCTGAGGGCCAACCAGGTGCTCCCCAGACGGGGTTGTGTGGCTAGAAGAAGCCCTCTCTTCCTGCCACTGCCTCAAGTGTCCGCGGGGACAGGGCAGATGCCCAGCTGCTCCCAGGCCTAGGCCCTTTCTTCCCTACATGTCCAGCCCGGCTCTTTTCCCCTGACCCTGCAGGATGCGCAGGCCTGCCTGCCCACCCAGAGGACCCCAAGTGCTGCCTCCTGGGGTGCTCAACGCAGGGCCATCCTGGGTAGGAGGGTCCACGCTCCTCCTGTGAGCCCAGTGGACAGGTCCAGAGGGCCGGCCTTCGGGGGCTGTCCTGAGTCAGCTTCATTTTCTGGGCCTTTCTGGAGCACCTGGGGGGAGGGGGGGCAGAGGGGCAGGGAACGGGGAGACTAGGGGCTCCTGGTGAAGACCGGGGGCGGTGAGTGAGGCAGGCGCCTCTGAGCCGCCCTCTGCCCGGGGCCCCCGCCTGCACTGCCCGCTGCCTGCAAGGGGATGTGGGGCGTCGGTGCATGAGGCCGCGAGCATGTGCGGCTCCGCCCCGGGCGCCAGGGGCCGCTGTGTCCTGCGGTGGTCCGTGCATGTGGACGGAGCCCAGCATGGCTGTCCGTGAGTGACGAGCTAGGGGACGAGGTATCGGCTGGGCCCTGTGGGCTGAGCCCTCACACCCCGGCTAGGGCAGCCCACCTCAGCCAATGTGCTGGACCCAGGAGACATGGCGGGTGAGGGGGCTCAGTCCCGGGGACGTTGCTTCTCTGTGGATGATGGCCTCTGGGGTGACATAGAGCACTCGGCCAGTGGAAGACTGGGTGTCTGTAGGTCTTTTGCAGTTCATCAAAGCATCCTGGTTGGTCCCACTTGGCCTTCACCGAGAGGAGACCCAGGCAAACTGCTGGGGTGCAGTGACGGCGTGGCCCTGAGGACCCGGGGCGGGGTAGGGCAGAGGGCCGCTGTTTGTCTCCCCGGGGGTCTAGGGTTCCTGGTTGGTTCACCTCAGTTCCCGCCGCATAGTAATGAATTTGACTTGAGAAGATACGAAGATACTCCCTATGCCTTCAACCACTAGTGTAAATGGAAGTCAACAGGATCCTGGTTAATCTCAGCCAGAGATGTGAATTTCTAGGGAACGTGGCGGCCAGGAGCTGTGGTCAGGATGGGGGCAGCTGTGTGTCCAGACATGGAGGTCTGGGGATTCCCAGGGAGGAGCATGTGGGAGTCAGTTCAAAGAACAGGTGTCTGCTGCAGGCTTCCCAGAGCCTGGGCCATGGTGTGGTCTGTGTCCCCAGAGGGATGGCTTTTAGGGAGCAGAACTGGTACTGTCTTGAATAGCATGGTCTGGAGTGTGGGTTCTGACAGAATCAGGGACTGAAGGGGACCCTCCTAAGACCCAGGGCTGTCCCAGGGTCTCCATCTGTCTCCACCCAGGCTCTGATGCACGGGCCCCCTTTCCTGCCCAAGGGGAAGCCCAAGGCACAGCTGATTCCACCTCCACCAGGGCCCTGAGCGGGCCCTGGCTGGACTTCTCAGACTGCCACTGGCCTGTGCTGGTTTTGAAGAGCTGGCCGGGAGTGCCGCTGATCACTGCTATGTGGCACTGGGAGGTGACTCTCCCCAGACTGCCCACCCTAAGTTGGGGGCTGGAGGTCAGTTTGCTCACCTGCTCAGCTCTCACGACAAGTGCCTTCAAGATGGGGTGGGCGCCACTTTCCTTCAGGCCTGTCTGGCCAGCTGGTTGGCCAGCACAGACAGGGTCCCTGGGCTCTTCGACCACAGCAGGACTCCCACTTCAGGGGCGGTGGCACCCTCCCTGCGCACTGGAGGTGGGGAAGGGAGCAGAGAGGTGAGGTCAGCAGGAGTGTCCTGCTGCTCAGGAGTCAGGCTTTTGGCCCTGGAGGCTCAGGAGTTCCTACATCTGACGGGCTTGGCGGTTCCTCCGTGGTGAGTTACAGGGAGGCAGACGTGGCTGCCACCAGGGGAGGTTTTCCAGCGTCTCCCCCGTAGAAGTGAGATGTGGCCCCAGATGCCTGCAGGGCAGGGCTGCCCAGGCATCAGGGTGTGATCCTGAGACCAGCCTCACCAAGTGAGGCCTCTCCCTTGGGAGGATGAACTGCAGAGTGGCCAGGCTGGGGGGACAAGGAAAGGCCCGTGGTCCCTTCACTCACTGGGATCCTGTGGTGCTTCTCAGGGGGTGAGGCCCACCAGATAAGAGGTGAGGCCAGGAGTCCGGCTTTTCATTAAACTTTGCCCCGTGGATCCTAGGAGGAAAACGAGGGTATTGGGGGGCTACTGGGGAGGAAGCCTGGGGACTGAAGCTGCGCCCAGTGTTAGCGGTTCTCTGATGACCCCACAGGGCCCTCTGGCTGGGGACAGTCATCTGTGTCCCCATACAAAGTCCAGAGGCCACCTGGACAGGAAAAGGCCATCAGCAGGTGGGGGCCCAGCAGCCGGGGACTGGGCTGGCCACCCTACTGGGGACCTTGATTAGTGGTTCTCAAACTGAAACAGCATCAGGATCCCCCAGAGCAAATGAACAATTAAACTGAGCCCACCCAGGAGGTCTGGGGCTGGCCCAGGCTATGTGATGCAGATGTTGCTGGTGGGGAGTGGGCCCATTTTGATAACCGCTGCATCCCTCTGGGTCTGAGTGCCTGTCTTTCTGATGTGCCGTCGGAGTCAGTGGTCTCCGGGGATGTCCCCAGCAGCAAATTGCCCCCCGCAGACCTGCTGGGGCTCCCCGGTCCCTCTAAGCAGGCAGCCCCCACTTCAGGGCTGGTTAGCCAGAGCTTTCGGAGCCGGCCATCGGGGCTGTGCCACCTTCTTCCGGGGCAAGGGACCCTGCCCCTGGCGTCTGACCCGGGCTGCTTCTCTAACCTGCACCGGCCGTCCTGGGGCACCGCTTGGCGTAAGCGTGGGCAGGGCGGGCGAGGCAGGAGCCGCTGAATCCCGGGCTGCAGACTTGCGCTCCCTGCCTGAACCTCTACAAATCTTGTTTTCTCTCTCTCTTCCTTCCTTCCTCATTCCCTCTCTTCCCCTCCTCACCTTTCCTTTTCCATAAGGTAAGCTGACTTCTTCTTCTTCTTCTTTTTTTTTTTGTTTAAGTTCTATGATTAAAACTACCCCTGTGAAGGGGCAGGCGCTGGAGGCTGAGGACCTGTGGGGGTGTGGCAGGTCAGGGCCTCTCAAGTCAGTGCACAGAGAGGCGGAGTTGCAGAGCGGGCCATCCTGACCTCTTGGGTGGGGTGGAAGGTTGGGGTGAGATGGGCCGTCTGCTGTGCATCTGAGAGGTGGTGAGACCCTGGGGTGTAGGTGGTCTTTTGGACCCTCCCCCAGGCGTGTCCTCCTCTTGCCCTCACTCAGAGCTCAAAGTCCTTGGTGGATGGGCACGGAGGCCTGTGTTGGCCCTGTCAGTGCTGCCAGAGCAAGGCCAAGAAGTGGCCCAAGGCCGGGGCTGCTGGTGGGGCTAGGAGGGAAAGCGAGGCTGCCCTGTGTGTGTGCTCTGAACCAAGAGGCATGGCCTGGGGCCTGGCCATAGGGGCAGAGCTCTGAGCGCTGTCTGCTGAGGGAGGGGGTCTGGGAGGCTGAGAGCAGGCAGGCACCTGGGCTTGGGACAAGTCCCTTCCTATGTGGGTGGCCAGCTACAGCCTGCTTATCCCTGCCTGAGGACATGGAGAATCACCGGGAGGTGCCCACCACCCCAACCTGTTGCCCTGTCCTGCGTTTTCATCTGGGGCGAGGGCAGTGCCTGCCCTCCTTTTGGGGGATCCCACGGTTTCAGGTGGGAGAAGTCTTGTTGTCCTCCGAGGTCATGGGCGCGGGCTGGGGGAAGCCCCTGTCCTGGGGACGAGGGTCCTCAGGCAGCCCTGGCCAGGCTGCCCACAGGGTGGCCCTGCTCAGCATTGGGTACAGACCCGCTCTGTCCCCAGCGGGCCCCAAGTGGCAGAAGCCACCCAGCCTTGGGACCTGGGGTGGCCCGCTCACTCAATCTTGGGGACCTGGGCTCCTTGCAGGCGCCCAAGGTTGCCTCACGGCAAAGGGGTGGGCTGCAGTGGGAGCCAGGCCCCTCACTCACCATGTCTGTTTCCTCCAATGCAGCAGCCAAGAGTTTACTCAACAAGAAAGCAGACGGAGTTAAGGTAAGGCACCGGCTCGGCCCAGGGGGCAGTGGTTGGCCCCCTGCCCCAGCCTGCGGCGTGGCCCAGCCCCCAAAGCTCCTCTGGGCCTCCCCCGTCTCGAGGAAGGGGTGTGAGCCCTCATTCTCTCCCTAATGGCCTCTCTTCCTCTCTCTGCAGCCCCAGACGAATAGCACCAAAAACAGTGCCGCTGCCACCAGCCCCAAGGGGACGCTTCCTCCAGCCGCCTTGGTACTGAACCCCTCTGCCCCTCACTTCCTGGCCATCCTTTCCTGTGCCCCGGCTGTGTGGTGGCCACTGTCAGGAGGCCTGGGGTAAAGCCAGGGTCTGGCTCCCAGCCTGTCTCTTGACAGATAACACCTAGCCTTTCTAGCCCCTCTGCCCTGGGATGTGGGGGTGAGGGAAGACCCCAGTTCATGCAGTGCCAGGGAACCCATCTTGGATGCAGCGGGCAGGCCCCTGCTGACTTGTGGTCAGCAGTGGGAACCATCAGGGGTCCAGTGAGACTGAGACCCAGGGTCTGGGCATCAACCTGGATTGGTTCCTCTGCCCTCAGGAGGCTGGCCGGGAACTCAGCGGGGGCTGGCTCTGCAGGGGGAGTGGTTCAGGCTGCGGGTGGGGACAGACTGCCAGCCCCTCTCCTGGGTGCTGCAGGGATGCAGTGTCTGGGAGGGGCGGGTTTTGGTTTCTCCCTAGGGAGAATGGATGAGCCTGGCTTTAGCTTCAGAGCCCGCCCAGTGATCTGGAGGGATACAGGGGCCCCTTGGCTTTCCCCCGTCACAGGCTAGCAGTGGCTGTCGGGTCTAGGGCAGTGTCAGCCATGGTGTTCCCCATCAGAGTCCGTGTCCTACAGGGCCGAGGTGGGTACAGGGAGACACGCTTCTATGGCTGTGCAGGCCTGTGGCTGCCGGGAGGGTTCAGGGTTTCCCCTGATGGGGAGGGGTGGGTAGACATGAGATCACAGGGACCCACCAGCTCCAGCTTTCATCTGGAGGGTCCTGTCCAGGGGACGGAGCCGCTGGTGCAGGGCTGTGGCCAGTAGCATGGCCCTCCTGCCCAAGTGTCTCATGTAGAGCAGGCAATCCCAAGAGGTTGCGGTTTGTTGGTCCACAGGTCCCGAGTTTGCTGAAAGTACACTTGGTGGCCCCACGGGCCTCAGGCCCTGCTTCTGGGACTGAGCCCTGGACTGCCCGTGGGGAGGCTAGCTTTGCCAAACGGAGATCCACAGCGAGTGCAGGTGTGGGGAGTGGCCTTGGCCCAGGAGGGGAGGGTCCCACACGCCGGCCTTGCAGCCAGCCCCGTCTCGGACCCGTCCATCCCACGTGCCACCCCCACTCCATGACATCTTCAAACCTGTGCCCTGCCCATGCCGGGCAGGGGGTCCAGCAGCAAAAGCAGAGGGCAGAGCGCCCGAGGAAGGGACCCCAGCGTGCGGCTCTCACCCCCGCCCTCAGCCCCACTCTCTCCATAGGCCTCCGGCCGCTGGTGCCCTGGAGGCCCCGGGCTGGTCTGCTTGTTCCATCCACATTGCCCCAGGTCCCTCTCCAGCTGCTCCGCTCCCTGCTGGCCATCTGCCTCCATCCTGCTCTGCTGCTACCCTCTCCTCTCCTCTCCCAGGCTCCTGCTGGGGGGGGCCTCTGCTCTCCTCCTCTTCTCACTGCACTCTTTCCTTCCTCTGTGCTTCCTTCTTCTGTAGGAGCCTCAAACCACCGTCATTCATAACCCAGTGGACGGGATCAAGGTACTGCACGTTCCTCGCCACCCTCTCGGGGGCGTCTGCTCAGCCGGGAGGCAGACCCCCGGCCCTGGGGAAGGTCTGGGATGTTGACCCTGGGGAAGCATTTGTGCCGAGACAGGTGTACTGTGACCCGCCCCCCTCGAGGCAGGACAGAGCCCCCAAGTCCACGGGCTGCTCCTTTGGGGAAAAGCCCCAGGTGCCGCCCTTGGAGGCACGGTTGTACCAAGTCCCCGGCAGACACGGGAGCCTGGGCTTCCTCCCTCCTGAGCAGGGTCCGCTTCTCAGACCCTCTCCATCCTGCCCTGGGGGTGGCCAGGCCCAGCCTGGTCAGGAGCAGCCGAAGGCAGGGACCACTTCAGAGGCTCAGAGTGCCAGAAAGAGCCTGGGTGTCCTTCGTAGCGTGCGGCCAAGGTCTGGGTGTTCCAGGGGAGAAGGGCTGAAGGGGGCTGCCCTGCGTGCCCCTCGAGTGTGGGGCCAGGAGGAGGAGGGCAGCACAGACCCTCCTGCCCTCACCTGTTGCTCACCTCTGCCCGCCGCGCCCAGTGCTTCCCGCTGAGCTGACCCCTCCCCTGCTCCTCCTCTCTGCTCTGGCATCAGCTCCCATCCCATCAGCATCTTCACTCTGCGGCCAGGGAAGGGGCTGGCTTTCTGGGGTGGTGGGAGAGCTGGGTGGGGAGCCCAGCTGCATTTCTAGGACCTCACTACCTTACCCCCACCCAGACTCCCCCTGGGCCTGAGATCCTCAAAGGGTCCCCACATATCCTGGCCACAGACCAGGACGGGGGTGCTATGGGCCACTGCATTTGAGCTGACCCAGCCTCGAGGTACTAGGAAGAGCCTGGGCGTCCACTGTGACTCAGGCCAGGGATAGGTGTTCCTGGGACCCAGTGTCTGGGGTTGAGGGCCCTGCTTTCCCTGCATGGGGCCTTGAGACAACATTCTGTGATGTGGGCCCTGATCTTACAACCTGTAGATGCCCCATTTCTGGCCCAGGGCCCAGAGCAGTGTCTAGTAAGGAGGTTGGTGGGGGGGAGGTTCCTTGGGGACCCTGTTAAGATGTTTCTTCTGAGAAGCAACCAAGCTTTCTGGGAACTCGGTCACAGGTGGACGGCATCTGGTTTTGTATCTGAAGGGCAGCAAGCCAGGGGTGAGGGAGGAGATGCTGGGGCTACCTCTCTGCCCTTCAGGCCACCTGAGAGGTAAAGCCAGGCCTGGCTGGATGGCCCAGGCCTGGGGAGGAGGTATGGTGCTGCTGCACTCTGACTGGCCAGGTCAAGTTTCCTGAGGAAAGCTACTGGAAGCTCTGCCCTGCCTGCCAAAGTGGGCAGGCTGTGGATGCTTTCCTGCTTCCCCAGGAGTCTTGGAATTAAAAAAAAAAAAAAAAAAACCAAAACAGTTTTTATCTTGTTCAAGAGTGTCTTCTGAGCATGCTAATCTTTCCACTGGGTGTGTCTTGTTGGCAGAAGGGGAGTTGGGGTCCTCAGCTGTTGGGGACGTGGGTGGCTCAGCCTGGAAATGGGTGACCCCTGGGCCTGGCATGAAGCTCTGTTGCTGCCGGTGGGTTTCTGGGAGTGGGGCCTGGGCCCCGTGGGGGCAAAGGCCACATCCTGACCCGCTGCCTCCCTCTGTCTCCCCAGGAATCATCCGACAGCACCCATACCACTATAGAGGATGAAGACACAAAAGGTATCCAACCTCCCCACCTGTGGGGCTGGTGGGCAGGCCACTGGTGGGTGGGGAGCTGGGACAGCAAAGGCCACATCTTGCTGACTTGTTGATGAGGGGCTGACTTGTTCAGGGCTACAGCCCCACCTGAGCCTGGGTATGGACTGGCGCTGGGCGGTCTTGGGCAGAGCATCCAAGCAGAGCCTGGCAGACCTGAGCACCCTGACCAGCGAGGAAGCCACTGCCCGGGATGGGATGGTTCTCTGCAGGGGCCCCCAAGTTGCTCCGGGAGCTGTGTACCCAGTTTCTATGGTTGAATTTGCTGTTTCTTCTCTCAAAGGTCCTTAAACCTGTGCCTACCCAGCTGGCAGTTGATACGCGGATGGGCAGCAAGGGGCATTTCCTGGGCTCATTGCTGGGGGGCAGGTTGCAGAGACATGTGCCCTGTTCCCCACTCAGGGATCCCAGGCTGAGCTGGCTCTGGCTCTGTCTGTGCCCCACCAATGCCCCAGGGTGCCTGGCGCTGTGTGCTCACCCTGGCACCCCTCTTCCACCCTCAGCTTTCTCAGCTGCCCCAGGGAGGGATCTGGTCTCCATTCCATCTAGGCCAGGTGACCGGCCCCCACCTGGGGAGCCCGCCTCTCGGCCTCACTCTGTGTAGATGAGCACTGAGCCGGCGGTGGCCGCTCTGCCAGTTTGGGAGATGCAGTGATCCTGTCCTGAGTATGCCCCTTGCCCTAGAGTGGAAGCGAACGAGTGCAAGGCTTTGGTCTCTGGATGTAGGGCGAGTGGACATTTGTGTGATTTCCCCAGACTGCGGGCCCTGAGCCATCGGCATGGAGCTTGGAGGTCACACAGATCTCCCCCAGGCCCTGTTCTTGGACGTCTGCCCTCACCCCAACCGGGCAGGGGCCTGAGATGGCCCAAGACTGCAAGAGCCCGGGGGAGAGGACCAGCCAGCCAGCCTCATGCCAGCCCCTTGTCTGGCTGGGAGACGGTCAGCAAATGCCTGAGGGGCCTCAGCCTCATGCCAGCCCCTTGTCTGGCTGGGAGACGGTCAGCAAATGCCTGAGGGGCCTCATGGGGCAGGGGCCGGGGGCATCTCAGCCTCAGCTATGCCATCTGTCATGTGCAGAGAAGCCCCAGTGGGCTCAGGCCTGCCCTCTGCTGTTCCCGGCGGGCACTGTACACAACCCTCCAGCCTTGCAGGTGGCCCTGTGTCTTCCTCACACACCTGCTGTGATCTCACAGCCCTGGGCACACGGGGGTGATGGTGCCCCAGAAGCCCTGGACCCCACCGTGTGATTCTCTAGCTTAGCCTCCTCTCATCCTCCTGCACCCCCTCGTCTGTCCTGCGTGTGCTCACCTGTCTGTGTTCACGTCTCGTCTGTCTGCCCAGCCCCCAGGGTCCCTGACATCCTGAGCTCCGTGAGGAGGGGCTCGGGGACCCCAGAAGCTGAGGGCTCCCCGCCCTGCCCGTCTTCGGCTCCCATTAGCCCCCTGCCCGCCCCATGTAAGTAGCCGGGCCCTGCTGCTGTGGGGGTCTCCTGGAGGGGCCTGCAGCTTCTCTGAGGGGACGCTCGAGGGCCAAGGGCCAGTCGAGCTCGGGCACCAGCCTGCCCCTCACAGCCCCCCAAAGCAGCTCCCCAGCACCTCTGCCCCTCAAGCCTGCCTCCATGCGGGCCTTCTCCACTGGCCTGGGGGTCTCAGGGCCGGGGCTCCTTGGTGCTGAGACAGGCCCTGGGGCGGGAGAGAGCGGGAGGCCTGCTTCCTCTCCACCAGTCTGGCCCGCCTCCTCCTCACGTATCTGCTCCTGTCCACCCCAGCCCCCAGGATCTCTGACATCCTGAGCTCCGTGAGGAGGGGCTCGGGGACCCCAGAAGCCGAGGGCCCCCTGCCCACCCCATGTAAGTAGTGCCGCAGGCCTGCTGCCTCTGCTGCCAAGTGGCTCCTGCATCCTGCCATGCACGGCCTCAGCTGCCCCTGGGCCGGGCTGCCGAGGCCTGGCTAACTGTCCAGCCTGGCTGGGCGTCGGGGCGCACGCGCTAACTCTGCAAGGCAGCTCTCCCCTGGCTCCCCTGCCCCCACCTCCCACACGGCTCCCTGCACTGCTGTCCAGCCCCAGACCTCACCCCCTGAGGGTCTCCCAGACCCGGAGCAGCCATGTATCCTGCCTCTTGGGCCATGGGCCGTGGCCTTGTCAGTCACGCTGACTTCATATGGGCCCCACACCGGGCATCCAGGCACGAGGAGCTGTTAGAGAAATCCTCTCGACCACAGGCCTGTGGGTTTCAAGGGAGAAGAAAGGGCCCAGCCTCCCTGCAGAACTGGTTTTCCAGAGGGGCCAGGCGTTCTGCACACTCCTCCACACACCCATCCCGTCCTCACCTGGGGGCGCCCACCCCGGGCCTGTCCCACACGGGACTACTCTCTCCTCTCCCGGGCCAGGCTGCCCTTCCATGGAAGGCACCCTCTGCCCACAGCAGCTTTCCCCACCCCCACCTGGTCAGACAGGTGCAGCTGCCTGAACATCCCTGAAGCTTCCCCCTCATCCCCCTCGCCCCTCTCTGTCACCCCTGTCCCTCACGTCCCCCTCCACCCCCCACATCCCTTCTCCATCCCTTTCTGTCCCACATGTCCCTTCATGACCCCTCCATCCCCCCCACTCTCTCTGGCTTGGCTCATCAGCCCATAGGTTTTCTCTCCTGCGTGTCCCCCGCCTGCCTCGTGTTCACGTCTCGTCTGTTCCACCCCAGCCCCCAGGATCTCTGACATCCTGAACACGGTGAGGAGGGGTTCGGGGACCCCAGAAGCCCAGGGCCCCCCACCCTGCCCGTCTCCGGCTCTCCCAGGCCCCCCACTCACCCCGTGTAAGTAGCACCTTGAGTGGCCCCGCTGGCTGCTCCTGGGGGCTCTCGGGTGTGGAGACCTCCAGCTGCGATGCGCCATCCCCTGGCTCTGGGAAGGGGTCGGCTCCTGGGTGGGGGACCCAGGGAATTCACACGAAACTGCTCTTCGGCTAAAGATGCGCACCTGTGGGGAGAGAAGCCTCCGCTCCCAGGGGCTGTGAGCTGCAGGTTTCTTGGATAGTGGTAGTGAGGATGGGGGTGCGTGCCGTCTGGGGTCGGCCCTGGCTGGTGAGTCTAGGGCTGGGGGGCGGGCTGGGGGCGGGCGCTGGGCTGGGCCGCCTCCCCGGGCAGGGAGGAGCCACCGCGGCTGTCTGCAGCCCGTCTGCCGACTGCTCACCAGTATCGCTTACAGGGATGGATGACATCCCAGGGCAGCAGCCACCCCCTCCTCCAGGGAGACACCGAGCTCTCAGAGGCGAAGCTGCTTCGGGGCTGGGGGGCCGGGCATGGCGGGGGAGAGGCTGGGTGAGTGCTTGGCTGTGGGGGTGCCGACCCCTGCCAGCCATGCCTGGGGACCAGGGCAGGGGTGGGTGGGTAGGAGGGAAGCCGTGGGAACAGAGGGGGAGGCTGGGGGTGGGGGGCTGTGGCCTGAACTCAGGCTCTGCTAGAGGAAGTGGAGATGCGTCTCAGAGGTGAGAGAGCAGAGTCTCGCTGGTGGGCACACAGCGGAGCCTGTGCCGGTCCCCCATTGTACGGGGTCTTATTCAAGTTTAGAGGCCTCTGTGTCCCCCAAATCCAGGATCCTCCTGGACCCTAGTTTCACAGATAACGAAGCTGAGGGTAGCAGATGTGGAGGGTTGTGTCCAAGGGGTCCTCTGCAATGTGACCCTGGCCCAAGGCCAGGACCGACCTTTGGGGCACGCCCGGCCCAGGTGGGGAGCTCCGAGGACAGGCTGAAGGAGTGGGGGAGGGGGAGGCACAGCACAGGCTTGCCCCTTTAGGGGTCTGTCCTGAGCCTGACTCGGGAGGTGGGGCCGCAGAAGGGGCTGTCTGTGACAGGATTGAGTGGAGGGGACCTTGGGGCCTGGATGCCTGGCACGTGTGGCTGGGCCTACAGGGTGCAGGGGAGGGCGGAGCGCTGGGGGAGGGGGGCACCCAGGGGAGGGGTGGCCCCATCAGTGTCCCTTAGACTTACCTCCTGCCCTCCCACCTGGGGTTCCCAGCAGGGTCCTGGGTGAAGGGAGGCAGGTGGGGCCAGCCTGGAGAAGGGACTTCTGAGTGGCCACTTCGAGGTGAGTTCTGGCACTCCGTGGGCCAAGTGGAATGGCCCCCCCGGACCAGGGACTGCCCCCACTGGCGCAGAGGTCCGGCTGCAGGGGGCCATCCTTGGGCTGGGTCATGGGCAGCCTCCTTTCCCGGGAGCCAGCTCTCCAGCTGTCTCAGTGGTAAACGGGTTGGTGCCCGCCCTGAGTTCTCCATAATCGGGGATTATGCACAATCCAGGCTGATCCTGTGCAGCTGCCTCTCTGCTGTGGCTGGGGATGTCCTGGTGCCCCTGCAGCTACTTGGGGTCCACCAGGGGTCACTAGGGTCCTCCTAGACCCTTTGCTAGTGTCTGGGCCTCCCTGGCCTATTAGCTCTCCCCAAGAGAGCCAGAGTGGATGCAGGGCTACGGTTCAACTTTGGGACTTCTCCCAAGCCAGACCATTTCTGGAGTTGCCTGGTGGGGGCAGCTTGTCCTTGATAACCAGCCCTCCCCCCACCCCACACCCCACACACAGGAGTCCCTTTATGTGGTGTGTTACCTGGGGAGGCAGGATTGTTCTGTATGGCAAGGAAGGAGAGGCCAGAGTCCTTCCATGGGTTAGGAGCGTCTGGCTCATTCCTGGGCTGTGGGTGGGCTTGTGCAACCTCAGCTTTCCCATCTGCAGAATGGACGTGGGTGCTGTTTCTCAAACTTCAGACTTCACAATGTGTTTTGTGACCTTAGAGTTCTATTTACTTAATACTTTCTTTTTACACCAACTCCATTTTTAATTACAATTCATTTAAAAATACTCAACATTACCTCATCAAGTGGAAAATTCGGCCACTTACCATGGTGCAGTAGGATGGCCGTAAAATCAGAGTGCTTGGGGAAACAAAACAGAAAAAACGGTCTCTTAATTCCAGCTGCGAGGTTGTCGGCTGAGGGCTCACGTTGGGAGGGGAGACAGCTCACACTCTCTGTCAAGAGGGGGATTGACGAGTGTCTGGGAGGTCGGGATGTGTAGATATCCCCTCAGCGAGATTAGCAGGATGGCCTGGAGCTGACAGAGTAGCTCACAGTGGGAGGTGGGCGCTCTTGGGCAGGGGCTGGACGTGGTGCTTCAGGAAGGAGGCAGCGGGGTCCAGGGTGACCAGCCGCGCAGGGCAGGGACGGGAGGGGCAGGCGCCGGGTGCTGCCGTCAGACAAGCCCAGGGGCCCTGACCGTCGGGGTGGCATCTGGTGGGGGAGCTGGGCTGCAGTGGGAGATCAGAGACTGAGGCTTGAGGCCACTTCCAGGAAGATGACAGGTGAAGTGGGGGTGGATGAGGTCCCAGAGGAGAGGGCCACCCAGAATTGGGAAACGCCCAGGCAGAGGGCTGAGAGGTGGGCAGGCTGTGGAGGAAGTCCTGAGAGGGGAGAAACAGTGTTATGGGGTGGGCACAGGAGGAAGTGGGTGTGCCGAAGGAGGTGTGAAATATCCAGCAGGTGAGGACAGGGACCACCACATGTGTCTGTGTTGGGACAGAGCTCTGTGGGTGGATGGAGGCATCAGGGCAGCTGGTCTCCCTTCCTGAAGGCCAGCTTCCAGCGGGGGCCTGGGTTCTGCAGAGACAGCCTGAAGCCCAAACCCTGTTACATCCAGACATGGAGTTCTGTAAGAAACAAAAACAGGAAGCCGGCAGCAGCTCAGCCAGTGCAGAGAGACGGTCTCTTCTAGACAGGGGAAGCGCATGTGTGCTGGCAGGTTGGTGTGTGCACATGCAGTGCAGACACACACACACGTACGCACCCACGTGCATGAAGGGGCACATATACACACATGCGCATGCATTCCCTGAACCTCTCGGGTGTCACAGAGCTCGCCCAGCAGCCACTGTCCAGAGCCGGTGCCGCACGACCCAGGCTCCCAGCTCACACACGGGCACGCCCCCGCTCGCACGCAGCATCTCCTGCTGTGGGCTCTGTCCACTTCCCATCTGAGCGCCTGGGAGAAGGGAACACCCAGACCGCTGAAGGTGCTGATGGGAGGGCCTGGGGCACATGCACCCTTTGGGAGCTGGCAACCCGCGCTCTGGGAATGTAGGCCATGGATCAACTCACACGTGTGCTGAGCCCAGCTGCACTGGCAGCTGGACACTGGAGAGCGATAGATGCCCGTCACTGGGCTTGGTTGAGCGGGGATGCGCATCCACAGGAGTGGCCCTGCAGAGCGCCTGTGGTCCCCACGTACTGCGGGGAGCGGAGGGGACACAAGCACCCATGTGAGGGTGCACAGATGCGTGGCTGGCATGGCCGTGACTGGGGAGGGGGCTGTGGAGAGGACTGGGGTGCTGCCTTTGGTGCTCTTCCTGGGTCTGGGTTTTACTGCTGGCGTGTTATTGTGTTATGGAATCACCATGTCTGGGTGTGTCCGTGGCTATGTGCACACGCGCGTGTGTGTGTTTCCTGTGTGCCTTTGGGTGTCGATGTATCTGCACAGGAGTGGTTTAGCACCTAACTCAGGATGGTACTTCTTTGGGGAGAGTGAGTGAAGAACCAGATTCAGGGGAACACAGGCACCTGCATCTTTCTTTGGCAGCTCTTCTCTCTGTGGAAGAAATCTTAAAGCAAATATGAAAATTGTTCAGATGTGAACCAGCAGGGTGTGGGTTATATTATTCTTTGTGCTTCTTCCACGTGTTTAAAATATGTAGCCTGAAAATAAATGGTAGTTAAAGAGATAAAGGGGGGCCCCCAGGCGAGCACCCCAGGGACTGGGTTTGTCTAGGACCAGAGGTCAAGTGGGCAGTAACCTGGAGAAGGCTGCCGGCCCAGGGCCTCAGGTGGAGGGTGCAGGATGGAAGAGTGGTCCTGGGGCCCAGGACCACAAACAGGTGGAGGCAGGAGGAGGTGGGAGGCCAGCCGGCAGTCTGTGGGCTTCCATGGAGAGAAGGCGGTGAGGCCCACGCTCAGCTTTCCACTGGGCTCTGCTTCCTGGCCTTCGCACAGAGGCCTGGCCTGCAGCCTCCGGTCCCCTCCCTGCTTTGTGAGCCGACCCCTAGTGGACACCTGCCCCCCAAGGAGCTGTCAGGTACACGGAGGACTAGAGAGCAATGCCTGGGGAGCAGGAGCCAGGAAGGCTGGTCACGGTGTCACAGGGTCATCCCCTGCTGAGGGCCCAGAGCATGTAGCCGGGGGAACTGGGGATGCAGGGTGGTCGTGGCAGGCTTTGCTTCCCTGTCCTGCGTTTTCCAGACCGGTAGGGATATTGTATTTAAGACAAACAAGATGGAAGCTAGTTGGACTTGGAAACAGGGAAGCCGTGGGTGGCCTTGAAGGGAGCAGTCTGAGCTGGGCAGCCTTGGGATGGGGATGGGGGCTGGGTACTTTGCCCGGACCCTCCCGGGCGGGCACAGGTGGTGGGTGGGTCACTGGGCAGCTGTCTCCCCACAGCGCGGAAGCAGGAGATCATCAAGATCACGGAGCAGCTCATCGAGGCTGTCAACAATGGCGACTTCGAGGCCTACGCGTGAGTTGGGGCGCCCGGCCTGTCCTGGAGTGGGGCGGGTAGACCTGGAGGGCTTCCCCACAGGGAGGGGGCTGGATGGGAGCACCCGGTTCTGAGGGGCCCCTCCTCACCTGGGTCTGCCCCCCAGGAAAATCTGCGACCCAGGCCTGACCTCGTTTGAGCCTGAAGCCCTGGGCAACCTGGTTGAAGGGATGGACTTCCACAGATTCTACTTCGAGAACTGTGAGTGCAGGGCGGGGGGGGGGGGGAAGAGGGTGGGTGCCCCTGGAGAGCCTGCGGACCCCCAGTCAGGGGCCCAGGGAAGCCCTGTCCCCTCTGTGCTCAGGGTCAGCCAGCCACTTGTGCCACCCTCTGTGGCAGAAACCCCCAAGCCACAGGGATGAGGGGCAGGGACACATGGGGACAGGGAGGGGGAACCAGATGGTGCTCTTGGGGGAGGAGGCTGGGCTGGTAGAGGGGCTGGGTGGGGGGAGGCACAATGCTAAGCCCCTGCCCGCCCGCAGTGCTCGCCAAGAACAGCAAGCCGATCCACACAACCATCCTGAACCCGCACGTGCACGTCATCGGCGAGGACGCCGCCTGCATCGCCTACATCCGCCTCACACAGTATATCGACGGGCAGGGCCGGCCCCGCACCAGCCAGTCCGAGGAGACCCGCGTGTGGCATCGCCGAGACGGCAAGTGGCAGAACGTGCACTTCCACTGCTCGGGCGCGCCCGTGGCCCCGCTGCAGTGAAGGTGAGGCCCTGGGGAAGGGGAGTACAGCCCAGGGTGAGGGGGGCTGCAGCCTAGGGGTGGCGGCCAGAAGGGGTGGCCGGAAGGGGTGGCCCAGCAGGCTCCTGGGCATAAGGCAAGCCTGGTGTTAGGGGAGCGCGGGCGCTGGGTCAGAGTCTCCAGGCCCCTTTCCGGGCAGCCCTGCAGGTGCCCACCTTGCAGCCACCAAACCCGGGTCAGACGGAGAGCTGCCCCCAGAGCTGACCTGCCCGCCCTGGCGCCCGCTCCGTTTCAGAGCCGCTGTGGCTGGTTTCACCACGGGACAGACTCGGTGTTTGGAGCCCAGCTGCCCTCGGGCGCACGGCCTGCCTGTCGCATGTTTGTGTCTGCCTCGTTCCTCCCCTGGTGCCTGTGTCTGCAGAAAACCAAGACCAGATGTGATTTCTTTTTAAAAACAAGATGACAACGACAACCACACACACAAAATTGACGTCGATGAAACGGAAAAAAAAAAAAACTAAACAAGGGAAAAAGCTGTAAAAATCACTGGCATTTGTGGGGCTTCGAACCTTCCGGCCGCACCCCACCCAAGCTCCACATGTCTGTCCGCTCCTGGCCTCCTCCAGGGACTGGCCGGGGGAGTGAACTTGTCCACCAGGGCCTGCCGCCCGAGGAACAGTTTGCTAGGTGGTGCCCACCCCCCAAGAAGTCTGCATCCTCCCTGCCGTGCATGGCTCCTGGTCAGGAGAGTCAGGTGTTGTCGGGGGAGGACTGGGGGGGTGGCAAGGGGGCCCGAGCACGGCTGTCTTCCCTCCCACTTCCCTTCCCTCCTCTCTTCCCTGAGAAGGTGTGGATGTGGGCTCCCAGTGTTCCCGGCATGGGTGATCAGTGCAGCAGCTGGGCCAGCCTCTCTGGGAGGATGCTGAGCCATCCAAGGAGGCCCAGGGATCCAGCTTGGGCCTGGTCGGGGCCAGGGAGGCACACCTTAGTTTCAGATCTCACACCTGGCAGGAGACATGGGTGAGGACAGTGCTGGCAGCAGCCCGCTGAGGAAGGGACCCCCTGGGCTGGCCTCTCTTCTGCTCGGGTACCTCTCGTCTTTGCTCACCTTCTCCCCCGTCCCCATGTGGGTGTGGGGCAGAAAGGAGAGAAGGGTCAGAGGTGGGCGGGTGTTTCTGGCTTCCAGGTAGAGGCAGGGCCAGGCAAGTGTTTGCTGAAGAGGCTGCACTTTTAAGAGTTTGTGCCAGAGCAGCAGGGAGCAGAGGGCTGCACTGGGCTGCGAGCGACAGGGACCCAGGGGTGGGGAGGCGGGTCCCCCTGTGTGCCGGTGGGCACTATGGTGAGCCTCTGGGACAGGCCGCTTGGTCAGGTGGTGGCAGAGAGAGCCGAAAGCGTTTGGCCAGGCATGGGGGTGGGTATGATCTGGCCTCCTGGGCTATACTCGGGAGGTGGTCAGGGGCCGTGATCCCAGAGGTGCAGAACGCACCCCCCCACCCCAGTATCTACCCCTTCAACTCATGTTGTTTTCAACAAGGATTTTCTTTATCTTCTCCCCATACAAGCCAAGGGAGGGGCCCAGAGTGGGGAACAGGACACAGGATGCTGGTCTCCAAGGGGGACTGTCCATGGACAGACACTCAGAGTGGACGCTCACCTGCCTGTCTGCGGCTGTGCTCAGGACAGCCGTCCCCACCCATGGACACAGGGTAAACATCTGCAGGGCTCCCTGGGCCTCGGGCAGCGGCAGGGCTCGCTATGGACAGTGTGCGGCCCAGCCGCCCTCACCTCCTGGGGCCTCCTCCCCTCCTCTCCCCGCTCACCCGTTCTCTCCAGGGAGCTGCCTGTCTGGGATAATTTGGGGATTTTTTTTTTTTTCTGGGGTAGAGTTCTTTTGCATGACCCCTCATGAGCAAGCCACACCCGCTCTTCTAGCTAGATGTCCGTGGTGTGGCGGCATCGGCCGGCCTGCCCTGCAGAGGGTCGGCTGCACACGGTGCTGGCCGGCCTTTCCTCTTCTCTCTTTTTGCTGAGTTTCATTGTCTTTTCTTTCTGAGCCTTGTAAGTGTACAAAATTATTATTTTGTTCTGTCTCGGGAAACTGCAAATAAATGGAAAACAGGACAAACTGCTTCAAGTGTATCTGGGTGCTCTCTGCCAGGATCTAGCTGACCCCTTACCTCTAGGCAGGTCCCTCCCCTGCTGTGTGGGCCCTGGGCTGGCCAGGCTGCAGAAGCCCTGGACCAGATGTTCCCAAGCCCATCTCGGGTAGTTGGCACGCCCAGGTGGGGCCCCTCTGTGAGGCCACAGGTCAAACTCTGCCAGCTGCTCCCACCCTTCTCCCTGCTTCCCCCGAGGCCTCTGTTAGCTCCAGACAGGAACCAAAAATGACACCTTGAGTCCTAGGACCCCCCAACCTCTGGTCACTCTAGTGGTCTCTGAAGATGAGATCAGGAGGGCAGATCTATATGGGAAGAGCTCCAGGCCCCAGCCCTGCTGCCCTGTCCGTTCTCCACGGACAGGATGGAGATCCACCTATAGGTAGGAGGGATAGGAGAGATCCACCTCTCTGGTCTTTGTGTGTGTTGCTTGAGACACGTGGTGCCTGCAGCTACCAGGGGTGCTTCTGTGGGCCTGCACGCTGGGCTGTGTAGACAGCACACAGGTTGGCACAGACGTGAGGCACCGATGCCAGGAGCAGGAGTGGTGGCTGCTGGGATGCAAAGATGACACAGCAGGTGATGACAACCACGGCCCGGAGAGGCTCTGTGAGGAGACCCGAACAGCAGAAGCCCAGAGCTGAGACCTGGGAGACGGAGGGATGCCAGGCACAGAGGCTCCCAGGTGGCCCCAGACTGAGGGGATTGAGGGCCCAGGTGGGCAGAGCCAGGCGCTCCCCACCAGCCTTCCCTCTGCAGCTCACCCCCGACATGGAGGGAGGGACGCGGCACCCAGTCACCCACTGCACTCCCACA
Source organism: Cervus elaphus (assembly GCF_910594005.1). Lineage (NCBI taxonomy): Eukaryota > Metazoa > Chordata > Mammalia > Artiodactyla > Cervidae > Cervus > Cervus elaphus. The sequence goes on from NC_057832.1 coordinate 84,288,338, forward strand.
CCACAGGGAAACAAAGCCTCTGGGCCTTCCTTGGGAACACTCTCGGCTGGCACCGGCTGAGCGAGCGCTGGCCACGTGCCTGCCTGACCACATGGCCATCCAACCTGCCTGATCGCCAGACCACATAGCCACATGGCCGCCTGACTTCACAGCTTTCTGACCACGTGGCCACAGGGCCACACAGCTGCACGGACACACGGATGGCAGGCCGCCTGCTTCTCTGAACATCCTTCCCTCATGGCTGCACGTGTTTAGGCCGTGCCGGGCGAGGGCTGTTGGGACCTGCCCGTGCTCCGCTGGCCCCTCGAAGGCCTCACGCACTCCTCCCTCCTGCACAGTGCCCGGCAGTCCTGCTGACACCCCAGAGACACCCTCGTGTGGTGATGGGCAGCCTCCCCTCTACGCCTGGTCCCCAGGTGCCACTGCCTGTCTGTACCTCACGCCTTAAGCTTTCTCAGGACAGAAGTACGGGCTTCCAAACAATCTGATACACCCAACATACCCACCCAACGGGTCCAAGCGACTTCTGATGAGGCAGGGCCGCCTCAGGCCCTCTCAGTCCTGTCCACAAGGACACAGCAGGCCTCCTGGTCCAGCCTTGGCACCTGGTTGCAGACACCTTCAGATGGGCCAGGAGGCTACCTTGCTGGCCCTGTGGGTGGTACCTGGCAGGGCTCTCAGGCGTGCAGGCTGACATGAGGGCTGCCCGGGGAGCACCAGGGCAGATCGGAGAGCTTGGCGCAGAGAATCTAGGACAGAGCCAGTGAGCGGAGTCATCACCACCCCCGCAGTATCTAGGGCTCGGCTCACCTATCCGCTGTAATCCGAGGAGGCTCTCCGGGCCAGGCCTCCCTCTGGGTACCAGCCGTGGCCCCACCCCACCCCCGCTGGGGATCCTGCAGGAATCCTGAGGTGGACCAGCACTCTGAAGCCATCCCCTGGCCCACCCCCAGCAGGCATGGCAGGATAGGCAGAGGGAAGTCAGTGAGGGGCCTTTCATTTGTCATTTAAAAGAGCACCTGCTTTGGGCAAAGCTCCCTGGGCACATGCCCTGGTGGGTCCTCTGAGCAGGAAAAGCTGGAAATGCCCAGGCTGCTCCCTATTCCAGGGGTCTCCAGGTCAGTCCCAGGCCAGCAATGAAATAGGTGAGAAGCACTCACAGTCTAACAACCAACTGCCAAGGACATTCCCTAAACTAGGACCCGAGTTGCCAGCCTGCAAGGATTCGTGGGGCACAGGACGCTCCACACCGCAGCAGACACCCTGATCTGCAGTTTCTGGGTGTGTGGTCCCGCCTCTGTGGCTGTGAGGAAGCCTCCCAGGTGGTTTCTAGGGTGCAGCGAGGACCAGGTCACAGGATTCAGAGCAGGACTTCTCTCTACTCTGGGGCTCCCTCCCCGACTTCTTGCTAGAAAGGTCTAGGGGGTGGGGAGAGGGGAATGGGAGCATTAAAGTAGAGGCTGCCTCCCCCCAGGATGTGGCGAACCCCGCACTCGGCGGGGGCACAGCACGAGGGGCAGGGCTCCCGTGGGAAGGGGTCCCTGTGGCTCAAAGCAGTGTGCGCTTAGCCGCTTCAGTCGTGTCCGACTCTTGTGATTATGGACTGTAACCCACCAGGTTCCTGTCCGTGGGATTCTCCAGGCAACAGTACTGGAGTGGGCTGCCATTTCCTACTCCAAGGGGATTTTCCTGACTCAGGGATCAAACCCATGTCTCTTACGTCCCCTGGATTGGCAGGTGGATTCTTTCCCACTAGTGCCACCTGGGAAGCCCAAAACAAAGCACAGGACTATTCTGGAATTTCAAAAGACAACTTTATCCAGACAGGAACCTTCCAAACAGAACACAAAGAAAAGTTAGGCAGCAGTTATTAAAATACACTTTGCCAAATGATTTAACATTAGAAGACAAGAGGAGCTGGGGGAAGGGTGGATGCAGAGGTCTCGGCCAGCCCTACCCACCCTTGCCACCCTCTTCCCAATCTTGACCACCCCCCACCCCCCAACCCCAGTACCCTCCGAAGTGGGAGGAGTCAGACAACTCTCAATCATCCCTCAGGGGTGGTCATGGCACCTCAGAGACCAGTGAGCAGGCCAGGTCTGCACCTTTCAAGGGTAAACATGGCAGAACTCACGCTGGGTAAGCTACTTTTAGGCCAAGTTCTCTGGCGGCACAGTGCCCAGAGAAAACGAGCAGCTGGCAGGTCTTAGGGTGGGTCCTCGGAGGCCACGCAGATCCCACTTCTGGCCCATGCCAGGGCATTCAGGGCCACAGGCACTTCCTGTCGGGGCAGTGGACCTCCTCGACAGGGCAAGAACAGAGGGCTCAGGGAAGCACAGCTGAGGATGAGACCACACTGGTTGATGCCACTCCAAGACGGGCATCCAAGGAGACTGAGTCTCAAGGGTGTACCTTGAGCCTGTGTCCTCAGGAAGCGCAGCAGGGCACTAGGAGGCGGTTTACAACATGGCAGTGTGGCCCGAGGGACCAGCAAGGCCAAGAAGAGCCTGGGACCTCCTGGGCTACTGCCTGGGTTGCCCCCTGCACCTGTTCTTAGGGCTGGGCCTCGGAGCCATAGGCCTCGTGCTGCTGGGGGCGGGGGTGGGGTAGTGGTGCTCAGCAGTGCGTCTGCCGGGGGTTGGGCTGGAATGTGGACAGCTCAGCCCACAAGTGGAAGCTGGGACCCCCAGGCTGGCCGGCATCTTCTCTTGGTGCCTGTAATGGCGGCCACAGTGAAGGTCACTTGCTAAGATGTAAGTCCCAGGTGATTGTCAGAACAGTCCTTCTTGTCACCAGAGAGGCAAGTGACAACCATTCACGAGACCGCAGCACACATGCTCTGATCCAGATGCTCAAAGTCAAATGGCAAGTCGGGGCAAGCGCCTCCTCCCCAACTTCTAGGGCTCTTGACGGAACTTGCTTGCTGGACGGGTATCACAGAAAGTCAAAGTCAACCTCAGCAGGAATGCAAACCAGGTCTCAGAATTTGTGAAGTCCAGTAGCTGTCTCCTCCCAACATGGAAGCACTGGCCTGAGCCCCCCACCCCGCCCCCACGCCCACTGCAGCCCCACAGTGGCTGTCCCTCCCCAGTCCTGGAGTCAGGGCACCCTGCTCCCTGTAGTGTTAATAGTTAGTATACAGACAAAACCCAAACACGTGAAGATCCACAAAGAGCTGGCTCTTAACCCCCCATGGGCCTTGCACAAGTTGGGGGCCCACATCCTTCCCAGGGGATTAGAAACAAGCCCTGCAGCATCCACGGAGTCACTGAGCTTTATGGTTCCATTTGGCCCCCAAATACACATTTAGGGGCCTCAGTATCTTTTCAAAAATAACTAGACATGTGAATTTGAACGTTCCCCACCCCTAGGTCCCCATCCACCCTTCGGTTTCTCCCAGGAGCTCCAAAGTCGAAGTTGAATCTGTCCCACTTGGGTTGTTGCGAGGTGGCTCTGCTTCCTGGGGGGCCGCGGCTCCGGTGTGAATGATGATGACGTTCCAGCGCAGGGGCCTCTGCTGGTGGCCATCACATGATTGCACAGCATGAGTTTTGTTTCCGGGCCTTGAGAGGGACAAAACAGAGCTGAAGAGGTGGACCTCAGCACACATAGAGCTGGGAGTTCTGAGGGGACCAGCTGGCTTTACTAGGAGCTCTGGAACCACCAAGGAGAGAGAAGTGGAGGGAAGCCATCCAGGAGTAGTTCACACTCCCAAGATTGTTCTGTCCACCTTCCATTAATGCTATCGATAAGGAAGGAAACTTCCTATTGTTTAGCCGAGTATAAAGAACAAGAATGTCTCTTCCTTCGCTCCAGCCTTGACTCCCCATAAAGTTATCTGACCCCATGGGGGTGTTTCTTACTAAGGATATCTTCAGAGAGCAGAGAGGTACCCACTTGGTTCATGGGGCCCCTGTTACCTTCTCCTTCACCTCCTCTTCAGATACCTCCTAACCCCACAGGCATCTCCCTCCAAGGCACACCATGACAGCAAATGTGTGTGGGTTGACCAAGTAAATGCAGCACCCCTACTGTCCAAACGGTGAAATAGTTCAGTCCAAGTTAACAAATTAGAAGTGTCGGAACCTCTTTGGGAAGGTGGCATACCTCAGACAGCAGGGGTGAGGAGGACCCATCCTCACCTTGGGGAGGTTGTGGGGGGGGGGGGGGGGAGGCGGGTAAGCAGCCCAGAGGCAGGGAGAGCCAAGTGAAGGTGTGCCCAGGAGTGGCCAGGCCACACTCACCGTTTTATAGAAGGCTTTAGACTGTATTCCCAGCACTTCGGATTTGGATACCAGGTCATCGAGCTTCTCACCTCGTTCCAATAAAGACTCCATGGTGTTGTGCTGGACAAGGGGAAAGACACAAAAGAATGCCTTGCTCTGTTCACAAGGTGAGCAGACGCAAGTCCCTCATGAAGCTCAGTCACAGCAAACTGCTTCCTTTGGGCTCCTCCCCCACATGAGCATCAACACACAGTGACCCAGACCTGTGGAGGACACAGAGCCTAGTGACCTTCCTGGAGGATCTAGAAGGTTCTAACCGGACATAAAGCACTGCCCCCAAATCCTCCAAAGCAGAGGCTTAGATAGCCACACTCCAGGAGAGGTCCCCTGCGCCCGTATTAACACACACATATTCCTACTGCACAGCCATGTCATGCTTCCCCCAGGGGAATTGTGTCTGAATCTCACGACTATCAGCTCTGTGAGAGCCCCTCTGTACTTAGTGCAGACAGACCCTTTCCAAACACATGAGGGAGGGAGGTCCTCACAAGAGTCCCTAGCCCCGCCACCAGGGCCATCAGGAAGTAGCTGACTTGCTCCCACCCCAGATAGCCACTGCTTCAACTGCAAGGCCCTCAGAGGCAATTGGCATGACCCTAGGTTTGGACATATGAAATGGCACAGAATGAGAAATGAGCAAAAACATTCTTTATCTCTACACACGGCTGAGCAACTCAGATTTCCACCATAAAAAGTTAACTGGATCAAGACATGAATGGGATGGATAAAAGGCAGTGTGACCAGTAATCCAGATTTTACCACTGCAGCCAGAATGGGCTGGGTGACCTGGACCCATCTGCTCTGTGGAGAGACAAGGAAAGACAGTGCGTGTGTGTCCCCTGCCTCTGTGTGCTTGCTCACAGACTGAGGCTCTGAAGCAGCAGAAGGCAGAGACAGGGCTTGGTTAGCAAACATGGAGAAACGTTACAGAAGACAGAGAGGTGCCTGAAGACGGTCATCTCTTAACTTTCATTCCAAAGCCAAGGTAGCCCAGAGTTTAAAAACAAAGGCAGAAAACAGCAACTGCAAACTAGATTTCAGGTAAAATGCAGGGTTCCCGCTCTTCTGAATCAGGCCTGTTTCTGACAACTCGGGACCTGTATTTAGTCAGACAGCCTCAGTCTGCACCGAAACCCACACTCTGAAAAGAAGGAACCTGCTGGGCTGTGGGTCAGGCTAAGGCAGGCACCATGGAGGTAGAACCACAGAGTGGCTGTCTGAGTGAGTCTGCTTTCAAGGCCTCTGATGCACAGGGCCAGGAGGGCCACCACCACTTTCAGAAGCGCTCTGACTATAATTAAAACAAGTGTCAGCTGCGTGGGCTTGACTGCTGGCAAATCTTTTTGCCTCTCAGTTTCTGAACTTGGTCTCCTAATTTACTTACTTACCAGGATGATCTTGGTCTCATCCAGTTCAGCCTGCACTTTAGTCATGGGGTCAGCTTCTCGGGGGTTCTAGGGAAGAAGCAAAAATAAAAACGTCAGGACTGGAGTGGCTGCCTGGAAACTGGGCTCAAAACCAAGCAAGCTGGATATACTTTCGGAAGTTAAAAACCACAGGATGCTTAAACACATGCTGGAAAAGTGAAATCCTGCCTAGGAGCTCAGGTTCCAGGTCCTATTGCGGGTTCCTGCGGTCTTCAGGAGGACATCAACCTCCATATCACCCAGAGTCACAACCATCAGGCCCGTTGGCTTTTCTGTTTCACAGCCTTGGCACCTTACCTGGTATCTACTGAGGTGACTGTCCAGGCCTGTGTACTGGATGGTATCAGGGGATCCAGTTGGCCAGTCTTTCCTGTCGACCTGCTTGGAGAATTCGTCTAGTACCTGCAAGACAGAGGAGCTCAACAACAGCCCCATCTCTGTGCTCATCCAAAAGAGGCTCTCAGGACCCCAGGACCCACAGAGGAAGGCAGAGGAGGATGGCTAATGGCAAGGGAGAAAATCTAGGTCCAAGTTTCTTCTTCTTCAGTATTCTTGGAATTAAAATCCAAGTATGCCCAGCCTGATAGGAACCTCATCTGGGAATGATAAATTATTAGAAATTCAAATTACAGATTTCCACTTTTCTCAGGTTGTGAATTTCCAGGAAAGAGGATACTGAACCTTTAATTTTTCAAAACAATTCTTCAAAAAGGTAATTAGGTCATTTGAATTTAAGCAGTCACCAGACTTCATGCGCTTATACGCATGTGTGTTTTAGGGGATGTGGGGCCAGGGTGTTTGAGGAGTTTATCATCCGCACCACAAAGAAACACATTGAAGAATGAGGAGGCACCAGTCCCATACTAGGGAAAGAAGCAGCTGTAACTGCAGGAAGGGCCAGCAGGGGGACTCCTTGAGCAGAAGCGCAGCAGGTGGGGAGGAGCCTGGTGTGTGCAGGTGTGGTCTGAAAGAGCAGAGGAAGGGAAGAAGGGAGGTGGGTCATGGGGCAGAACATGCAGCCTAGTGTGGCTCAGAAGGAACTGAAAGTCACAACTTTCAGGGCAGAAGCAGGAGCAGAGCTGGCAACAGGAGTGAGTGGGGGCCAAAGCACAGCCAGAGCTGACCCGAGGGACCCACTGGGAAGGAGAGATGCTGGGACTCTGTGGCTGACAAGAAGAGCCAAGGTGGCCCCAGGGACACTAGTAGGATGAGAAGCAGAAATCAGTGGGGGACGAGGGTAGGGTGGGATGAGACAGTCAGGAATGAGAAGGCTCCCAGACTGTCTCTTGGTTTAGAGTGAGGAGGCTGAAAGCAGGCTGATTTTGGACATACTATTTCATCCCTTACATCACTCCTGGTCCCAGTCCACACCTGTCTGCCCAAGTACAGTCCAGCCAAGCTGCAAACTCACCTTCTCTAGCAAGGTAAAAGCCACCCGGGATGGGTATTCACTGTCAGCAATGACCACTCCCGCAAGACTGTCATTTCTCACGTAGACATGGCACAGATATTCTAAGGAGACAAGAGGATGACAAGAGGGCTTTAGACTTTCTCACCCCCCAAAGCCGCTGGACTGATAGATACAGTGCTGGGCTTCTGTCTTCTGGGTCAGCAAAGCGGCTCTGAGCCAGGTTTACGGTGAGGCCCTGCACATAGGGCAGCATGTGCAGGGGCTCTGCTGGCAGTGTGGCCCAACACCTGCTTCAGGGTGAGTGAAAGTCCCAAGGCCCAGCGTGCAAAGCCAGGGTCGAAGGATCACCAGTGGCGCAGAAATATCCCAGGAAACGGCCCCAGGGGCTCGTCCGAGTCCCACCCTGAGCTCGAGGTCAGGCTCCACTATGTCTTGGAAGCTGCAGCCCTCAGAGGTGCTCTGCTCTGCTCCCAAGCTGATGGAACTCTGGACAAGCTAAGTGGCTTCCATTTTCATATATACACAAGAAACTTGGTAAAAGATTTCCTGGCTTGAGCCTGTCAGGGCACCAGGTTTCCTCACTACAGCAACCTAGCCTGCTCCAGTCTGTGGTGAGCCTTGATGGGGATGGGGCAGGAGAGGGAGGAAGAGATAAAACCCATCCAGAAAAAAATAAGCCACTGCTGGCTGGGGTCTCAGTACGACTGTGCTGAAGTCATCCAATTATCAAAAGGTACAGCCTGTACAGGGCTTCTGCAAAACAGTCACAATCCTTGAAATGATATTTTGTCATTTGGAAAGGATTCAGAGGTGACATAGCTAACCAAATACTCCTAAAACAAATGCCTAAAAATTCTTATAGGAAACCTGAATCATAAAGAAGAAAAAAAACTAAGGTCATGAGGAAAAATAAGGGGTCTCCAGGCTCCTGGGCAAAAGCACTAAGCAGCACAGAATAGTTTTTCCTCAACAGGGCTGGGTAGAGGTCCTTTTCTGAGACGTTTACAACTCCAAAGGCAAAAGAGGACAAAGCAGGAAGGCTGCTTACTGCTCCAAGAGAGGCAGACCCTAATTGTAAGCGAGTCTAAGCTTTTGGGGGTGATTTAAGGAAGCAACCAACATACCAACACTGGGCATAGAATTTTGCATAACAGGAAGTGTAGGAGGGAAGAGAGAAGCCAGTAGAGGATCGTGGTTCTGGGAACCCTCTCCATCACAAGGCAGCCCCTCCACGGATAGAGCTCTAGGCCATCTGAGGTGGGGCAGCCAGGCCAGCACATGCTTATAAGGTGGTAGGTCTTCTTACCTTGTTCTTTCACAGAAGCTCGGCTGCCTTTTCCTGAGCGCTCCACAATCAGCTGACTTGTGAAGGTCATGAACTCCTGAACGCTAAGAAACACAACACATATTACCTGTTCCTGTCACCTTGTCCCCAACACAATGCAAAGTGACCCCTGAGCTTATAGACTAAGGAGACATTGCTTCCTGGTTTCATTCCTTCTCTTCCAACCTTAGGAAGAACTAATAAACACTCTGTCGATGATCATGAATACAGATAATTACACATCATCACAACCATTCAAACCACATCTGCTTGCTACTGAGCAGACCCAAACAACCCACTTCCAGACTTCTGGGGAATCTTCTACAGGTTATAATTAATTCAACATTTTGGTCAGAGTATGATTTGGGACACAGCAGAGAAGCAGAGGCCAGCTCCTGTTCTCAAGGCTCCACTAACTCCCAAAAGTGGGAAGAAATAAAAACTGTGATGGAGATACCTAAGTGGCAAAAACTGTTCAGCGGATGCAGTCAGTTATGGCAGCTGCCACACGCTGGACCCTGCAATGCGACAGTGAATGCTGGCTCTAGCCTCAGGTCAGGTGGGGCTAATCCATGGTACAGGCCTGGGACACTCTGGATGGAATTGAGGGCAAGGGCTCAGCCAAGACAAGGAAACAGAAAATGGTTTGTACCAAGGCTGAGGGAGAGGAGGAGGTTCACGGGCCCAAGAAAAAGATGTGGCCAGAATGGAAGAGTCATAGGTGAAAACAGTCCAGCTGGAGGAACCAGAGTTAACAAGAAGCCTCTGACTGGGAATGTCATATAAAGGGCTGTCAGTGCAGGGTCCTGACTTGTGGAATCCACAGTTGGTTCCAGCAGATTCATACACTCCTGAGATCCCATCAAGAGCCACACAGCAGAGTGAGGACTCACAATGTCTGGAGTGGACTCCCCTGGCTGGGATCCCAGCTCCATCACTTACGAGATGTGTGACCTCTGGTAAGGGACTTACTGTACCGCGCTTTGTTTATAAATCGAGACGTGCTGTGACGACTAAATGAGCACTTAGCACGATGTCTGGCGCATAGTATTACTTGTTATTAATATCCTGAGAGAGTGAATAGGACCAGAAAAATCCCTTAGAGGAAAGTCTGAAAATAAGGAAGTCCTTGCAATAAAACTAAAAAGAGACAGAGCTTAGAGAAGAACTATAATTAGACAAAGGAAGAACTGCATTCATTGTGACATTCTGCATACAAGAGCCAGAAAAGCTGGAAAATGTTTTAAAGCTCTGAGGTTCGCATTCTGATAATCATGAGGTGGGGAGGACAGAAGAGAGGAGGACTTATGAGAAAAACAATGGGCTCAACTGGACTATATGTTGTTTTAAGAGACACTTGTAGAGATTTCCCTACAGTACTGCAATCATCTGAAACTGGTCTGGATACCGAAAACCAGTGAGATGAAAGTCCGAAAGTGAAATCTCTGAGGATCCTCAGTAAATGTCAGTAGGGGAAAGAGAGAAAGGAAAAGAATCAAGAGTTAACCAAGTTAACACCCAAAGTTCCATCACAGAAAAGCAGCAACACAGAACAGAGACTAGAGGTCACCATAGAGAATGCTAAGGATCAAGAAGGACCCAAAAAGAAGCAGAAAGTTTCAACAAAATAGCAAGTGGAATTGTTTGAGATCCTGCCATCAAGCCACTCTCATCAAGAACAAAACAGCCCACTGAAGTAATGAAGATAGAACCCAGATGCCACCAGACCTGGAGATTGGGTGTCCACAGACACAGACTTTGTAGGACCTTTCTCCTTTTGTGCCTCAGTCACCGCCACCCCTCCCACAAACAGGCTGTTAAGTGTCTGTGGTATTTCTAACACACACTTGATTGCATTAAAGTGCCTCGCAAATGTTCAAAGGTTTTTAAGCCCTAAAACCTCCATGCTTCCTTCCACATCTTCACTGTAGAACGCTTTCGTACCACTAGAGCCCAACCGTAAAGAGCATACAATTTGGGTTGGAGTCCTGGCTGGTTTGGTATCCATCTCCTGGGGCCTCAGTGACTTCCTCCATAATATGACAGAGTGTACCAGGAACTCTCACACCGAACTGTTGGAAAGCCCAGCCAGATAACACAAACGTGGCGCTTAAGGTGTGGCACGTGAGCTTCCTGGGTCAGAACCACTGAGTGGGATTTGCTGGTTTAAGATACAGATTGCTGGAACTCAACTGGGCGTGAACCTAGAGGAATCTGCCCTTTCTCAAAGCCCCCCGGTCATTTCTATAAAGAAAATTTGAAAACCCCTGATTGCGGACTACATTCCAGAACGGGCTACGGCTTTTCACGATTGAAAGGAGGATGATTTCTCAAGAGGCACAATCCGCAGGCCGAGGAAAAGGCCACCGGCTCCAATGCGGGAGGCCAAGCCCCGGGCCTCGATTCCCGGGCGGTCTCCAACCCGGACCCCGGGCCTCCCCGTCCGGGCGCCGCCCTCCTGGGCCCGCTCACCTGGATCTCTGAAAAAAGCTGAAGGAGGACACATCGTATGCGGCCTTGAGCAGCACCGTCTTGGACTCGCCTTTATACAGGACGCTTAGGCTGTACAGCTTCATGGCGCCGGGCCCTTGGGCTGGCCACCCGCCTGGCCGCGGCACCGGTTCGCAGGGAGCAGCGCAGCGCCGCCCCTCGAGGCCGCCGCCGGCTGCTGACGGGTCGGCCACCGGCTTCCTTCTCCTGGCTCGGGGTTCACTTCCGGTTCCGGTCAGGGGCTGCCACCCGAGGCCTAACGGAGTCTTTTCGTGCCCCGGATGCAGAAAGAAGCAGCCGGAAACACGAACGAGGGGGTGGTGCGGGGTCCTGCGCGTGCGCGTGAGGCGCTGTCGGAATTCTAGTAGGCTACCCCGCTGTCTCACTGCGAGTCCTTACTGTTCTCCTGCTGGCCTATCTCTCCGAGGCCTTCTCCCTCCTTCCCTGGCCGTCCTGAGTCCTCCCAGCGCCCCCCGGCTTCTTCCCGGTCCTTCTGAGTACTGTAGGAACACCTGTGTCCCGGAGGCTGTCCTTCCTCTGAGCAGTGAGACCCAGAGCCCCACCCACACGCCAGTACTTTGTAAACCCTACACCAGGGACTTTAATTTATGCGCGAACTGCCTTCTAGGAAAGTCTTTTGTAAATCAGATCTCCTTTTCGAGTGAAGGGTAGGGACCTTTTCGAGGCTCCTGCTGGGAGGTGAAGGCTTGCCTCTTATTTTCAGTTAATTGAACCCTCTCTTGCCCTTCCCACAGCTCCAAACTGAGGGAGCACTTGGCATACCATGACTTGGAAAACCTCATTGTGCTTGAAATGTTGAAATAATGCTTTTTCAGTGGATGGGGGTGAATAAGGCTCAGTTCTCTGAGGGTAGTACGTCTTTTATCTTGTTTGTTAAATGGTATGTTATCAGAAAGCATCTTGCAGGACAGACACAGCTAAAAGGACCTTGATATTTGGAAATTGGCGGGAAAGTTACACAACCGTCGTGCTAGAAGCAGCCAGATCTGAAATGATGGGAAACAGATGGTATGTTTGAAAAACCAATAGCATCACTCAAAACATGACTCTCAATCAGAGTACCTCAGTCTTGTCACTGGTGATATTTTGGATTGGATAATTCTTTGTTGTTGGGGGCGGTCCATGCATCGTAGGCAGCATTTCAGGTCTTTACCCCAACTAGATGCAAGTGGTACCCCAATGGCCATTAGGCAACCAAAAACGTCTCTGGACATTGCCAAATGCACTATTCTGCTGGCTGAAGGAAGTTCCCACCACCTGCCTTTTCATTCAGCACCCTTCTCATCGACCCTGGGTATTTTCAAGTGCAGGGGTGTGCGGAAGGGCTTTTTCCCATCCCCGATATTTTGGTACCAAACCTCAGGAACAGAGAGGCCAATGCCAGGCCAGTGTCTCAAAAAGATACGACGCTGAATTGTGTGTAACCCATCCTGACTGCACTGACACAATTGCCCTGTAGGGGGCGGGTGAAAGCCATTTCCGAAGAAAATTGAGTCCGTTTTTTTGTTTTTCGGTGTTTTTTTTTTTTTTTTTTTTGGCCACTGAACGTCAAACAAAAGGAGGAATCAGACGGACAGTATTTGTTGGAATAGATTTAAATGTATTCACTTGAAACAGTAGTAGAAGTCCTGAACTTTCCCTTACACCAAGCACTTTGCATATGTGACCTCATTTAATCCTCACAAAAACAGGAAGATACTATTAGCACTTTACAGATATACAAACTGAGATTCAGGTTAAGGAAATTGCTGGTAAGAGGAACGTGTCAACACCAAAACAAGGAACAAACTGTCTCATACACCTCTAACAGCTCTCTCCCTCCTCTCCGGCCTTGCTCAGCCACCATCACCGCAGATAGCCTCTCTTGGTCTATGTGGTTACCAATTCCCCAAGCTCATCTGTCTTACTGAAAAGTAAGATCCACCTTCCACTTCATCACCCCAGAAGTTATTCAACTTGGATTCAATCCTAGCACTGCCACAAACCACAAAACCACAGAAGTGAACAAACGATTAACCCCTCTGAGTGTGTGTCTCTTTCTCTCATCCGTAAAACTGGAAAAATGTCCTTCCCATAGGCACATTGCTAGGAATGATAAGGCATTATATTCCAAGCTCTAGTCATATAGATGTTTAACAATGATGATTATGTGTATTGTTATCGTTCATGACAAAAAAGGAGGAGAGATCATGGTAGGTTATAGGGATCCTGCAGGCTGTGGGAAGTGGAGATTTGACAGTAGGCTGAGATCTAAAGAAGGGCTATAGATTGTAGAATGGTATTGTATCTTTTAATTTAGTGATTTTGATCGTGGTGTTATGTAAGTGAATTCTTTTTTTTTTTTTCTAGGAAATACAAATTGTTGTTTAGTCACTGATTTGTGTCCGACTCTTTTGCGACCCCATGGACTGGAGGCCCACCAGGCTCCTCTGTCCATGGGATTTTCCAGGCAAGAATACTGGAGTGGGCTGCCATTTCCTTCTCCAGGGCATCTTCCTGACCCAGGGATTGAACCTGAGTCTCCTGCTTGGGAGGTGGATTCTTTACCACTGAGCCACCTGGGAAACCCATAATATATTTAAAGGTAAATAGCATAAATTTAAAGAGACAGGATGAAAAAGAAAAGAGTCAGGATGAAGGGTATCCAGGAGTTTGCTGTCCTGTTCTTGCAGCTGTCCTGTAAGTCTGAAATGATGGGACTAGGAGAGATTGTAGGGCAGGGGTGCTGACGTCACACAGGCAGGGGTGGCACAGCTCTCTGGAGTCCTGGCTCCCTGCAGCGCTGGGCCCTGCAGACAGAACTGGAACAAGGCTGTCCATGGCAAATGGCTGAGGGTCTCTAAATTAGCCCCTGCTGGGCAAGGCAGACTGCCACCCACCTTTGAGGCTTTGCTCAGCTCACAGAAGGTGCTCAATTTAGCTGGACAGCGAAAGCCTCTAGGGAGCCAGATGAATGCTGGCAGAGGGACTTTCCTGGTGGTCCAGTGGTCAAGAATCCACCTTGCAAAGCAGGGGAAATGGGTTTGATCTCTGGTTGGGGGAACTAAGATCCCACAGGCCATGGTGCAACCAAGCCCATGCGCTTCAACCACTGCTCACTTGTGCCACAACTGGAGAGAGTCTGCGTGACTCAAGAAAGATCCCACACACCACAACTAAGACCCAATGCAGGCAAACAAATAAACAAGTAAATATGTAAAAAAGCAGGCTGAGGGGCATACCCCAGGAGGCCCAGCCCAGGGGGGAAACCCAGCCACTCAGCGGCCTCAGTCCCCACACCCCCTTGTCTGACCAGTCAAGGCTAGGGCAGTAGGGCTGTTTTCACTCTAAGCCTAACACCAGCCTCCACAGAATACCCAGGAAAGGGCCCTTGAAAGGGGCCTTCAGTGTAGTCAGGCTTCCAAAAGAGTTCAGAGCATGTCACCTTAAATATGCTGCTTTGACACATTGATTATTTTGAACCAACTCTCATCTTCTTTAGTCACTTCTCCACAATTTACTTTCCCTACCCAACACTGTTGTCAATTCTTCACAAATTTATTGCTTTTTTTTTTTTTTTCAAAAAAAGATAAAAGTATAAAAGCTTTTTTACTCATCACTTCTTTGGGTCTTTATTCTCTTGTGAAGGTTCCTATATGCAACTCAAATTTTAAATAAAACTTGTATGCATTTCTCCTGTTACTGTCAGTGTAATTCTTCAGCCCAGCTGGAGAACCAAAGAGGACAGAGGAGAAATTTTTCTTAGTAGCTCACCAAGTCTAAGGAGCACAGACCTCATGCCATCCACCAGGGTCTACTAGCAGACTCAGCCTCCAGGAATGCTGCTCACTCCCATGACCGCTTACCCACCTGTCCTGTGCTTCCACCAGGCCACAGGGAAGACAGACATAGCTCTGCCACCAGACCAAAGGGAACAGATGTCAGAGCAGGAGGGGACGGGGTATACTATGAGCAGGTTTACCTGGAGGCGGTGGGCAGGAAGTGATCACAGCCAAGGAAGACAGGACCCAGTGGGGAGTTACCTGAACAGAGGGACAGGCCCCCTCAGAATTGCCTTGCCAGGACCTATATTTGCAACTCCAGGCACCACTTCCCTGCTCTGCATTTAGAGATGGATACAGAGCCCATGCTGGATACACAGTCATTTAGACTAGTGACTTGACCCCAGGCACCTTTACCCCTATGGCGCTGACCTGAACAAAAAAGTGGGAGAAATTCTGCAGAATAGGAAGGAAGGCAGGGAGGCAGGCAGAAGCTGAGCAAGAGGGACAGAGCCGGCAACCACAAAAGAGGAGTCTGGGCCTCGCACAAGCCTGGTCCCCAGGACCTCTGAGAGCAGAAAGCAGAATGGGAGACATCACATAGGAAAAGGCACTATGAAGAATCTAAAAGCACAAGCTATTGAGAGGACTGCGAGCCCCCTCCGCAGCCTCTTCCATCCCCTTCTGTCCCCTGCCCTTCCCCAACCTTTCCACCCTCTGAAGCTCTGCATCCCTGCTAGCACGTGGGTACCAGAAAGTCTGAGCCAATCAACATAAGGCCTTCCCTACTGCCTCAGAGATTGGTCTTACAGTTGGGCCCCTAACCAGGCCTCAGCCAATCAACGCAGACCACAGGGTAGGCTATCTAACCAGGGCACAGTCTGACTTTGTGTTTAAGGCTTGGGAGAAGCAACGGGATTTGCTCGGATGAAAAAGGTCAGTGAACCTCAAACAGTAGGTACAAACGTCTGGTTAAACATAGAAGATGAAATAAGTATGTTTATATGAACTCCACTAGAATGAAGAAAGAGAGCAGGAGAAGGACAAAAAATGGGAGATACTAACCAAGGTGGAAAGGTTTAAATTGATGAGAGGCACAGGTGATGGGGGTTTAGCAGAGTGAAGGGCTGAAACACTGGGACCTGGGTGGGGGGGAGGGGAAGCAAAGGGAGCCGCTCCCTCCCCTCCTGCTCCACAGATACTTCAGCTGGGAATGTACCATCCTCTACCTCCCCTCAGGGAGAAGATGCAGGACTTTACTTTGGAGACTTGAATGCTCAGAGATTCTGCGCTTTTGAGGCCTCCAAATTACAACCTGTTGTTTCAAGTAGTCCCTACTGGGTAAATGTCTCCTGTCGGGCCACCCCCAAGGCTCTGACCAGTGTGCAGTGTGTGGCTGCCCTTGGATTAGGTAACATATCAACTGTGGCCAGGGAGGGCAGGGCTCTGCAAGAGGATTGCCTTGTCTCTTGTCCCTGGGGGATGGTGAGCATCACAGTTCTTTTCAGCCCAATCCTTCAACTTCCCCAGTCTCAGTGAACTTATCTGAAAGTGGGGGGGGGGGGGCGGGGGTGAGTAATGAAAATAATACCACCCATGCCTACTGCCTCAAGATTATCTGATCAAATAACATAATGAGTATAAAAGTACTTTGTCAATCAAACATTTTAATCAATATTAGTTATAATGACAATTTCTCCTCCTATTATATTTCCTTTCTTTAGGAATAAATCTAATAAGAAATTTATCTATAAGAGAAAAATAATAAAGCTGAAAGGCATAAAAGAAGACCTAAGCAAATGGGGCATGTACCAAATTCTGAATAAGAAGATTTGACGTTATAAAGATGTCAGTTCTCTAAAATGGACCTCCCAATTCACAAATTCAATGCCTCTCCAGTGCAATTATCAGCAGCATTATTTTAGTGAAATGGGATGAGTAGATTTTAAGGTTTATATGAAAGATAAGAGGCTTATGGTAAAAAAAATTTTGAAGGGAAAAAAAGGGAGATGTTTGTCCCAACGGATATAAAAAAAGCTAAAAAGTTATGCTGACTGAAAGAGTGTGGCATCCACAGGAATGGACAGAGAGATGTCTAGTTCATAGACAACTGTGGGGCTAAGACGGGACAGGCAGAGTTCTGAGAGTCATTTTTGCATTCAGACAATTTGTTACTGACACAGGCAGCAACTTGAAAAAGAAAGAAAGAAAAAGGAGAGCACCCAAACGTGCTGTTTTCCATCCTTGTCCCATGTACCGGAAAGAATGATACTCAACCAAAGAGGCAGGATGCCTGCTCCTCAAGTCACCCCAAGGCATTACCTCTGGCTGGGACCCCAGTCAAGATCGCAGCTACATGCTGAGGGGCTGGGGCAGACAGCCTCACATCTCAGAATCAGAGAGGAGGGGGAACTCTACTGGATGTCTCCTGGGCAGATGGGGAGAAGAGTGTGAGGTGGCCTCGGCACAGCCCCTCCCAAGTCCAGCTTCACTTCCTAGAACACCACAATGCTTAGGCCAGCTGTACACCTCTGTGCACCTATGTGTAGTCCTGCAAGGTGACCAGAGCTGACCCGTTCCCTCACAACAGAGAAATACAGCAACGGAGCACAGACTGTGGTGCAGCCAACAGCACAAGTCAGTGGGAAAAGGATAGCCAACAAGTATTAGACTCAGTTCAATGCCGTTCAGTTCAGTCGCTCAGTCATGTCCAACTCTTTGCAGCCCCGTGGACTGCAGCACGCCAGGCTTCCCTGTCCATCACCAACTCCCAGAGCTTACTCAAACTCATTAGACTCCTACCCTCAAACTATGCACTAATTAGAGGGACAAAAGTGCTGAACATAAACAAATTTGGAAAATATTAGAAGGAAATGTGGAAAAGCATTTTTCTAATTTGGGTGGAGAATGGTTTTCTTAGCAAGACAAGAGCTTCACAAAAGAAAGCAAAGAATAAAATTCATAACAAAGAAATACTGTGTGATGAAAGACATCAGTGATCAAGCCATATGCTTAGCAATAGATGGGGGACAGGTATTATAGCATATTTAACAAGCAAAGGATTATTAGATATTATGGATGGAATATAAAAACAATTAATACAAACTGAAAAGTAGAAGACAATTTAATAACAAAATAGTTAAGTAATAAAAACAAATCATCCTTATGAAAAGAAATACAAATAACTATAAACATATGAAAAGGTGTCCAACACTTTGCCACTCAAATGATAATGAAACACAACAGATAAGTAAAAGTTATAAAGATTTATGAACTCATGGGTTGGTCAGCATGGAACCAAACTTCCAGTGACTGTGGAAAGATTAATTAGTGAAGCCATTTGAGGGGATAATGTAGTCTTTTGCAAGCAATCCTAAAACGTGCCCAGCATCTGACCTAGCAATTCAGCCCCTAGGAACCATCCAGGAGAAACACATGCATGTGTTGACTCTGGTAAAAGACCAAGATTTGCAATGGAGAAAAACTGAAACTGCCCAGATGACCATCAGTACAAAAGTGGCTTAAAAATGTTACAGTGGATCCATTTGGAGAATTCTCCCTGGTCACTCCTTGCTCCCTCTGCTGGATACTAACGTAGCTCAGATTTCCAGATGGTAGGCAGGGAATGCAGTGACCAAGCTTAAGAGTGGTCTGAGCACGTGTGGCCATGCCAGTGGCTAAGACACCCGTCCCCTCTCCTCTGGTTCCCAGAACCCCAGGGGCCTCTCCCCCTTAGGACTTGAGTTTGGAAGACCCTCTGAGTCTCCCCTGGGAACTGGACAGGTGGCAAAGCCTACAGTGATAAGACGATCAGGCTGTCGCTATGGTGATGTCAAGATGGAGGCCTTTTGCCATCAGCCCCAGTTTTCTGCATGGCAGCTCTAATGACAGGATGGTCAGCCCTGCAGAGGCCGGAGGGCGTGAGCACAGAGGCCTGCTCCTGGTTGCCATGGCAGCGTGGGCCCTCACAGGAGTGCAGAAAGCCCTGGCAGGAGAATTCCCCACTCCACACCTGGTCGGAGCAGGAAGTGTTGGGCGGTGACGGAGCCTCAGGGAAGCAGGTTGGTGTGTGAGAGACGCACAGTCTGCAGCCTCATGACTCAAAGGCTGTCCCCCAGACACGGGAGGAAGGAGGACCTTTTCTGCTGAGTCTGTTTAGAGAGCACCACACCGTCACAGCTCAGCACAGCCCAAAGAGAAAGCTGACCAGCCCTGGGAGCCCAGCAATGGCCCTCCCCCGACCATACCTAGCCTGACGAGGCCTCAGTGGGGAAAGGTCCCGACTGTGACCCAGGAGAGAAAACTGGAGAGCAATGAAAAGGAGGAAACTCTGTGATTGAACATCAAGCCAGAAACCAGCCAGAAGGTGGACCATACTCAACCAGACACCTGGGCCAGCCGTGACCCTTGGTTGGGAGAAGTCCAGGGATATTTCTGCCTTGGAAGCCTGTCGAGGAACGCTGAGGGGTCCCAGCTCCCCTGGGCTGGCTGCGGGACAAATGCTGGATGACAGAGCCAGGATGGAGATCGCCAAGAAGGAAAAGGTAGCTCTCTGCCACAGTCAGTTTTCTAGAAGAGTTTCTTCCATGTTCTTGCATTCCGTGGCTTGTTTAACTTGACCGAGTGTTTGTGCCTCCGTAGCCGAGTGTATGCGCAGGCGCTTTAGGGACAATCTGCTGGGAGTGAATTGTGGGGCACTGGCTTGGCTGGGCACGCTGAGTCCTCTACCTGCTGCTCTAGAGTCCAGCCCTGTGACCTGGAAGTCATTGCTGCCAGGAGGCCTGGGAAGTGACCCCTGCTGGGTGGAGGGTCTGGGGAATTTAAAACCCCAGCTGGGGAGGGGGGTGGGAGGATATGGGATCTTAGTGGCAGAACCAACTACTTAGCCATGAGGCAAGACTCAGCAGACATCGTGAGAGCTCTCAGATGCCCACACCTCCCCTCCAGAATCACTTAAGCCCAAGAACTGTTGCTCCTGGTAAGAAGTGGAGAGCAGTTACTTTTTCCAAAACAAAGAAAAATCCAGACATCCTGTGAGCCAGCTCTGTGCCCCAAGCAATGAGGAAAGGAGCCAGAACTGGTGACAGGGCGGAGGGGAGCGCCTGCCTGCTCCCCTCAGCCAGGCAGGGTGGGGGAGATGGGGGAGAGGGCCCAGATCCAGTCCCTTTGGCATGGTTTCCCCCTCACATGTCTTTCCTTCTCCTTCTTCTGTGAAATGACGAGGTCAGCATAAACACTGGCCTGGTTCTGCTCCTGGCAGGGCTAATGATGTTAGGAGAAAAACAACCAGCCCGGGTCGGGGCGCCCACAAGCTGCAGGCAACAGGAAGCCCGCATCTGCTGGTCACCGGGGCTCTGGCCGGAGTTTGGATGAGAAATCCTATGCGGAGGGGCCATGGAGGGGGGCAGCTGGAGAGAAGGGAGAGGGGGTCTTTGGCACAAGCAGAGAGCTGGCACGGTGGCAGTGAGAGGTGGGGCCTGTGGCCTGCTGTGGGGGAGCCCACCACATCAGACAGGGGCTGGCCCATGCCGCCTTCTTGTTTGTCCCGGGGATACAGTGCTTCCCATGGTGAACTGTTTCTGTTCCACATGCGTGGGGTGCTGGTTGGCTCCAGGGTACTGGGGGGATGGGGGTCACCAACAGCCTTGTCAGGGTCAAGAGGAGAGGGAGGCCCCTCCTCTGGCCCATTCTTTAAAGGGGCACCAGAAACATCAATCGTCAAGATAAATATTTTAATGCAAATTCTAAAGAATCAAAAATCAATGCAAAAAATTCTGATGAGCAAAATGCCGAATTTCCAAAGAGGGCCCAAGTACTGCTGATTTGTTCACTTGTCTCAGGCCTGTGCTGGCTGCCCTTACAGCACCAGTCAGCAGGCTGCCAGGGCCAGACAAGGGAGGTAGGGGCTGCTGGCGATGCGCACACCCCTCCTGTCTGTCCCGGCTGCCCAGAGGGCCCACCTCTTGTCTGGGAGCCGGGAAGCTTCAGCTTGGTTTCAGGGCCCTCCTGAGGGTCTGAGGTCTTGCTGCCAGGCCTGCCCAGGTCCAGCCCTGTGCCCCTGGCAAATGCCATCCTCACCACTAGCCATTTGGCCTGGAGCAGTGAGCAATTTCAAAATTGTCCTCAGCAGGTTGGCTGGGGCTGTATCCACTGCAGGCTCCCAGAAAGAGAGTGTTCTGGTTGCATTGGAGGGGCCTCAAGTGTGGCTGATTTTGTTCTTTCTGTTTCCCTGGTGCCTCTTGCCTATGCTGACATCTCAGATCACCTGGGGTCATCCTCTAAGTTTGCAGGACTGTGTGGCCTCAATACCATTTTTAGTGACTTCCCCGGGGGGATGGCAGCTTCATACATGGTTCTTCTAGAGCTCCTTGGGAGCAGGCCTACTCCTGTGATGCCGCTTCCCCCCACCTCCAGCCTGTGGCTGTGGAACCTCAATACCGTGAGTCATTCCCTCGGCGTGGAGCTCTATCTTTTCCCCATAGTTCCATCCTCTGTAGACAGGTTAAAAATATCTTTTTCTTTTTTTAAAAGAATTTTTTGATTTGTATTAGTTCAGGTATACAGCAAAGTGAGTCAGATATATATGTGGGCTTCCCTTGTGACTCAGCTGGTAAAGAACCCACCTGCAATGTGGGAGTCCTGGGCTCAATCCCTGGGTTGGGAGGATCCCCTGGAGAAGGGAAAGGCTACCCATTCCAGTATTCTGGCCTGGAGAATTCCATGGACTGAATATATATATATCCTTTTTCATGTTCTTTTCCATTATAGGTTATTACAAGATATTAAATATAGTTTCTGATGCTATACAGTAGATCCTTGTTTTTATCTATTTTTTATATAGTAGTGTGTATCTATTAATCCCCAATTCCTAATTTACCCCTCCCTCCCTCTCTTTTCCTCTTTGGTAACCATATGTTTGTTTTCTATGCCAGTGAGTCTATTTTTGTTTTGTAAGTTAGTTCATTCGTATTATTTTTTAGGTTCCACATATAAGTGATATCATACGGTATTTGTCTTTGTTTGACTTACTTCACTTAGTGTGATAATCTCTAGGTCTATCCTTGTTGCTACAAAGTGGCATTATTTTTATCTTTTAATGGCTGAGTAGTATTCCAGTGTATATATGTACCACATCTTCTTTAGGGCTTCCCAGGTGGCCCAGTGATAAAGAATCTGCCTGCAAATGAGACTCGGATTTGATCCCTGGGTCAGGAAGATCCCCTGGAGGAGGAAATGGCAACCCACTCCAGTATTCTTGCCAGGATAAGTCCATGGACAGAGGAGCCTGGCGGGCTAGAGTCCATGGGGTCGCAAAGAGTAGGACAGAACTGAGCAAGTGAGCACACACACACCACATCTTCTTTACCTGGTCATCTGTCAGTGGACATTTAGGTTGCTATAGAGTTCTATCTCTTGATGGCCACCACTTCTGAGTGGCCTCAGGTTGGGTTCTTGGAGCCCCCTTGGAAGTTTCTGGTCTATTCTTTACCCTCTCTCATCTGTGCCCCTCTGCTAGTGGGCAGGAGGGATGGGGGCTCCATAGCCCATTTAGTTAGCTGTGTGTGGTGGATTTGGGGAGCACTTTTCAGGAGGAAAACTGGGGAGGTGTTTTAGTCTGCCCAGGTGCCAAAATAAAATACCATGGACCAGGTGACTTAACCAACAGACATTGCTTCCTCACAGCTCTGAAGACTGGAAGTCTGAGATCAGGATACCAGCATGGTCAGCTTCTGGGGAGGGCTCACTTCTTGGCTTGCAGACTGCTTCTTTATTGCTGGGTCTTCACATAGTGGAGGGGGGATGCAGAGGTAAGACAGCATGTTGGTCTCTTCCTCTTGTGGGGACTCCACTCTCATGCCCTCACCTAACTGATCATTTCCCAAAGGCCCCACACCCTGATACTATACACTGGGGGTTAGGGCTTTGGCATATGGATTTGGGGGAACACAGATTCAGTCTATAGCACTGGGGTGGGGGGAGAGCTGGGGAGGAGGCGGACCTCTCTTCATTCAGCCTCCACAGCTGCCCTGGGCACTGTGCTGCTGAAGCAGAAGGCTCAGAGATGGGGTGAGAGTGCATCACTCAGCAGGCATGCTCTCCCAGTTTCCCCGGCAGAACTTGTCCCAGCCTATCTGGGGCCCCTGCCCCCTGAGCTGGTTGGAGGCCCTACTACTGCCAGATGCTCAGGACACAAAGCTCCAGGTGGCCCCCAAGCAGATGTGTTGGCAGAGGGGCCAGAGTGGGGAGGAGCAGATGGCTCCCCCGAGCAGAGTGGTGATAAGACCCTGAGCACGGGGCGACCGGGCTCTTGGGACCCAGTAAGGTGTGGATTCAGCAGTGGGGGCTGGGGCCATGCCTGCCTGCCGTGGGCCCCTCTCAAGCAGGAGCTGCTGGCTCTGAGCATGTGACACGCTGTCCCTGCGGTCCCGCAGGGGGGCTGAGCTGGCAGACTGTGAGGCAGAGACTGCTCCAGGAGAGCTGAGCCTGCATCCCAGGCCCCAGGGTCCAGGCGCCTCAGAAACAGAATTAGAATTCCAAACATCTCCCTGCTCCAGAGAGGCATTGTCGTCTGGGGTTTCTGGGGTCAGGAGCAGGCCAAGGGGACCCAGCAGTGAGAGGCAGTAGGGACCCGGCGAGGCCCATGCCTGCTCCGACAAGAGCAGGACCGGAGGGCAGACGGGCTGAGAGAGAGAGGAACAGAGAGGAAGAGAGAGGAAGAGAGAGAGAGGCACAGAGTGCTCTCGGCCTCCTCCCCCAGTTTCTGCAGAGCTGCCCTGAAACCACCCTGAGGCAAGAGAGATGAGAGTTGTGATGAAGGGAGGCCCTCCCGGGAAGGATCTGGAATACCCGCCCCCCCCAGTCCTGTGTCAGAGGAGCAGGCCTGGCCCCTCCCCTCCACCTTCATCTCCCTTCCTGTCTCAGATAGATACTGATCCTAAGGACAGTTCCTGTATGTGTGTGTGTGTCTGTCTGTCTGTCTCTTCCTCTGTCTCGCTTTCTCTCTGTTTTTCTGTCTCTCTCCTCCTGTCTCTTCATCTCCGTGTGTCTCTCACTGTCTCTATGTGTCTCGTTTCTCTTTCTCTCTCTCTCTTTCTCTGGCTGGACACACAGTGAAAAGAGACCCCCTTTTCCTCCCCAAACCCCCTCCCTTCCACATCACCCCCTGCGCAGGTCCCTCCAAGACTGGAATCCCCTTGGCCCCTGCTCTGCACCCCTGCTGTACTCAGCCCCAGGGTGTCCCTGGGCCCACACACTCCTCTCCCAGGCCCCTTCCCTCCTCAGCCTCTGAGGGCCTCTGGGGATGCTGCTTGGCGTCAGCCAAGGCCCCTGGAGCTCTGACTGCTGCCACCTCTTCTCTTGTGCCATGTATTCTATCCCTTTATTTCTGAAACAGCAGCTGTTTCCTGGTGACCAGTTTGTGTACAGGCCATCGAGCTATTTGGAAAAGCCTGTTTTATAGGACTAAGTTCCAGTAAGTACACGTGCCTGGTGAGGATCCATTTCTGTTTGTTTACTTCTGCTCCAAGGAATCCCTTGCTGCAGCCACTCACGTTTCAAATATAGCTACAGCACTAGCTCCAGCCTCCCCTTTTCTCAGTGAGGTTTAAACCCATCTGGCATGTTTCTTAAAAAGCGGGGTTTATATCTAGAAAGAGATGTACCTTCTACCCCAGAAAATGGACCACTTCCCCCTGACTCAGATGATGGCTTTTTTGGTGGTGGGGGTGTCTTTCTTTGCTTTTTGGACAAGTATTTACATTTCCTCTCTTTGGTCTTGGACCCTCCTTTCCAAGAGAGTCGAGCTCCTGGTCCAGGCCTCTCCCTGACCCCTAAAAAGGCCAGTCTGGCTCATCCACCTCCAGCCATCGATGCCAGAGGTCCTGGCTGTCCTCCTGAGGGCTGGGCTGGGTCAGGGTGCTCCAGCTCTGAATCTTCCCACAGGCTCCTTGAGCTGGATGCTGGGGGTCCCGCCAGCAGCTGGAATCAGCGGGAATTGCACCAGCCATAAGCTAGACTGCAGGGAGGTACCTGGGAAGGGGCACTGGAAGGAGCGGGGCTACAGAGGCCGTGAAGGTTGGAGGGTGTTCCTGGAGCCAGAGCAATCCTGTGGGATAAGGGGGATGAGGGGCCAGATGTGGGGGCTGGCCATACCAGAGAGCCCACCTTTCCAGGTGGGCAGCTAGCACCCCCTGGACCCCAATTCCTCAGCCCCTCTGCAGTCGTCCTGCCCTACTCTTGATCCCCAGCCCGTTCCCATGTTCCTCATGCATCTTAGTCCATCTCTGCTTTGCTCTCTTAGCTGACACCTGCCCAGGCGGGGGCAGGGGCAGGCAGGGGAGGGGTGTTCCAAGTATCCGCCCCCAGTGCTGGACCCAAGCAAGAGGGGAAGGGCCTCCGTGATGGGTCCTTGGTCCCAGGTCCCCACCGGCCGGGTCTGCCCGATGCTCAACTGCACTGGCTGTTCTGCTCAGAAGCTGTCCTGCCCCTAATGTCACAGAAAGAAGGCTCTGCAGGCAGAGAAGCCAAGTGACTTGCTGAAGTCACAGGGGTGAGTGATGGAGACCTGGGTTCAGTGAGCACATTTGTTCTTCAGCAGTGACTTCATGAGCCCAAAGGCGGCTGCTGGTGAGGGCAGAGCCTGCCTGGGCTCTGGAGTTGGCTTCCTTGAGGCCTTGTGAGATCTGGGCGGCTCTGGGCCTCACTTGCCTGGTCTGTAAAATGGGTTAATAGCAGCATGTGCCACATGGGCTGGGTGTGGAGACTTCTGCGAGGTGGGGTCAGAGGGCGATCGGATGGAGACTGGGGGAACCAGGAGCTTTTGAAGTTATGCTGTCTGAGAGCACCAGGGCTCTGGGTGGAGGAAGCATCCCCACACCCACCCAACTCTGTGAAGGAAGGCACTGCTCACTGCTCTAGCGTGGACACTGACTACACTGCTCCTTGGCTCCCACCCCTCCAAGGGGCCTAGCACAGCCTACCTGGGGATATGTAGTCAGGACCACAGCCTTTTGTCCAACGAATGCCTATAGATGCCTGCTGACCTTCCAGTTGACCCTGACCCTCCACAGCTTGGCAGACCCCTAAGCCCTGGGCAAACCACATAAATGCTGAGGAGTGGTGGAGCTAGCTCCCCACGGGCTTTGGTCCTTCAAGCAGGGCCCGTGGGGGCCCACTCCTGCTGGCCATCCTGCCCAGGGGGGAGCTCTGCTGACCCCCCACAGGACAGTGGGGACAGACCTGGGTGAATGTGCTTCCTGCCCATGAAGACCCAGCAGATCTGTCCTTCATCTCCAGGGGAGGTGAGGGGTGGGAGAAAATAAAAAACTCCTTTGGTTAGCACTCCCAGAAAAGAAGAACCAGTCTGGGCACCCAGCAGGGAAGGAGGTGGCTCCACCTCCAAGGACTGCCCTCTGCCCCCAGCCTGTGCCTGGCAAGGCTGTGGGTTCAAACCCACTCTTTCCTTTCCTAGCAGGGAGGACTTGGTAACTTTGAAATCCTTCCAGACCTCAGTTTCCCCTCCTGTACTATGACCTGCCAGGGCTACTGTGGGGGTGTGAGCCCCTAAGTGTGCGCCTCTCAAAGGGGTGAGTAGAGGAGCCCCTCATGCTGGGTAACCAAGCACTGACCTTTCCAGAAGAGCTTCCCACTGAGTAGAAGGCAGAGAAGTCCCACAAGTAGACAGGCAGAAGGAAGGTGATGCCACACCGTGACACACCCTCTTCCAGATGATACAGTATCCTCACTCTATGTCTTGGGACATCATTTTCCCATCCACAGGCTCACATGAAACTCGTGTCATGTACATCAAATATATATGTATATGACCTGCATGGCTCCTGGATCTAGCCAAGGTCCTGTTTCCTCCAGAGGTTCCAGGGCAGCATTGTTTCAGCTGATGGGGCTGAGGGCCATGCACACAGGGAGAAACATCAAGACCAGTGTGCTGGGGGAGAGCAGCTGCTTTCTTCCCCTGGCCCTGGCCCGTGTAACCCCCTTAGGCTCACCTGCAGGCAGGGGGTCCCTTGAACATACTATGAAAAAAGCCAATGCATACATTTGTAAAGAAAAAGTCAATGAGAATGGTGATAGATGTCTTTTAAAATAGCCCACGAGGGGCCCACTATTTTGCGGTGATTTCAGTCCATTACAAAGAAATAGTGAATGTTTCCCTATTCACACACACACACACTCACACACACACAATCATATAATCACTGATAGAAGCAAATCACTTGGAAATTATAATAGTAGTGTGAAAAAAATACCATCAGGCAGGACTCAGGCTTTCCAATGACCGAACCTTAGCCTGCCCAGGAGGAGATTATGGGACAGGAGCAGCATTACAGCGCTGGGTGCCAGCCCCTCCCCTGTGTCATCCAGCTCCCTCTGTGGGTGTACATTTACTACCTCCATACCTGAGAGAGGGCACCTGCCTGGAACCTGCTTGACCAGGTCTGTCACAGGCCCACGTCTCATCCCATGGTACAGCAAACGCTCGTAAGTCACCATGAGACCTCAGGCAGGGAAAGATGTGTCAAGGGGGACATGAGAGTGGCCAGCACCCTCTCTCTGAGACCCCTGGGTCCAGTGAGGTCCACATGCCCACATGTGGTGTCTTGGTCCAACAGGTGCTGGTGGCCGTGTCTTCTCCTTTTGTGGTCCAGCCAGTTTATGTTCAAACTGCTCCATGGGATGGGGTGCATCTCTATACCTGTATTTGCTTGTGATGAATCGGGAGCCGTCAGAGGTTGTGCCCAAGGTCACACAGGTGGGCACGTGCAGAGCCAAGATATAGCCAGACCTCTGGACTTCCAAGAAAGCCTGGACCCATTCAGCCTGGATGCCAGGCCTCACAGGTTCTCTGCCATGCTCTGGACCAGTGATCTCCTGCTGCTGTGTACAGTCCTCCTCCGGGGGACTCTGAGGCTTGGCAGTCCTCTTAAAGGCGGGTACCAGCTGGGGACACATATGGTAGGGTGATCCCTTCCTACCCCACAACACTGCTCATCCCTCACAGCATGTCTGGGAAGCACAATTGCCCAGAGTTATATTTATTAATGTGGATACTTTTATTAATGCTAAAAGGGATTCCCAGGTGGTGCAGTGGTAAAGAATCCACCTGCCAATGCAGAAGACTAAGAGATGTGGGTTCAGTCACTGGGTCAGGAAGAACCCCTGTGGTGGGAAATGGCAACCCACTCTACTATTCTTGCCTGGAGAATCCCATGGACAGGGGAGCCTGACAGGCTATGGTCCATGGGATTGCAAAAAGTCATACACTACTGAGCACATATTCACACAGTTGAGATAAAAATATAAATGCTGGCCCCTCTTTGCATGAGTTTCTTATAGCTTCTGTAAGAAATGATCACAAATAGTGGTTTAAAACAAAACAAATTTATCAACTGATGGTTCTGGAGGTCAGAAGTCTGAAATGGGTCTTCTGGGCTAGAATCAATGTGTCAGCAGAGCCAGTTCCTCTGCAGGTTCTAGAGGAGAGTCCATGTTCTTGGTCTTTCTGGCTTCTGAAGTCCATGTGCATTCCTTGGCTCATGCCCCTTCTTCCACCTTCAAAGTTGGCAGCTGCTCCCTCCAGCCTCTGCGTCTGTCATTACATCTTTTCTGACATTCCTGCCTCCCGCTTATAAGGATGCTTATGACATTATTGGGCCCATGAAATAATCCAGGACCATCTCCCCATCTCAGGGTTCTTAAACATCTGCCACGTCCCTTTTGCCATGTAAGGTCACGTTTCACAGATTCCAAGGGCTAGAATGTCTTGGGGGCTGTGGCTCTGCCTCCCACGCTGCCCCACCCCCACCTCAGTGATGAGCGCAGCCCTGTCTGCCTGCCTTACACTTTGGCTCACTGGCTTCGAGGACTTTTTCTTTTCAGCTGTACATCACCTCCCCCATCCCAACATACATACACACACACTTAATCAAATTCTGACACGTTTAGTCAAAATAAAATAAAAGAGAACATACAGAGCTATTTCCCCTCATGGGCAGCCCTGAGGAGGGCAAAAGAGGAGGCTTCCCAAACCCAGACCCATGCAAGGTCACAGCTTGAAATTTTCTTTGCATTTGGAAATTGGTACCAGTGTCCTGCATGGCCCAGTGGAGGGCAGGAGGGACCAGGCTAGGGGAGGGGCTAGGGGTCCACTAACAGTAGAAGGAAGGGACTGAGGACCAGGAAGGGTGGCTTGTGGGCATCTTAGAGAGTTTGGGATGAGGTATAAGTCCTGGCCTTCCTTTCTGTTCCTTTCCAGGTGGGTTGGCCAGGAAGGCCAGCAAGAAGGGATACTGCATAGGGACCTGTGGAGGAAGCTAGCCAGACAGGATATGTCTGTGAGGGCTTGGAGGCAGGGAGAACGTCCAGGAGGGGACACCGTGGGTGACAGGAAAGAATCACTAGTGCTGGAGAGAATCACTGTCCTAGGGGACGGGCACTTGGACTTGGCACTTCCTGTCTGTGAGGATGAAGGGACAGCAACACAGGAGTTGACTGCTTTTTCCCTTGTGCACGGCTGAGTGTTGTGCTTGTGTCTGAAGGTGACTCTCAAGGTGCTAGCCTTCTCTCTAATGCAGGCACAACTCCACACATCACTGTCCAGGGGAAATGCAGGGTTTTCTAGCAGCTGTGTTACAGAAGTAAAAAGAAATAGGAAGATTAATTTTCATAAAGCTTTATTTAACCCACTATAAACAGAATATTAAGGGCTTCCCTGGTGGCTTAGATGGTAAAGAATCTGCCTGCAATGCAGGAGACCTGGGTTTGATCCCTGGGTTGGGAAGATCCCCTGGAGAAGGAAATGGCTACCCACCCCAGTATTCTTGCCTGGAGAATTCCATGGACAGAGGAGCTTGGTGGGCTACAGTCCATGGGGTCGCAAAGAGTCAGACACGACTGAGAGACTAGCACACACAAACAGAATATTATTGGGACTTCCCTGGTGGTCCAGTGGTTAGGACTCCACTACACTGTTGAGGGCTCAGGTTTGATCCCTAGTCAGGGAACTAAGATCCTGCAGCATCCACACTATGCAGCATGGTCAAAAGATTACATATGTATATAAACAAAACAAAAATCCAGAGTATTATCAGTGAAACATGCAATCCACATAAAAATTGTTAATGAAATATTTTACACGCTGTGGTTTATATTGCCTTCCAAAGCCATGTGTATTTTCCACGTACAGCTTCTCCCAATTTGGACTTGCCACGTGTCAAGTGACCAAGAGCCACATGTAGTCAGTGGCTACCACCCTGAAGAGTGCAGTTGACAGCTTCTCTGATAGATGATTGTCCAGGGATTCGTCAGGATCTCTGGCCATAAGCAATGCAAACTCAATGGAAGCAGGGGAAGCAAAGAGGGGATGGACTGGCTGATGGGACCAAGTTCCATGTGCTGAGGTGAGATGAAGGGAGGGGAGCAGGATCTGAGGTCCAAGGGTGGCTGAGGGCCCTCTGTCCACCTCTGTCTGGGGCTGGTGTCGCCTTCCCCTCCGGACGATGTGGCCATAGAAACTCCAGACCCACAGCCTTACAGTGTTACAATCAGAGCAAAAGGAGAACTCTTCTCCATGAGTTCCGCTACACACGATTCCCAGGAAGGACTGGGGGCTCTGCTGGGGCAGCGCACCCACTGGAGTTCCCAAGGCGCTGGCTCCCTGAGGCACTAGAATCAGCTGCCTTCTGGAGTCAGAGAGCTGGTGCGGGGACACAGGACAGGGGTTCTGTTCTGGGCAGGCCCCCTGACCCTCGTCCACGCCTGTCCTTACTGCAGTGTGGTCTCCAGGCAGCCCAGCTCCCTTCACCAAGCCACTCACGTGGGTGCTCTCAGCTTTGGCCCAAGGCCGCCTGTCTGTCTCGCAAAGTACATTGTTGCTGTGTGTTCTCCTGTGGCCAGCTGGCCCCCAGCAGCCTTTCTGCTCTCCTGTCCTCCCCACTCCCCTTGCCTATGCTGGCTGTCCCACTCCAGATCCTCGCCTTGTAAGTCAGCTTACTTTCCCTACAGGGTCCAGAGTGAGCCATTATCAGTGCAATTCCAGCGGGGCTTCCCCTGCACAGAGCCTCCCATGACCTCAGCGCAGAGCCAGACCCTGAGAAGACAGCCCTGACTGTAGCCTCACAGCCTGAAATCTGCCACCACACTCTGGCTGCCCTAGACCCAGTGCATTCACTGTACCCAGCCCAGCTCCTGGGACTTGGCTCCTGTAGGTATCCTGCCTGGCTACTGACCCCAGGAGCAGGGCTGACCAGGTTGCAGTCATAACTTTAAATTCTGTGGGGCTCTTCCTGTATCTCTTGTGGAAGCATCCCTCCTCTGAGAACCAGGACCCCTGGGCCCACAAAACCTCAGGTTGCAGGTACAGAAAGAACAAATCCCCTCCCATCAGTCATGAGGAGTGATGAAGAGCCCTTGGTTCCCAGACCATGTATTTTACCTTTTAGGGACACAGCATCACCCAGTGGCGGTTAGAGTGGACACTGCACTCTGGAGGACACGGGTCCCTTCTACTTGGGGGTGGGCATCTTCAAGCTGACAGCTCAGCTGTGCCTTCAGGAGGTTGTTTGACTGCTCTATCGGGGGCAGCTGCTAGGTGGGAGGACTAGTGCGTCCTGATTGTGTGCTCACTGCCAAGCCTCCTTTGCCATGAAGCAGGTCCTTGTTCTGCGGTCGTGTTGTGGGGGATCTCGAATCAGTAGATTTGAGGTCCCTTGGTTGGTGGTACTGGCACTGGCTGAGACAGTGAAGGTAGGAA
Organism: Cervus elaphus; assembly: GCF_910594005.1. Lineage (NCBI taxonomy): Eukaryota > Metazoa > Chordata > Mammalia > Artiodactyla > Cervidae > Cervus > Cervus elaphus. The sequence goes on from NC_057832.1 coordinate 84,319,826, forward strand.
AGGCAGATGTGTGCCTGGAAGAGCAGATGAGTGGTTGCCCCTTCTAGAGTGGAACGGTTCTGTGTGATCAACTTGTACCAGGTTGTGGCTGGTTGGTCCCCTGGAGGAACTGTGTCACCCCAGGGGTTTAAGGTTGGTCTCTGACACTGGCAGGTCATACATTTGACAACAGCAAAAGCTAGGCTGGCCTTGGCAAGACGGAGCTTATGCTTTGGGGCGTAGACACAGCTTCCACATCCGCCGCCATGGTTAATGGTTTGTGGTGGCATCGTGGTAACGCCGAGAAGCTACTGACATGAGAAGCTGCCAGCCAGCCCTCCGCGGGCTTGTGCCGTGCCTCTTCTCTAGTGGGTGGCTTCTCACAGGCTGGAACTCTGCCGACTTGTTCCTGAGCACCTGGATTTCTCTATACTCCTCCTCCCCGCCCCATTCCTGTCCCCAGTCCTCTAATCTCGCTCCTTCCAGCTAAGCTGTTCACTCCTGTCCATGGTCTGTGGGTACCTTCACCTGTGGGCCATTTCTCTCTCCTCACAAGGGGAGTCACTGGGTGCCTGCCCCAAACTCTGACTCTTGAGAGCCTTTCTCCCCATTTCTGTCTTCCACGGCCACACCCCTAAGTGGGACTGCTATCTGGCAAATGCCGGTTTCCAGCTTGCACCAACAGGCCAAGCTGACCTGTCTGTGGGCCAAGCGGGTGGATTTTGCCCCCTTCCGGCAGCCAGACAGAGGGAAGGCCATCTGTGTGAGCTGAGGGGGGCATGGGGGCATCTGTGCAGGAGTGGTAGTGACAGGAGGTGGGTGTGAGCCTCCTGCTCCTGCTTGAGCCTGATTGCAGACGCCCTTCTTCCGTCTTATGATGGATGGCTGTGGCGTCTGCCTGATCTGATGACTTAGCAGCTCTGACATCACCCAGCTCAGGATGGGCATTTCTGGCCACATGATCGGTCACTCAGTGTCCCGTGGTTAGATGTTCTGTCTCTATTGGGGCCCAGTAACAGACCAGGAGCTGCCTTTCAAGTGGTGTTTTGTTCTCTGCTGCAGCTGGTGGGCCCTTGGTCTAGAGCCTGGGGTCCGGTCTGTGACACTCCTCTTGGGGTTTATCACACTCCACACAGTGTAACATCTCAAGTATCACAGCTGCCAGGTCACATGGCCTCAGAGTCAGGGCTGACTGTGGCCGACTGGCTGCAGAGCGCTTTCTTTCTCTGGCTCCACTTAACCTATCAGCCTTCTGTTTCATCCAATAAATATGTTAGAATAGTATCGCCAAGTGCAGAATATGCTGCTTCCAAAATCTGAAGAGGCTTATCAAGCTCTACACACCTTTCTTAGTGATAAGAGAAACAAGGCACAATCATTTGTTACTCACTTTAAAGTAATTGCCCCTGGCATGTCTCAGACCACTGGGCCCCTGCAAATTTTACGGAGGTGGCAACCCCTGAGGCTTTTCGAGATGTGCCTCACCACGAGACATCCACGGTACTTGACTCTTGTGTTCAACTAGCATGATGTCCAACTAGGATGATGTCATCAATGTGGTGAGCTGATATAATGTTCGGTGGTCTGCATAGATCAGATGGTTTCGGTCTCTTGGGACCATACTGTGACGGAGAGCAGGAGAATTCACAGACTGAGGCTGGGTGCATGGGGGACGTGGCAAGACAAGGATGGAGGCAGATTCACATTTAGCAGAAGTCAAGCTGCAGTCTAATCCCATGGGGAGCTCTGGGGCATGAATGGCCTCATGTGTGAGTTGTCTCTCCTGAGGCCAGGTAGCCTTTGCCCTTCTATACTGGGCAGTTATTGGTTGGGGGCCCTGGTAGGAGGGTAGGGGCTGCCAGATTCAGCAAATAAAAATGTAGCAAAAAAAAAAAAAAAGCCCAGTTATATTTGAATTTCAGATAAACAGCAAATAAAATTTTAACATATGTCCCAAATATTGCACGACATACTGTATTTTCTCTGCCAACCCTGGAGGCAGATAACCTCCCAGGTATTTCTGAATGGGATGACTTTGTAGATTGAAGGCAAGTCTTAGGAGAAGGGCCCAGCTGTGAGCTGTTGGGAGCCAGCTGGGGCAGGTGGGGGCGGGTACAGTACCTGTACAAGGGGATCATGGCAGCCTCCAACATCTACAACGTGATAGGTTGTGACATGAACAGGATTGTGTGTACTCCATACAATTATAGCCACCATTGAACTCTTTAAGAGTTAAATAATTAGGTAATCGGTGTTTTGAATGTTCCATATTATGCAAAAATCACTGGTGGGTTGCTATATATGAACAGAGTTTTAGTGATACCTGGATAATTGGATGGAGTTTTTGGATGGGCATCTTTGCCTTTCATTTAAAACAAGGAATGAAAAAATAAATAAATAAAACAAGGAATGTAGGCTCTTGCTGTTGTAAATTAGTTCTCTAAGATGTTTTCAAAGTGATTGCAAAGCTCCTGAATATAGCTCGACCATGCAGGGAATCCATGTGGGGAGCAGCAGCAGACCCAGCTTGACCAGTGGCATCGTTAGACCTGGTGTAAGTCAGAGGGTGGGACAGAGCCCCCACTCCATCTGCAGGTGGTAGGGCCAGAGCGACAGGAGCGCGTGTGGCGGACCCCTCGTGCTGTGGTCCCACAGCCCCTGCCAGAACCGCAGCCTCTGCGAGGTGGCCCAGCTAGGTCAGAGGACCAGGTCCTAGGGAGGCTGGGGCGGTGGCTGCAGCCCGTCTCCACTCACTTCCTCCACTCGGGCCTTTTCCCCTGGAGAGCCAGTTGTTAAACATTTTCCAGCTGAGTTTCCATAACCTTGAAGGGAGTGGAGTCCAGTTCCTGCCCCACCTCCTGGGGGCTTTCCTGAGCCACTCTGTTGAGGGTGATTACCAACATGTGCCCCTCTTTGGGCTTGCTCACATGAAGAAAAGCAGAATAACTTGTTAGTCCTCATGCGACAATTATGGTCTGTTAGGCTGTACCCATGGAGAAGGCAATGGCAACCCACTCCAGTACTCTTGCCAGGAAAATCCCATGGACAGAGGAGCCTGGTGGGCTGCAGTCCATGAGGTCTCGAAGAGTCGGACACGACTGAGCGACTTCACTTTCACTTTTCACTTTCATGCATTGGAGAAGGAAATGGCAACCCACTCCAGTGTTCTTGCCTGGAGAATCCCAGGGACTGGGGAGCCTGGTGGGCTGCCGTCTATGGGGTCGCACAGAGTCGGACACGACTGAAGCGACTTAGCAGCAGCAGCAGGCTGTACCTGACATCAACGAACACTGAATTCTTTGATAGGCTCATAATCTCACATAAAAAATAGTCCAGAGGTGGCTCCCACCCCAATACAGTGACACCCCGATGGCAGACTCTGGGTCAACCCCACGGTTTGTCTTGTCCTCCCCATCATGACTGTATGGGGTACCAACAGATCCAGTGATGCTCCAAATGCAAGAGGGGTGGGGCTTCCGCTGCCACATGTTCCCTAGCTGCCTCCCTCCTGTTGTCTCCAGAAGAGGAAGGGGGTGAGGCCAGGCAGGTCCAACTCCCAGCACTGGGTGCGTTGCCACAAACGGAGGCTCTTTGAGTAAGAATGAAGGGGAACCAGCTGTGGGTGGCAAGAAACAATGTTTGCCCCCACCCCTAAGAGCACACATGTCTAAGGTACTGCCCAGGAGCAGGCTACCCACCTGACCAGGGCCAAGGCTCAGGACTGTTTTATAGGCACAGAAACTGAAATTTTGAATATATCACTTATCTGAGATCAGGTAGGTTGCAAGATCAGGTAGGTTCCAGCTCCCTCTTCCTGTTCCAAGTGCCATGAGGGAGCTGGAACAAGGACTTCCAGGGTCGTGTTTCCTACAAGGGAAAGACCACTGCCCAGGGAGGCTTGAGGATGAGGCAGCTCTCTCCAGGGGCCCTTGTCTTTTTCCATCAGTAATTCGGACCCCTGACTCTTCTACTTCGTCTGTTACTCTTCTTATTTTAATGTTGATATAAAATACATGCAATGAAATTCACCTTTTTAATCAAGATTACTTTTTGTTTTTATAGATATAATTTAAAAATATTTATTTATTCATTTGGCTGTACCAGGTCTTAGTTGTGGGATTTTCTTTTAAAAATTTTTTTATTTGTTAATTTTTGACTGCGCTGGGTCTTCATTGGGCTTTCCTGGTGGCTCAGATGGTAAAGAATCTTCCTGCAAACAGGAGACCCAGGTTCGATCCCTGGGTCAAGAAGATCTCCTGGAGAAGGGAATGGCAAACCACTCCAGTATTCTTGCCTGGAGAATCCCTGGATGGAGGAGCCTGGTGGGCTACAGTCCATGGGGTCTTCATTGCCAGGAGAGAGAGTTTTCTCTAGTCGTGGCAAGCAGGGGCCACTCTCTAGTTGCAGTGCTACAGACTTCTCATTGTAGTGGCTTCTCTTGTTGCAGAGCATGGGTTCTAGGACACTTAGGCTTCAGTAGCTGCAGCACATGGTCTGAATAGCTGTTGCTCATGGGCTCTAGGGCACAGGCTCAGTGGTTGCTGCTCACAGGCTCAGCTGCCCCACAACATGAGGGATCCTCCCGGACCAGGGATCGAACCTATGTCTCCTGCATTGGCAGGTGGACTCTTAACCACTGGACCACCAAAGGAGTCCTAGTTGTGGGATTTTCAATCTTCAGTTGTGGCGTGTGGGATCTAGTCCCCTAAACAGAGATCAAACCTGGGCCCCCTGCATTGGGAGCATGGAGTCTTAGCCACTGGACCGCCAGGGAAGTCCCTCAAGTTTGCTATTGTATTTTTTTTTTTTAATTTTTAATTGAAGGATAATTGCTTTACAGAATTTTGTGGTTTTCTGTCATACATCAAGAAGAATCAGCCATAGGTACATCCATATTTGCGTATTTTCTGTAAATTTGTTTCTATTTTTATCATTGTTGATTCCTTTATTCTTAGGTTTACTTTATATTCTATGTGTTGGGGTTTTTTTTTAATATCTTTAGAGAAATTCTTTGCTCGTTGATTTTTCTGTTTTCTTTTTGTAAGTGAATTAAGGGTTCCTTTGAGTTTTGCTTTAGCTATTATTCGTACTTTTTATATTTGGTACACTCATGGTTATACATTTATAAAGAGGGCTGTAACCCAACTCAGATTTCCTCTTTAGCCGAAGTGCCATTTACAACAGCCTAATTTCCTTTGTGTACCCTTTGAGTGCATTATTTCAAGTCACTATAAATATATGTATTGCTCCAAATGGCTCTGACTTTGTTCTGCTGGCCCCTCAATCTAGAATGTGCTTCTCTGCTGGCCATTTCCTGCTCATACATCAAGGGCTGCAGGAAGAGGTCCTGAGAAACCCTGTTCTCCAGAGAACCCTCCCAGCCTCTTTCGTGTTCCCCCAAGACTCTGCAGCTCTGCCAGTATCAGTTAGTATTTGTTTATTTGCTTGTCTCTTCTGCCAGATTGTAAGGTCCTTGAGAACTAAAAACTAGTCATTTTCATAACCTCGGACTGAACACAAATTAGGTGCTCAATAAATCTTAAATAAATGTGTGATTCAATCCCTTCCGAAGCTCTGTTTGGGTCATTAGTGCTTTCATTCTGAGAGTTAATTAGGGCAGGTTTAATCGCTGTAACCAATACCAAACAGGAAATGGACCTACAGAGCCGAATTGTGTTTGCTCCCATGTTACCTCAGCATTATCCTGCCTCCTTTGGGTCCTGAATGATCCTGCAGCTAGCCGATATGCAGGACACACCCTGTTCCTCACCCAGTCTCTGCCCCGATCCCTCCCATGGCCCCAGCCTTTAGGTTTCACCCCCACATCTGGCCCCAGGCCTTCAGGCCCACCTGTTGTCAGAGGCAAGCACTGTGCTGGACAGACCTCTGCGGCTGCTGCGGCTCCCCCCAGCCACCCCTTCACTCCTCCCCACCTCCCCTGGCTGAAGCTGAGGTCTCTGAACATCTCCATCATGGAAGCAGCTCCAGAGCTACTTCCTGACCCCCAGCATGTGCTTGACCCTGGAGGGACCCGCCCCATCTAGTCAGACTCATCTTCCAGCACACCCAGAGTCAGGCTGAACTGGGGGTGAATCCTGGTTAAGTCACTGATGGCTGCTGTGTATCAGAAATCCCTTCACTCCCCTGGGTCCCAGTGTCCCCACATTTAAAAGGACGGCCCTGAGCTTGCCGGCCAGTTGTGATCCATGTAAGCATCTGGCACAGCAGCTGGCCCATGGAAGGCACTGGGTCCTCACCAGCCGTGGTTACTGGGACCCCAGCCCAGTCTGCTGTCTCTTGGCTCATCTCCCCCTTCCTCTGTCCCTGACATGGCCACACTACGTGATACCCTCTCATCACCAGGCCCCTGGTCTGCCCTTACACGAGGGCGCAGCCAGTCTCCCGGCAACCCTGCTGTAAGCAAACACTTGCAACACCATACTGACCTCCAGGCCCTGTTGCATCAGGTCAGGGAGTGCCCACACTGTTGCCCAGCTGGTGGGGAGGGCTGTCAGGCCAGTGGGGAAGGCGCTTGCAGGCGGGGTTCTCCGATTCCCAGCCTCACTTTCTTTCCCATGGAATATGGAGTCTGGTAATCTGACCCATTCAACTTTGAGCCTCCATCCTCAGAGCCTCTGTGCAAAGATAGCAGATAAGGCCCAACCTTTTGTTTTTAACTTGATTTTTAAATGCTATTTCATTAGTACAAATCCATTGCAGAAAATGCAGGACATACAGATAAGCAAAGAGGAAAATAAAGTCACTCATATTTCCATCATCAAGATAACTACTATTACTATTTTTCTGTATTTCCTCCCATGTGTATATCATATATACACATATATGACAGGGTCTTCCCTGGTGACCCAGCAGTTAAGACTCCAAGCCTCCACTGCAGAAGGCACAGATTCAATCCCTGGTTGGGGAATTAAGATCTGCATGCTGTGTGGTGTGGCCAAAAAAAAAGAGAGAGATTTAAATATATATATGTATGTATAAATAAATATGGGAAAAATGGATTGTGTTATATTTTTAACCTGTTTTTGCTCTGTATTTGTCATCTATTACTATATAAACACTTAGTGGCTTGAAACAACAAAACTTAATCTCACACCATTTCTGTGGGTCTGGAATCCAGGAGTGGCTCAGCTGGGAGGTTCTGGCTCAGCATCTCTCCTGAGGTTGCAGTCAAGATGTTGCCTGGGGCTGCATCATCTGAAGGCTTGACTGGGGCTGTTGGATCTGCTCCCAAGGTGGTTCGCTCACCTGCCTGGCAAGTTGGAGATGCCCGTTAGCAGGTGGCCTCAGTTTTTCTCAGTAGACCTCCTGATAGAACCTGAGTGTCCTCATGACCTGGTGCTGGCTTCCCATAGAGTGAAGAAGCCAATAGAGAAATGCGGAAGCTTCTTTGTCTTTGATGGCCTAGCCTCACACTTCAGTCCATCATTTCTGCAATAGCTTGTTAGTTACACAGGTTAGACCTATTCAGCATGGGTGGGGCCTACACAGTGGCTTGAATGCCAGATATGAGGCTCACTGGAGGACCTTTCAGAGGGTAGCCACCATGTTCTCTCCTTTAAAAGAAAATTATTTATTTGGCCTTGCTGGGTCTTAGTTGGGGCATATAGGACCCTTGATCTTCACTGTGGCATTTGGACTCTAGCTGTGGCATATGGGATCTAGTTCCCTGGTGAGGGATCACACCCGGGCCCCCTGCATTGGGAGCATGGCGTCTTAGCTACTGGACCACCAGGGAAGTCCCACATTCTCTTTAAACAAAATGTCATTAACATCTTTCCATGCCAACTAAAGCAGATCAATCTTATCATTTTAAATGACTGCATATAAATGTAGCATAGTTTATTTAACCAATTTCCTAAAGTTGGGTGTGTGGATTATGTCTCATTTTTTGATCCTATAAAGAGTAACCTGGAATATCTATCACTGAATTTGTTAGATTATTTCCTAGAGATAAATTAAAAAGAAAATTAAATCATGCCTATCAATCAGCTCCTTGAGCAACCAAAAGATGAGGACACTAATGAGGACATAGAAGTCCTTCAGCTCCTACTCTCTCTAATACCCCACATCTCTCTCTCTCCCATTAAGTCAGGAGCTTACTATCTGCTGAGACATCCTAGCCCATTGCTGGGCAGCTCTGTTGTTTTATTTTTGAGAAAGTCTAAGCAGAGACCACATACATCCAACTTCCTTAGAACAACCCTTGCAATACTGAAAACTCTGTGTCCCGGGCATCCCTCAGGAGCCATTATCTTTGATGTCCTCCCTCTCCTGGCCTCTCTTCCCTGGACAGGTCTGTTGCTTGCTACAGTGATCCTTGACTCCAGCCCAGTGCTGACCCTCTGGTGTCACTCCCTCACCTGAAAGGGAAGCGATGAGCCAGGGCACACCTCCTGTGGTGGGAGCATAGGAGAGCTGGCTGAGGCATGAGAGTCTGGCTCTGGAGGATTAACTAGTGTGGGCAAGTGGGGGTGTTGGCCTCCTTCCTTCTTGCCCTCACAGGTGTAAGGAGGAGGCCTGGGAAAGGGGTCTGGGGAAGGATGCTCACTGGTCAAATTGAAAGCCAGAGAGGGCCCCGGAAGTCCAGCAAACCAGAAAGGGACCCAGTGATCTCTGCCCAGCCCTGTCCTCTCCAGCCTCCCAGAGGACAGAGCTGGGGGATTCTGATCCTCCTGTCAGGTGCTGTGAGCCTGGACCAATAGAAGGGCAGCTTCTCCTTGGTCTGGCCTGTCCAGAAGGCCAGTGTGGGGACTCCAAACCCAGGGATGAGTCCTGCCCCCTCTGTGAAGACAGAGGCACAGAGCCAGGGTCTGGTGGGACAGTGATCTGTCACATGTGGGTCTGGTGAAGCCCTTTTTGCTCTATTTTGGGAAAGAGATCAATCATGTCAAGGGCTTCCTTGGGGATGACCACACTGGCCATTGGCTGGAGAGCCTGGCATTCTGTCCAGACACCCGGCCCACTTGTGAGCTCTTGCTAATTTTAGCAGTGCTTGGCAGCTGCAGGCAAGTCCCACTAGACAAGTTCACTCCCAGGCAAGGAGCTGGGAGGTGGGGAGGAGGGATGGTTCTCAAAGTGAGCGCTGGCCTGGACTTTGCAGACCCCAAACCCAAGAATGACCTTCCCCACCTTTTGAGGCAGGTTTTTATGATTTACAGTTGAAGACTTTTGATGAAAATAAGCATTTTCTACTTGGGCGGGGAGGAGGGGGCATGGCCCTGAGGTAAGGGTGGAGCCAGTCATCAGAGTGGTGCCCTGCCTCCATCTACTCCCCACCCTTGCCCCACCCCTCCCCTTCCCACCTCCTGGCCCCACCCCCAGCCCCCAGCGACCATCAATCCTCACCCCCAGCCTACCCCTGCCTCAGCCCAGGCCTGAGCCTGGCTCTCAATGACCCAAATGATGTCTTAGGTACACCCTCCAACCCCTCATTCAACCCACCTGCCTGATTGGACAAATGATGGCTTTGAGGGCTCAGGAGAGGAGCCGAGAGTCTCAGGAGGTCTCTCACCCTTTGCATCCCAGTTTCACAAGGAGTCTGCCTTGCTCAGGTCCTCAGGCCAGGCCTCCCTGCCACCAGCCTGCCTCTCCCCTCCCAAGCGCAGTACAGACCTCAGGGGAAAACTGGCCAGGGGTCCCCATGGTCCAAGACCAAGACCAGGTCCAGATTCTTCATCCCACAAAGGATCAGGCCCTCAGCAGCCCCCTCCCGGCCTGCCAGCTCTTCAATGTGCTTTCCTGACCTGGGCAGTGTGAAGACTGTCCATCCTGGATGTCCAAGTACTGGAGGGGACATAGACTGGTTCTGCCCCCTCTCCAGAAACTCTGGGCAACAAATCTCCACCCCCGTGGGCTGAAGGCATGGGGCACCACTCCACAGCCGTTGTCACTCCTGACCCCACGCAGGCCTCCTTTGCTCTTTTGGCCCTGCCTGACTCTGTGGCAGTGGGCAGAGTATTTTAGCAGCTGCCTGCTGATTGTTCTCTGCAGAAGCCCCCGGCAGCCTGAGTGGGCAGCTCTCTGCTCCAAGGCCCATAGCTGCACAAGTGGGCCCCTGACTTCCAGGCTACAGGCCAGCCCTGTGCCACAGCAGATGCAAGTGTCTCCACCTCCCCCCAAACCTACCTCTTGGCCTCTCAGAGAAGTGGTGATGGAAGCCACAAGGAGCCAGGTCCAGACAGCTTTGAACCTGGTGAGGGTCACTGCAAAGCCAGGTGAGTGGTCCCTGGGGCCATGGCCGGGACAGCAGAGGTCGGGGTGACGCTGGACCCCCTGGAAGGAGGCACGGAAGCTAGGCAGCAGCTGATCCCTCCACTGTCCAGCCTCTCTAGGAGGGGTCTCCATGGACAGTGTCTTCTTGGGGACTTGCTCCTGGGTTGACAGAGCCAGACTGTCTGCTGCACTCTGGCCTCACAAATCCAACTGCTCCTTGGCACCAGTCTCCCCTTGACTAGCAGACACACTGACATGCCAAGACCAGGTGGATTCCCCCAGCCCTACCCACACCTCTCGGTCCTTGGAACCTCCCCTCCTAGTGCGCAGCCATCGGTATGCAGATAGTCCTTAAGGCCACAGGTCTGGACAAAGCCATTGGATGTATAGGTTGGAAGCAAAGTGGGAGGGGCCAGGTTGGTTGGGCAGAGATGATGGGGGCTGGGTCTGTGGGACTTGGTTGAGGACGACTGCCCTCTTTATGCCATACTCGGCGCTTTGGGACCCCACTTCCTTGGCTCAAGAAAGAAGGCAGGACATGCTGCCGGGCTAAGTCCTTCTGATGGATGAGATAGGTGAAGGTGTGAGAGTGCCTCCCACCCCAGCATAGTACTGCGAGGGCCCCAGAGGGCCAGGGCATGGGACCGCTGGGTAAATGCTGGACACCCTGTGGGCTTTAGAGCCCATCCATTTCCCTGGAGGGCAGTGTGAGCCCCATGTGCATCCAGCTGCAGCCACTGGATGGCTGTGTACACACAGAGGGTGACCCTGGGCCAGCTGCCACGTACTCCTGGGGAAGCAGTTCCCCAATCTGCCAACCCCATACCTGCCTTGAGAATCCCAGGAGAGCCAAGATGGGAGCACCCAGGAGAGCCAGAGGGCCGGGGCACCAGAAGCCGGGATCCTGGGGGCCATGGCACTGTCAGGTGGCGGCGGTGGCCCTGCCTGGAGCATAGTAGAGTTACTCAGGCAAGAGACCCCCCCCACCCCACACACACACACAATATTCGGGTGTAGCCGTGAGCCTTGATGCTGTGTCCTGTGACCTCTTGGTGAGCAGGCAGGGGTGCAGTTGTGGGGTGAGAGTGGGAGACAGGCTCTGTCTGTGACCTGGGGGACAGGTGGCTTCTTGGGGTTCCTCAGGCAACTCCCTGCTGTCCCTAGGCTGCTCAACAAGACCTTTAAGCCAGGGCTCCTGGACACCCGGCCCGGGCTCTGGGAAGGGCTGGGCAGCCCACTGGGGTGGGGAGGGGAGGTGGTCTCAGAGCCAGTGCCCGGGTTCAAAGCCAGATCTGAGCTGTCTAGATCTGTGGCCTCAGAAAGGAAGTAGGGGTAATAAAATGCTTGGGTCCCAGGGATTAAGCATAAAGGAGAACTGGAGATGCCCTGGGCAGGGTCTGGTGCACAGTGCCTGCTTCTGGGGATGTTCGCAGGGGGTCTGTGAGGCAGACCTCTTCCCTGTGACTTGAACCCCACCTGGACACACAGCCTTGAGAGTTGAGGGACTGTGCAGTTAGGAGCACCTCCTCTCGGGGTTGCAGGCTAAGCGTGGCGCCTGCAGATACTCAAGGAAGGGGTTTGCACCGTCTTGGAGGATGATCCCCACGTCAGTCTATGGCCACCTGCAGTGTTGGTCTGCAGCCACGGAACCTTCCAGACCCTTTCCAAACATGTGCCCACATGGGCCTGGACACAGGAAGTGAAGCCACTGGGTCACGACCCCTCATGGTGCCAGGCTTACGGCTATTGGACAGGCTGCCATAATGGAAGGAGAGGGGATAAAACCCAGCGGGGCCTGAGGGCTGGGCCTCTGCAGGACTAGCATTGCTTTTGATAAGAGCCCGTGATGTCCCACAGTCCTGTTTGGGGAAAGATGCCAGGCAGCCCTTGTGTACCTGGCCTTGGGTGCTGGACCCACGCTGTGTGTTGGCTGCCTGTGGCCACCATCCAAAAGATGAGCAGACTCTAACACCTCCTCTTATGCCAGGGATGCGAGGCAGCTTGTATAGTATATTCAGCTCAGCACCTGGCATACTGGAAGGATTTAACGAATGTTAATGTTACTATTCCTTCTTGGCATGTTTTATGTTTTAAAGTGTGTGTGTGAGAGAGAGAGGGGTCCAAGCTGTAGGTGTGGGCCTCTGAGGACAGCCTGGATGGATTCACAGAGCATGGGGGCCTCTCCAGGGCTGTGTCCTGTGAGAAGAGCCTTGGGGCAAGCTGCACCCCACCTCATGCCCAGAGCTGCAGAATAGCTTAGCAAACATTGATGTTTGAATCTGCGTGCTTTGTTGTAGACTTTGTCAGCCCCATTCCTATGTGACCTTCTGTGGGTTTAAGTTTTAAGCAAGGGGTCTTGGTAAGAGAATTGGTTCCTAAGTAAGGATCTGTATCCATTAGAAATGCTTTGGGCTTCAGGAAATGAAAGACCTGACTAACCATGGCCTTAAGTGATGAGTGCTCGCTTCCACAACCAGCACAGGGAGGTGTGTGGGTCCAGGGCTGACTCAGCCTGTCAGTGACGTCATCAGGGCTGAATTCACTCTGCCTCTCTTCACTGCCATCCATAATATGCTAACAGCCTTTTCTCTTCAGCCTTGTCTCCTCATGGTTCGGGATAGCTGCTACAGTGCCGGTTATCACACCCTTATACAGCTATGTACACAAAGTTGGCAGGGCACTGACCTCCCCCAGAGGGCCCTCCTCCTGCTAAAAACAGGCTTCCCTTCACCTGCCATTGGCCAGAACTGGGCCACAAGCCCAACTATTAACCAAATCACCAGCAAAAACGGGACAGGATAACTGGGCTTGGCTTAGCTCAATCATGGGATGTCCCCTCAGCCTGGTGAGGGGCAGTCTCCCAACAAAATGTGGGCTATCAAAACTGAGGAAGAAGGAGCAAATAGCTGTGTCGTCTCCTTATTGGAATTCAGAGCATCTCCACCCCCGAGCTCACATGGAAAACTGCCAGCAAAAGAGGGTGAGGTTGTTGAAGAGTGGATCCATGGCTTTTATTTGAGTATCTGCCCTTTCTTTTTTGGTCCGAATATCCAGGGAATCAAAATGGCCTTTTCTGCATGAATACGTGCTATTGTGCAAAGAAGGAAGGGCCGGCATACCACTGTCCACATGCAAGGTCAGAGCAGGGTCTCTGCTTCCTGGGGATTCATGGGCACGGGTACTGTGTTTACACCCAACCTCGTGCCACCACGAAGGGGTGAGTGAATGGCCCACTCCTCCAAAGAGTGTTGGGAAGAGACCCTCGCCCAGGCTGTCCATACTCACAGGAATGGTGACATTGAATCTATCTTTTATACATAGGGACCCTTCCTCCCTCTAGCAACTTCCAGGCTGTGGACACATGCCCAACAGACACCTCTAACTAACTGGTGTCACCTCTAACTGGTGCCTTGACTAACAATGAAAATTTGCACCACTGGCCCATTTACTCCTTTAGCATAAACTCCTAGAGGTAGAGTGATCGGATCTTTTAGACAATAATGCCAGCTGCCCATCACCCTCTAGACAGGCTCTTCCAGCCTGTGTCTTACCCACTCTCCTGGTTAACACCTCCCTCTTCCCCTGACCTGGATCAGGGGTACAAAGGGAGGTGCCTCATCTGCCCTCTGCCCCTCACCCCCAGGCTGCATTTGTTTAGAAGGAGTGTTGGGACTCCACTGTCTTAATTTTCCAACTGGTTTTAACTGCGGTAGTTTGAAATGATGGGTCATCCTGGACTCAGGGTTAGGGGGCAAAAGGAGACCCTTGGTGTGGGTGAGAAACACCCTCTCCGCAGGTCCCCCCTCCCCAACTCTGCACAGCTCCTCTCCCACCCAACTGCTCCCCATCCCCCTCCCTGTGCAGGCGGAACAGATCCTGGCGGAGTTCCAGCTGCAGGAGGAGGACTTGAAGAAGGTGATGAGGCGGATGCAGAAGGAGATGGACCGAGGCCTGAGGCTGGAGACCCACGAGGAGGCCAGTGTGAAGATGCTGCCCACCTACGTGCGCTCCACCCCAGAGGGCTCAGGTACTGTGGTCAGGACGGGGCTGGGGTGGAACCCACAGGGGAGCCAGCAGGTCCTCAGCCATAGGCAGCTGTCCCCTGGCTCCGGCAGGGAGAAGTGCCCTAGGCCCTTCCTAATAGCCCTGACTGTCCCTAGCAGCCTCAGTGTGCTGGGCCCCAGACACTGGCCTGTTCTTACTCTTGGCTCCATTGGCCCAACCCTGGGGCCTTCAGGCTCATTCTGACCTCAGAGAAACTGGCTTTTTTCATTTCACAAGGAGAAAAATGGTTTCCTATAGTCATTTGGGGGACTCTCAGCCCAATCCTGAGTCTGGACCATTTTCCTAGATCTTCGGGTGGGCTCTGGGCTTGCGGGGACTTCAGTCCAAGGCAAGGAATTCCTGCTGACTCACCCAGTTCATCTTTGACCCTTTCCACAGTTTACTCTGGGGTCCGGTACCAGGGGCCCCTCTGGTGCCCCCACCATGCCTTTACCTCCTCTTCTCCAGTCTCAGGGGTCCTGCCAGGCGGTGCCCATGAGACTGATGTACTTCTCTCTGTGGCTGCAGAAGTTGGGGACTTCCTCTCCCTGGACCTGGGTGGCACCAACTTCCGGGTGATGCTGGTGAAGGTGGGAGAAGGCGAGGCGGGACAGTGGAGTGTGAAAACCAAGCACCAGATGTACTCCATCCCTGAGGATGCCATGACGGGCACTGCTGAGATGGTGAGCACCCTGGGCTAGGGAATAAGGGGATCAGGGGCGGGTGGTGCAATGACCAAGGTCAAGGCCATCCAGGATCTTGGAGCTTGGTTAGTCCTGGTGTTAGGGCCTACCTGTTCATCAAGGGCAGGTGGCTGGGGGCCCAACTTCAGGGGGCCCTGCTACAGGAAAGGGAAGCAGCTGAGAGGCCTAGGTGGATGGCCGTGGGGCATGGCCCCAGAAAGTCGCACCCCTGCCCAGTTTCCCAGAAGAATCAGAAACATGGTAGGACAGTCAAGAGAACACTCTGGTCCAACAGGCTCACAGTCCATGCACGCATTCTACTTCCTCCCCACGTGGCGTTCCCTCATCCTCCACCAACACAGATGCCAGGTGGCGTGACTGCAATGATAATATCTGCCCATGGGGAGAACTCAAGAAGGACCACAGAAGTAGAATGAGCCCTAGGGGACATGGATGGAGCCAGAGCCAATTTCCTTGAGGCACAGGGTTTTAAGAGCCAATTTCCTTGAGGGACAGGCCCATGGCAGCCTCGTCCTTGCCATACCCTGGAATGCTGCAGGACGGGGCTTGCACCAAGGAAGCAGGATGGGTTGCTGCCTCCCTGGGCCTGGAACCCACTGGGAAGCTTAATCGACCAGCAGGCACTCAGTAATGCCCAGCTCTGTGGACAGGCCTATGTGAGTGGGGTGGTGGCCAGTCCTCACAGGTCCAGGGGTTGGGTGGCCAGGACACTTGGAGGCAGCAAAGAACATTTTGGGTTTTGAAGCCAGAAACCATAGTTACAGCCAGGGATACACTTCTGTCCAAAGTCTGAGGCTAGATGCTGCTGGGTCCAGCTGGGAGGGCCAGACTGGCAGAGCACAGCTGGGCTGGGGACCAGCCCCATTGTCCTGGCATTGCCTGTCCTGAGGACTGCTGTCTGTGGGACTCTGGCATGGGGGTTGCGCACAGGGCTTGCTTGAGTCCCGACAAGCAGTGGTGATCAGGAGCAGGGGACTGAGGGCAGGTCCAGAGGCCATGCTTTCAGGCACCTACAGTTCAACAAGGGCTGAGGAGCATCCTGGCATGAGGCTTGCCCTCTGCAGCCGATGGCCACCTTGGTGTTGTCTTCCAGCTCTTTGACTACATCTCTGAGTGCATCTCTGACTTCCTGGATAAACATCAGATGAAGCATAAGAAGCTGCCCTTGGGCTTCACTTTCTCCTTTCCCGTGAGGCATGAAGACATCGACAAGGTGGGGCTAGGTGTGAGGTTGGCAGGGGAGGAGATGGATGGATGGGTGGACAGGCACCCCAGAAAAAAGGGCCCATGAACTCTGCCCTGGGCTGCTTTCAAATGCAGCACCCCATGTTGGGAAAGAGCCTTGGATTCAAACAAGCTCCATCACTTAACTCCTGTGAGACTCTGGGAAATAGTCATAATATTAGCTGATTCTTACTATTTGACTCAAGCCTTCTCGCAACCCTATGAGGTATGTATAACACCCCCATTACAGAGTAGGAAACTGAGGCATAGCAACTTGCCCACAGTGGGAAGTGGCAGCTCTGGGGCTCAAACTCAGGCAGCCAGGCTCCAACACACCAGCATGTCATCACTACACTATACCTTCTGTTGGGGAGGCGGCAATGTCCCAGGGCTGCAGCTCTACCCTGCCTTCTGGCAGGTAAGTTAGCCTGCCAGTTATACATGCCTCCACACACACGCACATATATGTAAACGACACACACATAGACACATGTAAATTATGTGTATATATGTGCATAAGTTATACATGTGAATAACTTGTGTGCACATAAATTATATATGCATGCACTGCATGTGTTTAAATTACACACATGTATGCACTCATGCTGATTATACATATATAAACACATAAGTTGTACATGCATATTTTTATACATAAATATATTACACATACATATATACACACACAGGTCAGTTATATATTTGTATATATCTACACATGTCAATTATACATTCATATATACATGTAAATTATACACATCAAGTATATATACATATACACATGTAAATTACACCTGCATATTTACACATGTCAATCATACCTACATGTGTATATG
This sequence comes from Cervus elaphus, assembly GCF_910594005.1. Classification (NCBI taxonomy): domain Eukaryota; kingdom Metazoa; phylum Chordata; class Mammalia; order Artiodactyla; family Cervidae; genus Cervus; species Cervus elaphus. Next base: position 84,336,846 of record NC_057832.1, read on the forward strand.
CATGTGATCATATATACATATACACACATTCACAGGTAAATGATACATACTCATTTACACATATTAATTATACAAATATATATACATGTGTGTGTGAATTATACATACATACATACACACAATTATACACAACACACGAGACCTCTGGGTCAGAGAGAAAGCCAAAGTCAGTACTCCTGGCAGAAGCAGCTGTGGGAGCAACATCTTATGTTGGTTTTCCCATCCCCAGTCCCCACTGGACACTGGGGGCCAGATGGGACCTTCACACACAGGAGCTGCACACAGGGGAAGAGCCCTGGTCTTACATTGGCTGCTCCCCTCCGGACCGCCTTCTCACTCAGGGATGATGACTCTAGGCTTAACTATATAGGCATTCTTAAATTGGCTGGAACCCAGCTCTGCAGAAATATGAGATATGGATAGAGAATTGTCTCCAACACTTTTCAAAGTTATATGACTGCTTTGAGCCTCAGTTTGCTCAGCTTTAAAGTGGGTGCACCTTGTACTTCCCTGGCGACCCAGTGGTTAAGATTCCATGCTTCCAATGCATGAGGCATAGGTTTGATCCCTGGTCAGGGAATTAAGAACTCGCATGCTGAGCCACATGGCCAAAAATTTAAAATAAATAAATAAAGTGGGTGCACATCCCTGTGGTCCAAGTTAGCTCCCATACCCTCACATCTAACCCTAGCATCCAGCAGTCACTGAGACCCTCCTCTCCCCCCAGGGCATCCTTCTCAACTGGACCAAGGGTTTCAAGGCCTCGGGAGCAGAAGGCAACAACATCGTGGGGCTCCTGCGAGATGCCATCAAACGGAGAGGTGTAAGTGGCATCTGCACCTGCCCCTGTGACTGCCCTGGACCCTTCTCCCCTCACCTTAGGCCAGGATGCTAGCGAGGGCCTGCTGGGTGTCCCCTCAGGAAGGGGTCTCTGCCTCCTGTTCCTGGTTGGAACGGCTTGGAGCCCACTAAGCTGAGACCCCCACCCCCATCCAACCCCATCACCACTGTCTCTCCACCTCTTGGCAGGACTTTGAGATGGACGTGGTGGCGATGGTGAATGACACTGTGGCCACGATGATCTCCTGCTACTATGAAGACCGCCGGTGTGAGGTTGGCATGATTGTGGGTAAGGATGCACGCGCTGCCCGACCCAGGGGCCCCAGCCACCCAAAGACAGAGCTGAGGCTTCTCATCTACAGCAGGCTGCACAGGGCCTCTGTGCCAGTCACAGCCACCCGAGCTGCTGGAGCCCAGGGTGGTCTTGTGAGCAGCAGGGGTGTCCCAAATGCATGTGCTATTTATTGGTAGGAAGCATTTCAACACTCGCAAGTCACTGCCTCAGATGGCACACCAGCTGCATGTCCACCTGGCCCGTCAGGATTTGATTAAATCACCTCATCTGGTAAATTGACCAATGTGGACAGATTTGTCCAAGTGGAAGAGGATAAACCCAAGTGGCGTCATCCCTTCCTGGACAGTCTTACCACACCCCAGGGCAGCCGGCCACCCTGCTGGAAATGAAGGCAGGTACCAGGAAAGGGGACAATGTGGGCCCCAGTGGGCCCTTCCCACCAACCGTGGGCCTTTCCCAGAAGTTCCCGAGGCCTTTACAATGTTTACTGCAACGCTTGAACACACAGGCATGTGGGTATTTCCCTGGACTCTCTGGGCCCTGGTTACCCAGAAAGGCAGCGTTAAGTTTATTTGCTTCTACGGCCCCTTCAGAGTCAGCCCTGAGGGGTCTGCATTCATGTTCTTACCATCCCTCTGCAACTGTATGAACACGTCCTAAGGGGCAGCCTGGTCGACTCTGCCTCTCCTCTAGTTTCTCACATCTCTTCCTTCCACCTTCGCCTTCCAGCTGAAAGTTAAGTCCACCCCTGAACAGAAGCTCCAGGGGCCCTGGCTCTCTCCTCCCTGAGAGGAGAGAGAACCGCCTGGGTCAGTTCCCCAGCCCACCTCCACCTGGGCTCTGTGGCCGATGGCCTCTGCCCCTGGAGCAGAGATGGTAGAGTGGCCCATGATCACATTTGCCCTGCAACACTCTAGGTGTCTCTGCTCTGTGGTTAAACACGTTTATGATAATTACCAAGAGTTAAAAGTTGGGAGGAATCATGTCAAAGGCTGGATTTCTGTACTTTTTTCCCTCATACCAGGCAGCTCCACTGCTGGTATGAGGTTGGCATGACTGAGTGGCTGTCCCTCACAGCTTGAGGGGTGTGCAGTCACGTTCAGATTGATGCTCTGCTGTCACCATTTTGAAACTCAATTTATGAACAAAGGACTCCATGTTTTCACTTTGCATGGGGCCCTGCAGATTATAAATTCCATAGCCAGGCCCACCTGCAGTGGCCCGTGTGCTGCTCCCAAGGACCCACACTCTGCCTCAGTCACCACTGGGTACGTGCGTGCGTGCTCAGTTGCTCAGTCGTGTCCAACTCTTAGTGACCCTGTGGACTGTAGCCCGCCAGGCGCCTCTGTCCATGGAATTCTCCAGGCAAGAATACTAGAGTGGGTTGCCATTTCCTCTTTCAGCAGATCCTCCCAACCCAGGGATTGGACCCATGCCTCCTGCATCTCCTGCATTGGCAGATGGATTCTTTACCACTGAGTCACCTGGGAAGCCCTACCTCTGGGTGCCCCCCCCCCAAAAAAAAGAACAGGGGCTGAGACAGAGAAGCTCAAATAAATGTTTAGAAAGTGCCAGAAAACAAGAGAGATGCACAGACAAGACAAAATCATAACATTCCACTCACATCTGTAATTGGCAAAGCACTTTAACATACATTCTTTCCCTCACTTCTCTCAACTCCAGGTAACAGGAGGAGTAGGTGTTACCAATCCCTTTTGGGGAAGAGGAACCACCCAGGGAGGTGGGCTTATCAACCTGAGGTCACACAGCAAACCCTGACCTCCCAGCTCCTGGGAGAGAGCTGGTTTTCCTTTGCTGCAGGGGGATGGAGGGAGTGGTGAGGATGGAGGGCTCAAAGAAGCTGGGAAGACAGAGCCACATAGGGCTTCCTGCAGGGGTGATGCACCCAGGACAACTGGCATCCCAGGTGGGGTCTGATGATGCCACTTCCCATAGGCACGGGCTGCAACGCTTGCTACATGGAGGAGATGCAGAACGTGGAGCTGGTGGAAGGGGACGAGGGCCGCATGTGTGTCAACACCGAGTGGGGCGCCTTCGGGGACTCAGGCGAGCTGGACGAGTTCCTGCTGGAGTACGACCGCGTGGTGGATGAGAACTCCCTGAACCCCGGGCAGCAGCTGTAAGGACCGCCCCTCCCCCGACCGCGCGGCAGATGGGGCCTGCCAGCAGATAATGGGCTTGTTTTTAAACAGCTCTGGGGAAAAGCAAACTGACAATCTCTTCATAAGCCTTCAGCTCAGACACGAGTGCCCCTCTGTGAACTGGAAATAGTGAGAAATGCCAAGATTAGTCTTTAAAAAGAGGGTCTATGGACAGATGAGCAGGGACCTCCCCCGTTCCAGCAGGTGACCACTGGCACAGGAAGACTCTGAGAAGCCCCCAGCAACGCTGACTGGGCTTAATCCAGAGGTCCCCAAAGTCCGGCTCTAAACAACTTGCCAGAATGAACTGGAGTAATCTGGAGGATATTACGGTTCACAGAGCTTGTCCTGAGTCAGGGCTTTCCTTTATCAACTGCCTACTCTGCACCAGGCACCTGAGCTTCTTCTCTGGCTCTCCTAAACCTCGGCGAGGTCAGTAGTATTCAGTGAAAGAGGAGAACACTGGAGGCCTACAGACTCTAGGGCTGACGTGCCAACTCAGTGGATCCAGGAGCACAGGGACCCTAGGAGCCCTAGCAAGTGGGCAAAGGCCTGCTCCAGGCTGGCCACTAGCCACTCTGAGCCTGAGCTTCCCCAAATGTCTCTGGGTGATGAGAAGAGCTCCTATCACATACATGCGGGGAAATTGAAGTGGGCTCAGCTCAGGGTCCTTCTGGAGGAAGGTGTTAGAGGGACTGAACGGTGGCCCCACCATGGAGCATTCTCCCAAGGCCCCAAAGCACAGGTGGATTGATGCCAGAATGGGCTTGAACCCAGAGTCACAGCGTCCCACATGGCCTCCTTTTGGCTGTGATGGGGGCGGTGGCCGACCTCCGTCCGCTCGTGGGGACCTCCCTGCGGGGAATGACCTGGCTGTTCTCTGCCCAGGTACGAGAAGCTCATCGGTGGCAAGTACATGGGCGAACTGGTGCGGCTTGTGCTGCTGAAGCTTGTGGACGAGAATTTGCTCTTCCACGGAGAGGCCTCAGAGCAGCTGCGCACGCGCGGCGCCTTCGAGACACGCTTCGTGTCGCAGGTGGAGAGGTGCGTGGGGCTCTCAGGGGCTAGTGGTAAGGTACGGGTGGCGGTGTGCACCCAGAATTTCCAGGACCCAAACGTGGAAGTCATGGGCGGGCGGGGCTCCAAGTGCGGGCCGGGCCCGGGCGGAGCTCAGGGGGGCAGAGGGCGGGGCCGGGACCCGAGTCGGGGTCCCAGGGTAGCAGTGAGGTCCTGGGACGCGTGCGGGGAGCCGGGCTCAGAGGGCAAGGCGCAGGGCGCAGGGGCTCAGGACCGGCTAAGGTCCCGGGTTGGGGCACCGGGGGTGGGTATGCCTTCCGGCTCCAAGGGAACTCCCTGCGGGACAGTCGACGGAAACCAAGCCTCCCTTCTGTGGCTCCCCGACACGCCGTGGACCTAGGCTCATTTCATCCACACAACAGCCCAGAGGCGCGGCAGTTATCGTCCACGTTAGGGTGGAGACCCTGGACTTAGAGAGACGAGTAATGACCAAATTACTGCTGGTCCCTGGCGAAGTCAGACCCGCTCCCCTCGGGACTCGGTAGACCCAAGCTCTCTGCCTGGGAGAGGTGGGCAGGGGGAGGGGCAGAGGCCGCCGCGGTGGAAATCTGTCTGGTCCCAGGCCAAGAGACCCTCCCTCAGTGCCCTCCCATCCCCTCCCTGCAGCGATTCCGGTGACCGCAAGCAGATCTACAATATCCTGAGCACACTAGGGCTGCGGCCCTCGGCCACTGACTGTGACATCGTGCGCCGAGCCTGCGAGAGCGTGTCGACGCGCGCCGCGCACATGTGCGCCGCGGGACTGGCGGGCGTCATCAACCGGATGCGCGAGAGCCGCAGCGAGGACGTGATGCGCATCACCGTGGGTGTGGACGGCTCCGTGTACAAGCTGCACCCCAGGTGAGCCCGCGCGGCCTTCTGCCGGTCCAGCCCTGGTCCAGCCTGCGCCTTGTGAGTTTGCATCCTTAGGGCAGAACCCGGGCGTTGGTCTCCATCTATGATACGCAGGCTGAGACGGAAACTCTCCGAGGTCCCAAGAATTCTTAAACTCTCCGTACTCCCTTGGCCCCCAGACACAGGAGGAGGGTTCCCTTGTTTTACCCCCTGTGCTGCATTCAGCGCGGTAGCAGCAGCCAAGCTTCCCCTCTACGCAGCTTCAAGGAGCGGTTCCACACCATCGTGCGCAGGCTGACACCCAGCTGTGAAATCACCTTCATTGAGTCCGAGGAGGGCAGCGGTCGGGGCGCGGCCTTGATCTCCGCAGTGGCCTGCAAGAAGGCTTGCATGCTGGGCCAGTAAGAAGAAAGGCTGCAAGGCAGGAAGGAAGCTGTGGCCGGCTACTGGACCTGGGCGCCAGGGGACACTCTCCTTACAAGTCTCCCCGACCTGGCCCAATTGAGAGGCTTCTCCTTGTGAGGACCTTGGATGCCTTCCATCCCGGCTGTCACCCCCAGAAGATGGGGGAAAGCCTCTGGAGAGGTTGCGGAGGGTCCAGGCAGGCCTCTTCTCTCAGGGTCAGTTGGTGAGATAGCCCTAGGGCCCTGACTGGGTTGGGAGCAGAAATGAACAGGAATGGAGAACCCTCAAAGTACCTCGCCTTTCTTGCTGGAATCAAGGACCCAGAAGGGAGTTATTCACTCAGGATTTTGTTGCATTTCTGCACTGCTTGTCTCGGAGCTTTCAGCCTGGCTCAGCCTTGGCTCTGAGAAGGGGGTGCCCTCTGGATCCTACCACAGCCTGGTTTCCCCATGAGCTCAGCCTGTGTGGGGAGGCAGCCCTCATCACCTGGCCAGACCTAGACCTGGATTCCACAGGGGCCCTGGGGAGCTGCTGATCACTCAGGCCCAGGAAATGGAAGGGGCAAGCTCCACAGTGGAGGCTGTGGTTACCCTGAGGCCTGGAGATGGCAGCCTTTTCCCTCCTATCCTGCCATCCCTGAGTGGTCTGTGGTTCTGGGATGGACCCTCACAGGAGATGCAGGAGACAGAGTCCCCAAAGTCTCTGCCCAGAGGGGCCCAGGAAAAGGAGGAGTTCCCCCACCCACAGACAGGCCTGGGAGCATCTCTGAGATCGAGTCCCTGGCTCCCATGGCCCTGGGCACTCAAAAAGCCCAGCAGCACTCAGCACACATCCCAAGGGACAAGCTAGGCCTCTTTCTTCTCAGCAGACTTCCATGTACCACACCAACATATCCATGCCCAACCTGGAACTGTGTGGTTTTGTTTTGTTTTGTTTTTTAATTAAAAGTTTTAAAAGTTTAGAACATGACCTTGTCCGCTGTTCTTTGACCTCTGTGTATGAGACTGTGGGACAGCACACATACAGATGTGATCCTGTGCACACAGACATTCTGCAGGCCAAGGTGTGTCTTGAAATTTGCCATCCTCTCTGGTGAGCCATGCTGGGGAGTATGAAGAGTAACACACAAGGCTGCAGGAACAGGAATGGCTTGGGGGCAGTGTGGGGGGTGTGGTTAGGGGTCCTGGACTTGACCAGGCCTCTGCCCACCGGCCTGTGGGATTCAGGGTGTAGTTCCACATGTCTGTAATCACTCAGCAGCTCTGAGGTCTCTGAGAACTTCAGGTGCAATCCTGGAGGGAGTGGGGCTACTCTAAGAAGGGGGACAGGGCTGATCTCTGGGGACTGGTCCTGCTGCAGATTGGTCTCAGCAGGGAGTCCCTGGAGCCACTTAGGTTGTGACAGTGATGGAAGGGGTTGGAGACAGAATTACAAGAAGTCACATGGGGACTTCCCTGGTGGTTCAGTGGCTAAGACTCCGCACTCCCAATGAAGGGGGCCTGGGTTCCATCCCTGGTCTGGGAACTAGATCCCACATGCCACAACTAAGAGTTTTCATGCTGCAACTAAAGATCCTGCGGGCTGCAGTTAAGGCCCAGTGCAACCAAATAAATATATTTTTTAAAAGAAGTCACATGATTTCTGTGATCCTTTCAAGCTTGCTCCTAAAAGAAATGCCTATTTCACATTAGCCAAGCCTCAGGGCTAAGATCTTCTTACACACAAACCCAGTTACATATGAACATGTAAGATTTTAACATACACTCACTTTTTTTTCCAGGTTTTTGGATGCTGTTATCTTTTTTAATTTAATTTTTATTTTATGTTGGAGTAGTCGGACATGACTGAAGAGACTTAACACATTGTTGATTTACAGTGTTGTGTTAGTTTTAGGTATACAGCAAAGTGGTTCAGTTATACCTATACCCATTCTTTTTCAGATTATTTTCCCCTCTCAGTTATTACAGAATACTGAGTAGAGTTCCCTTTGTTATACAGTAGGTCTTTGTTGATTATCTATTTTATACATAGTAGGGCTTCCCCTGTGGCTCAGTGGTTAAAAAAATTCACCTGCGATGCACGAGACATGGGTTCAATCCCTAGGTCAGGAAGATCTGCTGGAGGAGGGCATGGCAACCCACTGCAGTACTCTTGTCTGGAGAATCCCATGGACAGAGGGGCCTGGTGGGCTACAGTCCATAGGATCGCACAGTCGGGCATGTCTGAAGTAACTGAGCACACATGCGTAGTGTGTATTACATTCACTTTTCAATGAGAGAAACCAGCAAATCTGGAATGACTATGTTGTTTCATTCAGTACTTAACCCAAAGTTGTGATTTTGAGTTTTCATGTCCTCCTTGAGACGCTATCTCATTTTATGGTATGCCACATGTGGAATTACTTCTGATCTTTTTCTTTCTCTCAAGTCTAAATTATGCATTAGAAGTCTGTTCGAGTCTTTGATGATGTCATTATCAGTACTAATGTACTCACGTTCCAGCATTCACCTACAGTATTGGATCTCACATTATCATAAATTATTTTCTAGGTGTCCTTTATGTTATAATTCAGAGCCCTGTATTGATTGTTTAAAATTCTCCATGGAGGTAGGTTATAGGAATAGCCTATGAATTTCATTTTAGGAGAGTAAAAGAGGTGTTACAAGCTACTTGTTACACAAAAGGGACCTTGGGTCTGATGGACAAGAACCCTGCTCTCCTAGCTGGCCTCCCTGCATCCTCGCCTCAATGGGCAGAGGGACAGCCATGGGCCCTCTCCTGTTCTGGGTTCAGGGGAGCCTCCAACTGCTCATTCTTCCTGCTCTGGCAAGTCCCCAGCCCCCCAACCCCTTTCTGCCCTGGGCCCACAGGGAGCTGAGAGGCTGCTGCTCTGGCACAGGCCCCTCACTCTGTAGTGAAGCTCCACAAGAAGGGCTTGGGACCCACTTCCCTGGGGGTCACAGGGGATGCTCGGGTCCAGGCAGTGCTCCATGCTCCAACAGCATCACATGCAAGTTCTCGTCGGGGTCACCATTAGCTCAGGGCTGCCTTTTGCCCCTTGGTCAGAGGGGCGAGAGGCCAGGGCCAAGTGTCCTCACCTTGGGGAATCCCTGGTGGGGGGGCGGGTCTCGGGCCAGAGACCATCCTCAGAACCACTGACTCCCTTCCCAAGCCCAGCTGTCCCCGTGGCCTGGGCTGGAATTGCAGGAAGGACGTCTGGTAACAGGGGCCCCTCGTTCAGCCCTGGAGCGGCGAGAGCTGCGAGCCTGCTCTTCTCTCAGGAGGCGGTGCACTCAGCAGTGCCGGGACGGGTGGACACTGCATGTCACACGTCTGTCGGGGGCCTGAAGGTCGCTGGGAACGTGGCTGGAATCTGCTCGGGGGCCCTGTCTTCCCCCAGCCCAAGCAGAGCCTGCCAAGTTTGGGCCTATCCTCTCCTCCTGTCCTTATTTGGCGTTCCAGGTGATAAGGCTGAGACATAAAGGGGGCTGTGGGCCCCTCGAGGCAACCAGGCCGCTGCAGAGAGAGAGGATGGTGAGTGCCAGGTGGGGGACTCCAGGCTGGCGGACTCCCAGGTGCTGTCCTCTGGGCTGGGGGCATGGAGCTGGTACTTCTGTGCCTGTGCTGGGCCCAGAGAGGTGGTCTCCAGGGAGAGAAGCAGGAGCCTGCGCCCCGGTTCTCCTGGGAATGTTCTAGGGTTGTTGATGGCAGGGAGTCTTTGGGGAGCTGGGGAGAGGACCCATCCCCACCTGTGGTGTTGCAGGCCAGCAGGAAGGCAGGGACCCGGGGCAAGGCCGCGGCCACCAAGCAGGCCCAGCGAGGCTCTTCCAACGTCTTTTCCATGTTCGAGCAAGCCCAGATCCAGGAGTTCAAGGAAGTGAGTGCCCCACTCCCACTAGCCTGGGCCCCATCTGGGCACCATGCCCCCAGTACATCCCTTCTTCCCTGTAGATCAGGGGTCTTGGCCCCTGTCCTTGTTCCTCCCACCACCTAGGACCCCCTCACCTCCTGCCTTGCCTGGGGTGTGGGCTGCTCCCACTGGAGACTGTGGGCCCCCCCCCCCCCCACCTCACAGGCCTTCAGCTGCATCGACCAGAACCGTGATGGCATCATCTGCAAGTCGGACCTTAGAGAGACCTACTCCCAGCTCGGTGAGGGCACCCGTCTCCTGCCTGGCCCAGCCCCTCTCGCACTAGGAACCCGGCTCAGAGCTGCTGGCTGGCCCAGCTCAGACCCGCCTCAGAGCTGCTAGCTGGCTCTACTCCTGTCCTGGCTCACACCACCCACCCACCCCCAGACCACCTTCTTTCCACGTCACCTCCCCCACCCAGAGAGCATTCTCTATCCTTGGTGGCTGGAATGGGGGAGGGGCAGCCCAGCCCTACTCAGGGACACTCAAGGGCCCTGTGTCCATCTAACATCCCCACAGGGAAGGTGAATGTTCCAGAAGAGGAGCTGGACGCCATGCTGCAGGAAGGGAAGGGGCCCATCAACTTCACCGTCTTCCTCACACTGTTTGGGGAGAAGCTCAATGGTGAGCCCGGGGCAGGTCTGGAGTCCCTGGCTGAGGAGCAAGTGTGCACTCCACCTGGACCCTGCTTGGACCCAACCTGAATCCCACCCAGAGCCTGTCCAGACCCCATCTGGCCCTTGCCCACCCAGAAGATGTGGGACCCACCTCTGCATTCCATAAGCACTGATCACTCCAAGCCTCAGGACTGGGAAATATGCCTTCGCTTTCACTCCCAAATCCCCAATCCCAACCTCCTGGCCAAGCCTGCCATTTCAGAAACAGCCGATCCCAGCTTCTCTGAGCCCCAAGGAGCACTTTGTATTGGGTACCCTCCCCCCTCTCTGTGATATGGAAGGTTCCCTCCCGCACCCCGGGTTCTTCCTCGGTGGGGCTGGGAAGCTGGCGGTGTGGGTGCTCACCTGGCTCCCTTGGCCTCCCAGGGACAGACCCTGAAGAAGCCATCCTGAGCGCCTTCCGCCTCTTTGACCCCAGTGGCAAAGGCGTGGTGAACAAGGATGAGTAAGTGGGACAACGGAGTGGATGGTGGGGGGCACCGTGCCGGAAGCAGGGAGGGAGGTGGGTCCCCTTGTGAGGGTGGCCACCTGTCTTTTGGGGTCCTCTCTGCTTTTGGGGGGAGCTGACCATCTGGGCTGTGAGAGCCTCCATCCTCTCCCCGTGCAGCCAGCCCCACCAGGCTCTCCCCACTGTTCCCCACTTACTCCCTCAGGTTCAAGCAGCTTCTCCTGACCCAGGCAGACAAGTTCTCTCCAGCCGAGGTGAGGATTCTGGGCTCCTTCAACCATCCCTCCTGGGCCCCTTCACAGGGCTCCACCCCACAGGGTCTGGAGGGTGGGGGCCTCAGTGACCCACTACCCTTGTGGGCTTAGAGCCCAACTTACTGGAGGAGGTGCTGCCTCTGTTGAAATCTGGAGGGTGAAGGACGTGGAGTCAGAGGTGTGCGGGCTGGGCAAGCTCTGTGTGCAGAGGTCCAGGGGTGAGAGCACAGTGAACCTTAGCATCTGAAAGATTTCCAACACAGGAGGGAGGGTGGCTCTGTGAGCAGGGTGGGCCCTGTGGCCCACTGCACCCCTCACTCCTGCCCCAACCCTCCGCCCGAAAAGCTGAGGGGCAGTGCATGGCCCCAGAGGCAGGGCAAAGGTCACAGGCCTCTGTCAGATCACTCTGCCCAGCGCCTCCGCAGGTGGAGCAGATGTTCGCCCTGACGCCCATGGACCTGGCGGGGAACATCGACTACAAGTCCCTGTGCTACATCATCACCCACGGGGACGAGAAGGAGGAGTGAGCCCGAGGTGCCAGCGGCTGGGACTCAAGGCCAGGCCTGTGGGGACACCTCAATAAACACTATTTCCGAATTAGATCTCAGTGGTGGCCTGTCTGTGGCAGATGGGGTGGGGGCGCCGAGGTGAGCTGAGGGGCCAATGCAGAGATTGCTGTGACAACCAGCCTGGCCCTTGCCAATCCCCTGCATGCACCCCACACTGCCCTGTGACCTACGAACCCTGATGTGCCCAGGTTATAGATGAGGACACTGAGGCCTGCGAGGGTGGGCATGGCACCCAAGGCCACTCCTCTAGGAGAGGAAACGGGGGCCTTTATGCCCATCTCCACCAGGCCTAGAATGAGCCACATGAGGTTTCTCTGCTCAGCAAACACCTGCCAATGGCCCGGGGACTCTGCCCTCCTGGGACCCCCCTCCCCCTCACAGCCCCCATCTTTGCACCCAGGCTCAGGTGGGCTTTCTCTGCACACGCATGTGGTGTGCTGGGCTCTGTGTGAAAGGCACTGAAGGACCCATGTGAAAACACAAGTGAGGTGCCCTGACACCAACGGAGAGGCTGGAGCACACACAGTTTGTAAGGGAAGTACACCGAAACGGGCCTCATGCCTCCGGGTGAAAAGATGAGGCTGCTGGAGAGAGGAGAGGGTTTCTCTGGTGGGAACTGTGCGTGTTCGTCCCCCACCTCACCTGCAGAAACCGGGAGCTGGGGGCACCCAGCCTCATCGTAGGAACAGGAGGGGCAGCAGGGCAACCTCCAGAGTGTCAGCAGCAGAGAAGGGGAGAGGAGAGGGCAGGAGGGTGCAGAGGGGAGGGCAAGACCTAGAACACAGGAAATCCTTCTCTGCCTGACTCCTCCCCACCCCAAGCCCTGATGCAGTACCCCGCCCCCACTACAGGCTAGGGAGGTGGGAGGAGGTGAGGGAGAAGGGGGAGCTGACCACAGTCCCTCCAGAAGGCAAACAAGAGGAAAAACAATTCACCCGAGAGGTGTTCCATTTTGATGTTTACCTGGAACTTGGCAAGTTTAATTCTTACATTGAGACTTCAGATATAAAGTTATCAATGGTGCCTTCTACTGCTTATTTGTGATCACAGAAGTCATGGCACTGCCTGAATCTTCATCAGGGAGCAAGCAAACTGCCCCTCCCAGCATGCTTGCTATGAAGATGGGTGAATAAGATCAAGCATGTGTTATGATTCTAGCTCATGAGTTCTGCTTTTTCATCAAACTGATTTCAAGAAGCGGGGGATGGGGACTTCCTTGGTAATCCAGTGGCTAAGACTCAGTGCTCCCAGTGTCCGGGGCCTGGGTTTGATCCCTTGTCAGGGAACTAGAGCCCAGATGCCCCAACTAAAGATACAGCATGCTGCAACTAAGACCTGGTGCAACTAACTAAATAAAAATAAATATTAAAAAAAAAGAAGTAAGGGATGATTTAATAATTCAAGCCTCTATAAAGAAAAGTTGTGAAAGACTCTGAAACAGACCAAAAAAATCATAGATGTGTGAACAAAGAAAAAAAAGTATCATTCACCACCCAGTTCTACAAGGGTTAACTCACAACCCGCAGCAGTCACCCACCATCTGGACGGAAACAGAAGGAAGCACTCTGTGCTGTGGATAACCGGAGCCCCTAGATAGTTAGATGCGTATCTCAGGGAGGATTCCAATGACCCCAGAGTCTTATCTCTTCCCATACATGGAAAAACCCTAAAATCATTACCATGAGATGTCTGTTCTTTGTGATTAGCAGTACTCTTTTACCATGATGTATGCTTGACTGCAGGTATTTTCTAGCCAAAAAAAAAAAAGAAAGAAAATCACATAGAAACTGGCCTCTCCCCTTCCTCTTCCAAGCAGTTCCTCAGAGCTAACTATCAGCTATCTCTCAGGCTGAGTCCTCGGTGAGACCTGCAGGAGGGCCTGGAGCCAGGGCCAGCCCGCTGTGCTGCTCAGTCCCTTGGGCTTTGAGTGCATGCAGAGATGGCTGTAGAGGCAAATGCAAATTAAAAATGAGAAAACGTTAATACTCCCCGATGCAAAGAAAGTAAACACTTTTCTCCTCCCTCTTCTTAGAGCATTTCCTTTAGAAAACCTGTAAGTTCTTTCCCTTCCTTTGTGTGCGTGTGTGCGCGCGCGTGTGTATAAATCTGTTTAAAAGCTAAATCAGCCTCTCGCCAGTGTGACAACCCTGAAATGTTTCCCAAGGACCTGGGGACATCTCTCTGAAGAGAGTAGTACCCTCCTTGCCCAGTTTCCCTGGGACGTAGAAGCCTGACTACCATGGCCCGGCTTGTGAGTGTACTTCCAGTTGTAAAGAGATGAGAAGTTTGCTTTTCCTCCAGATAAGGCAATCAGTAAACAAAGGTGGCCCCCCACCCAGTCCCAGTGGGGCCGGGGGTGTGTGGGGGGTGAGCTATGTGACAGGACTGGTTTCTGTTTCTCTTGGGGAAGGATGGGTTGAACTGCCTTGAAAGGGGAGGGACTACTTCCTGGTCTGATGTCTCTGTGATGAGCACAGGGCCGGGCTTAGTGGTTGTTCAGGACCACATCTGCCTTCTTTCTTGTGACTTTGGTAGAGAGGTTTTCTGGATTGGCAAGACGTTTTGTTTGAATTATCTCCTCAGCTTGGTCCCATGCCACCAGAGCCTCGGCCTGGATGGTGGGGGTGGAAGTGGATGGGGTGGGAGTAGGGGGCAGAGTGGCTTCGCCAGCCTGGCTGGGTGGGCAGTGTGGATCCAGGCTTCTGTTCACTGTATTTTCTAAATTTATCCTGAGACTGTTCAGCCCCCAATCCGGGCCTTGGTCCCTGCCCTGCCCCCACTCCATCTTGGAGGCAGGGTGTACATTCTTTCTTTCTTTAGTTATTTTAACACCACTGATAAAGACCAGCTCTGGCATGAGAAATCTGTGATCCGTCTGCTTCTGCTGAAGATGTGGCCTGTCTGGAGGACTAGGCGACAGGGTCTGATGGCTGTCATGGTCCCCAGCCCACCTTGCCCATCCTCTGCTTTGGGCCTCTCCCAGCAGGCTGAGAGAGAGGATCTGAAAGATGGTGGTGTTGGCGCTTTGCTCTGATTTCACCACAACAAGAATACAGTGATCCTGGAGAGACCAGTCAATTTAGTCAATTTAGGTCTAAATATGTTACGAAGTCCAGGCTCTCTCTGTTTGCCACACAGTAGGCCAATAAATCCAAAATGAGGTTTTGGGATAAGGAGGGGACTTTATTCGGGAGCTGGCTGGCTGAGAAGATGGCAGGGTAGTGCCTCAAAATAGCCATTTTTTGGGGCCTGGATGCCAGGTTCTTTTATGGATCTGAGATTGGGAGGGGGGTGAGGAAACAAAGTAAAAAGACTATTCAATCCTTGCAAATGTCCCCTAGAATGGCAAGCCTCAGGCAGGGGAATGTGTTTGTTTCACTTCTGTACAGTCATTTCAAGGGTGGTGTGAAATGGAATATCTCCTGTCATATCAGCAAAAAAAGATGCCACATTTATCTGTGACTGACTTCCCCACATATGTATTTCTGGGCCATGCTGGTAAGCAGCAAATGAGAGGCCACTACAGCCCTTGACTTTGTTTTTCTGGTTAAATGTGCAGCTGGAGGAACGTGCAGATGGCTTGGGGGTAGACTGGTACCCCAGACAGTTCACAGGTGCTGTCTGCACAGATGACAATTTCCTAGCAGCAACAAGAGGAGGGACAGAGAGCACCTTGAAAGGGTGGTAAGTTGGAGGATTGCTGTCTGCCTTGAGATGACAGAGCCCCTAGGAGCCACGTAGCTCATCCACTCACCACAGTGGAGTGATCACACCATAGTCAAGGCTTTCTGCATGTCACGTTCGGGCAGAGCTGCTCCTATCAGGAGACCAAGTTATTTTCTCCAACCAGAAATCTGGGCTGGCTTATGGCTTGTTGGCCTCAAGTAGTCTGTGGTTCTGTTCTCACTTTCTTGGAACCCAGAGGTCACTGTGTTGAGATAAAGCCCAGGATAAAGATCACACGAGAGGGAGATCTGGCCCTTGGCCAACCCACCCAAGGCTGGACTTTGAACTGAGATGGTTGGACCCACCCCCCCCCCCACCCCCAGTTCCTGTCAAATGTCTGGTCCAAGCTCAAGCAGGAAGAGAGGATGAGCAGTTGGGGTACACACTGCACCACGAGAAATAGGAAACTATTGTTGCTTTAAGCCAGTAAGATGTGGGATGGTTTGTTTTGCAGTTGAACATAAGGAGTACATCATCTTATCTATTGGGCTTCCTTGGTGGTGGCTCGGCAGTAAAGAATCTGTCTGCAATGCAGGAAGTATGCAGAATATGCGGGTTCAATCCCTGGGTCTGGAAGATCCCCTGGAGTAGGAAATGGCAACCCACTGCAGTATTCTTGCCTGGAAAATCCCAAGGACAGAGGAGCCTGGTAGGCTACAGTCCATGGGGCTACAAAGAGTGGGAGATGACTGAGCACACATCCATCTTATCTATGCTGTTGTTGTTGTTGTTCAGTTGCCCAGTTTTGTCTGACTCTTTGCGACCCCATGGACTGCAGCATGCCAGGTCTCACTGTCCCTCACCATCTCCTGAAGTTTGCCCAAGTTCATGTCCATTGCATTGGTGATGCCATCCAGCATCTTATCTATATACTAAAGTAATGTCTGTGAGGAGGAAATTTCCACCACTCCCGCTCTCTAGTTCTTGTTGGGAAGGTTCCCTGGAGTAGGAAATGGCAACTCACTCCAGTACTCTTGCCTGGAGAATTCCAAGGACAGAGGAGACTGGAGGGCTATAGTCCAGAGGATCACAAAGAGTCGGACACAAATCAGCGACTAACACTTTCACTTTCCCCCTCTCGAGTTCTTGTAGTTGGACCAATAATAAAATCGACACAAGACTGATTAACAGGAGAAAAAGAAACACATTTTAATTCCTGCCCATAGAGGTTTCATGGGAAGGGGCCCTAAGAAGTGGCCAAAGCAGGTAGTTTTTATACTTTTTAGACAAAGAAACAAATTTGGGAGGCATTAACAGCAAGAAGAAACTAAGGTTTTGAGTGCTCAATTGGTGAAGAATCTAAGCAGGGTTTGGGTTTAGGGTAGTAAATTTAAGGAGTCACAAGATGTGTTCATACAGGCTTCTCGCCCGAACTCCCCATCTCTATCGGTAAGGGTGTCCTCCGTCCAGATGGAGGGAGCACACCTTTCACATGAGAGATGACTTCCTGTTTTCAGTGAGACAGGAGGCTTGGGGTGTCCCTCCTGCATTGGCCATTTCTTAAGTGATTTTAACTCAAAATAATCAATATGCCATTGTGGCATATTTTGGGGGTATCTGCCCTGAGCCCCAACAGTAGCATTCTTTAAGAAAGAATGCTTTTGTTTGCTTTTAGCAAAGTTTAAGAAAGATTAACTGAAAATTGAGATTCTTTCCTTCATTTTGACTTTCAGTTACTGGAAAAGAGACCCACTCCAACTGACTCATGGCTCACTGGTAGCCCAGGTGCCCATGGTTTTGGTTTGGAGACTTACTGTGATCGGCTCCTCTGATGGGGGACACAGGACACAGAGGTGCCCAGAGTCCAGGCTTGAGGGAACTGAGCCAGAAGGTGCTGGAACAGCTCTGGCCGTCATCCGGGCTGTGCCCAACCCTTCGCAGATCCTGCATCTGGCCTCCTTGGGCTTCAGCCCCAGCACAGGTGTCACCTCCCTAGGAAGCCCTCTCCTGATGCAGGTCTGGGCCATGCTCCACCTAGGGCTCATCCAGCCCACCCTGAGATTGGCCCAGCTTCCCAACTTCAGCACCAAAAGGAAAGATGAGAGTTATCCCACCCGAGCACCAGGTGTGGTATGTAGCAAGTGCTCGGGGAACGTCTCATGAATAGTTAAGGTGATACTATGAATCTCCAGACTCTGGAGCCTGAGACCAGGAGGCTCTGTAGACTCTGTGGGTCCCTGGAGGGCGGGATCTCTGGTTTCTCTCCAGCAAGGCTTTGGCTGCAGGAGAGGGCACAGAGGAAAGAGGCAGGAGTTGTGGTTTCAGGGAGAAGGGAAAGCTCTTCTGCTGCCCGCACCCCCAGCTCTGCCACCTGATGCCCTTCAGTGCCTGTCTGCCCCACCCCAGGGCTCTAGAACAGGCTCTGACCTCCCACCTGCCAATTTGCCTCGGCCCTGCCTCTCCTCACAAGATGGTCTGCTGACGTGCTGAGACACCCAGGTCCAAAATAGAACCTTATCACCCCCGCCTGCCCTGCTCTGCCGTCAGCAACACTTCTCCCATCTTCCTCCTGGGACCCCCTCCTTAATGCTCCACTTCCTCCCCCTCCCGCCACTCCCCCTACCAGGCTGCCCTCCCCAGAGCCACCCCAGGCCCCAGTGAAGTGCCCCGGTCGGCCTGGTCCTCCTGCCCCCTCCAGGCACTGCCTAGTCTAGCCACACTGAGGTCCCACCGGGTTATATTCAGAGCCTCTACTTGCTGTGGCCCCCTTAGGAGATGGGGACTTTGCCTTGGCCCAGGCAATTGGACTGAGGTGACCATTGCTCCCAGAGGGACACAGACCAGAGGCAGCAGGTCTGAGGGGGAGAGAGAGGCAGGGGATCAGACAGGGGCAGAGACACAAGCCCTGAGGTCAAGTGACAGACAGGAGAGGGCCGCCCGTCCTGCCCGTGGTCCCGTGGGGCTTTCCCCTGTGATGAGACCTCGTTTGTGCTTAATCTGCCTCCAGCTGGTTTCCGTGACTTGTGATCAGGACCCAGGTCCTTACTTCAGGACTGATTCTGGGAAGTAGACCAGCCTTATAATCTCCCCTGCACATCCCCCACACCCCCATCCAGAACACCTCCTTCCAAGCCAGCCTCATCTTGCTCTTACCCATGTCACCCCTCCAGGGACTTCCACCGCTCCAACTCCAGCTGTCGGTCTGACCTGACCCCTGGGACCCTTCCCACAGATGCCCACAGCTTTCTGCTTTCATACTGCAAGGAGGTGCCCTGCAGTGGACAGGGGGTCATCTACCAGCTCAGTGCTTGTCCACGTTCCCAAAGCACTGTTTCCCATGGGGAGTAACTGCTCTCAGACCGTGTGTGGCTCTGGTGGGGGTAGTTCCTGGTAACCAACCCTACAGAGACGTAGGGGCTCAGACCTCTTCTAACACAGCAGGCAGTGGGCACTTGCCAGTCAGCTAGACCACCTCTCCCAGACTGTTTCGTGAGCGAGTAAATCCAAGGGAAGTGGGAACTCTGGAGGCTATCCATCCCAGGGCTGGCATCAGATCAAAGAATTCCTGATAGGAGACGGTTGCTGTGCTTCCAGCTCCATGGCTCTCCTATGGGCCCCATCTGCTTGCAAACCCATCCTCCAACCTCCCACCAACGCTGTGTATCCCTGATATCCAGCTAATCAACTACCTTAGGTTTAAGTTGACCATGACCACATGATACACTGAACTGCAGCTGACTCTGCCCGACTTCAGCACTTTTCAAAGGCTGAAGTCTTTCAAGCGTCAGTCCCCTTCAGGGTATATTATCCCATAGCCACGAGGATGGCCACCATCTTGGTCTTATGTCCACCATGTCTTGAGCCAGGTATTTCATGACCAAAGAATGGCTGAAAGCATCCTGGTTTTCAGAGTCCCCCACCTTACCTCCCAGATTTCCCTGTCTGGGTCCTCTACCTCCAGGCTTACTGGCCCTGGTCCACTGCACTCTGACCTTTGCTTTGGCTCTTCCTCCTGTTCACTGCCCCACTATGGCTCCCAAGCTGCCCTGCCCAGTGATGTGGCTCCATCCTACACACCCTGCCACAGGGCTTAGACATCAAACCAGCCCGTCTCCTACTGTGGCCTTTAAGTGACACTCCTGTCTCCCTAGGGAAGCCGAGGGCCACCCAGTCTGCCAGGTGTGTATCCAGTTCTGCTTCCACCTCATACTAATTACATACAAAAAATGTTTCAAACAATGGTGATAACTTTTCTCCCTTTTATGCTAATTTACAAACTTATCATTGGGCCTATGGAAGAAACAACTTTTAGGAACTCAAGAATCACTGTCAAGAAATTCAATCTTTGTCTTAGGCCATATAGGAAACCGAAAGAAAGTGCAAGTGAAGTCGCTCAGTCGTGTCCGACTCTTTGAAACAGCATGGACTGTAGCCTACCAGGCATCTGCATCCAAGGGATTTTCCAGGCAAGAGTACTGGACTGGGTTTCCCTTTCCTTCTCCAACAGGAAACTGAGAATGTTTGTATAGTGTTCAAACAATTACTGATTTTGCTTGCTTGATTTCTACAGTGTATACTCACACTGCTGAGTCCTTTTGTGCGTCCAAGGACACCATCAACAGAGTAAAAGGCAACCCATGGAATGGAAGAAAATATTTGCAAATCACATATTTAATAAGGAATTCACATCTGGAATATGTAAAAAAATCCTAAAGCTCAACAAAAACACAACCCAATTTAAAAAATGGAAGATACAGGAATGAAAATTCCTTATTTTAATTGAAGAATAATTACTTTACAATATTGTGATTTTTTTTGCCATTTATCGACATGAATCAGCCAACAAGCACATGAAAAAATGTGCAATGTCACTAATCAATAGGGAAATGCAAATCAAGACCACAAGGAGATACCGTGTCACATCCATTAAGATGGCTTGTTGTTGTTGTTGTCATTCAGTCACTCAGTGGTGTCCAACTCTTTGTGACCCCATGGACTGCAGCACAACAGGCTTCCCTGTCCTTCACCATCTCCCAGAGCTTACTCAAACTCATGTCCATGATGTCATCCAACCATCTTGTCCTCTGTCATCCCCTTCTCCCCCTGCCTTCAATCTTTCCCAGCATCAGGGTCTTCTATGATGAGTCAGCTCTTTTCATCAGGTGGCCAAAGTATTGGAGCTTCAGCTTCTGATCCAACTCTCACAGCCATCATGACTACTGGAAAAACCACAGCTTTGACTACATGGACCTTGTCAGCAATAATGTCTCTGCTTATTAATACATTGTGTACATTGGTCACAGCTTTTCTTCCAAGGAGCAAAAGTCTACTATCCAAAAAACCCAGAAAACAAGTGTTGGTGATGATGTAGAAAGACTGGAGAAATTGGAACTCTTGTGTATTCTTAGTGTGAATGCAAAGTGGTAGAGCTGCTGTGGAAAATAGTATGATGGTTCCTCAGAAAACTAAACAGAATTACCATTTAATCCAGTTATCCTACTTCTGGATATATACCAAAAAGAATTGAAACAGGACCTCAAACAGATAGTTGTATGTCCCTGTTCCTAGCAGCATTGCTCACAATAGCCAAGAGATGAAAACAACCCAAATCAATGTCCATCAATGGATAAATAAACAAAATGTGTTATACACATACAACCAAGTATTATTTGTCCATAAAAGGGATGAAATTCTGACACGTTCTACAACATGATATACCTTGAAGCTATTTTAATTGAAATAAGCCAGCTACAAAAAGACATATAATATAATTTCCACTTATATGAGGTACCTAGAATAGGCAAATTCACAAAGACAGAAAGTAGATTTGAGAGTAACACAGGCTGGGGTTGAGGGAATGGAGAGTTATTGTTTAACGGATACAGAGATTCAGTTTGGGATCAAGAAAAACACCTGGAGACAGTGGTGATGGTTGCATATACTTAATGACATATACTTATGCCAATAAACTTGGATGGTATTATCTTCAATGGACATGAGTTGGAGCAAACTCCAGGAGATAGTGAAGGACAGGGAGGCTTGGTGTGCTGCAGTCTACGGGGTTGTAGTCAGACATGACTAAGCGACAGAAAAACAAAAACATCAAATAAACTGTATGCTTCATAATGGCTAAAACACTGTTTTATATTATGTTTCACCACAATTAAAAATTTTTAAAAATAAAAACACATTAATGAGCATCACAGAAAGCCCGGTCCCTATAATGTCATTCCACCCAGACCTTTCTTTCAGTGGAAACGAGACTTACTTTGAAGCCCAACCCCAAAGACACTGTTTCTGTTAAGCCTTTTAGGAGACCTCTGCTCTTTTATGTACCTACATACTCCATTCAAAAAAACCTTCATTTATTTGGTTACACTGGGTCTTAGCTGTGGCACAATGGATCTTTGATCTTTGTTGTAGCATGCAGGATCTTTAGTCATTGCATGCAAACTCTTATTTGTGGCATGTGGGTTCTAGTTACCAGACCAGGGAATGGAATCCGGGCCCCCTGCATTAGAGTGTGGAGTCTTAGCCACTGGACAACCAGGGAAGTCTTTACATAATTCATTTAAGAATATGCTTGGTTTCATGTTCAGAAAACTCAAAGTGGAGAAAACTTCAGGGGGTTCCTTTGTTAAAGTGAAATAAGTTAGCAATTGCTGGTCCTGATCCAGTAGCTAAGTGGTATCCGGGTTGGCATCTTTGGCAGGACACTGCCAGGAACTCTATTCATTATAGAAAGAAGGAGGAAAGGGAGTAGGCTGTGGTTCTCCTTCTTTTTTTTTTTTTTTCCACCCAAGAGAAATTTATTTTCTCATAGTTTTGGAAGCTAGAAGTCAGATCAGGATGCCAGCACACTTGGGTTCTATGAAGACTTCCCGGTTTGCAGAGAAAGTACTGTGTGCTCAGATGACCTCTTGGTGTGTTCATGTGGTAAGGAGAGAGAAAGCTCTCTGATGTCCCTTCTTTTTTAAACTTTTATTTTGTATTGGGGCACAGCTGATTAACAATGTTGTGAAAAGTTCAGATGAATAGCAAAGGGACTCCGCCAAACACATACATATACCCAGTCTCCCCCCAAACTCCCCTCCCCTCCAGGCCTGTGCTTTTCCTTTTTATCACAAAACCAGATTTCTCAGAAGCCCAACCTGCCTCCGCATGCTCCGCCCCCCTCCAACCATTCCTGCCAGACTTCCCCTATGTCTTTGCCAGGTCTGATCTCACCATCACCAATGACTGCCAGGGAGGCCTAAAAAGTCAACACTTTAGCCCTTTCATCCTTGCAGTCAGCCAGGGGAAGACAGTTGGGAAGTGCAAGCCACCCAAGGAACTATACCCACTTGTCCATCCCCCGTTACCAGCCACCATCATTCCTACTATGGCTTTTGTCTTGGGGGTCTCTCCCAGACCCCCTTAGCTGCCCCAACTGTGTGCCTGATACAGGCCTGCCAGTAGCAGAGCTCAGCGGAGAGGCCGCCCAGCTTTATGTCTGAGCAAGAGAATCAGGCAGGTTAGTTCCAATTTTGGTCCTGGTTTCCTGGCTGTGTGACCTTCTGCAACTATGAATCTTTCTATAAAATGGAAATCCTAGGACTGGCCTCACTCTTAAGACACTTAGTATATAATATGCACCCAAAAAGTGCTCACCTATTTATATTTATATTTACCTTATAAATATAAGCAGATCTGGGAGTCTCCATGTGCCAAGCACTGCGGTAAGTGAACTAGACTAGGTTTCCACACATCTTCTGAGGGCAAACTCCAGTTCAGTCTAATTGGATGTTTGACAAATGCCTAATTAAATGGCAGGGGCAAAATGAAGTAATGGATAATTAGATGGGAAGTTCAGCTGACCTGCACAAGAGGGCCAGAACACATAGGATGTTAAGGCGAAGAGTCAGGCTGCCTCGGGCTGAATCCTGGTTGTTACTCACAGGGTGACTCCTGCCATGTGGCCTGTGCCTCAGTTTCCGCATTTTCAAAGCGTTATTTGAGGATTAGTTGAATTAGTATGTGTCAAGAATTTAAAACAGTGTCAGGTCCACAGAAAGGGCTTTTATGTGTTATCTGTAACTATTACCTACTTTGTTCCAAAGACAAGACCGGTACTTGGGAAAGAGATGCAGAGTGAACCAGAGGGCATGAGACTGAATCCCGGCTCTGAAGCCAATAGGAAGCTTCATGCGGAAGGGCCACTAGGGCTCGTTTAGGAATTCTGTGGATTGGTGGAGAAGTGGAAAAGAGCCCCCATGAAGTGGGGGATGGCATGGGAACGTCTTGGTGGGTAGGGAGGAGTGAGAAAGATGAGGGTCAGTGAGGAAAACAGAGACTGAGGAGTGTTGGGTGGAGGTTGGGAGGCCTGTTGG
This sequence comes from Cervus elaphus, assembly GCF_910594005.1. NCBI lineage: Eukaryota > Metazoa > Chordata > Mammalia > Artiodactyla > Cervidae > Cervus > Cervus elaphus. Next base: position 84,360,352 of record NC_057832.1, read on the forward strand.
CCCTGTGCGTAGGGCCTTAGACATCCAGTTTCCCTAGTCCTGACCCTAACTCAAACCCTCTCCAGACTTTCAGTATCCCAGTGCCCCACCTACTCCTCGGGCCAGCGGCTGAGTAATCGCTCCCCGTGGGCGGTGCGACCATTGGCCTCAGTCCGCCCACCCTGTTGTCAGCAGTGTCCACTGCAGAAGCGGGCACCCAGCGGGGTCCTGTGGTGGGAAAAAGGGCGCCAGTTCTCGAGGAGGCGAGGTGACTTCAGGACAAGCCTCACGAAGGGCCGAGGTCTCTGCGACAGTGCACACAAGCGAGCGCCCGGGTCCCTAGCCACTGACCCCGCCCCTCGTTGCCCTGCAACCTGTGGGGCGTAACCCTGCGCGTGCGCAGGGCTAAGGGGCGGGGTACGTGTCATGGCTGGGGCAGTGCACGTGCGGATTGGCTGGGGGGCGGGGCGAAGCGGGGGGCGGGCCCCGTAGTGATTAGCATAATAAAGCGCGCGGTGACTGGTGAGATACAGCAAGGGTGGGGCGAGGCGCGCGGAGTGGCGGGAGGCGGTGCGCAGCGGCGGGCGGGTCCCGCGGTGATGAGCTTGGTGGAGCGCGCGGTGATTGGTGGGATGCCTCTGTGGGCGGGGCAAGGCGCGCGGATTGGCGGGAGATGGCGCGCGGCAGGGGGCGGGGCCGCGGCGTCCGGAGAGGTGAGTGGGGTCTTGCTTCCCTGGACCTCGTGGAGCCTGGGGGGTAACTCTCTTGGTGTTCACGCGTGGCGGCGGGTTAAGCGGCATCTCGCGAGGGAAGTCTGAGCAGGGTCTTTGCTGTATCTCCCAAGACGGCCCCTGGGTGCGGGCTGGGGCCGTGGTCTGGGGCTTCAGACCGAGAGGCTCCTTTGAGATTGCGGCCGGAGTGCTGCCGCTGCTCTGCACTTTGGGGCAGAAAGTTAATTCAGATACAGTCCCGGCCCAGTATCTGTTCGGTAGGGTCAGAATTCAAGCCACTTATAGCTGTAAAAAAACGGGGTGGGGGTAGATACCGGTTTTAGTACCACATCCTGTTTAACCCATTACATGCGAACTATTATCATCCCTGCACGTCTGTATAGATTGAGCTGCTCCATGAATTGATCTTGGGACCTGCTGTGGATTTGACGTTCTTGGCACATCTCACTCAGGCTCGGGGCTGCTTTTGAAAAGTGGGCTTAAATGCTGCTACCTCTGGTCTCCTAGAGCTCTTATTCTAGTCAGAGGAGGCAGACAATAAGCTTAAAAGGTATTGTTTGTTGAAAGGTAAATGCTATGAAAAACAATAAACATTGGAGGAGCAGACATGCCAGGGGAGGGATGCAGATGGAGAAGGTTTGAGCAGACCTGAGGGAGAGGTGGCAGTGGACCATACTTGTATAGGAGGGCGGAGAGCAGTGCTCCTGGGGTGGGGGGGGGGGGGGGTGGACAGAAGGGCAGGACCAGTGGGGCAGATCTCATAGGCCACTGTAGGAACCTGGGGTTTTATTCCATGAAACGGGGGATATTTGGAGGGTTTTGAGCAGAGGAGTGACTGATGTATGTTTTGGTATTTAATCATAAGCTAATTATTAAAAAAAAATAAGCTAATTATTTTATGGTAGGCTTGTATAATAATAAAGCTGTCTTCACGCCCTGAAATGGGGCAGGTGCCAGGGAGCTGGATGGGGGCAGATGAGGAATCCCCTCATGTGAGGTGTGTGGAGTTTGAAGCCCTGATAGTCATCCAGGTAGATGTGTGGAGCGGTCAGTGGACACTTGAGCCGGGTTTCGAGAGCTCTAGGTGGGAGATGCATTCCCTAACTTGCTCCATCTCCCTTTTTGGATGCAGGTTACTGGGTGAGACGTTGGTAGCCAACACAGTAAGTTCCAGGTGCTGTTCTGGCTGTCTGCTGTGCATGTGGGCTGGGGTTGCAGGACTGCATTTGTGTTTTCACAGGGACCACCTCCTCCTTGGCTTGGACACATCGAGCAGGGCCATGTTTTCTGAGCAGGCTGCCCAGAGGGCCCACACTCTGCTGTCCCCGCCATCAGCCAGCAATGCCACTTTTGCCCGGGTGCCTGTGGTGACTTACACCAACTCCTCGCAGCCCTTCCGGCTGGGAGAGCGCAGCTTTAGCCGGCAGTATGCCCACATTTATGCCACCCGTCTCATCCAGATGAGGCCCTTCTTGGTGAGCCGGGCCCAGCAGCGCTGGGGTAAGTGATGAGGTTGGGGAAATGCTTCCGAGTTTGTTGGGTATGTATTTCCTGCCCCTTGGGGTCATCTGTCTTTCCTAATCAAGTGACCTGGACAGTGCAGACCTTTTTCTTTCTTGCCGGTTCTTCCTTGGTGATCTCTCCTGCTTTAAGTTATTCCTGGTGAAGCAGGACTCCCACCCTCCCCACCCCGCACCACATTCAACTTTCAGGTGATGCTGCATCACCCCGTTCTTAATATTTATACGTGGCTTCCAGGACTTCCTTGCTGGTCCAGTGGTTAAGACTCCACGCTTCCAATGCAGGAGGCATGGGTTCAATCCCTGGTAGGGGAATTGGAATCCCACATGCCACACGGGGAGCAAAAAATTTTAAAAAAAAGAAAAGTAGTGGTTTTCCATGAGTTTTGAATTAATCTGTTATGCCTTTAAACAGAAATTTTGTAGGTAACATTGTGTCTTACTCATTTTTATTGCCTTCCCCCCACCCCCAACTGCCACCTGGGTGGCTGGGTCTCAGCCCAGGTTGCACATTGGAAGCACTTGAAAAGCTTTGTAAAGCTCTGGCTCCCAGGTCCACTCTGTCCCATTAGATTAGCTGGGTGGTGTGTGTGTGTGCTAAGTGACTTTAGTCGTGTCTGACTCTGTGTGACCCTATGGACTGTAGCCCACCAGGTTCCTCTGTCCATGGGATTTTCCAGGCAAGAATACTGGAGTGGGTTGCCATTTCCTACCCCAGGGGATCTGCCTGACCCAGGGAGCGAACCCACATCTCCTGCATTGGTAGGCAGATTCTTTACCCCTGCACCACCTGGGAAGCTCTAGTTTTATTAATATTTTAGGCAGTAAGGAGAATACATGACCCAATCTCCTAGGTACATCATCATATTAAAGATGTTTTCCGTTTTCTTTACTTCAGGCAGAAGTATCATTCACCTTTTCTCCGCCACATAAGAAGGGTCTCCTTCCTCTGGCCTTTCTCTCGCTTTCCATGACGTCCTCAAGGACATCCTCCTCGAGCCCAAGGTCAATGTCATATCTTTTAACCTGCTGTGGTACCAGGTCTCTCTTCTCACAAAGCTGCCCAGTAACAGGAAACAGCCAGTTTATTCTGCTCACAGAGTAGGACCAGGAATTCAGACAGGGGCCCATGATAAGTGGGGCCTTGACTGGATGATGGACAGTGGGGCAGCATCCCTCACTCACCACGTGGCTTCTCCATGTGGCCGGGCTTCCTCCCCAGAGCTCAGCCCCTGGCAGAGTTCCTCTCTACTCACAAGTTTCCTGAACACCTCAAGCCCTTTCTTGCCGTCGGCTCTCCCTGCAACTGGCATGCTCCATCCCCAGGCTTCCTTCACGACCTCAGTTTAGATGTCCTGTGCCTTGAGAGGCCGCCTGGGCCACCAGGGCCTTCTCAGCATCTATTGCCTTCGCTCCCATCTGTTTGTGGCACTTGTCCCAGCAGTGGATCCCTCTTCTCCTGCTGTTGCCTCTCCCTCTGCACCGGAAGCTCAGTGAGAGCAAGGATGGGCCTTTGGGTTCACTCTCAGTGCTGGAGCCTGGCCTGGTGCCCACAGGCTGGAATGGATGGATGTCCTCCCATCAGCACTGGGGTGTGCAGTTCTGCCTGGTGCTCAGACATACATGTTGGATCTCAAGCTGTGTAGCCTTGGACATGTTACTTAATCTCTCTGTGCCTCAGTTTCCTCAGCCAGGTAGTGTGTGATAATATCTCCAGTGATGTGTTGTCGGGGGTAGAAGAGCTCCACGCTCAGGGCTGGGCACAGCTCCCTGGGGCTGAGTGAAGGCTCAGTGGACATCATGGCTTTGAGATCTGTTGTTCCCGTTGGTGTCTGGCATTCTATCTAGTGGCAGCATTCAGCTGCCCTCCCTATCTTACTCTGAATTACTCTCCTTTGCTCCCCAGGGTGTAGATCTGTGGAATGTTATTGGTTAGGGTTAGGGCAAGAAAGGCTTGTGCTGGAGAACCCGGCTAAGGAAAGGGCCGGTCCCACAAACAGCAGAAATGTATTCCCTTCCAGTTCTGGAGGCCAGGGGTCCAAAATCCAGGTGTCGGCAGCACCACGCTCCCTCTGATCCTTCTTTGCCCCTTCTAGCCTCTGGTGACTGACCCAGCACTGCTGGCCTGTGGCCGCATCCCTCTGGTCTCTGCCCCTGCACCATCTTCACACTGCTTTCTCTGCATGTCTGCCTCTCCTGCAAGGACACCTGGCATCCAGAGTCCCTCTCTCCTCCTGGGGCTGATCCTTTAGGTCCAGGGGGTCCTTGCATTTGATGTTCTCTCCCTCCTGGTGGAGACCAGGGCCCCAGGGCCACAGTGCTCAGTGAGGACTGGGCCAGTGCTTTGTGGGGAGAGGAGGGCCACCTGGTCTCTGAGCACATTCTCTTTGTGCCCCAGGCAGTGGAGTCCTAGTGAAGAAGCTATGTGAACTGCAGCCTGGGGAGAAATGCTGTGTGGTGGGGACCCTCTTCAAGGCCATGCCGCTCCAGCCCTCCATCCTACGGGAAGTCAGTGAAGAGGTAAGGCCAGCTGGCTCCCACACACCATCCCCAGAACAGTGTTCCCATCCCAGAGGGCACGATGGGGCTACCTGCCTTGGATCCAGAGAATCAAGGCTGGGCCTCTGCCCATGGGGTTGCTGGCTGCAGGGCCATCTCACTGATCCAGCACTGGAGCCTTGCTGGGCTCTGGCCTCGTGACCACTGTCATCTTTGAATTCCAGCACAACCTGCTCCCCCAGCCTCCTCGGAGCAAATACATCCACCCCGATGATGAACTGATCTTGGAAGATGAATTGCAGCGTATCAAACTGGAGGGCACCATCGACGTGTCAAAGCTGGTCACAGGTGGGGAGTAGGGAGGGGGTGGCCTGTGCATCTGGGTGCTGGCTCACACTTGCATTCTTGGAGCAATGAGTTTGGGTTCAGGGAGAGGGTTAGACTATGGTAGCATGTTGGGTGGTAGCCTCTCGGAGGATCCTCCCAGACCTGACCCTGCTGCTCCCCAGGAACGGTCCTGGCTGTGCTGGGCTCTGCGGGAGATGACGGAAAGTTCCTGGTGGAGGACCACTGCTTTGCAGGGCTTGCCCCTCAGAAGCCTACACACCCCCTCGACACAGACAGGTGAGGATCAGGGGCCCAGGGTCTGGGCAGTGGTCCAGGGGAGTCACAGTCACTGCCTCTATCCCCCCGCTTCCTTGTGATGGTGAGGAGCCCCACCAGTAGCTCCAAACAGCCCTCTTGGGAGACCCCCTTGCTTTCCCAGCACCCAAGAGGACCCTGACTTCTCTGGCAGGTTTGTGCTGCTGGTGTCTGGTCTGGGCCTGGGTGGAGGCGGGGGCGAGAGCCTGCTGGGCACCCAGCTGCTGGTGGACGTGGTGACAGGGCAGCTTGGGGATGAAGGGGAGCAGTGCAGCGCCGCCCACGTCTCCCGGGTCATCCTTGCCGGGAACCTCCTCAGCCACAACACACAGAGCAGAGATTCCATCAACAAGGTATGGCACCTACCTGCCTGCATTCAAGCCCTGCTTTCCCCACGGAGGGCTGGGGATGGGGTCTTGCAGGTCTGATGACCCAGGAATCTCTGGTGCTTGGGGACCCAGCCTCGTTCGCAAACCTCCCTTCTGAGGGCAGCATGGGGCCAGAGGCCCAGAACTCTTACTGTCCCCCTAAAAGTGGGGCTTCGCTCTGCTCTCAGCCCTCCTGGCAGGGGCTCTGAGTGTCCCTTTGATCTAAGTCTCCCTTGGGACCTGACAGCCTGTGTATGGACTTCTACTCCCAGGCCAAGTACTTGACCAAGAAAACCCAGGCCGCCAGCGTGGAGGCCGTCAAGATGCTAGACGAGATCCTCCTGCAGCTGAGCGTGAGTGAGCTGGGCCAGGCCAGCACCCAGGACCAGGAGTCTCTGGTGGTGCAGTTGGGCACTGGAAGGCGGGCAGGGGAAGCAGACTCCAACGGGGTGACTGTGGAGGGCGCTGGGCCCCACAAGCTCCCCTGCTCCTGTGCCCTCCAGGCCTCCGTGCCCGTGGACGTGATGCCGGGCGAATTTGACCCAACAAACTACACGCTTCCCCAGCAGCCCCTGCACCCCTGCATGTTCCCTCTGGCCACTGCCTACTCCACGCTCCAGCTGGTCACCAACCCCTACCAAGCCACCATCGATGGAGTCAGGTAGCCCCACTCCAGCCTGATTCCTGGCCTTTTGCGTTGGTGACACCAAGAGGGGAGGATGGCACCCAGGGCTGCAAGAAAGCCCACCTGGGATTGGGCTCTTTCTCAAGGCGGGCTTGGGAACCTGCCATGAGGGCGCCAGGCCAGCAACTGTGGGAGGAGCACAGATGGTGGCCGCCCCAGGGAAGGGTCAGCCGAGCCTTGACTTGCAGATTCCTGGGGACGTCGGGACAGAACGTGAGTGACATCTTCCGATACAGCAGCATGGAGGACCACTTGGAGATCCTGGAGTGGACGCTACAAGTCCGGCACATCAGCCCCACAGCCCCTGACACCCTAGGTAACGGGGCTTAGACACGTGAGGTGGGAGCAAAGGATCGGGAAAGACCAAAGGGGCTCCAAGGATGCTCAGAGGGTTCCCAGCATGGATTTGCACCCACCAGCCTTGCTGTGACCTGTCTGAGGAAAAGCCCCGAAGCCTGACCTTTGTTTTGAGAGCTACTCTGGAATCTTATCTCTGTTTATGGCCAAGGCCCTGCTTAGGGCTGAAGGCCATGGGAGCATATTGGGAGCTTGAGCCAGTCAAGAGTCCTGCACCCTGCCACACTGCCCGAGAAGGACAGAAGCAGCAGCAGCACAACACGTTGCCCTGCCTCTGGGGTCACGTGGCCAAGTCTGGAGGGATTTTTGTTGTGACAGCTGCAGGGTCTCGTGTGTGAGATGGCGCTCCATGTCCTACATGGGACGGCCCTACCCCGAATGTGCAGGTGTCTCCTGTGTGAGGCTGAGAAGTCCCACTCTCAGCTGTACCTCCTCCTCCTCCAGGTTGTTACCCTTTCTATAAAACCGACCCATTTATCTTTCCGGAGTGCCCTCACGTCTACTTTTGTGGCAACACCCCCAGTTTTGGCTCCAAAATCATCCAAGGTAAGTTCTGGGGGCCCCAGGCCTGGGCTGTCACGAGGGACATGCTCTCAGCTGGGGCCAAGGCTCACAGAGAAGGCCTGTGTTGGGGTGTCCAGGCCCCCATGGGGTGGACAGGCCAGGCTTTGCAAGGGCTGAGATTGTCCTTGCCCAGAGCTCATCCTGGTCAGTGTGGCTCTAGCTTTGGACCTTTACAGTGTTCTTGGCCCTTTTTCATTTCTGGTCTCAAGGAGCTTCTGTGGTCAGTGCTCCATGGTATTGATGGCAGGAGGTGGGGGAGGGCTCCTGTTTACCTCTTGTGACTTCCCTTTGAGACAGGGCTCACCCAGAACCTAAGATGGGCTCCCACCTGGCTTCTTTGCAGGCCCCGAAGACCAGACAGTGTTGTTGGTGGCTGTCCCAGACTTCAGCACCACCCAGACTGCCTGTCTCGTGAATCTGCGCAGCCTGGCCTGCCAGCCCATCAGCTTCTCAGGCTTCGGGGCAGAGGACGAAGACCTGGGAGGTCTGGGTCCCTGACTCACAAAGGCAGCCTTGTCCAGAGCAGCCCTGGCCATTCTTTCCCTGTGGCGTCAGCACCATGACAGCTTTGGCTCTGTAAATAAAGCCTAACTATTTACTGGTATTGAGCTGAGCAGTCCCTGTGCGGGGCCGGGACACTCCTGTGGAAGGAGCCTCCCTCCTCCTCCCCTCTCCCGGCTGGTCAGGATGGCAAGTGGTCAGTGATACATCTGCCAGTGAGCTTGGTTTATTGGTGTGGCCTGGGCAAGTGGTTGAGAAGTCTGCCCCGGGACTTGCTCGTCCGGCCCCATCCCAGCCCTGCAGCGGAGCAGCAGGTGATCCTGGCTCTTAGGTCTCTATCATTCATGCCCCCTCCTGGCAGAACCCACACCGCGGGGGGGCCTTCCCTGTGCTGATGGCCGCGGAGCTGCCCAAGGCAGTGTGACTACTGGTAGAAGCTCGCGTGTTGGCAGACCTGTTCTCAGAAGTCCCCAAAGTTTACTGTGTAGGTCTCAACTGTAGTGAAGGGGAAGTCCGGGCCTGTGACCATCTCTCCCTCCTCCTCCCCTTCCTCCTCCTCAGGCCCCAGCTCTGTCCCAAACTCCGTCACCACCTCCGTGTAGGTCTCTGTCTCCGTCTCCGTCTCCGTCTCCGACTCCTCCCAATTGACTGTGGTCTCTGGTAGAAACTGCCAAGGCCCCAGCGTAGAACTTGGGGTTGGGGAGGGGGCAAGGTCGGCGGTGGGAAGCAGTGTTGGGGTGGTGGGGGGCGACGTGGGGGCGGTGGCCGGGCTCGTGGTGGCGTTGAGGCGTCGGAGCCGCATCTGTTCGCGCATGCGCAGCCGATACTGCAGGCGGCGGCGTTGCATGCGCCTCTGCTGGGGGGTCATGGGGCGCGATGGGTCGATGTGTGGGATGGGGCGATTCCCGTTCATGGCCATGATCTCACGGATGCGCTTCCAGTTGGAGCGAGCCAAGATGAAATTGCACTGAGTGGCCCCGATGTCATAATCCACGTTGCAGGTCTTCGAGCTTGGGGTGTAGCCCTCTGCATGGGCTGTCACGCGGTACTCACCAGGGTTCAGGATGCGCCAGTAATCACCACCACTGGCTGCAGAGGGAGGACGGGTTTGGCTACCTGGGAGTCCCCCCTCCCTCCCAGGCCCCAGCTCTGTCTGAGAAACCCACAGTCCCTCCAGCCCTCCCTCTGTCTGGTCGGGATCCAGAGGAGCAGGGACTTCAGGGCAGGACAAGCCAGGCTTGCTTTGTCAAGGGCATGCACAGGTTTGGCCCCCCATCCTGGGAAGTGGAGTACAGTTGTACACTTGTGTACCTGTTTTCACTCCATGGTTAATGCCACTCACGGAGATGGTGGCATTGGCTATCGGGATGCCTTGTTCGTCTGTCACAACCCCCTTGATGCCACGGTGAACCTGCAGGGAGGAGGCAAGGTGGTGTCTACATGGAGACCCCACAGGGCCTGCTATTCCCCTGTCCCATCCACGAGGTCCCCCAGCCCTTCACCAGCCTCTCCCCAAATGCTGCCCCACCCCTCTGCCAGTCCTCATGGTGGCCCTCACACCTGCTCCATGAAGGTGAGCAGAGCTTCCTTGTTGTTCTCCCACTCTCGGGGCAGCTCGCTCTCATGAGGGAACTTATCGCAGCCCAGGTAGATGGAGAGCTCCAGGCAGTTGGTGTGCAGGTAGCTGAAGTCGTTGATAGCTGGGCAGGGAGGACACAGAGCCGCAGTCACCCCTGCCCATGCCAAATGCCCCACCACAGACCCTCCCAGGCCAACTCACTCCCAGAGCGGGGTTTCCACTTGGCCCCATTGACGATGCCCATGCCGCCAGTGTAGTCCTGTGCCTGGCACCCTCCCCGGTAGGGCTCGGTCATGGTGAGGTGGGTAGAGGCGAAGGAGATGGCCAGCCAGCGGAAGATGGCGTGGTCTGGGGTCTCCTGGGCCTCAGATGCCTCTTCTTCATCCTCTCCCCGGGCAGCCGCCATGGCTGCAGCCAGAAGCTGCTCCTGGCTGGGTGTGCGGGCCATATCGTAGGGGTAGGACACAAGCCGCTCGCCACCATTCAGGTTTGCCCCCAGCACGAAGGGGTTCTTCTCCATCCAGGCAATGATGGCCCGAACTTCCGTGGATACCTGGGGGTGGCCAGGGGGAGAGGTCTGGTCCACAGCCTCCATCACCTGCCCTGCAGACCCCGCAGCAGAACTCACATCCCCTTAGCCCCTCAGAGCCCCTGCAGTCTCAGCACAACCCAGCAGTCTCCCTTAACCCACCCCAAGTCCCGAGCTCCACCCGGACCCCAGGTCTAGGTTGCTCCCCCAGGCCCTGTTGGCCAGGCTGTGGCCTCACCGTGGCGTCTGGAGAGAGGTAGCGTTCGGGGATGGGCAGGTTATTGTTGGGCACCCGGTAGGGGACCCACTTCCTCTCCTCGGCTCCCCAGAGCACAGAGTTGAGATCCGGGAAGTCCTCATAGATGTCAAAGCCCTCCTCGGTCCACAAACCCAGTGCCCAGTTCCCAAACTCTGAGCCCTGGGGAAGCCAGGAGAGAGGGGGTCAGCATCAGCAGCCCACTCCCAGCCCTGCCCCACCCAGGCTCCGCCCTGACCCCCTTGCCTCCACTCACCATCTGCGCTGCCACCTCGTAGCCGTCAGGGTTCAGCGAGGGCACCAGGTGGATGCGCGTGTCGTGCACCAGGCTGCGCACGCGTGGGTTCCCATCGCGGTATTCACGGCACAGGTATTGCATGAGTAGGAGCAGCAGCTCTCGGCCCAGCACCTCATTGCCGTGGATGCCAGCTGTGTAGCGGAACTCGGGCTCCCCTGTGAGGGTAGGAACCTCAGCAACCAGCCAGCCTCCTGAGGCCTGAGGCCCAGGGGATCTGAGGGAGGACGCAAAGGGGCCTCATTCCCAGGAGACTGGGAGTGGCTGAGGCTTGCAGGGCCAAGGAGGGGCTCCAAAGACAGGTGGGAGGTGGTGAGCCGGCAACATCAACAGCGCAGGCTCAACTGCAGTACCAAGGCCTTGCCTCTATCTGTTGGGCTTGGGGAGGACCAGGCTTCCAGGGGGTCCAGGGGGCTGTGCGGGCCCTCACCCAGCTCGTGATCCCCAGGATTGTCCGAGATCTCCATGGCGTAGATCTTGAGCCCTCGCGAGCTCTTCCCCAGGCTGTATGTGCGGGTGATCGTGGGGCACTGCTCATTCACCACCTTCATCAGCTGGGTGCCAGAAAAGACAGGGCATTACACAGCCCACCCCCCTGCCCCCAACCCACCCCCAGTGACCACGCCTTTCCCACGGCCCCATCTGTTCTGTGGGGAAGCACCCGTTAGCCCTAAGCCCAGCCCCTGGACAGGACCCCAGCCTCAGGACAAGCACCCCACCTGCCGCATGTCCTTGTAGTTGTGGTGCCGAAAGTCCAGGTCGTCGGTGGTCACCACCTCATTCTGTGTGTAGTAGCTGTGGACAGCTGCAGAAGTGGCAGGCGGGCAGGACCTTGAGCAGTCCACCTGCCAGCCCAGCCCAGGTCGCCCCAGCCACCCGTCCGTGCCCCTGCCAGCCCCAGGCACTCACGGGACACGGGGCACCCCAGCACCTCCAGGCGCATGCACAGGCTGCCGTTCCAAGTGAGTGGGTAGATGCGGATGAAACGGGCCACTACTGGTTCCGGGAGCTCGCTCAGCACGGGCGTGTCCTTGTCCACGTTCCCATGGAAGGTCTGGGGAGAGGCAGGCCTCAGAGCAGCCCCCAACCCCAGCTGAGACCCACCTGTGGCCCAGGAGGGTAGAGCCAAGGGCTCGGGTGCCCACCATTTCCTCGTAGCCGTTGGTGTACATCACCCATGTCTGGCTGTCGTTGCTGAAGCCCACGAAGAAGGAGGTCACAAAGTCGTCACTGGGGGGCAGATGGCGGTCAGGGCAAGGCTGCTCTCCCCACCCCAGGCTAAGGCCCAGGCCTTCGGGCAGCCTGAGCCCCCTCTTCTGGGCCCAAGAACCCAGAGCTAGCACATGTGGGGCTAGCTGGGGATCAGGAGAGGCTGCCATGCCTGCTGCACGCCTGAGGGTGGTTGCTTTGCTTATCTGGACTCAGGGAGCTGACCGGCCACACCCAAGGAGCCAGGGTGGGGGCCCTCGAGAGCCCACTGGAAGGTTCTGAACGGGACTCGGAGCCACGTCTGGAGCCACCCACCCCCACCAAGTGCCTGTGAGCCTGGCGGACGTACTGGATGCTGGAGTCGCGGCCCTGGGTGATGACGCCTGTGAACTTGGTGGTCCTTCTCGTGTCTACCTCGATCCACTGGGTCTGGGAGTCATCCTCAGCACACCACGCCCCATCGTAGTAGTCGTCCTCAGTGTCGCCGGCCTGTCAGGGACAGCAGGGAGGCTGAGCGGGCAGGGAGCCCCTATGCAGCGGGGAGACGGGCCCATCCTGACACCCACCTGCATGTTGAGCCGGCCCCGCTGTGCGCCCAGGCCGTGGCGCAGCATGGAGGAGGCCCGGATCTGGTTGTCCTCAATGCGGTGCGACTCCATCCCGATGGGGGGGCACTCTGGAGACACGGCACCCCAGGCTAGTGGCCCATTGGCTTCATCCCTCCATCGGTCCCTCCCTTCACTAAACCCAGAATGGAGGAGCCCAGTACCCACTTCTCCTCACATCAGGGGGTGCTAGTTAGGGCAGCTCCACCCCATCCCATACTTCCCCTCCTTGGGCCTCAGCTTCCACCTCCGGGGAATGTGCTGAGGATGCCGGGTGCCAAGGGGCCATGAGGCCTACATGAAATCACAGGGACGGCCACCCCAGGGCCTGACCCATCACAGGCATTGTCTGTATCAGGGCCATCTGCACACCAGCCTTGTGCCCCAAGCTGTCCTTGGGGTCAGGCCCAGGGCAGACACTCCAGGGTCTCTCCCTTTTGCATCACTAAGAGCAGGAGAGAGTTCTGGAGGCCTAGAGTGCCATCAGGAAATCTGGGTTTGGGACCCACATGTGGCCTTGGATGGGTCACTTCTCCCATCATGCTTACCCAGCTGCTATTGCCCCACCCCACAGCCCTCATACCCACCCTACAGCCCCCATACATACCCACATCCCCCAGCACACCCCGTCCCCACATCCATCCTGCAACCCCTCCAATCCCCCTGTCCTTATACACCCTAGCCTCTACACCCCTCACTCACTGATTTTCTCTGCTGGAGCCCACTCCTCCTCCGACTCCTCACCCTTCCGGGGTCCTGGGGAGCAACAAAGGGAGGAGGCAGTGATAAGGGTCCCAGAGCATCTGGGAGTCTGGCTGGCCTCTCACAAGGACCCAGGCTGTGTAGGCCCAGCCCCCAGCGCCCAGAGACACACCTTTGGGGTCCTTGCCCTTCTCCACAGTCCATTTGTCATCCGTCTCCTCCTCCTTGGGGCTGCTGCCCTCCTTTTTGGGTTTCTCTGAAGGATGGAAGGTGAGAGGGTCCTGTTGGCTTAGCCTCGGAGTTCAGGGGGCAGGTGTTGTGGGGGTCAGGCCTGCCCTGGGGGCCGGCCCGGGGGTGGGGACAGTCTGGGTCCACTCACTCAGCTCTTCTTTCTCTTCATCTGTTTCCAGGCCAGTGTCGGGCTTCTGGGGCTTGGGAGGCCGGAAGTAATAGTCCACTGTGGGGAGGGAGAGCCCTGATGAGAGGGTCTGGGGCTGGTCCCAGGACCCCACCCCAGGAGCTCCCAGGTTCACAGGAGCCCAGTGGGCAAGACAGGAGGGGAATGGAGTCCGAAGGGACCATGCAGGAGGGAGAGGAAGGCAGCAGCTTTGAAGGGATGGAAGTCCCGAGGGGTGAGGGGCGGCTAGGACGGGAGCTCAGGAGGGTCAGAGAGTGACGCCCACGGAGCTTAGGAAGAATAGGCCAGAACCGAGGGCAATGGGGAAGAGCTAAATTCAGGAGCCAGGAAGATCCAGCCTGACGGAGGAGATCAGTTGAGGGCAGGCAGGTTGGAGGGGTGGCGGGGGCAGTGGGGTTGGTGAGGTCACTGCCACCAAGCTGGAGATACAGGCAGCTTGGCCCTGGGATGCAGCTGTGGCGGACGGGGGGCCGTGGGCACTCACTGTCATCATAGTTAGGGATCACGTAGCCATCCTCATAGTCGGGGAGCAGCGGGGGTGGCAGGGGCTTCAGAGGCGGCGGCTCTGTGGAGGTGGGAGGCAGGGGTGGGCCAGAGTCCCTTCTCCTGGCACCCCCACCCCAAGTCTGCCCACATCCTACCGATCTTCTCCTCTGGGGCCTCAGAGCCCCGCCCAGGCGGCTCAGCCTTCTCCTCAGGGCGCTCAGGCCAGGGCCTCTCTGGCCTTCTCCTGCTGGGGGGCGGCCTGGGCTGCTTCTGCCGGCGGATGTATTCAACTAGGGGAGAGGGTGGACTCTGAGCCGGGCCAAGGTCAGGGAAGGTGGGGCCTCCAAGTGGACTATCGTAAACCCGGGCCAGGCGTCGGGATCTAGCCGGGGAGGCAGGGCAGGCGGGCCTCCCAGACGGCGGATCCTACTCACAGTCCTCGTAGTCCTCCCGCTCTATCTGGTCGTTGTAGTCCAGCGTGGGCTGCTCCGTCTCCTCCTCCAGCTCTGGGGGAAAGTGCTTGTGGCCACCTCGTGGAAGATACTCCCCGATGCCCCCACCCAGCCCCACCCTGGAAACCCAGCAGGCCAGGGTGATTGGTCCTGTGAGGCCAGGCAGCTGGTGCCCACTCACCAGGCTGGTGATCCACGTCGGTCTCTTCTCCTGGACCCCCCCAGGGATCTGGGAGGGGTCCACCTGCAACACAGACCCCAGGGGGGTGTGGATGGGAGGCCTGCCCTGACCACTGGCTCCACAGCGAGGCTCCACAAGATCTGGGCCCTGCTGACACCCTCTGAACAGCTCACTCCCAGGGAGGCCTGGGCTGCTCCGGCCCTTCGCACCCTGCTGGCACTTCTGGAGGGACAGAGAGCTAGATGGCTTTCTGGGGAATCCAGGCACCGCTGTCTGGGAGGACCTGCTGCCCCAGCAGAGGGGCACCCTGTAGGCTCACAGCCCAGTAACACGGGCAGGTGGCTCTTGGGGGGGCTCAAGGGTCAGAGCCCAGGATGGTGGAGAGCTAGCCCCACCCACAAGGCCACCAAGCACTCCCTCCCCAGGGAAGGAGTGGTACTGAGGGAGCCTCAGCTGAATTGTGTTCGTGACAACAATGAGGCCCCAGCGCCCATCGGGTCTGAGGGTCTGCAAGAGGCAGGGACTCAGGAACCTGCCCTTACCACCACCCCTCTGCAGCCCAGCAGGTCAGAGCCCCCGAACCCCAGAAGAGCTGAGTACACACCTCCCTCCTGGGGTAGTTCCTCGTGGTCGGGGCTGAGGAGTGGGGGCAGTGGCCATTGCGGGCTTTCAGAGGGGGTTGGGGTGGGGAGTTTCTTCCCAGCTAGCGGCCTCTTGGTGGCCTTGGGGGGCTTCTCCTTGGGCTTCTTGGTGGCCTTGGGGGGCTTTTCCTTGGGGGGCTTCTCCTTGGGCTGCTTCTCCTTGGGCTTCTTGGTGGCTTTGGGTGGCTTTTCCTTGGGCTTCTTGGTGGCCTTGGGGGGCTTCTCCTTGGGTGGCTTCTCCTTGGGTTTCTTAGGAGGCCTAGAGGACCCCTCTGGGGGCTGCTTGGTCGCCTTGGGGCCTTTGTCCTTCTTCCCTTTCTTCCCTTTGTCTTTGGCTTTTCCGGGAGGCGCTGTTCAAGATGCAGATTCAGGTCAAATCAATGAAGAGCCCCCTCTATGCCCCAGGTATCCCCCGCAAGGTGCCCACAACCTGGGCAAAGGGGCTGTTGGTAGTTCTGTGTTTCCTAAATCAAGGAAACTGAGACGTTAAGCCACTTGTGGTCATGGAAGAGCTGGGGTTGGAACCCAGGCTTTCTGTCTGCGAGACGTGCTGTTGCCACCACACATTGACCTGGGTGGCTCAGCTTCTCAGGAGCAGGCCCTCACCCTCCCATCTGCCCCAGGAGCACCTCACAATCAACTCTTTCTCCACACAGCCCCTTGGTCAGTCAGGGCCCACTATTCTGCACTGGTCATGGAAACAGCAGAGGGTGACTAAGTCATCCAGGCCTGAAGGAGCACCCAGTCTGAAGGGGGAGGCAGTCTCGTTCCTCTCACACAAAGTAAAGGGCATGGGCCTGGGGCCTCCCTGGAGCTAGAAAAGCTTCACTGAATAGGGATACGCATGCACGATCCCCTGTCCAGGACTAAGGAGTCTGGGGTAGGTTGGAAGCCATAACTACAGGGTATCCTGGGGCCATGCAGAGGACAGAGGGACAGGCAAGTACTGCAGCTGCTTGCCCATCTCAGAGTCCGGCGGGGGGGGGGGGGGGGGGGGGGGAGTGCAGGGAGCAAGGGCAGGGCCTGGGGTTGCCTGTAGGAATCTTCCAGGACCCTAAGCAAATGCCGCTGAAAATGTAATGGGGTTGTGGGGGCCACATGACTGAAATACAGCCAGGAGAAATAGAGCTGCCCCAGCAGCAAGAAAGAGGCCAGGACAGCAATCCTGGAATAGACAGGGGTGCTGAGATGGGTTCCAGAACCCGTCCCCCAGGGGTGGGGGAGGAGCCAGGAAAGATCTAGAGCAGGACAAAGGGGAGGGGCCGCTGACCTCAGGAATGATGGATGGTGCCTTGGAAGTCGCCTGGGAGAGAGATCAGCAAGACCCTTGCCCACCCTCCAGAAGGTCATGATAAACAGCTAAGATTTATTGACAACTGATTATATAAGAGGCACTGGGCTAAATAAATGCTTTGGTGATGTATCACCTCATTTAATCCTCACAATAACCTGAGACCACTGCCCCGCTGCTCCTGGAAGCCTTGAGGAGACAGGAGGTCTTCTGCACCCCTTCCCCTGCCTCTACTCCTGGAGCAGGAGGCCAGGCAGCAGAGGGCTGCGGATCCTTCCCAGGGAAGGCTGGAGGCTGGGTCTCTGGCAATGGTGTGGCACGGACAGTGTGTGCCACCATCAGGCTGAGTGGCCCCACTGAGACAGCAGGGCCCTTCACCTTCACACCGCCCTGGGGAGGGGGCTGCCAAGTCCCCTGTTAGCGCGAGTCTAGTCCCTCCAGGGGTTTGGGGGCTGTGCAACAGGGACTGGGAGGACCCAATCCACTGGGCAGTGGACCTGCTGGATGTGTCTCCAACCTCAGGGCTACCAGCCAGCGCTGACCTTTGCCTGGCACACTGTCCCGCCAGACATGTGGGCTTTCTTGTGCCTTACGGAGCCATTCCTCAGGCTGGGCAGACTGGACATCGGCCAAACCCTACCGAGGCCCGCCATTCTCACCTGTGGCGCAGGCTGTCCCGGCGGCCCCCCATCACGCCAAGGGCCACCCCTACCCAAAGCTCTTACCCTCTTCGGCCACCCCCGGACGCGCCCCCGGCTTGCCCCCTGTCTGGGCTTTGCGGGCGGGAAGGGTGGGTTCAGGGGGCGGTGGGGCGTCCACGTCGTCCTCCCGGGGCTCGGACTCCAGCTCGGACAGGAAGCCCTCGAGGAACTCCTCGATCTCGTCGTCGGTCAGCACCGTCTGCGGGCGCCCCCCGGGGCACAGCGCCAGCAGCACCAGGAGGCAGCCGAGCAGGGGCGCCCGGAGCAGGGCCGCCATGGTCACAGCACACACTGGGAGGCAGGGGCGCTGGGGAGGGGGCTCCGGGGGAGAGGTGCGGGGAGGGGGTCGGGGAGGGGCGGGCAGGGGGCTTCGGAGCGGCCGGGGCGGGGCGGGGGGTGTTGCTCGGGGAGGGGTGGGGGGTGATTCGGGGAGGGGCGGGTGGGAGGATCAGGGGTGGGTAGGGGACTCAGGCATGCGGCGCGGGGGTGCTCCGGGCCAGGCAGTGACTCAGGGGTCGGTGGGGGCTCAGGGATGGTCAGGGGGTTCCAAGGCGCTGGCGGCGGCTGGGAGCTCAGGTCCCGCGTGGCGCGCTCCCGCGCGGACCGCCTTCTCCAAAGCGCCAGTGGCGGCCGGGGCGGGGGCGCCGGGGCTTCCGGAGCCGGCTCTCCCCACCCGGGGGGAAGGAGGAGGAGGAGGAGGAGCCGGGCGTGGACGGAGGGGCTGCGGGGGGGCTGAGCAGTCCAGGCGCAGCGCGCGCTTGGCACTTCCCGAAGTGGGAACTGCGGGCGGTGTCCCGGACCTGGGTCCCGCGCCCAGGAAGGACGGCCCCCGGGGAAGGAGGGCTGGAGAGATTGTGAGGTCCTGAGGGTGCTGGTGGGAGGGCCCCGACGCCCCTGCCCCGTTCTGTCTGCAGTACCACCTCCAAGCCAGATGAGAAATGGAGTCGGTGCCCCAGGGATGCCCCTCCAGAGCCTGCTGGAGGTGAGCAGGAACCCTGAGAGCAGAGCCAAGCCATGGACTCTGGCCTCGAGGACCTTACCCCCTCTACAGACCCGCGGGAGAGTCCCAACCCATCCTTTCCTCTCTCTGGAGTCTTCAGTCAGACATCCAGCTAACCCCCCAGGTCCATGAGACCGCTATGCTGGCCCTCAGGGAGACACCACACTTTGGGAATTCACTCTAGCCAGGGACAGGTGCAAAACTGCCCTGAGGACGGGCTAACTGCTCTGTTGGAAGTAGGATCCCCCATTTAAGATTGCCTCTCCCTTCCGAGGATACTGACTTACAAGGACAAGTTTGGAGGGGGGTCAGAGATGGAGCAAGGAGGGAGGAGATGCCTTTCACATTTTATTAAATTGTATGGTCATTCATAGGAATGAGCTGTCAGGGGCATGGAGGGACTCAGCCCTGACACAGCAATCTCTATACAGATTCAGGGAGTTTTTGCCCTCTCCTGCACTCCGAGCAACAGAGGGAGGCATCCCAGATTAAGAACCCTAGAAAGGAGGCAGGAGGCAGGAGATAAGACACTACCCCTGAGGACATGCATCAGCTGAGAGAGTTGGTGGGTGCCTTCAACACAACCAAGCTGTGTGCTGGAACCTGCCGTGGGAACAGATCACTCAGCACCCGAATAGGAGCCACGGATGTTTTCAGGCAGACCCCATCCCCTATAGTTTCTTTTACTGTTTCCTTGGTGAACATTGCTTCACCTCTAGGAATACACTGTTTTCCCCAACAGCTGACATCCCAACAAGGACAAACAGGCATTCTTCTCCTTCCTCTTACCAGATCCCAGTCTTTTAAAACTGTTTACTGTACCTCCCTCTATCACATTGATGGGGGGGTGGAGGGCGGGCGGTAGTGTCTGTGGGGTTGTGGTACATGGATCGGGTAGTCAGAGACTCCCAGATCGATTAGTAATGTCTGCCATGGGCGCCATGTGCTGCCATGTGTGCCTGGTATTTCCATATGGCTTCTCAAAGGGCAGATGTTGGCTGGCCCCAGATGGGCATGACACCTAAGGCCAGAGCTCCCAGAACAGTCCTCCTTGATGGGATGAGGAAGCAATAAAAGTATACCTGGAGCCTATGGGCCAAGTTTAGCAGCACTCAGCCCTGAACCAACGCTGTCTGTCTCAGGAGGCCCTGAGATGACGAACAGGAGGCAGCCGAGGAGTGCTGTGAGGGCTGCTGACTCAGCCCCGACCTGGGGGCAGGGGCAGGACCCAGGGGGCTCTGCCTTCTCTCACCTCTTTCTTTCAAGGCCCTTCCTTCACTCCCAGCTCCTGTCACTTCCCTGAGGAGACCAAGGCCGCCCACCTGGGCTCTCGGAGCATGCCTCACCCCCACCCCAGTCAGGCCTCCTTGTCCCTGTGCTGTCCATGCCCTGCTGTCCTGGCAGCAGTAGGATGAAGCAAGCTCTTACCCATAAATGTCCTCTGCGAGCCTCTGAATCATCATTCTCAAAACTTCTGCCTTGGAATTTGTTCTGTGGCCCCCAGTTGAGTGTGTCAAGTAGGAAGGCCCAAGGCTCGGGGGAGGGGGCAGCTCTAGCACGTCACTTCCCTGGGAACAGCTCCCAAGTTCAGCTGGCTCACACATGGATCAGATTTGAGCTCCACACCCTCTGCCAGGGAAAATAAAAGCCATAAGAAAATTAAAAAAGAAATAGAAACTTTTCCTCAGTCACGGTGAGTCACCAACGGGAACATGAGCAAGGACTTGTGGGAAGCTGGGCCCTGAAGTGGGGTGGGCAGGGGGCTGGGGGCCATCCCTGCCTGCCTTGAGGGTCTGAGCAGGTGAGGGGGTGGTGGCTGATGTCCCTGCCAAGCCCGTATCTCCCCTCAGGGAGCAGGGCTGGGATTCCACTCAGCTTTCAGACCTGCACTCAGGAAGTCGCGCAGACCTGGGCCCGTCAGGAGACGCCTGTCTGCTGAGGAGCCCTGTCATCTAAACCAAACTCCCCAAGGGCAGCAGCCCAGGCCAGGAAGAGGCAGGCCAAGAGGTGGGAGGCTTGATGCCTCTTGTGGCTGCCACTCACCCTCCTGGGGTCCAGCACCCCTTGCCAGTGGGTGGGGCATCTGTATCCAAGTCCATGGATTCTCCTGAGCCAGTCTGGGAGTCTGCCGGACATCTTGGGCCCCCTACCTCCAGCTTCCTAAGGAGAAGCCTGAGCCTTTCCCTCCAGCACAGTGAAGCCTGCCCTAGGGGCCACAACAGGACTGGACGTGACAGGCAGAGGCAAGGCAACTTATCACCCTGGTGGACCTATCCTTGCTGCTTCCAGAGTGGGGAAGGGGCATTCTGGGGGGAGCTGACATGGACTGGGGAGGGAGGGAGACAGTGTGCGTGGAGTTTTTCCGCAGCCTTGTGAGGGTCAGGCTGGTGGAGCCCACAGATGCCACGGTGGGGAGAGGAAGGGGCATGGCCGGTGCTCCCAAGCTCTGACCAGACTGGGATGGGTCCTGTTTAACTCATGGGCCAAGAGCTCACCTCTGAGAGCCATTGAGAAAGACCATGCCAGGAGGGCTGCCTGCCAGGGTGGGAGGGCCCCAGGAGAGACTGGGATAGGGGTGCGGGGTGCTCCCACCTCGGGTCCGGAGCAGGGACACTGCAGAGGTGTGTAACAAGGTCCATCTGGGAGGAACGGTGCAATGTAGAGGCCCTGTGGGCTGCAGTGAAGGGCAGGAGGGGGGTGGACATGTAGGCAAAGCTGTCACGTTGGGGCACCAAGGCCATTTTGCCCCTTTCAGTAATGCCCCCAGCAGGGTGGGGAGCCAGAAGCTCCCACATTGGGAGAGGGTGAGGAAGTGGAGCAGAGATGGGAAGGAATGAAACCCACCCTCTTCCCACTATGGTAGGGTCACTCATACAGGGATAAGAAATCAGTGCAGAATGGGCTTGCCTTGTTAATCTTTCAGCTGTGACAGCTTCCCCAGTGAGAAGAGGGACCCAGGATGGACCCGGGGCATGGGGGAGAGGGCTTTCCTGCTTCCTCCAGCTCATCTCAGAAGCCACTATTAAAACTATGACCTTAAATAACTTGATTTTCTCAGGCTGTAAGTTGAGGGGGTGACTCCGTGACCACTAGCAGCTCCCCACCCCTGAGTGGAAGGGTCTCCCATTCAGACAGTCCGTGTCTAGCAAGATTAGCATCTGTCTTTGCACATCAGACAATTTGGAACTCGAGGCAACTCTGGCCTGAGCCTCAGGAGGTGTGAGGGTCAGTTCCTTCCTGGAGTGGATCCCAGGTGGCCTTGACCCCATTCCCCCCACCACAAGACCTCAGAGTTCCTGTCCTACAAACGTGGTGACCACACCCTCCCCACGAGATGGGGAGATGATGCAGTGGCTCAATCCAAGCACTCACTCTCCACATCCAGGGAAGTTAGGAGTCCCTAGAGGATGATGCCCCAAGCCATGGGTGCCTTTCCCTAAATAGAGCCTCTAATGGGCCTCTCGGGGAACTCGTCCATTCTAACGGTCTCAGCAGAGTCTCTGCACCAAGGGGCACCAAGTCTCAGCTTCCTGAGTGCCTGAGAAGATGTCCCCAGGCCGTCCTGCCAGGACTGCTAGCCACGTCAGCAGGAGAACTGCCTCATCCCAAGTCACTGTGGCCAGAAGGTGGGTGATCTCATCATCCTCCATCTCCCAGTCCCCACCCCACCACAGCACCAGCCCCTCCACTCTGGGTCCCCAGCAGTCTGAGCACGTAACTGTGGATGTGTGACTCTGACTGCAGCTCATGTGTTCACTAGGCAGGTCTCCACAAAGTTTTCAACAAGGTCCAGGTCTGAGTGTGGCCCAGAGACCCAACAATTGTGGAGGTAGCCTTCTTCTGAAGACGTTCAAGTCAGAGGGAACAGGATATAAGTGACTAGACTCCCCAGAACAGAGGGCACAGGGGCGGACATTGACCCCCAGGGATGTGGAGCTCTGCCCGTGAGTAAAAGGGAAGGGAGTTACTCGTGGGAGAGGTTCTGCCTCTCCAAGCTCAGACTCATCACATCGGTCACCCACGTCTTGGGCCCCAGCACGTGGGCAGTGGACTGGACAGTAATGATGATTTCAGTTCTTGTGGCGCACATGCAGCAGCTTCCCCCATATTCATGTGAGGAAACTTGGGTTCAGGGAGAAGAGACGTGTCCTCATCAGTGATGGTATGTCTGTGAGGCCAGACCAAAAGCTCTTTCCCTTCAGTTTACATAGTCTCTGGCACCAGGCCACAGGGCCACGGGGCCACCAGCCCATCCTGCTGAGACCCAAGCATCACCAGGAACCACCCTAGTGCCTCAGCCTGGGCAGAGTTGGGAAACTCACCTGCCAAAAGGACCAGTGTGTCCCAGTTCTAACTGGGGCAGCCGCAGAGCACCGGGAGGTTTGGGTCCCCAAGGCAGCAGCTCAGACACGGCCCAGCTGGCCAGAATGATAGGGGCCAGGGAGGGGTGTAACTGGAGGGGTGTAACTGGAAGCCAGGTCTCTGGACCTTAGGCACTGGGATCAGGCACCAGGCTCTCCCAGCCTCCTGGAGTCCTGAGTCTGCCTCCAGGGACCAAGGAAGAAGGACCCAGGCCCACCAGGTCTCTCTGCTCCTTCTCAGGGGGGGCCCTGGAAACGCCCTCTGTCTGCAGTCTGGATGTTACCAGGGGATAAATCTGCTCAGGCTCACCAGGAGGGTGGTTCCCAGAGCCAGGGGACCCGGGGTCTCCCAGACAGTGTCTAGTCATCCGCACAACTGGCCGAATGATTTTCTTGGTTTCCGACAACTTGAAAACCACATGTGATTTTCCACAGTCCTGTGCCCCCGCCCAGCTCCCTAGGCCCGGACTGCTGAGTGAGCAGAGTTCACCAGAATTCCTTCCACTCACCACAGGACCCAGCCCCCAGGAGACTGGGGGGTCACCACAGCCGCAGGGGGGCTGAGGAGCCGAGGGGGCGGGAGGCGGGGGCCTCCAGTGCCTGAGTAATTCTGCAGCCCGCAGACTGGGATGAGGGCGATGGTGTCATGTGACCATCAGCCGGGCCTGTTCGGTTCCAGACGGGCTGTAGTGGAAAAAAGTATGTGAATCGTTCCTCCCACCTTCATCTAAATTGAGTCCCAATGGATTAAAGATGTAGCTGTTGACAGAGACACCATCACAGTAGCAAAAGAAAACATAGGAATCTGTGCTTATACTTTTGTGGGGGAAGTCTTTCCAAGTAGAAACTGTAGGAGGATGCGGAATTTTGGTTGCATAAAAGCTCTAGATTTCTGTTCAAAATATCCTGAAAGTGAAGTTTAAAGGCAAACAAAACACTGGAAATATACCTGCAACCCCGAGATCAGAAAGAAAAACATTTTAGGAGCTGTCCCTAGCCTCAGAATTTCTCTCGAAGCCTCAGTTTCTCTCTTCTGTACGATGGGATAATATTAACTCTGTCACTCCCTTGTGAAAAGGGCACAAGGACTCATTGAAATAAATCTAGAAAGCTGTGACTGAAAAGTACTAATTCTTCAATAAAGGGAAGCCATTCTTATTTTATTTTATTTTATTTTGGCTGTGCTGGGTCTTCGTTGCTGCATGGGCTTTTTTCTAGTTGCGGAGAGTGGGGGCTACTCCCCACTTGTGACGCTCGGGCTTCTCATTGTTGTGGTTTCTCCTGTCGTGGAGCACAGGCTCTAGGGTGCTTGGGCTTCAGTAATTGCAGCACAAGGGCTCAGTAGTTACAGCTTTCAGGCTCTGGAGCACAGGCTCAATAGTTGTGGTGCATGGGCTTAGTTGTTGTGAGGCATGTGGGATCTTCCTGGATCAGGGATCTAATTCATGTCTCCTGCTCTGGTAGGTGGATTCTTTACCACTGAGCCACTAGGGAAGACTCCCCCCTCCCCCCGCCCCCGCTGGTTTTTTTTTTTTTTACATTTTTAAAGCTAATTTGACCTTGTTTCCTTTATTATTATTATTTTGGCTGAGCTGCATGTGGGATCTTAGTTCCTCAACAAGGGATCAAACTTGCACCCTCTGGAGTGGAAGTGTAGAGTCTTAACCACTGGACCACAAGGGAAGTCCAACCTTGCTACCATTTTCACAAGTGAGCCCCGAGACATAAGCAGTTCACAAAAGAAGAAACGTAAGTGGCCAGTAAACATATGCAAACATGTTGACCTCACACAAAAAAATATGCAAATGCAAATTAAAATACACTGAGGACTCCTTTTCCAATATCAAATTCCCAAAGATTAAAACCCTCCTGGTGGAGGCAGTACCGGGAAATCAAACACTGTCATTCAGGATCATTTGTTACAAAGAACAGAAATTCACTATGATGGCTAACTTTGTGTGTTCCCTGATTGGGCTAATGAAAGAAAGTCGCTTAGTTGTGTCTGATTCTTTGCGAGTCCCTGGACTATATAGTCCATGGAATTCTCTAAGCCAGAATACTGGAGTGGGTAGCCTTTCCCTTCTCCAGGGGATCTTCCCAACCCAGGAATTGAACCAGGGTCTCCTGCACTGCAGGTGGATTCTTTACCAACTGAGCTATCAGGGAAGGGATGTCCAGATCACTGGTGAATCTTTATTTCTGGATGTGTCTGTGACACTACTTCCGAAAGAGAGTTGTCGAACTAAATCAGTGGACTGAGAAAGCAGATGGCCCTCCCCAGGGTGGGTGGCCCCAGTCTCTGCTTGAACTGGGACATCCATCTCCTGCCCTTGGACATCGGCTCTCCTGGTTCTTGGGCCTTTGGGTTTGCGCTGAACTGCACCACCGGCTCTCCTGGGCTTCCAGATCACAGATGGCAGATTAAAGCCTCCCTAATCATGTGACCCAATCTTTCATTGTAAGTCTCTCTCTGTATATGTCCTTGGAGGAGGGCACGGCAACCCACTCCAGTATTCTTATCTGGAGACTCCGTGTGGCTGGTGGAGCCTGGTGTGCTACTGTCCATATTGTTGCAGAATCGGTCACGACTGAAGCAACTTAGCACACACGCTCTGTGTATGTATCCTGTGGGTTCTGTTTCTAGGGAGAACCCTGACCAATACACCTGCTAAAGCAGCTGAGCCCCAACAGACCATCATCCCACAGGTGCCTGGTAGGACAGAGGGCCTCTGAATCCCTCTGCAGCCCAGCGCCCCTCCACACCCCAGGACTTCAGTCTGGACTTCAGCTCGATGTATTTGCCAGTGGGGTCTCGGACCAGGCAATGGGACTCTACCCTGTGCCTTATTCCAATCAGCTGCTGGAGGGATTGGCCGTGTGCCAGCCACCTCCCAAGGAGCCATGAGAGGATTCCAGGGTTAGGTAGGCCCTGGGCTCATCTTCTTGGGAAGCTGGATGCCAGCCTTATAAACAAGCATGTGACCCAACATCTACAACCCTCCCCCACATCGAGGACAGACTCTCCTGCCCTGCGGTGCACTGTGACCTCAAGGCGCAAGGAGCCTGTGGCTCTGGAGGTGAGGAGCCTGTGATGGCCAACCTGTCCACAGGGACTCCTGGGAATGACGTGCTGATTTAGCCCCTGAGAAAGCCTCCCTGGCCCTCCTCCCCAGACCAATACAACACATTCCTGATTTAGTGGGAGGAAATCCCACCAACACCATGAGCGCATCCTGCCATGGGGGATGTATTGCTGTTCTTTCTGCATGCAGTGCCCTTTCCTCAGACATCATACCTTTGGGCCTTTATCCAGCTTCCCACACGGCTACTTTATTTCGGACACATTGACCCATTAGGCTATACTGATGATGCTGGTGGCTCTAGCTAAGCCGCCTTCCTTTGCCCTGTGCCCTGTAACTTTGTAGGAGCCTCCCACTCTGACTACAGGCATGGCCCTCTGATGACTTAGGCCAGTCAGGCAGGAACAAACTCAGTCCAAGGAGAGGCTTGAAAAAAATGCTTGTGGCATCCCCTCTCCTCTCCTCCAAACTTCCAGAACTGTGTGAGCACACCTGGGCTGTCCTGCTGAAGGACAAGACCACAGGGGGCCAAGCTGGGACCATGCAAGACAGGCTGCCACAGGCTGGACATAAGAGGGAGATCAGCAAGAGCAGCCAAGCTGGGCTCAGATGGGAAGAGTTGCCCAGGCAGCTGGCAGGCGGGTGAGCTAATAAATGTGATTGTTCTAATCTGCTGAGTTGGGTGGTTGGTTACTCAGCAATAGCTAACACTTATCTCAGATGTTTATTATCGTTCTCCCTACCAGCACTGCCAGTGTCACAAGACCAGGGGATCGGGGGCTGTGACATTTACTGCGACAGCTCTCTGGCATGCAGAGGTCCTGAGTAAATATCTGTTAAATGGCTAAATATAGGGTAAATACCTTAACAGGATCTTGTGAGACAGACAACAGTCCTGGAACTAGTCAGAACTGAGTAGGAAAAGAGGGTAGTACTAGCACTAGTGAGGAGCATGGCAGTGGGTAAGCACCAAATAGGCCTCAATAATTGATGTAGTCCTGTCTTCAAGATGAAGACCAGTCCAGTGTCCCTTTCTTTTCATTTTATTGCGCCTTCATTTTCTGCATCTGGCTTCCATGTCATGGTACAAAGCAGCTGCTTGAGGTCCAGCCATCATTGCATCATCCCAGCCAGCAGAAAGGAATAGTAGAGCACAATTTCTTCCTTTAAGAACTTTTTCTAGAAGCTCACACAAAGCTCCAAGTTCGTTCCATTGGCCTTGGCCAGATCTCAGTCATGGGCCACACCCAGCTGCAAGGGAAGCCAAGAAGTGTAGTCTTTTTCTGATGACCATGTGCCAGCTAAATGTCAGGAGTTCTGTTACTAAACAAGAATGAGACAATAGACACTGAGGAATAATGAACAGTCTTTGCTACAGATGATATTATTTTCACTTTTGTATCTGATAAGATTACCAAGATCTTAGAAAAGTGTTTAAAAAAAAAAGTAGTATCTGGTAGAAGAAGGTGTAAAAGCTGAAATCCCAAGAAAGTATAAGAAACATGTCATAGTATTAGCCATTTTATAATCTTTTTGTGTGTAAGGTAGTCACATTCTTGCATGTTTGTCTGCAGACCTGAGCCAGAAGCCCAGCCAACAAAAACAAGAAGTAGTGACAAACCCTTTTGGAGGAAGAGGACCGTCAGCAGCTGTAACCCCAGCTCCATGGCTCCTGCCATTAGCATGAAGAGCCAGAATGTCCCCAAAGCCCCTATCGTGCCCAGAGTTCTTAGTGCTGGAACTCATAGCTGCCCTCTCTACCCTGACCTTCCTCTTAAGAACCAAGCTTCTTGAAGGAGTTGTTCACACTCCTTGTTCCACTTCCTCAGTTCCATGCAGCTGTTCTTGCACCTGGCACTCTCACCAAGCCTCAGGGATCGCCCTACCCCTGCCCTTCGAGATGCCACACCCCGAAATTAGTCTGTGCCCCTCACAGGGCAGGGCTGTAATGGGCCCCAAGTGCGTGTGCTGGGCTGGGCACCCAGCGCATGTGCTGGGCTGGGCACCCAGCAGTCCTGCTGACCTTGTGGCCAGGTCTGAAATCCTGCCAGCTGTGGGCCATCAGAAACAGGGGTGAGGCCTGGGAAGTCTCAGGTAACTCCCCTGCAACCCTTGCACTCTAGTGGGTGCCACCCAGGGCTCCCACCCAGAGCACCTGGCCTCACTGCTGCTGGCTTTGTGTCTATCAAAAACTCTTCTTATTACAAATCTCTTTATCATGCAAGTGGTGTGTACTCATTATAGAAAATCTAGAAAGCACAAGTAGGCAAAATAACAAACTGACTATGATATGTTTTATTGAATTTCGAACCATCTGATCCTCCAGAGGGAACAAGTAAGTTTGTGACAGAGATTCATGTGGGAATTTTTGAAGCACAAAGACCAGGAGTTCTGGGATGGAGCTAAGGCTCCCTGGGTCACATCTGTGAAATGATAGAAAAAAATATGTATTGGTCTCTGCCCTGGGTTCCTGGTGCAGAGTTCCTAAATCCCTTGGAATTTCCTGAGTGATAAGAACACTAGGAGCATTTCTTGTTCTAATATTTCATCTTTGAACCCAGTTCGTGACACAGAGCTCATAATCCCTTGGAATTTACTGGCAGAAAGAAGGATCTTTTTGTTCTAATTCAGTGACTCTGAGTGGCTTACTGGATGGCTTCAGGATCAGGGCTGGTCACCAGAGAGACCAAGCCATGATTAGGAGCTTGGCACTTTTGGCCCTGCTCCCTATCATCTGGGTAGAGGAGTGGGCTGGAGATTTGAGTTATTGATTGATCATGCCCATGTGATGAAGGCCCCTATATAAAAATCCCTAGATGGGGTTCAGAGAGCTTCTGGTTGGTGAACACATATGTATGAGGGGCTCACCCCAGCTACATGGAGACAGAATCTCCTGTGCTCAGGACACTTCTGGACCCCAACCTATCTATTTCTTCATCTGGCTATTCATTCATATCCTTCAATATCCTTTGCAATAAGCTGGTAATTTAGTAGTCTTGAGTCATGTGAGCTGTTGTAACAAATTACCAAACTGGAGGAGGGGATGGTGGGAACTCCAGCTAATAGCCTACAGGCTGGACAGCTTCCCCCGTGGACAGACGCTCCATAATAGCAGAAACTGCATAAAAGCAAGAGGATGGAGAAGGCTGGGCCCTGCCCAGATAAGAGATAGAAGACCACATATTCCTCCTCCTCAAAGTTAAGGAGACCTCCCTGAATACACATGTGCAGAAAGACTCCTTGGAGGTCAAAAAGGGAGGGCATGACACCTCATAGTAAGTGATGTCAACCACCCACGAGCCTCTTCACTAGACTCCATCTTGGCTGCGGGATGAGCACGCACACATGAGCGGACCCTGAGATATACCAAATACGGCCACAGAACCAGGCAAATCAAAACCAGGCAAAAGAAATCTGGAAGAAATGCCCCCAAAAGTGATTCAAACCACCATGAGGATGTGATTGTCTCAGCGCTCACGTGTGTCTATCCACATGGACTGTACTCTTTTTCCTCCTAATAAACACTTTACTTGTTTCACTACTTTCTGTCTTTGTGGCAGTTCTTTTCTGCAAAGCTGAAGAGCCAGAGCCTTGTCACTAGGTCTAGTGGCTAGGATTCGGTGCTCTTACTGCCATGACTTGACCTCAATCTCTGGCTGGGAACCAAAACCCCCATTTCAAGTCACTGCAGGCCAGGCCACTCAAGATCAAAATGACAACCTGGATGTGAGATTGGCATCTGAATTGTGTGTGTGTGTGTTGGGGGGGGGGGTTCTGCACTAACCCTGGTCAGTGTCAGAACTGAGTTAAACTTAGGACACCCAACTGGTGCTGGAGAATTGCCGGGTGTGGAAAATCCATGGCAAGTGTCAGAAGTATCATGTGAGAGTAAAGGAGAACACAGGAGTGTTTTTCCAAGACAGCATCCCAAAGCTATTGTTCACCAGCTGTGCAAACTCTGGCAAGTCACTTGACCTCTCTGTGTCTCTCTCTTCTCCCCAGCAAGATGGGGACATGGATGTCGTCTGCGGACAAGAATGTCCTGGGCCTGAATGAGCTGACACGTGTAAAGGGCTTAGAACTGCTCCTGGCAGAGCACTGATCTCATCCTGTGTAAGCGCATGTGCTTAAAAAACATTTCATTATTGAAATTTCAAACATATGCAGAAGTGGAGAGATGATGTGCCGAACTTCCCGCCTACCTCCGGCATCAAAATTCTCAACTCCAGGCCCATCTTGTTTCATCTAAGTCCTCCCCTTTCCCCCATCTTAATTTTGAAGCATATCCCAGACATCATGTGATTTCACCAGGAAATATTTTACTGTGTACTTACGAAAGAAAGAACTCCTCTTGTTCTTTCTCGCCTGCCTCTTGTTCTCTCTCTCCTGCTCTAACATAACCAGTGCTACATGTGACAACTCTCAACCACATTTCTTTTAATATATGATGTTAATATCAAGCAGGGTACATATTTTCTGATTGCAGCATACATTTTTTTAAGTTTTTTTTTTTTTTCCTGTGGATCATTTATGAATTTGTTACAATATTGCTTCTATTTTATGTTTTGGTTTGTTGTTGTTTTTTTTTTTTTTTTTGGCTGCGAGGCATGTGAAATCTTAACTACCCAATGAGGGATCGAACCTGCGCCCCCTGCACTTAAAGGGGAAGTCTTAACAAAACTAGACCTCCAGGGAAGTCCCCTATGTTTTAGTTTTTACACTTTACTTAGAATTGGGATCCAAATGAGGCCCATGTGCTGTGACTGACCGATGTTTCTTAAATCTGTCAGTTTGCGTTTGGTCTGAACATCAGCCCTGGGAAGAAGGGTACCTTATTACTCCTGCTTACAGATGAGCAGACTAGGGCTTATGTTGATTAAGTGACTTAAATAACTGGTGACAGAAGCCACGCACCACCCTGAAGAGGATGGATGACAAAGGGCATCTGGAGGAGACGAGGGCAGGACCAACCTGGCATCACCACCAGAAACTGGGTCAATCCCAGGCACCCAGTCACTCCTCGGTCCTCATCTCAGGTGACCCTCCAGGCATCTGATAGAATCGCTCATACCTTCTGCTGCGAAAGCCTTTCCATTTGGACACCACCTTACCCAGTTCCCCCTGCCCCACCCCCTGCCCTGGGGGACAGTCTCTAACCTCTAATGTGGGGGAATCTGGGGTTCAGTGCTTGCACATCTTCTATATCTGGTGACTTCCTGGCCCCCAGCAATCCCTAATGTGTAGCTATAGACCTCGCCCCTCCCGGAGTGCTGGCTGCAGCTGTCAGACTGGAACCCTTGCCTCTGTTTCTACTGAATTTCAGGGACCTGGTCTGCAGCCCCACTCCTGAGCTCCCCACAGGCTGTCCCATCTCAGGACACGGAGCAAGTCTCTTCTCTTTGTCTCTGACCGTCAGATCTGACCCGCTTACCAGGTTGGTCTGTTCTACTCACATGCTTCAGCCTGGTCCAGTCACCCCACCTCCACCTCACCTGGATCAGAGGGGTCTCCTGGCTTCCTCTCTTGTCACTCAGTCTGCTCTCCAGACAGCAACAGGGGCAGGGTGGTCTTGTGAATGGGATCACATTCCCGTATCCTCCAAGTTCTAGGTAGACGTCAGTCCTGCCTGTTGCTGATGGGCCTCCCTTCCTGTCCCGGCCCTGCTCACTCTGCCTGGCCACTCAGCTCTTTGCTCTTATTCCTAAGTGCCCAGCAAACATCCCTCTTCTTGTAATTCTTCCAGACCCCTTAGCCTTTCCCCTCCCAAGGCTAATCATGTTGAGTTAGGGTTGGTTGGATCAATGAACTCTAAGTGCATGTGTGCTAGGTTTCTTCAGTTGTGTCCGACTCTGTGACCCTATGGACCATAGCCCGCCAGGCTCCTCAGTCCATGGGATTCTCCTGGAAATAATACTGCAGTGGGTTGCCATGCCCTCCTCCAGTAGATCTTCCCGATCCAGGGATCGAACCTGTATCTCTTATTTCTCCCTCATTGGCAGGTGGGTTCTTTACCACTAGCACCATCTGGAAAGCCCCTAATGAACTCAAAGGGCCTTCATTTTAAGGACATCTCTTCTCCATCATTTTCAGGCTAATTTCCCATGGTGGGAGGGAGTCAGGGATTCTTCTCCACCCCTTGGTCTGGTCTTCCAACTCCAGATCCTGCCCACAGCCAAAAATGTTTTAAATATAAAAAATTCAAAAACCTTAAAAAATGTAAGCAAAGTGGAAGGGACAGAGGGAAGACAGCCACTGGAGATGGGCCAGAGGTTGGAGGGATGCAGCCTCAAGCCGAGGAATGCTGGGAGCCACAAGAAGATACAAGAGGTGGGAAGGATAGTCATCTAGAGCAGGGGTCCCCAATTTCCGGAACCTAATGCCTGATGATGTAATAATAATAATAATAGAAACAAAGTGCACAATAAATGTAATATGCTTGAATCATCCAGAAACCATTCTCCCGCCCCCGCCACCGTGGACCAGTCTGTGGAAACACTGTCTTCCACGAAACTGGTCCCTGGTGCCAAAAGGTTGGGGACCGCTGCCCTAGAGCTTTCAGAGGGAACATGGCTTAGAATTCTGGTCTCCAGAACTGCTAGAGAATGCATTTCTGTTGTCTTAAGCTACCCAGTTTGTGCTTATTTGTTATAGCAGCCACAGGACCAAATACACCAGGAGCTGTGGGCTGAACTGTGTTCCCTCCAATTTGTCTGTTGAAGCCCTAACCCTCAAAATGACTGTATTTGGAGAAAGGGCTTTTAAGAGTAATAAAGTTAAATGAGGTCATGGGGTGTGGTCCTAATTTGATATGACTGGTGACCTTAAGGGAGAGGAAGAGATCTTTCTCTCTCTCCACGAGCACCCGGAGAGATTGCGTGGGCACACAGGGAGATGGTGGCCGCCTGCAAACCAAGAGGGAAGGCCTCAGAATGAAACCTGCCTTGCCACACCTTGATCCTAGATCGTGGCCTCTAGAACAGTGAGAAATGTTTCTTTTGTTTAAGCTGCCCTGTCAGTGGTATTTTGTTCTGTCAGCCTGAGTGGACCAGGTAGGCCAAACCCACAGAGATGCGGTGAGTAGCTCAGGAAAGTACAGGGCCAGCACTTGAGGCCAGAGCTTTGGGCCAGTGGCCCGCAGGCGCTCCGGTCCAGCAGCAGCATCAGCAGTCTGACCGCACGCCCTCCGGAATGCTGCTGGCAAGTCGCCGGCAGGGGACGGGAACCGGCAGGGGGCGGGTTGGGCCTCAGAGCCAGGGCAGAGTCCTGGCCCCAACAGGCCAAGGATAGGCGCCAACAGCACTGAAGTGAACTTCAAAGAAGGTGCTCCGTGGGGAAGTTTTGCGAAGGTCACAAGGCCTGAAAAATCACCCCCAGGGGCCTTTTCTGAACTGGAAGTGGGAACAGGAAATAGCTAAATGAGATTCATCTTGGAAAAATGCAAGCTCATACATCTGGGTAAAACTAATCCAAAACACAGCATGAGATACCACAGTGCAGAGCAGGGGGCGGACTGCAACCCTCAGGGCCGCTGAGTGGGCTTTTGCAGCCTCTGATTTTTCCTGGGGCTGGTCTCAGTGTGGGCAGCAGGAGGCCGGGGACTTAGACATCTGGGAACTCCAAGCCAGGTTTATTGGAAAGAGAGGGCTGAGGTCTCCACTTCTCAGCTGGCTGGACAGTGACCTAGTGGTCCAGGAAGGGGTGAAGAGGAAAAGGGCAACCATCAAGGCCATGGCCTTGTGCGTTGGTGCCCAGGCCTCCACTGGGTGGCTACCAAGGATCACCCTTCATAAAGCCTCCCTGGGCCAACGGAAAGCCCTGTGTTCCTCATTTTTGCAAGCTGTCCAGTGTTTTAAGTATGATGGGTCATTAAAAGTTGCCTCTGCCTCCCCAGGAGAGAACTCAGGTAACCCAAAATGGAGCCAGAGGCCATTAAAAGGAACAGGACTGGTTTCAGGGGGTAGGCTACTGCTCCCTGAGGAAAGGCAGCACCCGCAGATGGGGAAGTAACCCCTTACAAAGAACCTGTGAGCTCCCCCTTCCCACATGGCAGGAGGAGAAATGAGCATGGGAAATGAGAGAGGGGCTGCATCCCAGGCCTCCCAGCTTCACAGTGTGTGTGCTGGGCCCAGGAGGGCAGACTGGGAGCTGGTGGGGAGGCCCAGAGGGGACCTGGGCTCAGGCACCTGCCTCCCTCAGCCCTGTGCCCACTGACTAGTGAAGGGCTGTGGGGTATGGGGAGTGGGGGAGGGAGATGAAGGATATAAGATGATATAACAAAGAGATTCCAAAATGTAATGCCTGAAAATAGGAGAGACACACAGAACATTCAATGTTGTCAAGATGTCTGCTTTCCCAACCTGATCTAGAGATTCAATGCAATACCAGTCTTGGAAAAGGAATTGTGGGGTGAGATTTCTGTTTTCATTTTGTTGGGTATGGTTGCTAAATTGGCTTCCAAAAAGTCCCTCCTACAAATTGCCAATTCCCTCATGTGTGATCAATTTGTAAACATTGGTTAATGTGACAGGTAAAAATATTCATTTAAATTTGCCCTTGTGTGGTGATTGGACCCATCAGGCAATCTGGTATGTGCTTTTCTGTTTTTAAAAGGAAAAAAAAACATAATTGTTTGGCTGTGGGACACAGGGGAATCTTAGTTCTCCCACCAAGGATGAAACCTGCACCCCCTCCAGTGGAAGGGTGGAATCTTAACCACTGGACCACCAGGGAAGTCCCTAGTACGTTTTTGAGAAGCCTTTCTTCTGTAAATTGCCTACTGGTGTTCTTGCTCATTGTATTTTCCTTATTTATCTGTGAACAATTTCTTAATTACAGGAATTAAATTCAAGATGTGTCATAGTATCCCCCCGTTTGCCTTTAAATTTTTAAATAATTTAAAATATGTATGTCAAACATCATTTTTTTCCTTTAGTGTCTCCAGGTTTATTGTGATACTTAGGGCTTAAAAAACATTCATCGGCTCCCCAGCACAATTTTTGTGTTGTTTCTTTCTTAGATTTGAATGTGTGATCCATCTGGATTTTATTTTGGTGTTAAGCGCGAGGGAGGGAGCCAACTTCTATTTTTCCAAATGGCTGGCCAGCCGTCCTAACGCCGTTCGATTGAAAAAGACTGAAAAATCTTTCCCGGGGTTTGAAGCGACCACTCCACCAGCATGCTTCAAGCTAGCGCGTTTGCCCGGGCCCGCGGTCCAAAGACCCCTCGCCGCCAGGTTTCCGCGGCCCATCTGTCCCGCCAGGTCTAGTCGGAGGAGGCGAAAAGAAGCGTGTGGAGTGGATATTCCGCTCCTGAGAACTATTCCACTCGTACCAGCCACCGACCGACCACTAACCCCCTTTCCTCACCCTTGCGCCCAGGACAACCCACAGACACCACTACCGCGACTTCACCTCCACCCTCCAAGGACAAAGCCCCCTGACCCACGTCGAGGAAGTCTCCCTTACCTCCCACCTCCTCGCTCTCAGCTCCCACCCCCAACCCTAGTCTCTCCTCCTGGGTGGTCCCAGGAATGGGAGGGGACTTTCTACGAGGGTAATTTAAATAAAAGGTGTGTGCTCTGGTTCTATTTGCATAGAGGCGGGGCCTCTAAAGCCTGCCTCCACCTCGCTCCGAACGACCCAGGGGGAGAGAACCACCCGGAGACTTAATTTGCAGGGGGCGGGGCCTGCCTCTTTAAGTGGAGCCCGGAGCCACTTCCCCTTCCAGTCGGCTTCCGCTCGCTATCGCTTCCGGCTTCTGTCTGCCTTCCCCAAGATTTCTTTCTGGCTTCTGTCCAGGCTTCCGCTGCTTTCGCTGGGCGCTGCGGGTGGCCGGGGCCCTAATGCTACCGAAACGACGGCGAGCGCGGGTCGCGTCCCCCAGCGCCGCCCCCTCCTCCGCGGCGCGCTTCCCGGGGGTCACTATCTACCTGGCCGAACCACACATGGGCCGCAGTCGCCAGGCTTTTCTCACACGCCTGGCTGTCTCCAAGGGTTTCCACGTCCTTAATGCCTACAGGTGCGCGGTCGTGGCGAAGCTCACTGCTAGGCGGGGGCACCTGCCTGGGGCCGCCTTTCCAGGGCTTGCTTTCCGAGGGGCGCGGGGCGGGTGCCGGCCAAAGGCCTCGCCTCACCGAGGAATGTGGCACGCCCATATCTATCACCGCGCCGCCGCGCCAGGCCGGCCGAGGGGCGCTGCTGTGTGGCGTGATGGCCTGAGCACAAAATGCCCGTCCTAGGAATTTTGCAGCTGACCAGCCACTTGTATACACGGTGTTACCTTAGAGCTGAGGATACGGAAAAGACTCCCATGCAGCTGACCCCGGGGCGGAGGGGCACCTGAGGTTTTTGGATTCCAAGTTAACCCTGGCACTTCATGGTCATACGGCTTTTGTTAATTTCCTTTTTTGTAAAAGGGTGTTAGCTGTTATGTCCAGGAGTGGTTCTGTAGGACAAGGAGAGAACATGCCGGAGGCTTTGTAAAAGTCGTGCGGGTGTGTGTTGGGTTAGTAATGCTTCATTAGGTGAATTCATCTTGCCCTGTTAGCTAAACAGATCTCTCTCCTCAGAGCTGAGAAAGTGACTTAAGTGAGACTTCCAAGAGTAGAATTAAACCAAACAAAACAGTCACAGAAGCAATGCTAAAAGTAAGGGAGGAGGGTTCCAATCGTTTTGAAGTTGAAAGAGCAAAGTGAACCAGGGGCCAGTCCCCCTGAAGCTTAGTTAACCATACCCAGGGTTGTGGCAGACCCACTCAGGATGATGACAGCAGCCTAGAGTGTACTGGGCACTATCTAAGCCCCTTTGCTTATTATTAGCTCGTTTAATCTTTACAGCAAGCCTACAAAGTAGATATATTAATATCTCTGCTTTGCAGAGTTGGAAGTCAAAAGTACAGAGATAAATGATGTGCGCAAGGGCACAGAGCAAGTGTGGGGCAGAGCTGAAGTTCAAAGCCAAGTAGTCTGTCTCCAGCACTTGGAAGTATGACCCACCACCCCCACCCACCTTGCTTCCTGGACCCCAGGCCCCTGGCCTCTCCTTTCTCTGGGTTTGAGGGAGAAGAAGACAGACAAATTAACAAAAAAGGGTTGGGTTTGTGATCCTAGCTATAGCAGAGAACCACAGCTCAGCAGATGCTGGAGTGATGGAGATGTTTGGCTGCCAGGAGGAGGGGCTGAAAATCTGGAGTGAACAGATGCTCACCAGGCAGAGGGGATAGTATTGGCGAAGGCTTGGAGATGTAGAATGGAGCAGGAAGAATGGCAGGCCTGGGAAAGGGCTTCAGGCCTCACATTCTCTTCCCTCCCCCCAGCCCGGAGGTGACACATGTGGTGATGGAGGGGACCTCAGCGGAGGAGGCTGTCTGCTGGCAGGAGCGCAAGACGTCGGCTCTTCCCCCAGGTTGTACCCGCCCAGCGCTTTTAGACATAAGTTGGTTCACAGAGAGCATGGAAGCTGGGCAGCCTGTCCCTGTGCAATGCCGGCACCGCCTGGAGGTGAGCTGGGTGGAGGCTTAGGGTAGAGCCACTGAGGAAGCCCCAGTGCTGGCCAGACCTCAGCTGGGACAGGTGACATGGCAGCAGTGCCTCAGTGTCCTTCCCGTGAGTTGGGCAGTGAGGGCCCCATCCAGACCACCACAGGGAAGGTCCTGGTGCTTCCTGGGGGAGCACAGTGGAGGGGTTCAGGTGTGGGCTCGGAACAGGGCTGCCTGCATCAAATCCTGGCTCTGCCCATGAGCCACAAGGTCTCAGAGTCCCCAGCTGTGACGTGAGGGTGATGGGCACGCCAGGCCCACTTGATTGAGAGGAAGTGACAGGACACATGCCCTGTGAGAGGTAGCATTGTACCGCTACTGCTGTTCTGGCCTCTGCCCTGTGCCTCTAGCAGTTCTGCCCTCTCAGAGTTGGCTTCTGTCCTGAGAGCCCGAGGTGACCCCCCTGCCAGGAGAAGTAGGGCCCTGGGGGGCTGCCTGGTCCTCTGCCAACCCTGCAGCCTCAAAGCAGCCTGCGCGTTGCCCATCCCTAGGTGGCTGTGCCCAAAAAGGAGATGCCAAGCCCAGCATGGATGCTGCCCTATGCCTGCCAGCGTCCCACACCCCTCGTGCACCACAATGCCAGCCTCTCGGTGAGCTGTGGCTCCCCCACCTCCCTGGGATGGAGCCAGGCGCTCCCGTGTCCCAGCCTTGGAGGGAGGGTTAGGGTAAAGCACCCCGCCATCCCTGCCTCTTACCAAGGACCCTTCCCTGCAGGAGGCTCTGGAGACGCTGGCAGAGGCCGCTGGCTTTGATGGCTGTGAAGGCCGCCAGATCGCCTTCTACAGAGCGGCCTCGGTGCTCAAGGCCCTCCCCAGCCAGGTCACAGCCCTGAGCCAGCTGCAGGGCCTGCCCCACTTCGGAGAACACTCCTGCAGGGTTGTCCAGGTTTGTGCTCACTGCATGTAGACAGGCAGAGCTGTGAGTGTGAATGGGGGGTGGCGAGGAGGCCTGGGAGCCTGGTGAGGGCAGGTGACTGGGTGGCTCAGAGCCCAGCTGTGGCCACTGATGGTGCCCAGGCAGCAGCAAACCACCCTGCTCACCCACATTCCTCATGTGTAAATTGGGTCGGCACCACCTGCCTGAGGCTTACTGAGAGGTCTCAGCCAAGGGAGCTGCCAGGAGTCTGGCAGGCTGGTAGCTGACATCGTGGGCATTGGCCCAGACTGTCAGGGATGGTGGGAGAGGACCCCTGAGCATGAGCCCTTCTTTTTAAAATGTGAAGTTGTCCTTTTGTATGTTACCACTGAGCAAATTTATCATGACAGAAAAAATACTTTTGAATTCACCTCTGTGTGTTTTTTTAAAATTTATTGTATTTTTTGGCTGCATGGCATGTGAGATCTTAGTTCCCTGACTGAACCTGCACCCCTTGCCTTTAAAAGAAGTCTTATTGAATTCACCTATGTTTTAAAAAAGCAGTTGTTGACATACCCCAGGGTTTGTTGTTTATCTGAGAGGGGGCCCTTGTTCCTCGCCCAAGGGGTTTGGAGGATCCCTGGTATATTCTTCATTACAAGTTCCCTGGGATCCTGGCCCCACAAAGACGCCGCTTCCGGGTGTTAGGGGTTCTGCTGAGGCCTTGGGCCCCCCAGCCCTCTTCTTTCCAGTGAGGCTATGTCTCCTCCCACAGGAGCTGCTGGAACACGGAGTGTGTGAGGAGGTGGAGAGAGTCCAGCTCTCAGAGAGATACCAGACCATGAAGGTATGCAGGGCAGCCCCCAGCAGGGGCCCGCAGCTCCACTGTGTTCCCCCAGAGCCACAGCAAGGTTACCACCATGTCAGACAGCAAGGAGGGTGGCAGGTCCCACCCTGGGGTCAGAGAGGGTCTTACTGAGGACACCTGATGAGCATGAGGCAGCCAAACAGATGGGCAGTGAGAAGGTTGTTTTGAGCACAGGGAATTTTCTAGATCACTCAGCAGCATCTGTTCTTATTTGACTATTGATGGCATATTGTCCAGGATATTACACGCCCTGGCATCTTAAACAGAGCACCCTGAACAGAACAGAACCTTTCTCTGGGTGCCACAGGGATGATTCAGTCTGAGGGGCTGCTCGTCCTTGCACTGTCTCTGCCTTTTGTAATCTCACATGCTCATTTGTTGGTGTCGTCTTGCCTGTGTCCACGGCACACCTTCTCGTTATTCCCACCCACTTCTGGTCTTGTGGATGCTCAGTCATGCTTCTCAGACACTCCAGTTTTGTGACTGGAGGTCGTCAGACCAGCGACTGGTCATGTAATTGGGGCTTCCCTAGCAGGATGTGTCAGGTGCCATGGAAGGTCACCCAGAATGTGAGGATCAATGAGGTGGGGAGCTTCAGAGAGGTAGAGGAGCCATGGATGAAGCAGGGGCTCAGGGGTGGGGCAACACAGGAGTTGATGAGTGGAGAGGCGCTGAGAGGGTGCAGAGCCATCTGTCTCTTCCTGGGTACCCCTGAGTCCCAGAAGGCATCCAGGCCAGGAGAGAAGGATGAACAATGAGAGGTTTATTGTTACAAACGTGATTAGGTTATTTTCAGCATCTTTCCTCTCAGGAGTCTGTTGGTGAAAGTGATCCTGTTCATGCTGTTGGTTCAGGGGATAACACAGCCCAGTCTGCAGGAAGTAGGACTCAGGGACATGAGTGCCACCCGGCTGTTCTTCTCTGTGCATGCCAGCAGCCTCCCCATGAAGGTGCCCCTGGCATGTACTGCAGTCTATACCACTGCAAGGTTGCCTTTTTGTTTCAGCCCCAAAAGTTCCTGAGGAGGGACTCTTAAGTGGCTGACCTAGGGCAGGTGCCCACCCCTGACGAATGAGCTATAGTCAGTGAAGAAACAGTGAGTTTCTAGGGCCCACCCTGTGTGTGGAAGACCCATGCAAGGGCAGGCGGCCACCCTATGAGAGGTCGGCTCCAGCAACATAGTTTCCACTGGCCTGGACACCTCTGCTGACCCATGGCCAGGCAGTGGCACTTGCTGTGTTTGTTCCTGGAACAGAGCCATAGCCAGCCCCCAGCTATTCCTTCCAGATCCTGGTAAAACAACCCCTTAGCTGTTAACTGCCTGTTTTTGCTGTTTTAAGAGGCATAGCCACAGTAACAAGTCCCAGCTACTCTTGGGTGGGAGCAGTATGGTTTTCCCAGTGAGTGGACAGACTGTTAGGATGACTCCTTTGGTGATGTTGGAATCATGGGCTAGAACTGTACAAGTTGTGAGGAGAGATCATTTTCAAGGAGGGGCCTGATCCTTCCCTGCCGTCCCCCGATATGTTTGCGTCAGGGCCAGGCTCGGGGTTTGAGTCCTGTCTGTGCACCCACTGTGTGGCCTGAGCAGATTATTTAAACATGAGAAATGTGAGTAGGGTGCCACCTGCCAGACCACATGATGACTTAATGAGGTCATTTGTGCAGTGCCACAGGGGTGCTGTCCTAGGACATGCCTTGCATACATCAGTGGCGCCCATCCTCATCTTGCACTAAGAGCTTTGCTCCTGACCACACTGTACTCATCCTCTAAACAGCTCTTCACTCAGATCTTTGGGGTCGGGGTAAGGACTGCTGACCAGTGGTACCGAAAAGGGCTCCGGACGCTGGACGACCTCCGAGAGGAGTCCCAGAGACTGACCCAGCAGCAGAAAGCAGGTGAGCTTTCTGAGAGAGGGCGGAGCCCTGGGCTCCCCCAAAGTACCAGGGCCTGAAAGCCTCCCACACCACAGAACCCTTAGCTCTGATGCATGGCATGTGCTCATGGCTGCCTGTGTGGCAGGGAGCAGGGTGAGTGTGAAAACAGGCACCTCTATTTGGTGGCTTCCTGAACCGGTGGAGTCAGGACCCATTGCAAGCCCTTCTCAGTGAATGATAATGGTCACAGTAGCTGCCTTCTGGTTAGACTTGGACCTGAACCAGGCATGGACCCTGTACTCCTGATTTCATGGGAGGGAGAGCAGGTCAGAGGAGCCCAGGCCCTGGACACACTTACCAGTGTGGTGCCTGGTGGCCTGGCCTGCTGGCTGTTGCTCAGTGGGGAGAGGTTCGGTGAGGACCCTGCTAGTGGGAGGTAGCGCTATGCAATGGAAAGAACGTGAACTTGAGAGTTGACTAGGCCTGGATTTGAGTTCCATCTCTGCTGCTTACTAGGTAGGAGACCGTGGCCCTGAGATTTGACTTCTCTGAGCCTCAGTTATGTTCTCTCTAAAGCATGGGATTCTGTGAGCTCTTTGGCGTGGAAGCAGCATGTAGCAGGTGTTGAGCGGATTCTCCGTCTCCATGTGGCCTGGGTTGGGGGCCCTTCTGAAGGAGCCCCACAGCCCAGCACTCCTTGCCTCTTTGAACATCCTCCCAGGGGCTGGGGGAGGGGAGGCCACCTTGGGGTCCTGGGAGAGCTGTCTGGTTGGTCAGCAGGAAGTGAGACCAGAGAGCCGTGTGTCCAGTGGAGCGTTATGCAGTGACATCTGTTGGTTCCACTTATTCACCTCTCCCCAAGGAATGGCCAGCAGTGCTTACTGAGCTCGCCCTGTGCCAAGAGCCCTAACTCCCACCCTTAGTCCCCTCCTAACACTGTGTGGAAGGTGCAGTGATTTCTCTGACAGGTGAGGAGATGGATTTGGGTTCAAGTGAGGTGTTCTTAAGTGGCAGGGTCATCCTCTTCACATCTAATACCTCCTAGTCCCATTTTATGGATAGGAAAACAGAGAAGTTGAAAAGGATAGTCTGTATCTTGATTGTGTCAATGTCAGAATTCTGGTGTGATGTACAATAGTCCTGCAAGATGTTACTGAGAGCACAGAGGACCTCTATTATTTCCTTCAACTATATGTGGATCTACAATTATTTCAAAATAAAAGTTTAATATTTAAGAGAGAGGAGGGGTGGTGGTAGATAGCTGGAGAGGGCTGGGTTGGGCCAGTGAGGAGAGCGGTACTGTCCACAGGACTCCAGCACCACCAGGACCTGAGTGCCCCAATCCTGCGGTCAGATGTTGAGGCCCTGCAGCAAGTGGTGGAGGCAGCCGTGAGGCAGGCCCTTCCTGGGGCCACTGTCACGCTGGCCGGAGGCTTCCGGAGGTAAGGGGACTCGACACGCCCTCCGGCTCAGCTCCAGGTCCTCCTCAGGGAAGGCGTCTGAGGTGGGACCACTGAGGCGGGCCTTCCCTCACTGAGGGGTTTTGGGAGAACATGGAGGCTGTGAGTCAGACTGGCCCCCTCAGGGGGAAGTTGCAGGGCCACGACGTGGACTTCCTCATCACCCACCCCCAGGAGGGCCAGGAGGCAGGGCTGCTGCCCAGAGTGATGTGCTACCTGAAGAAGCAGGTGAGGGGCTTCCCGCTTCCCCTGCTGAGAGTCCTGCTGGGATTCCAGCCCCTGGTTTCTCAGTCCCACATGGCAGTGCCCGGCCATGTCTGCTCTCCTCCAGGGCCTTGTCCTGTACCACCAGCACCAGCACAGCCACCAGGGAGACCTGACCCAGCAGAGCCACACCATGGATGCCTTTGAGAGGAGTTTCTGCATTTTCCGCCTGCCACAACCCCCAGGGGCTGCTGTGGGTGGTGCCCAGAAGCCCTGCTTCGCCTGGAAGGCAGTGCGGGTGGACCTGGTGGTTGCCCCTGTCAGCCAGTTCCCCTTTGCCCTGCTTGGCTGGACTGGCTCCAAGGTAGGGAGTGTGCTGCTGGGGCTGGCCGTGGGATCTGGGGTTGGTGGTCCTGCTGAGACGTGGTCACTTTTTCCCCAGCATTTTGAGCGGGAGCTACGCCGCTTCAGCAGGAAGGAGAGGGGCCTCTGCCTGAACAGCCATGGTCTGTTTGATCCAGAGCAGGTGTGTTGCTGTGATGAGAGGTCTGGGGGCTAGAAAACAGCTTTCTCTTTGGCCCACAGTATGAATCAGCCCCAGGTCCCTCAAGCCTGGAACCCACAGGGCCCTCAAGAGGCATCTACCATAGGGCTGGGCTCTGCCAGCATTTCTAGCCTCCTCCCCATACCTTTCTCGGGGAATCTGCTTCAGTGGAGGGAACGGCCCCCAGGCCCTAATGCCTGCATTCTGTTGCAGAAGACGGTTTTCCACGTGGCCTCAGAGGAAGACATCTTCAGACTCCTCGACCTTGAGTACCTTCCCCCAGAGCAGAGAAATGCCTGATCCTATCAACCCGACCTCTACTCTGGAAATGGAGGGGGTCATTTGAG
This sequence comes from Cervus elaphus, assembly GCF_910594005.1. Lineage (NCBI taxonomy): Eukaryota > Metazoa > Chordata > Mammalia > Artiodactyla > Cervidae > Cervus > Cervus elaphus. The sequence goes on from NC_057832.1 coordinate 84,403,675, forward strand.
CCAGACTCTATGGGTGTTTTTGGCCCCTAACTATTTCCAGTCAGAAGATGTGCTGCTGCCCCAAGTCCTTACCCCTTCCATGTGGGAGCCCTGTCTGTGAACCACCACTCCCCCACCTATACCCAGTTCAAGATGTGATGAAATTAGCATGTGGAACAAACAAAGCTGTATTTTCTGAATGTGCTGCTGGTGTGGGTGACTGAGGAGCACGGTGCCTGCTTCTGCCCAGAGGTCAGCTTTGGGGTGTCAGTGAGGGTGGAGGATGTTGACCCAGCAAATAGACTTCCAGTTATTTCTCCAACAAAAATGGGCTTATTCAGGATCAGCGGAGAATCAGTCTGTAACCATGGCAAGCCATGTGCAAGTCCCCAGCAAAAATGGAGAGGAAAACTTTTATAGAGGGGAAAAAGGAATTTGGGAGGCCTATAGGTAAACGTGAGTCCATGGCTTTTTGTTGGCTGAGTCCTTGTCAGGAAAGAAGTGGAAGTCTTTCTTTCTGTTGGGCTCTTGCTATCATTATAGGGCATGAGTGCTCACCCTTCTGGTCTCCCAACTCTTGAGGTTTCTGTTAATTTTTTTTTAACATTTTCCCCTTTCGATCAAGATCTTTTTCTGAAAGCATCACTAATCTGAGTCAGGTTTTCTAGTTTCAGGGTCTTATTGACCTTCTGTGCAAGGAAAGGCTTTTCCTCGGTGTAGTGTCCCACATCAGGGAGAAAATGCACAGATTGGAGATCTGTTGAGGTCATATTTAAGAATCGAGGGGTAGGAGGGAGAACTCTTAGGCACTTTTTATCGGAAGTCCATATGTTACCAAGTTCCTCGATGTTAAAGAGCCTGTGTAGCATTATGTCATCAAAGGTTTGGTGACAAATTTCCAACAGGCCTGGTCTAAGTATCTTTGGAAAGCTGTCTCAGCAGATGTCATCTGCTTCAATTCAGGGAAATCTACTTTCAGGTCACCAGATGATTTGAAGGTCCAGACAGGGTTTGGTGCTTTCCTTAGGTGTATCATATGAAAATAGGAGTTGTATTCCTTGGAGCTTTGCAGCACAGGGGGGTTAGCAATACTGATAGCAGCCTCCTTCTCTTGGTGTCTTTTCCAACAGATGAAATTTCCAGGTTGCAAGATACGATGATCAAGGTCTTTCTCTCCCAAGCGTGCACTGTGAAAAAGATTGTTTTCCCAAAACGTGACTTTGTTCTGTTTTTTCATTAAAATATTTATTCATTTGGCTGCTTCAGGTCTTGCTGTGGCATGCAGGACCTTTTGCTGGGGCGTGTGGGTTCCTCTCCAGTTGTGGCACTCGGGCAATAGAATGCACGGGCTCAGGAGTTGCAGTGCGTGGGCTTAGTTGACTTGTGATATGTGGGATCTTAGTTCCCCAACTAGGGGACCATGTCCCCTGCATTGGAAAGTGGATTCTTAACTATTGGACTCCCAGGGAAGTCCTAAAACATGGTTATTTTAAAAAAAACAATTAGGCCTTTGTAGTATTGGTGTACCCCTCCTTTTTTTAGTCGGGGTCAAAAGAGGCAAGAGTCCAGTGCACTGCACATCCTGTGATTATCTCAAAGGGTGTGAGAGCGCGACAGGAGGTGGCTCTTTGATTCAGAGAGACCAACAGCAATGCTTTTGTAAGAGGGATTTGGAGGGTCTCTACAAGTGTTGCCAATTGAATCTTAATAAAGCTCTTAGGTCATACCTGAATGGTCTAGTGGTTTTCCCTACTTTCTTCAATTTAAGTCTGAATTTGGCAATAAGGAGTTCATGATCTGAGCCACAGTCAGCTCCCAGTCTTGTTTTTGCTGACTGTATAGAGCTTCTCCATCTTTGGCTGCAAAGAATATAATCAGTCTGATTTTGGTATTGACCATCTGGTGATGTCCATGTGTAGAGGGTCTTGTCTTCTCTTGTGTTGTCAGAAGTGTTTGCTGTGACCAATGCATTCTCTCTATTAGCCTTTCCCCTGCTTCATTCTGTACTCCAAGACAAATTTGCCTGTTACTCCAGGTATCTCTTGACTTCCTGCTTTTGCATTCCAGTCCCCTATAATGGAAAGGACATCTTTTTGGGGGTGTTCTAAAAGTTCTTGTAGGTCTTCATAGAACTGTTCAGCTTCAGCTTTTTCAGCATTTTTGGTTGGGGCATAGACCTGGATTACTGTGATATTGAATGGTTTGCCTTGGAAATGAACAGAAATCATTTTGTTCCTTTTGAGATTGCATCTAAGTACTGCATATTGGACTCTTTTGTTGACTATGATGGCTACTCCATTTCTTCTAAGGAATTCTTGCCCACAGTAGTAGATATAATGGTCACCTGAGTTAAATTCACCCATTCCAGTCCATTTTAGTTTGCTGATTCCTAAAATGTCAATGTTCACTCTTGCCATCTTCTGTTTGACCACTTTGCCTTGATTCATGGACCTAACATTCCAGGTTCCTATGCAATGTTGCTCTTTACAGCATCAGACTTTACTTCCATCACTAGTCACATCCACTACTGGGTGTTGTTTTTTCTTTGGCTCCATCTCTTCATTCTTTCTGGAGTTATTTCTCCACTGATCTCCAGTAGCATATTGGTCACCTACCAACCTGGGGAGTTCATCTTTCAGTGTCCTATCTTTTTGCCTTTTCATACTGTTCATGGGGTTCTCAAGGCAAGAGTACTGAAGTGGTTTGCCATTCCCTTCTCCAGTGGACCACATTTTGTCAGAACTCTCCACCATGACCTGTCCATCTTGGGTGGCCCTACAGGGCATGGCTCATAGTTTCATTGAGTTAGACAAGGCTGTGATCCATGTGATTTAGATTGGTTAGTTTTCTGTGATTGTAGTTTTCAGTCTGTCTGCCCTCTGATGGAGAAGGATAAGAGGCTTATGGAAGCTTCCTGATGGGAGAGACTGACTGAGGGGGAAATTGGGTCTTGTTGTGATATGCGGGGCCATGCTTGGTAAATCTTTTATCCAATTTTCTGTTGATGGTCAGGGCTATGTTCCTTCCCTGTTATTTGACCTGAGGCCAAAATATGGTAATAAAGATAATGGCAACCTCCTTCAAAAGGTCCCACCACACACTGCTACACTCAGTGCTCCCAACCCTGCAGCAGGCCACCACCAACCCACACCTCTGCCGGAGACTCCTGGACACTCATGGGCAAGTCTGGGTCAGTCTTTTGTGGAATCACTGCTCTTTTCTCCTGAGTCCTGATGCACACAAGGTTCTGTTTGTGCCCTCCAAGAGTCTGTCTCCCCAGTTCTGTGTAAGTTCTGGCAGCTCTGTGGTGGGGTTAATGGTGACCTCCTCCAAGTGGGCTTATGCCATAACCATGTCTACTGCACCCAGAGCCCCTGCCCCTGCGGCAGGCCACTGCTGACCGGCACCTCCTCAGGAGACACTCAAACACAGTTCTGTCTTAGTCTGTGTGGGGTCTCTGTGTCCTGGTGTGCACGAGGTATGTTTGAGCCCTCTGAGCGTCTCTGGAGGGTGTGAGCTTTGATTCTATACATGATTTTGCCCCTGCTGCCATCTTGTTGGGGCTTCTCCTTTGCTCCAGCGCCACGCAGCCGCTGCTCTAGCACCTACCGTCTTGCTGGGGCTTCTCTGCTCTTGGATGTGGGGTATCTCTTCACAGTCACTCCAGCTCCATCCCCAAGAAAAAGAAATGCAAAAAGGCTAAATGGTTGTCTGAGGAGGCCTTAGAATAGCTGTGAAGAGAAGAGAAGAGAACAGCAAGGGACAAAAGGAAGGAAATACCCATTTGAATGCAGAGTTCTAAAGACTAACAGAGAGAAGAAAGCCTTCCTCTGTGATCAATGCAAAGAAATGGAGGAAAACAATAGAGTGGGAAAGACTAGATATCTCTTCAAGGAAATTAGAGATACCAAAGGAACATTTCATACAAAGATGGGGCACAATAAAGGACAGAAATGGTAGGGACCTAACAGAAGCAGATTTTGAGATGAGGTGGCAAGAATACACAGAAGAACTATACAAAAAAGATCTTCACGACCCAGATAATCATGATGGTGTGATCATTTACCTAGAGCCAGACATCCTGGAATGTGAGGTCAAGTGGGCCTTAGGAAGAATCACTACGAACAAAGCTAGTAGAGGTGAGGGAATTTCAGTTGAGCTATTTCAAATCCTGAAAGATGATGCTGTGAAAGTGCTACACTCAATATGCCAGCAAATTTGGAACATGCAGCAGCGGCCACAGGACTGAAAAAGGTCAGTTTTCATTCCAATCCCAAGGACAGGCAATGCCAAAGAATGCTCAAACTATCACACAATTGTACTCATCTCACACGCTAGTAAAGTAATGCTCAAAATTCTCCAAGCCAGGCTTCAACAATACATGAACCATGAAATTCCAGATGTTCAAGGTGGATTTAGAAAAGGCAGAGGGACCAGAGATCAAATTGCCAACATCCGTTGGATCATTGAAAAAGTGAGAAAGTTCCAGAAAAACATCTACTTCTGCTTTTATTGACTATGCCAAAGTCTTTGACTGTGTGGAACACCACAAACTGTGGAAAATTCTTAACGAGATGGGAATACCAGACCACCTGACCTGCCTCTTGAGAAACGTATATGCAGGTCAGGAAGCAACAGTTAGAACTAGACATGGAACAACACACTGGTTCCAAATAGGAAAAGGAGTACGTCAAGGCTGTATATTGTCACCATGCTTATTTAACTTATATGCAGAGTACATCATGAGAAATGCTGGGCTGGATGAAGCACAAATTAGAATCAAGATTGCCGGGAGAAATGTCAATAACCTCAGATATGCAGATGACACCACCCTTATGACAGAAAGTGAAGAAGAACTAAAGAGCCTCTTGATGGAAGTGAAAGATGAGAATGAAAAAGTTGGCTTAAACTCAACATTCAGAAAACTAAGATCATGGCATCTGGTCCTATCACTTCATGGCAAATAGATGGGGAAACAGTGGCTGACTTTATTTTTGGGGACTCCAAAATCACCACAGATGGTGACTACAGCCATGAAATTAAAATACACTTACTCCTTGGAAGGAAAGTTATGGCCAACCTAGACAGCATATTAAAAAGCAGAGACATTACTTTGTCAACAAAGGTCCGTCTAGTCAAGGCTATGGTTTTTCCAGTAGTCATGTATGCATGTGAGAGTTGGACTATAAAGAAAGCTGAGTGCCAAAGAATTGATGGTTTTGAATTGTGGTGTTGGAGAAGACTCTTGAGAGTCCCTTGGACTGCAAGGAGATCCAACCAGTCCATCCTAAAGATCAGTCCTGGGTGTTCATTGGAAGGACTGATGTTGAAGCTGAAACTCCAATACTTTGGCCACCTGATGCGAAGAACTGACGCACTGGAAAAGACCCTGATGCTGGGAAAGATTGAGGGCAGGAGGAGACGGCGAAGACAGAGGATGAGATAGTTGGATGGCATCACTGGCTCAATGGACATGTGTTTGGGTAAACTCCAGGAGTTGGTGATGGACAGGGAGGCCTGGCGTGCTGCAGTCCATGGGGTCACAAAGAGTCGGACACGACTGAGTGACTGAACTGAACTGAATGCTGTTAGTGTGTTTGATCAAACCAGAGAATTGAGGGTGGTAAGTACAGTATAAGTGTTGTAAAACTGGCCAAACTGCGCAGACTTGTTGAAGCACCTGGACAGTGAAATGAGTTCCTCGATCATTATGAAATTTACAAGAAGTTTCCCAGGTAGGCATAAATCTATTCCAAAAGTACTTTAGTCATAGAAGAGGGTAGTAACCTATCTATAATGGAAGCTTTAGCCCAGTGTGCCAACATAACAGACCATGACTAACAGATACCTATATCCATGATCTGAAGGAAGTTGCATGAAATCCATCTGCCAGAACTCAGATGACCCATCAGCAATCTAAAATTTCCAGGAGCAGTACAAACAGGCTTCCCTGGGTGTATTTTAGACAAAGGGGACTGTGAGATAGGTACTTTCTGGGGCTTTGTTAATGTTTCCCCAAGAATATTGACTCATGAAGCCTATCATTTTGTCAGTGTGAAAGAAAGTGAAAGTCACTCAGTTGTGTCTGATTCTTTGTGACCCCATGGACTATACAGTCCATGGAATTCTCCAGGCCAGAATACTGGAGTGGGGAGCCTTTCCTTTCTCCAGGGAATCTTTCCAACCCAGGGATTGAACCTAGGTCTCCTGCATTGCAGGAGGATTCTTTACCAGTGGTTTAATGCATGTACAGTGGTGAAGAGTGGGAATTTCAGTCTCTGGTAGGACTGGGTAATTGTTTGGTCTGAACCAGAATTTTCTCTTTTTATCAAACCAACTGTCATTGAATTTCCAATCTTGTTTCTCTTTTCCTGGGGCCAGTTTTTGGGCTTCTTGGGCTTAGAGTTCTCATTCAGGGGAATAACCCTTTGGACCAAGACAGAAGTTTAGCTGCTGTTCCTTTAAAGACAGAAATCCTTGCAGAAATTTTAGCAAGGTGATTTACCTTAGTTTCCAGAGAGTCAAGTTTAGAATAGCCTGGATCTTACTAATCAAGGATGAATAAAAGTGTTGCATCCATCAATTCCTGAACATTGGGGCCATTTTAAATTTTATTTCTGCAGGAATTTGGGAAACCACATTGCTTCCACAATATTCCAAAATCATAAGCTACTCCAAAAATGTATCTATTATCAATATAAATATTGGCGGTTTTGCTCTTGGCTGAAGTACGAGCCTGTGTAAGAGCACATCATTCAGCCTGTTGGGCCAAACTGGAAGTGCAAGTGAAGTCGCTCAGTCGTGTCTGGCTCTTTGCGACCCCATGGACCGTAGCCTACCACTCTCCTCTGTCTGTAGCCACAGGTAAAGATGCTGCCTCAACAACATCAAAAGAAGTTGAGATAACATGCCCAGCACAGTATCTGCCATTGTCTCCTTTTAAATAAGAACCATCAGTAAACATGAAAAGTCAGTGTTTCCCAATGAAATTTCCTACAGATCATTATGAGTCAGGAGGTGGTCTGTCAAGGTTAAGCCGTTGTGGGGTACTTCATTGGTGACAGAAGAGTAGCAGGGTTCTGATTATCACAGTGTAGAAGAGTTATGTGAAGAGCAGCTAACGAAAGGACTCCATTGGAGGTGAGATGACTGGCTGAGAAATGAGTGTGATGAGAATTCGTGAGGACTATTGCATGAGGTTTGGAAAGGAGGTCCCACAATGATTTTCTCAGCAGCCTTAACAGTAATGACAGTGGCCATGATGGCTTTAGGGAAGAAGGGTATTTCTGTGTGACAGGGTCCAGTTGCTGGCCATAGTGGCCTATGGGTTGATGGTGGTCCCCATGTTTTGGGGAGAGTATCCCAAGGGCAGTCCCTTCCTTTTCATATACAAAAAGGGAATCTGATCATTGGGATGCCCACAGGCAGGTGGGTTCATCAAACTTTCCTTTAAGTCCTTAAAAGCTATGTCATTTGGTTCTTACCTTAAAATTGGGTTGTGGTTTTGCTTTGGTAAAACATACAGAGGTTTGGCCATAAGAGAAATTTGGAACTCAATTTTGTCTGTATTCAACTAACCTAAGAACACCTCACGGTTGGTGCTTCCTTTTGGGTTTAGAGAAACTTAGGATACCAGGAAGTCTAACTGGATCTAAATGTTGTCCTTGTTCTGATATCAGATGCCCTAAATAATGAACCTAGGTTTGGGGCAGATTGCTGTTTATCTTTACCACCTTACGTCCCTTTAAGGCTAAACACTTCAGGAGGTGGATGATGACTTCTGCAAGAAGGTTTGAGAAAGAGAGTAGAGAAGCAAATCATCTACATATTGTATCAAAGTTTAACCTCTCGGAAACTTTGTATCATCAGATCAGCCTTCAGGGTTTTTGAGAAATAAGGAGACTCAGTAAGCCAGCAGGTATTACTGTTCAAGTGGATAGTTTTTCTTCTTCAGTGAAGGTAGAAAGGTATTTAGTTGTTTCAATTGGAATGTTACAGAAATGTACTGTATAAATCAATTACAGTAAAGAATTTATCTTCTGTAGGAATGGCTGTTACTAACACATGAGAAAAGCAACAAGGTGTCAAGGGTTAACAGTGTTGTTTAATACTTCCATGTCTGGACAAACCTATACCCTTGGCTTTTAGGTTTCCTCACCTGTAAAATGGGAGTGTTATAGGAGCTAATACAAGGGATAATGAGGCCTTAAACTTTGTATCTTCTGTTATGGCCTTTATGCCTGGAATGGCTTCTTTATGTATATGGTGGTGATTCTGGGAAGAGGTTTTGAGAGATTTGTTTGAATCTTGATGGGGGACATCTGTGAATTTTGCCAATATCAGCTGGAGATTTTGCCTATAAGGAGGATGGTAGCTGATTCAATAGGGGAAGATAATCTGTGCTTATAGAATCAGCTCTAGTATCATCAGAGATGGAGCAGAGATATTGAAGAGTCATTTAATTCACCTTGTTGATTACTTTGATGAGTACTGCCAAATTCTGAAATCATTTCCCCTTTTAGGGAGAAAGAAATTCTGGCATGATACTTCTCTAAAAAGTCTTGCCCTAATAAATGGATAGAGGGGGAAGAACTAAGGAGAAAAGAGTGTATTTCTCAAAGGGCCTAAAACAACATGGAATAGATTCCTTAGAGATCCCTGCTATTTGAATTGTTTACTCGAAGGCAAGGGCTGCTTTTATGGTAGTGGGGCTGATCAGTGAGAGGGTGGCTTCAGTGCCAGAACTGGAAGAGATTGACCCCAATCTGGAGAAATATTTCTCTAAGCCAGTTAAGAGGAAGGATTTGGAAGAGCCTCTAGAGTTCTTTGGAGTCCAATCATTGAGAATTGGGAGGATGTTGAAAAGGCTTTCCTGGTGGCTCGGAGGTTAAAGCGTCTGCCTCCAATGCGGGAGACTGGGATTCGATCCCTGGATCGGGAATATCCCCTGGAGAAGGAAATGGCAACCCACTCCAGTATTCTTGCCTGGAGAATCCCATGGACGGAGGAGCCTGGTAGGCTGCAATCCATGAGGTCGCAAAGAGGTGGTCACGACTGAGCTACTTCACTTCACTTCACTTGAAAAGGCTAATTAAAAGACTGAAGGTGCCTGAAGCACTTAAATTTGTAACAATCTCTTTCCCAAAGTCCTGAATCTTTGCAATAATAGCAGAAACTAGGAGAGTTTTTGTTTCATTTAGGAGGCTTCATTTGCTGGAGTTGAAGATAAAGGATTTTAGCTGTCTCCATTTTAGGTGACTCTTCTACAGTGTGAGAGAGCTGGTTTGCCAGATTAATTAAATCTGGAATGAACATTTCCCCTTCCATCTTGGTCCTTTTTGCTAAAAGGGAATGGTCCTGCTTCAGCCCACTAATAAACATGGAGTTAAAAGCTGCTTGTGTAGGATTAACATCTGAAGGAAGATCAGAATTTTCTTTAAAAACAATCTGAAGTCAATTGGAATAGTCATGAACACATTCATTAGGTTATTGTGTATAAGCCTGCATTTTATTCCAATCAGCAGGCTTTGGAAGAGCTGTAGGCATTGCCCCATGAAACCACTTAGCGATTGCCTGAGCCTGATCATAGAAGTTAGGAGGGTGGGCTCCCAGTTGTAATTCTAAAGGCCTTTGAGGATATTCCCAAGTAGCAGTTTTCATCCAATGCTGGGCCTAGCCTTCATGACAAGTTATGAACTAGCTGATTCAGTTAAAGAAAACAGTTGCTGAGTTTGAAGGACTGTATTAAATTCCTCAGCAAATCTGTGAGGCTCTCCAGTTACTTGAGAAGAAATCTTTGACTATGTCTCAGAGTTCAGCTTTAGTCCAGGCAATATATAAAACAGAGCGTTTATCCTCTGGATCCTCAGGAGGCTTAATTTTAAAGGGACAGGTTCTGAAAAGTTCAGAGGAAAAGGGAATGGGAAGAGTTTTAGAGACAAGGGGAAGTTCAGTGGGAGAATACATGCTGGGGAACTGAGGGGCAGGAGCAGGTGCAGGTGGTCTAGGAGAGAAGCAGGAAGATGGCATTGGAGATGGGACCTGAGCACAAGCAGCTGAGGGAAGGGAGACAGGATGGCCCTGGAGGCATAGCCTGAGGCTTGGGGAGCCATTCTGTCTTTTTGATCATTTGTTTGCCTCAGTCTTATATTAGATCAATTTTAGTCAATTTTAGGCTGCTGATAATGTTTGGAAGCCTCAAAATACCAATCAAAATAGGCATTCCATTCAGTTTTGGAAATTTTAGGGCTCTGATAGTCCCATTCGGTTTTAAGAAAAGTAAATTTGGGGATTTCTAAAGTTCCCCATAATGGCCATATGATGTTCTAGATTGCCTTAGGTTGGTTGGCCTAGCTAGAAATTCTCATGAGGAAGGGTTACAATTTTTAAGCACAAAATCAGCCAGAGTCCTTATAGAAGGGCGCCCTCAAAATATTTAGGTAACTGGAATCCCATTTCTCAGAAGTTTTTTCCTAGAGTAAGAGAAGAATTTTTTAAAAGCCTCAACAGCTCAAGCAGCTTATAGCTTAAACAGTCTGCTTGAACAGTTCAGATGTCTCTAACAGCCTGCAGACCGAATACCCAGCCAGTTCTAAAGGAATAGGTTGGTCCTAGTGGAGCCAGGCCGAAGGCTTCTCAGCAGAGTTCCAATAAAACAACCTCTGTCTATTCCAAAGGAATGGCCTGAAGGCTAAACTGGCACAATCCCAATGAAATAGCCTCTGTGCTCAAAGGAATGGGCTGAAGCCTAGCCAGTTCCAGTTGGAACAGTCTGACTTCAAAATCAGACTGAAGTTCCAAACAAGTACTCGAGTACAGAACAAGGCCTTAACCAGAAAGGATAAAACCTTGAAACAGATCCCAGGTAAAGCTTGGAGAGCTTCAAAATGCAAAGAGGGTGGAGGCTCAGATACAGGAGAAAGAAGACCTTCAAATTCCAAGGTCAATGAGAAAATCATCAGTAATGGGCTCAGGTAGGCACATCACCTGTTTACTTACCAGCCCATCAGATGTCTTTAGATCCCAGTAAAAGCCACCAAAATGTTGACCTAAAACAGACTGTCAGTTACTTCTCCAGCAAAATTGGGTTTATTTGAGATCGGCAGAGAATTGCAACTCAGGGTCTGCAACCACAGTGAGCTGCAGGCAAGTCCCCATGTGGCAAGGGAAGGAGGCAGGAGAAAGGAAGTTGGCAGGGCTTTTAATTGGCTGGGTTGTTGTCAGGATTGAGAAGAATTTTCTTCCCAACAATCTTCAACAGTCTGCTATTGTAGAGGGTGAGAGCTCCCCCTTCTGACCTCCCAGCTCTATTTAACTGAAGTTTCTGTTTATTAATTTTTTTAACAATGGCGTCATAGCTGAGTGACCCTGGGCCAGAGGCCTCAGGCTTTTCCTCTATAGATTTGGGACCTGAATGGGGCTTTGTTTCTGGGGTTCTTATAGAGCCTGGATGGCAAGTGCTTTGCACAATGCATGATTCAGCTTCTACCTTCCAGGTCTGTGACCTGAGGAGTAGAGGCAGTTTTCTTGCCTGTTAGGAGTCTGTGTTTGGTCTGGGGCACTAAAGGGTGTGCTAGGGCATCTGGAGAAAGGGCCCAGGGGTAGCAAAGTGGGAGGAAGAGAACTTTCAATGCAGAGCCATTGCCTTCTCCCTGAGTTAAGCTCACATCTCCCAACCAGGCTCCCAGGCTTCCTGTTTCCACCCTTGTTCCTTTAAGGTCTGTCCTCAGAAGTCTTAAAAACAGGTTACATGGTGTCTTTTACTTCTAGAGCAAAGGCCTCCAGCATTTCCCCACCTCTCAGTAAAGCCAAAGTCCTTACAGTGGCCCCTGGGGCTCTAGTATTTCTGTGTCCATGCACCCCCACTGGCCTTATCTCCTGCACTACCCCTCTCTCAAGTTCCACTGTCCTGTGAGGAGCCAGGTGCATTCCCACACTCATTGCTTTCCCATTTGAACTGTCCCAGACACCCACAAGGCCAGGGGGTATTTCATCCTCTCACTGGGGTGCTGGCCATGTGTTGTCCTCTGTTTCTCAAATCCCCAGGCATGCTGCTTGCCTCAGGGCCTTTTCCCTTGCTGCACTATCCACCTGGAATTAGTCTTGCAATTCAAAACTTTATTGAGCGAGGACTTCCCTGGCCAATCACCCCATAAATTTAATTTTTAAAGTTAACATTCAGGAAAATGGACTCTTTCAGTATAGATTTTAACACATATTTAGACCCCTTCACCTCAACCAAAATCAAGACATCCCCTTATTCTGTCCCATTGTGGTCATGTGTCCCTGCTCACCTGGTTGTTCTGTGTCCCTATAGTTTTGCCTTCTCCAGAAGGTCATATAAATGGATCCTGACTGTATATAACCTTTTGAGGCTAGCCTCTCTCACTCAATATGTCTTTGAGATTCACCTAGGTTGCTGCTATTTCTCTTTCTTGTTGCACAACATTCCATGCCATAGATAGTCCACAGTTTACCCATTTACCTGTTGAACATTTGAGTTGTTTCCAGGTTTAGGTGATTATGAATAGACTTCCTATAGAGGTTTTGTGTGAACAGAGCTTTTCATCTCTCTTGGGTGAGACATAGGATTTACAAGGTTATACAGTTAGTGTATGTTTAACTTTGTAGGAATCTGTAGAACTGTTTTCCATAGTGCTTGTTACCGAGTCCAAGCTCACTCTACTTGCCACACAATAGGCCAGTAAATTCGAGAGAGAAGGTGTTGAGACAAGGAATACTTTATTTGGAGAGCCAGCTGATGGGGAGATGGCAGACTAAAGTCCGGAAATAACCACCTTGTCGGGGCCTGGATGCCAGGTTCTTTTATGAATCAGAGATGGGGGGTGGGGGGGAGGCAAGGAAACAAAGTAAAAAGACCATTTAATTATTGCAAATACCTCCTAAAATGGCAAGCCTCAGGCAGGGGGCTGTGTTAGTTTCACATCCTTACATTAATTTCACGGGTAGGGTGAAATGGAATATTTCCTGTCGTATCAGTAAACAGAGATGCCACAGCTATCTGCAGTTCTGGCCCCCAAAATGTGAATTTCTGAGCCATGCCCGTAAGTAGCAGACGAGGGGCGCCATTTCCCACATGAAGAACTCGAGAGTGTCAGTCCTTCACAGGTGGGCAGAGTCAGGCTATCTCCCTGTGAGCCAAAGGCCCAAGTGTCAGGCTGTGGGGTGGGGGACAGGCAGGGCTCCCAGAGGCAGGCCATTATGTTTGCCTATAGTAACAAAAGCGGCAAAATGATAAAAGTCACAGGAGTAGATCCAGTATGGAGTCAAAATTAACCCTTCCAGGTTACACTTATATCACCAGTGAGGAGAGCCACACATGTAGGTTAAACATGTACCAGATGCCAGATAGTCTGTATCCTTGCCAGCACTTAGTATTTTGAGTCTTTAACCGCCCTAGTAGGTGTATAGCAGGGATGGGTTTCTGGCTGTGTCAGATCTTAGTTATAGCACGCCGGATCCTTTGTTGCGTCATGCAGGATCTTCATTGTGGTGCAGGGGCTCTCAAGTTGTGGTGTAGGGGCTCAGTAGTTGCAATGAACAGGCTTAGTAGCCCCATGGTATATGGGATCTTAGTTCCCTGACCAGGGATCAAATCCATGTTCCTTGCACTGCAAGGCAGAGTGTTAACCACTGGACCACCAGGGAAGTCCCACTCACTGTGGCTTTAATTTACATTCTTCAAATATCTTACGATGTTAACCATCTTTTCACTGGCTTATTTACATCTGTATATTCTCTCTGGTGCAGTATCTATTCAAATTTTTTGCCTATTTAAAAAAAATGAATGGTTAGTTTTCTTATTGTCGAATTTTGAAAATTCTTTATGTATTTTATATAAGTCCTTTGTTAGTTATGTGATTAATAAATATTTTCTCCCAGTGTGTAGGTTATCTTTTTATTCTCTTATCAGTGTTTTTTTTTTCAGTATAATTTTTCAAAGCCAATACATTAATTTTTGATGAAGTCTAGTTTACCAGTTATTTTTTCTCATTTTTTTCCCTTTTGAATCATGCCTATAACCTCAGGTGACTCCAAGTTATAAACATTTTCTCTGTTTTCTTCTATAGTTGTGCAGTTTATATCTAGAATTCATTTTTAGTTAATTTTTGTTTGAAGTGGGAGGTTTAGGTTGAATTCATTTATTTGCTTATGGATGCCCAAATTTTCTGGCACTATTATTTGAAAACATCATCCTTTCTCTACTGAATTGCCTTTGAACCTTTGTAAAAAGTCAGCTAGCTATCTCTGTGGTGCAGTTTCTGGACTCTATTCTGTTCCATTTATCTCTAGTGTCTTTTCCTTTAAAAATACTGTGTAAACTCGATTAACTTGAATTTTACAGTAATGCTTAATATCAGGTAGTGTGAGTCCTCTCATTTTGTTCTTTTAAAAATTGTTTTGGCTATTTTATTGCCTTTGACTTTCCAAAGACATTTTAGAATCAATTTGTCTATAAAATGCTGTTTTGGAATTTCAATTGAAATTGCCTTAAACCTATAGAACAATTTGAGGAAAGTTCTTTGGCCTTCTTTGATTTCTTTCATGAGTGAAATAAATAGATTTTCAGCGTATAAAACCAGTACCTGTTTTGCTGGATTTATACATGTTTCATTATCTTGAAGCTGTTATAGAATTTTGTTTGTTTCAGTTTCCAGTTGTTTATTGCTAACACATAGAAATCAATTGATTTTCATATGTTCATCTTGAAACTTTACAACACTCACTTTAAATTTTAAAAGATTTTTGGTAGATTCCATTCTGTTATCTACATAAATAATCTTGTCATCTGTGAACAGAAACAATTTCATTTCTCCTTTCACAATCTGGTTGCCTTTTTTCTTTTTCTTGCCTTATTGCACTGACTTGAATTTCCAGTTCTATGTTGCTTAGGTATAGCGAGAGTGGGCATCTTTGCTTTGTTCCCAACTTTTGGTTTCAGTATTTCACTATTAAGTAAAATGTTACATGCAGAGCTTTTCTAAGTGCCTTTTATAAAATTAAGGAAACTCACCTTTACCATTAGTTTTCTGACAGTTTTTATAATGAATGGTTGTAAGGTTTTGCCAGATACTTTTTCTGCATCATGCCCTCATAGCTCAGTTGGTAAAGAATCTGTCTGCAATGCAGGAGGCCCTGGTTCAAATCCTGGGTCAGGAAGATCTGCTGGAGAACAGATAGGCTACCCACTCCAGTATTCTTGGGCTTCCCTTGTGGCTCAGCTGCTAAGGAACCCGCCTGCAATGTGGAAGACCTGGGTTTGATCCCTGGGTTGGGAAGATCCCCTGGAGAAGGGAAAGGATACCCACTCGAGTATTCTGGCCTGGAGAATTCCATGAACTAAGCCCATGGGGTCGCAAAGAGTCGGACACAACTGAGTGACTTTCACCTTCACTTTTCTGCATCAAGTTATATGATCATGATTATTTTCGTCTTTAGTGGTTAACATTGGTTGATTTTTGGAATATTGAGCCAGCTTTGCATTCCAGGGGTAAATCCCATTGTGTATCCCACCAATACACAGCCTTGGTGTATTATTCTTTTTTGTATACTCCTGGGTTTAACTTGCTAGTATGTTATTGAGGATTTTTGTGTCTGTGTTAATGAAGGATATTGGTCTCTAGTTTTCTTATACTGCCTTTGTCTGGTTTTGGTATCATTATTGTTGACTTTATAAACTTTTTTGGGAAGCATTCCCTCCTCTTTTATTTTTTGGAAGATATGTAGAATTATTATTTTTTCTTTAAATGTTTAATAGAGTTCACCAGTGGAAACTTCTGGCCTGGAAAGTTCTTTTTTGAAAGGTTTTAACCTATGAATTCAGTTTCTTTAATAGATACAGACTATTCAGGTTTATCTACTTACCTTGGGTGAATTTTGGTAGTTTTTGACTTTAAAGAAATCAGTCCATTTTATCTAACCTATTGAATTTATGTATGTAGGGTTGTCCGTAGTGTTGTATTCTCTTATTGTTCTTTTATTATTGTTGTCTGTAATGATTTGTAGTAAGAGAGTTCTTTTTTTTTGTCTCAATGACTTTTCACATTTATTACACGTTGATATAGTATTTTTGACACGTGACTTGTAGTAAGAGAGTTCTTACAAGCCATTTGCAAGCTGTGGCAGTGTTCTTTCAGTGAATGAATGTACTCATTTTGTAACACATATACTGAAGTGTTTAATAAGACTTGTACACAAATGTAATGCAAGGACTGAAGTGTTTAAAAATATTTGTAATAAATGTGTTTCTTACAGTTGTTGTCCAGTCACTAAGTTGTGTCCAACTCTTGGCAACTCCACGGACTGCAGCATGCCAGGCTTCCCTGGCCTTCCCTGTCTCCCGGAGTTTGCTCAAACTCATGTCCATTGAGTTGATGATGCCATCCAACCATTTTATCCTCTGTTGTTCCCTTTCTCCTCTTGCCCTCAATGTTTCCCAGCATCAGGGTCTTTTCCAATGAGTTGGTGCTTTGCATCAGGTGGCCAAAGTATTGGAACTTCAGCATCAGTCCTTCCAATGAATATTCAGGGTTGATTTGCTTTGGGATTGACCAGTTTGGTCTCCTTGCTATCCAAGGGACTCTCAACAGTCTTCTCCAGCACCGCAGTTGGAAAGCATCAATTCTTTGGTGCTCAGCCTTTCTTATGGTCCAACTCTCACATCTGTACATGACTACTGGAATACTAACCTTTGTCAGCAAAGTGATGTCTCTGCTTTTTAATATGCTGTCTAGGTTTGTCATAGCTTTTCTTCTAAGGAGCAAGTGTGTTTTAATTTTATGGCTGCGGTCACCGTCTGCAGTGATTTTGGAATCCAAGAAAATGAAGCCCTTCGCTGTTTCCCATCTATTTGCCATGAAGTAATGGGACCAGATGCCATGTTTCTTACAGTACTACTTGTAAATTGCATTCAGATGAGTGGTTATACTCCAATTAAAAAATAAAACAAAATAGCCAATGACCAGTGACTTAAACAATCATATCTAGGTAATAAAGCCTCCATAAAAACCTGGAAGGCCAGGGTTCAGAGAGCTTCTGGGTTGAGGAACACATGGAGATTTAGCGAAGCTACTGAATCTTTCCCTGTACCTTTGCCCTGTGTGTCTCTTTCATCTGGCTGTTCCTGAGTTAGATCTTTTTATAATAAACTAATCTAGAAGTAAAAAAAAAAATAATAATTTCTCATCTCTAGTCTTTTTTAAAAAATTATTTTTATTTTGGTTGTGCTGGGTGTTCATTGAAGCATGCTGGTTCTCCCTTGCAGTACATGGGGGCTTCTCTCTAGTTGCAGCATGCTGGCTTCACTGGTTGCAGAGTACACATGGGCTCTAGAGTGAGCGGGCTTCAGCAGTTGTGGTGCACAGGCTCTAGAATGTGTGAGCTCAATAGTTGTAGTGCATGTGGGCTTAGTTGCCCTGCGGCCTATGGGAACTTAGTTCCCCAGCAGGGATGGAACCCATGTCCCTTGCACTAGATGGCAGATTCTTAACCACTGGACCACCAGGGAAATCTCTAGAATAATTAATATTATTAAAATGTCAATACTACTAAAAGCCATTTTTAGATGCAATCTCTATTAAGAGTCCAATGACATTTTTTTTGACAGAAATAGAAAAACTGTCCTAAAATTTATATGAAACCAAAAAGACCCAATTAGCCAAATGAATCCTGAGAAAGAACAAAGCATAAGGCATTACACTTCTTGATTTTAAGCTATACTATGAAGCTTTAGTCATCAAAACAGTATGGTATCAGCATTAAAAAAATAGGCCAATGGAACATAATTGAGAGATCAGAAATAAACCTGAGCATATGTAGTAAACTAATAATTGACAAGGGGATCAAGAATACTCAGTGGAGAAAAGAGAGTCTTGATGTTGGAAATAGTCACATGTTAAAGAGTGAAATGACTTCTAACTTACACCATTCACAAAAAAATTAACTTGAAAGGAGTAAAGACGTAAATGTGAGTCCTAAAGCCCATTAAACTCCTGGAAGAAAACAGAGGGGAAAAAAAACTCCTTACTATGTATGGCTGAGTCCTTTGTTGTCCACCTGAAACTATCACAACATTGTTAACTGGCTATACCAATATAAAATAAAAAGTTTAAAAACAAAGCAAAATTCCAGACATGGGTTTTGGTATTGGTATTTAGGAAATCACATCTAAAGCATATGAAACAAAAAATCAAAAAGTGAGACTACATCAAACAAAAAAGTTGGAGAAGACTCTTTGAGAGTCCCTTGGACTACAAGGAGATCTAATCAGTCCATCCTAAAAGAAACCAGTCCTGAATGTTCATTGAAAGGACTGATGTTGAAGCTGAAACTCCAATACTTTGGCCACCTCATGCGAAGAGCTGACTCATTGGAAAAGACCCTGATGCTGGGAAAGATTGAAGGCGGGAGGAGAAGGGGACGACAGAGGATGAGATGGCTGGATGGCATCACCGACTCGATGGACATGAGTTTGAGTAAACTCCGGGAGTTGGTAATGGTCAGGGAGGCCTGGCATGCTGCAGTCCATGGGGTCACAAAGAGTTGGGACACGACTGAGTGACTGAACTGAACTGAACAGAAAGAGACCATAAACAAAGTGGGGACAATTTATTCAATGGGGAAAAATATTTGCAAAAGATATATCTGATTAGGGATTAATAAACCAAAATATATAAAGAACTTGTGAAAAAGTTGGCTTAAAGCTCAACATTCAGAAAACTAAGATCATGGCATCTGGTCCCATCACTTCATGGGAAATAGATGGGGAAACAGTGGAAACAGTGTCAGACTTTACTTTTTTGGGCTCCAAAATCACTGCAGATGGTGATTGCAGCCGTGAAATTAAAAGACCCTTATTCCTTGGAAGGAAAGTTATGACCAACCTGGATAGCATATTAAAAAGCAGAGACATTACTTTGCCAACAAAGGTCCGTCTAGTCAAGGCTGTGGTTTTGCCATCTCACATCATGTATGGATGTGAGAGTTGGACTGTGAAGAAAGCTGGGTGCCAAAGAATTGATGCTTTTGAACTGTAGTGTTGGCAAAGACTCTTGAGAGTCCCTTGGACTGCAAGGAGATCCAACCAGTCCATCCTAAAGGAGATCAGTCCCGGGTGTTCATTGGAAGGACTGATGTTGAAGCTGAAACTCCAATTCTTCGGCCACCTCATGAGAAGAGTTGACTTGGAAAAGACCCTAATGCTGGGAGGGATTGGGGGCAGGAAGAGAAGGGGACGACAGAGGATGAGATGGTTGGATGGCATCACCAAGTCGATGGACATGGGTTTGGGTAGACTCCGGGAGTTGGTGATGGACAGGGAGGCCTGGCGTTCTGTGTTTCATGGGGTCTCAAAGAGTTGGACATGACTTGGTGACTGAACTGAGCTGAACTGTAGAACTCAATAGCAAAAATAAAAATTAAAGTAATCCAGTTTAAAATTGGGCAAAGGACCAGAATAGACATTTATGATTTGTGTTTATCATTCTCTTCCACAGAACCATAGAGTTTTAGGGTTAGAAGAAGACCTGTTTAGTAGGTAACTTCTACTTAAGCTTCACTTCCCCACTTGAGTCCTCTCTCGTATGAATTCATTGTCTTCTCTTTTCTACTGTATGCACGTAGGTGGTGAGCAATAAATAACAATGGCTGTCATTTTCTTTAATTTGGCTGATATTTCTGTCATCAGTATACATGGAAAAATAAGCTTTTTTGTAGGCCTCAAATCATACTTTTGTTAAATGGTTGCCTGTATTATAAATTAATATAATTATAGTTTTTCTTTAAAAACAGCTTACTCCTAGAGCATAGCTTGTAAACCCAGGCTTGCCTAGAGTGTTGACAGCCTGCCAAAGCGATAATCACAGACAGATGGCAGATGTAGGAAGCCACATTTTCACATTCTTAACCAATGACTCTCCAAAAGCTCAAACATAAGAGACAACTCAAGAGTTGTTCTTTTTTTTTCCAGTTTCCATTTTTTTCCCAGTCCTTTTTCTAAAAAAAAAAAAGAAAACTTTTTTTTAGATTAATGAATTAAAGAAGTAATGTATATTATTCCTCAAATTTATAGTTAGCAAAATTATTTTGTTCAAGTTTTCTTAATACTAACTTTGCTTTTTCTTCAGACACAATTATTCCAAACAGTTGGTTCGGTTCAGTTCAGTCGCTCAGTCGTGTCTGACTCTTCGTGACCCCATGAATTGCAGCACGCCAGGCCTCCCTATCCATCACCAACTCCCGGAGTTTACTCAAACTCATGTCCATCGAGTCGGTGATGCCATCCAGCCATCTCATTCTCTGTCGTCCCCTTCTCCTTCTGCCCCCAATCCCTCCCAGCATCAGGGTCTTTTCCAGTGAGTCAACTCTGCATCTTGTGGCCAAAGTATTGGAGTTTCAGCTTCAACATCAGTCCTTCCAATGAACACCCGGGATTGATCTCCTTTAGGATGGACTGGTTGGATCTTCTTGCAGTCCAAGGGACTCTCAAGAGTCTTCTCTAACAACACAGTTCAAAAGCATCAATTCTTTGGCGCTCAGCTTTCTTCACAGTCCAACTCTCACATCCATACATGACCACTGGCAAAACCACAGCCTTGACTAGATGGACCTTTGTTGGCAAAGTACTGTCTCTGCTTTTTAATATGCTATCTAGGTTGGTCATAACTTTCCTTCCAAGGAGTAAGCGTCTTTTAATTTCATGCCTGCTATCACCATCTGCAGGGATTTTGGAGCCCCCCAAAATAAAGTCTGACACTGTTTCCACTGTTTCCCCATCTATTTCCCATGAAGTGATGGGACCAGATGCCATGATCTTAAGTTTTCTGAATGTTGAGCTTTAAGCCAACTTTTTCCACTCTCCTCTTTCACTTTCATCAAGAGGCTTTTTAGTTCCTCTTCACTTTCTGCCATAAGGGTGGTGTCATCTGCATATCTGAGGTTACTGATGTTTCTCCCAGCAATCTTGTTGGTTAGTTTTAAAAATGATGTAAGATAGGGGCTTCCCTGGTGGGTCAGTGGTATATAATCCACCTGTCAATACAGGAGACATGGGTTCAGTCCCTGATCTGGGAAGATCCCCCATGCCACAGAGCAACTAAGCCCATGCACCACAACTATTGAGCCGGTGCTCTAGAGGCTGGGAGCCACAATTCCTGAGTCCACATGCTGAAGCTACTGAAGCCCAAGTGCCCTAGAGCCTGAGCTCTGCAATAAGAGAAGCCACCGTAAAGAGAAGCCTGTGTGCTGCAACTAGAGAAAAGCCAGTGCAGCAACGAAGACCCAGCACAGCCAAAAATAAGTAAGTTCTTTTAAAACATAAAGATTATGTAAGACTGACTTCCCTCGTGGCCCAGTGGTTAAGATTCCATGCTTCTTCTCCAAGGTGGCAGGGTTCAATCCCTGGTCAGGGAAGTTTCACAAGCAATGTGGCCAAAAAAAGAAAAAGAAAAAGTCATATAAAGGAGATTGGGGGATATAAGTTTTGAATAAATTTCTAAAATGAAAATGGCAATCCTTTGTGAGTATCCTTAAAAACTTCTTTGTGTGCATTGCAGAGTAGATGTAACTTCCATTCGCTAGTATAAGACTTCTTAACACAACAAGCAAGCAATAACACAGCAAGCAGTTCCTTCTTAGGAATATCTTTATTACTAGAGCTTTTAAACACTTCCGTACAGTTACTACAGAATAGCCATCAGGTAAGCCCAAGAATAGTGGAGTGGGTAGCCTATCCCTTCTCCAGCGGATCTTCCCAACCTAGGGATTGAACTGGGGTCTCCTGCATTGCAGGCAGATTCCTTTACCAGCTGAGCTACCAGGGAAGCCTTAGGTATAAGTCTAATCACAGACATGACTGTTCTCAATGCAATAAGTAAGTACTACTCTTGAAAACATCTTTATAGCTATGTTATTACTTCTCTACATACATTACAAAGTGAATTTTAAAAAAGAAGGAAATCTTTGCCATTTGTGTTAACGTGGATGGGCTTTGAGGGCATTACACTAAGGGAAATAAGTCAGACAAAGAGGGACAAATACCTATGATCTTACTTATATGTGGGATCTAAAACAAACAAACAAACAAACAAACAAACAAACCCAAGTTCATAGATATAAGGAACAGATTGGTTGCCAGAGGCAGGGGATGGGAGGAGAAATGGATGACCGGGGTCAGAAGATGCAAACTTCCAGTTGTGAATAACTACTGGAATGTAACGTACAGGACGGTGACTATAGTTAATCCCGTAGTGTGGGTCTGGAAGTTGCTAAGAGTAGATCTTAAAAGTTCTCATCATAAGAATAAATAGAACTATGTGTGGCAATGGATGGTAACTAGAGTTGTGATAATTTCACAGTATATATACAAATATCAAATAATATTGTACAACTGAAACTCATATAATATTATCTGTCAACTAAAAATAATTTAAAACAGGTATAACTTTCATTCACTGATAACAACACTTTGCAGTGTAAGCTACAAGTACTTTTAGGGAAATATCTCTATTATAAGTGTACTTACACACTACCACACATGTACAGAGTGGGTAGGACTTCTCTGGTGGTTCAGTGGTTAAGAATCTGCCTGCCAATGCAGGGGAAATGGGTTTGATGCATGTCCCCTGGTCAAGGAAGATTCCACATGCCTCGGGGCAACTAAACCAGTGCATCACAACTACTGAGGCCGCGTGTCGAAGCTACTGAAGCCTGTGCACCCTAGAGTCTATGCTCCACAAAAAGAGAAGCCAGCATGATGAGAAGCCCATGCACCACAACTAGAGAGCAGACCCCACTCGCTGCCACTGGAGAAAGCCCACTGACAGCAAGGAAGACCTGTGTGTGCATGCTAAGTTGCTTCAGTTGTGTCTGACTCTTTGTGACCCTCTGGACTGTAGCCCACCAGGCTCCTCTGTCCATAGGGATTCTCTAGGCAGGAATACTGGGGTGGGTTACCATTTGCTTCTCCAGGGGATCTTCCCCACCCAGGGATTGAACCCGCATCTCTTAAGTCTCCTGCATGGGCAGGTGAGTTCTTTACCACTAACGCTACCTGGGAAGCCATAACACAGCCAAAAAATAAAAGAAATAAAAGAAAACTCTTAGCATGGGTAAAACTGATATGACACTGTATTCAGCAAGCAAGGTGCATTCTTAGAAAATCTTTATTACAGTTTTTCCTAAACATGTAAGTGCAGGCATTACAAAATAGGTATAACTTCCACTCACTGAATGAAACGGTTCTCAATACAGCAAGCACAAGAAGTTCTAGATAAGTCTTTATAATTAGGATTTTTTAAAGTTTATTTTTTTATTGAACTAAGTTGATTTACAATATTGTGTTAGTTTCAGGTGTACAACAAAGTGATTCAGATATACATATTCTTCTATATACATCCTTTCTTCAGATATTTTCCATTGTAGGTTATTACAAGATATTGAATATAGTTCCCTGTGCTATACAGTAAGTCCTTGTTAGTTATCCATTATATATGTAATAGATATAGTACATAGATATAATAATACCTAATATATAGATAAAATATATATATTATATGTAATTAGGAACATGGAATTAACAGATACACATTATTATGTATGTGTGTACACACACGTGTTCCTAATCCATGTTTCTAATTAATTCCTCCCCCCACCCACTCCTTTCCCTTTTTGGTAATCACACTTTGTTTTCTATGTCTGTGAGTCAGTTTCTGTTTTATAAATAAGTTCATTTGTATTATTTTTCAGATTCCACATATAATTGACATCATATAATATTTGTATTTCTCTCTCTGACTTACTTCACTTAGTATAATAATCTTTAGGTCCATCTTGTTGCTGCAGGTGGCATTATTTGATTTTTTACGGCTAAGTAAACAGTCCATTGTATGTATATCACATTGTCTTTATCCATTCATCTGTTGATGGACATTTAGTTTGCTTCCATGTTTTGGCTATTGTAAACAGTGCTGCAGTGAATATAGGGGTGCATGTATTTTTTTTACTTATAGTTTTCATCTTTTCTAGATATATGCCCAGGTTGCTGGATTGTATGGTAACTCTATTTTTAGTTTTTTAAGGAATCTCCATACTGTTCTCCGTAGTAGCTGCACCAATTTACATTCCCCCAACAGTGGAGGAGGGTTCCCTTTCTCCCCATGCTCTTCAGCATTATACATAGTGATCTTAATAGTTCTCTCCATTCATTGCAGAACAAATACCACTTCCATTCACAGAGATAACTCTGTTCTCAGCACATCAAGCAAGTAAAATTTTTAGAAACATCTTTATTACATGTCCTTAAACACTTCTCTACATGCATGGCACAATAGGGGCCACTTTTATTCACATATAATCCTCTTCTCAATGCAGCAAGCAAATGGTTAGAAACATTTTTATTTTAAATATTCTTAAACACTTCTCAAGTCAAGGAGACCCAACCAGTCCATCCTAAAGGAAATCAGTCCTGAATGTTCATTGGAAGGACTGATGTTGAAGCTGAAACTCCAATACTTTGGCCACCTGATGCGAAGAGCTGACTCATTTGAAAAGACCCTGATGCTGGGAAAGATTGAAGGCAGAAGGAGAAGGGGATTACAGAGGATGAGATGGTTGGATGACATCACTGACTCAATGGACATGAGTATGAGTAAACTCCAGGAGTTGGTGATGGACAGGGAGGCCTGGTGTGCTGTAGTCCATGGGGTCGCAAAGAGTCGGACACGACTGAGTGATTGAACTGACTGAAACATTTCTCTAATGCCGTGCGGAACAGCTTAAAGCAACAGCTCCTAACCTTTTTGTCACCAGGGACCGGTTTCACGGAAGACAATTTTTCCACAGACCGGGTGGCTGGGGGATGGTTTAGGATGATTCAGGCACAGTACATTTACTGTGCACTTCATTTCTATTATTATTGTGTGTGTGTGTGTGTGTGTGAGTCGCTTAGTCATGTCTGATTCTTTGTAAGCACACGGACTGTAGCCTGCCAGGCTCCTCTGTCCATGGAATTCTCCAGACAAGAATACTGGAGTAAGTTGCCTTTCCCTTCTCCAGGGGATCTTTCCAACCCAGGGATCGAACTCAGGTCTCCTGCAATGAAGGCAGATTCTTTCCCATCTGAGTTACAAGGAAAGCCCTGTTATTATTACATTGTGATATATAATGAAACAATTATATAACTCACCATATGAAGAATCAGTGGGAGCCCTGAGCTTGTTTTCCTGAGCTCAGGTGGTAACGTGAGCCATAGGGAGCAGCTGTAAATACAAATGAAGTTTCACTTATTTGCCCACTGCTCACCTCTTGCTGTGTGACCTGGTTCCTAACAGGCCACAGACCAGTAGCAGTCTGTGGCCTGGGGATGGGAGACCCCTGTGTATCACTCTTAGAAAACATTTTTTATTACAAGGATTCTTAAACAACATGTCTAAATGCTTGGCAGAATGCCTACCATTTCCATCAATGATGTAACACTATTCTCAATGTAATAGGCAGGTAGTGTTATTAGAAGTC
The DNA here is from genome assembly GCF_910594005.1 of Cervus elaphus. Lineage (NCBI taxonomy): Eukaryota > Metazoa > Chordata > Mammalia > Artiodactyla > Cervidae > Cervus > Cervus elaphus. Next base: position 84,429,184 of record NC_057832.1, read on the forward strand.
TCTATTTCAAGTGTTCTTAAAAATTCTGTACATGCAGTTACAGAATAGGTGCTACCCTTTCACTGATAAAACCATGTTCTCAATGATGCATGCAAGTAGTGTTCCTAGAAACACATTTTGGTTTGTTTTTTATTTTTTTTAAATTGTATTGAAGTCTAGTTGATTTATAATGTGTTAATTTCTGCTGAACAGATAAGTGATTCAGTTGTATATATATATTCCTCTTCATATTATTTTCCATTATGGTTTATCACAGGTTATTGAACATATTTCCCTGTGCTATACAGGAGGACCTTGTTTATCCATCCTATATACAATATTTTGTGTCTTCTAATCCCAAGCTTCTAATCCACCTTCTATCCCCCTCCCCACTGGTGAACTACAAATCTGTTTTCTGTCTGTGAGCCTTTTCTTTGAAACGCCTTTATTACAAGTGTTCATAAACACTAATCTATAATGCATTGCTGAATATATGTCTCTCATTCACTGATAAAACTCACTGGTCAATGCGAAGAGCAAGTAGTGTTCTTTGAAACATCTTTTGTACAAGTGTTTTAGAACACTTTAACATGATTTCCAAATGAGCATAATTTCCATTAAATGATATAATACTGTTCTCAGGGCAGCAAGCAAGTAGCATTCTTAGAAACTTTTTTTTTTTTTTTTAAGGATAATTGCTTTACAGAATTTTGTTGTTTTCTGTCAAACCTCAACATGAATCAGCCATAGGTATACATATACCCTCTCCCTTTTGAACCTCCCTCCCATCTCCCTCCCCACCCCACCCCTCTAGGTTGACACAGAGCCCCTGTTTGAGTTTCCTGAGCCAGACAGCAAACTCCCTTGGCCATCTATTTTACATGTGGTAATGTAAGTTTCCATGTTACTCTCTCCATACATCTCACTCTCTCCTCCCCTCTCCCTGTGTCCATAAGTCTATTCTCTATGTCTGTTTCTCCACTGCTGCCCTGTAAATAAATTCTTCAGTACCATTTTTCTAGATTCCATACATATGCATTTGAATATGATATTTATCTTTCTCTTTCTGACTTACTTCACTCTGTATAATAGGTTCTAGGTTCATCCACCTCATCAGAAGTGACTCACATGCATTCCTTTTTATGGCTGAGTAATATTCCATTGTGTATATGTATCACAACTTCTTTATTCATTCATCTGTCGATAGACATCTAGGTTGCTTCCATGTTCTCAGTTTAGTCACTCAGTCATGTCCGACTCTTTGGGACTCCATGGACTGCAGCACGGCAGGCTTCCCTGTCCATCACCAACTTCCAGAGCTTGCTCAAACTCATGTCCATCAAGTTGGTGATGCCATCCAACCACCTCATCCTCTGTTGTCCCCTTCTCCTCCTGCCCTCAATCTTTCCCAGAATAAGGGTCTTTTCCAGTGAGTCAGGTCTTTGCATCAGGTGGCCAAAGTATTGGAGTTTCAGCTTCAGCATCAGTCCTTCCAATGAACACCCAGGACTGATCTCCTTCAGGATGGACTGGTTGGATCTCCTTGCAGTACAAGGGACTCTCAAGAGTCTTCTCTAACAACACAGTTCAAAAGCATCAGTTCTTCGGCACTCAGCTTTCTTTATAGTCCAACTCTCACATCCATACACGACTACTGGAAAAACCACAGCCTTGACCAGACGGACCTTTGTTGGCAAAGTAATGTCTCTGCTTTTTAATATGCTGTCTAGGTTGGTCATAACTTTCCTTCCAAGGAGTAAGTTCCTTTTAATTTCATGGCTGCAATCACCATCTGCAGGGATTTTGGAGTCCCCCAAAATAAAGTCTATCACTGTTTCCACTGTTTCCCCATCTATTTGCCATGAAGTGATGGGACTGGATGCCATGATCTTAGTTTTCTGAATGTTGAGTTTTAAGCCAACTTTTTCACTCTCCTCTTTCACTTTCATCAAGAGGCTCTTTAGTTCTTCTTTGCTTTTTGCCATAAGGGTGGTGTCATCTGCATATCTGAGGTTATTGATATTTCTCCTGGAAATCTTGACTCCAGCTCGTGCTTCATCCAGCCCAGTGTTTCCCATGATGTATGCTGCATATAAGTTAAATAAGCAGGGTGACAATATACAGCCTTGACGTACTCCTTTTCCTATTTGGAACCAGTCTGTTGTTCCATGTCCAATTCTAACTGTTGCTTCCTGACCTGCATACAGATTTCTCAGGAGGCAGGTCAGGTGGTCTGGTATTCCCATCTCGTTAAGAATTTTCCACAGTTTGTGGTGTTCCACATAGTCAAAGGCTTTGGCATAGTCAATAAAAGCAGAAGTAGATGTTTTTCTGGAACTCTCTTGTTTTTTCGATGATCCAACGGATGTTGGCAATTTGATCTCTGGTTCCTCTGCCTTTTCTAAATCCAGCTTGAACATCTGGAATTTCATGGTTCATGGATTGTTGAAGCCTGGCTTGGAGAATTTTGAGCATTACTTTACTAGCGTGTGAGATGAGTACAATTGTGTGATAGTTTGAGCAATCTTTGGCATTGCCTATCCTTGGGATTGGAATGAAAACTGACCTTTTCCAGTCCTGTGGCCACTGCTGCATGTTCCAAATTTGCTGGCATATTGAGTGTAGCACTTTCACGGCATCATCTTTCAGGATTTGAAATAGCTCAACTGAAATTCCATCACCTCCACTAGCTTTGTTTGTAATGACGCTTCCTAAGGCCAACTTGACTTCACATTCCAGGATGTCTTGCTCTAGGTGAGTGATCACACCATCATGATTATCTGGGTTGTGAAGATCTTTTTTGGATAGTTCTGTATATTCTTGCCACCTCTTCTTAAAATCTTCTGCTTCTGTTAGGTTCATACAGTTTCTGTCCTTTATTGAGCCCATCTTTGCATGAAATGTTCCCTTGGTAACTGTAATTTTCTTGAAGAGATATCTAGTCTTTCCCATTCTATTGTTTTCGTCTATTTCTTTGCATTGATCACAGAGGAAGGCTTTCTTCTCTCTCCTTGTTAGTCTTTGGAACTCTGCATTCAAATGGGTATTTCTTTCCTTTTCTCCTTTGCTTTTTGCTTCTCTTCTTTTCTCAGCTATTTGTAAGGCCTCCTCAGACTGCCATTTTGCTTTTTTGCATTTCTTTTCCTTGGGGATGGTCTTGATCCCTGTTTCCTGTATAATGTCAGGAACCTCTGTCCATAGTTCATCAGGCACTGTGTCTATCAGATCTAGTCCCTTAAATCTATTTCTCACTTCCACTGTATAACTGTAAGGGATTTGATTTAGGTCATACCTGTATGGTTTAGTGGTTTTCCCTACTTTCTTCAATTTAAGTCTGAATTTGGCAATAAGGATTTCATGATCTGAGCCACACTCAGCTCCTGGTCTTGTTTTTGCTGACTGTATAGTGCTTCTCCCCCTTTGACTGAGAGAATATAATCAACCTGATTTTGGTATTGACCATCTGGTGATGTCCATGTGTAGAGTCTTCTCTTATGTTGTTCGAAGAGGGTGTTTGCTATGAGCGGTGCGTTCTCTTGGCAAAACCCTATTAGCCTTTGCCCTGCTTCATTCTGTACCCCAAGGACAAATTTGCCTGTTACTCTTGGAGAAGGAAACCGCAACCCACTCCAGTATTCTTGCCTAGAGAATCCTGTGGACAGAGGAGCCTGGTGGGCTGCTGTCTATGGGGTTGCACAGAGTCGGACACGACTGAAGTGACTTAGCAGCAGCAGCCAGGTATCTCTTGACTTCCTACTTTTGCATTCCAGTCCCCTATAATGAAAAGGGCATCTTTTTTGAGTGTTAGTTCTAAAAGGTCTTGTAGGTCTTCATAGAACCATTCAACTTCAGCTTCTTCAGCATTACTGGTCAGGGCATAGACTTGGATTACCATGATATTGAATGGTTTGTCTTGGAAACGAACAGAGATCATTCTCTCACTTTTGAGATTGCATCTAAGTACTGCATTTCAGACTCTTGTTGACTATGATGGCTACTCCATTTCTTCAAAGGAATTCTTGCCCACAGTAGTAGATATAATGATCATCTGAGTTAAATTCACCCATTCCAGTCCATTTTAGTTTTCTGATTCCCATCTGGTCCCATCACCTCATGGGAAATAGATGGGGAGACAGTAGAAACGGTGTCAGACTTTATTTTTTTGGGCTCCAAAATCACTGTGGATGGTGACTGCAGCCATGAAATTAAAAGACGCTTATTCCTTCAAAGGAAAGTTATGACCAACCTAGATAGCATATTAAAAAGCAGAGACATTACTTTGTCAACAAAGCTCCGTCTAGTCAAGGCTATGGTTTTGCCATCTCACATCATGTATGGATGTGAGAGTTGGACTGTGAAGAAAGCTGAGCGCTGAAAAATTGATGCTTTTGAACTGTGGTGTTGGAGAAAACTCTTGAGAGTCCCTTGGACTGCAAGGAGATCCAACCAGTCCATCCTAAAGGAGATCAGTCCTGGGTGTTTATTGGAAGGACTGATGATGAAGCTGAAACTCCAATACTTTGGCCACCTGATGCGAAGAGCTGACTCATTGGAAAAGACCCTGATGCTGGGAGGGATTGAGGGCAGGAGGAGAAGGGGACGACAGAGGATGAGATGGCTGGATGGCATCACCGACTCAATGGGCATGAGTTTGAGTAAACTCCGGGAGTTGGTGATGCACAGGGAGGCCTGGCATGCTGCTATTCATGGGGTCACAAAGAGTCGGACACGACTGAGCAACTGAACTGAACTAAACTGAAAATGTCCATGTTCACTCTTGCCATCTCCTATTTGACCACTTCCAATTTGCCTTGATTCATGGACCTAACATTCCAGGTTCCTATGCAATATGGTTCTTTTACAGCATCAGACCTTGCTTCCATCACCAGTCACATCCACTACTGTGTGTTGTTTTTTCTTTGGCTCCATCTCTTCATTCTTTCTGGAGTTATTTCTCCACTGATCTCCAGTAGCATATTGGTCACCTACCAACCTGGGGAGTTCATCTTTCAGTGTCCTATCTTTTTGCCTTTTCATACTGTTCATGGGGTTCTCAAGGCAAGAGTACTGAAGTGGTTTGCCATTCCCTTCTCCAGTGGACCACATTTTGTCAGAACTCTCCACCATGACCTGTCCATCTTGGGTGGCCCTACAGGGCATGGCTCATAGTTTCATTGAGTTAGACAAGGCTGTGATCCATGTGATTTAGATTGGTTAGTTTTCTGTGATTGTAGTTTTCAGTCTGTCTGCCCTCTGATGGAGAAGGATAAGAGGCTTATGGAAGCTTCCTGATGGGAGAGACTGACTGAGGGGGAAATTGGGTCTTGTTGTGATATGCGGGGCCATGCTTGGTAAATCTTTTATCCAATTTTCTGTCGATGGGTGGAGCTGTGTTCCCTCCCTGCTATTTAGTAGTAGTAGTTAGTTTAGTCAGTAGTAGTTAGTTTAGTCGCTCAGTTGTGTCCTACTCTTTGCGACCCCATAAACCGCAGCACGCCGGGCTTCTGTCAATCACCAACTGCCAGAGTTTACCCAAACCCACATCCATTGAATCAGCGATGCCATCCAACCATCTCATCTTCTGGCATCCCCTTCTCCTCCTGCCCTCAATCTTTCCCAGGATCAGGGTCTTTTCCAATGAGTCAGCTCTTCACATCAGGTGGCCAAAGTATTGGAGTTTCAGCTTCAATGTCAGTCCTACCAATGAACACCCAGAACTGATCTCATTTAGGATGGACTGGTTGGATCTCCTTGCAGTCCAAGGGACTCTCAAGAGTCTTCTCCAACACCACAGTTCAAAAGCATCAATTCTTCAGCATTCAGCTTTCTTTATAGTCCAACTCTCACATCCATACGTGACCACTGGCAAAACCATAGCCTTGACTAGACAGAGCTGTGTTGACAAAGTAATGTCTCTGCTTTTTAATATGCTATCTAGGTTGGTCATAACTTTCCTTCCAAGGAGTAAGTGTCTTTTAATTTCATGGCTGCAGTCACCATCTGCAGTGATTTTGGAGCCCAGAAAAATAAAGTCAGCCACTTTTCCCACTATTTACCTGGGGCCAAACTATGGTGGAGGCAATGAAGATAATGGTGACCTCCTTCAGAAGATCCCATGCATGTGCTGGTACACTCAGGGCCCCCAACCCTGCAGCAGGCCACCACCGACCGACACCTCCACTGGAGACTCCTAGACACTCACGGGCAAGTCTGGGTCAGTGTCTTTTGGGGTCCCTGCTCCTTTCTCCTGGGTCCTGGTGCACAAGGTTCTGTTGTGCCCTCCAAGAGTCTATTTCCCAGTCCTGTGTAAGTTCTGACAGCTCTATGGTGGGGTTAATGGTGACCTCCTCCAAGAGGGCTTATGCCATACCCAGTCCTACTGCACCCAGAGCCCTTGTCCCTGTGGCAGTCCACTGCTGACCCGTACCTCCACAGGAGATGCTCAAACACAGTTCTGTCTCAGTCTCTGTAGGGTCCCTGAGTCCTGGTGCACACAGGTTTGTTTGAGCCCTCTGAGTGTCTCTGGCAGGAATGGGGTTTGATTCTAAACACAAATTTGCCCCTCCTACCGTCTTGCTGGGACTTCTCCTTTGCCCTTGGGTGTGGGGTATCTCCTCACAGCTGCTCCAACAAAGCCCAGCCACCGCTCCTGACTTTGAACGTGGGTTATCTCCTCACAGCTGCTTGCTCCAGCAAAGCGCAGTCACTGCTTCTGACCTTGGACCTAGGGTATCTCCTCATGGCTGCTTGCTCCAGCACCACGCAGCTGCCATGTTCTAGCTATTGTAAATAGTGCTGCAATGAACAATGGAATACATGTGTCTTTTTCAGTTTTGGCTTCCTCAGGGTATATGCCTAGGGGTGGGATTGCTGGGTCATATGGTGGTTTTATTCCTAGTTTTTAAAGGAATCTCCATACCATCTTTCATAGTGGCTCTATCAACTTTAAAAATATGGAATGCTTCACGAATTTGTGTTATCATCCTTGCACAGGGGCCATGCTAATCTTCTGTGTATCATTCCAATTTTAGTATATGTGCTGCTGAAGTGAGCACTAGAAACATGTTTATTATGTGTTCTTAATTGGGAAAGATTAAAGGCAGGAGGAGAAGGGGACGACAGAGGAGGAGATGGTTAGATGGCATCACCGACTCAATGGGCATGAGTTTGGGTAAACTCTGGGAGTTGGTGATGGGCAGGGAGGCCTGGCACGCTGCGGTTCATGCGGTTGCAAAGAGTCGGACACGACTGAGCAACTGAACTGAACTGAAACAGGTCTGTACATTCTTTGCAGAATGAGTATAACTTTCATTAAATGACTATCACTTTTCTCATTGCAGCAGTAAGTAGCATTCTTAGAAACAGCTAGATTACAAGTTTTCTTAAACACTTCTCTACATGAATTACAGATGGTTATAACTTCCAGTCAATGATATAACACTGTTCTTAATGCAGGAAATAAGTAGTTCTCTGAAGCATTTTTATAACAAGTGTCTTTAAACATTTCTCTAAATGCATTGCAGATGGGTGCCACTTCCATTCACTTGGAAAATCAGAGTGTTTTCACTAACCACTAAATTCGATTAGGATTAATTATAACTGGCTGCAGTTGCTGACTGACAGTGCACTCCGAGAGAAAATTAAGACCATCATAAGCTTCTCTGTGCTTTGGGCAAGCAGCTCTCTTAGATAGTTAGATCTCAGGAAGAATTCGAAGGAACCCAGATTTTGCATCTGTCCATACATAGAAAAGCACTAAAATCATTCATTTGAGATGTCTGTTCTTTGTGACTAGCAGTAATCTTTTAGCAAGATGTGTGCTAGACTCTGGGCTTCCCAGGTGGCACTAGTGGTAGAACCCGCCTGCCAATGCAGGAGACGTAAGAGATGGGGGTTCAATCCCTGGGTCAGGAAGATCCCTGGAGGAGGGCATGGGAGCCCACTCCAGTATTCTTCCCTGGAAAATCCCATGGACAGAAGAGCCTGGCGGGCTATAGTCCATAGGGTCACAAAGAGTCAGACACGACTGAAGTGTCTTAACATGCACACACATGCTAGACTCTAAGTGTCCCATAGCCAAAAATCACATATAAGCTAGCTTCCCTCCATAGCTCTTCAGAGCAGTTCCCCCAGAACTACTGGGAGGCTGTCTCCTGGGCTATCATCCCCAGTAAGTTCCCTGAATAAAACTTAAACTCACAACTCTTTTCTTTTTCTTGGCAGCACAGCATGTGGGATCTTACTTCTCTGACCAGGGATCGAACTTGTACCTTTGAATTGGAAGTGCAGAGTTTTAACCACTGGACTGCCAGGGAATTCCCTTAAACTCACAACGCTTATGTTGTGCATTTTTTCTTTAAGTTGATGTGCTGATAAAACAGTGTTGTAAGGCAGCATGCAAGTAGGATTCTTAGAAACATCTTTTTAACTGGTGTTCAGAAAGACTCCTGGACTGCGTTTGAGAATGCGTACAATGTCTTTTCATCGGCAGGGCACTGTTTTCAATACAGCATGCAGTAGTGTTCCTGGAAACATCTTTATGACAAGTGTCCCTAAAAAGTTCTATTCATACAGTGTGGAATGTGTGTAACATTTGTTTTCTTTTTTTCGTTGTAATTAATTATTTTATTTAAAAAAATTGAGGTATAGTTGACTTACAGTGTTGTACTAATTTCTGCTGTATAGAAGTGATTCACTTATATACATATATACATTCTTTTTTATAACATTCACTTCCTGATATGACTTTTGCCAATGCAGAAAGCAAATTGTGTGCTTAGGACAATCTTTCCAAAATTGTTCTTAATTCCATCCATGCCTTAATGAATGGGCATAATGTCAATCACTGATGTAGTATTGCTCTCAAGTCGCCTACCAAGCATTGTTTTTAGACATATCTTTATTTCATGTAGTTTTAAACACTTCTTGACATGCATTGCAGAAATGGTGCCATTTCCATTCACCCAGGAAACACTGTCAACTTGGCAAGCAAGTAGCATCCTTAGAAACACCTTTATTACAAGGGCTCTCAAAACCTCTCCACATGCCTTGCAAAAGGAGTGCCCCTCCTTCCATGGATATATTACTTTTCTCCACACAGAATGTGTTAATAAGTGGTGTTTCAGAAATGATCTTATTACAGTGTTTAAAACACTTTTGTACATGCTTTATAGAACTAGTATAACCTCCTTTGACTGATATAAAACTGTTTTAAACACAGCAAACAAGTGTTTCTAGAAAGCATTTTTATTACAATTGGCCTTAAACACTTCTCTACATGAGTTGCAGAATGGGTGACAGGTCCTTTCTTGCGTATAAACAGTGTTTTCAATACAGCATCAGGTGGCATTTTTAGAAATGTCTTCTCATTCGTGTTCTTTCACTTGTCAACATGCGCTGCAGCGTGGGTGCGTCTTCCATTCACTGATACATAACATAGTTCCCTCTGCAGCCAGCAAACAGCATTCACAGTAACACCTATTTACTTTATTATAGCTATTAAACATGTTTTACATGATTTGCTGAATAGGTATAAATTCCACTAAATGATATAATACTGTTCTCAACACAGCAAATAAGGATTGTTACCAGACACAGCTTTATTACAAATATGCTTGTAAATTTCTCTACATGCATTGCCACATGGGTATCACTACCATTCACTATTTTAACACTGTTCTCAATGTAGCCACAAGTAGCACTCTTAGAAACATCTTTATTACAAGTGTTCCTTTTTTTTTTTGGATAGCTATTATTGCCTTAGATGCTTCTTTAAAAATTGAAGTATAGTTGATTTATAATGTTGTATGTTTCAGGTGTACAACAAAGTGATTCACTCATACATACACATACATCTATTTTTTCCGGCTTGTTTTCCCTTATAGGTTTTATTACAAGATACTGAGTGTAGTTCGCTGTGCTCTACAGTAAGTCCTTGTTGTTTATCCATTAGACGTTAAATGTTTATCCACATTATGCAGTGTGTGTGTGAATGTTAACCCTCAGCTCCTAATTTATCTCTGCCCCTACTTTGGTAATCACAAGTTTGTTTTCTATGACTATGAGTGGATCTATTTCTGTTTTATATGTAAGTTTCATTTGCATAATTTTTTTAGATTCTACATATGTGTTATCATATGATATTTGTTTTTGTCTGGCTTACTTCACTTAGTATGATCATCTCTGGGTCCATCCATGTGGTTGCAAATGGCATTATTTCATTCTTATGGCTGAGTAATGTTCCATTGTATATATGTACCACATGTTTATTCATCTGTTGATGGATACGTAGGTTGCTTCCATGTTTTGGCTATTGTAAATAGTGCTGCTGTGAACAAATAAAGCACATGTATATTTTTGAATTATGGTTTTCTCTGGATATATGCCCAGGAGTGGGATTGCTGGATCATATAATAGTTCTGTTTTTAGTTTTTAAAGGAACCACCATACTGTTCTCCATAGTGGTATCAATGTTCTTAAACACACCTCTTCATGCCTTGTAGATGGTGCCCACTCCCATTCACCAGTGTACACTGTTCTCAATAAAGAAAGCAAGTACCGTTCTTGAGAAACATCTTTTTTTTTTGCAAATGTTCTCAAATACTTCTCTCAATGCATTGAGAAATGTGCACCACTTCCATTTACTGTTACAACTGTGGTCACAGCAGCCAGAAAAAAATGTACTTAGGAACATCTGTATTACAGGTATTCTTAGCACTTCACATGCATCGCAAAACCTGTTTCATTCTCACATATAACTCTGTACTCAATGCAGCAGCAAGTAGTTTCTTAGAAAAATCTTTATTATAAGCATTCCCAAACATTTCTGTACATGCAGTGCAGAATGGGCATGACCTCCATTCACTGATATAATGCTGTTCTCAATGCAGCAAGTGTTAGTGTTTTGAAAAATTGCTTTAAGACAAGTGTATTTAAACACTTCTGTATATGCACTGTTGATGCCTAGAACTGCCACTCACTGATAGAAACTGTTCTCAACTCAGCAAGCAAATTGCAGTTTTAGAAACATCTGTATTATTATAATTGTTCTTAAACTCATCTCTCTATGCATTGGAGAAAGGTTATAAGCTTCATTCACTCATATAACAGTATCCTCAATGCTGCAAGCAAGCAGTTCTCAGAGAGGTTTTTATTACAAGTGTTCTAGGTGGTGTGGAGCATCTCTTTTTTCTCTCCCTTTTAATTAACAACTATTTGGATATCCTTAACCAAACAGAAGTGCCTCTGCACATCACATTGTACCTGGATATCCAGGAAGTTCTTACATATCAGATCTCAGTCATGGAATCCAAGGAGTTGGCAAGCCACCCCTACCCCTATGCCCTGGGATTGGGTAAGAGGGGAGCTGGTTAGTACAGAACTAGGTGGTTACTCATGGGCAATAAAGAATTTGAGGAGGGCCAGGGTGGCTCAGTTGGTAAAGAATCCGCCTGCAAGGCAGGAGACCCAGCTTTGATCCCTGCGTTGGGAAGATCCCTGGAGAAAGGAATGGCAACCCACTCCAGTATTCTTGCCTGGAGAATTCCATGGACAGAGGAGCCTGGTGGGCTTCAGTCCATGGGGTCGCAAAAAGTCAGACATGACTGAGCGACTAAAAAAAGTCTGTGTAAGGGGAGAACTATGTCATGCCATCAGCGTGAGGTAGAGTTTGGAAGCAGAGGAAAGGGTAGCACTTGCCAAGGGAGCCTCCTTCCCTACGGCAAAGATGTAACAGGCTGGGCTTCCCGCAGCAGCAATGTCTCAGGCAGAGTAGTTTGAAAGCAGCCTCTTGATGGAGGACAGGTGAAGTGAAAACAGTGAGTGACTGCCTGGCTCCTCCTGCTGGGCAGGTTATGCTTGGAGGACCTTATTTCTCTCCAGCAGCACTGCATTTTCTGAGGCAGGACCTCCATGATGGGGAAGGGAGAAGAAAGGAAGCACGTGGTAACATCTGTGGGCTTTAAACATGCGCAGGTCCTGCCGGCTGCTTTAGGACTTCAGCAGGACCACCCACAAGCCTCTGGGGAGTATCCACTGGAAGATCTCCCCCTGGCCCCGCTGGCGTCTCAAAGCTCCAAGTGCTAAACCCACACGTCTCTCCCCCTAGCCCCCGCCCTCAACCCTGCAGCCAGCTCCTCCCGTGTGCTCCCAAGTGTGGCAGTGAGAACAGGTTAGGTAATCTGAATACTCAGAAAGATGGACCAGGGTCCACGGACAAGTGAGAATCAACAAACTGAGGCTACAGTGCCACCTTCTGGAAGACAAAAGAGAGGTTTCCTGCAGCCAGCGTGCGGAGTTATGAGAACAAGAGGAAACAGAAGGAAGAATTCTACCCCAGGAGAGGACGAGAGTGGAGCAAGTCTACCCCTTAGAAACCTGGGATCCCTGGAGAAGCAACACCAAAGAACACTACCTCATCAAAGATAACCAGTAAAGAGACTTCAAACGCTAAAGCAGCAATACAGAAACACAAAGAACTTTAAAAGTCGAGGAAATACGCCATCACCAAAAGTTATCAACAGTTCTCCAAGAGCTGAGCCCAAAGTCCCAGCACACTGCAATCTATCTGATACAGAATTCAAAATAGTGGTACTGAAGAAATTCAGTAAGCTACAAAAAGAATTAAAACAGCTCAGTAGGACTTCCCTGGTGGTGTGGTGAATGGGAACCCACCTGCCAATGCAGGGAACATGAGTTTGATCCCTGGTCCAGGAAGATTCTACATGCTGAGGAGCAACTAAGCCTATATGCCACAACTACTGAGCTTGCACTCTAGAGCCCACAAGCCGCAACTACTGAAGCCCATGTGCCTAGAGTCTGTGCTCCACAGGAGAAGCCACCACAATGAGAAGCCCACACACTGCAGTCAAGAGTAGCCCTTGCTCGCTGAAACAGAGGAAGCCTGTGCAAAAGCAACAGATCCAGCACAGCCAAAGAAAAGAAAAAAAAAAGCTCAATTATATTAGGAAAAGATACATGAACAAAATGAGCTACTTATGAAAGACATTGAAAATATAAAAAAGGGCCAGACAAAAATTCTGGAGTTGAAGAATTCAGTGAATGAGTTGAAGAATGAAATAGCATCTGTAATAAAGCAGAGGGAAGATAGAATAAATGACTTAGATGAAAGAAATTTTGAAATAAAGAGTTATACCACAACAAAGATAAAGAATAGAAATGAGGGGAGGGGGCTTCCCTGGTAGATCGGTGGTAAAGAATCCATCTGCCATTGCAGGAGACACAGGTTTGATCCCTGGACCAGGAAGATCCCACATGCCCCGGAACCACTAAGCCCATGCACCACGACTATTGAGACGGTGCCCTAGATCCTAGGATCTGCAACTACTGAGCCCATGTACCGCAACTACTGAAGCCCTCACAGCCCAGAGCTTGTGCTCCACAATTAGAGAAAGCCCATGCAGCAACGAAGACCCAGCACAGCCAAAATTAAATAATTTTTTTATATGAGGGGAGAGAACCTATATGTTCTATGGGATTCAATCAATAGGGAATACATTTGAATAATCATGAATCCAGAAATTTGTAGTTTGTGGGTTCTTTTATTGTTTTAAATAAATATTCACTTACACACCTAATTTCTATATTCCTTTCCTTAAAGGACTGCCTTCCACAAAATGGATAAGTTGGAGGTCCCTGCAAATGCTAGATCCAAATCTTGGGCTTCAAAGTTAACCACCCTTTATAAATACAACCCTTCCTCAGTTTAAATACAACCCTTCCTCTGACACTCCTAAAAAAACATCTTGGCAAAACCAATCAATCATCATTGAGAAAATACAATCTTATATTATTTTTATTTATGCTCTGTGTTTTCCATCTTGCTAGCTAGTCTGCACGCCCCATTATGAACCTGTTCATCCAGTCACTTGTGCACTGAAGAAACAAGTCTTGGATTTGTCACTCCTTCATTGTTCTTCCATGGACCCAGATTTCCTAAGTCCAAGGTTACTAGTTGCCTAGGAGATGCCTGCTATTTGATAATGATTGTGACGATACTCATCCTGGGCTTTAAAAAAGCCCCCCCTCCCAAATTCACTTTTGATGTCTCAAACTCCTCCTCTCTCGGGCCTCTATCCACAACTAGGAGTGACTGTCTCTCCCCACACCTGCTGGGTGTTTTAAAGATCAATGAAATTGGTCTATCAAACATGTTGAAATCCAGAAACTGTAGCCAAGGAAATGTGAGTCAGAGCCCCCCAAACTGTTTCTTCACTTGGAATTTCCTACCACTCTAAAGTAATCATTCTTTCAATGATTACAGAGGAACCAATCCAAGTGTTTTCCCACTGTTGTTTGAGTCTTGGGAGGTCAGGCCAGGTGTGTAGGAGCCTCTATGACACACCTGGAGGTAGGGGGCGGGGTTGGGCTGCAGTTTTGCCGCCTCATTGGGCAGTGGGATAATCAATCCCAGCAGCCTGACCCAATCATAGAGCGGGCAGGGTGCTCCGAGCAAGCAGCCAAGGGCTGATTCAACAAAGATGCTTAGAATCTTTAGATGAGAGTCCTTGCCATTCTGAGAACACAAAGCCACCACAGGATTCTGAAGTAGGAGAACCAGCCACTGTCACAAAGAACCCAACAGTAATTTCCCAGTGTAAATAATATGCTACCATTTCTGTGTATTTTTTTTTAAAGGGACAGAATAACATGTGGCAGAATTCATTTTTGTTTGACTGTGGTTGGACACAGAAGGCACTAATTTAAACATTATGCCAAGTGAAAGAAGCCAGGCACAATTGACCATGCTGTGCTGTACTTAGTCGTTCAGTCGTGTCCGACTCTCTGCGACCCCATGGACTGTAGCCCACCAGGCGGCTCTGTCCATGGGGATTTTCCAGGCAAGAATACAGGAGTGAGTTGCTATGCCCTCCTCCAGGGAATTGTCCCAACCCAGGGATCAAACCCAGGTCTCCTGCATTGCAGGTGGATTCTTTACCAGCTGAGCTACCAGGGAAGCCCCACAATAGGCCATACATTGAATGATTCCATTTATATGCAATGTTAAGAGTAGGCAATGTTAACTTATGCTTACATTGCACGTAAGTTATATGCAATGTTAACTTATATGCTTATACTATGTTAATTTATATGCAATGTTAAGAACCGCGAACTGCCAGATGTTCAAGCTGGATGTGGAAAAGGCAGAGGAACCAGAGGTCAAATTGCCAACATCCATTGGATCATTGAAAAAGCAAGAGAGTTCCAGAAAAACCATCTATTTCTGCTTTATTGATTACACCAAAGCCTTTCACTGTATGGATCACAACAAACTGTGGAAAATCCTGAAAGAGATGGGAATGCCAGACCACCTGACCTGCCTCCTGAGAAATCTGTACGCAGGTCAGGAAGCAACAGTTAGAACTGGACATGGAATTGACTGATTCCAAATTGGGAAAGGAGTGCATCAAGGCTGTATAATGTCACCCTGCTTATTTAACTTATATGCAGAGTACATCATGCGAAATGCTGAGCTGGATGAAGCACAAGCTGGAATCAAGATTACCGGGAGAAATATCAATAACCTCAGATATGCAGATGATACCACCCTTATGGCAGAAAGTGAAGAACTAAAGAGCCTCTTGATGAAGGTGAAAGAGGAGAGTGAAAAAGTTGGCTTAAAGCTCAACATTCAGAAAACTAAGATCATGGCATCCGGTCCCATCACTTCATGGCAAATAGATGGGGAAACAGTGAAAACAGTGGCTGACTATTTTTGGGGGCTCCAAAATCACTTCAGATGGTGACTGCAGCCATGAAATTAAAAGACGCTTACTCCTTGGAAGGAAAGTTATGACCAACCTAGATAGCATATTAAAAAGCAGAGACATTACTTTGCCAACAAAGCTCCATCTAGTAAAGGCTATGGTTTTTCCAGTGGTCATGTATGGATATAAGAGTTGGACTATAAAGAAAGCTGAGTGCCGAGGAATTGATGCTTTTGAACTGTGGTGTTGGAAAAGACTCTTGAGAGTCCCTTGTACTGCAAGGAGATCCAACCAGTCCATCCTAAAGGAAATCAGTCCTGGGTGTTCATTGGAAGGACTGACGTTGAAGCTGAAACTCTAATACTTTGGCCACCTGATGTGAAGATCTGACTCATTTGTAAAGACCCCGATGCTGGGAAAGATTGAGGGCAGGAGGAGAAGGGGATGTCAGAGGATGAGATGGTTGGATGGCATTATCGACTCAATGGACATGGGTTTGGGTGGACTCCGGGAGTTGGTGATGGACAGGGAGGCCTGGGGTGCTGTGGTTCATGGGGTGGCAAAGAGTCAGACACGACTGAGCAACTGAACTGACTGATGTGAAGAAGTGACCTGTCGGAAAAGACCCTGATGCTGGGAAAGATTGAAGGTGGGAGGAAAAGGGGACGACAGAGGATGAGATGGTTGGATAGCATCACTGACTGGATGGATATGAGTTTGAGTAAGCTCCATGAGTCAGTAATGGACAGGGAGGCCTGGCGTGCTGCATTCTTTGGGGTCGAAAAGAGTCAGACATGACTGAGCGACTGAACTGAACTGAACTGAAGAGTATGCAAATCCACAGAGAAATAAAGGAGGTTAGTGGTTGCCAGGTATAACGTTCAGGCCACTGAAAATCGCTATTTTCTTGCTCCCTGTACATCCCCTGCTTGACTGGGCCCTGCTGCACTCATAGGACTATACAATCCTCTTAATTATAGGGCTTAATTAGTAACTGCCTTTGTGCTTGCCCCTTGCCTGGCCCTGGTTTCCCTGGTAACTGATAAGCCAACCTGACGTCAATTCCCCTATAAATGGCAGCCTCTCCTGAGTAGCAAAGGTGGCTGCCGTGTCCTTCCTGTGATCTGCTGCACACGGTGGGATATCGCTCCAGACACTTTGATTTGGTCATGTAAGACCCCCTGTACAGTAAGCTGTTGATGTCTCTGTCACTTGTTCCTGGGCTCTTGCTATGGTCTTGAGGTTAGGCCAATACAAGACTTGCAGGCCTGCAGGGTGCAACCAGCCAGGAAGCTAAGGAAACCCCCGTGAGTGCCAAGATGTCGGTAAATAAGGATGGGAAACAGAGGACTGTGGGGGAAATCCTGAGGTGACCATCCACTAACATGTGAGACCTGTAAGTCTAAGTCTCTTTCCAGCCTAAAAGTAACAGCCCTCAGTTCATGGATCTTCTGACTGCCTGGGATGGCTGGTGGATACAGACAAAACACGAGGACCTGGATTATCTATCAGCTACTTGGGTGTTATCTGTTTGGGTAAGACAAGCCTACCCCCGACCCATCACCCCTAAGCAATTACAGACACATGCTTTAGGGATATTAACTCAGGGACAGGCTTGTGAACTGGACATGGCCAGTCACCCAGAAGGGTTTGGTTGGGGCCTGAGGCAACAGCAAAATAATAAGAGTATTCTTTGACTTCTGGTCCCAGCTATGGAAGGGGGCAGGGCAATGATATGGCAGGATGGGCCAGCTATATGCGTCTACGGTGCCTTACAACAGGTGCAAGACATTACAGAAGGTCTACACAAGACTGCACAATGCAAAAAGCCACTGTTTGGGGTCTAGAACAGCTGTGTGTGATGTACAGGACCCCTGTGGACATCAATAGTGACCAAGGAACCCAGTTTTCTGACCATGAAACTCAGGAATGTGTTGATAAAAATAATATACGCTGGTATTTCTACCTGCCTTATGACCCCACTGCTGCCAGGCTAATGAAAGGATGAATAGACTTTAATAGAGAACAAAGCCCTCTTTCAACGTGTGGCCGAGGAGGCTAACTCAAGGGTGGCTCAGACAGTAAAGACTCTGCCTGTAATGCAGGAGACCCAGGTTTGACCCTGGGTTGGGCATATCCCCTGGAGAGGAGAATGGCTACCTACCTCTCAGTATTCTTGCCTGGAGAATTCCATGGACAGAGGAGCCTGGTGAGCTACAGTCCATGGGGTCACAAAGAGTTGGACATGACTGAGTGGCTAACACTACGATCTCAAACACTCCAGAAACAGTTGTCCCTGTGGCTTGGCCATGTTAACCCAGAGGCAACTAGTGAACACCATCCAAGTTCAGCTGTGCCCACAGAAGGACCATTGCCAATCATGGATCACGAGAGTACCTTGCTTTTGCCTTGGCCACAGGACCTACCCCCAGGGGAGCACCTTGTGAAATGGCCTGGAACTGACAGGTAAGTCCCCCGCAATCTGGGTTTGCTGCCTGGTAGGGAATAGGACTCACAAGGGCTTACAGATCTCACCTGTCTTCTACCCGGCCCTACCTGAACACTCTTACATCACCCTTGTGATCTGTGGTTATACCAGCTGTCCTGCATTCAGCACTAGCTATAGGGACTGGGGGTGGGTGGGCAGTGTGGTATTGCAGGCTGGGACAAAAGCCACAGGCAGGATGGTGTTATCTCAGGATGCTGTCACTGCTTGTATTTTGCTTAATGGTCGTGATCTCCCCTGTACTGTGCCTATTAAATGTCTTACATAGCATCCCTACTCTGATCAGAGGGATCTGTTTGCAGACTGGGTGAGTGGGGTGACCTTGCTGTGAACTGGGTCTCATTGCTGGGTCAATAGTGAGATGCTGTTGTCATCCTCCTCTGGACTTCCGTGCAAAATTGACCCGATAAGCGCCTGCTTCCAAAGTTTGCTCACATCTTCGCGAATCACTATTAATATTTTTAGCATACTAGGTCTCTTTCTCTTGATACTCTCTAGTTGCTGTTGTCTGTATTGCATTTTGGTATTTGGGTGCAGTGACCCTCTGCCTACCTGACCTCAGAGATATTACGGGAGAGGGATGGGCCAAGACTGTAAGGGTCAGGCTAAGGGTATAGTGGTGGAGTGTGTGGTCAAGTCACTCAGGATGGCTGTTCCCTTGCTCCCTGTGCACTCCCTGATTGGCCAGGCCCACCTTCACTCACAGGACTATCCAATCCTCCTAATTATAGGGCGTAATCAGTAACTTTTATGTGCTTGCCCCTTGCCCCAGCCGATGGTTTCCATGGTAACGGATGAGCCAACCTGATGTCCATTCCCCCTATAAACGGCAGTCTCCTCCAAGTAGTGAAAATTATTGCCATGTCTGACCCGCCACTGGCTGTGCATGATGGGGAGTTCCTTTAGGACCCTTTGCTTCAGATGAGTGAGGTCCCCTGTCCCATAAGGCACTGAGGTCTGTTGTTGTCTCTGGGCTTTTTTTTCAGTCTTGTGGTTGGGCAATTATGAGGCTTGCAGGCCTCTGGAGTGCAGCCCAACACCAGGAAACAGGGAAGGGAGAACTGGAGCATGACTCCTTAATGGGTACAGAGTCACTTTTTCAGATGGTTTGGAACTGGATACAGGTGATGGTTGCACAACAATGCAAATGTACGTCATCCCATGGAACCATTCACTTTTAGGTGGTTAAAATGATAGGGGCTAATGTCAACACCTGTCACCTTCATGACAGCAGACGGGAGAAAATGGGTAGGTGCCGACAGGAGTGAAGGGAAGTTTTTCATCAGGTAACTGCTTATACTTCTGATTTCTGGAAGTTAAAAACCAACTCATCCTTCTCAGCCTGCACGGATGTCACATCGATTTCAATATTTTGACAAGCTATTTAAATATGAGCACCACTTCCCACTCCAGTGTTCTTGCCTGGAGAATTCCATGGACAGAGGAGCCTGGCGGGCTACAGTCCATGAGGTTGCAAAGATGTTGGACATGACCGAGCACACGTGCACAAGGCAGAAGGCCTGCCAAGCGGGACTGCCCTGCAGTGTTCCTTCCCCGCCTCTCTCCCTGGGACACAGAAAAGCAGAGAGTGGGCTCAGCACTGTCTTTCTGTAAATGCAGATTTCGCCATTGGAGTCCCATGGCTTTCTCTTTTTTCCCCCCAACTGTCAAGCTGAAGCGAGGCCAGCCTTCCCTGCCTCTCTCTTCCTGGGCATCATTCTCTCACCAGGCCACCTACCCATCCCCCCTCCTTGCCAAGCGTTTTGTTAATTACTTGTGATGGATTCCAGCTTCTCCCACATCCAAAGTAGCTAGCCCAAGAAGTCTGCTCTTGAGTGGCTGACAAACCCGTCCCCTCCCTCCAACCCTGACAGCCTCCTTCTGAAGGCACTTTTATGGTGGGGGCAGCACATGTATACAGCTGTTCCTTTGTCCCCCCTGGGCTTTCAGCTCAGCTCAGCCTGGTCCTTCCTTTGAAACTATAGCTTCTTCATAGAACTGTTTTGTACTCCCTTTTTTCAAGGATGAGGTTACCCACTCTGTAATCCAGGCAAGCATCTCAGTTGTAAGTTTTAGTTTCTCCTGGAAATCTGAGTCGAGTTCCCTGATGTGAACAGGAGTCCAAGGTCCCTGGAGAGCTTCAACACCTGTAACATCCTCCCTTGCTCTGTGAGCTGCTGAAAACATGTCCTCCACCCTAGGGCAGCACAGTAACAAGGCTAGCTAGGCAGGCTGCAGACTAGGGGTGGGTTAGCGTTGGTTGGATGAGTCTCTCACGCCCCCAAGTGGAAAGAATGAGATATGGACTGACCACCTTGCAAAAGAAAGTACCATTAAGAGGGTTCTTGACTGGCTGCAGTTCCCATACAGGGTACAGGTGGCCACTGCCATGGGAGCTTTTTATCCACGTGAAGAAATCTGCCACAGGTTCAGGAAGGAGGTACAAGGATTAGGCAGTGAACACACTTTCTGACATGCTTTTCTGTAGCTGTGCCCTCTTCTCAGCGACTCTGCCTTCTTGCCTGTTTCCCTCCTACCTCATGCTGAGCCTAAACTTTCTAGATCCTAAGATAAAGAAAAAAGGCCTTTAATTCCTGGGCCCAAGTTGCAGCCTCTGACATCTGATCTCCAGTTTCTTGTTCAGTTCAGTCGCTCAGTTGTGTCTGACTCTTTGCGACCCCATGGACTGCAACACACCAGGCTTCCTTATCCATCACCAACTCCTGGAGCTTGCTCAAACTCATGTCCATCGAGTCGGTGATGTTCTCATTCTTTCAGAGGCCCCTCTAATCTCCATAGAAATGTCCCAAATTACCTTTCTGTAAAGGTTAGTTCTGTTGATCAAGAGTCAGCAAAGAGTTCTTGGGGTTTACTTCTTTTTTATGGAAGATACTTCAGTTATGGTTCAGTGTATTGCTTCTGTTTCTTTACTATAACTCAGCTGTCATCATGTAGAAACTTCTTTCTCTCCCAGGTGAGAGACCCTCTTTCAGTCCCCTGCCTGGGGAGAACACATGGGTCCCAACCCCCTTCTCCTCAGGTTTCATCAGCCTGAGATGCAGCTTGACTCATGTTACTTTCTTGCTCATAGTCCTCCTGCAAGGAATGAAGATGATCTGGTTTCCTATCCCTTCTCTTAAGATGTGGAAACAGAACCCCAGAGACATTGACTTTTTTTTAAACCAAGGTTGTAGCTCCCTTTAGTCAAGTACCTGGGGCTGCAGCTAGCCTTCTGCCACTCTCCTGAGCGTCTACCTTCTCTCACCCTGGAGTCTTCCAGGTTCAGCCCCTTCCTGCCTCTTGGCCTGGTCTCCCACCATGCTCTTCTGCGCTATCAAATTGAGTGGCTAACTTTCCCCTAACGTTCCTTGTTCTCCTACTTTGTTATTGGGCTCAGCCCCAATGCTGCTTCCTCCCAGAATTCTCACACACAAATGCTCCCTCTGGGGTCCCTTGGCTTCAGGCTGCCTGTCCTAGGACACTAAACTCTCAAGCTGGCGTGACCCCTTCCCTTGTAAGCTGTCAGCATCCAGAGGCCAAGTCTTCATCACTGCAGTCTTCCTGGAGCCCAGAACCAGCAGTGTTCACACAGTGCAGATCTCTCAAATGTTGTTGTTGTTCAGTCACCAGGTTGTGTCCAACTCTTCATGACCCCATGGAGTTCAGCACAACAGGCTTCCCTGTCTCACCATCCCCCGGAGTCTGCCCAAGTTCATGTCCATTGAGGCAAAAATGCCATCTCAAACGCAGCTAAATACAAATGAATGAATCTTGGATGCATACTGGAACCAGGAATAGTTACAGTGAACTTTGGGAAGTGTATTCTAATTGCCCACTGTGATTTCCAGACTG
This sequence comes from Cervus elaphus, assembly GCF_910594005.1. NCBI lineage: Eukaryota > Metazoa > Chordata > Mammalia > Artiodactyla > Cervidae > Cervus > Cervus elaphus. The sequence goes on from NC_057832.1 coordinate 84,451,246, forward strand.
TAGTTTGGACTTTATGACAGTGGCTTTACCTTCTACCTTGACATGATGGGGTACGTGGGGACTGAACAGAAAAGTGCAGCCAGAGGAACCTAGAGCTCAACACTGGCTCTCTCACCCAGAACAGGGGTCGGCAAACCTTTGCCGTAAGGGGCCAGATGGCAAATCCTTTCAACTTCATGGGCCACACAACTACTGTCACAATGACTCACCAATGTGACTGTATTCCAATCAGTCTTTACACAAACAGTCAGCGAGCCCAGATGTGGCTTGCAGGCTGCACATTGCTGACTTAGATGAGGGAACCTGGCCATGTGGCTTAAATTCTGAGTCTGTTTCATCATTTGTTTAAAAAAAGTTGAATGAAAAGTCCTTGTGTGGAAATGACAAGAGTAAGTGAACTGGGGGAGGTAAAACTCTTAGCACCAGGCCTGCCGCATCTTGCTTGCTTAGTCAATAATAATTCATATTGTTAAATGTCAGTCAAAGAGACTTTCCAATGTTAGTAGATAATTCTCATCCCACAACTTAAAAAAAAATAAAGCTAGGGTTAAAGCCACTTGGAATTCACAAAAAGAACTTCAGATACCTGAACCTATTCCATCCAGGTCAGGGCTGGCCTCAGGCCTGGCTGGACACAGGTTTTGTACATGTTTCTCCTTCTGCCTGGAATGCCCTGTCCTCCCTCGCTTGCATGTGCCTGCGGCGAGTCCTTCTCAGCCTCCATAGGCTTCAGCATATTCTTTTGGGAAGCCTTCTCTGACTTCTCACTTAGAAAATCTTCTCCCTACACAAGCTTTTATTATATATTTTAAAATATTTATTTGGCTGTGCCAGATCTTACTTGTGGCATGCAAGACCTTTTACTTATGGCGTGTGGGATCTAGTTCCCTGATCAGGGATCAAACCCAGGCCCCCTGCCTTGGAAGCATGAGGTCCTAGCCACTGGGCCACCAAGGAAGTCCCTGTCCTATTTTTCAGATTCTACTTGTGGCTTCTTCTGTGAGGAGCTGTGATTGGAGGGTGGAGTGCAGCCTTCGGAGAAAATATTTGGGAAAGGCGTCAGTGGGGAGCAGCCGCGGTGGGGTGGGAAACCAGGATGGTTCCAGATGCCCCAGAAGGCAAGGGCAGCTGTAAACAGAAGAGTGAGACCGCTGCTCTCTCTTCTCTCTTGCCTCTTTTTTTCTCCTCTCTTCTTCCTTCTCCCTTTGCAGTTCCTTCCAGTTAGTACAATTAATGAATATTTTCATTTTGAATCTCTTGACCAAACACAAAACAAGCTGGAGTAGAGTGGCTATCAATATCAATTAATAATCACATAGCCCACAACAAAGACTGTTTCCTGGACCAGGTTTAGTCAGGCTGCTCTGAACCCTCTGCTCAACTAGACCTCAACCTTCTGGCTTCCCCATCTGTCTTTCCATTGCCCGGTTTTAGCAAGAATCCTAATAAATTCCTCAACCCTCATCCCTCAGATCAGATTCCTCATCCCTCACCCTTCATATCTGATCTTGCCAGCCTGCCTTTGGCAAGAATCATCTCAAGTCAGTGTAGTCGAAAACCCCCTCATACCTGATGTTTCCTCTCAGTGATTTTTCATCCACTGACCTGCTCATGGCTATAAATCTCCACTTGCCCATGGTCTGTGCAGAATCGAGTCCTGTTCTGTACTGAGGTCTCTCTTCCCCTTTTGCAACTGTCCTGAATGGTCCAGCTCTGGTTTTCTTTGATACCCACCCTACTTCCAATATCAAACAGGGCCAATATTTTGAAACAGTCGAGTTAAGAAGCCCAAATGGGAGAGACCACAGCACTGTATTTGTCATCGAATCTGTAACACTTACCTCATGCTAGATGCAGCTGAGCATACAAAAACAGATACCATATTTCCTGGCCTTTAGCAACATTTGATGTGGATAATAAAACAAGAGAACCAGTGGGCTAATGTTTATTACAAATTATTTCATGTGGCAAATGAAAGAATAAGGATTTTTTTCCCTCAGATTTAATATATTTGCCTGCTTTACCAACTAAGGAGATGGAGTGATAGAAACAGAGGTAGAAAATGGAGTTTGCCTCCATCTCACAGATTCCAAAATAGTTAAATCTCACAAAGGCAAGTAGGGAGCAGGAACAAACCGAGAGAGACATTGACAGAAGCAAGACGCTAACACCAGCTTAGAAGATGCAACAGGGCCACCAGTGAAACGAAAGAGCAGCTTCCTGGGACTCCACTCTGCCTCAAGGTCAGCAGACAGAACTGGACGTGAGTCCAGAGGAGCCAAGGGCTGCAGCTACAAACACGTGTGGCTCCCCTGGCCACCTCCTCCTGGGTCTCCATTCTCCTCTCCAGGCAGCCTTCCTAGTTCTCTACCTAAACCAGAAACCTAACCATGCACACCCTCGCCCTCCTGCTTTAAGTAACACCTTTTGGTGCCTCTGCACAGCCCAATAACTCCCCAGCCCTTCACCTGGTCTACAGGGCCCTCACCATCAGATCTGCCTCCCTGGGACTCCCACTTTCAGACCCAATGCCCCAGGGCACTGGCCAGGCTGCTCCTCACTCCTTTCTGTTCACCCTGCTCCCAGCCAGCATTGCCCTCCTCTGACCTTCATACGGCTGACCTCTTCATCATCAGGACCTGGTATGGACATCTTCCCCGAACCCTTCTCCAGATGGCCAGGAGCACTCTGGACCACCTGCAATGACCAGTTTATGTGACCTGTTTCCCTCTGGACATTGAGTTTTTGAAGGCAATGGCTACATCTTACTCATTTTTAGGATCCCCAGCACTAGGCATGACCATCCAGTTTGGCAGGGCAGGGGTGGGGGGTATATGGGTGGAAAGAAGGCTTTCCTGGTGGCTCAGATGGTAAAGAATCTGCCTGCAATGAGGGAGACCTGGGTTTGATCCCTGGGTCAGGAAGATCCCCTGGAGGAGAGCATGGCAACCCACTCCAGTTATCTTGCCTGGAAAATTCCATGAATAGAGGAGCCTAATGGGCTACAGTCTATGGGGTCTCAAAGAGTCAGACACAACTGAGTGACTGACTTTTCCAAGGCAGGGAAGAGGGTTCAAGGCACTGTTTCTTGGTGATTTAGGGTGTGAGTGGGGTTTAAAGGCTGGTTCTGCTGTTTACTATCTGGGTGACTTCAAATAAGGTTTTCGAAGATACTGAGGAAAACATATCTGGTCACACTCATCTGGCAGGGCCATTGGGAAGCGTGAGTGAAACCAGGCATCTTAAAGCATTTAGCGCCGCTCAACCAAAGTTAGCTGTTGGTTTCTTTCACTCCCACAGGGGCCCCCACTGGAGGCCCCAACATAGCTGGTGACAATAAGCAAATCCTGTTTACCCAAGACACATTTAATGGTAAGAATAGAGATAAAGGTCAGCTCTCGATAAAGATCAGGCTCCGGCTTTGCTGAGCAGAGCAGCACTGCCCCTTCGCCTCACTGCTTCGAGCAGCAGTGTTTCTGGATCTCTCCTGCAAGCCACAGGCAGTGCAGGATGCGTTTCTTCTCGGCAGCCAGCTCCTCTTCCGAGAACTGGCCCAGGAGTTTCTGGACAAATATATTCTGATCTTTCAGGAAAATATTCTTATTGATGCCTACGTTGGGCATATTCTCCAGGGACCCAGACCTGAAATGGAAGCTTAAACGTCTGTTTCGCTTTAGGCCGGGTGCTTTCTCTTCAATCCAGGTCAGCGGGCTGCGGAGGCAGGAGGCACAGTGTTAATTTCACTGAGGGGACCTGAGCACCCCCTGCTAGATCCTCATCGTGAGCCCATCTCTCCTGCAGCTGCTGCATCCCGACCTCCACCAGCCTCCCACAGGTGACTGTTGGCAACTGACCAATGGTCCTTTTATTCAGTTTTGCCACCAGGCAGGGGAATCTGTGCAATGATTTTGGTGTGAATATCAGTTCATTATTTAGGACTTTCTACCCTGAGCCCTAGAGGGATTGGGGGCAGGAGGAGAAAGGGATGACAGAGGATGAGATGGCTGGATGGCCATCACTGACTCGATGGGCATGAGTTTGAGTAAACTCCGGGAGTTGGTGATGGACAGGGAGGCCTGGTGTGCTGCGATTCATGGGATTGCAAAGAGTCGGACATGACTGAGCGACTGAACTGAACTGAACTGAACCCTGAGCCCTGAGGATGCAGACCTGAGATTCTGGAGCAAACTGTTGTTTCCAAGTATATGTGCATTTTTATGGGAAAGAATTCTTAGAGTGCTCTCATCCCATTTTCAAAGAGATCTGTGATCCCCCGCACATGCCAGAAAAGACTAGACACTCCCTGCCTGCTCTCAAAGTATCTGCTTCCATTTCACATGTGCCCCCCAGGTCAAGGCCAAGGTCAGCACTCACAAAAATCTCCAGTCCTGATGGGACAGGCCCCACTTCCCTAAAGTTTCTCCTTTCTCTGGGTTTATCTTTTCTGTTTTTAAAGTAGATAATAACTGTTTTACCTGCTTAATCAGAAACAGAGAAGCCTAATTAGGCCTTTGATCTAAAGAAGCTTCACTGAATAATATGACAGCAAAAATACAAAATCTGCTTTAAAAAGTATTCTAAAAGCAATACAGCATTGATTTAAAGACTTTTACAATGGAAAAAGAAAAAAATCCATAATTCTTTCACCTAAATAAAAACCTCTTCAGTTTGAGACAGTCCTTTCAAGCATTTGTCTATATGTGTGTGGCATATTAACCCTAAGGTATAACTAATTTTTGACTATGTTTATTTAAAAATATCATCCTACAGATACTGCTTATGATGATTACTTTTGTCTGCACATCATGGACAACTGATTATATAATTCATTTACTATTATTGCCAAATATTCAAGCTCTTTCCAATTTTAATTTAATATGGATAGCCTGCATTCAAACTCTTCACACATACATGCATAATACAGTTTTCCTTCCTTCTTCTGGGAACAAAGTTTCAGGAAGTCTGAAGAGGACTTGCTCTGGCTACTTCTCTTTGCCTTCCCGCCCTTACTTCTCCTACAGGGCTGAGTCAGGGTCAAGGACAAGGCATCTGGTTGGACGGCTGTGATATGAACTGGAAAGGGTTTAATCCCGAGCAGGCACCAGGGTCTTGTCTCCCATTACCATTCCTCGGATTCCTTCCCCCTTCCCCGCAGGCTGTAGTCAGGCAGGCCCAGGATGGGCAGTTTAGACCAGTGTTGCTAATGGACAAAGCAGAACTACCTTTTGTTCTCTGCCTCTAGAGGGATGGCACATAATAAAGCTAAATATATAGGTATGGGGGCACTTCCCTGGTGGCCCAGCTTGGTTAAGACTCTGTACTTCCAATGCAGGGGGCACGGGTTCGACCCCTGGTTGGGAAATTCAGGGAACTAAAATTCTACATGCTGTGTGGCATGGCCAAAAAACAAAAACAAAAACAAAAAAAACATGTAAGGTGTGAGGTTGCAAGAAAGGGGCCCAAACTGATCACTTAAGATTGTTTTGAGGGCTGCAGGAAGCTCAGGGTAAAGGAACCCTCCCTCAGCTTACCGAGACCTACACTAGAGAGTGAGTAAAATATTTAAGAGAAAAAGATGTGAAGTACATAAAGGGGGAAGCATGCCAACACCCACACACGCAGGGAAACATCAAGAGAGATGTGAACAGAGAAACTTCCTCCTTTTGTGGCCCCATCTGCTCAAAACTTGGTATGCTGTTTCCTGTTCATATGTATATATATATATGTTTGGCTGCACCATGCAGCATATGGATCTTAGTTCCCTGACCAGGGCTTGAACCTCCGCCCCCTGCATTGGAAGTGGGGAGTCTTAACCGTGGGGGAGTCTCCCTGTTCACATATTTAACTGAGGACATCAGTTGTTAGGACTTTACTGTCAGAGTGAAGCTAAAGGTGGCCCCGGGTCCACCCATGTTCTGGGCTTGGACAGCTCTTAGCTCCAGGCATCCCAACCCAAACCACAAGCTTGGACTCAGACAGCTCCTCTGGTCCTCTCTGGAAACCTCCACTTACAAATATCTGCATTCACCAGCCTAAGCTCTGACCACCTGCAAAAATGCTTCTTACTTCTCACCTTCCATAGGAAGGTGTACACCCACAGCCATATTCCTCTAGTCAGCATGTGTCTCAAGCACAGCAGAGGTGGCAATTTCTAACACTGTTCTTCTAACTTCTGATAAGACGAGAGGGTGGGGGATGCACCTGGCTCTGGTCCCAGCCCTACCAACCAGCTTCAACAAGAGGACGGAAATGTGCACCTCTTGTATATAGGACTGGGTTGAAAAAGTGTTTGAATGCTTATTTTTACAAAGTTTGAAAACTGCTAGTAAAATGGAAAGAACACAGGCTTGGAAGTGAGTTGCACTGGGTTTTCCTGGATGATCTGGGGCCTGAGGCGAACGATACCTACCTCACTGATAGGTAAGGATGAGGGAAAGACAAGGCCTGATGTGTTCTCAATGGTATTGCTTTCTCGTGCCCTTCCTCTGCATTGTGGAGGAGAAGGCGTGATCACTGGGGGACTGCAGACAGGCTGCTTGAGCATGATTCTCACATAACCATTTATTAGCTGTGTGCCCTTGGTGAGTTTCTTAACCTCTCTGAGCCTCGGGTGATCATAATTACCAGGTGATCATAATAGTGCCCATTCCAACAGTTGGTATAAAGATTATATGAGAAAATTCTTGTAAAAGCGCTAGGCCCTGGCACATTGGCGAGAACTCAGTGAACGTCAGCAAATACTAGCACTTTGTACAACAGGTTCAGGCAACGGTCCCGGTCTCACTGGTCCTCTCACTGTGACCTTTTGAGGCCATGCCTCCCCACCTCCTTATCCCCTGCTGCGGTTCTGCTCTGTTCCACTATGTTGTTGGAAGGCGGCTCTAACTTAAGGAATTGTGTCTGCAAACAACTCACAGAGGCTCCTAATGTTTTAAAAAGACTTGTTATGAAGCTTCTTATCTTGAAGGGCATTTGCTGGCGAAAGAGTTGCATTTCAAACCAGATGGGACCCATCATGATGCTGGTTTCCCAAATGGACCAAGAGGACTTGGTTTCGAAAAACAACACATCAAGGATATTCAAGTAAAATGTGCAAACATTTAGTGATTATTTCTGGCATTGCGTTTTCTGTCATTTATGGACTGACGGCTGTTTATGGAAGATGCTGGGAATCAAAGAGTATCACTACTACCCAACTGGAAGAATTATCAGGGTGTGTAATAAACCAGGATCAAATGGAGGCTTTAGCAATGGAGCAACCAACAGACACCACCTCAGTATGACCTTATATTCAACCTGAACATCTTTGTGCTATTTTAGTCTCTTAAACATTTTTAAATGAAAAAAAAAAAAAAGACGGTATGGAAAATAAAGAATCAGTATTTGGGGAACATTACAACAGTATGATGTGATAAAGCTGATAAAGAGCTGGGCATGATACAGGCAAGCTGAGTACAGTGTTAATGGCAAGATCTAGGTGGTAGCTGTACAGATGCTCACTGCAGAGTTCTTTCAACTTCACCAGTGCTACTCAGCCATTAAAAAGAATTCATTTGAATCAGTTCTAATGAGATGGATGAAACTGGAGCCCATTATACAGAGTGAAGTAAGCCAGAAAGATAAACACCAATATGGTATACTAACGCATATATATGGAATTTAAAAAGATGGTAACGATAACCCTATATGCAAAACAGAAAAAGAGACACAGATGTACAGAACAGACTTTTAGACTCTGTGGGAGAAGGCAAGAGTGGGATGTTCTGAGAGAACAGCATTGAAACAAGTATACTATCAAGGGTGAAACAGATCGCCAGCCCAGGTTGGATGCATGAGACAAGTGCTCAGGGCTGGTGCACTGGGAAGACCCAGAGGGATGGGATGGGGAGGGAGGCGGGAGGGGGGATCGGGATGGGGAACACATGTAAATCCATGGCTGATTCATGTCAATGTAAGGCAAAAACCACTACAATATTGTAAAGTAATTAGCCTCCAACTAATAAAAATAAATGGAAAAAAAAAAAACTTCACCAATGCCTGCAACTTTCACAATAAAATGTTGGAATGAATGCAGGTCACAGATGTAACTGGACTTTTGCTCCTGTATCTGATATTGCTTACTGTGTGGCTTAGATATTGCTATCTGTGTATTGTGTCTGAGTGGCTCAGTCATGTCTGACTCTTTGCAACCCCAGGGACTATAGCCCATCAGGCTCCTCTGTCGCATGAAATTCTCCAGGCGAGAATACTGGAGTGGGTTACCATTTCCTTCTCCAGGGCTCCCATAGGGAAAATTAGAATTAGATGCCGCAATTCCAAGGGAGCTCCCTGGGGCATCTTCATTATTAGAGTGTTCCTCCTTTGTAAAGTGCTTCTGACTGCCAGATTATTTAATTGTGAGCCATTTGGGGGCTCTTCTGATCTAAATATATCTAACATATCACATCTGTATGCTTCTCTTAACCTTATGGGACAACTAGGAGGATGGTGTGAAGAAACATAAGCGAAATTTCAGCACCTGTCCCACTGCAGAAGCAGATGGCTCTTCTGGAGTCGGGGGTGGGGGTCCTGGTCCCTGGGTCTCCCCAAATTCTCCCTCATGAACCCACAAGGATGTCTTTATATTGCCCCCCCCTCACAGCTTTTCCCGACCTACCTTTTGTTCTCTGTCTCCAAGCACACGGTCATCTTCATATATTGGTCTTCCTTTCGCTCTTCCAAAGTGGCAGACACGAGAGAAAGCTCCCCGAAGAGGGAGACCAGCCAGGTCAGGCGAGAGATGCCGCTGAATGCAGGGAAGCCAAACCGCTCTTCTTCCAATGGGGCAGCTGTGGGGAATCACAGACAAGGCGGGGGTTGGAGAGGAAAGGCTGACAACTAGGGGTGACAGGGAGCCAGCAGATGTGGCTGGGGATCAGGACACACAACCTGGCCTCATGGCGGGGGTACCCGAGATGATTCTCATGGAGACTTTCAGAAAAATGTCTCCCTTTGCTCCTGCTTTTGAAATTCAGTTTGTTGGTAAAATAAAATATTTCATTGGAAATTGCAGGTTATCTGGTCCACAGGGAAAGAAAAATGTTTCAGTCTTCTAACGTGTATATATTGTGTGTGTATGTGTGTGTGTGTATATATATATACACAAATATATATATGGTATGCACATATACATATATATTCCCTTAGTAACTTGAAGTAAAAGAAGAATTAACATATTTTAGTCCTGCAAGCCTATATTCCTATAAATATATAACTGTGTAAATTATAAGAGGGCGAAGGAATCATGATAGCTGTGAAGAAAACAGTAATACCTATAGACTACACCAATATCAAGAAAATTGATACAGTGGTGTTTTCTTAGACTTCAGTATCTATCATCTCAGGTACAACAGTACATTCTGAAGAGGATCTGGGTGAGAAACCTGGTCAAGATGCTGCTCCCCTCTGTTCCCAGTCTAAATTTTAAACATAACTTGAATTTATAAGATTTCATATCTGTTTCACTGATCTTTAAACCACAGATTTTTTTGTAACTTGATACTGACTTAAAACAACTCATAATTATGAGTGTGTTCTAAAGAAAATCACAAGCAAATCAAAAAAAAAGGTAAATAATAGCAAACCAAGACTGTAAGTTTCATAGACAACATGCTTTGAAATCACTAGGACCTAAGTGTCACACTTACACAGGAAACGCAGCTCCCTCTGGGCTGGTTCCCGTCTGCTCCTGCTCTTTGCAGAGGACTGAGCAGCCGTCACAAATCTGAGCCCCAGAGGCATAAATGTTGGGTCAACTTTGTGAAGCTACCCACCTCTGAGCTTCCTTAAAAAAAAATCTGTATGACAGGGGTAATGAATACCCACTTTATGGGATTATCCTATGACTTAACATGAAATAATGCGTGTCACATACTTAGCACAATTCCTTGTGCAGATTAATATTATTATTTGTTGCCACAATGCTCATTAGGTGGTCATTTTAAAGGATGAAGATGGATCACAGCCTTAGAGAATGAACTGGGGAAGAGAGCAGGGATGAGACAGGGAGTTTGGGATCGATATGTACACTCTGCTATATTTGAAATGAATAACCAACAAAGTCCTACTATAAGCGCAGGGAACTCTGCTCAATGTTATGGCAGCCTGGATGGGAAGGGAGTTTGGGCGAGAATGGAAACATGTATCTGTATGACTAAGTCCCTCTGCTGTCCACCTGGAACTATCACACATTGTTTAATGGCTATACTCTGATATAAAATAAAGAGTTTAAAACATACAAAAAGGAATACAATAAAGGATGAAGATGGATTCTGAAATGAGATTCCACTGTATTTTCTGGAAATTCGTGAAGAGATGAATGATCTTCCCACTTGACAATGTCAGACTTTCCTTCCTATAATGCAAGTCCTTGGGAAAGGTAGCCCAGATGCTTTAGGGTGCAGAGCTGGAGGCTCCAGCTTGTTCATTTCCTACTGCTAATGGAGGTGCTCCCAGAAAGACCAACATAAATGGCTGAATATATAGTAGATTGGATATTTTGGCTGCAGCTAATGCTCTGATAACTTGTTGGTGGAAGGAAGGGGTTATGCATATTCTATTTGCTGCATAGAGAAGTATAAAAATATTCTCTTCTCCAAGGAACCTTTTTCTCAGTCCTTTTTCAAAGAGAGCTTTCACTTTTAACCTGTGGAATATAATCTCCAATTTGTCAGGATTTCATGAGAGAAGCTTCTGCTTAATTGACTGGGCCAAAAGTATAAATGCACTTCAGACTTCTAACACATATTTTACCCAAGGCCTACCAAGCAATCAAATCTCATTTGAGGAAAGAAGCAAAATAGATACTTTTATTGTCTGTGGCTATTTGGGAAAATTAAATCGGCCCGCAGAGACTCTTTGGTAGAAATGAATCCAAGTTCACATCCCAGAGAGCTAGGAAAGAACTCAGCCTCCCCACCTCACCCCACCCCGCCTTACCAGTTACACATGACCTGTGATCCCACCAAGGACTGACCTGTGAAGAGGAGAGACCCTTTCAGCAGGTCCTTCCCCACCACTTCTTTCTTCAAGAATGCAAACTCCTCCATCAAGAGTTCAACATGCTCCTCATGCAAGACTTTCCCTGTCATGACAAGGATGGAGTGAAAAAGGCAGTTATCATCAACTGTGTTATTTGTAAGATACACACATGAAATTATTACGGAATCAGTTGGGCAATTTACTCTTATATGATTCAAGAAAAAATAGTTCTCTGTACTGTATTATATTTACTACTCTTCTGTAAGTCTGTTATTATTTCAAATTAATAATCTTCAACAAAACAAATAGTTATAGCAACAGAAATATGAGAGCAAGCCAGAAACAATCATGGATTATGAAATAAGAACTTCTTAGGAGAAAATGAAAGGGCAGCTTGCAATTAATGGACCTGAAGTCTCAACTCATTCATTTTCTCACACATATTTCAGCAGCTTTCTAAAATAACTAGTAATTTATGAAATTCTCAAGAACCATTTTGGCCTCATCTTTCAAAATAGGGTGTTTTGTCTATCTTAGAAATAATAAGTGTTTTGAAATTCGGGAGGAAAGTGAGAAGTAAAAATACCATGATCCTATTTACCAGAAAGAACCACTACTAAGATATTGGTTTATTTCCCTTTTGTCATTCTGCTGTGAATTATTTTTCATATTGTGATCATACGGTAGAAACAAAATTATTTTTAGTTTTAAAGTATAAATGTAAATTCACGTCATTGTAGAAAATTGAGAAAATGTGAAAGAGCATAAAGAAAAAAATGAAACCACTCAGAATGCTACCAGTTCATCACTGTTGCCATTTTGTTTCCTTTGCTTTTTTTTCCCTCCCGTATATGTGACATGATGTTGACACTGATATTTAAGCAATACAGGAAAGGTCTCAGATCCCAGCTGAGGGATAATCGGAAAGGAAGTTTGGTAGTAGACAATCAATGTCACCATGGGTATAAATGACTGACAGGACATGGGCACTGGGGATCTTTCTGGAATAATAAAAATGTTATGTATCTTGACTGGAGTAATCATTACATGGGTATATACTCTGTCCAAACTCATTTAACTCTGCACCTAAAATCTCTGAATTTATCACAAGGAAATTCTATCTCAAATTACAAAAACTCAGATAATCAGATGAACACCAGAATTATTATTCAATTTCTTCAGTGGCTTTGGTGTTAGCCTGTTCAGAGCTATTTTTGTAGAAGAAATAAAACGTACTTCTCAGAAATTCTTGTGTCATAGGGTTCGTGATTTGTAACTAGTTTAACCACGGACACAAGTGCTAGAAAAGCTTACCTCACTTGTTACTTAAATAAGTCAGACTTGGCAAGCTATCCCATCTGATTGGTGGGGTAACAGATGGGGCTAGAGATTCATTTTATGTGTGCCCATGAAAACAAAAATATGATTTTCCATTCTATTTGTGATATTTAAAATGCAAAGAGTACCCTTAACCAAGTAGTAGTCAACTATATGACACCCAATGCTGAAACTATTTTCTATGGCGTCCTGGGTAAATATGTTGGAACAGTTACGATTCTTAGAAAACTCTTTCTTGTATGAAGGCGAGCTCTCCATCTCTATAATTCTACCCCCTACCAGCAGAAGCAATATAACATAAATTTATTTTCTTTTTCTATGGAGAGCTTTTAATATATCTTAATTTTTCTCTCCTTTACATTAAATATTTAAATTTCTCTAGTGATTTGTCCAAATTAAGTGTAACTTTTTAAAATTTGTTTTTGTTTTGGGGGGCTACACTGTATATACAATTTAGTACCTTCTTAACAATTTTTAAAAAATGTGTTATTTCATATTATTAAAACAAATTATGCTCATTATAGGAAACATGAAAAATAAAGAAAAATAGAAAGTAAATAAAATAATCCAAAATACCACTACCAAGAAATAACCACTATTAAAACAAATTGTCCACACATCTATATTTGTTTTAAAGTGAAACTACATGTAGTTCTATAACCTGTTTTGTATTTAGTCATGTATCATGTACCTTTTTTATGACAGTTAAGAATCTATGACTTTTAGAGCCTGAATAGTATTCATCAGATGAAAATATCATAATTAACCATTAACTATTCTCTTTTGAATACTGAATTTGTGTGCCAATTTTTGCTCTTAAAATGTTGGCATGAACACTTCTGTACAAAATAATTTTTTAATGTATTTCTGTAAAATTAGGTTTACAAAAGATCTGAGCTTTTTAGTATTCTTTGATACGTATTTTGACTTGCCCAAATTGTTAAATTAATGATGTTGCATTTGGGGCTTTCAATTATTGTGCATCAACATTTCACTTGAGGTTAAATCCTCTCTTCAATTTTGATTGCTCTGATTCTTCTAAATTTATTTAGCTTTTTAAAAAATTGTAGTAAAACACATAATATAAAATTTACCATATTAACCATTTTTCAGTATACAGTCCAGTAGTATTAACTATAAGGACACTGTTGTACAAAAGATCTTTAGAACTTTTTCACTTTGCGAAACTGAAATTTTGTACCTAACTAAAATAACTCCCTCTATTCCTCCACACCAAGCAGCCATCCTTCTATTTTCTGATTCTACGAATTTCACTATTCTAGATACTTCATATAATCTCTTTGTGACTAGCTTATGTTACTTACCATAATATTCTTAAGATTCTTCCATGTCGTAGCTTGTGACAAGATTCACTTCTTTCTTTTTTTTTTTCCACTTTTTTTTTCTTATTTTTCACTTCTTTCTTAAGGCTGACTAATATTCCACTGTATATATTCACCACATTTTCTTTATTCATTCATTCATCAATGGACATCTGAGTTGTTTCCACTTCTTGGTTATTGTGAATAATGTGCTATGAACCAGAGTGTGCAAATATCTCTTCCAAATCCTTTAAAGTCTTTTCAGTATATACCCAGAACTGGGATTGCTGGATCATATGGTAATTCTATTTATAAATTTTTCAGAAACCTCCATACAGTTTTCCAGAGTGGTTGAACCATATTATATTCCTACCAATAGGGCACAAGGGCTCTAATTAATTTCTCCACACTCTAACCAGCATTTGTTGTTTTGTTTTGTTTTTTGGTTTTGTTTTGGCCATACTGTATGGCATATGGGATCTTAGTTCCCTTGCCAGGGACCAAACCTGTGCCCCTTGCATAGAAGCTTGGAATCTTAACTACTGGACCAAAAGGGAAGTCCCAGTTTCGTTTTGTGTTTTTTTTAATAGTGGCTAATTTCATGGGTTTGAGGAGATATTTCAATGCGGTTTTGATTTGCATTCCTTTAATCATTAGTGATGTGTGCTCAGTTGCTCAGTCGTGTCTGACTCTCTGTGGCCCCATGGACTGTAGCCCACCAGGCTCCCCTGTCCATGGAATTTTCCAGGCAAGAATACTGGAGCGAGTTGCCATTTCCTTCTCCAGGAGATCTTCCCGACCCAGGGATCAAACTCGCATCTTGTGTCTCCTGCACTAGCAGGTGGATTCTTTACCAGCTGCCACGTAAGTTTCTGTACCAATTACAGTTTCCCTGGACCCAACGGTCTTACAAACAGCAACATTAGCTTAAAGAACTGTGGACATCACGAAATATGGTTCTTTTAGACTTGAGAAAAATACACCCTTCAATAGTGCCTCAATACCCTATAATCTCTAATTTGAGTAAGGGAAAAATTCAGGCTGCTCTCAGAAGCACTTGGAAATGAGATCCAATTCAGACTGATGGCCCCTCAGATTCCTCCAGTGACCCTATACTGAACAAGAAAATTGAAAATTCCCTGTACATCTATGCCTTTCTCTAGTGTGATTTCTCCAGTGTTCAAACAGATTTGCTCGTAAAATATTTCCCACATTTAGTGTACTCTTGAGGCCTTTCTCCAGTGTGATAATCATTAGTGACAATGAGCATCTTTTTGTATGCTTGTTTTGACCATTTGTAAATCTTCTTTGGAGAAGTACCTATTCAGGTTCTTTGTGCATTTTAAAATCAGGTTTTTTATTGTTGTTGTTGAGTGTTAAGAGCTTTTTATATAATCTGGATATTAACCCTTATCAGCTACCTGATTTGCAAATACATTCTCCCATTCTGTAGGTTGCCTTGCCACTCTGTTGATTGTCTCCTTTGTTGTGTAGAAGCTTTTTTTAGTTTAGTGCAAAATCCCATGTCTACTTTTGCTTTTGTACTTTGGGTGTCACATCCAGAAAAAAATCACTGCCATGGCCAATGTCCAGAAGCTTTTCCCTACATTTTCTTCCAGGAGTTTTATAGTTTTACATCTTAAATTTAGGGCTGTATGAGTTAAAAAGGTATAAGGTAAAGGTACAACTCATTCTTTTGCATGTGGCTATCCATCTCTCCCAATACTTTCTGTTAAAGAGACTGTCCATTCCCCCATTGTGTGATCTCAAAGACCCTTGTCAAAGATCACTTGACCATCTATATACACAACGGTTTGTTTCTGGACTCTCTATTCTATTCCATTGGACTATATGTCTTTTAAAAAATATTTCTTTATATTTGACTGCATCAGGTCTTAGTGGTGGCATGTAGGCTTCTCTCTAGTTGTGGTGTTCAGCAAGGCTCAGAGGGAAAAATGGGGACTTCAGAGCCCAAAAGGATTGAAATAAAATCTCCACCTCTCATTTAGTGGTCATATTACTAGCTTTGTGACCTGGTACAAAACTTTTTTTAGAAGTATAGTAGGTGTACAATATTTTATAAGTTACAGGCATACAATTTTTGAAGGTTATGCTCCATTTCTGGTAGAAAAACTTTTGACTTCTCTGAGCCATGGATTCCTATACATAAGCTAGAGAAAATACCTACCTCCAAGGATTTCTGAGAGAACTAAGCAAAATAACATATGCTTAGAAGAGTTTCCAAGTTCCCAGTATTAATAAATGGTGCTCCTCTTGAGAAACAACAAAAACTATAAACTGTGCACATCAGACAATCAATTACCCTACTAGGCATTTTTCCATTAGCAATACAAGTATCACATGAATAAAAGCAAGATAATATAATATTAGCATAAGTGGAAGCTAATTAATATTTTTCATTAGAGTAAAAGAAGCTGGTAAGTCTTGAACAAAAGCCTGCAAATTCCCACCCATCCCTCTGTCCTGTTGTTCCTCCACAAACACACCCCCACCCCGGCTCTTTATGTGCCTACAGTACGGGGGCTGGGCTGGGGACCCATAGGACCAGTAACATATCTGACACAGGGTTGTTTATAAGGCATAAAGATGGTACCACAGAAGTCTTAGAGGCAGGAATTCTTAGTAAGAGGGTGTGTGCTCCAGATGCACAGAGCATACATCACCTTTCTGCTCGGCCAACTCCCACAGGTCCTTAGCTGCCACCCAAGACAGTGTCATGGGGTATTCCACAAGGACATGCTTTCCAGCATTCAGGAATTGCCTTTGGGAAAAAGGGATACATACAGATAAAATGCACTTCAATTAAGTTTTGCTTAAGTACCCTGCATGACAGACTGTGAAAAATGCACACAAGTCTTCGTGCAAATGTCATGACAGAATGCAGATGAGAGTCAGGGCCAGGGGATGGGGAGGACGAACTGCATCTCATGCTATTTTCTACTAAGCAGTAAGAGAAAGGTTTTCTAGTTATGTGCTCACTTGAACATTCACCCATTCATCCAATGACATATCCAACCAGGTACTATTTACCAGTTATTCTGGAGGAGAAATACAGCCATGTCAACAGGTAAATTGTCTATTACCACAGTCAGTTCCCAATTCTGGGAGTTGGTGATGGCCAGGGAGGCCTGGTGTGCTGCAGTCCTTGGGCAGTGACTGAAAGTCACTCAGTCATGTCTGACTCTTTGCGACCCCATGGACTGTAGCACGCCAGGCCTCCCTGTCCATCACCAATTCCTGGAGCTTACTCAAACTCAAGTTCATCAAGTCGGTGATGACATCCAACCATCTCATCTTCTGTCTTTGCCGTCTCCTCCTGCCTTCAATCTTTCCCAGCATCAGGGTTTTTTCCAATAAGTCAGTTCTTTGCATCAGGTGGCCAAAGTATTGGAGTTTCAGTTTCAGCATCAGTCCTTTCAATGAATATTCAGGACTGACTTCCTTTAGGATGAACTGATTGGGTCTCCTTGCAGTCCAAGGGACTCTCAAGAGTCTTCTCCAACAACACAGTTCAAAAGCATCAATTCTTCGGCATTCAGCTTTCTTTATCGTCCAACTCTCACATCCATACACGACTACTGGAAAAACCATAGCTTTGACTAGATGGACCTTTGTTGGCACAGTAATGTCTCTGCTTTTTAATATGCTGTCTAGGTTAGTTATAACTTTTCTTCCAAGGAGCATGCGTCTTTTAATTTCATGGCTGCAGTCACTGTCTGCAGTGATTTTGGAGCCCCCCAAAAATAAAGTCTGTTACTGTTTCCACTGTTTCCCCATCTATTTGCCATGAAGTAATGGGACCAGATGCCATGATCTTAGTTTTCTGAATGTTGAGCTTTAAGCCAACTTTTTCACCCTCCTCTTATATTTTCATCAAGAGGCTCTTTAGTTCTTCTTCGCTTTCTGCCACAACGGTGATGTCATCTGCACGAGGTTATTGATATTTCTTCTAGCAATCTTGATTCCAGCTTGTGCTTCATCCAGTCCAGCATTTCTCATGATGAACTCTGCATTAAAGTTAAATAAGCAGGGTGACATTATACAGCCTTGATGTACTCCTTCCCCGATTTGGAACCAGTCTGTTGTTCCATGTCCAGTTCTAACTGTTGCTTCTTGACCGGCATACAGATTTCTCAGGAGGTAGGTCAGGTGGTCTGGTATTCCCATCTCATTAAGAATTTCCCACAGTTTGCTGTGATCCACACAGTCAAAGGCTTTGGCGTAGTCAATAAAGCAGAAGTAGATGTTTTTCTGGAACTTTCTTGCTTTTTTGATGATCCAACGGATATTGGCAATTTGATCTTTGGTTCCTCTGCCTTTTCTACATCCAGCTTGAACGTCTGGAAATTCACAGTTCACATACTGTTGAAGCCTGGCTTGGAGAATTTTGAGCATTACTTTACTAGCTTGTGAGATGAGCGCAATTGTGTGGTAGTCTGAACATTCTTTGGCACTGCCTTTCTTTGGGGTTGGAATGAAAACTCACCTTTTCTAGTCCTGTGGCTACTGCTGAGTTTTCCAAATTTGCTGGCATATTGAGTGCAGCACTTTCACGGCATCATGTTTTAGGATTTAAAATAGCTCAACTGGAATTCTGTCACCTCTACTAGCTCCATTACCACTTGAGAGCTATAAATAAAGACTACAAAACTATGGCAGCCAGCTCTGTCTGAGGCAATTGGAAAACGTTTCACTAAGGCTCTGAACTGCGTCTTGAAGTGTAAACAGGCATTTTCCAGGTGCCAGGGGATGAGGGTGTTTCACGATGAGCAGCATAGGCAGGGGCTTGGGCATTTATGGGGCTTTGTCCATTGAGACATGGTGTGAATTTCAGCATTTCTGTGTGGCAGGAGAGGGGAGGGAGAGAGAAACGAGGTCCTAAGAGGAGCTGGGAGTCAGATGTAAAGGAAGGACCCAGAGTGCTATGCTCAGAAGTCTGGCTTTTATGCTTCAGATATTCTAGGAGACAAACATCGATAAGTATGGGAATTATATGATAACTTCATTCAGGTCTTCTCTGGTGCCAAAAAGGGGATCCACGATCCACATAAAGGTGCTTCTGTCCACATTTAGAGTGAGTGTGATAAAGAGAGAGCAGCTGACTTCTGGGCAACCACACTGTGGAAGTAGCTGTAGTTTAATGTCAGGACCTAAACAGAAAGCTGAGCTCCAGGGGCAGGTGGCACCCCTTGTCAGCTGCCAGGTCTTCCATGGGGCTCTTCCTTCCACGCTCCATTCCACCAAATGCCTGGAGAGCTCTAGGTTTTGCATTCAAAGGTGGAGCAGGGGGTAGGGTATGTGTGGGGGAAACATTTCATTTCTCTCTATGAATATAATGCGACCTCCCCAATCTTAGGCCACCACTATTTCCTTAATCATCTCATGGCAAAAAACACTTCCTATTAAAGAAGTCCTAGAGGTATTCTCAGAGAGATTTCACGTTGTTTAAAGTGCAAAGGATAAAATGTTGGAAGCTGAAAGAATATGGCATTTCTCCAAGACACAAAAAAGACACTGGCTCCATATCCTAAGTTATACGCTGAGAAGAAGGCAAATGTTGGTCGCTCAGTCGTGTCTGACTCTGTGGCCGGTGGACTATAGCCTGCCAGGCTCCTCTGTCCATGGAATTCTCCAGGCCAGAATACTGGAGCCGGTACCCTTTCCCTTCTCCAGGAGATCTTCCCAACCCAGGGATCGAACCCAGGTCTCCCACATTGTAGGCAGGTTCTAAGAAGGCAGGCACTAGTCAAACTACTCTCAATAAATTTTTTACAATGAAATAAAGCACTTTAATTCTTAATGTGTCTAATGTTTTAAATTATGGTGAACTAAATATTAGTTCTACTATATTTTTCATGTCCTTATACCTTTATAACCCATAGTGAGAGTTAACATTTTGATGACCATTTTTTAAAGTCCTGGATCCATCCCACTGATTATTAAGATCCCTGTGTAAGATGTCAGCCCAGGTATTTTCACTGTCCTGTACTACTGTGCAAGGTGAGGACTTGAACACCCACCTGATGTAGTCCTCGTGGCTGGAGCTCTCACTGCAGATAAAAGCAACCTCGACCTCTTGACTGGAAAGAGCATCTTCCAGAGAAATTTGTGGCACCTCATCAATGCTCCCCAGCTCTCGTCTGTTTGAGAAGGACAGACAAGTGGAACTCAAAGCAGGCAGAACATCGGCTGACAATAAATGAGCGCCATCCTGCTCCCCAGCTCCCAACAGTGTCCTGGTGATCAGTTTTTGGAAATGAAGAAAGCAGTTTCTCCCATCTCATTTCCAGGGCACTTCCAGCACAGAGTAACAGACAGAACCTCCAGCACAGAGTAAGGAATCGGGGAACTGGCATTGAGTCCTGCTACCCCTGTTAACAGCCTGTACGACGTGGGAGCCTCTGAATTTATGTCATCTCTAAAATAAAAAGAACAGATCTCCTGTTATCTCATAAGAAGTAATCTCTATGGTCACTGCCAGCTCCAAGCACTTGGCCAGACACTAGGACTACCAAACCTAATCCAGATCCAAGACTCTAACACCTCTGAGGGGCACAGTGCTATGGGGCTTTGAGCTCCTCCACGGACATCACGGCCTTGTGTCCGTCAAGCAGAAGGCGGGCGTTACTGCCTCCTTTATAGCCGAGCTGACAAAGCCCAGAGAGGCAGGGCCTCCACAGCTCACTGGTAGTAGGGGAAGGACAGGAGCCTGAGCCTTCTGACTCCCACACAGTGAGAAGGACCCCTGCTTTAGAACAGCTGAGAGTCCTGGCTGCCCTGGGGCTGAGGCTGGAGCAGAGCAGCAATCCTCCAACAAAGGTTGTCACAGAGGAAACGGGGCAGCTGGCAGGAGGCTTGGGGCAGCGCAGAGCCCCTTTGAGTGGCAGCAGCCAGAGGGCAGCTGGGGGAGTTTGGCTGCTGAAGAACATCCTGGTAGGTTCTTTCCTGTGGGGGCCACCCATCTGCACTGCTTGGTCTGACCAATGCCTCCCGCTTGCCTCCCTGTGCCTTCCCAGTAGGGAAGATGTGGTGAAGAGGAAAAGTTAAAATTTTACACAACCTCCTGCTCGTTCTGCCCCTGTAACTCAGCTTGCTCCTTGCAAAGTCTGGATCACATAGGTCATGTAGTCT
This sequence comes from Cervus elaphus, assembly GCF_910594005.1. Classification (NCBI taxonomy): domain Eukaryota; kingdom Metazoa; phylum Chordata; class Mammalia; order Artiodactyla; family Cervidae; genus Cervus; species Cervus elaphus. The sequence goes on from NC_057832.1 coordinate 84,472,077, forward strand.
CAGAAAGACAACACCAGGAACTGGAGCTTATCTCACTCACCCTTGTCCTGCTCTTTGCAATTGCCCAACCCTGCCAACCTGCTTAATCATGCCTGTCCATGTAAAGGTCTGGCATCCCCCTCCCCATCTTGACTGCTGTTCCCGTGCTAATGAAACCCCTTAAACCAGCCTAGTAGCAGCTAGAGTTGCCCACTATAGTCTGTCTATAAAAACTCTGTAACCCCTTTGCTCGGGGCTCAGAGCGTTAACTCCTCTGGGCCCACCGGCATAATAAACTTGAGTTCTCCAATTCTCCAAGTGTGGTGCTGGGTTTCTCGATTACTGGATTCTGCAACAGTGGGGCATGAACTAAAGTCTTCAGCTTCTAGCAAGCTCAGTCTGATAGAGGGAGGAAGAGACTACATAACCACAACACAAGACCAACAGGAGGTGGGGTCTTCCCTGGTGGTTCAGTGGTTAAAACTCTGTGCTTCCAAGGCAGGGGGCACGGGTTTGATGCCTGGTTGGGGAACTAAGATCCCACACGCCATGCAGCATGGCCAAATAAAAATAACCGGAGGGATGCTGTGCTGGGGTACAAGTGGGAGATTCCAGGAAGGCAAGGAACACCTAGTTCAGGGTTTCAGAAGAGGGTTCCTGGGGAGGTGACAGGTCTCATCAGGTAGGTTGTGAGGAACAGAGCATGTGGCAAGGGAACAGTGTGGTAACAGCAGGGGGCTGGTAAAGCGAGAGGAAGGGAGGGTGAACTGGCCATCCTATGGGACCTGGGTAGGTTAGGCATAGCACCAGCTGGCAGAGGAAGGTTGATGGGGAAGCAGAAGCCCCCCTTCATCCCGGAGCCCTTGTACATGAGGCCCCAGAGGCAGGCAGGGAGCAGGGGGAGGAACAGTACTGCTAATCGTGATATCAAGTCTCCCATCTGTGCTGCTCCCTCAGAATCCTCCTGGGATGGGAAGACTGACCAAGGGCAGGTTGCCAGCACTTCTGGGTTGCCTCTGTGCCCCCAAATTCACTTTAAGTCCTTAAGGAAGGGCTAGGTTCTAAGACAGACAAACGGGAAGAAAGCAGGTCCCATAAATTAAAATATGAAAGAACCTCTACATGGACCATCATGATGGTTACTTACGCTTGTCTAAGTACTGACATTTAGGTGATTTCTCTAAAGCACTAAGAAGCAGAGACCTGCCTGACTTGCTCTCTGCCCCAATGCCTGGGCTGATACAGGGCCCACCTCCGGTTCTCAATGACTGCTGATAACTGACGTTACACAGTGTGAGTTTTGTAAGTAGTGTGTGTGGAAGTGGTGGGGGTCAAGGAGGAGCTAAGGGTGAGTAAGGGGAGAAGAAAAGCAGTGAAAGTTAGGTTTTGGCTGAGTTACAGGAGATAAATGATAATCTTTAAAAGCGGGGTTCAGAATTATAGGGGAAATGAATACATGGTGCTTAAAAGCCGGGCTTTGGAATCAGATAGATGTGCGCTATTGTTCAGTTCTTCGATTTTTCCAGCTGTGTGACATCAGGCAAATTACTTAACCTCTCTGTGGTTCAGCTTCTGTATCTGTCAAGTAGGTTGATATTGGCATTGAGGTCAAATAACTGGTCAGGCTTACAAAGCCCAGGGCCCTGGGAAGGCTGGCATGGTTAACTGATGGAACACACCTCAAGCCTTCTTTCAGGCCAACCCACGTGTGTTCACTGTGCCCCTCCTGTCTCCGTCAGGCCCGGTGCTCACCTCCCCCACCTCGGCCTTTGCAGTCCCCTATAGGATGACTCACTGCACATCCCGGTTGCAGGGCCAGCACTCTATAGCTCCCAGACCTGTCTGAGATCTTGTGGGGCTGACCCTGCACAGTTCCCTGGAATGACCCCTGAGCTGGCTTGCTCTCTCTGGGGTCTGGAGAACCCTAATCCATTGCACCCAGCTCCCGGGGAATTACAGGGCATAAAGCAAAGCCACCTGGACACGAAGCCAATCAGGTTCAGGAACGCCGAGGAAGCATGTGGATTCCGAAGGTCCCGGATCCGAACGGAGCCGGCTCTGCCGACGCCGACCACCACCACCCCAAACTTCCTCTCGGGCTGAAACACACAGGATCAAGGTGGGGTTTAAAAATGGTCCAGGCTCATACTTACAACGTTTAACGAGTATTTGTGTGCCCCCCACCCCTGCCGTGTATAGATACTGAGCTTGTTTGGCTTGAGTACAATATCAACTGAAAAGACCAAATATTTTTCATTCTGACAAAATTTAAAATCCAACAAACATTTATCAAAATCTAAAAGAACACCCCCCAAACAAAACAGTCTGGGCAGATAACATAGAACAGCAAAACAGACACGTGGGCAAGACCAGTGAGGGTCCAGACAAGCAAGCCAGGAGCCAACACAGATCACGGAAGCCACAGCAGGGGAAGGGGAGTGAGACTCCCTGAAATGCAGGGTTGGAGGGAAGTCAGCTCCCCCCAGATATTTCTATGGCTGCTCTGACCTGTGTTATCCATAAAAGGCTCTTTGCACACTTGGCTCTCCACCCACTTCTACTGCCACCTCCCCGATAATGAGAGATCTTCATCTTGAAGCTGTACCCAGCCCTAGTCTGGTACCTCTGTCCTCCCTATCTCTCTCCTCCAGTGGACGTGCAAATCTGAGGCAGCGGAGAGTCATACAGAAGTGACAGTGCTCAGTGAGATTCGGGGGGACAGGGCACATGGGCACATGGTGACCTTATTCAGACCCCTCACCACCCTGGCTTTCTGGGTTCCAACTAATGTCACTCTCACTCTACTGTGAGAGCTTACTCATTATTTGGGTACAATGCATATAGTATTAGAATGAAAAATCAACTCAAGTTTTTCAAGTTATATAGCAACTTACTATAATCTAAACTGATAAAAATTCTCTCTATATATAAACCTCAAACCCAGTTCTTCTTGGATGCCTCCATGGACAGAAACTTGAATATCCCCCTTAGATTCCGCTTTCCTTCACCTTTGTCATCTGGTGTCACCATTTCCTACAGTTTGCCCCCCTTCCTGCATCCACTGCTCTAGTCTTAGCCCAGGACTTCTTTGCCTCCTGCCTAATGATCTGATAAATTCCCCCCTGGTCTCACCCTTCCCATGGGTGGTACCCCGGACTGCCAGAGCAGATGCTTCAGATGAAAACTAGGTCCTTCCCCTGATGAAAGCTCTTCATTTTCCCAACTGTTACAGACTGAATGACTGCTTCCCTCAAAAGGCATATTGGGATCCCTGTCCCCCAATATGATGGCAGTAGGAGGTGGAGCCTCTGGGTAATCAGGGTGAGATGAAGTCATGAGGGAGGAGCCCCCATGAATGGGGTTGGTACTTTTCTAAGAGTCACAAGACAGCTTGACTCCTCTCCCTGCTCTCTGCCCACATGAGGACACGATGAGGAGTCAGCAGTCTGCAGCCCATAAAGGGGGCCCCCCATATCTCAGCAGATCTCAGATTTTTAGACTCCGAACTTCATGAGAATTTCTGTGGCACTGTTCAGCAGCCCAAACCGTGAGACAGTTTGTAAGAAAACAATTGAAGGGGAAAAAAAAATCCAAGTCCATGTTTTCTACCAAACACGAGTCCTTCCACAACCCAGCACCGGCCTGCTTCTCCAGCACCACCTTTCAATCACCTCCTCCACGTGTAACTTTAGGCCTCTGACCTTCCAACACAGGACTGTTTCCTCCCTCTGAGTCTTTGCAAATCCTGTTCTCTTTGCCTGGAAGGAGCTTCTCCCTACCGTCCACAGGGGGATGCCTTCAAAGCTTTCAAGACTTGGGCATCTTAAACCTTATGAAGCCTTTCCTGATGCTATCAGTTAGATTTTTTTGTTGTTGTTGCATATAATAAAGATCACCCATTTTGTGTACAGTTCTATGGGTTCTGACCAACATACATACCTACCACAATCAAGATACAGAATAGTTCTATCATCTCCTCCAAAATTACCTGTACCCCTTTGCAGTCAACTGTTTCCCCTGCCAGGCAATCATCAACTTGTCTACCATCCCAGAATATCATAAAAATGAAATCACAATATGCAGTCTTTTGGGTCTGGCTTCCACTTAAAACAATGTGTTTTTTATCTATTTTGTTACATGTATCAATCATTTCTTTTTATGAGTACTAGTCATAATAGCTTGTTTGTCCATTTGGCACCTGAAGAATATGCTGCTGCTGGTTCAGATGAATTCATAATTTATTCAATTATGAATAAAGCTGCTGTAGACAGTCATGTCCTACTTTGAGTTCTCATTTAACTTGGGTAAATACCTGGGTATGAGTTTGCTGTGTCACTGGGCAAGTGTAGGCTTAACTTTATGAGAAACTGCCAAACTGTTTTTTTCCAAAGTGTACCTTTATACCTATACTGTTTTGCATTCTTGTCACTGTTGTCTGAAAGGTCCAGTGGTTCTGCATTCTCGCCAGCACGTGGTATCATCAGGTCTTCTCCTCTTTTTATTTTAGCCATTATAATAGGTGTGTTGTGGTCTCTCACTGAGGTTTCTATCTGCAGTTCCATAATGACTAATGATGTTGAGCAATGTTTCACGTGTTTATTTGCCATCTATAAATCTTCACTAGTAAGGCGTCTGATCATTTCACAGGCTGTATCAACTATGTACAACTAGGCAGGGGTATGCCAGGCCTGTCTTTAAATATACTGGGTCCTTAAACCCAGCTCACGGGTCATCTTCTCTGGAAGCCATCAAGCTTTTTTGTTTTGTTTTATTTGCATACAATATCCAATTGTCCTAATATAATTTACTGAGAAAGGCCAACCTTTTTCTATTGAAATGCCTTTGTACCTTGGTGGAAGCCATCTTGATTACTATAGTTTTATGGTAAGTATGGAAGTCCATTACTGTGAATTCATTTTCTTTTTCAAAATTCTAGTTCTCCTGCCTTTACATATAAATTTTAGAATCAATTACTAAATAAATAAAATGAAATAAAATAAAAATTCCTGCCAGAATTTTGAGTGGGATTATATTGAATTTATGGATAAGTTTGAGGAAAAAACCCAACATCTTCAGTAAAATGAATCTTCTAATCCATGAATATGGTATATATATACATTTATTTAGGTCCTTGATTTCTTTCATTCTGTCATTTTCAGTGGATAGATTCTGCACCCATTTTGTTAATTTTATACTTAAATTTTTATGATTTTTAGTGCTGTTATAAATTTTATTTATAAATGAAATTACGCTTTACCTTCAATTTCCAATTGTTCATTGTGAGTATATAGACATACAACTGATTTCTGTATACTGACTTGGCATCTTGCAATCTTGTTGAACTCATTTATTACTTCTAGCAGCTTTTTTTGTAATTCTATTAGATTTTCCACATAGACCATAGAGTCAGATGTAACTAGAGATGATTTTACTTCCAATCTGTATGTGCTTTGCTCATTTTTCTTGCCTGACTGCACTGGGTGAGTGTGATTTTGAACAGGAGCAGTAAGAGAGGACAATCTTGCTTACCTTTTAATCTTCAGGGATATAATTTGTTCTTTCACCATGGAGAATGATCTTGGCTATAGATTTTTAGGTAGCTATCCTTTTTCAGGATGTGGATATTTCCATTTATTCATATTTTGCTTACATTTTAAAACCATAAATGGTCTAACTTTGTCAAGTGTCTTTTCTGTGTCTGTTGAGATGATCATGTGATATTTTTCTTCTTAAGGTCTGTTGATACAATGACACCTTTCATTCCTAGGATAAACCTCACTTGGTCATAATGTATTATCCTTTACATATACTGTTGATTCTATTTGCTAAAATCTTACTTTAAATGTTTGCATCTGTGTTCATGAGAGTTGTTGTTCAGTCGCTAAGTCATGACTGAGATAACATTACGCCATTTCAAACCTAAGAACCTTACAACAGCATACTTTCACTTCCTCTCCCCCTGACTTTGTACTCCTGTTGTTACATAACTTATAAACTGCTCAAGGTACCAGTCAGGATTCAGTAATGTGTTCTAAGCACAGCGTTTTAACATGGGGAATTTCAACCATTCAACCATTTCATCACCATTTCAACATCACCATTTCAACCACTGGGGAGCTAAATCCAGAGAAGCCATCACTGACCATCTCCTACTGCAATCAAGCAAGTGATTCTCAAGAGTTTGCCTGGAAGCCAAGACCTCAGGAGAGCATCTGCAGCCTAAAGCTTGAAAAAGCAACTGTGCCCTCTGAATAAATTTCTTTCTTCAGCCTCCAAACCTCCCGGGAGTGCCTCTTACTGGCCAAATTCACACATGAAATGGAACTTTGGGAAATGCAGTTCTAAGCTTGTGGCCACAATGCCCAACTGACAACAGGCCGTTTAGACCAGATAGTGCCTTCTGGCTTACAAGTCTAGCTTTTAATTTTTATTTTTGATAGTCTCATACACAAAAAGCAGAAGGACAGTCTTTAGAGAAATCTGTACTGAATAGCCAAAATACACATCTGATCAAATATTTGCTTTTTCTTTCACTCAGAAAAGGAAACAAGCAATTTCCTTATGAGGCTGATCAAATATTTGTTTCTTCTTTCACTCAGAAAAGGAAACAAGCAATCTCCTTATGAGGCTGAATATTTATGGCATTCCTAAAATTAACTACTAAATTACTACATTACAGAAAATAACGAGGATCATAGGTTTCTATTAGCTTTAAAAGAGGCATGAGGTTAAGAAACAGCTTCCTTATTGTAAGAAAACAAGTCACTTTTTCCATTTTAATAATTAATGATACGCACACACTTGTAAACCTGGCTTGCATAGTGTCTGGCTGAAAGTGCTTTCAAATTTGGTTTAGACAAATTCCCTTGCAAAACTGATAACAAGGGACAAGATATGGGTGAAAATGCTGACATATTAACAACTGAGTTCCTCGTTGGGAAAGAACTTCATTTTTGAGAAAAATGACTTTGCTAGACCATTTCACCTATGTCTGTTCATTTTACATGAGGCATCAAGGCACATTCTGAAAGGAAACTGCAAATTAAACAGATGAAGGCTTCTGGTTTCCCACTTCACATGTAAGGAGCTTGAAAGTTGCCGCTCTACCCTGACAAATAAACAGCTAAACAGCCTGAAAAACTAACTCACTCCTCTAGAATCCTTAAGAGAGGTGAGAACATGAGGCAAACTGCTGCCCCCACGACTGGAGAAAACAGAGGGACTAATGCAGAGAATAACTTGGCGGAGAAGAGACTCAAGAGTGGAAACCACAGCAGGAACCAGTAGGAAAGCCTGAACTGTGACAGATGAGTGACCGGGGGCTCAGTGTGGGCAACTCTGAGACCTAAAAATTCCAGAGGGACCCAGTCACAGGAAGACCCTCTCAATTTCGTGACATTTACCTCCAGGAGCTTGACCAGCTTCTCACAGTAAATACTGGAGACATTTCCTCTCAGGTTTCCAACAAGACTGGGTAAAAGCATCACTCTTGAAATATACCAGGGCTTATTAGTACTTCCTAAGGAGACTGCCCTCACAGGAAACTAGTTAACCAGACCCTAACCTGCTGGGGTATTATTAGACCCTAACTGATTGCAGGGTAGGGAAAAACAGTTGACCCTTGAACAACACGGGTTTGAACAGTGCTTGTATGTAGACTTTTTTCAATACTAAATTATCACTGTACTAGATAATCTGGTTGAATCTGTGGATGCAGAATTCTGGATATGGAGGAATTATGTGTATGGAGGGTGGACTATGAGCTATAGGCAGATTTTCAACTATACAGACAGTCAGCATCTCTAACCCTGGTACTGTTCAAGGGTCAACTGTACAAAACTCCAGGCTACTCTAGAATTCCATTTGGGAGAAGGGGAACACCCAACTCTAGCCCACTCTAGCCATATTCCCCTACCTAAGAGGGGAAGAAAAATAAACTGAAAAATACTTCTATGGTTCACAGTGCAGAGCCACAGGCTTACCAGAAGACTGAGACTTGATCATGGGGCTGTAGAATGTGTCCCCTCCCCTACACCTCCCCACCATGCGAGGCCCACTTAAAGCAGTTCCTTTCATATGATACATCATGTCTGGAGACCAAGAAAAAATGACAAGCCATAACAAGACAAAAAACACAACCTGAAGAAAGACAGAAGCATCAAAACCAGACATAACAGGAGTGTTGAAATTACTGAGACTGGGAATTTAAAACAACTGTGATTACTATGATAAGGATCTAATGGATAAAATAGAAAACATCTAAGAACAGATGGGCAATGTAAGAAATTGAGAGAAATCCTGCCAAAGAATAAAAAAGAAATGCTAGAGATCAAACACAATGTAACAAAAATGAAGAATGCCTTTTATGGGCTTATTAGTAGACTAGACACGGCACCAGAAAGAATCCCTAAAACTGATGATATCTCAATAGTAACCCCCCAAAACTTGAAAAGCAAAGAGAACAGAGACTTAAAAAAGAAGAGAATGTCCAAGGACTGTGGGTCAACTACAAGTGGTGTTAACACACATGCCATGAAAACGCCAGAAAGAGAAGGAAGAGAGAAAAGAACTCAGGATATATCTGAAATAATAATGACTAAGAATTTCCTTAAACTAATGTCAGACACCAAACCACAGATCTAGGAAGTTCAGAGAACACCAAACAGGATAAATGCCCTGCCCCAAAAAATGAGGTTTAGGCATATCATTTTAAAATTACAGAAAAGCAAAGATAAAGGAAAAAAGTCCTGAAAGAAGCCAGAGGGAAAAAAAAAACCTTGCCTACAGAACAAAGATAAAAATTATATCCAACTTCTCCTCAACAACCACACAAGCAAGGAGAGTGGAGTGAAAGATTTCATGCATCAAGAAGAAAAAACTTACCAACCTAGAAATCTGTACCCTGTGAAGTTACCCTTCCAAAGTGAAGAAGAAATAAAGACTTTCTCAGACAAATGAAAATTTGAGGGAATTTGTTGTAGTAGACCTACCTTGCAAGAAATATTAAAAGAATTTCTTTAGAGAGAAGAAAAATATTACAGGTGAGAAACTCAGATCTACCTAAAGAAAGGAAGATGGATTAAATGAAGGTAAAATACAAACCTTACTTTTCTTATTGTTAATTGATCTAGATAAAATAATAACAGCAACAAAGTACTGAATTATTTATGCTTATGTATATATTTATGTAAATGCGTATACATAAGTGAAATGAAAGACAGCACTGATCCACAGGACAAGAAGAAGGGACAGGATTATTGTTATTTTACAGTACTCACACTACCTGTGAAGTGGTACAGTTATTATTTGAAAGTGGATTTGAATTAGTTGTAAATGTATATCGCACGCTCTGGCACAACCAACAAAAAAGTTTAAAAAATGAAGTATAACCAATATGCTAAGAAAAAAGAGAATATGGAGCCATATAAAATACTCAGTTTAAATCACAAAAGGCAGAAGAAGAGTGGAAGACAAAAATAGGACCAAAGAACAAAGTCAATGAATAGAAAACAATAACAAATATTAATCCACCTATATCAGTAATCACTTTGAATGTTAAAGGTCTAAATGCATCAATTAAAAGATAAAGACTGTTGGAGGGGACCAAAAATCAAGACTCAACTCTATGTTGCCTATAAGAATCCACTTTAAATATAAAGACACATATGGATTAAAAGTAAATGGATGGAGACAAATATACCATGCTAACATTATAAACAAAAGAAAGCAGGAGTATCTATGTTAATTGCAAGAAGGGCATTCCATAACAAGGTCCAACATGTGTGCACCTAACAACAGGGTACCAAACTACATTAGATAAAATCTGAAAGAACTGTGGAGAGAAACAGATGAATCCAAAGTCACAGCTGCATCACACTCCCACACCCCTCTAACAGAAATGGACAGATTGAACGGGCAGAAAAATCAGGAAGGACACATTCGCACTCAACACTACCCATCAACTGGACAAAACTGACATCGGGAGTCTGCTTTGCCCACCAGCAGTAGGATGCATTCTCCTCGAGCATACACGAAACATTCACCAAGACAGACCACATTCTGGGTTATAAAATACACTCCGCAAGTTTAAAAAAACATAGATCATACAGTGTCTGATCTGAGACCACAATGGAATTAAACTAGAAATCAGTAACAGAACAATAACTGGAAAATCTCCAAATATAAGGAGACTAAACCTTGTGGCTCAGTTGTTAAAGAATCTGCCTGCAATGCGGGAGACCTGGGTTCGATCCCTGGGTTGGGAAGATCCCCTGGAGAAGGGAAAGGCTGCCCACTCCAGTATTCTGGTGTGGAGAATCCCATGGACTGTATAGTCCATGCGGTCACAAAGAGTGGGACAATGCTAAAAAAAAAAACAAGTCAAAGAGATGGCTAAACTCTTCTGCAATTTAGTAGCTAAAACTTTCAGGGTGAGAACCTGCAGAAAGCAGAGAAAATGGGAGGAAAGAGTAGAAAGGGGAATGTGTATGTAGATTATGAGGAGGCTGAAGTATGGAGAGAAAGGAGATGGTGAGATATGCCCAGCGGAGGGGTGGGCAACAGGTTTCTAGAATGTCTAAAATTCCATTTCAGTTGTCTCACTATGCCCTGCTGTCCTGAACTTCTGATAAAATGCACTATATATCCAGCCCTGTAGAGGTGCCATTTTAACGAACAAAGGAACAGGAATAGCTTCAAGACAGCAGAACAGGGACAGACAGAACAGCAAAGTGACTCAAAAACTTAATTGGGGACCAACTTATCGTCACAAAGTGAGCCTGCTCTCCCTGTCTTGGATGCAGAGAAGCTAAGTGTTTGGAGCTAGAGATTAGATGATGGGATTCTGAGATTAAGAACACATGCTCTGCCAACTCAGAAAGAAAAATTTTGTTTTGAGATAAGGAGGGTAGAAGAAAGTGTAAAATCACCATGGAACTTCAAGGTGGGAGGTATGAGGGCAAGTGCTGGGTTCCCACTCGAGGAACGGGCATGATGATTGCAAACAATCAGGAAGGACAATCTAATGTTTTTCACTCATTTACAAGAATCAGTAAGTTTGACCTCACATTGGCTGGCATGGGAAAACAGCCATGTTCATATGTTGCGGGAGGATGAGGAGAACAGGCAACTTTTACGGAGAGCAGCTTGGAAATATTTAACATGCAAATATTCTTTGTTGGGGATGGGGGGGAATTCATTTTCAAAGCACATACACAAATGAAATGACTCAGGTTTACTGCAGCCTTGCTCGTAACCGCAAAAGACTGAATATAAAGTACATGTTGTTAATAGCAGGCTGGATAGATAATTATGGAATACTTTGCAAATGGAATGCTACATAACTGTAAAAAAAGAACAAGGAAGTTTTTTATGTATTGGAATGGACTGATCTCCAAGATACAGTGTTGGGTGAGAAAAGAAAAATACAGACCAGTGTAAGATGTGTGCTCTAGTTTATGTTAAAAAACAAAAAAAAAGGAGGGCGGGGCAATGGCTGAAGGAAAAAAAATAGTTGTATATGTTTTGACTCTCTCTGGAAGGACAGACAAGAAACCAGCAAGGGTGGCTGCCTTGGAGCATGAGAACAGAGTATCTGGGAGAGAAGAGGACTTCTCAGGATAAAGTTTTTGTGTGTGTTTGTATGAAATTCTTTAAAATTTTGAATCATGTGAATGTATGTTATCCAAAATACAAACACTTAAGATAGATATAAAAATCTGAGGAATGCTCTGAGTAGACGAGAACGCTACAGTTTGTACAGAGTTGGGCTTACACCCTGCTCCCTTCCTGGGCCCCACTACAGAGCTGGGTGTCCTCTGCTGTCTGCCCTCCAGGACACTTTGCTCCTGATGGTGCCCACTGCCCCCAAATCAGCCGACACTCCACAACTCCAAGCTGCGTCTGCTCTCCCCACTCACCCTTCCAGCTCAGCTGTAATCTGGGTTTCTCTACCAAACCTCTCTGCCTCATTACAGGTCATCTCAGATCTTCGCCAAATTCAAGGGCTTTCCCTAGGCTGCATTCTCGTGAGCCTCACTCCTGTTTGATACTTGAGGGGGCCTTCTTAAAATTCACTCCTTCCCTGTCTTCCCTCACCTCCCAGCAAGATTTCCTTTTCACCCTTCACCGCTTTCCCTCTTCATCCTGCACCCTGGTGGTGCACATTCCCCCATGCTCAATCCTGTCCCCCTGGTCTTCTCTCCTCCCTGTATTCCCTGAGTAGGGGAGGGGTGCCTCTCATTCTTAAGGTTTCCAAGATCACCGTTGTGCTGAAGGCTCCAACATCGTGCACGGTGACCTGTCCTCTCCTCCAAGCTCCAGACCCAGGAAGGAATGCCAATTGGGCACTTCCACCTGGCCATCCCACCCTGACCTGGATCCTCATGTTCTGTGCTAGACTCCAACCACCAGCCTCACTTGACAGACTGTGCTCTGAACTTCCGGGCAAAGGCCAGGGGCTCCGCAAATTCTATCAGGCACCCAGCATGACGTGCTGGAAATCCTGGGAGTCTTTGCTGCCTTGGACAAATCCTCTGAGACCAAAGGGCTGACTGCAGCTGAGAACCTGCTCCTCCCTCCCCGCTCCAGCCAGCCTCAAGTCACTGCAGGTTTCTCTTCCTCTGCATTTTCACTGATCCACCCAAGCTCTGGATTGCTGTACATGATGACTAGACCGTCTCTGAATCATCCCATCATTGAGTCAACTGCCACTCAGCAAGAACACATGGTGTATGGTGTTTAAGGCACCAGGTCAGATGCTGTGGGGATGCTAAGATGAAGGAGGCACGCGGACAGCTCTACCCAAGTCAGAGAATGGAAGGTCACAAAAAAAATGATCATTAAAGGGCTATGGAAATCCACACAAGGGAGGTATCACTTCCAGAGAGAGAGCGAGCTCTGAGACGTTTTACCGGAGCAGTGAGGACCATGTCAGGCTGCCCAGGAATTAGACAGGAAATGGAAGTGAGAAGGGGGTCACAGGGTCATAGTAAAGGCAGAAGAGAAGGCAGGCTAGTTAAAGGGGGTCCCATGGTCTGGGAATATTTTTAAAAGGTTGAGAGAGAAAAGCCACCAAAGAAGGAAAGTCAAAATTATAGAACAGAAGGGGTGGTTGATGATTGACAGAACTATTACTGAGCCAGGCTCTATGAGCTTAATATGAGTGCAAAGTTCCTACTCTTTCTGCACAATTTCCAAGACCATGAGCATTAGAGCAAGTCATGGGGCCTTCGGATAAGAGGGCAGAGGCACCAGAAAATGGTTAACAGAGGTCAACCCTGGGGTAGGGGAGGCTGGGGTTATGAGGTAGTGAGGAGACTCACTTTTTGACTATTTAACATTTTGTAGCTTTTGAGTTTTGTTCTAGGTCTGTGTGTTGACACTACTACAAAAATAAATTTTTTTAAAAAAACTTGTTTTTTGTTTTACATGTATATACATTCTTTTTTTATATTCTTTTCTATTATGGTTTATCACAGGAGATTGGATATAGTTCCCTGTGCTATACATTAGGACCTTGTTGTTTATCCATTCTAAATGTAATAGTTTGCATCTACCAACCCCAAACTCCCAGTCCATCTCTCCCTCCCCACTTCCCCCTTGGCAACCAGAAGTATGTTCTCTGTGTCAATGAGTCTCTTTCTGTTTTGTAGATAGGCTCATTTCTGCCATATTTTAGATTCCACATACAAGTGATATCATACAATATGTGTCTTTCTCTTTCTGATTTACTTCACTTTAGTATGACAATCTCTAGTTGTGTCTATGTTGTGGCAATGGCGTTATTTCCTTCTTCTTCTGGCTGAGTAGTATTCCACTGTATGCATGTACCACGTCTTCTTTATCCATTCATCTGTCAATGGACATTTAGGCTGCTTCCATGTTGTGCCTATTGTGAACAGTGCTGCTATGATCATAGAGGTACCTGTTTCTTTTAGAATTATATTTAAAAACTACTTTTTAAAGATGAATTTCAGTATAATGCTAGGAAGACTACAGCAGTTTGAGCATGTCAACAACCCCCCCTCTGAAGGGGATGAGAAAATAGGATTACAGTAGCTTGAGAAGACCTCAGGCGTTGTTTCGTTCTGAAAAAGTAAAAACTAAAGCAGCTGGAAATGCTGATGGGAAAGAACTAGCAGAAACAAGCTGAACAATGCAGCTGGTCAAAGAGGAATTCAGACAGGTGGTACAGAACCTGAACAGGTAGCAGAGTCTTCAGTTCTGAGTGTGGACAGTGTTCCTTGTCATGCCAGTAAACAAAGGATGTTGAGGCCACCAAGCCAGAAGCCTCTGAAGATGCCCACAATGGTGCCCCCTCAGGATGGGAAGGAGTAGGATACTGGTCTGGGATAGCTAAGGTGCATATCAAAAGAATGATTTCAATAATTCTAGACTCTTGCATCTTCTCATACACACAAAAGTGATAAATTCATTAATTTGAGATAACTGTTTTCCTTTAATTAATAGTAATCTTTTGATTACCTTCCAACTACCTGTTTTTTTGTTTTTTGTGTTTGTTTGCAAAAACTTCTATATATCCTTGGCGCGTCCCTTACCTCTTTAGAGCAGTCCCTCAGAGCTATAACAGAAGCTGCAGCCCAGGCTTAAGTTCTCAGTAAGTTTTCCCATAAAACATAATTCTCGACTTTGCATTTTTTTCAATTGACCCACATTCACAAGAAATATCTGGGATGCGATGCAGTAGGTCCTTTCCTGAAGTTTCATTCCCCTTTCTTCTTCCCAGATCCAGCTCTGGGGTAGAGGAGAAGATGCTCTAGCTGAGCCTGATTAGTCTAAGCTAGTTGGCAAAATCCTGGCTCCTCTGACACAGTAACTGGTCCAGGAACGGGCGTATGACCCAGATCTGGCCAATGAGGCCTAAAAAGGCACTTGGAACTTCAAGAAAGGAGGCTCCCACTCTTCTGGGAGAGCTGCAGGAATCCATCTCTTTCTCCCACTCAGAGTGGATGAGGATGCATGTAGCCCCAACCGCTGCTGGCAGCCATCCTATAGCCATGAGGGCCACTATCTCCCAGATGAAGCCAACATCTGGATGAGAGCAAAGAGATGAAAAGATCCTGGATCTTTGTTGAGATGGCTGAGCCACTGGATCAACCTGCTCTGGATCCTGCCCTCTATCTGGACTTCCAGCACAAAAACCACATTGAATTGGGATTTTCTTTACTCGCAGTCTGGAACTCTCTCACTGATAAACAAACCTTCCTCTAGGAAGAAAAACAAGACAGATGGGGAGGCAGAAATTGACAGAGATGATGTCTGATGGTTCCAATTTTTCTCCACAAAGTAAAAGGTGATCAGAAGCTAAGAGTAGAGTAAAAGGTGATCAGAAGCTAAGAGTAAAGTAAAAGGTGATCAGAAGCTAAGAGTGAGGAAGGAGCTGGGAGGAGTGAGGAAGACCAGACCTGGCTATTCAGGGCAGAGAGAAAGAGAGCTGTCTGGGGGCCAAGGAGGGGGCCTGGTGGGCATGCTGAGTACCCAGATGAGGGTTTTGAGAAGTTTGTCAGCTTCAAACTGTGCATGAAACTGTGCCACTCACCCAAGACCACCATCCTCTGGGCATGGTCTCTAGGCTGGCCATGCAGGATCAAGAGGACAAGGGGAAAGGAGCTGGGAGCATGAGCACAGTCATAGTGGAAGAGAGGACTCCAGGGTCTAGGCTGGACCTGAAGGGAGTGAAAGCAGAAAGGGCTGATTGGTCAGGAAAAAACAAAGGTACAAAGAAATGAGGCAGCTCGCTGGATTGCAGAACAGGTTCAGTGGAAGTGAGAATACAAGGAGCTGATGCAGAGGAAGAGCCTCATAAGCAGAGTTAATTGTCCCCAGAATGACATTAGGGCCCAGCAGCTGCCATGCTCCATTGTAGCCCGCTCCACCCCAGCCCACGAGTGTTGTTTCAGGATTAACTGAGGTAGATAAATTCTAATCTAACTGAAGCTGGACAGGCACAGATAAGAGCTCAGAGGGGCTGAATTCTTCCCCTATCACCAGAGCCGTGTGCGTGGCAGGATGCAGGGGACACGTTTTCAAGTTTGTGCTGGTGTTTCCGAAAGCTCTGGAGGGGAAGACGCTCTGTGAAGGAGAAATGAAGCATGCTGCAAGAAAAGCATCCTTAAATTGGTCCTCTTAGAGAGCTCACCTCTGTGTTCATCTTGGTCTCTTTCTGTAGAAGCTGTGAAAACAAAAGCAGAGTTTCAGGACCTTGGTGGCACTCGCCCCCAGCTCTGTGCAGACACCCTCCTTGATCACCTCCCTTCTCCCCCACTTCCTGTCCAATTGGCTCCATCTCCCTCAATGCCTTCATCACCTGTGCCATCCAGGGAGGGGACCCAGGTGTCTGATCTGAGGCAGGTACTCACTGGCCCACCCTGGGACATCACACCAGTACTGTTTCTCTAAAGGATACTGCCAACCTCTAAGGTTTTCTTCTATACTGCAAGGGATGCCTCTGTGTACTTTAAAGAATGATGCATTTCCCAAAGGTGGGGCTTGGAGAAGGTAGCTTCATGTCTACCCTTCTTTTATGGGGGCAAACAAGGCAGTAAGAAATATATACCTTCTGTTTTCCCTCCTCGCTGAGTTTCTCAGGGACTTGAATATGTTAAAAAATCAGGACTGATGCATACACACTACTATGTATAGGACAGATAACTACTAAGGACCTACTGTATAGCACAGGAAACTCTACTCAACATTCTGTAGTGACTTATATGAGAAAAGAATCTAAAAAAGAGTGGATATATGTGTATATATATTAATTGATTCACTTTGCTGTACACTTGAAACTAATACAATATTGTAAATGAACTATACTATAGTTATTTTTTTTAACTATAAAAGTTAAAAAAAAATAGCTCACTGGGCTACTCTGAAGCCTTGACATTAAGGAGGAGGAAGAAGGGAGGAGACAGGTGAGCAAGAGTCACAGGGAATAAGGAAAGAAAAAGAGAAGATGAGGGGAAACAAGAGAAGGGAAAGAAATAAGGAACTTGTGCAGAATAATGGGGTTCCAAAGTTTGGGGGTTCCAAACTTTAATGGACTCCTGGAGCTGCCTGTTGGAAATGTGCTTTTCTGGGTTGCACCCCCAGAGTTTCTACAGGGGAGGGAGGCTAAGAGTGTGCATTTTCGATAGGCATCTAGGAGACTATGCTCAGATGGTCAGAGAACCACTCTTGGAGAATCACTAGAATTGAGAGTAGAACTGATGGGTCCCAAAGAGTGAACATTCTCATTCATTTTCAGAGCAGTTAGAATTTTCACTTGATTTTAACTAAGATGGTGAGTGAGTGTGGGGGGACAGAAGTGATGGAGAAGGGACTTAGGAAGCCTCTCTAGCCCTTCCACCTGGGGTGAGGGGTTGTCCGGGATGCCAACAAAAAGGATGCTCCTGAGGAGCTGAGAAGGGGAAGGAGAGCCCTCCAGGGCCTCCAGAAAGGAAAGCTGAGGTAGCCCCTGTCCTTGGACCAGTCCTGCATTTGATTTTATTCTCTTTCAGAATATAAGAAGGGTTATGCATAGTGAAATGAACTGACTAGCAACAGCAAAAATAATACCCGTCTTTAAAGCCTTGACTCCTGGCAATCCTCAGATCACCTAGGCTGTGTGCTGAAAATAACTGGTTTTCTGTAATTCCCTTCCCTCCTCCCTTCCTGTTCCTCCTTCCTGCTTTGACAGTGGGTCTCATGACCCAAGCTAGTCAGCACACATGTTGTCTCTCCTTTGGCCATAACGGAAGCTTTTCAAGTTTCCTGGAAAATTTGAACAGAGGAACTTCTTAGAAATCAGACCCTAAAAAGCAGAGAGTGAATGATAAAGAGGGTGAGCTTTCTTCTCAGGTCCTCAGGAGTCAGTATGGGTGTGATGTCTTCTTGTTCATAAAATACCTCCAAAGAATGACCAAGACACTGATGGCAAAGCCAGAAAAAGCCATAACTAAGTCAAGGATGTGTGCAGGGCAATGGTCTGGACTACAGGGGCTCCCAGAGGAGCCGGCCCCACACAGAATCCTCTCCATCACTCTATGGCAAGTTACTTATACTGTTGAGAATGTTAGTGTGAGTGTCCCTTGGGGCTTACATGTGGGTGGGGAAGTCAGATAACAAAACACGAGGAGGTGGATAACAGTTGTGAGACGACTGGGTCAGCTACTTTATCTACATGAACCTAATCTTTAAAAACTGACAAAAAGGTCAATAATACTAACTCCACTTTATATATGAGGGACCTGAAGTTCAGGGTAGGTTAAAGCACTTGGCCTCACAGTCATTATGTTGTGATTCTGAGCTGTAACTTTCAGCTTCCTGGCTCTGGAGCCAAACCCAGAATGCTCCAGAGACCTTTCCAGGGCTGTCTGACACTCAGCCAGAGAGCTGTTATGATAAACAAGAGATATAGGGTTTGATCTGGCTTCAGTCATGGACTACTCAAGTGACCGGGGTCAAACAGGTTCCCCATATGTAGGCTGAATGGCTGGACTTCATCTCTAAGGTCTCTTCTAGCTCTGTAATGCTCTGATTCCCAAAAAAGGAAAATCTGGTGACTCCTGAAACAGTGCTCAACCTCAGTTGTGAAATGACTTTACCCAGATGTTTTATCAGACTGACAAAGATCAGAATGTTTGCCACAGAGGGTTAGTCAAATATCTTTGATTTTTTTTTTTTTTTTTGCCATGCCTTGCAGTTTGTAGGATCTTAGTTCCCCAACCAGAGATTGAACCCAAGGCCCCAGCAGTGAAAGTGCGGAGTCCTAACCACTAGACCACCAGCGAATTCCTTAACATCACTGGGGAACTATAGATAGGTATCTCCACAGACAGCAGTTTAGCAACATCTATTAAAATTCCACATGTGAGCAAATGCACTCTGACCTAGCAATTCTACTGCTCCCTCCTTTTTTTAATTATGAATTTTTTTTCAAGATTTAACAGTTAACTTACAGTGTTGTGTTAGTTTAAGGTGCACAGCAAAGTGATTCCATTATATATATCACACATACACATACATAATTTATATGTAATAGCCAAAACATGGAAGGAACCTAAATGTTCATCAACAGAGGAATGGATAAAGAAGATGTGGACATATACAATGGAATAATACTCAGCCATAAAAAGAATTGAAATAATGCCATTTGCAGCAACATGAATGGACCCAGAGATTATCATATTAAGTGAAGTAAGTCAAACAGAGAAAAATAAATACCATATAATATCATTTATATGTGGAATCTAAAAAATGATATGTGAACTTATTTACAAAACAGAAAAAAAACCCTTCAGAAATAGACTCACAGACACAGAAAACAAGCTTACAGTTACCAAAGGGGAAAGAGGGTGAGGGATAAATCAGCAGTTTGGGATTAACATATACACATGCCTATATATGAAACATAAATAAAGACCTACTGTATAGCATAGAGAACTATATTCAATATTTTGTAATAACCATTGCTTTCTATTTCTGTCTCTTGACCCCAAACCACATTCAGGAGAAATCATTAAATTGCCCCGAGTCCTTTGTCCTTTTTTTTCTTGAACTCTTTATTTTATATTGAAATATAGCTGATTAACAATGTTGTGATGGTTTCAGGTGGACACCAAAGGGTGAATCCTTTGTTCTTGTAGAAATACTACTATTGCTTGCCTTCCCTTTCTAGTAAGAACTTCCAGAAAAGCTTTCCTATAAAAAGTCTATTTTCCTATAAAAAGTCTGACTGTGCTTGTGATTGAATCAAATTGATAAATTAAATTAGGATTAATCATTCAGCCTTCCCACCCAGAAATATATGGTATGCCTCTGTAGGAGAAGCCACTTAAAGAAAACAAGAAAAGAATCTCAAGTTAGTTTTGAATTACTGCATAATTACAAATGAGTTTAGGCTGCAGTCGCTCACTAGAAAGTTAATGGAAAAAAGTCAACACTTCGGCATAAATAACCTGCTTAAAGCATTTTCAGGTAGGTAAGCCTCTCCTCAGATGTCCTGCAGCAGACAAGCTATCCTCAGGGAAATGGGGTTACAGATCTTCATACTAAGTGAAGTAAGTCAGAAAGAGAAAGACAAATACCACACGACATCACTTATATGTGGAGCCTAAAATATGACACAACATATGAACTTATCAGTTAAACAGAAACATACTCACAGACACAGAGAACAGATTTATGGTTGCCATGAGGGAGAGGGGGCAGGGAGAGATGGATTCGGAGTTTGGAATGAGCAGATGCAAGGTATTATATATAATGGATAAACAACAAGGTCCTACTGTATAGCACAGGGAACTATATTCAACATCCTGTGATAAACCATAAAGGAAAAGAATATGAAATAGAATGTATATGTATGTATAACTAAATTACTTTGCCATTGAGTAGAAATTAGCAAAATATTGTAAATCAACTATATTTCAAAAGAAATACATTTTTTAAATCAAAGGCCAGTTCTAGACCTGGCTTGGGTATCCACTAGTTGTGTGACTAAGGCCAGGGCACATGGTCTCTGAGCACCTTGAAAAAGGGGGGCAGATGAGTGTAAATGAACTTAGATGACCCCTAACACACTCTTTCAGTGCCGACATGCCATAAATTCTAACTCACTTCTATTTTTTGTTTCTTCTTTGGTTTAGCTTTCTTCATGTTTGGCTTGGTTACCTGGAGGTTATTAGCTTCTCTTGGGTTCACTTAGGGCTTCCCTTGTGGCTCAGCTGGTAAAGAATCTGCCTGCAACGCAGGAGACCTGGGTTTGATCCCTGAGTTGGGAAGATCCCCTGGAGAAGGGGAAGGCTACTCCAGTATTCTGGCCTGGAGAATTCCATGGACTGTATAGTCCATGGGGTCGCAAAGAGTCAGACACGACTCAGTGGGTTCACTTAGGGGCAGACAGACACAAGTAATTGAGGACAAGGCTCAGGTTATCAGATCTAGGGAAGCTGCTGCCCAGCTGTCCCGAGTCCCCGTCCCTCAGCAGGTAAAGCATTCCTCAGCACTCTGTCTGAACTTGTCACTGTCCTTCCCCTTTCAAAGTCCCTCCTACTTGCTCCATGACCCTCCTATTACTCCTAGTGGCCATTTCAAAACCTTCTCCCTTTTCACCGAGAGTGATCTTGATATTCAGTTCAGTTCAGTTCAGTCACTCAGTCAAGTCTGACTCTTTGCGACCCCATGGACTGCAGCACGCCAGGCCTCCTTGTCTATCGCCAACTCCCGGCGTTTACTCAAACTCATGTCCATTGAGTTGGTGATGCCATCCAGCCATCCCATCCTCTGTTGTCCCCTTCTCTTCCTGCCTTCAATCTTTCCCAGCATCAGGGTCTTTTCAAATGAGTCAGCTCTTCGCATCAGGTGGCCAAAGTATTGGAGCTTCAGCTTCAGCATCAATCCTTCCAATAAATACTCAGGACTGATTTCCTTTAGGGTGGACTGGTTGGATCTCCTTGCAGTCCAAGGGACTCTCAGGAGTCTTCTCCAACACCACAGTTCAAAAGCATCGATTCTTCGGCGTTCAGCTTTCTTTATAGTCCAACTTTCACATCCATACATGACTACTGGAAAAATCATAGCTTTGGCTAGACGGACCTTGATATAACAGGAAAGAAATGTTGTATCAGGAGTCAAAGCACTCTTACTAAGAATGAACAGCTGGTATCCTGTATTTAAACTTACAAGGGTGTGTCCATCCTTTTTAAAAGAGCAGCTTATTCACTCAAATAATTGCAACAATCTGAGTGTAATTCAATTTTAAAGGTGGGTTGAGAGCAGGGTATTCCGGGGCCCATACATGCTGTTAGGCACTGATACCCAAGAAAGTCCAGGTCAAAACCTTGGTCCCCTATTGCTGAGATTCTCAGATTTCAGATGAGAGAATTTAAAGCCCCCTTTCAAACTCTGAAGTATTATGATGTGGTTTCTATGATGATAAAAAAGTAAACAGTTAAGCTATAAGAACAATCATTCTGTACAAGACATATAGAAAATATCAAACTATTCAGGCACAAGCAAAGATATGTTTTAGTACACCAAACAACACAACTGAGTTGGAATATGGAGGATTAAAAAGCTTAAAGAAATCCTGCAATAAAGTTGACCAAGATGACGACATAGAAGGCTCCTGGCTCCCCTCCTGCTATGGATAACAGTTACAGTGGGAGCAGTCCCCTCTCAAAGAGATCCAGAAACTAGCTCAGGGACTCCTACACATCTGGTGAATAAGCAAATATTTCACATCAAAACAGGTAAGAAAGGTGGAGTCAAATGACAAGGTCCTACTGTATAGCACAGGGAATTATATTCAATATCCTGTGATAAACCATAATGGAAAAGAACGTATAAAAAAGGAATGTATATGTATGCATGATTGAGTCACTTTGCTGTATAGCAGAAATGAACACAATTAACACAATATTGTAAACCAACTAAATTTCAATTTAAGAAAAGATCTTTACAATGAACACTACAAGGGAATCCCCTGGCGATCCAATGGTTAGGACTCTGTGCTTTCACTGCCAACGGCCTGGATTTAATTCCTAGTCAGGGAACTAAGATCCCACAAGTCACATGGCATGGCCAGAAAAAAAAAGAAAAAAAACGATAAGACATTAATGAAAAGAATGGAAAAAGACACCAAAAAATGAAAAAAGATATTCTGTGCTCATGGATTGAAAGAATTAAAATTATTTATGTCCATATTACCCAAAGTGATCTACAGATTCAATGCAATCCTTATTAAAACTCCAATGGTATACTTCACAGAAATAGAAAAGCAACCCTAAATATTGTTTGGAACCACCTAAGATCAGAAACTGTAAATCTCCTGGAAGAATACATAAGGGGTAAGTAAACTCCTTAACTTTGGTCTTGGCAATGATTTTTTGGATTTGACACTAAAAACAAAGACGACAAAAGCAAAAATAAACAAGTCAGACTACAGGAAACTAAACAGCTTCTGCAAGGCAAAGGAGGCCATGGAATGGGAGAATATCTGCAAATCACATTATCTAATAAGGGGTCAATAACCAAAATATATGAGGAACTCCTACAACTCAATGGCAAAAAACCCCAAATGGGCCAATTTAAAATTGGGCAGAGAAACTTAATGAGCATCCTTCAAAAGACATACAAATGGTCAACAGGTACACAAAAGGCTTTCAGCATTCAACATCATTGATCATCAGGGAAATCAAAAAGAGAAATTATCTCACTAGTTAGTTTGGCCATCATCAGAAAAGAGAGAATGAATACTGGTTAGGATGTATAAAAAAGTGAAAGTTTGTGTACTGTTAATGGGAATGTAAACTGGTACAGCCACTATGGAAAACAATATGGAGATTCCTCAAGAAATTAAGAATAGAACCACTGTATGATCCAGCAATCCCACGTCTGGGTATACATCCAAAGGAAACAAAATAACCAAATAATTATCTCAAAGAGATATATATGTACTCCCATGTTCACTGCAGCATTATTTACAATAGCCAAGACCCAGAAACAACCTAAGTGTAGACAGATGAAAGAATAAAAATGTGATTCACATAGTCAGCCCTGCATACCTAAGGATGTGTAATGCACAGATAAGGAAACTATCTTCATTGTATTGCACCATTTTATACAAGGGACTTGAGGACCCAAAGATTTTGGTATCCATAGGTGCTCCTGGAGCCAGTGCCCTACAGATAGTGAGGGACAACTCTACATGGAATATTATTCAGCCTTAAAAAGGAAAGAAAATATTGTCATTTGTGACAACATAGGTGACTTCAGACAGCATTATGTTAAGTGAAATAAGCCAGGCAGAGAAAGACAACTAATGCATGGTATCACTTATATGTGGAATCTAAAAGAAATAACTCACAGAAAAATAGATTAGAAAACTGGTACCCAGTGTAGGGGAAATAGGGAGAGATAGGTAAAAAGGTACAAATTTTTAGGTACAACATGAATAAAGTCTGAGGATCTAATGTAAAACATAGTAACTACAGTTGATAGCAGTCATGTATGATTGAAATTTGCCAAGAGCAGAACCTAAATGTTCTCATCAAAACCAGTAAACGTGTACTAGTTTACTCCATGGAAAGAATACTTTCATAATGTTATCTGTATATCAAATCATCATACTATACACACTTTAAGTATCTTAGAATGTTTTTGTCAATTATACCTCAATAAAGCTGGAAAAAAAAATCCTGCCTTAGCTAAAACAACATGACTTGACATTACCACTTAAAACAGCCAGAGGTCAAAAGCAGCAGTGGCTACATGTGTATGTGTTTTCTTTTTCAAAAACATTTTTGCCTATCGCCATTTACTCCCACTGCAATCCTTAAGAAGTTAGAGCCCTCAAACTTTCATTCTGCAGAGACAGGAAAACTTTAAATCACTTGCTGCTGGTGATTCTCCATCTGCCCTCCTCCTCCCCACTCAAGAACTGGCTGACCTCCCTACGTTGCGTCTCTTGGCCTGCTTCACCCTCCAGCTTCCACTTGACACTGGCCAGAGAAGGAGATCAGAGGAGCAGAAAGGTGTAACACAGAACAAACCTGACTCCCAACTGGGTCACTCTGGATCTTACCTCTTTGCAAAACAATGTTGCCTCTAGCCTGAAATATGCAAGGCAGCACATTCTCAAGGCTCTGCCTCCCAGGCTTGTTCTTTCAAGGCCTAACAGTTTTCATTTCCATAAAGATAAAAAGTTGCACAACAGAGGACCACACTGGTCCTGTTGGAGGTTGACAGCAGACCTACAAGGACAGCTGCAAGAGCAAACGATTATCACATTCCCCTCCCTGGTCCAGACCGCACCAAGACTCCTGCAACAACTAGTTACACCCCTGCCTCCTTTGAAGCCTGAATTCTAACTCAGGGGTAAGATGGTTCCTTGGGACACTAGATTACCATCTTTTCTGTCTGCTGGGTTTCCAAAAAAAGTCACTGTATTTTGCCCCAACACCTCCTCTCTCGATTGAGTAGCCAGTCATGCAGCTGAGCAGTACAGGGTTTGGACAAAAGGAGAGGCTGGTGAACTTATCCCCAACATGTCCTGTCCCATCAGGCTGCTAATCCGGCAGTGGCTGACTTCTGCCAAGGCCCGCTGCAGCCCTGGAGGGCGAGCCCTCCTTGGGAGCTCCATCCCCACTCTCACCTCCAAGCTCTGGAACCACAGTCCATTCCCTGCCCCTTCAGACCAGGGAGGGGATGGCACGCCACCAACCCTCTTACCTGGGTGCCTTACTGTCATTTGTTGGTTCTGCGAAACCTTACCCCCTCTTCTGTAGAGGCCCTTCAAAAATGTCTTGCGTTTTTGTGGTTTTTTCCTTTTTCCATTCTAACCAATATACTTGCCCACCAAAATCTCACCGTAAATGAATGGTACAGCCAGGACTAAACAGCTTCCTTGGCTTAAACTATGCCTCTCTTTCCATCTTAGTCTTCTAAGCGCAAACTGGAATATGAACCTCTCTAGAGCATACCACGGAGAAGGCAATGGCAACCCACTCCAGTACTCTTGCCTGGAAAATCCTATGGACGGAGGAGCCTGGTAGGCTGCAGTCCATGGGGTCGCGAAGAGTCAGACACGACTGAGCGACTTCCCTTTCACTTTTCACTTTCATGCATTGGAGAAGGAAATGGCAACCCACCCCGGTGTTCTTGCCTGGAGAATCCCAGGGAAGGGGGAGCCTGGTGGGCTTCTGTCTATGGGGTCGCACAGAGTCGGACAGGACTGAAGCGACTTAGCAGCAGCAGCAGCAGCAGAGCATACCATGAATAATATGGCAATTTCTGTTAACCCAATGGTCTCAATCAACATTTCTGATTGTTAGAATTAGAAGGAAGGAGTGAGCCAGTATGCTGTTAACCATACTCTAATGCACGGGACAGCCTCACACAACAAAGAGTTCAGTTCAGTCGCTCAGTCGTGTCTGACTCTTTGCGACCCCATGAATCGCAGCATGCCAGGCCTCCCTATCCATCACCAACTCCCGGAGTTTACTCAAACTCATGCCCATCGAGTCGGTGATGCCATCCAGCCATCTCATCCTCTGTCGTCCCCTTCTCCTCCTGCCCCCAATCCCTCCCAGCATCAGGGTCTTTTCCAATGAGTCAACTCTTCTCATGAGGTGGCCAAAGTATTGGAGTTTCAGCTTCAGCATCAGTCCTTCCAATGAACACCCAGGACTTATCTCCTTTAGGATGGTTATCCAGCCCCAAATATCAACAGTTCCGAGGTTGATTACTCCTCCTGCAGAATGACCCACAGCTGTGACTTTCCTCCTCTCTGAAATGCTCTCTGATGCCTATACCCACTGCTCTCAAGCCAGGCCACTGGCAGAATTATGTTGCGTCCTGCCCCAGGCCACAGGTGTCTTGCACCAAGGCCTCAGAAGTGGAGCCCAGAACCCAGGTCACCTGCAAAGCTGATTGAGCCCCTTTGTAACTGATGCCCAAAGCCCCTGATATCACTGACAAGCTTCCTGACTCCCAATTAGGCAAAGATGCCCACTCCTGTAAACACACTATAGTGCCCCAACCAATCACCTACTGCCAACCTTTCAGCAGGAATTTTCTTTTGCCTTGAGGTTATAAAAATTGGCTATTAACTCATGAAAACTGTTGGCTTTCCATGGTCTGTCAGGAGGTTGGCCCACTGTGCTCACATTATCTCTGCCCACATTATCTCTGCTCTTTGTTCTTAATAAACTCATTCCCTTCTGAAATGCTCTATGTATCGAAATTCTTTTCCAACCTGTGTTCAGACTGACTCAACAAAGAATGGGGGAAGGATTAGTGAGATGGTGACCTTCTCAGACAGGGCCAGGTGCTGGCCTGAGAGGTCCAAGAGTTAAGGTAAAAGTGACCTTTCCCCTTAGGCTGAATTTTCCTTTCTTGAAGGGAGCTGATACTTTGGGGCCTACCAAGGAAAATAAAATGACTACATGGGGCAAAAGTCTGGAAAAATACACATCAAAATATTAATTGTTAATATGTCTCTGAGTGGTAGAATTTTTAGTGATTTCTTTGTGGTTATGTATATATTTTAAATTTTGTGGGACTTCCCTGATGGTCCAGTGGTTAAGAATCCACCTTTCAATGCATGGGATATAGGTTCGATCCCTGGTCAGGGAACCAAGATTTCACATGCCACGTGGCAACTAAGCAACGAAGACCCAGCGCAGCCCAAAAAAGTTAATAAAATAAATTTTGTTAAAAAGGTTAACATTTATATAATTATTTAAAACTCTAAAAAGAAGCTATTATGCCATATTCACTGACTCCATCCCTCCCAGTCCCAGTTCCTCAAGTGCACAGACTTTCACATGGCAATATATCAGGGTGCTTTAATAATGAAAACCAGAAAATTGTCTTTACAGCCAGTTATAAGGAATGACTCTACTTCCTTCAAGGTCATTCATATTTGAGGAATGATTGAAGTATTCTTTACTTTCAAATGACATGTACTTATGCAACTGACCAAGGTTACTTCCCTAGAGGCAAATTTGAGACTCAGCACAAAAGCAAAATAGACGTGCACTGTCCTATATGGTAGCCACTGTAGGCTGGCTAATTTGTTTCCGACGTGTCTCTCTGCAACCCTATGGACTATAGCCCACCAAGCTCCTCTGTCCACAAGATTCCCCAGGCAAGAATACTGGAGTGGGTTGCCATTTCCTTCTCCAGGGGATCTTCCTGACTCAGGAATCAAACATGCGTCTCCTGAGGCTCCTGCATTGCAGGCAGATTCTTTACTGCTTGAGCCATCAAGGAAGCCCCAAGGTAGCCATTCAGTTCAGTTCAGTTCAGTTCAGTCGCTCAGTCATGTCCGACTCTTTGTGACCCCATGAATTGCACGCCAGGCCTCCCTGTCCATCACCAACTCCCAGAGTTTACTCAAACTCATGTCCATCAAGTCGGTGACGCCATCCAGCCATCTCATCCTCTGCCGTCCCCTTCTCTTCCTGCCCCCAATCCCTCCCAGCATCAGAATCTTTTCCAATGAGTCAGCTCTTCGCTAGACACACACTATTTTTTTTAATTGAAGTATAGTAGATTTACAGTGTGCCAATCTCTGCTATATAGCAAAGTGACTCAGTTACACACATATTAAATATTCTTTTTAAAACATTCTTTTCCGTTACAGCTTATCCAGGAGATTGGCTATAGTTCCCTGTGCTATACATTAGGACCTTGCTGTTTATCCATTCTAAATGTACTATTTTGCATCTACCAACCCCAAACTCCCAGTCCATCCCTATCCCTTCCCCCTCTCCCCCTTGGCCACCACAAGTCTGTCCTCTATGTCTGTGAGTCTATTTCTGTTTTGTAGATAGGTTCATTTGTGCTATATTTTAGATTCCACATATTAGTCATATCATATGGTATTTCTCATTCTTACTTAGTATGATAATCTCTAGCTGCATCTGTGTTTCCTTTTTTGTGGCTGAGTTAATACTCCACTGTTTATATGTATCTCATCTTATTTATCCATCTGTCACTGGACATTTATGTTGTTTCCATGTTTGGCTGTTGTGAATAGTGCTGCTATGAACATCGGGGTGCATGTTTCTTTTAGAATTATAGTTTTCTCGGGGTATAGGTCCAGGAGTGGGATGGCTGGATCCTTTGGTAATTTTTAGTTTTCTGAGGAACCTCCATACTGTTTAACAAACAGATATACACTATTTAAATGTAAATTAATTAAATATAGAACATTTCCATTTTCACAGCAAGTTCACACTTTATTTTTTCCCCCTGGACTTAACTTTCTCTCTTACATTATCTTTGCTCCCGTATCTGGGTTACATTTATTTTCTGCTGACTTGCTTCGCCTGTACGTGATTTTGTTGCAAACCACCCTAGTTCCTTTGTGGGACGATTCAGGATATCAGTACTTTTAAATATTTGTGTCGAGAGAACCTTATTGTTGCTGGGAGCTCCGCCTTAGTTTTTCTAGCGTGCACTTAAATCACGTAACCCTCAGAACGACGTCTGAAGTGCTAAGAGTTTCCAAAGAGGAAAGCGCAGTCAGGAGAGGCTAAGTGACCTGCGGAGGATACATACCAAGGAGCAGAACCCCAGGCCGGCGGGTCCCTGTAGTCCCAGCCGGCCGAGTTCTCACCCCCGCTGGAGATGCCGAGCAGAGCCGCTCGCTCACCCTGCCGCCCCACTACGCCGCATAGCCTGAAACACTGGCTGAATACCTCTACATAAAAACCGAAACCATCACCATTTTACAAATGAAATAGGGATGAAATGTTCTTAATACTCGGCCTTTGTTTATTTGACTCGGGCCCTCCCCAAGGAGCCCGTAGCGATCGCCCGCCAGCCGAGTCTCGCTTGCACCGGTTCCCCGCCGGTCGGGGCGAGGTGGGCGGCGCCGAGAGCTGTGGGCCGGTGGCCGGTCAGGCGCTGGGTCTCCCGCGCGCCTCGGTTTTCAAGCTCCTTCTGGAGGGTTTCAGAAAAGCTTGATCCCGATCCCCCCGCGCGCCTTACCTGCCGCTGGGCACAAAGCTGAAGCTCTCCGAGCCACCTCCCAGCTCCGTGCCACCACCCGCCCTACGAACCCCAGGAGCGCGGCTGGGATTGGCTGCCGAGTCGGAGGGACGGGAGAGGCCCGCGGAGGAAGGAGGAGGAGAGACCGGGCGGGGTGGGGAGTGTGTGGGGAAGGGGTCCCGCCTACGCCTCCTCCCCCGAGGGCGCAGCCCCAGCACTCTGCTAGATTACCCGAGCTGCGGGACTGGCTGTGAACTTGTCCAGGCGGCAGTCTTCAGCCCAGCTCCTGCCCTGTCCCTTGCGCCTTGCTTGGCGGCGCCAGTGGGCCGAGGGCGCGCATCCGCAGGGGAGCGGGGAGCCCTAGGCTCATGCCCCGGGCCCGCAGAGTGTCTGGGGCTGTGCACCGTGTGCCCCATCTCTAGTGGGGGGCATCGGAGCCCCCTCCTCTGCCCCACTCCCGCCACGGGAACCCTCTGGATCCTTTTTGGGTTAGTAGCTCCGACCCTGGTGGAACAACCAGGGGAGGCCTTTTTTTTTTTTTCTCCTCTGCGTGTATGTTGAAATACCTGTAACATAAAATTTCCATCTTAACCATTTTTAAGTGTATACAGTTCAGTGGTATCAAATACATTTACTTAGTTGTGCAAAAACACCACTATCCATATCTGTAACTGTTTTCATCTTGTGAAACTGAAGCTCTAGACCCATAAAACAATGACTCCTTGGTTATTTCTTGCCCCCGAGCCCTGGTAAGCACCATTCTACTTTCTTGTGTTTATGATTTTGACTGCTGTATCTCGTATAAAGAAAGCTGAGCGCTGAAGAATTGATGCTTTTGAACTGTGGTGTTGGAGAAGACTCTTGACAGTTCCTTAGACTGCAAGGAGATCCAACCAGTCCATCCTAGAGGAGATCAGTCCTGGGTATTTATTGGTAGGACTGATTTTGAAGTTGAATACTTCAAATATTCTTTTGAATATTTTGGCCACAGGTGCCAATACTGTGGCCACCTGATGAGAAGAGCTGACTCGTTTGAAAAGACCCTGATGCTGGGAAAGACCGAGGGCAAGAGGAGAAGGGGACGACAGAGGATGAGATGGTTGGATGGCATCACCGACTCAATGGACATGGGTTTGGGTGGACTCCGGGAGTTGGTGATGGACAGGGAGGCCTGGTGTGCTGCAATTCATGGGGTCGCAAAGAGTCGGACACGACTGAGCAACTGAATTGAACTGAACTGATCTCGAATATGTGGAATCATACATTATCTTTTTCTGACTGGCTTATCTCATTTAGCATAATGACCCAAGAGTCATCCATGTTGTAACATATTGCACAATGTGCTTCCTTTTTAAGACTGAACAATATTCCATTGAATGTATAATATATTCACATTTTGCTTATCTGTTCATCCACTGATGCACACGACTTGCTTTGTTGGGTTAGTTATTACAAATAATGCTGCTATGAACATGGATGTACAAATATCTTTTGAGACCTTGCTTTCAATTCTTTGGGGTATAGGCCCAGAAATGGAATTGCTGAATCATATAGTAATTCTATCTTTAATTACTTGAGGAAACACCAGTTTTCCATAGTGACTATACCATTTTACATTTTCACCAATTTTCACCAATTTCACCAATAGTGCACAAAATCCTAATTTCTCCATGTCGTTGCAAACACTCATATTCTGTTTGTTTGTTTCAGTAGTAGCTAGCCTAATGGATGTGAGATGGTATCTCAATTTAGTTTTGATTTGCGTTTCCCTAATGATTGGTGATGTTTGACATCTTTTCATGTGCTTTTTGGCCATTTGGATCTCTTCTTTGGAGAAAAATCTATTTTGTTCATTTTGAATCAGGTTCTTTGGTTTTTGTTGTTGAGTTTTAGGAGTTCTCCATATATTCTGGGTATTAATGTTTTATCAGATATATGATTTGCAAATATTTTCTCCCATTCTGTGGTTGCCTTTTTACTCTTTTTACTTTTGATGCGCAATTTTTCTTAATTTAATGAAGTCCAATTTGTCTATTTTTCCTTTTGTTACCTGTGCCTTTGGTGTCATATCCAAGAAATCACTGCTAAATCCAATGTCATGAAATGTTTTCTCCTAGATTTAGGTCCTTCATCCATTTTTGAGTTAATTTTGTATATGGTCAGATAGGGGTTCAACTTTATTCTTTTTCATTGTGGATATCCAGTTTTCCAGCAACATTTACTGAACAGATTGTACTTTCCCCCATGAATGGTGTTGGCTCCCTTGTCAGAAATAATTTGACCACATTTGGGGTTTATTTTTGGATACCGTATTCTATTCCATTGGTCAATGTCTCTGTGTTTATGCTAACACCACACTTTTTTGATTAGTGTAGCTTTATGATAAGTTTTAAAATCAGGAAATCAGGGGTGAAGTCCTCCACTTTAGCTCTTTTTCAGGACTGTTTTGGCAATTTGGGGTCCTTTGAAATTCCACATGAATTTCAGGGTGGTTTTTTCTATTTCTGCAAAAAAAAAAATTGTTGAAATGTTCATACAGATTGCTTTGAATCTACAGATTAGTTGAATTTTATTGACATTTTGACAATGTTGTCTTTTACTTCATGAACATGGAATGTTAATCGATTTATTTATGTCTTCTTTAATTTCTTTCAGCATTGTTTTGTAATTTTCGTTGTACCAGTCTTTCACCTCCTTAGTTAATTCCTAAGTATTTTATTCTCTTTGATGTTGTTATATATAGAATTGTTTTTGTAATTTCTTTTCAGATAGTTCATTGTCAGTGTACAAAAATGCAACTAATTTTTGTGTGTTGGCTTTATAACTTGCTACCTTGATGAAAATTTATTAGTTCCAGTGGTTTTTTTCCCTTGATGAATTGGGGTTTTCTATATATTAGATCATATCATCCATGAACAGATGCACTTTTACTTCTTTTTTTCCAATTTGGATGACTTTTTTTTTTCTTACTTAATTACACTGGCTAGAATTTCAGTATTGTATCGAATAAAAGTGGCAAAAGTGGGTATTCTTGCCTTGTTCCTTGTCTTATGGGAAAAGCTTTTAGTCTTTCACCATTGACTATGATGTTCACTGAATTTTTCATAAATGGCTTTTACTATGGTGAGGTAGTTTCATTTTACTCTAGTGTATTGAGTGTTTTTTATCATGAAAAGGTGTTGAATTTTGTCAAATGCTTTTTCTGCATCAACTGGAGCGATCATGTGTTTTTTCCACTTCATTCTATTGGTATGACTCATTATATTGATTGATTTTCATATGTTGAACCATCCTTAGTTATGGTGAATAATCCTTCTAATATGCTGCTGAATTATATTTCCTAGTATTTTGGTGAGACTTTCTCATCAATGTTTATAAGGGATATTGATCTGTAGTTTTCCTTTTTTAGGATGTCTTTGTCTGTCTTTGGTGTCAGGGTAATGTTGGCCTCATAGAATGAGTTAGGGAGTATTTCCTCCTCTTCATTTCTTTTTTTTTTTTTTTCCTGGAAAATTTGAGAAGGATTAGTAGTATTCTTTAAATGATAGCTTCACTGTGAAGCCATGAGGTCCAGGACTTTTATTTGTGGAAAGTTTTTATTACTGATTCAATCTCCTTACCTGTTGTAGCTATATTTCAAAATTTCCATTTCTTCATGAGTTAGTCGTGGTAGATTCTGTGTGTCTAGAATTGGTCATTTCATGTAGGTTCTCCAGTTTGCTGTTGTGCAGTTGTTTCTGCTATTCTCTTACAATCCTTTTTGTTTCTGTAGCGTCAGTAGTGTTGTCTCTACTTTCTTTTCTGATTTTAGTCATTTTAGTCTTCTTTGAGTCTTCTTAGTCCGTGTAGCTAAAGGTTTGCCAATTTTGCTCATCTCAAAGAACCAACTTTTGGTGTTATTGATTTTCTCTATTGTTTTTATATTCTCATTTTCATTTATCTGTGTTCTAATCTTTATTGTCTCCTCTCTTCCAGCTTTGAGTTTGTTCCGCTTTTTCAAGTCCCTTAGGTTGTTGATTTGAAATCTTTCTTATTTTTTAATGTAAGCATTTATAGCTATAAATTTTTCCCTTAGCACTGCTTTTGATAAGTCCCATAAATTACAGTATGCCATGTTTTCATTTTTATTTATCTCTGAGTATTTGCTAATTTCTCTTATATTTTCTTCTTTGATCCATTGGGTGTTTGTATGTATATTGTTTCATTTCTACAACTTTGTGAATTTTCCAGTTTTCTTTTTGTTACTGATTTCTAATTAGATCAGTTGTGGTCAGAGAAGATACTTTGTATGATACTATGTTTTCAAACCTATTGAGACTTAATTTGCAGCCTAACATGTGATCTATCCTGAAAAATGTCCAATATGCACTTGAGAAGAAGGTGTAGTCTGTTGTAGAGTGCTCTGTGTATGTCTGTTAGATCAGTTGGTTTACTCTATTAAGTCCTCTATTTCCTTTCTTATGTTCTTTTTTTTTTTTTTTTTTTTTAGCCATTATTATGAGTGGGGCATTGAAGTCTTCAACTATTATTGTAGAACTGTCTGTTCCTCCTTTCAATTTTGTCAGTTTTTGCTTCATATATTTTGATGTTCTATATTAAAGTGTGTATATGTCTATAATTGTTAAATCTTCTTTCTTGATTAAATCTTTTATGAATATAGAATGTGCTTGTCACATAAACTTTTTGGATTTAAAGTCGATTTTGTCTGGTATTATTATAGCCATATCTGTCTCTTTTGGTTACTGTTTTCATGGATTATCTTTTCCCATCCTTTCTCTTTCAACATGTTTGTGTCTTTGGATCTCAAGTGCATCTCTTATAGACAGCATAGAGTTGCATCATGTTTTTTATTTATTCTGCCAATATGAGTCTTGATTGGAGAGTTTAACCTATTTACATTTAAAGTAATTACTGATAACAAAGCTCCTCTGTCACATGCTAATTGTTTTCTATATACCTTTTTTGTCTCTCATTTCCTGCATTACTATCTTCTTATGTGTTTAGATGATAGTAAAATGTTTAAATTTCTATCTCATTTCCTTTTGTGCATATTCTACAGCTATTTTCTTTGTGGCCACCAAAGAAGATTATATTTAACATCCTAAAGTTATAACATAATAATTTTAATTTACTCTAGCTTCACTTCAATAACCTGCAAAAACTCTGTTCCTTTATGGCTCTTTCCCCACCTCCTTCAGCTGTTTATGTTGCACATTTACATCTTACACATTGTGTGCCTCAAAACAGAGACGAATAATTATTCTAAATCATGTAGAAAACAAAAAGTGCAGTTACAAACCATTGTTGCAATAATATAGCTTTTATAATTGCCCATGCACCTTTACTGAAACCATTATTTCTCCATACAGTTTTGAGTTACTATTGAGGGTCCTCATTTCACCTTGCAGCATTTCTTGCAGGGCAGATCTAATGGTTACAAACTGCCTCAATTTTTGTTTATCTGGGATTATCTTAATTTTCCCCTCAACTTTGAAGGACAGTTTTGCCACATTTAGGATTCATATTGATATGCTTTCCTTTTAGCACTTTGGATATATCAGCCCACTTCTGGCCTCCAGGTTTTCTGAAGAGAAATTTGCTAATAATCTTTTTGAGTATACTTTTTTTTTTTCCATTTATTTTTATTAGTTGAAGGCTAATTACTTTACAATATTGTAGTGGTTTTGCCATACATTGACATGAATCAGCCATGGATTTACATGTGTTCCCCATCCCGATCCCCCCTCCCACCTCTCTCCCCATCCCATCCCTCTGGGTCTTCCCAGTGCACCAGCCCTGAGCACTTGTCTCATGCATCCAACCTGGGCTGGTGATCTGTTTCACCCTTGATAGTATACTTGTTTCAATGCTGTTCTCTCAGAACATCCCACCCTTGCCTTCTCCCACAGAGTCCAAAAGTCTGTTCTGTGTATCTGTGTCTCTTTTTCTGTTTTGCATATAGGGTTATTGTTACCATTTTTAAAAATTCCATATATATGCATTATTGAGTATATTTGTATTTGATGATTTTCTCCTCTCTTTGCTTCTTTTAAGATCATTTCTTTGGCTTTTTAAAGTTTGATTATATGTATCTTGGTATGGATATCTGAGTTCATCTTATTTGGAGTTGGTCAAATTTATTGGATGTTTATGTTCACGTGTTTGACCACGTTTGAGCATTTTTCAGTCACTGTTGCTGCAAATATTCTCTTTGCCCCCTTCTGTTCTTCTTGGTCTCTCATATGCGCATGTTGTTCTGCTTGATTGTCCTGTAGACCCCTTAGGCTGTGTTCATTTTTCATTTATTTTCTTTCTGTTCCTCATAGTTGATAACTTTAATTGTCCTATTAAGTTACTGATTGTTTCTTCAGTCTGCTCAAATCTGCCTTTGAATCCCTCTTGTTAACTTTTCATTTCAGTTACTGTACTTTTCAATTCCAAAATTTCTTTTTTATTTCATCTTAGGCTTTCCATGTATTGGTGTTTCCATTTTGCTCGCACATTGTTTTCTTAACATTTCCCACATGTCTCTCTAGTTCTTTGAGCATCTGTCAGACAGTTGTTTTAAAGATTTGTCTAGTATATCTGCCATTAGATCTTTCTCAGGGACAATTTCTGTTAATTTTTTTTCTTTGAATGGGCTATACTTTCTCTGTAGGCCTTGTGATTTTGTGTGTGTGCGCGTCTGTAAAACACTGATCATTTGAATCTAATACTGCGGTAATGCTGGAAATCAGATCTTTCCCTTTCCCCAGGGTTTACTGATTTCTGTTGTTTTTGTTTTTATTGATTGTTGTAGGTTACTTGTGTGATGAGGATCAGCCTGATGTGTAAGTTTAAGGTTTTCTCTGGTCTTTTGTGAAACTTTTCCTGGGTATGTGTGGTCACTTTCCAATTCCCCCTTTACATACAGTTGTTTTTTATGTCCTAGTCTTTAATGTCTGGCCCCCAAAGGGGGAAAAAGCAAAAGAGGAAGGGGAGGTGGGGAAGGAAGAGCCCTTTTAATCCTCTGTAGTTCATTTCAGTTGGGGAGGAAGGACTTGCACCAATGAAGGGAGGTGCAACTGTGGCTGCCCCCCTCTTTGATTGCACCTCTGTGATCATCAGTAGTAATCTGTGCTCGGAGACAGATATTCAGAGGACAGGCTCCTGCCTCCTGCAAGCTCTATATAAGCCGTTCCAGGAACATGTACACAGCTGTCTGCCATGCATCTGGGGATGGAGGATGTGTAGTTGCTACTGTGCTAACGGTTGAAATTGACTGAAATTAACCATGATTTGCTGTCCAAATCTTCCCCTGGAAGTTGAAAGCCTTCAACAGACTCCAGAGTTCCAAAATAATTACCTCAGACAGATTCTGACAGTGTAGTTGTTGTCTAGATAGGGAGACAGATTCTTGATGTGTCTTGTTCTTTCCATAATCAGGACTGTGACCTGTTAGGTTGACTGGCATTTCCCTCAACAAAGAGTTTTCACACTTTATCCTGTGTTGTGTCCGACTCTTTGCAACCCTATGGCCTGTAGCCCACCAGGCTTCTCTGTCCATGGGATTATCCAGGCAAGAATACTGGAGTGGGTTGTCATGCCCTCCTCCAGGGCATCTTCCAGACCCAGAGATCAAACCCGCCCACACTTTATCCTTTGACCTGACAAACCTGCTTAACCAAGTGAGAAGAGAGAAAACAAGTCTTTGTCTTGCCTTTAAATTCCCCTGTCTCCTAAGCACCATACTCCTCTCTTTCACGGTCCACTTAATATTTCTCCTTGGATGTCTGAAATACATTTCCATCTTAACATGCACAGATCTGTGCCCCTGATTTTTCCTCACAAATTTCCTCTTCCCATACTTTACCAACTCCATCCTTCCAGCTGTTCGGGCCAAAAACTTAATGTTACCTTTGATTTATCTTTCCCTCACATCCCACATCTGTGGGCCAGGAAATTCTGTTGGGTGGACCCTCCTAGCATATACAGTCTGACTACTTCTTACCATACCTCCTTCAGCTCCCACCTGAATCATTGAAGTCTTCTTCCTGGCCTTCCTGCAGTTTATCCTCACACAGTAGCCAGAGTGACCTTGAAAAAAATCAAAGATTATTTACCTCCTCTTCCCAAACCTTCCAGTAGTTTCCCACTTTATTTCAGAGTAAAAGCCAAACCCCTCAAGGCCCTAGATGATCTTTTCCTGGTACTTCAGTGACCTCAAACACTACAACCCTCTTTGGCTAATTCAGTTACTCTGGCCTTCTTGCCAGTTTTTGAAAAGGCAGGCAGGCTTCTGCCATAGGGCCTTTACATTGGGTTGTCCCTCTCTGGAATGCACGACTAATTTCCATTTCCTGATCTTTGCTTAAATTCTATCTCAGTGAGAACTATCCCTACCACCTTACTCTAAATTATCATCTCCCTGCTCCTAATTCCTTCAATTTGCTTATTTCTTCTCATAGCATTTATCACCTTCTAATATACTCTATTATTTATTTATTTACTCTGCTTATTGTTTATTATCTGTCTCTTCCATTCACCTACTCCTACTCTTGCTTCTTGGACCATGATATGCCCTTTCTTGAAAAAAAAAAAAAAAAAAATTAACTGCCATGAGAAGGATGCTGTAGTTTCACAGGCAAGGCCTAGATCATAAGCCAAAACTCTGGGGTCTGAATGTGAGATAATTTTAAATAAACTGCATGGAGAAGAGGTAGTTCCCCATAAGGAAATGCTGTGTTCTGCTATCAGGAGAAGAGATGCTGGCTAGGCAAAAGCCACAAGATGTTCACTTGCTGAGTCAGACTAGCTCACCCAGAGAAACTTTGGGAAAGTCTATGAAAGGGGCCACACATGTCCTCAAGTGTAGGGTGTAAGGATGAGGCTGCTACCGACTAAAAAAATGCAAAATGTGCGAGTTGCAAGTCAAATTTTATTTGAGGCAATATGAGGACTGCCGCCTGGGAGACAGTACCTCAGATAGCTCTGAGAAACTGCTCCAAAGAGGTAGAGGGCAGGGAGGACAATGTATATGTGATTTTGGTAAAGGGGGAGTACATTTTCAATCAAGCACATATTTTTTTGTAGAAAATTTCTGCTGATCTTGTGAAACTTCTTCTAGTCACAAGAAACAATTGTTACACATGAAGGATTTTAGTGCTTTTCTAGATATGAGGAGATATAAGAATTGGGCTCATAAAATCAGCTCCCACGAATATCTAACTATATTAGGACCTGCCCTGCCAGTTTTCCCAGAACACAGAGGCCTCATTTCTGCTCTCCATTCTGGACTCCTTCAGGGGGTGTTGGAGGTTAGCAGCTGCAACAGCACATGATTTAATCCTTGTAGAGGTAGATGGCAAGTGCCAATTTGTAGTTGACACTGCCAAAGCCCTTTCTTGCAGTAATGTGTCATGAATGTGTTGTTTGTCTTAATCCTTGTGTAGTTTGATTTTATGTCCATTTTCTACTCCTTTTATGAGTAAGAACTTCCTTATTATGAAAAGTAACCTTCTCCAACCTGAAGGAGTTTGTGGAGGTTGGGGGTGGGGAACAGTAACAGGCTGCCTTGGGCCACAAGTGGCAGGAAGCCCCCATTCAGCCAGCATTAAACAAGGGTCTGTGTTAGGGCCCCAACTCCATTTCCCTGTCCTTCTGTTTGCTCTTCCCCCCTCCCTCCATGAGTGACAGATTTTGTATAGATTTTGATTAAGAAATCAAGATACACTAGATGTGAAATTCTAGGACCAGATCTCCAAGGATATAAGAAGGAATCAAAGGGGAGGGATGGTTTGGTAATGAAATTTCTGATGGGTTCTTGCTGTGCTGTGAATTCCCCTTCTCCCCATTTGAGGGAACCTGCAGCCAGCATCATTCCTCCAGGCTTCCAGAAGACCACTTGGAGAACTTGATAAGTGTGTAAGTATACTTAAAGAACCCTCTGGACTGTCATCTACTCTCAGCTGGGAAAGACAGGCTGCAGCCAGCTGGGGAAGCAGAGCCAGCAGCATGCTCTTGGCTGGCACTGGTCAGCATGCACAGAGGGTCCATTTATAGGATGCATTCATGTTTCCCATGGTCAGGTGTAAGCCATGCAGAAGAGACAGTCCTTTTGGGTCCAGTCCAATAAAGCCACCTAGAGGGACAGAGGGATCCTCTGAAGAAGGATCCTATCCCACTAGGGAAAGACAGAGACTTCAGGAGAATACCATCAGCTAGACACCAACCAGAAAATGTCCAGAATATCTGGCAGCTAAGCAACAAACAGAACATTTTGAAACTAAACAGACTTACTTAGGTCACTGCCACAGAAAAATGGATACAAGACCTGCATTTGACCTTGTGAGGTCTATAAGATAATGGGCCCTGAGAAAAACTGCATTCCTATATGTGGCCAAGCCAAGAATGTAGGTGAAAGGGGAAAGAAACTAAGCAAAAGGGGCATTACACCAAAACCTGAGATGAATTACCATATTTTAATATATGTT
The DNA here is from genome assembly GCF_910594005.1 of Cervus elaphus. Classification (NCBI taxonomy): domain Eukaryota; kingdom Metazoa; phylum Chordata; class Mammalia; order Artiodactyla; family Cervidae; genus Cervus; species Cervus elaphus. The sequence continues at coordinate 84,512,024 of NC_057832.1, forward strand.
ACCACTCTTTTGCTAATAAATACATGATTTAAATAGCACCATGACAGTTCTGTTTAGACCATGTAGGGTTAAAAGAGGAACTAATGATGTAAGCCTTGACATCTACCCAGGAATGAAAAAGAAGGTGGTTTTCTTCCCTCCCCACTTTTTCCTTGATTATAAAAATGTAGCCCTAGTTGTTCTCAGGGCTGTTGGTCCTTTAATGGACCGGAACCTGGTGGTCTGGAGTCGACGAAGAGAGAGTGAAAGAAGGAAAGAGGCTAACATTCCCTGGGTTACACAGCCGGCTTCCGCGCTCCAGGGAATCAGCCAGAAATAGAGAGATAGAGAGAGAAAAAAAGAAAGAAAGACACGGGGACCAAAGCTCTGATGGAGCAAAGGTGTTTTAATCAACAGGGCGTGGGCATATATACTGTCCTACAAGGTAGTTGTTCTCAGCAAAGATAAAGATTAAAATTCCAAATTTACAAAACACAAGGCAATCCCTATTAAAGAGAGAAGAGGGTACTTATCACCATAATGAGAAACTAACAAAGGAAATGCCTGGATTCCTCAGCCCCGGGAAAGCCATGCCTCTCCTCTTAATTCCTGAATATTCAGGAATTAATAAGGGCCGGAGGATTCCTGACACAGGGCTGCGCTCCCTTGCCTGCTTATTGTATCTCTCACTCCTATGCTAATGAACTCACTCTTTCCTGTCACTTAGCCCCTCATTGATTCTTTTTGGTCTCAGGTTCGAGACCAAAGGACCTGACTATCAGTAAGTCCTGACACTAGGTGAGCAGTTTTAATTAAAAGACAGTGCGTTCAAGTCCCCTTCTAAGTCAGGGATTATGGATTCAAGTCCCAATCTGCAGTGCAGCTGTGTCTGAGTCCCATCCTGTGGGTTCAAATCCCAGCCTGAGGTTTGGCTGTGTTCAAGTACCATCTGAGGAGGAGTATGGTTTCAACAGTACATCTGTTTAGGGCAGGAGAATTGCTGGAGAGAAGTCCTTGGTGACAGTCACCTCCAAAGAGTTTGTAAAAATCCCAGTCCAAAATTAAGATCATATATGTATTTCTCAGGGCTTCCCAGGTGGCACTAGTGGTAAAGAACCCATCTGCAATGCAGGAGACATATAAGAGATGCAGGTTTGATCCTCGGTTCAGGAAGATCCCCTGGAGGAGGGCATGGCAACCCACTCTAGTATTCTTGCCTGGAGAATTCCATGGATGGAGGAGCCTGGTGGGCTACAGTCCATAGGGTCGCATAGAGTCGACTGAAGCAACTTAGCATGCACACGTGCATGTTTATCTCAAATTCTTATAATAGGAACTGTTCCACCTGGGTTCCACTAGTGATTCCTTGCTAGTCAGAACCATTTCAGGATCTCCCGCACAGAATCAGCAAGTTGCTTATAAATTCATTTGGCTTTTATTGCAGAAAGTCTGCAAGTGAGAGGTATTTTTCTCACTGTGTTTTGTTCCATCCAAATCTCAAGCCCTATTTGATCTTAAGACCCATGAGGTTCTGATTTCTACTTATGGTCTCTTAACAGAAATGCAGAATCAAGTTCCAGTTCCCTTGCCCCAAGCCATCTGAGTGCAATTTTAAGGCTTTATATCGCTCCTTGGTTAGAATTAGTCTCATGGCTCCATCTAACTCCATAACTGGCCTGAATCTATGGCACTAAATGGAATGTCTGGAGGGTCTCACTGTCTCTGCCCCTTAAGGGCTTAGAGGGGTTCATCATTCTGTAATTATTTATTGAGCACATGCTATATGAGCACTGGTATAAGATACTGGGGAAACACGTTAAAGAAACAGTCCTAGATGGCATTACTTGGAGGACATTGTAGTTTTAGAAGAATCTCAGGCAGAAACAGGAGAGTGCAGTATCCCGCATGCCTTGGCTCTTTATGAAATCCTCAGAGATACCACCTGAAGACGGGGGCACTGCACAGGGTCTTGCGTGTGTAGATAAGAATGGTCAACTAGAAAAAAATGGAGAGTAAATGCAAATGTGGCCTTATTTATACACAGGCAGGGGAAGTTTCAGAACACCAGAAATATATCTACATATTCTAAAATTTTGAATGTAAAATTTGAATATGTAGAAATATATCTATATATTCTAAATTTTTGAAGGGATTACTATATTTTCTATTGTATCAGAAAAAAATCTTCATGTCCATCTGGATTGCCTTTAAGATCTAGAGGGACTCCTCCCTTCCCAGGAGATACTGCTTAGGAAAACCTACCCCAATTTGTAAAAGGAAGCAGTGGCTAAAGTGGCCTGCCCAGAAAAATGGTTCAACTTCTGCCCTGTCAATTTACCTCTCCATCTCCCGCATCTTCCTCCATAACCTATACTGGGATTTCTTTATTGACTCCTTTTACCGACCCACATTTTCTTTTCTCCCTGCAAAATGTACTCACCAATGCTAAATACTCACAGCTGTGGTATGGCACACCCACTTTTGTTCCCACCAGTGGAACAGTAAATTTACCAAGCATCAGTGTAGTGGGTGGACTTTTAAGGGTTGAATTGTGTCCCCCTAAAAATGATCTGCTGATGTCCTAACTCCTAGTACCTCAGGATGTGACCTTATTTGGAGATAGAGTCTCGACCACAGAGTCCTCAGAGTAGACTCTAAGTCAATATCATTGATGTTCTTATGAAAGGGGGAAATTTGGACAGACATACACAGAAAGAAGATGGCCATGTAAAGACAGAGAACTGGAGTATTATGTCTACAAGTCGGGAACACCAAAGATTTCCAGCAAATTATTTGAAAGTAGAGACAGGCAAGGAACGATATTTCCTCTTTAAGTTTCATAGGAAATGTGGGCCTGCTGATACCTTGATTTCAGACTCTAGCTTCCATATCTGTGAGACAACAAATCTGTGTGGTTCTCAATCACTCAGTTTGTGATACTTAGTTTGGCAGCCACACAAAGCTACCACAGTGTGTATACACCAATGCCAGTTATATTAGTCATTGTAATTTAAGTGAATATGTCAACCAAAGAATTAATGCAAAAAGGAGCTGTTAAGAGAGACTGAAGACTTAGAGAATGAACTTATGGTTGCCAGGGTGAAGGATAGGGGAAGGGAGAGTAAGGGAGTTTGGGATGGACACATACACACTGCTATACTTAAAATGGATAACCAATGAGGACATAGTGTATAGCATATGGGGCTCTGCTCACTGTTCCACGGCAGCCTGGATGGGAGGGGAGTTGGGGAGAGAATGGATACATGTATATATGTGTGGCTGAATCTCTTCACTGTTCACCTGAAGTTATCACACTATTGTTATATTGGCTATACTCCAATAGAAAATTGGAGAAGGAAATGGCAACCCACTCCAGTATTCTTGCTTGGGAAATCACATGGAAAGGGGAGCCTGGCAGGCTACAGTCCATGGAGTCACGAAGAGTTGGACATGACTGAGCATGCATGCATACACACACAAGAGAAAATAAAAAGTTTAAAAAATTTTTTAAAAGGGAGCTGTTATTTCTAAGATTTAAGTTGAATGCTTTGAAAGACATGATAGAAGTGAGTCTTTGAAATACCTGCTGTTGAATTACACGTAGGCAAGCAATTGTAGTCTATTGGAAGGGAAAAAGGTAGGGTTCTGCACTCAAATTGCTAAAAGCAAATTTTTCACAATGCCTGGTGTGGTTCATGTAAGAAAGATGTTATAAAACTCTAGTCATCAGCCATACACTCAAACAAATGTCTTGAACCTATAGAAAAAATTGGCAAACAAATATACACTTATGTGTCTTAAAATATATGAGATATGTGCATGCTATCCATGCTAAATCACTTCAGTCGTGTCTGACTCTGTGAGACCCCATAGACAGCAGCCCATCAGGCTCCTCTGTCCACAGGATTCTCCAGGCAAGAATACTGGAGTGGGTTGCCATTTCCTTTTCCAAATCTTGATATGAAAACCATACAAATATGAGAAAGAAAAATTGTAAGCCCATTTCTTAAATATAGATGCAGAAATCCAACTAAAATACCAGCAAACTGAATTATGCAGTGAATAAAGATAGTGAAATAAGATCAAGAACGTAAAGGTGATTTAACACTAGAAAGTCATAACTAAACTAAAGCAAGATCTCTGAAATCTTCCAGAAATCGGTCACCGAGTATGTGCATGTTACTTAAAGCTAGTTCTCTGCCTTTACTCTTTTGGTTAATTCATCATTTATGTGCTGATCACATGAGTAAGAGGGACTCTACTGTATTGTTATGGAAAGTTTAGAACTAGATATGAGTTTGAAACTTGGTTCAATGAACTATGCATCTTGTGCAAGTTTCCAAATTTTTCTAAGCTTTAGTTACCTCATTTTTATAGAATGGGAATAATAACACCTGCAAACCACATTGTGAAATTAAATGAAACAATGTATTTAAATTGTCTAGCAGTATTAGATGTGCTTCTGTTGAAAGTGGGAGAAAACTGAATCTACTGTGACTTAAACAAAAAGAGCATGTACTGGCTCCTGACAGTAACAAATTCTGAGGGTAGCATTGGCTCCAGGCACAGATGGACTCAATGCTATAAGTAACATTCCAGAACCTGGTTTCTCTGTCTACATCAGTCAACTACTCCTTGTTGGCTCAGTTGTTAGACAGAATCTCCCTGAGGGCCACAGAAGGCATTTTTTCCATATCCTCCCAAGTTCAAGATTGGGGCAAAGAGTCCCTGCTTTACTTTCAGAGCCCCATCAAGTCCTTGGCTGGGAGACGACTCCATGCCTATCTCTGTATCAGTCACTATCCCAGAGGAAAGCAGTGATTTGATTTGGGAGGATGAGGTCCTATGTTCTACACAAAGAATGTGGTTTGAGTAAGGGCAGGGGGCTCTATCAAAAAACAGTAACAGTATCAAAAGCACGGGGGATGAGTTTGGGGCAGGTAGAAACACTAAATGTACATACACTAGCTTTGAGATGATGCCTCTTAGACAAATCAGCATTAGCTATCTCTGTTGTGTCTCACACCTCCAGCCCCTAACTCTGACTCCCACTTTGGGTCTAGCGAGGGTGCTGACTTCATTAGAGGAGATGCCCTGATCTTCCCTCTGCTTTCAAGTCCTTGACTGTGTACCCCAAATCTGCCAGACCAGATTTGGCAAATCTGGCAAATTTGACCAGATATGGCAAATCTCCTCTGGTCCTGTTCTTCCAGCTGCCTTACCCTTCACCCTCACCCACTACTCTTAATTCCAACCTCCTTTAAGTTTCAAGGTTGCTCTTCAATTCTAGGCTATCAGGATGCAGTAAAGTATTAAATTCTTCACAGGTTTCATGACTTTGTTTACTTCTTATCTTTACTCTTTAGTCTTTCCAAACTCAGATTTTTATTTAAGCCACACATAGAAATGCATCTATCTCCTATCACTTGCATTGGGAAACTGGACTTCTCTACCACTTTTTCTTTAATTGTTTGGAGTAGATGTCCACCCAGTAATCATAATTGGCTGTAAATTGAATACTGTGGTACAAACTACTCATCAACCTCAATATCCATTCTCCCGCTTTTGGTGCCCCAGATTTTAGCTGGGCACACTCTGCTCAGAACAGACCATGTTACCTAGTCTTGGCAGCCAGATGTAGTCATGAGATTAAGTTTTAGTTTGGTATAGGTGACTTATACAATTTCTTTTTTTTTTAGTTCTACCACTTTATTGCTACCAACCCATCTCCCTCCACCCTTGTGCACACATGCTCAGTCATGTAATCCCATGGACTTCAGCCCGCCAGACTCCTCTGTCCATGGACTTTTCCAGGCAAGAATACTGGCGTGGGTTGCCATTTCCTTCTCCAGACTTATACAATTTCCAAATCATTTTCTTAAAAGGAAAGGGTTTTTCCTTCCCACTTGACTTTCGTATCACTAGTTTGTTCTTGCGTGTTTCTCTTCATACATCCCTGACTAATTCAACTCGGTTATTCTCACTAGTTATCCTTCCTCCAGAGGATTCTTCCACGCATTCCTTCATACAGGTAATTACACTCTTGGTTCTCTTTCAGTCTATCCTGGAGTCCCATAGATTCCCAAGGGTTTTGTCGTACATCATATCCTAATGACTTCCAAGGGTGTACCTCCAGGGATCATTGCTCTCTTGAGCTCTGACCCTGTATGCCCAACTGCTTATCTTGTTCCAGGTGATTTTATAAACCTATCATTCTCCTTGTGTTCATTAGTTGGAATTCTTCTATTCAGAAGAAGTTCCTTTCTTCAACTGAAATATATGTCGAGAAAATGCAGGTGAATGCTTATTTGTTACTCATCTATTTTCTGAATACTATATTGGTGCCCTAACAGCCACCAAAGGGATCAGTGAATTTGTTTTCTTAAGTACCACTTGCACAGCAAAAGAAACAATTGACCAATGAAAAGGCAACTTCAGAATGGGAGAAAAGAAAAAAGAAAAAAAGAATTGGAGAAAATATTTAAAAACAGTATATATGATAAGAAGTTAATATCCAAAATATATAAGAAACTATACAATGCAATAGCAAAATAATAATAATAATAATCCAATCCAAAAACAGGCAAAGGACTTGAATAGACATGTTTCTGGAGAAGACACAGAAATGGCCAGAAAGTACACAAAAAGCTACTCAGGGTCACTAATCATCAGGAAATGGAAATTGAAACCACAGTGAGAAATCAGTCACTCCTGCTAAACAGCTGTTATCAAAAAGAGATAACAAGTGGACTTCCCCGGTGGTACAGTGGATAAGAATCCGCCTGTTAATGCAGGGGACGCGGGTTCACGGGTCTGAGAAGATTCCACATGCCTCAGAGAAAGTAGGCCCATGTGCCACAACTACTGAATCCACACTCTAGAGCCCGCAAACCACAGCTACTGAAGCCTGTGTGCCTTCGATCTGTTCTCCGCAACAAGAGAGGCCGCCGCAATGAGAAGCCGATGCTACAGCGAAGTAGCCCCTGCTCGCCGCAACTAGGGAAAGACCGTGCACAACAAGGAAGACCCAGTGCAGTCAAAACAAAAGTAAGATTAAAAAAAGAGAGAGGTAACAAGGGTTGGTGAACACGTGGAGAAAAGAGAACCCTTGTGAATTGTTGATAGAAATGTAAATTGGTGAGGTATTAAGGAAAATAGTATGGAAGTTCCTCAAAAAATTAAACACAGGCCTATCATATAATTCACTGTAGCCAAGACATGGAAACAGTCCAAGTGTCCATAGATGGATAAAAGAATAAAGAAAAAACACGTACATAGTTATTATATATACAAAATTTGTTCAGTCATAAAAAATAATTGTATCTTGCCATTTGGAACTAAATAGGTAGATCTTAGAGGCATCATGATAAGTGAAACAAGTCAGTCACAGAAAGACAAATAATGCATAGTATCACTTTATGGAATCTAAAAAAAGCTGAACTCATAGAAACAGAGTGGAATGGTGGTCGCCAGGGCCTGGAGTTGAGGAAATGAGGTGATGCTGGTCAAAGGGAACAAATTTCTAGTTGTGAGTTCAAGTTCTAACACGACTCCAGTAGTTTCTGACAGCTCCCCTGCTTTCATACATCGTGAAGCAGCCTAAGGACAGTTTTCATATTTTCTGTCCCATATCTGGTGTCAGGTGTTTCTTCAAAATGTCTGGTTTCTTTCAAGAAGGAATAATATTATAGAACCACAGTGCAAGCACTGGAGGGGTCATTGCTAGTGGACCGTCGTCATTTCTAGGCCTTTTTAGCGGTCAGGGTTAGGAAATACGCATTTACTTAGGAAAAGGAAAATGAATAAATCCTGCACTTATAGCAGTGTTTTTAATTCAAATAAAGGGTATCAAATTTTTCATTCTTTGATTTTGTTTTTGCATCTCATTTTCTTATTGTGAAAAAATTGGTTTCCAACAACACTAATGTCATTACATACTTGCTTTTTACCCAACAAACACAGACATTAAATATTATATATAAACCATTGTAATAGCTTCAAAGTAACCATATTAGTACAAAAACAAACCAATTGAATTCAATTTAAGATATCTTTGCAGGTTTTTTTTTTTTTCTTTAGGTGTACAGTCAAAACTGTTATTGTTGTTTAGTCACTAAGTCACGTCTGACTCTTTTAGGATCTCATGGTCTATATCCCATGAGGCTCCTCTGTCCATAGGATTTCCCAGCAAGAATACTAGAATGGGTTGCTATTTCCTTCTCCAGGGGATCTTCCTGATCCAGGGATTGAGCCCAAGTCTCCTGCACCGGCAGGCCGATTCTTTACTACTGAGTCCATACAGGGCTTTAAAGTCATAATAATTTTTCTAAAAGTGGTTATACCAATAACTTTATCCACAGTTAAGTTCATTTGTTTAATTTCTGCTTTGAACAGGTTTTATAAATATAAATTAAAAACCAAAATTAAATTTTAAAATATTTATAAAACCTGTTCAAAGCAAAAATAAAAATTATAAAATCTAAAGTGGTCTAGCTCCCATGCCTGTTTCCTTTCCTCCGTTCCTCACTCACTTCCTATAAAATGATTAGATTTTATTTATCTACTTTTTCTGAAACATTACCAAAAGCATATTAATCTTTCTCCCCTCCCCTATTTTCCATACAATATACAGCATATTATCCATATCCTTCTAACTCATAGAAGGTTTTTTTTTTCTGACACTATATCCTCGAAATCACTCCATGGCCCTGTGAAAAGATATTTGCTATTTCTTTTTAGAGATTCACTGAACTCCATTGACTATCATAATTTGTCTGACTATTCTCCAATTAATAGGATATTCAGTAAAACCCAGTCTTCACTAATACACATAGTGCCAAAATAAGTGGCTTTGTGCATTTTTCATTTCATATTTATAACATTTTTAAATGGCAGTGTAAATATTCTGTCTTAAGGGTATGCTAGGTCAACTTAATTATTTTCTTACCATTAGACATTTTGGCAATTTTCTAATTTTTATTATAAAGAAGGCAACTAATGCAGTTAACATCCATATGCATAATTTTATTTCTGCCTCTGAGTATTTCTCTTTTAATCTATAGAGCACATAAACCATTTTATTTTAACAATGAACGCTGAAAATATTCTACTAAGTGAAAAAAGCCAGTCCCCAAGGCAGCATTTTGTATGATTCTATTATGACATGGCACAAATAGGCATATCTACAGACACTCCTGCTAAAGCTTCAGCTCCAATACTTTGGCTACCTGATGTGAAGAGCTGACTCATTGGAAAAAATCCTAATGCTGTGAAAGACTGAAGGCAAAAGAAGAAGGGGGTGGCAGAGGATGAGATGGTTATGTAGCATCACCAACTCAACGGACATGAATTGGAGCAAACCTCAGGAGATAGTGAAGGACAGGGAAGCGTGGCATGCTGCAGTCCGGGGGATCACAGAGTTGGATAGGACTCAGCGACTGAACAGAAACAGCAGTAGAGACAGAAGTTGATTGCTGGTTGCCTGGGGCTGTGAGGGGACATTGGGGAAATGACAGTTAAGGGATGTGAGGATTCTTTTTGAGGTGATGAAATGTTCTAAAATTGATTGTGGTCATGGTTGCACAACTTTGTGAATATACAAAAGCCTTTGAATAGTACACTTTAAATGAGTGAATTATAGTTAATTATATTTCAATAAAGCTATTAAAAATAGGATTTAGATTTACGCCTGCTGCTTTACTATTATCTTCTCACTCATTTCTGCTTTTATCTTCATTATTCCTCCTGTTGCTTTTTTTTGTTTGTTTGTTTATTATATTTTCCTTGTTTTTGACCTGGAAGTTTAACTTATTTTAATTAAAATTTTTGATTAACAGTGTTTAGTACAATGAATTTTTCTCTGATCACTGCTTTACATGCATCTCCTAGATTTCAATATGTAGTGATTTCATTGTCATTCTTTTTAATTTTATAAATTCAGTTTGTATTTCCTTTCACCAAGAGTGTAGGAAGTTTTAAAATACAAATCGAGAATTCTAGGTTGACAATTTCTTCCCTTTCACCACGCCAGGACTATTTCATTTCCTTCTTGCCTCCATTGTTTCTGAAGAGAAAGCAGCCATATTTCTTATGCATGTGTCCTTTTTCTGCTCTCCGTGTTTTTAAGATTTTCTCTTCTCTTCTGGTTTTTAGTAATTTAGTAATATGGCATGTCTAGGTGTGGTTTCCTGAAAGTCTTGGGAGACTGCTTGAGGTTCCTGAATCTCAGATTATTGCTGTTGCCACTGTTTTAAATCAGATTCAGAAAACTTTGGTGAATATTTCATTTTTTGGCTTACTTTGGAATATAAGATTAGTTTTCATCTGTTTGTGGGCATGTTTTTTTAGTGTGCCTTATTGTCTGTAGGGATGTTATTCTGCTTATTCCTTTTTTTTCTCAAAGTAACTTTTATGAGTTTCAGTTACCTGATCTGTTTGCTTGCTCCTGTTTAAGTGAAATGAGCACTTGGCTTCCCTAGTGGCTCAGACGGTAAAGAATCTGCCTGCATTGTGGGAGATCTCAGTTCGATGGCTGGGTTGGGAAGATCCTCGGGAGAAGGAACCAGCTACCCACTCCAGAATTCTGGCCTGGAGAATTCCATGGACTGTATAGCCCATCGGGTTGCAAAGAGTAGGACACGGTGAAGGTTAAAAACTTTTTTAAAACCTCTCAGTTCTAGAGCGCCCTCTTCTGTTGTTGTTGTAAAGTACTCCTCCTTCTGCTTCCTTTCCTCTTTCTGTTTCTGACCTGATCAATTTGCGTGCCAAGTCGCTTCAGTGGCGTTTGACTCTTTGTGACCCCATGGAATGTAGCCTGCCAGCCTCCTCTGTCCATGGGACTTTCCACGCAAGAATACTGGAGTGGGTTGCCGTGACCTCCGCCCGGGGATCTTCCCCACGCAGGGATCGAACCTTCATCTCTTAGGTCTCATGCATTGTGGCAGGCGGGTTCTTTATCACTAGCGCCATCTGGGAAGCCAACCTGATGGGTTTGCTCTGCTCAATTCCACTTCCGCAGTCTCTCCTTAAGGTGGGCTTTGCCCTGGAAGAAAGCTTTGGTCACTTAGAGTTGAGGGTTCATGGGGCTCACACCACTCCAGCCCTCCTGCTCTGACTTGGGACTTGGAGTCTGCAAAGCTCCGCCGAGTTTTGGCAGTTCTCGGATTAGCCCTGTGAGCATTTCCACGAGTATCTGTGGTCACCTGGGGGCGCTGCAGCTCTCAGAAGCCCTCGCTGCGTTGCTGCTGACGCCACGTGAGCTTCGCCACTGTTGGAGTTCGAGTCCTACCTACCCAAATTTGAGAGTTTGTGAGAATACCCAGCCACCTGGTTCGTTGTTGAGTTTTGGCTTTCCTACCCTATTTTTTCTGTTTTTATGGGAAGCTTTAGGGAGATTAAAAACATATAGCATCACTGTCATTTCCCCAGAAAACACAAAGAAAGGAAACATATTATTGGGCTGGGCCAAAAGTTCTTTCAAGTTTTATTGTACCCATAGGGAAAACCTGAACGAACTTTTGGACCAACCCAAGTTTTTATTATGTTTATGTTATAATGTATATTATATTAATATATGTTATATCAATTTATTAAGCATATTATTATATTATGAATGTTTTTTAAAAGCTGTATTCATGAACTTAGAGTTCCTCAGTCTTGGATTGAAACTCCAGTTCTGCTATTTATTATGTAATCTTGTGCAGCTGGTTTATCCTCAGGGTCAATTTTCTTATTTGTAGGGGTGATATTCAAAAATCTTAGTAACTGACAGAGTCCAAGTGCTGACTGATCACAACAAACACTGTGACCCATCAAAACAGGTGCCTTTGAATGACTGGTTCAGCTGTATCACTGTGAACTGACTGAAGATCAATACTGCTCATCTGTCAAGTGGAACTGTACTTTTATATGTCCTATGGTTGTATGAGGAGTAAATGAAGTAAATATTTGTTAAAGGTATTTGGCACAGGGCCTATTTTATAGTAGGCACTTAATAAATGGTATTTATTATTACTATATTTTAAATGAATGAATGTTTTTTTTCACTTTTTGGCTGTGATGCAAAGCATGAGGGATCTTGTTCTCCAACCAGGGATTCAACCCGCGCACCTCGCAGTGGAAGCACAGAGTCTACCACTGGACTGCCAGGGAAGTTCATGTTATTATTACTATTAATTGAGAGTTTGGAAGTCTGTAAACTTTTCCTGGATGCTCTCTTGTCTTTCTTAGTCTCATCCCAGTATGTACTCCATTCTCTGAGGTTTTTTTTTTTTTAACACTTCACTTAAATCATCAAATATAATAGCATTTTATCATACTTTATTGTATTTAGTGGTAGAGGGTGGAGCAATATTCAAAATATCATTGCAGAGCTGTCTAAAATTCCAGATCTTTGCTTGCTGGATCATAGAGGTGTCTGGTGGGTCTCAGAGGTAGGACCTGGTTGTGCCAAAGTTTGTTGTTTTGGGGTGACAAGGCATGGGGTCTATAACATCAGCTTTTTAGCGATTAGAACAGAAGTATTTTGATATCTGGCAACGAGTAGGGTTGCACTGGTGTGCCCTGGCTGAATTTCAGCTCTTAGCATAGGTTGTCTCTCCCTTGCTAGGCTGCAATTTCTTTGTGGCTGGGAACTTATTCTGACCTGGATACTCAATATTGATTTGTAATAGGGTTAAAAACATTCATGCACATAAAAGAAGCGGTTAGAGAGGGCAAGGTGTGTGTGGATAACTATCTTAGAGAAGGAGGAAATACTTTCAGAGAAAGTCTCCACAATGAACAGAGATGAGTAAAAACACCTGTTCTATAGAAGGGAAGAAAGGCTCAATGAAGATGTACTGAAGAAAGTTTTTAAAACAAAGCTGGAAACCATTCACAGCTAATGAGTAAAGTCACACCTGATGGTCACAGGTATTTTTGTAGAGTATTTGATAAAACCATCTTTCAGAGTAAAAGGGAAGAAGAACTGAAGGATAGAAATTTAAAGACAGTTCGTTTGCAATAACCTTAGTATAAATTGACTGGCTATAAACTGACTGACTTAATATAAAATCTGACTCCTAAATGAAAAGATTACTGATGAAGTTTTAAGTCCAAGGTGAAGATGCTACCAAGTTTCTTGCAAAATAACATCGGGTGTGATTAAAGCTATATTTTGGGCTTCCCAGGTGGCTCCGTGGTAAAGACTCCACCTGCCAAGCAGGAGACTTGAGTTCAGTCCCTGGGTTGGGAATAACTTCTCCAATCCCTAGATAATGAAATGGCAACCCACTCCAGTATTCTTTCCTGGAAAATCCCAGGGACAGAGGAGCCTGGTGGGCTACAGTCTATGGGGTAGTAAAGAGTCAGACATCACTTAGCTACTAAACAGCAGCAACAGCAAAGCTATATTTTAATGGAAAAGACAGCATGCTTGCCACAAAGTTATAGAGATAGAGAACAGGTTAGTGATTGCTAGAGGTTACAGAGAATGTGGAGCAGGAAAGACAGGAATTGACTGTGGCTATGAGAAGCAGGAACGCTATTCTTGGCAAGAAAGCCATGACAAACCTAGACAGTGTGTTGAAAGGTAGAGACATCACTCTGCTAACACAGGTTCGTATGGTCAAGGCTATGGTCTTCCCAGTGGTCATGTACAGTTGTGAGAGCTGGACTGTAAAGGAGGCAGAATGCCAAAGGATTGATGCCTTCAAACTGTGGTGCTGGAGAAGACTCCTGAAAGTCGCTTGGACAGCAAGGAGATCAAACTAGTCACTCTTAGGGAGATCAACCCTGAATGTTTACTGGAAGGACTGGTGCTGAAGCTGAAGCTCCAGTATTTTGGTAATCTGATGTGAACAGACAACTAATTGGATAAGTCCCCGATGCTGGGAAAGGTTTACCTGGTGGCTCAGATGGTAAAGCATCTGCCTGCAATGCAGGAGACCTGGGTTCGATCCCTGGGTTCAGAAGATCCCCTGGAGAAGGAAATGGCAACCCACTCCAGTACTCTTGCCTGGAAAATCCCATGGACAGAGGAGCCTGGTGGGCTACAGTCCAAGGGGTCACAAAGAATCAGACATGACTGAGTGACTTCATTTTCTTTTTTTTCTGATGCTGGGAAAGATTGAAGGCAGACATAGAAGAGAGCGTCAGAGGATGAGATGGCTTGATGACATCACCAATGCAATGGACATAAACTTGGGCAAACCCTGGGAGATGGTGAGGAACAGGGAGGCCTGGTGTGCTGCAGTCCATGGGGTCGCAAAGAGTGTGACATGACTGGGCGACTGAACAAAAACACCCTGAAAAAGTAGCACCAGGAACCCTTATCATGCAACTGTTCTGTGTCTTGACTGGGGTAGTGGTAACATCAGTCTAAATATGTGAAAAAATTGCTGCAAAGTACAAACATGCACACACACCTACACACACAAACGAGTGTGTATAAGGCTGGTATAATCTGAATAAACTGTGGATCACGACAATGTCAGTTTCCTGGATTTGCTATTGCACAACAACAGATGTTACCGCCGGCGAAGATTGGGTGAAGGGTGCATAGGCCCTCCCTTTACATTTGTTTTCAAACTTTCTGTGAGTCTATAGTTGTTGCAAAATAAAAGTTTGTAAAACTTCAGCATGCGTTACTTGCCGATCCATATAATGTTTATATAGTTTCAGAAATTAGGTGCTCCTTTTCTTATCTCTGTGCTTTGTCTCGAAATATTTCCTGTTTAGGTAGAAACATTCTACCCTTCCTTTGCCTAAATTCTACTTGTCTTTTTCGGACATACTGTGTGCTAGGTGGGATCTTAGTCCCCCAACCAGGAATTGAACCCTCCTACTGAGCAACTGAACTGAACTGAACCCTGTAATTGGGTATTGACCCCTTATCAGATACATGATTTGCAAATAGCTTCTTCCACTGCTTGTTTTTTCCTCTTGTTCATGGTTTCCTTTGCTGTACAAAAGCTGTTTAGTTTGATGTAGTCCCATTTGTTTATTTTTGTTATTATTTCCCTTGCCTGAGGGGACATATCTAGAAAAATACTCCTAAGACCTGAGTCAAAGTGTTTACTGCATATGTTTTCATCTAGGAGTTTTATGGTTTTCGTTCTTACACTGAAGTCTTTTATCCATTTTGAGTTGATTTTTTTGTATGGTATGAGATAGTGGTCTAGTTTCATTCTTCTCCCGTCTTCCCAGCACCATTTATGAAAGAGACTATTCTTTCTCCCTTGTATGTTCTTTGCTCCTTTCTTACAAATGAATTGACCAAATACATGTGGGTTTATTTCTGGGCTCTCAATTCTGTTCCACTGATCTGTGTCTGTTTTTCTGATAATACGGTACTGTTTTGATTACTATAGATTTGTTGTTGTTCAGCTGCTCAGTCGTGTCCAGCTCTTTGCAACCCCATGGACTGCAGCACGCCAGCCTTCCCTGTCCTTCACCATCTCCCAGAGCTAGCTCAAACTCATGTCGATTGAGTTGGTGATGCCATCTAACCATCTAGTCCTCTGTCATCCCCTTCTCCTCCTGCCTTCAATCTTTCAAGCATTGGGGTCTTTTCTAATGAGTCAGCTCTTCTCATCAGGTGGTCAAAGTATTGGGGCTTCAACTTCAGCACCAGTCCTTCTAATGGATATTCACGATTGATTTCCTTTAAGACTGACTGGTTGGATCTCCTTGCAGTCCAAGAGACTCTCAAGAGTCTTCTCCAACACCACAGTTCAAAAGCATCAATTCTTTGGCTCTCAGCTTTCTTTATGATCCAACTCTTATATCCATACATGGAAAAAGCATAGCTTTGACTAGACGGACCTTTGGTGGCAAAGTAATGTCTCTGCTTTTTAATATGCTGTCTAGATTTGTCATAGCTTGTCTTCCAAGGAGAAAGCATCTTTTAGTTTCATGGTGGCAGTCACCATCTGCAGTGATTTTGGAGCCTAAGAAAATAAAGTCTGTCACTGTTTCCATTGTTTCCCCATCTATTTGCCATGAAGTGATGGGACTGAATGCCATGATCTTAGTCTTCTGAATGTTAAGTTTTAAGCCAGCTTTTTCACTCTCCTCTTTCACCTTCATCAAGAGGATCTTTAGCTCTTCACTTTCTGCCATAAGAATAGTGTCATCTGCATATCTGAAGTTACTGATATTTCTCCTGGCAATCTTGATTCCAGCTTGTACTTCATCCAGCCCGGCATTTCACATGACGTACCCTGCATAGAAATTAAATAAGCAGGGTGACAGTATACAGCCTTGACATACTACTCCTTTCCCAATCTTGAACCAGTCTGTTGTTCCATGTCTGGTTCTAACTGTTGCTTCTTGATCTGCGTACAGGTTTCTCAGGAGGCAGGTAAGGTACTGTTTTGATTACTATAGCTTTGTAGGAAAATTCAAAAGCAGAGAGCATGATACCTCCAGCTTTATTCTTTTTCATCAGTATTGCTTTAGCTTTTCAGGGTCTTTCATGGTTCCATATACATTTTAGGATATTTTGGTTCTATTTCTGTGAAAAATGTCTTTGGGATTTTGATAGTGATTACACTTAAGTAGATTCCTTTAGGTAATATGGATATTTTAATAATGTTAATTCTTTCAATCCATGAACACAGAATATATTTCCGTTTCTTTGTATCTTTTTCAATTTCTTTCAGCAATAACTGATATTTTCAGTGTACAGGTCTTTCACCTCCTTAGCTAAATATATTCCTAGATATTTTATTCTTTTTGTTGAGATTGTAAATGGGATTGTTTTCTTTATTTCCCTTTCTGCTAGCTTGTTGTAGTGTATATAAATACAACAGATGTTTGTATATTCATTCTGTACTCTGTAAGTATGCTATTTATTATTTCATTAAGAGAGTTCCATGTGCACCTGAGGAGTGTGTATTCTGTTACAATCAGATAAAAGGTTCTAAATAAATCTGTCAAATTTATTTGGCCTATTATTTAATTAAAGTTGGTATTTCCTTACTGATTTTCTGTCTGGATGACCCATCCACTGGTGTAAGGGGGACATTAAAGTTCCCTGCTATTACTGTGTTACTATCAATTTCTCCCCTTTGATGTATGTATTGGTATTCTTATATTTGTTGTTGTTGTTTAGTTGCTGAGTCACGTCTGACTGTTTTGTGACCCCACAGACTGTAGCCCACCAGGCTCCTCTGTCCCTGGAATTTCCCAGGCAAGAATACTGGAGGGGGTTGCCATTTCTTTCTCCAGGGGATCTTCCCGATCCAAGGATTGAACCTGTGCCTCCTGCATTGGCAGGTGGAGTCTTTACCACTGATCCACCTGGGCAGCCTATACTTTTATGTTAGGTGCGTATACATTAATAACTGTTATGTCTTCCTGAGGAACTGTTCTGTTTATTGTTATAAAGTGCCCATCTCTGTCTCTCGTTACCTGTTCTAGCTTGAAATCTACTTTGTTTGATATAAGTATGGCTATACCAGTTTTCTTTTGGCTGCTCTGCTTGGAGTATCATCTTTTCATTTCTTCACTTTGAGCTAATGTTTGTCTTTAGAACTAGGATGAGCCTCCTGGAGGCAGCACATCACTTGGTTTCATTTTTTAATCCATCTGTTTCTTTTGCTTGGTATATTCAATCCATTTGCATTTAGGTGATTATAGATACATGAGGATTTAGGACAGCCAGTTTATCTTTGCTCGCTTTTTGCTCTGTGTATCTCCAGTGTTTCTTTTTCCTTGTGTTTCTGTCTTGCATTTTAGTTGGTGGTTTTTCTGTGATGCTTTTCCCAATTTTCTATTTTTTTAAAAAAATTAATTTTATGTATTTTCGGCTGTGGTGGGTCTTCACTGCTGTGTGGGCTTTTCTTACTGTGGCAGGCGGGGCCTAGGCTCTGGCTGCAGTGGCTTCTCTCTTTGTGGAGCATGGGCTCTAGGGTGCACAGGCCTCAATAGTCTCCGTTCCCAGGCTCCAGAGCACAGGCTCAATAGTTGTGGTGTATGGGCTTGATTGTCCCGCGGCACGTGGGATCCTCCCAGATCAGGGATCTGCGTTGGCAGGAGGCTTCCTTACCATTGAGCCACCAGTTGTTGTATTGTTCAGTTGCTAAGTCGTGTCTGACTCTTTGTGACCCCACGAACCGCAGCACTCCAGGCTTCTCTGTCCTTCACCATCTCCCTGAGTTTGTCCATTGCGTCAGTGATGCCATCCAGCCATCTCATCCTCTATCGCCCCCTTCTCTGCTGGCTCTCAATCTTTCCCAGCATCACAGTCTTTCCCAGTAAGTCAGCTCTTCACATCAGGTGGCCAAAGTATTGGAGCTTCAGCATCAGTCCTTCCAAAGAATATTCAGGGTTGATTTCCTTTAGGATTGACTGGTTCGATCTCTGTGCTGTCCACAGGACTCTCAAAAGTCTTCTCCAGCACCACAGTTTGAAAGCATCAATTCTTCGGGGCTCGGACTTCTTTATGGTCCAACTCTCACATCTGTATGTGAGAAAAACTGGAAAAACCATAGCGTTGACTATATGGACCTTTGTTAGCAAAATGATGTCTCTGCTTTTTAATATGCTGTCTAGGTTTGTCATAGCTTTTCTTCCAAGTGTCTTTTATTTCATGGTTGTAGTCACTGTCTGCAGTGATTTTGGAGCCCAAGAAAATAAAATCTGTCACTATTTCCACTTTCCCCCCATCTCTTTGCCATGAAGTGATGGGACTGGATGCTATGATCTTAGTTTTTTGAATATTGAATTTTAAGCCAGATTCTCCACTCTTGTTTTTCACTCTCATCATCACAAGTCTCCTTAGTTCCTCTTCCCTTTCTGCCATTAGTTGTATCATCTGCATAAATGAGGCTGTTGATATTTCTCCTGGGAAGCCCTTCATTTTCTCTTTATTTAATGCATCATGCCTCTGCTCCAGATTTATGTTCTGTGGTTGTCATGAAGTTTATATGAAACATCTTACAAATAAAACAGCTTTTTTTTTCTGTTGATGGTACCTTATCTTCACTTTCCTTATATGACTTCCGTCCATTTTCTCTTCCCCTTTTATGTTTTTGTTGTCTCAATTTTTCCCTTTCTATAGTGTGAGTTCATTACCAAGTTGAAGTAACTGTAGATATTTTTACTCCTTTTTCTCTTTTAACCTTTATGCTATAACTGTTTAACAAACTATTCTGATATAGAGCTGCAAATTTCTGATTCTTTCTGTGTGTTTTCCACCTAACTCAAAGTTTTGTGTATTTTTGCCTTTTTGTTTCAGATAGAAGAGCTCCTTTCAACATTTCTTTTAAGGCAAATTTAGTGTTGATGAATTCCCTTGGCCTTTGTTTGGCTGCGAAAGCCTTTATCCTTCATATCTTTAATGATAACTTTGCTGGATAGAGTATTTTGGGCTGAAAGTTTTATCTTTTGATATTTATTCCACTTTTGATATTATTCCAGAAGAGAGTTATTCCACTCTCTTCTGTCCTGTAGAATTTCTGCTGAGAAATCTGCTGATAGCCTAATGGGACTCATTTGTAGGTTGTCATCCTTTTTCCCTGGGTGCCTTTAAAATTCTTTATTTATCATTAACTTTTAGCAGTTTTAATATAATGTATATTGGAGAAGTTCTTTTTGCACTGGAGGTAATTATATGTTCTATTAGCTTCATAGACTGGTATATCCAGTTCCTCCCCTATGTTTGAGATGTTGTCAGCTGTTATTTCTTTAAACTCTCTATTCCCTTCTCCCTCTCTTCTCCTTCTGGGATGCCCATTACCTAATATTTCCATTCCTAATAGAGTTGGATAGTTCCATAGAATTTCTCTTTTTTATCTTAATTTTCTCTTCCTTTCTACCTGCATCAGTTCTAGGTTTCTATCTTTGAGCTGGCTAATTCTCTTTTCCATATGGTCTGCTCTATTTCCAGTGCTTTCTACTGTGTTCTTAATCTTACTTACTCAATTATTTGGCTCCAGAATGATTTCTGTTTGGTGCTTTTTTAGAGTTTCAACTTATTGGTAAAGCATTCCTTATGCTCATTGCTTGTTTCATGAGTTCACTGAACTGCATTTCTGAGTTTTCTTGTAGCTTGGATTTCTACATAACAACTATTTTGAATTCTCTATGAGGTAGCTCACAATATTCCATGTTAGCGCGGTTTTTCATGGTGCTCGATGAGTTGTTCCTCAGCCAGTTTATTTTTACGTGATCCTAATGTGTTAAAGAATCCAACGGCTAATGCAGGAGACGCCGGTTCGATCCCTGGGTCAGAAAGATTCTCTGGAGAAGGATATGGCAATCCACTCCAGTATTCTTGCCTGGAAAATCCCAGGGACAGAGGAGCGTGGTGGACTACAGCCCATGGGGTTGCAAAAGACTGGAACATGACTTAAGGACTGAAACCGATTAATAATTAGGGGCTATTCTATTGGTTCCCAGTAGGTGGCGCCATAGCACACGTTTTTGGTTTCTCTTACCTAAACTGCATTATTTGACAATCCGCACTTTTTCCTCCTTTACCCAATCTGTCCTGCTTCCCAGATGGTTCAGTGGTAAAGAAACCATCTGCCTATGTAGGAGACATCGGTTTGATCCCTGAGTTGGGAAGATCTCTGGAGAAGGAAGTGGCAACCCACTCCAGAATTCTTGCCTTTTTGTTTCCCTGGTTCCACCTCTTCCATGTGTTCCATCCACCTCCCCTTAAGTGTACAAGTGTGTGGTATTCTCTGGCTAGCCTGATGTGTTGGGCAGAGGCACCTTTGTTGAGTTATGGCTGTTTTCTGGTTGTAGATCAAAGGAGAGGCATCTCATAATGCCATGATGCTGACCACTTTTTCTAGCTTCTTAAGGTGGAAACTCAGACTTTCACCTTTCTTCTCTTTGAAAACAAGTATTTAAAGTTCTAAATTGCCCCATAAATATCTCCAACTCTTTAGGGATTTTTCAAATATTTTCCTGTTATTTATTTCTAACTTAATTTCTTTATTATTAGAAAGTATAAAGCCTGATTTCAGTCTTAAAATTTGTTGAGATTTGTTTCAAAAACTAGCATATGGTTTATCTTGGTGAACAAAGCATAGACATTTAAAAAACTATGTATTCTATAGTTATTGAGTACAGTGTTCTAGGAGATATTAGGTCAAGGTGGTTGATAAATAGGTCAAGTGTTCTATAAATTGGGCAAGTTGGTTGATAATCTTTTTCTAGTCTTCTGTATACTTTTTTAAATGGGAAATTGCATGGATCTATTATCGAGGTTTTTATCTAATTCTGATTACTGAGAGATGAATGTTATAATCACTCACCATAGTTGTTGATTTTTCTAATTTTCCTTGGAGTTTTTATTTCACAAATATCAAACCTCTGATATACGTTGCATACACGTTTCAGTTCAGTTCAGTTCAGTTGCTCAGTCGTGTCGGACTCTTTGCGACCCCATGGACTGCAGCACTCCAGGCCTCCCTGTCCATCACCAACTCCCGGAGCCTACTCAAACTCATGTCCATTGAGTCAGTGATGCCATCCTGCCATCTCATCCTCTGTCGTCCCCTTCTCCTCCTGCCTTCAATCTTTCCCAGCATCAGGGTCTTTTCCAGGGAGTCAGCTCTTAGCATCAGGTGGTCAAAGTATTGGAGTTTCAGCTTCAGCATCAGTCCTTCCAATGAGTATTCAGGACTGATTTCCTTCAGGATGGACTGGTTGAATCTCCTTGCAGTCCAAGGGACTCTCGAGAGTCTTCTCCAACACCACAATTCAAAAGCATACAAGTTTAGAATTGTTAAATTTTCTTGATGATCTAACCTCATTATCATTATAAAATATCCCCATTTTCAACAACCAACATATTTGAGCAGGTATAATTTTTTATAACGGATACAAGTTTTATATATAAAACTATACTAGATCCATGCAATTTCCCATTAAAAAATATACAGAGGAAGCACAGGCTTTGGATTAAAGATAACATTTTGGTAAAGATTATAAAGAACTTTTCCAGGTTAAAACTGAAAGTTTTACTGTAAAATTTCTTGTAAACAAACTAGTCAGGACTCAATTTCATGATGACAGTATGTAAGATAAGTAAGAAAAGACATTCATTCAACCTACCTAATGCTAATTTTATTAGTCTTTGAGGTAAATATTGTCTGGTTTACACTTAACTTTTATGATAAGATCTAATGGCCGACTCAGTTTTTTTCTCAAAGTAGCTGTGTCAAAATGTCCCCATTTTCTTTTTTTCCTTCCTTCTTTTTAATACTAATTTTCTCTTCTACTTGTATTATTTCTAGGTTTCTTTTCCGTATGGTCTGCTCTGTTTCTCTCTGGCCTCTATCAGTTTCTTTTGATTAAAGAATCCAAGGGCCTGGGTGGTAGGTAACTCTCGAACTTCAAACTTGTCATTAAAGCAAAGGGTGATGTTAATAGCGATGATGACGATGGAATAATCAAGATGAAAATAATAACTACCGTTTATTGAACACTTATATACTGCCAGACGAGTCTGATCGCTTTACATCCTCATGACAAATCTATTAAGTAACCACTACTACTAATGTATTTTGCTACTAAACGCCATAAGAACCGAGACTGTTACATTTTTCTTAACAATCCATTCCCTGGAGTACAGTAAGAATTTAATAAACATTTAATGAATAAAAAAAGTTAGCGTTGTTAAGTTTCTCAGTCAAATTGGCAAGATGGACTTCAGTGCCAGAGCGGGGCTCAGATGGCCCGTGGTTTCGCATCCTTGGGGGTGAATCGAAGCGCCAGATCCCTGCGAGGAGCAACAGGAACCAGTGGTTTTAAATTTCCTAGGCAACCGCTGATGGACTGACAGTATGTTGGGCGCTAATGGGGGGCACAAGACAAAAAGCTGAGATTTGGGAAGACAAATGCCTTTCTCGCGCTCGACAAGCTTCTGAGAAGCCGGGCAGCAGAACCAATCTCAGCCTGAGAAGCCGCCGCTTTGGCGCCGGGATTCTGCAATCATTCAACTGCTCTAGTGCGTCCTGACTGCTCTAGCTCCGAGAGGAGGTGACGTCGGAAGTCTCGACTGCTCCTCGCGGGGCGTGTCCACCCGCCGGCGTTTGCCCCACCCACTCCCACACGCTCCACTTCCGGAGGGGGCCGTCACGCTCTCTGTGGCGTGGTGTTTCTACGCCTGACAGGTTAGCGTCCACGCGGGAGAAAAGAGTCGGGTCAGTCCTGCTCCAAAAGCATTTGTTCTCGCCGTTCTGGAGACGGCTTTTGCGCGAGGGGCGCACTGTTGCTAGCGCAGCACGTCAGGGGCCACCTCCTTGTTGTTGCTGGGTCGCGACCTCCTGGAGCTGCGTGACTGGGGGACCCGTGGTGGGCTAATCGTGACCTTGCCCCGTGGTCCTTGGTGAGCGTTTCCAGGAGCACATTTGTGAAGAGGTGGAACTGTGCACTTTGTCGGTGGTCCCAGGTTACAGCAGCCTGAGAGAGGCCCTGCCTAGATGATTGTATAAAAGAATACTCTGGCTCGGTGGTCATGATAAGTCGTCTCCCTCACAGCTGAGCTGCATAAGGGGGCTGACCATGGAAGTGATTTTCAGCGTTTAAGTGATTTTCGGGTGTTTGTATAAGCGTGCGTATGCATGTTTGTCAGTCTGTGCGTGTGTGGAAAGGGCTGTAATTTTAAAAATCCATAAGTAGTATATTTTGCTACTTTCCTGGTCTCTTCCCCTCATTCCTCTTTATTCTCACCTGAGGGGCATTACTCTCCTTCACCTTTGGATATAAGCAGCAACTCTCTACTTGAACTTACACATTTAAAACACAGATTTGACTGTTAATCCTCTACTTAAAACCTTACTGGCTTTCCCATTGATTCAGGATAGTACAAATTCCTTTGGCTGGATTGAAGACACTTCAAAGTCTTGTTTCTGCTGAATTTTTCAGTCTCATCTCCTTTCATGGGAAACACACGTACACATACATGCCATCCTGTCATGCCATCCTGCAGTAATTTCATCTCTTTGGCTGTGATAATGTTTTATAATGGTTTACCCACGTTTGGAAATTTACTTTTCCATTCAGTCAGAATTTAGTGAATTCGTGGTATTGCCAGACACTGTTTTTGGAACTGGGGGAAAATGGAGTTAAAACTGGGGAGAAAAAGCCCAACCTGCAGTCCTTTTGAAAAATAACAGCTTGATTGAAATATAGTTCACATACCATGGAATTTTAAAATACACACTGCTTTTTAGTACATTCACAAAGTTGTACAACCGACAACCACGATTTTAAAACATTTTCATCACCCCTGAAAGAAACTCTGTACCCACTAGCAATCTCCCTTGAGTTCCTCCTTACCCTGCCCCACTTTTATCTCTAAGGAACTACTAATCTGCTGAATATATAAATATATTTGTCTATTCTGGACAATTCTAGAATAGGCTGATAAATAAAATTATAAACCATGTGGTCTTCTTTCGCTTAACATGTTGAAGTGTATCAGCACGTCATTTCTTTTTATCGCTAAATATTATTTCACTCTGTGGATATACCACCAGTTATTTATCCATTGGTCCTGTTGATGGGTATTTCAGTTGTTTTGGTTATCCTAAATAGTGCTGATATGAACATTGGTGTACGCCTTTTTTGTGTGTGAGCATAATGATTTCTCTTGGCTATGTACATAAGAGTAGGATTCCTGGGTCATACGGTAATTCTACATTTAACATTTTTTTTTTCTTTTTACTTTTTTTTTTGCATTTAACATTTTGAAGAACTACCAGACTTTTTTTTTTTTTTAAAGCAGCTGCACCATTTTATATTCCTATAAGCAGTGTATAAAGGTTCACATCCTTGCCAATGCTTGTTATCTTTTTCTTTTTTTTTTTTAATTCTAGCTGTCCTAGTGGGTGTGAAGCATTGTCTCGTTGTGGTTTTGATTTGTATTTCTCTGATGGCTAATGTTGAGCATCTTTTTGTGTGCTATTGGCCACTGTGTGTATCTTCTTTGGAGAAATGTCTATTCATTCCTTTGCCCATTTAAAAACTAAGCTGTTGTTTACCATTGAGTTGTAAGAGTGCTTTATATATTCTAGGTCAAGTCTTTCATCAGATGTATGACAGTCTTTGGAATTATGCAATAGTTCCTTTAAATGGGAAGCACATGAGCTTAATTTTGACTTTTCCTGGAGACCATGTTATACAGATATGTGGGAGTAATTCAGAGTGAATTACTAAGTGTGAAAGACCGGGCTCAGGAAAATTGATGCGAAGAACCTGTGAGCAGCATTTTAAGATTTGAAAAATGAAGCAGTGGAAAACAGTTTATATAATTTTTCCAGTTCTTACTGGTTTTGCCTTTTCATTATTGATTTGTAGGAGTTCTTTCTGTAAAGATATTAGCCCCTTAGCTGTTAGATATGGGACAGATATTTTCAGATTATTTGTTAACTTTTTCCTATATTTTACTATGCTGATGCTTTATGTTTTTATGTGGTCAGTACTGTGAATGTTTTCCTTAAAAGGCTTCTGGGTGGTCATTTGGGATACTGTTCTTAAATGATAGGAATTACAGAAACTGACATGGTAGTTCCCTGGTTAGTCTGAGTTCTAGTACTATGTTTAGCTTTACTGGCAAGTCTTATTTTATTGTGCTTTGATTATTGTGTTTTTTACAAATTGAAGGTCTCTGATGCAAACCTGCATCAAATAACTCTATTGGCACCATTTTCCCACAACATTTGCTCACTTTGTGTCTCTGTGTTACATTGTGGTAACTCTCACAATATTTCAAACTTTGTCATTATTTTTAATTTGTTATGATGATCTGTCAACCGTGATCCTTGATGTTGCCATCATAATTGTTTTTGGGTGCCATGAACTGTGCCCATATAAGACAGTGAAATTAATTGAGAAATGTGTGTGTTCTGACTGCTCCACCAACTCACTGTTACCCCGTTTCTCCCCCTCTCCTTGGGCTTCCATAGTCCCTGAAATGTAATATTGAAATTAGACTAATTGATAACCCTGCACTGGCCTTTAAGTGTTCAAGTGAAAGCAGGTATTACCTTGTCAGGCTTCCCGAGTAGCTCCGCTGGTAAAGAATCTGCCTGCAATGTGGGAGACCTGGGTTCGATCCCTGGGTTGAGAAGACCCCCGGGAGGAGGGCATGGCACCCCACTACAGTATTCTTGCCTGGAGACTCCCCAGGGACAGAGGAGCCTGGCGGGCTACAGTCCATGGGGTCACAAAGAGTTGGACACGACTGAGCGACTTTCACTTTCACTTTGGAAGAAGTTGGTTCCAACCCTCATGGATAACTTTGAGGAGTTCAAGACTTGGTGGAGGACATAATTGCAGATGTGGTGGGAACAGCAAGAGAGCCAGAATTAGTAGTGGTCTAAAGATGTGACTGAATTGCTGTGATCTCATGATACAACTTTCATGGATGAGGAATTGCTTCTTATGGGTGAGCAAAGAAAGTGATTTCTTGAGATGATACCTACTCCCAGTGAAGATGCTGTGAAGATTGTTGAAATGACAACAAAGTATTTAGAATATTACATCAACTTGTTTGATACAATGGCGACAGTATTTGAGAGGTTAACTCCAATTTTGAAAGTAGTTCTTCTGTGGGTAAAATGCTGTGTAACAGCATTACTTGCTACAGAGAAACCATTTGGGAAAGGAAAAGTCAGTTGATGCAGCAAACTTCACTGTTGTCTTTCTTTAAGAAATTGCTGCATCCACCTCAACCTTCAGCAGTCATACCCTGATCAGTCAGAGTGTGTGTGTCGCTTCAGTCATGTCCAGCTCTTTGTGATCTATGAACTGTAGCCTGCCAGGCTCCTCTGTCCATGGGATTCTCCCGGCAAAATACTGGAGTGGGTTGCCATGCCCTCCTCCAGGGAATCTTCCCGACCCAGGGATTGAACCTATGCCTCTTACATGTCTGCTGCATTGGCAGGCAGGCTGTTTACCACTAGCACCACCTGATCAGTCAGTAGCCACCAACATCAGCGAAAGACCCTCCACCAGTAAAGATATGACTCTGAAAGCCCACGTAATGGTTAGCCTTTTTTTAGCAGTAAACTATTTTTAAATTATATATATTGGTTTTAGATATAATGCTGTTGCACACTTAATAGATTGTGGTATAGTGTAAACATAACTATCACATGCCCTGGGAAAACAGAAAATTCATGTGACTCGCTTTATTGCAATATTCACTTAATTGTGACAGTCTGAAGCTGAACCCACAGTATCTCGGAAGTGGGCCTGTAGAGTGTTAATTGTTTCAGACTCTTGTGCCTCCCTGTCTTTCTGCCTTGAAAAACATGCTAAAATCTGCTTCAGCTTTGTTCCTAAACTTTCTATAACACTTAGAAGTTATTTTCTTATTCTCATCTTCATGTTTAGTATAGTGCATTAGATTTGTGAGAGCTGTGCTGGACAGTTGTTTATCAAATAGAGGTACTTAATACATGCCTGCAGAAGTTTATTTGAAGATTTTATGTGTGCAGAGCTTGAGTGTAACTATGCTGGTTCTGGACTGTGACATGCTGGAAATAGTAGTTTTATAAAATTCTATTAACATTATTTGGTGTTTGTTTTTCTCATTTCATGGGTAGTGGTAATTCAGATATTTTTAGGGTCTTGAACATTGTGAGTAATTGAGGAAAACTATTCATCATAGCTCCCTAGAAAAGTAGCTCCCATGTAAAATTCTATTTTACTTGCAATACCTGAGGCTTCATTATTTCCATATGGCCTGATTTGTTGGGAGGACTGTGTGTTTCTTGCTCTAGTATTTGCTTTTTGTTTTTAAATTGTGGTAAAGTGTCCATAACATGAAATTTCACATTCTGACCATTTAAGTGTACTATTCAGTGACATTAAGTGCACTCATTTTGTTGTGCAACTGTCACCACCATCCTCTCCAGAACCTTTATCTTCCTGAAATTCTGTATAACCTGTTACATAATAACTCCCCAGTTCCCCCTCTCTCCAGCCCCTGGTAGCCACCTTTCCACTTTGTCTCTGGAATATAGTATTTCTCTTTGTGTCTGATTTATTTTGCTTTGTATCATGTCTTTCAGGTTCATCCTTGTGGCATATTGCAGAATTGTCTTCCTCTTTAAGGCTAAATAATATTCCATTATATGCATATATCACATTTTGTTTATCTATTCATTAGTTCATAGATATGTGGGTTGTTTCCATCTTTCGGCTATTATGAATAGTGCTTCTATGAACATTGGTACACTGTTATTGTTTGAGTTCTTTTGAGTGTATACCGTAAGTAGAATTGCTGGGTCATAGGATAATTCGCGGGCTTCCCCAGTAGCGCAGCTGGTAAGTAATCCACCTGCAATGGAGGAGACCCTGGTTTGATTCTTGGGTCTGGAAGACCCCCTGGAGAAGGGATTGGCTACCTACTCTAGTATTCTTGGGCTTCCCTGGTGGCTCAGATGGTAAAGAATCCACCTGCAATGCAGAAGCCCTGGGTTCTATCCCTGGGTTGGGAAGACACCCTGGAGGAGGGCATGGCAACCCACTCTAGATTTCTTGCCTGGAGAATCCCCATGGACAGAGGAGCCTGGTGGGCTACAGACCATAAGGGTTGCAAAGAGTTGTACATGACCGAATGACTAAGCACAGCACAGGGTAATTCTTGGTTTGATTTTTTTGAGGAACCATCAGTTTGCTTCAGTGTTTTTTGTCATTCACATAAAATATGAGGCTTAAAAGAATTGTGTAATTTAGGCATACATTAATGATCACATTTACCTTTCTAAAAATATGAATTCAAAGAGCCATCTACTGGTTGAAGGTATGTGGGAGTTTTTGTCTTAGGTTTTGGAAATCTTGGAGTTTTAAAATTATCTGCTAGAATTCAGATTAAAGAAGTTTACCTGGATAGGTTCCCAGATCCCAAATTTGTTTATGATCTAATCTCCTGCTTTATTTTCTTTTTGCTGTTATTTGATTTCAATGTTTGTTTTCTGTGTTTTCAATCTTTGGGGGGAAATTACTGGTCATGGCAGATGGTAAGATGGGGGTGATTTTGCAGACTTGCATCATTGCAGAGGTCTGGATTGTTCTGTTGTTCTGCTGAGTATCTTGTTGGATACTTTGGCAATTACTCTGGTGTGCTGTGAATACTGCTGCTTCTGACAAGCAAGTTTAGTGCAAAGATATCCATGTCATTAATTAGTGAAGAGTG